>NC_068376.1:1328970-2606470 GCF_023724105.1 Carassius gibelio | reverse complement strand
AGAAATACTTGCTGGGAGAAATCTTGTAGTGAGTGAGTTATAACTTAAATTTGCTCTGTTCTTCACATATAGCTTTTTTTATGATTTCAGAAGACTCTGAATACAGTGCACACATTATATAAGATAAACTACTTTTATGGTGTTTTTGTGCTTTTTGGAACTGTGTGAATGTTCTTCAATTCTGCATTTCTTTTTACGAGTTAAGAGATTATAAATCTGCATGTCCTGCACGTATCAGACTGAATGTTTAACATTTGTAAAACGTTCAGGACCACGCGGCCACCCATGATTTTAAATCTGTGAGCCTGTTAGATTAACTCTGAACGTTAGGCACAGTTACATGTTACATCAGTATCTAAATGTCAAGCAGGAGACTCCACTGATCCTTACACAAGCAGATCTCAATGCAGCCGCTCTGGAGCGTCAGTGTTTGTCAAAGCGGCTGCTAATTCTCCACATGTGTGCGCAGAACAATACGCATTTGACATCTTCTGATGCTTAGTCAACCCTGATAATGTAACATGGCTTATTTGTTGACCAAGCATCAGCTTATTTTAAAACGCTGGGCTTCACTTCAGGAATGAAGACTTTGTAGCCATAGAAACAGACGTGTCACATGATGCTTGCGCTGTCAGTGAGGATTGTGTACCTCAAGAGAGAAAGCTTCTCCACTGACAGCTCCTTATGAGCCCTACAGAATAACAATCCACATTCAACTTCAGTCACTGGCACTCGTTCAGTTGATTCATGCATTTTCTTATTCCTGCAATTGATAATTATGAATGAATGATTCGGGATAGGAACTCTTCCCTTTTAATTGTAGAAAAGAAATGGAAATGCATGTATTGTGTATATTTAGGCTAATTATGCCAGAATGATTATGATTATTTAGTAATAGTAAGCAGTATTATGGATGTGATTTTGAGTCTTCCGAAGATAACAATCGTAGTAAGAAGTTTAACCTTTCTAAAAAATCAACAACATAAAAATAACTAGTCAGATACAAGCAAACAGAAAGTAGCTTTAAAGATTTAAAAGGGGTCTTAAATTCATTTATACAATTTTTACTTCAGTCATGCCAATAAAATTAACTGAATATGGCTAACAGTAAATATTAGATATTAGAATATTAGAGAGAAAGGACAGTTAAGGGGTGCATCAGTTTGCTCATCTTATAAAGTTGCATGTGCAACACAACAGTAAAATCAGAAATATTGTACAGCATTTGTCACAATACAACATTACTTGCTTGAAAAGCTACTTTTAATGCATGCACTATCGTTTTTTTTTTTTTTTTTTTACTTATTTGGTAAAAAAATGAATGCAAGACAGAAACATTATAGTGCATGGCCTCTGTGGGCTTCCTTATGTTCTCTTTTATGGCGTTATGAACTCCAGATTTAAGTGTTTTTTTTTTTTTTAAATGGCTCCAGTTCTACACTCAATAGATGGACTTCATCTCAATAGATGGACTGTTCATTTTGCTCAAACCTCAGGAATCTGAAGGTTTGTACTTACATTCTGAGTCTGCCTTATGCACAGGTTTCATTTGGGTCTGTGCAGGGTCAGCGTCAGAGCTAATGCGGTCATATGGATGCTCCAGGTCACATCTCTCTTTGAACAGGCTTTGCATATTTTCAGTTTTTGAAAAGTGAAGTGAAAAGTGAAGTGACATTCAGCCAAGTATGGTGACCCATACTCAGAATTTGTGCTCTGCATTTAACCCATCCGAAATGCACACACACACAGAGCAGTGAACACACACACACACACACTGTGAGCACACACCCAGAGCAGTGGGCAGCCATTTATGCTGCGGCACCCGGGGAGCAGTTGGGGGTTCGATGCCTTGCTCAAGGGCACCTAAGTCGTGGTATTGAAGGTGGAGAGAGAGCTGTTCATGCACTACCCCCACCCACAATTCCTGTCAGCCCGAGACTAGAACCCACAACCCTTCGATTGGGAGTCTGACTCTCTAACCATTAGGCCACGACTTCCCAAAGGCCACGACTTTGCATGAGCAAAGCAGCTCTGGCTGGAAATGACAAACCAAAAGCATGTTCTCGTCTCTTTGGTCTACAGATCTAACCAGTTACAAACAAACTTATAGAGACATGGTTACATATTGAAACATGTTTTTTTTTTTTTTCATGACAACCTAAAACTGCATGTCATTAAAAGGTGAAAATATTATATGCAACAAAAACGTTTTTCAAATATTAATCTTTTCAAATATTTATAACATACATTATAAAAAAAGATGTATTCAAGTCATTCTAATAATGGATTGTTAATGTGTTTTGAATACATTTTATATGTGGCAAAAAAAACAACAACAACGCTACATCAGTGAACTAAAAATAAAGGTTTAGTCTCGGTTAAAGACTTTATCCAGAATACATTATAGACAAATTTATTACAAAATAAATACAGGGGCCAGTTGCATAATCATAGCCAATATGTTAAGACTTTGTCTTAAGAACTAGTTTGAACAACTAGCTGTAGACAAGAGGTAATCAGTCTTTTTCAAATTCATATTAGATCAATCTACCTTTCTGTAACCTACAAAAAAAAAAAAAAAAAAAAAAAAAAAAGATGACTAACTTTTAAAGGCTAGTCTAAACAGTTTGTGAACTTTCTTCAGGTTCGGTTTTACTTGGTCACTTAAAAAACATCTCAGACCTTCCTTTGCCGATTGAAAATATCTCTACTTCAGAACTTCTTTATTTGGAAAAAAACTGAACGCCTTCACATTTTCTAGTTTTGTTAACTTGAACCACTGAGAGAAACAGATCTGCTCACTTTCCAGAGTGAAGAAGAGAGAAAGAGAGAAAAAACGAATTAATGTCTTGCTCATTGGAGTTCAAAAGTTATACCGAAATCATAACAAACAAACAAAACTGAATAAATCCACATCAAACAAATAATCTGTCAATGTTTGTCTATACAAATGCCTTCAAACCGTGCCGTTTAATATGAGCGGCTTCCCTCAGAGACCTCGCGGCCTTGCTCAATAAAAGCACAAGAATCCTCCCTCCTCCTCCTGACTGTGCGGTTATGAGATAACTAACACAGCAAACAGCCGCAGCGGTTTAGCCGTGGGTCAGGGAGAAGCCGTCATTCATTTTGGCAGGACGTTAAAAGCCTCTCCTCCTGCTCTCTGCAACTAAATTGCCTTTGAATGTTTGCTGAGCAGAGCATCATGGGAGCGAGTGCAGTCACGCCGGCCAGAGGAATCTGGTTGGTAATCCTTCGATTTGGACTGGAGTAGCAGCCAATCGGATTTGGAGCATATTGTTTTGTTTAATTATGGGTGAAGCATCCGGTCTAAGCCAGGAGGTCAGGCCGGCAGGTGGCTGAATGAAGACAATAAGCCTCGGTCTTATCCTCGGCTAAGACCTGCCATGACTCTCTGCTCTCATTGGCATTCAGAGGAAACCTGTGTCCACAGGGCGGCTCGCTAACAGACAGCTTAGCCCATGTCAACAAATCCCAGTCCACCTGTGCCAAAAGAGCAGCATGTTGATCTGCGTAAGGCGCTAAAGCCAAACATGTTGTGCTATTGTTTTGACCATCAGAGGCTAAGAGGATAAGATACGTACGATAAGAGAATAGGATCAAACCTCAGTGACTCTCCAAGGCACAGACGATCCGATAGATCACCACTGACCTTTTCAGTCTGTCATTGAGCAAAAACAGCAGAGCCGCACTCTTGTGCTTTCAACATTTATAAAGCTAGGAATCTGTGTTTCCTTTTTAATTAAATAATATTTTATATATCTTGTGGTTACTGTTTATTTTAAATTAAATAAATACTAGATAAATCAACAAAATAAATATAATAATTATTGAATGTAATATAATTATATAATAATCAAAAAATAAATTAACTTAATTATTTAAATAGAAAAATGGAGACGAGTGTGTAATATTAAAACTTTTACATTTTTGTGTTATAATAATTGAATCTAAGAGCCTGTTGCCTTGGAGAAATTAAGTAAATAATCTTAATCTTAAATTAAAACAAATAAAATAAAATTTAAACAGACCGAATAAAATAATATCTTGTGGTCAATATAATTTTTAAACAATTAACTAAACAAATACAAAAAAAAAAAAAAAAAAAAAAAAAATGAAATTAACTAAATAATAAATAAAGAAAAAATAAAACTTAAAAAAAAATAACGAAACATACTTAAAACTATCTTTTCTAATTTCTGTGTTCAATCCAATAAAAACTGTTGTCTATACAGAAACGTTGCATCCAAAAAATATTTTTATTGCTATCATTTTTAAATGTGTGATGTTCAGGGTTTATTATATTTGTAAGTGTCTGGTCATAAGCAATATTTTGTGAAGTGTGCTGTGAAAATCTTTTTTTTTTTTTTTTAATCCTTGACTCTAATTGGTAAGATGATTCTTATCTAACAGATGATTGCATCAGAGTCATGTCTCTCAAATCACACAATATAATAATTTCAGCTCAAACCCATTGAATTATTTAATAAGTGTGGAAGCATATACAGTCAGATGGTCATTATGGCGAAACAAACAGCAGGTTTATTAAGTGTAAATTACCAGCTGACTGCAAATCATTCCTTATTATAGCTAAATCATTCAGATGTGATTCTGACCTTGATCCGTGATTCATTTCTGCCTGTTAATGATGCTGTGTGTGTTTTATGAGGATACGTGATTCTCACGTGTGCATGTGCTGTTATAATTCCCTTCAGGTTAGAAGATCTGTTTTAAACACAGCTCTTTTCAGACGTTACCAATCAAACATGTCTCCTCCATTACCACACACTTCAAACCAGCTTGTCAGGCGCTTTGATCCCAGATGTAAACAGACCGCATGATATGACTTTTAATTAGAGTTTCATTCTAGTTTACAAACCGCTGTGACTGTTAGACTTCCAACTACCAGCACCAAAACACAGACAGCAATACGCAGATGCTTGTGACACACAGGGAGGATATCTGACACTGTAAAAACAAAACTGTGACATTTAAGGTAAAACATTGGCAGCTGTGAACTTGCCAGAACTTCACCATTAAAAATATTGTAGCAACATTTTTGGTTTTACAGACTTAACTTAAATGCACAATAAAGAATCATATTTAGTTAACTAATGCAATGTTAATAAACCAACATATTGAAGTACGAATATCTGTTTTGAACCATTGTAATACTGATAACCACCAAAAACAGGTGGTGATGAGAAATTCAGATGATGACATTATTAATCAAAGCTCTTCACAAACAACTTTTCCACAAGCTGAGAGGGATATACTAACACACACACACACACACACACACACACATTTGTTTTTGTGAAAATTGGGGACATCCCCACTTAAGTTGCGAAAACAAGTAATTTTTTAAGTCTTTTAAGTTTAAGTTAATTTAATATTTATATTTTAATTTATTTTAAATGTAGTAATAATTAAAATGTTGTAATTACATTTTATTTATTAAGTTGCAAAAGTAAATAATTGAATAAAAAGCAAGTTTTTAAAGTTTAATTTAATATTTAGATTTTAATTTATTTCAATTTAATTTATTTTATTTTAATTTGTAATAATTAATTAATTAAAATCATAATTAATAATTACAAATGTAATCATATAGTTTTTGTTTTAGTTAACAATAACAACACTGAGCAACTGCCATTTTAACATTGTGGATGGCAGCATTACTCAAAGCTGAAACTAAACGATCTGTATGTCTTCACAAATGATGCTGTTAATGTCTTTTACACTTTTAAAATATAAACATTACATGTCAGTCAAGTGGCATGGCTGATGGAAATTTGTCTCTTCAAGTTTAGGGTTAGGACATTTGAAACTTACTTTTTGACTTACTTTTTTTGTGATATGGCTCATATCCTGCTGTCTTATCTTGACTCTACCTTCAGCTTCTGCACCTTTGGAGATCTTTCAGAGCTGTTGTGCATCAAAAACATGTTACATTTCTCAAACTAACCCACAAGGGGTTGATACAGATCTTGAGGTTTTCCCTTTGATGGACAAATTGAAAGTACGGCTCAGAGTCAGAGAGCTTTGTGTGGGTCAGTCTGTTGATATTAAGCCATCCATTTAATCAGTGGTGTCAAAAGTATTGGCATTAATTACTCAAGTAGAAGTATAGATACTAGGGTTTAAAAGGACTTGTGTAGAAGTTGAAGTATCAACTCAAGCTTTTTACTCAAGTAAAAGTGTAAAAGTAGTGGTTTAAAAAACTACTTAGTAAAAGTAAAAATAATGTAAGGAAAAAAAAATGCCATTAAGAACAAAAGCTTAGGCCGCACCACAGGGGCCTAATGTGCACTACCCCACCTCCTCAATAAAACATTTTTCTAAAGGCCATAGGCCATGATGACTATAATGTTATTTTAAAGGTCCTATGACATGAAAATTTCACTTTCTGAGGTTTTTTAACATTGATATCCCCTAGCCTGTATATGGTCCCCAAGTTTCTAGAAATTTGAATCGATGTAAATCGAGATTTTTCCATCTTTCTCTGCCTTTGAGAAAAGGGAAGCTCAAACGGGCTGCTCTTGAATCTCCTCGTTGTGACGTTGTAAGGAGAATTGTTACCTCCCCTTTCTCTGCTTTGCACGCCCAAATATTTACATTTAATTCAGTCGCAATGTCAGCACAGGCGTTACAAACAGACTTTTATGATATGAATTCGACAGCACTGGCACAAACAGTGAGTAACAGTGTTCATTAATGCCTGATCTGTGATCAGTGATTTCTGATGTGTAGCTTATCGTTCAAGTTCACACAGACTTTCTTTCTAAATCGTTTAATACTGTTTATGCATCAGTGAATCAAGCCAGTGACTAAACGATCAACTTCATGTCGTTTCTCTTAGTAGCATGAAACAAATCTGTTATTTAAATTGTGAAAATCTAAAAATGCTTTTTATTTTAAAATTTTAAATGTAAAAATCATACTAACAATATAAGTACACCTAAGGAAACATTAAAAAGCATTTAAAGAAAGGAAATAATCCATGTCATGGGACCTTTAAAATGTTCATGTTGAAAAATTTGGGATGCTCTAGTTTTGATGACTAGTTGCATATAAGTATTGTTATGGTGCAAAAATCAAACTTCAGAGGCATGTCATCAATAACCTTTAATTGAATGTAAATGTACATCCAAGATTAGCTGCAGGAATCTGTGAGGGCAGTGGACAAGAACATTGGTGCAGGCTTAGTAACAATTACTCTTGTATGGTTGTCTATTTACAATAAACATTATAGTGCTGTCAAAATGAATGATTAATCCAAGTGATTAATCAAAAACTAAAAATGACTAAAAATCCTGATACCTTCTTGACTGATAGCTTCCTGTATTCGGTACATAGGTCTGCTATATCCACAGTGTGTGTGTGTGTGGGGTGGGTGGGGTATTAATGAGTTACAAAGTTGGTATAGCCTACTTATCACAACATTATCATTTGCGTCGTCAATCGCAAACGATAATTTTTTAAAACGTCTCGCTACAGAACTACCTACAGTACCTTAATTTGCAGATGACGAAGAGAAACCCATTTGGTTAATGAGCCAGTGAGAAATAATAACTTTTAAGTAGGGTCCAGTGCCTTTTCGATACTTTTAAAACGGTACCGTCGCCTAAACGGTGCCTGAATCGATACTTAAAAAAAAAAAAAGAACTAAGGATGACATTAAAGAACATTAAAAGTATTTAAAATAAATCCATAGCTTTCACCTTTGATGCTCTCATTTCCCAAGGTTTAAGCCAGTTATTTATATCTTTTGCTGTAGTGTCTCAGTAGGAAATATCAGTTTCCCATTAATTTTAATAATAATCTAGTGCGATTTTGAATGCACAAGCAGTCTGACAACGGCAAAATGATTGTTTGGACATTTAAACTGATATTTTATACTGACACACTACAGCAAAATGTATAAATAACTGGCCGAACACCATTCTTTAAAGTGAAAATACTAACATGCCTAAGACTTTTGCACAGTAGTGTATGTATAAAGTATGTATGATTAAATTAAGTATGTTTAAATAAGTGTAATTAAAGTGTTCGTTCATATGTGTTAAGGGCTAGATTGTCGCTGGAGGAAACAACTGTGGTGTGATGAACGGTGACAAGTGAAAACTTTACAGTAGATGAGAAACCGACTGCTCCCTCGTGACCTTTTGTAAACTGTATTTATGACAAATAACTGCACAGATACGGATATTCTAACAATCTATCGATAAACACATACCTTGTGTCCTCTGTTTGTGTTTAAGTGCAGTCCGCCGCGGTCTGCGGATTGAAGAGCACTCTGAAAGACGGAGAGGAGACCGGTCTGACGCCAGTTTCATGTGAAATTTAAGGTGACTTACTCTGAGGCGATCGGATACCAGTTCCATACCCAACCCTACTTTTAAGAAATATATTTTTTGATAAACTAACCCAAAACTGGCTATGTCCTTGCTGGAGTGTGATGTGATTTGTGTCATGTGCAGGTTCGATGGATCACGTACAAACCAATATGGTGTCCATATATGTTTATACCTCTCATCCAACTATAATCAAATTCACTCCATCTGGATGGCGCGATTTATCTGGATAGGTTTTTTTTTTTTTTGTTTGTTTTTTATGATGACAAGCCAGAATGAAAACAGTATCGTAAAATAGCAGTATCGAAGTAGAAAGTACAGATACTTGCCTGAAAATGTAAGGAGTAGAAGTAAAAAGTCAGCTGAAAAATAATTACTCAAGTAAAGTATAGATACCCAAAATTTCTACTTAAGTAATGTAACGAAGTATTTGTACTTCATTACTTGACACCTCTGCATTTAATTGTGTATAATTAACTTGGATGAATTACTTTGATAAGTTTGCTCATTAAATAAATGGAATTTTAGATTCTAAAACAAGTCGGAAATGTTTGATTATTGTGTGTCTTTTACAGTGACTGAAAGCATATTTTATGAGTGGAGGAAAGAGTAAGCGATCTCTGAACACAGAGCAGCTCTCCGGTCTTTCTCTGCAGTCCCCAAAGTGAAAGGGAGAAGGGGGGCCGTGTAACTCAGAAGCACATTTTGACAGATCATTTTTCAGGCATATGAAAGGCAGAACCCCAAGCGCAGAGGATGAGTCGGATATCGAATGGACCTGCGTCGCTAGAGAGAGTCTAATTCTGACCACCAGACTAAGCTCAGATGTGCTCTGTCTCACACACAGATACACACACAGAAAGCTGTATATGACAGCTCTGAATGCTTTACTAACAGTGTTTGTGTGCTGCTGGTTCCACTCGCTGACTACATACATACATACATATTATACATATATGTATGTATATGTATAATTTTTTTTTAAATGAATAAATTAATTGTTGAAATAAACATTTACTTTACACATTCTCAAAGTTGGGTTGAGAGCTGGGTCTATACTAGGCGAGCTATGATGACTTTCACCTTGATATTTTAGCACGGGTGTATACCTAGCTGAATTGCACTGTAGAGGGAGAGAACGAGTCTTCGAACCTGTGTGTATGCCTACTGTGAAATTGCCACATCAAACGTGACGTGCCAACATGGATGCAGCTGAAGCCGCCGGGTTTGCCTCAGGGAACCTTTTTTTTTTTTTTTTTTTTTTTTAAGAAGCTTCCCATTGGGAACATCGACAAGACTCTCGCCTGTTTCACACATACTCCGTCTGCAGTGCATATGCAGTCCGTGTGCGGTTCGTATGTGGTGGAATTAGTTTACAGCTTTCTCAAGCACTTTGTGATACATTTTGGAAACAGGAGATGACCCCCTGGTCTAATGCACCATCTGGCTTGAGAAACCCCTTCTCAAAGACTTACTTTTTGTCATTATTTTATTAATCTAGATTAATTACAAGATTACAGTAAAATTAATCTAGATTAATTAATCTATGCCCACCACTAATATATATAATGTAATGTGGAAATGACTCTCTGCGCTCGCTTTTCAGAAAGCGACTCCGCCCCTTGCACCCTCGTGTTTCTCTCCTCCCGGGAGCCTGTGAGAAAGAAACAGCTGGGCACAGGATTCCCATCGCTCGGGCCCGCGTTCATCAGTCTCTCCTCAGAGAGAGTTTTCGCCTGTCAACTTCTCCCACCTAGACCAGTCTCTTGGTGCGTCTAAAATGAGCCTGAGGACTTCAATGGAATCTGTGTCTTGTACAAGGCTGGAGTGGTCTGCGCCTGAGGAACCCTCACGCAGCCACCCAGATGAGTGGTTCCTGCCAGGATGCCACCAGGCCCCCCTCCAGAGGGCTGCACCCATCTTCCCTGAGGTCCACGAGGAGCTCACAAAGTCGTACTTTCTGTCCACCTCAAAACATCTGCTTCTCATGCAGTCAATGGCGAAGGGCAGAAGGGCTATGAAAAAATCCCTCCAGTGAACAAATCCATGGCAGTACACCTGTGCCCGACTCCTGCCATCAGTTGGAAGTATAAGCCATTAGGCGACCATTAAAGCTGCAGTAGGTAACTTTTGTAAAAATATATTTTTTTACATATTTGTTAAACCTGTCATTATGTCCTGACAGTAGAATATGAGACAGATAATCTGTGAAAAAATCAAGCTCCTCTGGCTCCTCCAAGTGGTCCTAATGCCAGTTGCAGTTACGGACCGCTCCCGGTAAGAAACAACCAATCAGAGCTGCGGTCCGTAACTTTGTTTGAGTTCAAAATGTAGAAAAATGTATATAATAAGCGAATACACCATGAATCCATTTTCCAAACCGTGTTTTTAGCTTGTCCTGAATCACTAGGGAGCACCTATAATAAGTGTTTATATTCTGACTATTTTAGATTGCTTCGGGGGTACCGCGGCGGAGTAACCCAGTACCTTTGTGATTTTTCATAGACAGAAACAGAGAGAAGTAGATCCGGCTACGATGTTCTTCCGCAAGACGCAAGCAGTTCTGTTTATTAACCACTAGAGCGTCAAAAGTTACCAACTGCAGCTTTAAATTATGATGGTTATGATGGCGACCCACCCGTCCATCATAACCCGCGGGTCGGGGTAGGTAAAGAAATTGGCACTTTATTTGCAGGGCAGGTTGGGGGGGTCTTTAAATACCAAAAAAAAAAACACACACACACACATGTACTGTATGTTGCGTGCAATTTCCTATAGCCTATATTAAATATTTGGAATATATATTTTATGCCGTTATTTTACTGACAAATGTTGAGAGCGCATTATTGCACAAAAGCACAATTCGTGTGCAAATTTTCTTTGCTCTTGCACAAAACCAGATGCACGCTCTCAGATATATGCTGCTCTCGTCTGAAAACAGAGCGCGCACTTAAAATGCGTCTCTCCTATCGCTCAAACAATAGGTTTGTTTGAGATGCGCTTTGCCTCGCCTGAAATGTAGGCGAGAGCAGGCGGCTGTAATAAGGGGAGGGGTCAAAACAGACTTTTCAAGCAGAGGGGCAGGGTTACATATTTTATTGAAGCAACCCTGGGCGCCACCATTGGCTAGCAGACCCCCACCTGCTGTTAGCATTCCATTGACTCCCATTCATTTTGGCGTCACTTTGACAGCGAATAACTTTACATCTGAGGTGTTTAAAGACTCCAATTGTCCATTCATTATTTCTAAAGAAACACAAAAATGTATAAAAGGCCCCATTACCTTGCATCATACATTGTGGCCCTGTAGAAGCAGTTTTTAAAAAAAATAGGCAATGATTTCGTCATAACCTGCTACTCTATGTCGCACAGTAGAGAAATTACCGTATGGACAGGAGGATAAGCTCGCAGGCAATCTTTTACTGTCTACGAGGCTATCGGGGGGAAGTGGAGGCATGAAGTCAAGGGAGAAGCCCATAATGAGTCCTTAAGAGCAACGGGACACAATTATTCAACAACATCTGCAAGATTCGGTGGGTGATTCAGATTTCTCTTGGCACAGCGATTAGAAGACTTAAAATTGTCAGACAGGTTGCTCACGTGACATTTACGTCATCAAGCTCAGTTTGAGTCTGCGCAGTACGCTCATCCCCCAGGAAGTGCGTGCTTCTAATTGACTTCACTTGTCTCCATTGAATCCAATGGGGTCGCTGTGTCCATTTCTTTTACTGTCTATATGCTTTGAAGTCGGACATTTCCTGAATCTCACTGTTTTGTCACCTGTAAATTTCAGCAATGGAGGAGATTGTGTTCGCATTTTTTATCGCAGACGAAGTGGATCAAAATACCACTGTTGTCAACATGTGCATCAATTCCTTTGTTCTGCTGAACACAAAGGAAGAGTTTGTTTCACATTTTGAATGGAAAATTCTCAGAACAATTTATCTAAACAAACAAAAAAGCATGTGATTCTTAAAATTAGTACTACATTATATTCTATGGGTTTAATTCAATCCAATTATCAATCCAAGTACACAATATATATAGGCCTATATGACCACATACATTTTTTAGAATCATATACTTTTTTGTTTGTTTAGATAAATTGTTCAGAAGGGTTTGACCAAATGGTTAAACTAGGTTATACAAATCATCCAAACACCTGATTAAATTCTTATACTATTAAATTGTAAATAAATTACAGATCCATCTTTTAAATCTGATTGGATTGGAGCAATGTGTTTGTTGCCTGCACAGAGCCCTGCAGAGCACCCTGGCAGAATGCCGCTGTTATAGCTGATTCAATAAAACACAAGCACACTCAAAAAAGAGCAAATTTCCTCTTCCACTATTTACGGGGCACCACAGTTCCTTACAGCAACTCAGTGCCCGAACCGATACAACCCCTTGTCATGCAGGCCAGTATGGGTGTTGAAAATTATAAAACAAGGAAACGTACTGCAATTCTGTCGGAGGCCGTTATTCAACAGTGTGGTCCTATCCTCTGTGGCAGGTGAGGATGTGAATGTCAGAGGTAAAATCTATGCTGGCAAAAAGGGCCATAGAAGTGGTCACTCCAGCACAGAGCGAGTCAAGCTTCTATAGCCTGTACTTCCTTGTCCCCAAAAAGGATGGCGGTCTCAGACCCATCCTCGATCTAAGACATCTGAAATGGACCCTGATGAAGCTCTCATTCAGAGTGATCATGCAAACAGGCCCAGGGGACTGGTTCTTTTCCGTGTATTTGAAAGATGCTTACTTTCACATCCAGATAGCCCCCATTACAGGCACCTCTTGAGATTCGCCTTCGTGGGAGTGGCATATCAATACACGGTCCTTCCGTTCGGGCTTTCCCTGGCTCCCCGCACTAAGCATAGATGGGACTCTCTCCTTGATGACTGGCTCATTTTGAGTTAGTGACTCACAGTTCCCTCCTCCTAGAGTGCCTGGGACTCAGGATACATTTTTCCAAGAGCTGGTTTCCCCTAGCCAGGGTATCACATTCCTGGGGACAATTATTGACTCGACCAATATTAGGGCCATAGTCTCGCCGAAGCACGCTCTGGCCATTCGGCAGCTCACGGAAACCTTTATGCCTGGAACGGCTCTGCTGCTCAAAAGGTTTCAATAGTTCTAGGCCTAATGAGCTCAGCATTGCCAGCTCTGCAGCTCGGCCTGCTCTACATGCGGCCACTGCAGTTTTGGCTAAAACCTCAAGTCCCACCCCATGCCTAATGGCATGGTCACCACATGATCAAGGTGAACCATGCGTGCAGTGCAACCCTGGCCCCTTGGAAGAACCCTGGCCGGTACGAGCAGGGGGCAGCGGTGGGGATAGTTGGCAGATGGAAAGTCATCTTCACAGATGCTTCCAAGACGGCCTAAGGAGCCCTGTGTGAAGGCCATCCGACATGTGGCATCTGGACGAGTGCAGTAAGCCAGCTCCATATCAAACACCTGAAAATGTTGGCTGTGTATCGAGCTTTCTAAATTTTTATACCACTCCAGGCAGGGAACCGCGTCCAAGTCCAGTCAGACAACATTACAGTGGTATCCTTCATAAACCACCAAGGCGGGCTTTCCTGGAAACCCCAATTCACTCAAGTCAAAGGCATTCTAGAGTGGGCCTAGCACAACCTGCTCTTGTTGAGGGCAGCACATATGCAAGGCATTGGCTCAGTCTCTTCCTTTATGATTTTTACCCTGATCACTCTGATCCCCCAGGTCATCAGATAAATCAGGGAAGATGCTCTCCGTGAGCCTCTCTTGTCTTTAGTTCCGGCATGACCTCCTCGTGGGCGTGGTCTAGTATTGTGTCTATCGCAGAAATATAAATGCGGCGGCCAGCTGGGCCTCGCTGTCCGCATTCGTCAGATTCTACAGCCTGGATATTTTAGTGTTATAAATGCAGTTCCTGTCAGAATAAGCCCCACCACAATGGTTGGCTTTGCTCGATTTCCAGCCAAGGAGCAGGACTACGTTCTCAGGCCCCCGACATGTCTGGGATATTCTTACGTGTTCCTTACAAGCCCTTCTTAGTGCTTTAGACAAATACTCGGTCATCCTTCCTAATGGCATAGTACGCAGTATGAGGTTTAGTATTGAAAGGGAACGTACTCAGTTCCCAACGTAACCTCAGTTCCTCCTTTAGATATGGAATGAGTACTGCATACTTTGCTGTGCTATTCACAAGGACACCTTTCATTGTCACTTCAGTCTAATTTAATCAGTTTGCCTGGGTAAGACGACTGCTTATATAGCCCCATACCCCGCCCTTTTTGGTGGCCTCGGGCACGCTCTGCCGTTCCGCCATTGGTTAGTTTCTGTCGAACTCCACAAACCAATGGTCATGCAGTTTCACTGCGCGATTGAAAAAGGCTTCAGAAATCTGAGAAAAAGGACTTTTCCATGTAGCATCTAGCCTAAGGCATATGATGCAGTACTTGCTCGGTATCTAAGGGACCCGATGTTACATTAGTAACAGAATATGTTTGTACTGCAGAAAAACTATTACACATATGATAGAATTTCAGGAGAAATGTTCATAAAGAGACATCTGACTTTTGACTGCAGACTTTGTGATTTTGGCAAACCTGAATGCAGTTTGAGATATTTAGATCTCTTCTGAAACTCATGTTACTTGGATCTTCACACATGTGAAGTAGGAGAATTAGAAATATAGCAGAAACAACTGAGATCTCAATTGTGATTTTTCCTGTGGCTGGTTATGATTGCCACAACTGTAATAATTTATTTCCCATAATAGTGGCTCTTTTCCACTGACCCCTGTGGCTGAATTATTAATCGCACTCCACCAGCCGGCAATCCAAAATCGATCAATCATTCCATCAACCCAGAAAATCTTCAAGTCTGGATTTGTTATCATAATACACCACAAAACAAGCTGTGCCCTTCATGGGGCCATACTTGAAGGTCATAAGTTTACATTGTGACAGATTGTGCAGTTTAGAGGTGAAGTCATCGACATGAATTTGTGAATATGTCGCTGCACACTGAAAGTTTTCTCATATGCAGTTTTTGTGCATAAATGCCAGCTGACAGACTCTTACAGAGACAGATATATGTATAGAAGGATGCAATGCTCAGACAGCTCAGCTCAGAGCCAAATGTGTTTGTGTGTGTGTGTGTTTATGTATGTTTGCCCACCTGTGTTGGTGTGTGTATGTGTGTGAGCTGATCAACTGGCGGCTGGAGCTTTGTAACTCTGCACAGCAGATTCGTGGATGACAAATAACTCCCCGGGAAGTCTTGGCGGCGTCTGGCTATATTTTTCTGTGGGGTCACCTTGCTATACTCGCACAGTTTGCTTCTTACAGAGTGATAAATTCAACAGTTCATACATTGTATCAGAGAGACGCTGAAAAGCTGCAGCTGTGAGTTCATTTATTTGGAACTTGTATCAGTTGAAGTGTTACGGAGATACCTAGAACAGATATACTACAGTTTTGCAGTATTAAATACTGTGTTAATACTGTTTTACATATACTTTAAATTTCAATTTGGTATTAGTTTCAGCAAAGGTTTGTTAGTTTTAGTGGAATTTTTATTACTGTGACATTGTTTCGTTTTTGTGTGTTTACAACTTATTAATTTGTCAGAATAGATTTGAATGAAATCTGCTTTTTTTCTATTTAAAATTTGGTCAGTGAAATGAGGTGATACATTTTCTGACAATACTGATCAATTGTATGTTAAATGTTGAGCAAAATGCTTTTTAAGCTTTAATTTCTATTCTTTTTACTTTAGGGATTGTAGTATTTAAAAGCTTTTTTTTTTTTTTGATTTACTTTTAAAGTTTTCTAGAGCATGTAACACGACATTGGAATGCAACATTTTTCCAAATTGAAAGTGTGAGTACATTTACTGAAACGTTTTATTTTTGGGTCAACTATTTCTGTAAGACAACTCAGAATCTTTTTTTTTTTTTTTTTTTTTTTTTTTAGTATTTAGTTACTGACTGTAGGTTTTTAAAAGCTATTATACTGTATGTAAATGATGTTTGCAGTAAATTAATTCTCTCATCTCCTCCTCTCTGGGTGTCCGGATATTAATGCTCAGCAGTCATCTCCTGTTCTCTGGTGGCTTGTGTTCATGTTGTGTGTGTTTTATTGATGTATGACTTTGTGTCTGTCTTTATCTATGTAGTACTTGCATCCAATATTCCAAGTATATAAAACTAAATAGGAGAACTAAACAAATCAGTTATATGGGAAAATCGTAACAAACAAATTCACTCTTTCCCACTGAGAGAGAAGACAATCTTTATTATATTATTCAGAATTTTAATAAGACAGCAAGGTCACAGCAGTTCAGGCAAATGAAGACGGTGCTTTTAGTCATTCCCAGTGGGAATCTGGATGATGCGCTGCTTCTAAACAAACCAGGATGAAACGTGGGAATCAGTTAGCAAGACTATCAGTCAAAGAGCAGGTGGTTTTTTTTTTAGCTTTGAGACACTTTTATAGTTATTAATATTGTGAATTAGTTTTTATTTAATACATTATTAATATATAATTTTGTAATGTTTGGCCTCTTTTTTCCTCATATCTGGTACAGAAGTGATGTTGAGTTTGAAGATTTTGAGTTCATACTCTTTTGTAAAGCATTTTCAAAGCAATATGTTTGTAATCAAAACATGATGTTTTTAACCGATTCATTGAATTGAAATCAATTTGCTAAAATGAATTTGACTTCTCAAAGCTAATTGAGAGAGATGTAATAAGACAGCATTGTTGATTTTTGTTTAAAAAAATTGAATGTGAAAAAAGTAATGTAGTATTTAGTACGCTACAGTACAAATGCTGAGGAGCCGCCAAACCTCAGTAATTCACTAAGTGATTTTTTTTTTTCTGCATTCAGATTAATTTATTTGTCTTAGTTTTCAAATGCATCTGCTTCTCTGCAGAAAGTTTAGCAGATTTTTTTTTTTTTTTTCAACATTTTGCACTTGAATGAAAAAAACATTTTGGTTTTGCATTACAGCCACAGGCAGGTTAAACTGCAAATCAGCACAGACAATGCTAAATCTTTATCTGCTACAGTATGTGTATTTTTACAAAAACTAAACTATTTTGAGAACAGCTGAGCTATGTCACACCACTGAAAAAAATGTAGTTAAAAAGATCCCAAAATTTGGTCATCGTTTACGAACTAAGGATTTAATTTTTTCAAGTGAACGCTTGTAATGTATTATTTACAATAATTAACTAGTGCATTAATACACTTTAATACATTAACTAACATTAACTAATTGAACCATAATGAAAAGTGTTATTTGTTATTAAAGTAGCCTATATATATATATATATATATAGCGTCACAGTTGTAAACTCGATGGCTTTCTTCTTTCGTGAGGTGGTTTGGTACCACAGCATTTTTGTTTCCAGGCTGAACGTTAAAGAACGCGACACACACATCTCATGGCAATCCTGTATATTCAACCAATCCGATGATAACTTCGACACGCCTGAAGTTTTTCCACTTTTGTGTCCCATATGCATCAAACGTTTAGGCAATGGTCCATGGGTGTGATGTCTGAGGCTGAGACTAGGACCAGATTGTTTGCAAAATCACACGTGCTTCTGAAATTATCATCTTTTGCTATATAGTGTAGTAGTTTGTGTGTGTCAAGTCAAGTTAAGTCACCTTTATTTATAAAGCGCTTTAAACAAAATACATTGCGTCAGAGCAACTGAACAAGATTCATTAGGAAAACAGTGTGTCAATAATGCAAAATGACAGTTAAAGGCAGTTCATCATTGTATTCAGTGATGTCATCTCTGTTCAGTTTAAATAGTGTCTGTGCATTTATTTGCAATCAAGTCAACGATATCGCTGTAGATGAAGTCATATGTGGCCGCTTGTCAAGGATTAAATTTATTTAAATTCAGAACCGAATTTTGTTGTATACAGCATGCAAAGAGCGCTCCCTGGGATGTTTTTTTTCTCTGAGCACAACAAAAATAAATAAAAAAACAACTCTGAGAGTGAGTAAATCCCAACAAACATACATCCATAATATAATTCAGATGATTTTAAATGTTTGTTTGGTCTGTCTCGTTTGAAAGGTCTCATCTTCGCTGTTTAAAAATGCTCATTCCCTCATTCAAATCATTCTTGGAAAAACTGCAGAGTGCAAAGTCCAAGTGCAGAGAATCAGAGTCCTGTAATAGTGTTTGACCTCTGTGTCTGACCTCTGACAGCAGCTTACGTCTCTTCATGCCTCTGTCTGTCCAGCTCTCCTCACAATAAAGCCGTCCATTAGACAGAGAAATGCCACCTGCTCTCACCGGATGTGTTTTATTTGCTGCGGCATATTAGGTATGACAGGCAGATGGAATAACTCATCAGTGTGTGTTTGTGCCACTTGCAGACTTAATGCACCATATGCGGCTTATTTATTTAAGGGTTTTCGTGGCCAAGCCAAGCAAGATGTCTCTCAATATTTTAATCACGTAAATGTATTACATTAACAGACTTTATGCATCACCATGGCAATGTGAGTAATGAATTGGTACGGCTCATTTTTCGTGTTTTTACATATGTGAGGGCGATATTATAGTGCATTTGCTGCCAGTGCTGTGAAACTGCCAAAGTCATTAACACCTCATTAATGCACTAAGTGGCAAGACACTTTATTTGTTCATTCATCTGCACTCTGATTAATTGCTTTGTCTTATTGGTTTTTTAATATAATCCTTTGTTATAGGAGGTCAGAGTCCTATCTGCTCCTTTGTAGAAAATTCAGCAGAATGTCATTGTTTGTTTAGTCACTATTTGTTTTTGTTTTTGGAAAAAAAAAATGATTTTGCTTTATAGCCACAGGTAGTTTCAATCCACAGAAAATTTGAAATTATGACACATCTAAATAGTTTATACTGTAGCATTTTACATCAAATCTTTATATTTCATTTATTTTATCTTGAAGTTATTGATTTATAAAGTAATAAGATATTACTTTACAATTTATACTTTATTTATAAAAATTGATATATTTATTAATATAATTTTTAATCATTATTTTATTATTTTTATTATTATATTAATGATAATCATCATCATCAAATAATCATAATAATACCACAAGCATGTTATGGCATAGAAAAAGCCAAAATTATACATACATTTGTGTTATATCGACATATTTTCTAGCATTTATCTTTATTTATTTTATTTTTTTTATTGTCTTATACTGAATAATTCAAATGTGCGAAAGTTCAGCTCATGTTCAGCTCATGTCATCCGTCCATCTTATTTTCATCCACCTGTCAAACAGAGAAACTTTTCACCATCAGTTCAGTTCATGATGGATAAAATCCATCCCACCCTACATATTCTTTCTCATTGAATATCCCATTTCACTTGTAAATGCATCAGACTGAAAGCAGAATAAGCCGCGTGGTGATCGATGCTGTCTCTGCCTGCAGACACATGTGAATCCAACCAGTCACTGAGCAATCAACTCACGCTCCTCTCCCTCTTTCCCTCTTTCCCTCTTTCACGTTCACTCTCTCTCTGATGGTACATTTAATTCCCTGATATGTAATTAAATCTCAGGATCAAGGTTGTTAGTGCATCGAGTAGTTATTTGGGAGACATCTGTGGAATACATTCTCTCATTCTATTCTTAAAAACAAGATTTGTACATTTCTAGTGAAAAATGTTCATGTAGAACTCATCACCTCAGCTGTGGCTGAAAAGTTGCTTGTTGGTTGCCTCCCGGCCATTGTGAAATGTGGTTTAATGAGTACAACGTATAGATTATTAATGCACACCAGCGTTGAACATTTGACGCATGTGATAGATATTAAATTGATCAAGTAAAAACATGACAAGTCATATGAAGCTATACTTTCAAATAGGAGCTGGAAATCAAAAATGTATCATTGTTTTAAAAAAGAATAATAATTATGAAGAAACACAACTGTTTTCAACACTGTTAATAATCAGAAATGTTTCTTGAGCAGCAAATCAGCATATTAGAATAATTTCTGTAGATCATGTGACACTAAAGTTGGAGGAATGAAGCTGAAAATACAGCTTTGGTCAGAATTATATTTTACAACATATTCACCTAGAATTTTTTTTTTTTAATTGTAATGATATTTCCTTTTTTACTGTATTTTTGATCAAATAAATGCAGCCTTGCTAAGCAGAAGAGACTTCTTTTAAAAACAAAAATCTGGCAAACCTCACATTTTTTAACGGCAGTTCACATAAAATCAGAATATAAAAAGAACTACGACATCTATACTTAGAATTTGAATATAAATCAGCGAATAAACAGAATGAGATTATTGATTCAATGGAAAACACAATCAAATCAAGACACTTCAGCCCACATGAACATCCTGATCAGCTCTAAATACTTCAGCATAACCTGTAATCTTGCATAATATTCTTAGCCTTTAGCAAACAATGCTATATTAAATATTAAGTTGAATATTTCATTTTATTTAATTGCAAATGCACTTAATGTAATATCATGTAATACTCATGTAATATGCTGCGTACTCCATGATGTTTTGCTGCTGGTGAGAGTATGATACAGATGCGGTCAGAGGTGTAGTACATTAAGTTCTTGACACACTTAATATACTGTGGAGAGCTGTACATTAATGTGATCCTAATCACATGCTTGGGCTGTAACTCTATTACCTGTTTAAGTTACTAATGTCTTATGGGAAACTTTGCAAGGGCCCTTGGCAATACATTCTCCCAGATGTGTTGTATTTCCTCAGTAGATTCAGAGCACAGTGACGGCCGTCTGCTGATTGAAGCTGTGTGTGGGAGAGTTTGCAGGAAAGTATATTTTTACATTTTCTGAAGGAAATATGAGTGGTGCTTGCCTGATTCTAGGCAGTTATGGCTGGCTGCCAGGATGCTATTTGCTCACTAAGGTGTTTTAAATGTGTTTTTTATGCTAAATGGTAGCTTGGGCTTTCCTATGTGCTTGCTTGTGAGTCTGAAGTAAAATATCCAAACCTGCAACTGGAACTATATAGAAATTCTGGTCATAAATATGTTTTGACATTGTCCTGCACCTGATGTACTGTCCTGGTGAAAATGTTACGTCTTAGAACTTTGTGTATTTGATTAGATTTGATTCAGTTTGGTTTGATTTAATTTCATGACATTTTTAATTGTATTATTTTATTTATAATTTTATTTATTTATTTTCTATTTTATTTAATTTACTAAATGTAAATTTTTCAGATTTTGTCCTCTATATAATATGAGTAATTAATAATAATAATAATAATAATAATAATCAAATACAATATTTTCGAAATTCTGGTCCTCAAAAATGGGTTTTAATTAACTGAATTGAATTAAATTGAAGATTTGGTTATTTATATAATATAAGCAATATATTTATGTTGTCCTGAAGGCAATACTAAAAATTATCTGTGAAATTGTGGTCCTTAAATATGTTTTGAGGTCCCACCATGCCTGTTTTACTGTCCTCTAAGTGAAAAGGGTATCTCAGAGATTCGTAAAGTTTTGTTTTATTTTATTTTATTTTATAATTTATTTTATTTTTTTTATCCTCATTTAATGTGTGCAATAGTAATAGTTATTTCCTGTAATAATGCTTTCTTGAAAGCATTATTAAAAATAGCTTAAATACCAATGCCATGAATAAATCTAGTAATAGAGTTATAATTTTGTGCTTGAACATTCCGCATTTGATGGCGTTATGGGAAGAATTCTCAGTGTGCTCAGATAAGTCTCAGAGTAAATACTGCGTGTGGATCTGTTGTATCAGTGTTCTCTTTATCAGAACACACAGACAAGAGCAAAACCTTGAAATGTCATTGCCTACGGCTGCAGCCACAATGTTATGAATTTAAGATATCTGGACATTATTCAGTTGTTGTCCTGTGCATGTCACGGTCAAAGTAGAACTATAGAGGGAGAGTGAATGTGTTTTTTTTGTAGATGCAGTGAAGCAGTTTGTCTTTGGCTGGCAGACATACTGAGAGCATCTTCAGAGACTGACATATTCCGATACTGCTTCTGTCATTTTGATAATGTCGGCCACTAGACAAAGCTTTTAGATGATGATCGTCCAATTATTCTATGGAAATGGGATCAGCTAGCAATGCAGATACGATTGGGCTAAAATCAGGGTTTTAAATAATGTGAACTTTTATGTGAACATAATACTTGTGATTTGGAGGCCATTATTATTCATGGCAGCAGTCTAACTGATCCAAGTCTTCAGTTGTTCATTTTTATAAGACTTTTTCAGAGAATATGTGGAGTTTTTGGTTGGACTGAACTAAAAACACTTGGTAATCACACACACACACACACACACACACACACAAATTGGTTCTTCGGTGGTACTTCAGTGGTTCTTTGGGGTGGTTGAGGTGCTACAGAACCTTTTAAGCCCCAGTATAATTATTTAAGAGCATTATATATAAAGACTTTAAGTACAGTGTTATGAAATATTATTTGTTATTTTATTGTTATTTGTTATTTAAAATGAATTGGATTAATCAGAGCCAGAGTATACGCCGATTGCACATGCTGGCGCTCACATGGGTGACATGCTTTCATATAAACATCTTGGCATGTTGACATGAACAATGTGAATAGTTTATTTGGTAGAAGATGCTTCAAGGAGAGATTTCTGGAGGATTTTGAGCATGCTGTAGGGAAGCTTTTGAACATGAGGAGAGGGAAGCGTCGCTCTCTGGACATGCTCCGTTGAGAGATCTCGGGCCGTTCCCGATCACGGCTCCAGCTCCTCGCTCTCGCAGGGCGTATCATCTTAGAGAGACTTGCGCCATCGTTCTGTGTTCATGCCGTGAATCAGAGCTCTGTTGCCATCTGTTAGTGCCAGTACCTTCAGAAATGCTCAAGTATGTCTAATATTAGTGTTTTTTTTCCTCCTCTTTCCCAGCGCACATCCCATTGGAGGCAGTGTCCTGGGGGAGGCCATCTGTCAGTGTGGCTCTAGGTTTGGCCGGACGTCGTAGGGGACGCTTGTCCAGCTCCTGTCTCAGCATTACTACTGTGGACATTATGAAAGCAGTGATTCGAGTAAATGATTTTGGGCCTCTGACCTTGCTCACATCATTTTTATAATTACAAAATAAGTTACATCATCTTAATGCTGATAAAGATAAAACCATGAATTACAAAGACCAAAATAGCCACATTTGTTTGTGAGGAGAGAGGCGAAATCGTGCAAATAAGTGTAATGTGAGACACAGTGAGATTTGCATGCTGTGCTGGCAGCCGCGTATCGCTGATCTCTGTGCATGAGTGAGAGGATGCGGAGCTGCATGTGCTCATTAATGTGTGTGTGCTGTACAGTCCAGGACCAACTAAATAGCTGGCTGTCACTCACCACACTAGCTTTATATGTTAAGAGAACTGTAGCATTACAAAAACAATCTACTCTGTCCCCCCCCCTCTCTCTCTCTCTCTGTTGAATAGGCTACACCTGTCTGATTCAGATAGCGGGAGGTTTTATCATCCCAGCTATTTTTCCAGTGCAGAAATGAAATGATAAAGTCAGCAATTTGGAAAGCACAGTATGTGTGTTGCATTCACATACAGACTGAGAACGGGAGAAATAAGCATAATCTCTCACTTGCTTTTTTTTTTATCTCTCGCAACGCAAACCATTTTCATATTGAAAAGGTAAAAGTTTCATTGTTTATGTTTGGAAATATTGTGCAAGTACATTTTCTTAACCGCATGGATTTAGATTAAAGCTGAATAAAGTTACATGAAATTCTGTTTACAATTAATTTTATTTATTTAATTTGGTTATTTAATTTGGTTTCGTTTTGGTTCAAAAATACATTTTGCCTTGGAATAGAAATGAAATGAAAATTAAAACTGTAAATTTCGATTTAATTTACCTTGAAATCTTTCTTCAAATCTTGTTTTTGGTAAGTGGGTGTTTATTTATTTCTTTATTTATTTTTATCTTAATGCATCCTTGTGCCCTAAAAACAGAACTACTTAACAGTATTCACAATATACAGACAACAAATACAGCATGCACAGCTACACGTCTATTAAATGACTGTATTTTTAAATTAACTTCTTAGTTACTGGAACTTTAGCGTAATAGTTGTAAATTAGATTTTTTTTTTATCATTTATGAAATTTGGAATATAATTAATAAAACATGCATAGATGCTGTTTTGAATGTGTATTATTTTCTAATCTGTTCAAACTCATTCATCTTTTCAGCCTCATGACATATTTATTATATGATCTTTTGTATTAATTGTTTATGGCTTGCTGGCATGGTCATTCTCTTATCACAGATCGCTTGCTTTGTGCCATGTTTCACAGGAACTAAATGTCATGCTTTTTTTAATACATCAGGCCTGCCATGAAAAGAATAGCAATAAACCTGCAATGAACTGAATCAATTCTTCGTTAGTTTTACTGAAATTTGATGGGAAAGAACTACACAGACATTATGATTTATTACTAAAATCTAACATAAACACTGAATTGTGCAAAAACATTTATTTTGATAATGTCAAATGTTTTTGTCAATTTGTCAATGTTGAAATTAGCAGCTTAGCAGCAGCTTCACTTTCCTGTAAATTTGCTGAATAAGTGTTAATTGTTTATGCTATTTGTGTTAATGGCTACACCAATAGGACTTTTTACATCGTAAATGCAAAATCTGAGACCAAAATCTTTAAAATATTAAATATTTGATGGTTTAAAAGATGTCAGAAAAATTCTGTATTAGTTACTTGAGCTAAGAGTGAAAGCTGCAGTGTTTGAAGGAAGACCCTTAGATGACTTTATTTTTGTCCTGACTTTTTGCTATGGGTTTCTTTTCTGGTTTGTGCTGGGAAACAGAAATACAGACAGCTGTCATATGTCAGCTCAGACAGCATGTTCTCCAGCATGAAGCAGCCAGGGAAGCATTCTGACTGCAGACAGACAGTATGTGCAACTGCGGTGCTTTGACAGAAGCTTGTTTTCTTTTGACCTGTAATCATACCCATCATCCAGCAGTAAAGGATCTCTGTTATCTCCAGAGCCTTGCACGAGTTATCCAATCTGGGCCATTAGTGCAGAGTCCTGTGCTACACGGCTTTGCATTCAAGAGATTAAAAATTAATCAGTTTGATGTCTTTTTTCTATCATGCACAAGTTTGGATAGAGGGTGAAAGAGAAACTCCCAGTGCTCAGTCTTACAACGTGACGTCAGAAACCCGATCGGCTGAGGGAACGCTGAGAGAGAGAGAGAGAGAGAGAGGATAAACGAGATGTGCAGATAATTATGATTATTAACGAACTCAGTGAGACAGAACCCATTTCTGAGCTGCTAAGGGCGCACAGAAAATAGCTCAGGAAGAAAACTGTAGTGTGAAGTGACGGCTGGTGCATTAGTGAGAGAAAATGGCCAAAGATTGATGTTATCATCAACAATAGGCTACAAATGACTCCTGACAAAGATGCTCATTGTACTTTATTACATTATTAGACTATGATTCTACTTGATGATCTGACCGATAAAAATCACTTTTTGTGTAACATGGTGTACATTTGGTCATATTGAATAACATATTAGACTTGATTCAAACCAGTTAATGTATTTTCAGGTTATCAGACAGAAGATTTTTACAATGCAAAGTGCAACAACCCATTCTGAATATTGATCAATTGAAGGCTAACTTCTAATTATTTATTTTCACATCCTTTTGATAAAGTCTAACTTGCATGAACACTGTTACACAGTGATGTCAGCATTCTATCATTAGATTATATTAGATTAGATTTTTTTTTTTTTTTACATAATATTTGTAATATGTTGGATTACATGTTCCTCAAGACATGAGGTCAGTGCATATGTAAGTGTCCTAATAATAGTATAACTTTCTGATGGAACTATGTGTTTTTCTAAATAAATTTAGATTTAATTTCTTTATTGTCATTGTGAAAGTTGCACCAAAATTCTATGTAGCTCAGTCCAGTCAGCCGCATATAAAAATCTAGATAATCATAATTAAAAAAAAAAATGTCAGGTTGGATGAGTGTTTGGGTAACCTCTCTGGAAATTATTTATTCATTACTTTTGCGAATCCATTTGGTACTGCTAGCAGTGCAAAATGACACACTGTAGCTTTAAGTGCATAAAGCAGCATTGTGAGGACAGTCATTTTTCAATGACAAAGAAGACCCGAGGAGATTAACCGCTTTGGGACTCCAACTGTCATGAAGGAACAGTAATTCCCAAGACATCAGCTATAAAATAATCAGAGTTGGATTTAGAGCACAAGCAGTTAGTTTATGCTCTACAATGGGATGCTCCATGTGAGGTGACAGAGTTGATTTCATTTATGGGGTGATGTGAGGTCTTGGGCACCGAGGGATCTTATTTTAGTGGTGTAGCACACAACACTTTGTCTATATTTAATCTGTATCATAATTCCTTGTGAAAAGAAACACAACATGTCATTCTCACTTCCCAAAATGCTGTTTGAGTAAAGAGCACTGAGTGACTGATCCACAGGAACCATCATTTCATGAGCTGATGGGAAGCTTCACGCTCAATCATCAGTGTAATTACTGTCCCTCTTATTCTTCTTTCCCAGTCTCTCTTTCCTCCTCTCTGTGGTATTTAACAGGGACAGCAGCCCAAAAAGTATTTAAACCACTTAAATATGTTTAAGCCACACTTAAAACATGACGTGAAAAAAAAGCCTCTTCAATAGGCCATTTATTTGGTCTAAACTTAGTACTGAGAAAGTGTGCAACTGCTTATGTTTAATTGCTGTTTACTTTCGGTGAAGTCATACATTAATGCATACTTTGTATAGTCAGAGTTATAGTCTACTTCCTACAATTTGGGGTCTTAGTTTTTTAGTTAAGATTGCCAACTATTGGGTGATTGGAACGTACCCCTAAAAGTACTACAACACTTCAGGTGCATCTGAAATCACATACTGTCTGAGTAGGTACTACATTTGAATTTGAACTTACTTCGCAGCCATACTGTACGGTACTGTACTTTTTTTACTGTACTAATGCATAAAATACAGTAATATGCTGTCATACAGTATATTTTAGAAACATTCTAAGTTCACATACTTGTTCCTCTTAAAAACTATGCTACAGCCAGTTATTCTACTTTGAAATGTGTGTTCGGTGCAAGAACGACCATTTTTGTTTTGGTCTGTGTGACTCCATCCACTCGTGATATATCCAATAGTATTTTGACTCTCGGTTTGCCAGTTGGCGGGGGAAAAAAAACTGTACATTGTCATGGAAGCCAGCAAATAAACTAAATCTACCCAACCTAAAAAGCCTCTGGATCCATTTAAAACCTCTGTATGTTCTATATGTCCTCTTCTAGGACACCTGTGTGAACTTAAGGAGTTATTAAAAACCACAAAAACACAAAGTGGTAAGGTTAGTTCCACTTATTTTGAATAATTCAAAATGCATTACATTTTTTTTTTAAGTGTGGCTGCTGTGACTAAATAGTCATTTGGTCCACCGTGTGTGATAAAAAAATAAAAAAAATAAAAATACATAAATTAAGATGTGTTGTATTTCACTATATATGATCATAGTGAAGAAAAGCTATGTTTCTGTATTTAAAGCGCTGTTTCTTGAGTCAATGTGATCGAATGCTTGTTTGGTGTCTCACCCGTATCACTCTGAGTAGAGCGCAGGAAGCCTGCAGAGTATTTTCCCCATCAGTGACTTCTCAGTTTACAGCTGCCGTTCTTTATCCACTCTGCTTCTTTGAATTTCAGTTTAGCCTGAGCTCATTTGAAAATTGCAAAGGTTCAAGAAGTATGTTTTCCCTGAAGCTCTGCCCCCTCTCCTCCTCGATTCCTCTTGCTGTCACTGTCATCAACACATACATTCCTCCAAGAAATGTTTCTTTCAGTTAATCTCACGAAAACATGTCTGAGTCATGTTTTTAATAATAATAATAATTATTGTTATTATTATTATTAATATATATATATATATATATATATATATATATATATATATATATATATATATATATATATATATAGTAAATTATATTGCATATAATTTCTTATTTTTTAATTTTTTAAAATATGTCATGGAAATGTCCATCTCTTGTAGTTGTACTTTATATAATTTGCATATTAACTAAAAATGCTTAATTGGAAATCATTTTAGTTTTTATATAACATTCATCAACCTCAGAACCATAATACTGAATCTGCCTTCTTGGCCAACAAGACTTCAAATTTAATTAAAGCATGAAAGAGCGGGTGGCCAATCCCCTTACTGACAGAGGCAGGGCTTTGAAGACTCTTGTGCACTAATGAAACTCTGCCAGACCTGATGTGATTAGTGGATGTGCTGCTGGCTTTAACTGAATTGTTGACCCCACCCATCCTTGTGTGCAGGTATAAAGTAATTGAGGAGCTTGATCTTGAGGTCAAAGGGTGCAGCAGGCTCTAAGAGTCCGACTCTGTCCCTAAGGGCTCATGGAGGATGATGCCGAGCTGTTACATTGTTTACCATCTGTACGTGCAGTGAGCTCATTTTAGACCCTGACTAATCAGCCAGATTAGAAAGAAGCAACATAACAACCAATGCAATCCATTAGTGTGCGTAAACCCAGTTGACATGGTAGTATGAGTACAAGGAAATCATTTCATACTGCAAGCTGTAATAATTAAATTATCTAAAGATTGATTAAATCAATTCAATTTACACAAAAACATTGGGTCTCATTCACTAATAATTGCGTACGCACATTCGAACTTCTCACGAAAACTCTCCACCTAATTCACATGAGCTTGTTCTTAAACTTGTTCTTCTGTTAATGAATTTGGAGTCTTGTAGATGAGCGCCCGCATGCTCGAGGTTAGGAATTAGCATAATGCATGCCCAAACCAGCTCCATATAAGGGCTTTCCACAAAGCGGCACTTGTACAGAGAAAGACAATTATGGCATCGAAACATTCATTCATAATTTAAAAGTGTATGAACTGGCGTAACGGGCACAGGTAAAAAAAGAAGCATGGGATATGGTAACACATGCCGTTAATATTGTTTCACCAGAAATTCGGACGGTTGCTGAAGTAAAAAAAAAAAAAAAAAATGTGGTTTGACATGAAGTTCGAGGCCAAAAGAAGAATTTCAAGACATGGGTGGAGGGCAGGGGCCACCTGATCTGTCTGCCTTCGATGAAAGAATTGCTGCAATTATAGAACAGTCAAGCTTGAGTGGCATTATAGAAAGGAGTGAGGGTAAAAGTGACCTAATAATACAGGAGAAATTACAACACGGTAATTTGTTTAAATCAAAATCTTTATTTTAAAGAATGTATTCAAGTAATCTACTCAAAACTTCCGGCTTTTACAGAACATCCACAAACAGCAGATGCAAGTGAAGCTGAAGTCCAACCATCTACTTCCCAATCTACTGGTGTTTGTTATACCCCTTCACAGAGGCACACCAGTGCACGAGTCCTGACCGACGAGGTGCTCGCTAGTCAAGATGCCCTCCTCCTTGCTGTTAAGGAGGTGACAGCTGGTCTACGGGAAATAAATGACTCACTGAATAAACTGAAAGCATTGCTTGGCTATCACAGAAGTGCATAAGTGAATAAATATTGTGGCAAATTTCTGTTTTCTGGTGCGTTTTAATATTCCTTAAAACTTTTTTCCTATCGTTAAAAGCACTTTTAGTGAAGTGAAGTGAGTGAAGTGAAGTGAAGTGACATTCAGCCAAGTATGGTGACCCATACTCAGAATTTGTGCTCTGCATTTAACCCATCCGAAATGCACACACACAGAGCAGTGAACACACACACACACACACACCCGGAGCAGTGGGCAGCCATTTATGCTGCGGCGCCCGGGGAGCAGTTGGGGGTTCGATGCCTTGCTCAAGGGCACCTAAGTCGTGGTATTGAAGGTGGAGAGAGAACTGTACATGCACTGCCCCCACCCACAATTCCATCCGGCCCGAGACTAGAACCCACAACCCTTCGATTGGGAGTCCAACCCTCTAACCATTAGGCCACGACTTCCCCCTTTTACAAATTCCATTTGCTTAATTATAGAAATGCACTGTAGCAAACTACAAAAGCTATTTTGAAAATAAAATGTTGTATCAACTGAAGGCGTGCTTGAAGCGCTGCTTGGGCTGGTGCGTGCATCTCGTCACCCACAGGTTCCGTCTGTGCGTGTGGTCCATAAGGAGCAGGTATACCCCGTGCCACTGCGATGTTGTGCAGTAGGCTAAACAATAAAACAATCTGACAGATTTCCTCTGGCCTGTATAACAGCATTCCACCAGCTGCATCCAAGCACATCCAACAGGATTTGAGTAACCTGATTGTGCGTTCTATCACTGAGCGTGCACAGGCATGTTTCAGGTTGTACCGCATTTCTTGAGGGGTCGTTGGGTTGGCTATAAGCCATGTTTTGAGACCATAACCCCTGTCACCTACAGCAAGCATCATATGATGAACCTTTATTTAAATGAACTAAAAATATTCTGGGCACACTTCTGCTCACCAAGAAGCCATCCCTCTTCACCACCCCCAGCTTGCAAGCGCTGTCCTAAATAACTGTTTTGTAAAATAAAGGAATCGTGAGTTCCTCCAGGCCAGCATGCAACAACATTTACTATGTTACAGCTGGCATCACAGACTATTTAAATGTTGATGGAGTGATAATTTTTTCTGTTCACATAGTTTACTGCATTTTCGGATGGTGCTTTAATACATACATGGGTACAGTCTATTGCACTGATGGTATTAGGTATGCCACTGATCTCATAACCCCCTCTTAACTACAGTCTGGTGTGCCACGTCATAAGGAAATTTTACATAAATTGGAATAAGACCTACAAAAGCTTTTACCACATTATGAATTGCATGGCTTATAGAAGGTTGGGATATTCCATCTCGATCCCCAATTTCTCTTTGAAATGTTCCCGTAGCAAGTAATCCGTAGGCACATTTCACGCAAAAATATGGGCCTATGCATATTTAGTGAATGAAACCTATTGTTGTATAGTCCATACTGCTAAATATAAAGTGTCAGAGGACTTTGTCAAGTCATGTCATTGCATTAAAAGACACCTGGAGAGAGTTGTTTTAATCAACTTCAATCAATTCTAGATGAATTTATGAAAATGTTCAGTCTTGTTTTAAGCTGGTCACAGTAATGAAACTAACTGTGGACTCTGGTAACTCTGCTGTTTTAGTCCTTTTGGATTTGACTGCGGCCTTTGATACGGCCAACCACTATATTCTATTATGTAGACTTGAACAGTGTGTCGTCATTAAGGGCATAGCCTTAAATGGTTTCAGTCATATTTGACAGACAGAAGTTTTTCTGTTCACCTTGGTGAATTTTCGTCATCTGCTGCCCCTCTTTTTTGGTGGCATCCCCCAAGGGTCAGTATTTGGCCCTATCTTGTTTTCTTTGTGTATTTTATATTTTTAGAAAGCACAATATCTCCTTCCACTGTTATGTGGATGATGTACATATTTATTTGCCTGTCAAAACAAATGACAAAGCTTCCTTTCTGTCATTACTTTGCCTGAGAGATTTAAAAATATGGCTGGATCAGAACTTTCTTTGCCTTAATGAAAATAAGACTGGTCGTCCTGGGGATTTAACTGCTTGTTTAGATGAACTTGGTAAAATAGGTTTGTATGTTCGTCCATTTACCAAGAATCTCGGTGTGATTTTTGACAGTGCTTTTAAATGGGAAAACAGATTAGTTCTGTTGTAAAAGCCAGTTTCTTTCAACTGAGATTGTTGGCTAAAGTCCAGCCCTACCTTGCACGTAAGGAGTTTGAAAGTGTAATTCATGCTTTTATAACTTCTAGACTAGACTACTATAACTCTTCATATGTAGTTTTTGATCAGTCATCTCTTCAATGCTTACAGTTAGTCCAAAATGCAGCAGCTCTGTTTTACTGGGACTAAAAAGTATGGACACATTACCCCTGTGTTAGCTTTACTACACTGGCTTCCTGTTTGCTTCAGGATTGATTTCCGAGAACTAGATTAAAAAATAAAGGTGACTGAGCTTTTTCAGTGGTGGCACCCAATAGACTCTATGCACGATTACTTCCGCATTTTGTCTCAGTCCGCTCATCTACATCCGGTGCTGCGCCTGTGTGAAGAATTCTGTGGAGACGATGGCAAATTACACTCGGTGTTTACAAGAGCTTCCCACGATTACGGTGAATGACGTTAATCGTATTGTGAGGCAGTCAGCTGTCACACCCAACAGTAAGAAGGAGAAGGGCTTCAAATTATATATTTCGAGCTACATCGACAACTTTGAAGGTGAGTATTCTCTCATTTCATGCTAAATCCGACTAACTTTAGCGTCTCCGTTCCTGACCTGTCATAGCGGTCTTTGTATTATTTATATATTTTGTTAAACGTAAATGTATAGTTTTACGTGTTTTCCCTTATGCCTAAAGTGCTTGTTTGTGCAGTGTACATACAAATTATGGAAAACGAATTGTTACTGACTTTTAGTAATTTCTCAGTTTCCAGTAAGGATCAGTTCACAGGAGAAGTCAGCGTGAGGGCGACATGTTTCAGGTCGATGAGGAAGTCAGAGAAGCCCCATAGATTGAGAGTAGGAGAACACAAAAGACAGCTGAACTCTAAATGAAATGCAATTTTTAAACAGAAGTTGTTTGTGGGTTCTACAGCTGTACAAAGACAGGCATAGTCAGTAAATGGGTTCATACGTGCTTCAATTTAAAGATAGTAGTAATTAAAGTATATGGGTTTAGAATCTATTTACATATAACATTAATTCCTAATTCTTGTTTTTGTTTAATTTAATTATATTCACAGATTGTATTAAAGGACTCTCGTCCTGTAATACTGTCACAGAGCTGTTGTTCTTGTGTTGCTGGGACAGCACTGTGCAACCACATTGTTGCATTACTCTACCAAGCAGCCCACTACTCACAGCTTGGCATCAGTGCAGTTCCTCCAGTTCACAGCTGTACTGAAATGGAGCAGAGCTGGCACAAACCCAGAACAATGGTAATTTAAATTGAATTTGCATATACAAATTATATAAAAACTGAACTACTGGAAATGCAATACATTAATAAATGCACTGAGCATTAAGTTGATTTTTTTTTATTAGCTTTGTAGGTACTACTATGGAGGTAACATAAACACTGCATTTTAGGAAACATACTTTTTCTACATAACTAGTCACTAACAGCATTTCTGTGGACAGTGATTATTTAGAAATCCTGTAATCTAGTATTACAAATTTTGTTGTAATAATGATTTTATTAATTTTATGGCCCCTGTGTGTTTTCTAGGGAATCAAGCCTGGTCCTGTCAACAGAATGCTGGTTCTGTCTGCAAGACCTAAAGAGAGGAAGCTTGCTGAGGGGTTAAGGTACAACACAAAAATTCTTCAATGTAGTATTTTACTTATTTTTTTTATTTTTTTTTACACGTTTACATTTCAAAAAGTGTAAACAATAATTAAACCATTGGACGCAAATTGATTTTTGTTGAAATCTTTTACTATTACAGCAACTATATTATTATATTAGAATTAAGTATTGCAGATAGGCGTAAGGAGCAATATTTGCTTAGAATTGATTTTTAACAGCATTTTAAGGGCATGTTTTTTTAATCGTATAAAAAACACTTACATCTATTCATGTCAAATTCATCAGCTCATACTAAAGAAGATTAATATAAAATGAAACATTTGAAAAATTTTAATTCATGTCAAATTCATCAGCTCATACTAAAGAAGATTAATATAAAATGAAACATTTGAAAAATTTTAATTTAAAAAGAAAAATATGAAAGATTAGACTGATTAAAACTAAGGAAATGTATTTTTTGCTTAATAATTATTTTTTAATTTCAGGAGTACCCTTTACAAGGGTGTCACCAGTGAGCTGCCTGACCTCTCAGTCCTCCAAATAGCAGAGGCATATAAGGACTTTGCCAGTGCTGTAGCCCCTTTGGTCACCACTATGGAGATGTCGAATGATGATCCTTTGGTTGATTCTGCCTTTGGCAAAGTTCAGTATGGAAGTGTGCTGTCATACCAGCAGCCAGCAGCAACAACACCCAACATTACTCACCATCAGGATGCCCCACCACCGCCACCTCTGCCACTAGTTGGTCACAGCTTTGACACATCTGTTTGCTTGTTTGTCCATAGTGAACATGGACAACTACACATGAAGTCACTGGCAGTAAGTTTGGATATGGCACATAAGATAGAGCATGCCACCAAAGAACAAAGTGCATCACTTGATTGGCACTCTGTCCGAAAGCCCCGGGTAACAGCATCACGTTTTAGGGAGGTTTGTCATGTGCGTGGCCAGAGCTCAGCTGAACACCTGGCTGAAAGAATCTACAAGGGAACTCGCCAGACAGCAGACATGAAGAGAGGTCTTGAAATGGAATCTGCTGCAATTGAGGAATACTGTCTGCTGCGAGAAGTAAACTACCACTCTTGTGGATTCTTAATTCACCCCGATGCACCTTGGCTGGGGGCCTCTCCTGATGGGATTATTTTTGACCCTAAAGAGCACCATGTTTTTGGTCTTTTAGAAATCAAATGTCCAAATGTCAAAAGTTACGTGGACTGTCCTTACCTTAAATTTAACAATGGCACACCAGAACTGAAACAACAACATGCATACTATTGGCAAGTTCAAGGACAAATGCTGATCTCAGGATTGGACTGGTGTGATTTTGTCATTTATGCACAGGATGACATGATGGTCCAGCGCATCTACAAAGACCTCAAAATGTTTCAGAACATTCGAGAGAAAGCCGACCATTTCTTTTTTTACTTTTACCTGCCAAGATGCCTACAGATGTAAACAAACAATAAAAAAAATCTGATAATCATTTAATAGTGTTTTAATATGTATCAAAGTTTTTTATATTAACACCAAATCACTGTACAGGAAATGTTTATCAAAGTTATTTATATTTACATGTTTACATTACTGCATTGCAGGCATCACTGTACAAAAGTTATTTATATTTACATGTTTACATTACTGCATTGCAGGCATCACTGTACAAAAGTTATTTATATTTACATGTTTACATTACTGCATTGCAGGCATCACTGTACAAAAGTTATTTATATTTACATGTTTACATTACTGCATTGCCAGCATCACTGTACAAAAGTTATTTATATTTACATGTTTACATTACTGCAATGCAAATGATCAAAGTTGTATATATTTACATGTTACTATTTGAACAAGAATAAATCCAAATTCGATCCCCAACCAATGTTATCTCATCTTTAATCCTTTGCCCATGCTTTTACTAAGGGGCCATTTTGGTAATTAACAAGGAGGCAAGCAACAGTGTACAGCTGGTTGATACTCCCTGTGATGGAAAGAGGGATGACTGTGTCGAACAGCTTGTGTTGCTTCACCCTGCGGATGAGACGCTCAACGTGGACCCTTAGCCGAGCAATGGACTGTGTCTCCCTCACTTCATCGGCTGACATCTGTTCCCGCTTCGACAGGTAAGCAGGTCTGTAAACTTTGCATGGCACACAGTCATCAACAAGAAAACCTTTGTCGACCATTATCGCCATTCCATGTTTCAACAGCGACACAATCCCAGACTGCTTAAAAAGCTCTTTGTCACTGACAGAACCTGCATACAGGGATGAAACAAAGGTGATTGCACCATGTGGTGCCATGCCGATTAATCCCTTGAAGGTGCAGTGGGACTTGTAAGTGGAGAAGACTTCACTTTGAAGCAGGAGAGAGGATGGAGTTTGGCAACGCAACTCTGTGCAGTCGATCACCACTTGTGTGTCTGGGTAGTCCTGGAACTCATTGGGAAGATGAGCCTTGACTTCCTCCTCAGACATCCAGATGCGGACAGACCCAAGAATGGTGTACAAAAAATTGGCCCAGGTTGTAATAATTCGGCTAACAGTGGACTGATGGATGTTGAATCTGTGGGCCAGATCCTGCTGTTTTAAGCCAACAGAGAGGTGGACCATGAAGAGGAAGAACTCATCAATGGGCTGCAGAGACTGACCCTGTAAAAATAACAAGATTTGCAATTTATTTACATATAATGTGTTGGCTTCCACTGAAAATGTAAAGTTAAGTTTTGTTCTTCTATTTCTTTACCCATGCACTGCCTGTTGTTCCAGCTTCACTCCTTATTGCTCTTGCTCTTGACACACGAATCATGTTGTGGGATGCAGGCTCAATGAGTTTCCAGAAAGCCATTAAATGGCTGTAAGTCACGAACCTAAATGAGATGTAGGACTTTTTTTTTTACATGAATATAAATCATAAAATCACAAACTAAAATGAATTACTTGAAGGAAAACACACACACACACACATATTTATGGTTACACTTTATTTTAAGGTGTCATAACGTAACGTAACGACTGTAAAATAGTGACACATGTATATATGTATGTATGTATATATATATATATATATATATATATATATATATATATATATAGACACATACATATATACACGTATACACACACACACACTTATATACATACACGTCATGCGTCATATATAGTTATATCATATAAATCACAAACTAAAATTAATTACTTAAACACACACACAAACACATATATATAGGGTTTAAATCGTACCTAGTGTAGAACCTTACATCATCGTCGGAAGCAGCAAATCGCCCCAAACAAAACCTTTGACTGACCGACAACTCCTCCACCTGTCTCCTTAGTCGGTCCACCTCTTTACGGAGATCCTCAGTTTGATCCAGTGCATGATCAACTGCCGCGGGTTCTGGAACTGAACAATAATCATGTTCCAGATGCTGGGCATCCATTGGCATAGGATCCTCATCCACTGGAGTGTAATCCTCCCTTCTTTGCCATACCCCGGTGCGCCTTGGTTCAGCAACGGAGTAGCCGTTCCACTGGAATAAGGTTGGTACAGCTCCCTTCCTCAGCAAGCGGCGCCCTTTAGGGGTCGATGGCTCGATCAAGTCTTCACTTATAAAGTGACGACTGCAGACCCTTGTATGAGAAGTGATGTTAAATCGCTCACGTCGAATGCTGTGAATCCACTTTCTGCGTATTTCTTCGTCCACAGGAAAAGTGTGGAAACTTAGTACAGAGTTGAACTTTGAGGAGGCCACACATAACGGGACACAACAATGGTCAGTCGAACTACTGTCCTCACGACGTTGATATTTAAACTTTCTGAAAGCCATTAGTAATGCTTAACTATATGATACTATAATATAATATAATATTAATATAATATAATATAATACTTAAATTATAAATCGCCGTTTTATGAATGAAAAATTATGAATGAGTTTTGCCGGTAGTACACTTCGTTGTAGAATGCGCTAAACGGAAGTAAAGACCCGGTCTGAGATTCTACCGGAAATACGTAAGCAGAGTTCGTGCATAGAGTGTATTTGTGGAATAGTTTACCTGTACACATAAGAACTGCTCAGACTGTTGGAATTTTTAATTCATTACTAAAGACACTCTTGTATTCCATGGCTTTTATTTCAAGCTGAGCTGAGACATTGTGATGTTTTTACTGTACTTTTCTTGTTTGTGTGTGTTGTTGTTTTTATTTTTAATTATTATTATTATTTATAAAAAAAATTGGACATTGTTAAAGCACTTTGGTCAACCATGTTTTTTTAAATGTGCTATATAAATAAAATTTAACTGAACTGAACCTACATTTCCTTTCTACAACTTTCACTCAGTGATTGTTTTTGGGGTTTCTTGGTACTTGTGTTGTTGACAATGACAACACTGAAGCTAATCCAAATAAGGGTGACTAAAATAGATGACAGTTGGAATAGGATATGTCACACAATTAGGAATCGCACTGCAATGTTCAATGCAAGAAAGATTCACTGCATGACAGGTTGTGCACTGTAAATTATGCTCTAGGTTATGCATTGATTTTGATGCATAGCATAATTATGCTTAAACATCCAGTCATAGAGCTGAAGGATAGAATAAATTAGATTTCCTAGATAGTATCTTGATTAATGTTTTTATAAAAACATCCACAATATGGCATTTTTCCCATTATCTGAACACTGTTACTGGCATTTACTTGACAGAGTTTGAGTCTGCTTTCTGTTCTTTATATTTTTGTGGCTTTTACATATTTAGATATTCACTTATTTTTGAGCAAAGCGACGAGGATGTTTATTTCATTATTTCGAGCTGGCATATTTGTCTGTGCATCAGCCCACTCAGGGGAACTGAGCTGCTGGGAGATTTAGATGAGCCATTCAGTGTTTCGTTTGCCTGTGCCTTATCTTTTTCCCATTCAAAAGCCATGGATAAAAGATTTATGTCCTATAGGGCCCAAGCTATCGGCTCCCCTTTTTTATTTTGGTTGTTTTTCCTTTAAGACCAAATGAAGGAAATCATTTTTATTGGATGAAGTATCAATCTGTAATATCACAGTAAAAATCAATCTGTAATATCACAGCTCACTGCCAAAAATATTATCCATTGTACCAATCTGAAATGCTTGAGATGTTGTAAATTTCTACCTGTTTTGAAATGCCTGAGAGGCTGTAAATTGAAGAGGCAGTGCAGAAGAGAAATGTTTCTTCAATGCCTGAAAGTGGAGAGCAGGTGTGTGCTTGGTAAACCGGATTGCAGCACTGATCATATTGTACATGCTAAAAGACAGTATGAGAAAATCATATTTGAGGGTGTGTGAATGGACATAAATCTATGTAAGTAAAATGAACTTTGTGATTAATCCATTTGTCTTATATTAATTTATTCTTAATAAGATTATGGGCGGGTCTGTACATTTTAATGAGAGACTGAATAACATAATCTGGTTTGCGCTCTATGCAGGGCTTGTTATAAAAATCAATACAGTGTCTTCCGGCACTCTGCGCAAGGTCAAGAAATGTCATGTGTTTGTAATATTCCGCCTCCATTTCTAAGGATTCCAGTAATAAGTATTGTTGCAGCAGAAGTGCCAAAATACTGAATACTACTAAATAACTGCATTGATGATGAATCCATTCTACATACATACATACATTTATATATATGTACATCTATAACTTTAACTTTCTTTTTTTGTGTGTGTCAGTTATTTGGTCATGGAGAATGCCACTGACACTTTGCGAACATTTTCACTGAAGACATAAAGATACATTACCTAAATCATTAGTTATCATTAGCTATCTTAAGGGCTGGTCACACCAAGGATGATAACTATAAAAATAACTATATTAGCGTCCACACCAGCAGATGATAACATCTGTTTATTCTACATGCACGCTTGTCTGACACTTTAAATTCTTTAAGCTTGTTATAACAGGATTGATTCTGATTGGGTGTGAATGTTTTTTATCTTTCATCAGCTGGGGAAAAAAAATTCTGAAAGTGATGATTTGTTTCTATATGTCTTTATTGTTATAGCTGTAGTGTGGACACTGCTTTTCTTAAATAACGATAACGATTTTTAGAACGTTCCCGCCTCCTTCTTCCCAAAGATTATGAAGTTTGTACATTGCTACAGTGGTGCCGAAGCCCGGGAGAAGGAGGGACGCGCTGCTGAAGGAAGTGTGCCACCATGGACGCTCGAGGCGGTGGGCTGGAGTGAGTTGCCAGGGACGGGCGAGCTCGCTGCCGGCCGCCCGTGATGTGGAGGGGCGGCTGCCATCCGTGAGGGAGCGGAGGAGTCAGCGCCGTTCTCGGCTAGAATGTATGTTTTGATTTGTTTGCAGCAACAAAGAAAATACTTGCGAAACAAAGCCAAAGAAGAATTAACTGTTTCAGAATGAATTGGTGTTTTCAAACAAATCGTCAATGACTCACTTAACAGTAAGCCACTTGTTGCCACCTACTGGCGTAACGATTGAACCTGCAGAAAGGGTAGCTGTAAAATCCACACCAATACAGACATTTAAATACAAACATTTAAAAGTCCCAGTGCTTTTAAACTGTTATATCAGCACTATTGGAATGCTGCTTGATCAACCGGGTTCAACTAGAACTACTTTTAATTTTATGGATTTAATATATGGAAAAGGAAAACACCACCGTTTTTCTATATTCCATTATGTTCTTCCCTTAACTTAGATAAGTTGATACGTACCTCTCCTGTCTCAGTGCATGCACTCAGCCATTGTAGCGCGCGGCACCACTATGCTAGCTTTTATTTTAGAACCATTCATTCCTTAGGATTCAAACAGGAATGAAGCCAACAAACACTTTCCCTATTTAAAGATGGATATACAGGTCCTTCTCAAAAAATGTGTATATTGTAATAAAGTTCATTATTTTCCATAATGTAATGATAAAAATGTAACTTTCATATATTTTAGATTCATTGCACACCAACTGAAATATTTCAGGACTTTTATTGTTTTAATACTGATGATTTTGGAATACAGCTCATGAAAACCCAAAGTTCCTATCTCAAAAAATTACCATATCATGAAAAGGTTCTCTAAATGAGCTATTAACCGAATCATCTGAATCAACTAATTAACACTAAACACCTGCAAAAGATTCCTGAGGCTTTTAAAAACTCCCAGCCTGGTTCATTACTCAAAACCTGACTGCTGTCCAGAAGGCCATCATTGACACCCTCAAGCGAGAGGGTAAGACACAGAAAGAAATTTCTGATCGAATAGGCTGTTCCCAGAGTGCTGTATCAAGAAACCTCAGCGGGAAGTCTGGCTGGAAAAAGTGTGGCAAATACACTTTTCCATGTTTTTCATCTCCACCAACGAAAATAATCCCAACAGAAGCCAAAACATCAAGCTTTACGTGCCAGAAAGCCACACAAAGAACAACAACAACAAAAAAAGCTTAGCCAACACTGGGGAAATAATGTTAGTGAGGACTCTTATGTTTGTTTCTTAAAATGAGGGCATAGCAGCAAAATACAGCGCACAAAGCAGTTTGTCTCGACATGGCTCTCTTTTTTCAAGGTGGCAATGTTGACACAGTACCTCGGGATGCCCTAGAAAACAGTGTAGCCTACTATAACATGAAATACACCCACACACACGTATACAGGACGCTTCCGGTGTCCGGTGTGGAAAATGAAGCGCTCCAGTTCGCGCGTGCGTGTGTGTTTGTGGGCGCGCGGCAGACTGAGCGCAGATCCAGAGCTCGTGAGGCGAGCGCGCAACCTGTCCGCACACAGCGCGCGAGGAGGAGAGAGTCGGTGCCGAAAATACTCTTATTGTTATTCTATGAAAACGGACCTTTTCAGGCACAACACGTTCTTGAAGGATATATTATACTTGAATTTTATTCTGTGTGTGCGCGCAAGGTGTCTGTGAAGAAGAAATATCGGGATTTGAGTCAGGAGCTGCTGATTTGAGGAGTATTTTATCCCGTTTCACTTCTGAGGAGAAAAATAGTCTCAGCTGATGCCAACGACCAAAGAAAATATAGAAACGACGCTAACCAATGAGGCGCTGAAGAGTAAGTTGAGTTGTTAACATTCCTGTTACAGTTCAGATGTGTTTTGGTGTTGTTTTATTTTATTTGGAAAGCACAGTTGTTGTTCGACCTTTCACTTGATTGACATTCATTGGAAGCTAATTTGGCTGTTATTTTTACTCTCTCTCTCTCTCTCTCTCTCTCTCTCTCTCTCTCTTTATTTCTTCCTGTTTTATTTAAATATATTATTCGATTAATATTTGATTAGCATATTTTATTAATACATATGTTTGCTTGTCAGTTGCTGGTTCTATATATAATTGAGCTCGTCTCTTGGTCGCGTATCAGCATCATGTGACACTTGTCAGATCTTCAACTTTAAGATTTAGATATATCTGTTATTTAAAAATAAAAAAAAATCAGTTCGGAGACGTAACTGTGACCTATCATAAAACGCGAATGTTAATGCTGTGTCAAGCACGTAACACAAATGAAGTGCGTGTGGTTATTCTGATGGACTGCACACACTAATTCGTATTGCCATTATAGATAATTATATGAAAGTGCAAAATGTTAAACGTGGACACACGGTAATGTGAAGTGTTGTCATGGCTTGTTGGTTATGTGATGAGCTGTCAGATTGGGAGTCTGGATGAGAGAAACTGGAGGAAACGGAAGGCTGCAGCACTGAGTCATGGGCTGGTCCGCGCGCTCCATCTCTCCGTCTCAGATCGCATCTTCTGTTCAGTTCGCAAATTACATTTTCCTGTCAAAGACAGATCGTTTTCAGAGTACGGTCGTTCTGTTAATGCTAATTCCAGTGGATTAATAATTGGGAGGCACATCCCCAATCTGCTGCGAGATTTAGCCTACTGTAAAACAAACCTGTGTAAATCGACACTGGAGAAGCCACCACATCAAAAGACGACATGACTAATTATCTGCATTCAACTTCAAACCCCGGTTTGGGCTGTAAAGAAATGATCACGATGGAGGGTTAGGTTTGCAACTATTACATTTATTATTTTCTCATATTCAGAGATTTATTTTCTTTTTTCTTTTCTTTTTATCAGTGTTATTCAGATAAGTAAAATATGCTTCCTTATTTTAAATACGTAGTAGCAGTACACTTTTGATATCCTATGCTTTTTTTATTGCCAAACATTTGTCTATATATATATATATATAATAAATAGCTGAAGGTTTATATGTGTGTGTGTGTGTGTAGATTTATTCTTGTAAATACTTTAAAGAGAGAGAGAGAGAGAGATGCAGAAATGCTGCTATCCAAAGCTTTTTTCTCTCCTGATCTGCAGATGTTTCTCCAGTGTTTTTGGCTTGAGGTTTTGGCTCTAACACCATAACACTGTACACATACAAAAGCCATTAAAGGAACACTCCACTTTTATGAAAATAGGCTCATTTTCCAACTCTCCTAGGGTTAAACAGTTGAGTTTTACCGTTTTTAAATCCATTCAGCCAATCTCTGTCTGGCGGTAGCACTTTTAGCTTAGCATAGATCATTGAATCTGAATAGGCTGTTAGCAACTCGCTCAAAAATGACCAAAGAGTTTCTATGTTTTTCCAAATTAAAACTTGACTCTTCTGTAGTTACACCGTGTACTAAAACCAACGGAAAATGAAAAGTTGAGATTTTCTCGGCTGATATGGCTAGAAACTATACTCTAATTCTGGCGTAATAATTATAACTTTGCTGCTTTAACATGGGTGCACTAGGCACAGTTATATTAAGCAGTGCCTAAAAATAGTCCTCAGCTAGTTTGTTTAGTAGAAGAAGTTTTGAGTGGGGTGTTCCTTTAAAAAAAAGAGGGGAGGTTGTCTCATCCATTTCAAATCTGCCATTTAATTGCTGAATTAAATGCCTTTCTGTTATGTGAAAGATAAAACTGTGCAGTTGTTACAAGCTATTTCTTCCAGACTTGACCCCTAAAACTGGCCTTTGATGATGTATCCAAAATGCAGTCACAGTAACTGAGTCATAATAAACCAGTGCATTTAAATGTCACCACATGAATCATATTTATAAATTACCTTACAGTACATTTTTAATAAAAAAGTAAACTTGTTTTCCCAATCCAACCTTGATTTTATTTTATTTTTGGGGACTAAAAAGGCCTTCTCCTAAATGAATTTGGGAAGTAAGTGAATTTGTCTCTTAAATGTTGGATTCCCTTTCAGTATCAGTGTTTATTGTTGATGCACACCAAGCCTGGACATCTGTATCCGTTTTGAACCTATGGCCTAAGCTGATGATTTCCAATTATGGGTGGAGATGTGCAGGCCACAGCAAATGCAGGAAAAACACAGCTTCAGCTAATTAGATGTTGGAGAGCTGCTCTTTTACTCTATCCAAACAGCATTTCTCTCTTGCTCTCTCTCTCTTAGCAGCTCTATCCATGCTCATTCAGGCTCTCCGTGCTGATAAATGATGTGTAATTTCAGTAATGAGTGGGAGTGTAAACATATGTGGAGAGAGGTAGTTTCCCCCCACCTTTATTTTATGATGTACCACAGTTTCTCCATGCCATGACAGGGTGATGCAGCAGGTAAAGCCCCTCACAGTAATGGCAAGTGCAGCTACGCATTGAACATCTATCTCTCTAGTAACGAAGGTGTCTGAAATACGACTTGGATGAAATATCGTGAGGTCAGTGTTTGTGCAGATTGAAAACGTGAGTGATGCGTTCACTGGCTTACACATCTCACGCTCTGTAGAACCGGTTTGTGCATCACATGTTATAAGCTGTAAACTGCATATGCAATAACGGTTCATAGGGAAAGGCTAGAAGACCCTTGGTGCTTTGTATACTGTAGCGTGTGGATTGACCGATCTGCAGACCAGTTGTGGCGCTCACATTTCATTCCCACCAGTAGACTATAACAGAGTGGCCAGGGTTTTCAATTACCCGTGCTTTTGTTTGTTGTTCGACCAGAGTCTGGAAGGGAGTTCTTTTGTTTCATCCCAGCATAGATCAAGGGCCAGACTCAATCAGCAGGACTTATAGACAGGCACAATAGTCACAAGCTGCTACAAAACAATCAGAGGACAGCAATCTGGTCTGTAATACAGTATATGGGCCATTCATATCCTAGGCCTGTTTCACAGTATATTAGCGAAGCAGCAACATTACTGTAATTGAGCCATTAGTTAAGTTTACATGCACTCATTTTCTTCAGGCGGAATGAATTCAATCTGATTTCAGATTCTGAGACTTGTTTATATGAACTCTAAATGCTTCAATCCTATTCGTTTTCATGTGCATTACATATACTACTCCACATGTACTTTTTTTTTTTTTGCATCAAAACTGGAGGAAGAATCACAATAATACCACCAAATGGAGTTGACACCTGACAATTGTTAGAAGAGCATTTTAGCAAATACTTAGTAGAAATTTAGATTCATCTAACCAGTTTGAAATAAATAAATAAATAAATACCCATGTTGGTGTGATGTGAAGTGTATGTAAATGTTTGTATCATGTGCACAAGATAATTTTGAAACTGATGAATGAGAATTATTTTTTTGTCCTGTTTATTGTCTCAGGTTTACTGTACCCCTTTCAATCTGATCAAATGTAATTTCGATTGAGCTCAATTAGATGAAGGCTTTTCAGTCCAACTGAACCATCAATTCTTCTATAAACAGGTTATTTGGGTGCTGTACTGTAGATGTAGTTATTGAGAATTATTACAAGCGTCAGATTTTCTCTGAAGACATTTAACACATAAACCAGAACTGTTTTTGTCTTTGTTAAAGTCCTGCTTTTAACATTTTAAACTCTGACCCATGTATTGCTGGATTGTATTACAGCACGATTTAAGTGACTGCTGGGGAATTTCTAGCAGTTCACTCAACTAAAAGGAAAAAAAAAATGATAGATTGCTTGCGGTTGTCACAATTAACAATAACACAAAACATACAGACAGTTTGGCAAGCGGCCTAGAGGCCAGTACTAAAACACATCAGAAAATTATACACAGTAAACAAACTGGTTTTAATTTAACACAGCTCTGTAACTTTGGACACCAGCAAGCTGTGAGTAATAAGCTTTCTCAATCCATCTTGAATCTTGAAACACTGGAATCTGAGATAAAAAAAAAAGTTTTATCAGTTTTTTTTTTTGTATAATTTTTACTGACAAACATAATAGTTAACAAGACTTGAAATGTGTTTTGCTTTAATGCCTGCAGTGGTTGTAAATGTGACTTTAATAGGTCTGTGTGGACAAATAGACTTGTTTAATTGAATTTACATGATTAATTAAAGCTTTAAAATTATTTAGCAAAATAGATGTTTGTGAAGTCTACAGATTAATTTTAATTGGTTTTTAAGAGTAAAGCATGCCTTGAATCCCCAGTTACCATTTATTAGGTTATCTGCAGACTCATAAGACGTAATATTTGTGTACCGTACTATTTTTAAGAACACATTTGCTCTGCGTAATAGTGTTAATGTTGTCATCAAAATAGTCTTAGTATTTTAAATTAGTCTTAGTCTTAATCCTGTGTCAAATGTACTTTTATTATCATGTTTAGTCATGTTTTGTCCTGTTTTTGTTCAGTCAAGTTTTAGTCAACTAAACCCCTGCTTCACAAACAAGTCTTAAGCCCAATGCCAGACTTTAATGCATGTCTGCGCTGTTTTAAATGAAATAAACTTGCACTGACATGTTTTAAAATATATCAGTGCCATTGTTTTTTCTCGAGATGCACACCGGTAATGTTTTTTTTTTTCTAAGGAACATTTATAAGAGATACTTAAATGTCCTAACTGAACTGTAGCCAAAACCTGGCCTAAGTTTTTGTGAATGAAGTGAGGGAGGAGTTAACTTGCACAGCACCTAACAGCTGGCCATATGTACTCTGTCTACATTATGAAAACTGCTAAAAGCACAAAGATTGCACAGTTGCAGGCAAAATAGTCAAAATCTGGCTGAATGACACTTTCATTTAAGCTGATCATCTCATCATCATTTGAACTCTTAATATCTGGCGACAAATCGACGAAAATAAAAATAAATTTTTGTATAGTTTATATTTTTGTAAATACATTTTAGTGTCAGCTTTTATCATTAACGATATTGCATGTTGATAGTTGTCACAGTTATCATTTATTGACCTTATTGTCATCTTGTATCGTCTCGTTAAAGTCCTGGGAAAAAAGCTTGTCTTCGAACAATTTTCATCATAGTTTTTGTTAACAAAATGAACACTACTGCGTATGTGCAGATTCTCAAGTTCAGTACATTTGAATACGGTTGAATGGAAATATAGTTTGCAAAGCTGTTTTGTTCAGTATTTAATTTTCATGACAAATTGTGATGTTTTTTTCTTTTCTGAAAAGGCTTGATATTCAGCTATTTATCAAAACAGGCAGGTGAAAATTACTTGCAAAAGAGGTAAATGAGAAATCTGAAGTAACAGAAAGGAAAGCAATGAGCCAAACGACACAAACACTTTTTGCATTTATCACTTTCATGCAGAACAGACTTATTTATTAGCTATTAGGGCGGCCTGTGATGAAGTTGTCTCTTTCTCACCCTTGTCTGTGCATCTATTAAAGACTGTGAAGGACCTAAATATGCATCTATGTGAGGAGCATTAAGAAGTCTTTAAGAACAAAAACAACTGTTTAGGATTCATCAACATTCTACAATGCAAGTACATCACTTGCATATGTGACTACATCTTCCATCTGTGTGAACAAATCTGGGCTGGACCAGAATATTAGATTATTTGAATATTCGTTTAGTGGGTTGGCATTCGATTGAAAATTTTGAGAATCGAATAATCTTTTTGTGTGTGTGTGTTTTTTCTTTTTTGTTTTTTGAACACCTCATATCCCCCGCGAAACGGTCTTCATTCGTGCTTGAATATAATTATTATTTTTTTTTACTACCAGGGCGAATAGTTCTAAGTACTGTCAGGTACGATTACAGTTGTATTTCCATATGATCCTGGTATGGCACGGCACGAAATTAAAGTGTGAAAGTACGGTGACCCATACTTAGAATACGTGCTCTGCATTTAACCCATCCGAAGTGCACACACACTGTGAACACACACCCGGAGCAGTGGGCAGCCATTTATGCTGCGGCGCCCAGGGAGCAGCTGGGGGTTAAGTGCCTTGCTCAAGAGCACCTAAGTCGTGGTATTGCCGGCTCGAGACCTGAACCAACAACCCTAGGGTTAGGAGACAAACTCTCCATACACTAGGACACGACTTCCCCATGAATTGAATTAAATAATTCTCGGCACGGTTAGACAACTGAGCTTAGCCGTGCTGTTAGAGTGCATGTGCTTGACGTCACCACTCTGTTGCATGGCTACAAGTTTCTCCATGGCTAGCTAAGCGGAAGCACGCTATTTGATTAAATAGCCAAGTAAACAGCTTCATTGCATTCAATATAAAACAAACAAAATGTAACATTGCACTCCCTTGGGTCCGCAGCAACACACCTGCCACGCATGAAATCGATTGGATGAATGGTTATCGACATAATATAAATGCAAATAGACAGACAGACACAGATATTCCTGTCTTTATTAGAGAGAAGAATACGTTCAGTCCCCTCTCTCCGAAGCTTCCAATGTTCGGTGTTGATTACTATGAAGCTTCGAAACTCAAAAAATGGTATTCGAACCAGCCCGAAAATAAGTGATGTCTAACATTAGCCATTGGCTAAAACAGCGCACCTGTATTTGTCGTACAGTAAACTCTAGTGTGAAGGCGCACAATTCACTGCCACTTTGCCGAGAGCTCTTTTTCTCTCTCTCACACACACACACACACACACACACACACACACACACACACACACACACACACACACACACAACGAAAGAGAGAGAGAGAGAGAGAGAGAGAGAGAGAGTCTTACATACCATGCAGAATTTACGCTCTAAACAATATTCATTGATGACGTTGATGCAGTTTCCTGTCAAAATATTATAATTATTAGTTAGTTTTCCCCCTAATATGCATGCATACTTTTTGGCCAAGTTTTAATTCTAATGACTAAGCTTCTATCATTAAATAAGGCTCGATTATCATATAATAATACTTGAAATAACCTTTAAGAATATGAATACTGTAGTGTTATTGTTGCTAATAATTTATTCATTTGGTTTCCACCGACACTTGTGAACAAAGGTGAACATTTTGATGTGGTTCTTTGAACATAATATATGATGTTGGTTAAAACAGAATGTTAAAACACAGTGGATAGGATCTAGTTTTTGACATGCATGAAGTATGTGCAATACTTCAGCTGTATGATTCATTGAACGATTCACTCTTCTGAAGTCAGTACGCTCATCTCATGTAGGGGCGTGATACTTTGTTCTTTCTGTCATGACTTAACCATCCAAACAGCAACCCTTCATTGAGGTAAAACTTACAAATCATGTCCTGCAGGGTTTATTAAAACATGGCATGAAGATGACAAAATGGTGTTGATACAGTTTTATTTCATCCGTCTGTTTTTAGTATTGTGGATTTCTTTGTAGAAGCGGTATAGGCAAAGAAATGTGTTTTTTTCTGTCTGCATCGTGAGATCTGCTCACGCTCTACATATCATTTGTTGTCATGAGAAAGACTGACTGGTGAAAAATACTCTTCTGTCAGGCTCTACCGAACATCTCCAACAATGCCTCAGCAGACGTATATCCCCTCTGCTGTTCCCTTTAATGAAGAACACTTTCCCTACATTCTCTCTTACATTTTCACAATTTTTCAGTGCATGTGCAGTAGAGAGAACCGGTAAAATGATCTTTTAGACTAACGGCAGGTGTGCTAACAATGCTGTTGGTACAATAGTGAAGGCATCATTTCTTTTTTTCTTCTTCTAGTTGATGGTAAGCAAGTTGTTAAAAAAGTATGTCCCTGCTTGAGAAATATTTCCTCTCCTAATTTGATTATTTACATGTATAGCCTAGATCCTCTGATGCTGTTTTTATTCTTAAACGTGGCATGTCTTTTTTTATTTAATTAGACAATTTGCGTGGTCGTCCCTAAGGCAATTAGACAATAAAATCACTTGTAAATGTACAAATAAAATGTATATGTAGTGCATATAAGTGTGTATATTCTTTGAACACATAATATATAAATATATATATATATATATATATATACTGTATATATATATATATATATATATATATATATATATATATATATATATATATATATATAAATAAATGAAGTCTGATAATTTAACAAGACAGATGGGTACTATGAAGGTCTGTAGAGGAAATAAGTGTAGAGTGTTTTGGAATTGAACTCTTCAACTAATAATTTACACCGCAGATAAAATTGATATCTTGTTTATTCACAAGATAAATTCAGTAATATAGAAAAAATATAACGGTTTTGACAGTACAGCAAATGTTTTGCTTTTCTAGCAGTTATTCTCCAGAGATTTGACCCATCGCATCCTCAGCGCTGGCTTCTAGCTGAGTGTAATCCTGGTTCAACAGGAAGAATAATTTTACTTTGGTCTCTGGATGATGAGAGCTGCTATTACACTGACATGTGCTGATTAAAGCTTTCCGGCAACACATAATGGAGTCAACTTTTGTAAAAGCTGAGCGGATATGTGGGCTTTTGGTAAAACAAAAAGCATCCTGTTGTATGTATCAGATTCAAATTGTATTATGAATATTTACAGTAATAACCCATAATTATATGATATGGTGGTATGTTTTGATTTGCTGTTGTGAGCAGCAGGAAAACATAGTGCTCGATGCATATAATAAAATGCAATTAAATACTTAAGTAGACTTTAGTTAACTATAAAGGATTATTATAGTTTACTAAGACTGAAACTGAAACTAAAACCATGTAGAATTTTTATTTTTTACTTGAAATAGAATGAACACTTTATATTTCAGCTGCGTTATACACACATACATATTTAACTGCATTACCACACATACAGACCAATGATTAATGCGTTTGTTAGGTGCTTGGAAAATCCTATTTACAGTTATGTGAACATACAGATAACAGATATAAGGCCGCTTACAGTGAAAACGACGCTTGCTCTCTTGTATCCATGAATTATCACGAGTATTCAGGTTTGTTTGCATTATAAAACACACCAATGTCACATGTCTGTGTTGACAGTTCCCTAACAGCGCTTCTCTTCGAGGGAGATGGACTTAGATTGCAGATGGACTTCTTTTTATCTTTAATCCTACATTTGTTGATCAGATTGTCTGAGACCGAATGAGTGTCGGATGACTTTCATTACGGTCATTAATCCATCAGTTGAGTTTCAAAGGCTCTGACATGTCTCAAATTAGGATGGACCACAATACAACTCAGGTTTGATGTTCTGACTGTTCATATTTGATTCGTGACTACACGTGTGTGTGAGCGTGTGTGCTTTATGAGCCGTGTCCTTTGAAGGCGATCTGCAAGTGACCAGCCACTCTGTCTTTTTATGGGAGTTTTATGAAGCCTCTCCCAGATGGTGGATAGATAGGTGTTAGATTGTGACTGCTATAATAGGCCACAGGACAAAGTGGTCCATCTCTGGCCTTGACACGCTCTGGGGATTGAAACTCAAGAGTGTATATATATCAAGCCACCGCTGGTTAATAAAATATTCCATCATATCTGTCAGCAGGAAAGCTTTTTGTGCTTGAGTCTGAAGTGCCCAAGGCTATCTGTGAAGCACGGGGACTAATGAAGTCATAGTTTATTTAGATGTGATCATCTTAAATCATCAATTTTCAGTGCTTACAGTAGCTTTCTATACTTTCCAATAAACATGTTAACTGTGAAGTAAACCCCCAGAATTTTTAAAAAGCTGTCCTGTTATTATTATTATTTTTTTCATAATTAATTGAATTAATTAAAAAGAAATGTAAGTTATTTTTCTAAAAGAAAAATGCATATTTCTGGATAAAGAGCATCTTACACAAATAGATGTGATAAGGAAGTAGACAGTAATCAACCACAACCACAGGCTTTAAAGAATATATTATTTTTACATTTCTGCTTCCTTTTTTTTTTTAACAAAAGTTTGTTTGGTAGTTCTTTTATAAAATGTAATATTTCTGGGTAAAGAGCTGTGTAGCAAACAAATAGATGCATTAAACTGTCAAAGGCATAATCTTATGCCATAATGATGTTTGATGTGTGTATTGTGTTTGTATCTTTTTATTTGTTGATGTCAAAATCGAATAGAAAGCAGTAATAGATCTTTTCAAGTCTCACGCTAGCACTTTTTATTGCATTATCTGGTTTACAGAATGAGTAGATGTTGATAGTTATCAGCATGTTTTTGTGCATGTAAACACTCATGATGGACAGATTAAAGCAGGATGGGTTCAAGAAGAAATCCGTGCTATTTAATGAGCAAATCCCACCATGCTCTTAGCCTGGTTAAGTTTTAATTAATGTGAGCGTGTGGGCACTGAGCAAATGGGATTTCTCCCTCTCCTCAACCCCTTTATCCCCTCATGTTCTGCAGAACCCTAAACCTGCCCCGCAGGTGAGCATTGATAAAAGAAGTGAATGATTCATGAGCTCACCTGCCTGCCTCCCCGCCGAGACCCGGTCAACTGCAGGCATTATCAGGAGTAAATGGGTCTGAAAACGCTCCGGCCAGGACAGCCCGTACGGCATGTGATTTATTGGCCGTGATGCTGCAAATAGTTAGTCGTGTTACCAGAGGGATATGAGCATTTTCATGGCCACAGTTCAAGTTTATTTCAGACATAAATTCTGGGAGACATGAAGAAGGAAAAAGCCTCTGTAAATTTATGACGAGAGAGATTTTGTTTGCAAGCAGCCAGCGGGAAGCGTTGTTTTAACAAACCAAGGACAAGGATGAACGACTGTTTTGTTTTCTTATCTTACGTTTTGTCAAGAGCTTCGTTAAAGATAAAAAACAAGAACATTTGCTAGAAGACCTTAAAAATAACATGGGATGGAGTTCAAATCCTCAAAGTTGAACTTTGAAGTAAAAAAATGAGCTTTCTAGAAAATAAATTGCATGCTCCTGCTGTTTTGATGCCGTTTTGTGGTTTTTGCAGCACATTTGTTTCATGCACCATGGAGAACAATTAACATTTGAACTTTACATGCTGCAATGCTTGGTGGCAGCGTTCAATGAGTTGTCAATGAAAACATCAAATCTGATCTCTGGTGCTTCTCTGTCTCTCTATGTCTATTCTTGTTAATGCGTAGAAACTTTGATCAATGTACATGATCGATCTCCTGCACAGCTGGACAGGATCAGATTTCTTCACCACTTTACTGCATGTCTCAAGTGGTGGGAAACATTTACCTCACTTTAGACATGGACACGATGATCCTGTTTACTGGCTGACTGAACCTTTGTATTCATTATTTACCTCACATTGCGGAACAAATCCTATCATCAGAGAGAAAACACTCAGGACTGTGCTGTGTTTTGAGGAGAATCCTTTCACACATCGACTTTAACCTCAATTGTGTGTTTGTATTTGTATCCTTGTTGACCTTGAAATGTCTTATAATGTGTATCCTTTGCGTTTGCTGATAGTCGCCAATGTTCCACAGTTCTCTGGGATTTTTATTTCTTGAAATATAGGATTCACAGTTGTGTTCAAGACTTGTTGTATGACAGACCTAGCCTGTATTATATTGTCACGTGAGGAGCACAAGACAGACACAGTGGGCGTGGCGTCAGGCCTCGGAGAGGCTTTTATTAACAGAAATCATAAAACAAAGGGGATAAAAGTGGCCAAAGGGGGGGAAGTGTCCAAAATAACAGGGAATCTGGTGTCCTCGTCGTGCTGCGGGGTATGTGTAGGTCGGGCAGTGTTCATCGAGGAAGGGTCCAGGTAAGGGGCGGAGTCCGGCGGCCGCACGCGCTCCCCTCCTTGGTCCGGGGCGCGAGGGGCGGCGGCTTCATCTAGCGGCCACATCTCTCTCGTCGGCCGCGGCGCTGGTAGGGGATGGACGGCCCGGCATCCTGGCCCGTCGGCCGTGTATACGGGTGCGGTTCCCATCCGGATCGCGGGTCCGGCAGCTCACGTCTTGGTGGCGCGGGAGTCCCTCAACGCACCCTTCCTGGACCCACGAGGACACCAGTGTGCATGCACGGGGAAGAGACCGGTCTCCTGAGGAGAGGCGCGTTGGGCTTTTAAACAGCGGCGGTAATGAGGCTCCACTTCCTTCAGGTGTGCCCCATCACACGCCGCCAGCCCTGACTCGTCCAGCGCCCCTCCTCTCACACACCCACTCCAGTCGGGAGCCTGGTGAAGGGCGGCGATTTAGGACGGGGTGCCGGTGACAATCAGGGAGGAGGCAGCTGACTCGTCACATTCCCCCTCCCAAGCGACATCCCCGTCCCCAGGGCGCCACCCACACGGGAGTGCTACCATCCTCAACCAGGCTCCAAACGGTCGGAGTGGGCGGGGCTTCCTCTCCGGGCGGTCCTCCCTCTCGCAGCGCACCAGAACAGGGACAGAGAAACCGGGTTTTAGTGACAGCCTCAACCAACCACAGGGTAAAATGACAATGGAAAAGTCACTTACCCCTTGTGTGGCTGGGAGGCTGTCCCCAGTTTTCCTCCGTCCCAGTCTGGGTTCTCACGAACGTTTGCAAGCGAGAGGGAGTGACGTCACCAGACGTTTCCCAACTGCGCTGTCTAGGCTCCGCCTGCCTGCATTCTCCACCAGTGTCACGTGAGGAGCACAAGACAGACACAGTGGGCGTGGCGTCAGGCCTCGGAGAGGCTTTTATTAACAGAAATCATAAAACAAAGGGGATAAAAGTGGCCAAAGGGGGGGAAGTGTCCAAAATAACAGGGAATCTGGTGTCCTCGTCGTGCTGCGGGGTATGTGTAGGTCGGGCAGTGTTCATCGAGGAAGGGTCCAGGTAAGGGGCGGAGTCCGGCGGCCGCACGCGCTCCCCTCCTTGGTCCGGGGCGCGAGGGGCGGCGGCTTCATCTAGCGGCCACATCTCTCTCGTCGGCCGCGGCGCTGGTAGGGGATGGACGGCCCGGCATCCTGGCCCGTCGGCCGTGTATACGGGTGCGGTTCCCATCCGGATCGCGGGTCCGGCAGCTCACGTCTTGGTGGCGCGGGAGTCCCTCAACGCACCCTTCCTGGACCCACGAGGACACCAGTGTGCATGCACGGGGAAGAGACCGGTCTCCTGAGGAGAGGCGCGTTGGGCTTTTAAACAGCGGCGGTAATGAGGCTCCACTTCCTTCAGGTGTGCCCCATCACACGCCGCCAGCCCTGACTCGTCCAGCGCCCCTCCTCTCACACACCCACTCCAGTCGGGAGCCTGGTGAAGGGCGGCGATTTAGGACGGGGTGCCGGTGACAATCAGGGAGGAGGCAGCTGACTCGTCACAATATGTATTGCAGCATTGCAGTATTATAAGTTTTATATGTGCTTAAAGCATCAAATTATTCCCCAATTAACTTGGGATATTTTTAAACTTAAAGCAACGTTTAGCCAGTTTCAGCTGTTTCCATGATAGAACATCAATATAGTCAGATCTGAGTCTTATGCAAAACTCTTTTTAAATCTCTCACCACGGTTTTGAATTCTGGATAAGACTGATCTCTCTGTTTCACAGTGTTACCAATTCACTGACCATACATACAAACACACCACAGGATAAATACTTAAAGAAACAGAGAGTCTGCAGTGTAGTCTTATTTAAAATGTCACAATTACTACAGTTCCTTTAACTAGACTTACAGTCATTAAGTACTGTGTAGACTCAGTCACTCACACGGCGTTTAGAGTTAAATGGATCCTTTTGGGCCATCTCAGTAAGTACTGTCTTTAGCTCAAAAGTAATTTGTAGTGTGACACAGATCATTGTCATCAGAGGAACACCCCAGAGAGCCTCAAAGAAGGCTAACTTAGATAACTTGCAGTTTCCCTTGGGCCTTGACAGTCTAAACTGCATCTCATATAGATAGAGAATTAACACATTTGCAACACATGATTTTTAATTTATTTTTAGCTAATGAAACAGTGCTGAGATTAGAAAGGAAACTCTTGCAGCCGCAAAGCATGAGTTCGATTCCCAGGGAATGCATGAACTGATAAAATATATACTTTGAATGCAATGTAAGTCACTTAAGATGAAAGCATCTGCCAAATGCAAGTGCATTTAAAAGTGTGTTTAAGTTCCTAGAAATGGCAAAATCATAGGTAAGTTTCAAGTTGTATTTACTGTAAGTGCTGTCAAATGTGTGGCAGCTATAAAGATTTTGGTCTTTTTGCATTCTGTGAAGCACTATTAGTTTTGTTTCATGGAAACATTTTTATTGTAAATAAAAGATGTCTTTAATTCGAGATACAAATTGATTTTGCATTTCCCCTGTTGATATTCTGATGACATCCCATAGACTGACATAATTTTTTAACCAATAAGAGGCAGAACGATTTAGTCACAGATTCACACAAGCAATTTCAGCAAGCGGCGTTCGGTTGATATTTGTTGCTCTTGTTTTTGTTGTTCATGTGTCTCTGTGCTTCTACTTTATATAGACTATAAGTCAATGTGTCTCTTCTCCCTGAGATTTACTACTTAAATTCTATCAACAAGCTTTCTGTTTTCATTCTGTATAAAAGTGGTGATACTTGAGAAATGTCAGAGCATTCGTAATAGATTGGCTGATGGCAACTTGGTAGGAAAGCCTTGACAAAATTGTTATCCTATTCCAATTCTGACCTATTAAGTCGCTGAGGAGAGAAGAATGATGTAATATTTCATGTCCAATTGGACAGGCATGTTTCTGAGTCACCTGTATAACATGACGCCCTCTGGCTCTCTTCACCATAAAACATCAGTTGTACACCATCACCTCTGTAAAGATGTCATCTGTTCATAGGTCGTTGTTTCAAGCATCTGGACTGTTGATGATAAGCCATGTCCGGTCAGTGTTTAAGTGTCGTACCAGTCACAGGCATGCTTTAGGCTGAGTTTTCCACTCCGTGCCCATGAGGGGAAGTGGCCTGCTGGGTCTGGCCTCACTCAGTTTCAATGCAATCTGCTCCCACTGTGGGCGGTGCGCCTGTGCGCTGACGGAACTGCTTCTGTTATCAAAAGGAGGCTCCGGTTTAGTGAGGCAAGCAGTTTGCACTTTATTCTTGTCATGCATTATGTACTAAACGTTATACTGTCATATAAATGTGTTGTTTAGAAGTGCAGACATACTTACAGCAAGTGTAAGTGCATGGGATTTGTTGCCAAATGTATGTTGTAACGTGTCAGTCCATGTGCTGCTGCCCCCCACTGACTAATATCCTGAGTGACTGTGAGTGCCAGTGATTTGTGTGTTTCTGTAACTCAATGTGCAATAAAACAATACCAAAGAAAACGAGAGACATGAAGTGATGCTCTATAACAAATCATTTAACAGCTCTTAATGCTGAATGAATGTGCACTTGGATGGTTAGATACATGATGGGCTAGTATAAAAATTAAATAACCTAAGGTCTTTCCAGCATTAAGGTAATCCTGCTTTTTTAAAAACATCTTGTCTCAGTTACAAATATATGATGAAGAATGATAGCCTCTTTTGTATTGCAATGCATTGCATATCAGGGATGACAGATTGATAAAAAGACATGCTATTTAAGACTGGATGTAACTTTTAATAATTCATGGTAAAAGTGCGGCTCCCATGAAACAAATAGTGAAGACCACTGCTGTAAATTATAGAGGGAACCCTCTTACTTGATACATTGTTAAAATCTTAAAGGGTAAAAATAATAAACAATTAGAACTCCAAACTATTAAAGACAGTCGCTTTGTAGTTTTAGATATAATAATCAACACTCACATGAGAAAATTGAACATAAGGCAGTTTATATCACCTTTTTTATGATATAATTATTTTTTATACATTATTTTTGTTGAAATATAAACACTTAAATAGTGGCTGTCATAAAAACATACATTAAACAAAACATTATTATCCTTCATAATATAATAAATATGAAATATAATACATATGTTTAGCAAAATAGTTATTTTTTTCTCACCAACTACGTTTTGCGCATTAAATGGCTTTCCTTGTGGTAAATCTAGCATTATGTGTTTTTTACAAGTATTTTTATGACGTCTCTTTCCATGGTTGAAACACTTATTGAGCGATTACATGAGAGATAACTCATTTCAGACATACCTTATAGTGTGCATTCATGTTTTGTTTTGTGCTTTAACAAAGAGGAAGAGATTAAGCAATTATTCATTAAGACTGGTACATGACATTCATTACAGATTCAGCAGTCTCTCTAAGATAATTCAGAAAAATTCGAAAAATAAAATCAATGGAAAGGTCATGGAAAAGTCATGAAGATTCACTATGTGGGAAGTGTGTTGATGGTAGACTTTGTTAGACTTTGTGACGTTTGTCTTTGAGAAAGAAAGACTCAGTGCCAGCAGTATGACCACAGGACAGTCCATATTCTCTCATGACTTCATTTTCAACACATCAATGCACATTGAACACAGTTGCCTCTCGGCCTCTGAACAGAAAGAAGGAGGGCTGCATGTTATATATTTGATCTGCTCTTGAGATGCTCTTCAAGCCACAGGGCTTCAGCGTTCTCCTTCACTCACTGTTTGCAATGCCTCACAGTGATTTTTATTAATTAAGCATTCTGGTAAACAAAACCATAAAGTAGCCATTAGACATTTCCAAAAGAGCATCTGTGGACTACTTAGAGTTAACCTTAGCGGCTTTAATAACCTTGATTAAGTTTGTTCTTTGATGAGTAGCCATGCACAGTAGTATTTTATCTAAGAGCGATTGCTGTACGCACGGTTGGATGAAAGTGCAGAAATGTCCACTTGAACTCCCGCTATTAATGAGTTAGCGTGTAGCCTGGCAGCCTCTGGCCATGAACTCTCCTGAGGCTGATTTGGTGCAATTAGAAAATTGTTGTTTTATAAAGCACAAGATAAAAAATCATAAACAACCAGCGCTTTTCACCTCTATATGCCACGAGGTGCTGTGACCAGGTTAATTATTTCTCATTCTCACTGCAATGTGTTTACACTTTCATGGCATGTGCACGCTGGTTGATGTGTTGAGAAATGAGAGGGTTAATACCGTCCACCACATGTGCATTCATATTGTATTTCTTACTAGAGTTTCCTTGTGGCTTCCTGAATTTCATCACCTCTCAGACTCGCACCTGCTGATGCTAGCCCACATAAAAGCAACAGCAGGACATGGAAAGCAAACAAACATCCTTACAAGTCAAACAGCACGCCTTTTTTTTTTTTTTTTTTTTTTGCAGTCTAACTTGCAAGTGCCAGAACACTGATTCATCAAACCTGCTTTCTTGTAGTCTGTCTTGAAGTAACAAATGTATCGGAGTAAAAGTATACATTTTAATTAGGAAATATAGTGGAGTTAAAGTGAAAGTTGACAGAAATATAAAAATTCAAGTAAAGTTCAGGTTCTCCAAAAAATACTTTTTTTACTTTGTTGCATTACACCACTGTTCAGAATGTCATACTTCCATTCTCCTATTTCTGCAGTATATATATATATATATATATATATATATATATATATATATATATATATATATGTGTGTGTGTGTGTGTGTGTGTGTGTGTGTGTGTATTGTGCACATTATGCAAGGAATAACTGATGACTTCTTTATTTTGTCTAAATGTGCAGTATATACCAGCGCACATGCAAAACTGCATATGTGCATAATTTGACCTTGGCATTGCTTCCAGTACAAATTCCAGTGTGCTGTTAGTAATATCACCCACAATTTTTCTTGACACATCATTTGATAAGGCTGCCAATGGTTACAGGAAAACATATTTTAACACAGCCTTTTTATTTATAAGATAATTTTTCCCAAAAACATTATTTTCATTTCATGTCATTTTTTTAAAACAACATTAGGCAGTATATACGGCATTATGGAAGCCAATGTTTGAGTGCGATGAAGAGGCCAGTTGTCGTCAGCGGGGGTTCATTAATGCCAAATGGTCAAATTCAATTATTTGCGTATGACTTTGTATCTCTGAGCTGTTTCATGGAAACTTTGATCTGTGGTTGGTGGTGTTTATATTTATAAAATGGGACACTCTCATTCTAGAGAGTATTTATTTTAACAGATTTATCATATATTTGTATGCAGCCATGCATATGATTTATCAATATTTTTAGTCCATTTTCCAGGAAGTCAAAGACTGTAAATCCTAAATGTGTATATCTGTTAAAAGTTTGTTTTGTCAACTTATATGATGGGCATAGTAGATAAACTCAATCTGACAGAGGTGAATATCACTATGCAACACTTTTTTGAATCAAATTGTCATCTTGATCATGTAGCTGAATACTGATGTGCTTTTTTTTTTTTTTTTGCTGCCAAGATAAGAATTGTATTTGCATTGAATATAACTTCTGTGGGGCTTTCAAGGGATAGTTCACCCAAATCGTGGAACCTGATTTTCTTCCCTCAACAGTCAAAATAAGTGGGGTTTAAAACATAAAAGAACCATATTGACTTTCCTTAGTTTTGGGTAAACTGTTCTTTTAATTCAAACGTCACATCTCTTCTCTGTTCTGTGTTTGTGTGCCATGTTTCTTTAGGAGGAGAAGCTTTGAGATTCATGCAATGTGTTTATTTTTGGGGCGAGAGCATTCATCAGAGTGAAGCACAGGGTGGAGAAGCATACGGCATCTTTCGAGGACAGCTGGAGGAAGGGGATGCTGGGATACGTAAGCTTGCTATTCTCCTGCTGGTTGACTGGGAGTATTTCCCTTGTGTGGGACGACAATGTGATTGAGGGGCTCTGGAGGCTTATGAGCACATTAAGACCCCCATTGGTCCATGAGACAGATGGACCGTATCTCACGACACCACAGCTGCTGCCTTCCATTTGTTTAATCTGCAAAATGATTTATACAAAGGCTTATTTCGTGACAAAAGTCTCTTCAGGGATGCAGTTTACAGGTGCGGTGCAGATACAGCAGCCTGTGTGAGAGCCCAGTTTAACTTTACACCCACATGAATCTGATGCTGGCTGCTTTGGCCTTGATCAGGCTCTTTCTCTGTTGATCGGTAGCCCTTGGACTGAACTAAGGCATACTGTGCGTGTTTCACTTTGTGGTACTGTGTGTAGAAGCTTTCCTCGTGTGTCAGTAATATGTTTGTGCATGCACAATCGCACACACTTGAGCAGGAGTGTTAAACACACTGAAAATAAAATAAAAGTGGTGGCAGCCTTTCTTTTAATTATATGATGCTAAAAATGCATGCTTTTCATGATCTGCTGATGTGTAGATGACACAACTATTTCCATAAAAATTGCATATATATATATATATATATATATATATATATATATATATATATATATATATATATATATATATATATATATATATAATATATATATATATATATATATATATATATATATATATATATATTTATGCATACTATATTTTGCTGTTTTTTAGACAAATATAGAAAGTTGTCAGAGACATGGCCTGGTGGATACTGCAGATACATTGTGTGCGTGTGTGTGTGTGTGTGTGTGTGTGTGTGTGTGAAGTGTTGTGTGGTTGGTAGGTGTGTGTTGGTGATGTTTCTGATCCCTTTCCCCCTTTTACTCAATTTTTTTAACGATACTTCTGCCAGTTTCTGTCAGAACAGGCTTGAAAGGAATAGTTCACTCCTAAATGGAAATGTGCTCAACCTCATGGGTATGCAAATAATGGAAATTTGTGATCTGTGCCTTTAAGAAAGAAGGTTGGACTTTATATATTCAACACTTAGCATGCTGTCAGACCGGATCTGATTCCGTGAGCTGCATGTTGAACATACACCAGTCTGTTCACATGAAGCATGAAATGAGAAACGTCTTTCAGCAGAGCAGCACTATATAGGAATCAAACTCTGCCCTAAGGTCTGAAGGAACCTGAGCACGTCATTCCATCAGTTTCTAATGCATATCATCCAGCCTCTCAAGACTGATGGAGACAGATCATGAGGTTTAGCTGGAGATTAGGTCCTGAGAGGATACTAAAGCCCTTGAACGCACACAGATCTCCTGTAATTCTGCTACATGTCCTTCCTCCACAAAGGGCTCTTTATTATGTCTCATGACAGACACAAAGTTAGGAAATAATGCTTATAGAGCACATGGACCTCCATTCATGTGCACACCTGTGCATGCAGTGTTTATTTAGGTGGTGATGTGGAGCGTGTAATGATCCTGTATTGTGTTGTATTGCAGTGCAGGTGTAACGTGGCTGTTCTTGGCTGTACTCTCCTCACGTCAGGACATTATTAATGTGAGAGATGGATCTGCACTGAGCCACCCACAGGATAAACCGGAGGAGAGAAGCTCCTTTGAGCAGAGACCAAAATCCTCCAGCTCACACAGACAGAAACAGATTGTTTTTATGAAGTTAATTTCAGATAAAAGAATAAATGCACCTGAATCAAACCCATAGTTGTTTCATGTTATAGATAAAACTGGCAGTTGTGCTCTTATACTGTGGACACACAAAATGATGCCAATATACAGTAACAGCAGTCTTTTATAAAAGTATTGCAGGTTATAGCTCATAAAAACAAATGTAAATGCTTTATCAAAAATATGAGATTCACAGTTCTGCTTATTAATTCACCACTAGCTTTGAGTAAATTACAGTTATTGACCATTATTGTGTGTTGAGAGTTTGTAAACAGAATTTAAATAATGAAGAAGAAAAAAAAATCATACATTTTCCTGGATTTTATTTGGATACAAATCTGAAAACACATGAACCAAAGAATCAAACTTGAAAGGTGGACAAAAGTGTTTTTGTGTCACTGGGATTCACCATTTTCATGCAGGATACTTTTTTTTAGTGCATATGCAAGCATACAAATTCACACATTTATATGGGGTAAACTGTTCAAGAGTTACAGAAGCATGAAGGCAGCTTGGTTTGATGTGTCCAGGGGTAATTAAAACCATGATGTAGATGAATAGTCATTAGTCCTACTCATAGCACTTTACTTGAATCCTTTTTGCATAATGCATTATTAAGATATCCATTTTATTTCATGAATAACCATAATCAAAGTTAAAATGCATTACAATATTTGCAGGTTCGTTGTTAAAACTGAAAAGTATTTTTTTTGGTCATAATATTTTTCAATGCAATATACTTTTTAAAGGTGCAACACTGAATAGATAAGTATAGTAATGTATTACAAGACAATTAATGCATTAAATATGTGATCTATCTATCAATTTATATATGGTATAAATATGGTATAGAAATCTGAAATAAAAAAAATCTACTCGCTGTAATTTACGTTGAATTGTGTTCATAAAAAGCACAAATAAGATAGATATCTTCAATGTCTCAATTGTTTAGCAATGCGATTGAGTGATGAGAACAAGGCCCCAGTTTCAGTTGAAACTCTATTAGATGCTATTTGAACAACATTTCTGGTGTTTCAAACTAATTCTGCTCATATTTGCCAAGAACGCAAAGTCTGCAATCAAACGTCAGAGACTTCAATAAGGCCTCAGGAGCTTTCTGTATATAAACATCATTTGTACAGTATCTGCAGCCAAGTCAAGAGCCATGGAAGAGCAACCTCTGAGGAATAAAATTGTCCTCTAGGATATTACAGAGAGTGAAAGCAATGTGCACATTGATGTATGGTAATGCATTGCATCTGTGTTGGACTGGACAGTGTGGAGATGAAAGAGGATTGGGCAAGGCGTGTGAGGTCTGTTATTAAGGCTAATTGGCCGTGCTGTTTGCTAGAAGGGCTCACCACAGTTTGACAGAGTAGATGATAGGTTTTCTGCATGTCCTCTGCTAGACTGAAGGAAGACTCAGAGACTCTCCCTGTCCCTCAGTTCTGTCCACACCCTGTCCTCATTCTCTGATTCACTGGCTTCTTGTCTGCTCGGGGTCTGTTATAATGACAGGCCATTAGTGAGGGAGGCTCGAGGTGTAAAGTTCGTTTCCCACCCCAGAGGAACATGTAGGTAAGGGACGGTGAGATGTGTGTGGCATCACATCAAAAATCATCACAATCACCTCTGCTGCTGTTTACTTGTTCTACGCCATGATTTTTTGCACATCAGACTCTGTAACCTATTGCTTCCTTTAATTGTCCATTCAGATTCTTCCTTTCCGCACTTCCTGAAAGCTGCTGTGTGGTTTGCTAAGGAAAATCAGGACATTATTGTAATAAGCGGTATATTCAAGAACAAGTTTTTCACAGTCATTAAATTTCCAGAGTCATTAGTCCTACTCATAGCACTTTGTGTGAATCCTTTTTGCATAATGCATTATTAAGGTATTCATTCTTGTTCATGTCTTTTTATTCTGGTCTTTCAATGTAATTTTGTGGTATTTTATGCACATTTTACTCTCAGCCTAGTGGGAATTATTATTATCCTTGCTCCGCAATCTAAATCAATAGTGCACCTGTGACAGAATACCAGACCCAAAACAGTAAGCGGAACCCCCTCTCCCCATGTTTACTTTCAGTTTTTTGAGAAGTGTTCCTGCTCTTTCAGCCGCACAGAAATGAATGAACAGGCGATGTTCATTGCCAACCTCATCGCCTTCATGAGGGCGTTTGTGGCGCTCGCCCTCACCAGCTCGCTCGAGGGGGAAACCCTAGAGGCGCTGTTCCCATCAGCCAGCAGTTCCTGATTCCTGGCAGCAATCCGCAGCTCACACACGATCACCGGCCGGTAATATGGCAAGCCCCACAAACATTAATGTGGCAAACCCAACAAACATTAATGCCCCAAAGTGCAAAGTGCACTCCAGTGCTTGCTCCTCATAAGAGCCTTCCAGAGCACCCTCCAGTGACCACTCCTTGAAAGCACCTGCTCCGCTATGGCCTCCTGAACTACCTGCTCCGCCATGGACTCCCAGGTCCCCAGATCCACCATGACCATCCAAGTCTCCTGATCCGCCATGGTGCCCAGAACGGGTACCACTCTGTAGGCCCGCTCTCCATTGTCTGTCCTGAGGGACCTCCAGAGTGCCCACAACTTCCCATTGGATACTGTGTGCCACGAGGGGGGAGCAATGTTAGAATCTGTTCCATGTCATGTGTATAAATAGTATTTCCTGTGTTCTGTTCGGTATTGTTGAATCTACAGATAATTTGAGTTTTCCTTGTTCCTTGGTTTAATTAAACTTGGTTTAATTAAACTATGGATTGATGTACTCCTCGTCTCTTTTCGTTCCTACCACTACTGAGCCACTTAGCTTGCCAAAGAATAAAATTAACTGCTAAAATGACAACCACAATATAAAAAAAAACTACAACAAAACCGCTAACATACAAAACAGTCCTTGACAGCCCAAGGTCAATGTTTATGAGGCCACACATTACAAAGATCAGACAAATACATGAGATCAACTGCATATTAATGACATGCTCGCTGTGTATGATGGATGTAGTAATCCATACAAATTACAGTTTAAAGATTATCTGTAATTGCCTGGGCCTGATACATATTGATGCATATTGAATATGTAATTCCATTTATCTGAGCAGTAAATGGCAAATGGATATGAGGAAAATATGTGTTTCCTGTTCCTGCATGATTGAAATCTCACCCCAGCCAATACTGAGCAAATCCTTGTGGCTTGCAGTACCTAATAAATCCCAGACAGTCCACAAAGAAGAAACTTTATCTCACCACAGAGAAAATAATCAGTTTTCTCTGTGTATATAATTGAGGGCAGCCCTTGAAAGACAATAGAAGAGATTGAAGTGGCCTGGTTAATTGTCTGTTGGTTTGTGCACCGTGTCTTGACTCTAAAGCAGAGATTTCCTGCTGTGGTACTGGGGACGAGAGCTGAATTAGCCGGGAGAATATAACTCTAAAATTATTTACATTACAAGCTACAGAGGTTCATGGCAAATAAGAGTGAATATGTTATGTAGAGCTGTTCTGGCACACAGGGAAATCTAATTGGCTGCTATTTTGCAGCTCTCATTTCATTTAAGAATCATTCTCCTTAGAAGAAACACAGTTAGAAACAAATGACAATTGTTGGCATACATGCTCAAAAAAATATTCAGCATCACAACCGTTTTCAACATTGATAATAATCATATGTGTTTCTTGAGCAGCAAATAAGCATATTAGAATGATTTCTGAAGGATCATGTGACAATAAAGACTGGAGTAATGATGCTGAAAATTCAGCTGCACATCAAAGAAATAAATTACATTTCACAATATATTCAAATAGAAAAAACGGTTATTTTAAATGACAATACCTCACAATTGTACTGTATTTTTGCAAAAAAAAAAAAAAAAAATAATAATAATAATGCAGCCTTAGTGAGAAGAAGAGACTTAAAAACAATAAGATAAAAATATCTTAATCATTCCAAACATTTGTCCGTTAGTGGTGGACGTACAGTTCTGATAATCTTAGTGCGCTATGAAGACTTAACTAAAAGTGTACCTAGGCATGTTCCTCAAACTATACCTTTAGGTGGTTCCTTAAGGTATACCGTCTTACGTGCGACGTTACCAGGTGATGTCCATGGCGTTGGTGCTGAATTGGTTGATATCGATGGCTCGAAAGGCTCTATGCGGGGGCTGCTTCAGAGCATTATGTGAGAAAACAGGGTTCTTGATTTAAAAAAAGACATAATTATTTCCTGTTAGGACGCAACAAACATGCAAGAAACTTTTACTTTAGCTTGCCAACATACATCACATCAGGAAAGAAAACCAAGAAAGAAAAATATATGCCCAGATCAACTCCCAGTGGTCACAATATAAAATACAAGGGGAAAAAACCTACATGAGACACTGCTTAATAATTTACAGCTTTTAACAAAAGAAAAAAAAAATCTTCCAATTAGAAGTACTTGAGAAATAGTTGAAACTGCAATTTATCAGGACTTTTTTTTTAAATAATCAAAATCCAACCCTGGATATTTTATACAATCATGCATATCAGTAACTGGCAGTATGCCTTCACTGGCCTTTGAAAGGGACATTTACATTGTCATAATACATTTTCAATTGCATCTTCATTGTCTCCACAACCAGGGTTGATTGTAGCCGCATTACATTATTGGTAAAAAACAATCATTTCTGTTATTGGATGACCTATTCAATAAAAGAGAGATAGAGGAGAGCCGCCAGTAGCTGGATTTTGGGGCTGAGGGGGTTCAGTAGCTCTGTTGAAGTTTGTCTCCTCAGGATCTAAAAGCTACTGAATTTGTTGCCGTGGAAGGCAATTATTATAATTTTAATTACAGAATTTTAGCTTCTGACATGGTATAACTTAAGAACGATGTAGTGTTAAGGTTTCGAGGAGAAACATATTAACGATAAGGTACAGCTTACGGTATAACTTAAGAACAACTTAGTGTTAAGGTTTCGGGAAACGCAGCCCCGGTCTTCTTAAAACTGGATGAGAAATACTTGAGATCGAATTGAGATTTTTTTTTTACTGTTTGTGAAGATTTCATCTTAAACTCTACACGAGATGCGTATAATATTATTGTGGTTTTATGCATGGGACAAAGTAAGCAAGTCTTCATTTTCTCATTAAATCTCATTGTTGTCTGAAAGATACAGTTGAGATGTTAAAGAGATCTTATCTGTGATTTTTCTTTCCTGTGTGAGCACAGCTTTTGTATGTGCTTTTTTTTTTTTAAGAGAGAATAGAAGTATGATTATATCCTTTCAAAAGAGATCTGCTCTCTGCAAATGTCTTACAAAAATACATGTTCCCTCTTTGGCTGTAATTATGTATTAAAACAAAGTATTTTGGTAAGATCTTTCAAGCATGCAGATTTATTTTTATGGACTTAATTATTAGTTTGAAGCACCTGAACTCACAGGGAGAGCGTGGGGATTATTTTCTTTCTTACGATGATTGTAATACTGTATCTGCTATCTATGATCAACAGAAAATCTGAATTGTGAACTACATTTATGAACAAAACGTCTCATCCTTTCAAACCTCTAGTGGCTGTAGTCCACAAACATGTACATCTGGAAACAAACTTGACTTGAGACGGTGCACATTGAAAAATTTAATATGCATGCACAAATGCCCACATAGCACATGTGTTCTGTCAGGTGTCTTGAGTTATACAGTTTTGTCTAGAATCCATTCAGAGAGATAATTGTTCTATTGTGTACCGTAGCTATTCGCTTAATGCCACAGATCTTTACCAGACAAAGAATCATGTGTTTAATTGAGATATTCATTAGAAATGCTGAATCGTGCATTAACATGGTATTTCTGTCAGTCTCGCTCTGGTGGCCATCATGCTAGATGGACCTGCCGACAGCTCCTACTGTGTCAACATTACAGGATCAAAAACCATGTCGACCTTTCAGCCTAGACAGGTGTGCGAGTCTGTGTAAACTCTGACATTGTTATGTGAATTGCAAATAGTGAAATGAGGGTCTGATTGAGTTGCAGAGCATGAGTTTAGAGAGTCTGGCAGCAGGCATCAATGTCTATGTGCTTGTGAATGGGAAACGGACAGTAGATGAAATTGATTAATTTATTTTAGTCATACTGCAGTTTAGAAGTTTTACTATATGAGGAAACAACAAAATAATAAAATACAGTATCTTCAAAAACAAATACATTTCTTTCTTTTTTTGGTTTTGGTTTGTAAATATGGATTGGATCTGTTTTTAAATGTAAGTCTGGGAGCTGGAAAATAGCCAATTTTGCACACACCTGGAGGGTCTGACGTCTAAGATGCAAAACTACCCTGTGGCCAAACATATCAAAACCTAAATGAAGCTGTCTACATTAAAAGCTCCTGTCTGCGGCAGAATGTGCAAAGTATACTCATGTCATGTCAGATGTTTTAAATCTGTCTGCAGTGGGAAAAGAAAGTAGACGAATGTTGACACTGGTTGACATACACGGCTATTTTTTTAATATAAATTAATACTTTAATTTATCAAGGATGCATAAAATTGATCAAAATTGACAGTAAAGAGATTTATAATGTTATAAAAGATTTCAAGAAATGCTGTTCTTTTGAACTTGCTATTTATTTATATATTTATTTATCATGGTTAATAATAATTGTTTAATAAATAATAATCAGAAATGTTAGTAAATCAGCATATTAGAATTATTTCTGAAGGATGATGTGACACTGAAGACTGAAGGAATGATGCAGAAAATTCAGCTTTACATCACATGAATAAATTACATTTTAAAATATATTACAGTATTAAGTATTAAGTATAAGTATAATATTTCACAAAATTACCTTTTGCTCAAATGTAACATTGATGATCATAAGAGACAAAACCATAAAAAAATCCACAAAAAATCTGACCCCAATCTTTTTAATGCAAGTGTTTTTCCATCAGCTTAACTGTAGCCTATTCAGAGTTTACAGGCATGTAAATAATGTGTATAATGGCTATTTTACAATGGCTTTAAATCTGATTTCAGACCAGTCTATTTTACAACACCCTTTTTGTTAAAGGTAATTAGTTTTCAGAGTGTTCTGTATCTATTAATATCTAAATGAGGGAATATTTGTGTTCCAGATAGCCTTTTTGGGGGGGTTGCTTGCCATTTAGCTTTTATCTAAAGCAACTTACAGTGCACGCCATGCTGCTTCATTCCCGCTGGAGCGATCTTGATTAAGTGTCTTGCTCAAGGACATAGTGCTGATAGGACAGCTTTTTATCTTTCCACTTTTTTTAGGTCCGCTTACCTGGACTGTGTTGTGTTGGCAGTGCAAAATGTTAAGCACCACCACCTATTCTGTGTTGTGACACCACACATCCTCGCTGTAATGCCTTTCTCTTTACTCACCCTCCTGAGGTGGTCCCCTTATATAAATATAGCTGTGTTTTTCAATTCCTTTCACTTGAAATATAAAACAAGAGGCGGACATGACTCTTCACTACCCTGATGAGTGGTATCTGTGTAAGCTGACATCGAAAGACCCTCATTCCCAGCAGGGGTGTACATAAGGAGAGCATTCAGGACAGGCCTGTGCATGCAGGCTGGGAATGAGTGGGCCTGAAACCCGAGCCTCAGGATGCTCACGGGCCACCTATAGTGTGGAGTCTGGATGCTGCCGGGTTCTTCTCCCCTATCAGAGCTCATAATCTTCCTCTACACTACCTGGGAGAGAAGAATGTGTGAATTAGCATGAATTATTGAAATTCAGAAAAAAAATATCTTTAATCATCAGTGAGGCCAGTCCTGCAGATTTAGTTAAATTATATAACCCTGCATGTCTGCTGATTTGTAAAAAAAAAAAAAAAAAAAAAAGAAGTAAACACTTTGCATTTACAGTTTTTTTTTTTTTTTTCACAAAATAAGAATGAAGATTTTTCCAATTATAAATGTGTGTCAGCCAGTGTTGGTGAAGGTTACATTTAAAAGAAATGTTTTACCATTACATGACTCAAAAAAAATAAAAAATAAAAATAAAAATAACTAATTGTGTTTCTTAGTTACTTATTTATGTGTAGTATTGCATTACATTTTGCTACCTGTGCTTGCTCATTTGTTTTTAATATTAACCCCCCTCCCCAAAGTTTTATTTTTGGCCCTTTCACGTGAAAAGATAAATTAATAAGCCTTAGGCTAAAGGAAGTACCTCTGCCTCTCCATGTCACTCCCAATTTCTCTCAACACAGGAACAGGAGAGGTGTCGGTGAATAAATGGGAAAAACTAAGTAGCTTGCTTTCTTATTTGAAGTAACTTGTGATGTTTTTATTGGTTACTAGTTTACTACTTTACTAGTTACTTGAAAAATGTAATCGATAACTTGTGTTACTTGTCATGTGTTACAACACTGGTTTCAGCTTTAATGCACTTATCAAAATAACAAGCAGTCAAAAGTCAAAAGTTTTAATGTATAATTTAACTTACAATCTGCAAAAGAGTGGAAATCAGACATGCTCAAGCAAAACAGTATTCCAATAGATTTTGGAATAAGAAACTCCAAATTAAAGTAAAATGTATTGGATTTCATTCATCGAATATGATGCAGGGCGGTGTTATCGTTGCACCAATGAGTAGCCATCAGAACTGGTTTAGGCAGACTGGTTTATGTAATTAGTTTAGTTTAATCAGTATTTCATGTGTTCTCCATAATGTGGCATTTCTTATGGCAATCTGTACATCTGTATCACTGAAAAAAATAAATAAAAATCCTTTGTAATCATTTCATGACACTGACTTCATTAAACCAATTCAGGATATTTATGACAGCCAGTAACAGTTTACAGATATCGTAGAAAGTAATCTGTAATGTTGTAAATGAGTCCTCTATGTTGTCAAATTTCCTGTGTCTGCAATAATGCATCACCTATTGTTTTCATAGCAAGCTCAATATGCAAGTAGCTCACTTGCTAGTGCATTTTTCAAGCTAACCACCAAACATCTCTCTGTGGCTGGTTTAACTGTTTTGGAGGATTCTGTAAGATCTCTGTGTGTCTTTGAGGACCGTGGCTTGAGGTTGTGGTTGAATTTAAATTAGACTTTGGCTTTTAGTGTAATTATAAGATTAATCTACAGTCAGTCTGCCTTTGTTTACTTTTATGACTTGTCATATTTTTTACAGGGAACTTTCTGTCATGTCTACCAATGATGGATAAATTATGAATATTTACTAGCCATAAACAGCTATTTTTCTCCAGCCATGAAACTGTATTTGCATTACTTTTATTAAAGGTATATTTGTGTCCCTATTGCAATTAAACTAATTAGTGGCCTGTTGTAAGCAATTGTGAAGATTTTGTGTCATAATTTTTTTTTCTTTTTTTCGTTTGAATATTGGTGTTCTCACATGGAGCTCTGGAAGAAAAAACTGTAGGCATCCTAAATAAAATGAAGGTAAAAGTTACTAGAGCTTTTGTTTTCGTGTAATATTAAAGCATGGCATATAAACAGCAATCAAACATGCATTCTGCATTTAAACATGATGACATTCAAAGGTTATGGGAGATGCTCCCAGACTGGTAACCGCACCACTTCCACTAAGATGTGCACTCTCACAAATTGAGAAAGCATAGTGGTTTTGTCAAGCACAGATGCCAGAGGTGGTCAGGCTGGGATCGTGTCATGTGACTGAATGTGTGACAGAGCACAGACAGCACACCGGATGACCAGCAGCTCAGTAATTACTGTACCCCTGTGTGTGCCGAGAGAGGGGGAATGTAATTAGGAAAAGAGAAATCTTAATGCATTGTGTTTTGGCTAATGGCACTTCCTCTCCATGCTCTGCATGGGCATAAATCAAGTGAATCTGTTGCTCTGTCACAGTGGGGTGTGTCGTCCTTCACATTGATTAACATTATGAATTCATGCCACTGTGTCTGTCTGATACAGCCTCTGGCCCTGGGGAGCAGAGCGGTATATCAGAACAGATGTGAACTCACCCCGCTGTCACCCTATATCTTGCAGAGACAAGATCCTCGTTGTTTAAATCACAGAGGGCCTGTGTTTTTACATTCTGTGTGTTAAACTGAAATTTCTTGTAGTTGAGTGCTATGGAAATGTCATTGTCTGTGTGCTCGACATTGCCTGTGCTTTCATTTTTCAGATCCTAGTGTAAATAAATGATTTCCCTGACAATCATCATCCTTTTTTTTTGCAAGCTAACCTCTCTGAGCATTAGTAAATATGACTGTGTGGTAGAAATTAATGTGTTCGTTGACATATTGAGCACAGCTCCTCTTGCTGAGTGATCGTACAAACAATAATCTATCAATATTATGAAATAAATATTTGCTAGCATCTGTTTTCTGATAACTATGCTTTTGTAATATTATTCCGAAAAACAATTACATTTTGGGGCTTTAAGTAAGTTTCAAATTTGGAATTAAGTAAAATCTACTTAAATAAGTTAGGTAAAATTAAGATTTTGATGTTTGAAGTTTTTGATTTTACTCAATTTATTAAGGCCGTTGTTTAGATTAAATTCAATTTTAGACATACATTTGTGGTTTGTCGCTGCACTGACATTAGCACAGATAACATTCAAATGATACAACAAAATCCAAAGACAGCATTTAACCATTTAATAACCCAACCACAAGCTCTACTCTTTACCACAGTAGTAACCACATCAACAGAAAGTCTTTTAAATGTCCAATTTTACTGAATTCAGTAGTGCATAAGATAATTTCAACAATTAATTTCTTCCAATTAATTCCAGTGCAAGTTCAAAGCATGTTAACAACTAAAAATCGATCAGTGTAAATATAATTTAGTAATTTCAGTATGTACAGGGGTTAGATAAAATAATGTGAATGAATGAATAAGGCATTTATATAGATGTATTATAAATTTACAGCATAGAATAAACAGTTTGTTTCAGTTAATTTAAAATATCTAATAATTACACACAAATGAACAATTTCTCCACACATTCCTACATTTGTGTCAGGGATGCATCGACTGATCGTTACATCCTAGAAAAAGCAGAGAAAGAGTTATGTAATATCTCAAGTGTCTGTACACACTTTTCACACAGCCCCAGGTGACTGTTTAGCAGAATTTGGTGATGAATTTGGCAGTTTGATGTGACTGCCAAACCAGACCAACCCGATCACTTCCTGGTTTGGGTCATTCTCATAAACGCAATCCTTCTCAGCGTGAGGATTACAGAGAAGACACTCGCAGATCAAGAGAATGAAACAGCATTACTTGTCTAATTCGAAAAAGAGTCTGTCAGCATTTAGCAAGCATGAAAACTGGTGGATTACAGCCAGACACTTTGCTCCACTGCAGAAGTGCCATCACAGTACATGCATATGTGAGATTTCCTGGCTTGTTCATCTGCTGTGAATCATTGCCACATTATTCCAAGCAAGACTTGCTTGCATTAACATTACATGACATTACCAATTAGCAAGCTAATTAAACAACAGTACAATAGCTTTACAAGTCTGATGTACTGGAAAGAAATTCTTATATCAACATTTAACAGTTCGTGGAAAACAAGCTTGAATAAAAAAGAATCTGCTGTAGCTCAGTCGCTTCATTTCTTTTCCAAAGATTTGCACACACTGGATATCACTTTGCTAACAGCAGATGCTATTGTCCTTTAGTTTGAAAGCTTCGGCTAGAATCAAGATGAGAGCAGTGTCATAAACTTCCATTCATGTGGGCATATGTGAGATTTGAAGTGAAACTCGAGCTGAGGCATTTGTAGGATTACGTATGTGACACAATGACAATACTATTAAAAAACCAAGAATCATTGCTTCAGTTTCAGTATGTGCATTATGTTACTTATCCCTGTTCTCACTGCCTTTGTGTGTGTGTGTGTGTGGGTGTCTGTGATTCAAAGCACTGCCTTGAGACGTGTCTCATTTCATAGTTATAGTGCACATTTCAAGTTTCATTAAAAAAGTGACACACTCACAAACACATAGAGATGCACACAGTCCAAGGTTTTTTTTTGTTTTTGTTTTTTGCCACACCTGCTAATAATCCAGGGTAAAAATAGATACATGTGTCATGTAGTTAAATATAACAGTTCTTTTTCTTTTTTTATTTATATTTTTTTACAAATATAAATCTATGTTTATTTCTGTTTTTGGCATCAAATAACAGACTATTTGTATCACTTATAGCATCATATACTGCCTGTCAGTGAAGTGCAACCTGTTAAACATAATAATACAAAAATAAATAAATAAATAAATATACATACAAAAAATGTAATTGGCTGATTTTCGCAATATGATTTTCATGCCTAAAATAAAATTAAATAAATCAGTTTCATACCATTACAGTCACATAACTTTTTATAGAATCACTTACATCACTTTGGTGAGATCAGTATGGCAAAGGTCAGATTATCGATCTTACGTTGCAGTTTTATATACACAACATGTACTTCCGGGTGATTTTACTTGCATTTGGCACTTGACGAGTGTTAATTTTGGACATGCACGCACAGATTCAGCCACATGCTCATTGCTGATTGTGCTGCTGAATGCTGTGAACAGTGGGTAGCAGTTGGTGAAAACGGATTAACGCTTTATCTTTATTTAGTAACATTTCATTCAGATATGATATGCCCCTTTTATTTTGAAAAATGTACCCCAGGAACCATGCTTCAATGAAAACCGAATCTGTGCTTTTGAGAGTGATACAGTCTTATTTTTTTTTATTTTTTTCCCCCTGGCATTAGCTTTCATGGTTTGAAGAGCCCTTCCATCAACCAGAAGTTTATTGAAAAATGATACATCTGTAATTTAATTCTGGCTCATTTTTCTTAGTCAAAACACAATAATTAATAGTCCAAGCACTTTATCTAGAATACCCAGCAGTCCTGTTCAAGAGTAATTGGTTTCTGTAGGGAAACACACATGTTTGGCAGGTGGTTCAGGGGTTTGAGCACTAGAGCTGTGAGATGCAGACTCAATTTGCTGCCATTCTACATTATTTAGAAATTTAAGTGGTGTATAGTCACAAGCTTTTCAAACAAATTAACAAAGCTGCACTTTGGTAGATAGCAGTTATGTGAATAAAAATACTCTTTAATACATCATACTATTTCAAGTGTGATCGGTGCACACACACACACACACACACACACACACATACTTGTGTATACACACTTTTTGCAATCACAATAGCGGGTTTCCAACAAAAAGTTATGCGTAAAATTGGGATATCGCACAAAACATTTGCGAACAAGCACCATTTCCACTCAACAAGTCAGAGAACAAACTCGTCACTTACTGATAAACTGGCACTAAACATCACTAAGAAAAGTAGGAGAAGCTAATTAATATAATCATTGTCTTATATAATAAATCACTTGCACCTCAGAACAAGCAGACGAAACACAATGAATGTTGTTATTGCTTTATATTTGCTATCGGAGGTGGATGCTACTGTTTGGGAATGTAGTCATTTAACAGTTCTGGGAGGCAATTATACAGAAATACTTTGATGACAGACTTTGCTCTGGCATTTCTAAATGAGCATAAAACAACATTTCAGATGCTGTGGAACAAGATCGGTCTGCTGATTAGTCAGGATTTACTGTCCCATAGTGCAAAGTCAGATGACTTTTTTTGATGTGCTTGGAGGAATTTATTTGCAAAATGTATTTCCATCTTCCATTATATGCATTAACAATTTTTGCATAAAAGCGTTTTTTTTTTTTTCGAATTAAGACATTTTTATTTGAAATTAAGCATTTACATCTCTTGATTCTGATACGATACTTCAAAATATGTCTATTTAAGTCAAAATATAAAAATAAATGCGTTTATGTAAATTTACCTGGCTGAGATTTAATTTTCACCAGTTCTTTTTGATCATGAATCTTATTTGTACCAATGTTTAATGTCTTTCTATAGCTGTATGTTTTTCTAAGTCTTTTTTTCTAAGTCAGGTTCTTAAGCCACAAACTGTGTTACATTTTACATCCTGTTGGTTTTATTAGCAGTATCTTTATGACAGCTCACAGGTCAGACAAACATCTCTGGCTGTGTTCAGAATCAGTCAGCATGTTCTACTTAAAGAGTTCTTTATCTCAGGAACAACTTTACTGCCAGCCAGTCAGTCTGTCTACCTACTTTATAAAAAACAAGCCAGCCCCGTTCAGTGTCTCTACTGCCCTCAGTTACCTGTTGGTCCGCTGCCAGGTGGGAACAGGAGGGGCTGCCTCGTTTACCTGTGCAAAATAAAACAATAGCCCACCTCTCTGATTGGCCAGAGAGATGAAGCCGCTCCCTCAGCCTCTGTTGTAATTCAACACCTGACGGATTTCACTTGCGCCTGAATTGTTCTTGTTCACACAGTCTCAGAAACCGCGCGTCTGTCCCCGGAGACACTCACGCTTCTGTCCCAGCTAAGAGCTCAGAGTAACGTCGCCTGCGCTGTGCTTGATATATGGATTAGACACTTGCTGCACACTTGCAGTTGCCTTCCTCTTCAGAACTTGGGTTTGGATCCACTAGTTTTCCAGGTTTTTGCTGAAGGATTTCCTAAAATCTAATCTAATTTCCTTTGGATGGTTTTTTTTCTTCCACATGGGTAAGTGGTGCACATGCATTGGATTGTAGCAAGTAGTGGAAGTGTGCATGATCTTCTTGGTGTTTCATAATAATATTCCATCATTTGCACTTAAATGAGGGTCTTATTGGTCTCTCATCTCTTCTGTGCACTTTCTTTGCTATTGTAAAGAAACACACTGGGGGCTTTGAGAAACCAATAATATACACCCCAGATGCTGCTTTTTCTAAATGTGTTATTTAAGTTTTTTTTTTGTTTTTTTTAGTCTCGTTGAATGTATTATTTAGATTGAATTAGGGGAATATTGTAATATTACGCTGTCTTTTCTGGAAATGTTTTTCAGAGATTGTGTGAACTGGTGCAGTTTGTGAAGTACAAAAATTATGAACTACTGTGATTTTACATGCTGTTTCTCGAATTTGATAAACAGACTTTGTATTTAAATACAAATTCACAGCAATCAAGCTTATTTGATGATTTGAGAAAGTGCCAAAAGGCATCTTGAGCTTCCAATGAAAAGAAAATCACTTCACTAGTCAATGTGATAAATGTATTTGATTAACTTATGTCATTACTTTTATTTTTTACTTAACTTCAATATTATTTATTTATTATTTGTAATTATTTGTTTATTTATTATCACTTTCCAAATTTTCAGTATCAGAGTTTTGGACTAAAATGTTATTGTAGTGTTGCGTATCAGATATAAACTTTATTAACCACAAGGTGGTTAAATATTTTCTTCAAAGCAGAGGTCTGTCTTGACTATTCAGATGTTCTTCATCAGTAGCAAGTTGAATAGTTAAAACAAATAACTTTATACAACCACGAATTGTGATTGTGATTGTGCAGTTAGCCTATACATGCATTTAGTGAAAAGTGTAAACAATTAACACTTAAGAACTGTTAAATTGTAATGGGAGATATGTAGTTTCATTACATCACCATCTGTTCAGTATAAGAAGTGTTCCCTATTTCTTATATAGTTTATATATAGTCCTTCTATACAGTATATTGCATTCACTATATAGGCAATAATGAATGAATGAATGAATGAGTAATTTGGCACACAGAAGCAGTGGCAGCGCATGTATATACCCGCAGGCGTGTTTGTTGTTTTCACCTAGGATACAATTGCACGTTTTCATTTGTGTAAGGCCTGTAATAAGTCATTTGGATAAGTGTATGTTTGACTACAGTATAACAATCAAGAACACTATATGATAACAGGTGAACGGTGAAACCAAAATGCAGAAACTGAAAATTAATTTGTGGGCCTGTAAGGGATAAACTGTTAACGTGTGAAACAATCTCACGGCCTGGTATTTCGAGACTGTTTCTTTAAAGTGAGTTTTACATATATTTTTATATATAATGAATCTGAGCTGTATAGATTGAGCTGGGGAACCGTGATTGAGTGGTGTTATCAAAAGTGTCATTTTGGAGAGAAGTCAGCGGGAACCAGGCTGTCTGTCTCACTTAGTTCAGCGGGGAAGGCAGTCTTGTCCCCAGGGAGTGATTCTATTTCACACAGAGAGGCTTACGTCTTTCAAGCATACCATTGTCTCGTCTAATCCCACAGTCCTGCCCTGCTGCAACGCCATCCATTCACTCACTGCCAGTATCTCTCTCTCTCTCTCTCTCTCTCACTTGCTTTCTCACTTTTTGCTCTTTCTCAGTGGCTTGCATGTTGCTACATGGACCACCAACAGGCTGCTCTCGTTCGTGATAACAGAGAAGGAGGCATTCAAGAGAGATGGGACATCAATCTAGAGAGGCTGTTTGTGGCTTTGTTTAGTCCCCAGATGGAACAATAAAAGCAATGCTAAGAGATTGTGACCCCGCTGGCCTTTTGAACACAATCTGTGACCTCTCTCGTCCTTCCAGTGGTTCGACTGTCCCAATTGAATGGTGCGTTTTACGACTGTATGCTAAGCCCATTCAAGTCTGTGTGAATAAGGGGACGTTCATCATGTGTCATGTCAGTTGGGTTGGTGGCACAGCAGTTTGAATAGGGGCTTATTGCTAATGCAGTGTTGTTTGCTCTGTGGATCTTTTTGTTTGGTCTGTTACAGTGCTTTTGCATGATGACTGTTGTGATTTGCTCTGGTTTTTGGGTTGCTGTGGCAGTGTGATTCAAGTAGGTGAAGGCTGTTGGTTTCAAACCCCAAATAATGGCAACGTTTTAAAGGGACAGTGAGCTTTTTCCTCTGTGAAACACAGGACATGTTTCTTTTATTTAATCCATACGGTGAAAGTTAGTGGACCCTAGTGTTGTTTTTATTCATTTAATTCACTGTAATGTACTGTACACTTTATTAAATCAGTATAAATATAGTTTTGACCTTTAGTAGGTTTTTTTCATCCACATTAGTTATTAAGCCTAAATATACCCCTTACGAAAGGAAAATATATTTTCCAATATATTTCTTATAATATATTGTGATATATTGTAATATATTATTTACCCTTTTTAATTTCTAATATTTTATATTTTTGAATACATTTAATAATATATTGATGATACATATATTATATAATATATTGCAAAATATACAAATGATTGCCGCTTTCAATATATAGCAATATATTGGAAAAAATTAATATATTTAAGAATATATGCTAATATATTACATGATATTTTCCAATATACTGCAATATATTTTTGTTTCATAAGGGTAGGCTACTATGAGATTGGAAATGTATTTTCTTTCACCTGAAATACATTTTAAACATATTTGGCATATGAAAGTTGAAACCCTTATTTAGCATGTATTTTAAATAAAATAGCATGTATTAAAAAAATGTCTGAAAAATGAAGAATAGTGTATTTTTTTCATGAATTCCTCCTCTATTTGTCATTGGATGATGGACACATAACAGATACAGAGTCCAGGGGGTTTCCTCTGAACGTTTCATCTCACTGGATGTGAATGAAACCACTGTTAGCAGTGGCGACAGTAATTTGTTTGGCTTATAAAGACTGAATTTGCTGTTTATTGCTCTCTTTGATGGAGAATTCAAAGTCCTCCCATCATGAACCTCTGAAGAGGAGTTCAAAATAAACCATTTAATTAGCATTTGAATTTCTGTCTGTTGTGATTTACAGTGCCATCCACTGACACTGCCTCTCTGTCTGTTATTTCTGTTATCGCAGCCTGCCGTGGAGACCCGAGCACCAAGCGTTTAACAGTATTATTCTGGGCTGCTATTTTCAGTTTGTTGCTTTAAAAGTGGCGATACAATCTTGAAAATCAACCATCTTGCCTTCCTTTGAAAACTTCAAAAGCTGATGTGTGAATCTGCAAACTTTGATCTCCTTTGACCTGAGATCTTTGATTGGTGAGCAGCTCTGTACTTTTCCCCCTTATGAAATAGGATCCATCTGTAGTAATTACAGAGCTTGCAAAGCACCACTGTAGCCTTATTCATCAAACATACAGTTCAACTCTGAGTATTAAATATTTTTAATTAATTCAGTTTGAAAAGCTTAATGCACATGCTTTGTAGATAATTTTAGCATTACCTCATTATATTAACAACATCTAGATTTTAGGTCAGACGTATATAATATTTTAAGAGAAAATGTATGTCTTGTATAGTCCTGCAATGTGAAGCATGCATTTTTAAAACTATTAAAAGCTCCCAAATAATGTGACACAATGAAAGTTGCATGCATACTTATAATATTGCTGTTGCCATGTTGTGGAGATTCTCTGTGTTTCTTTGTGAAAGCAAAACTACTTTGTTTGGCCTTCCAAAAGAGGACACAACTAGACATCAGTGGTTAAGTTGTATTTACAGCACAGTTCCAGAACAGTTCAAACCAAATATTCAGATGTGTGCAGCACATTTTACAGAGGATGAGGACTGTTTCCTTGGAGAGTACCCTACAGTGCTGGTGTTCTGACAAATAATGCTGACTCACAGCCTGTAAGTACGTTTTTATATTTAATTGATTTGCCACTGATGATTCAAACGTGAGTTTTGAGCAGTACAGAATAGCGCTTGATTGTCATTTATCCTATCACAAATGCAGACATAGTTTTATGTTTACATGGCGCGATGCAATGCAGTGTGTAAAAAGACAGTATTATAATCAGTAATTATGTCCCCACTGGATGCTGCAGATGCCTCGTTTGTTATGGGTTTTATTGGTTTTGTCTCATCACACCGGGACACACGGCATCACAATATAGTAAGGGTCATAACATTTCCGTCACATGCTTGAGGTAATCAGCCAATCACAATGCAATGGATAACTGGCCAATCAGTGTACACCTTGCTTTTCAGAACGATGAGCTTTGTAAAATTGTACGCTTTTCAGAAAGGCAGGGCATAGAGGAACAACAATAATATACATTATGTGGAAAATAATGTTTTTTTATCTTAAATTGCATAAACACATTTCATTAGACCAAATACACAAAATGATGTTATTTTTTTAACAACGTCATATGACCCCTTTAAGATTTACTCTATGTAAATCTCTCACTGATTTGCATTGACAGAATACTCAGTATTCAAAATAGCTATAATATTTGCATACTGAATTCTCAATGGTGTTTTGAATGTGTAATAAATCGGTCTTATACTAAACCATTGTTGTTTCTATTCATCCACTTAGATTACATTGCAAAGAAGGTGTTGTATTATGTACTGTATTCTCGGGAGTCTCATGACAACAGCAACGATGCTCTGATGTGCCGTTTATTTCCCAAAGAATATAACCTAAACTCACATTAAACTAAAACACTAGTCTTTAGGAGCATTGCAAGCACTGCCTTTTCCTTGTGGAAATGTAAATGTAGTTTTGCAATATAAAGAAGCACAAATACTCTTTGCCAGCATTTCTAAATGTTATGCAGTTTTATGTTTTTCTAAACTTTTATTGTATACTCTGTCACAGATGTCTGGCGTCTGTGCCGGAGAACCCGAGGGACTCTTGATTCCTGCTGTGTGTGTGTGTGTGTGTGTGTGTGTGTTTGTGTGTCTGACACAAGTCTGCACTTGTCCTTGAGTATCTTCAGAAAGGATTCTGACTGTAGCGTTGCTTGGAGACCATCTCAGTCTGTTCCCCGCTCACTATGAAGCTCAAAACTCAAGGATTAGAGGATAAGAAAGGTGTATGAATGCCATTTGTAGACAATAGGAAACCCAGTCTTCGACTCTTTAAAACTTTGTACAATGAAACGTACAGAATACTGTCTAAAGGTGCTTTTACAACAGGTGTCCCACTGCATTGTAAGCTCTTCTCTCCACTTGGAAGGTGTCATTCATATCCATGTCACAGGTATCCCTTTTGTGTTACATGACCTTTTTTGACACACCCTACGACCGTGGAAAATTAGCATTGGATTGAATGTGTTTGAGAAAGATTCTCAGCTGTTGTGGAACACAAAAAGTGACTGTGGAAGGATCTACAGCTTGTTTGTTTGCATGAATGACTACCTAGAAATACAGAGCAGCGTGTCATTTATTAGCCGGTCATGTTCTACATTTACAGGCTCGTCTGTACCTGTCAAAAGCACTTGAGGAGATATTACGATTCTTATCCATGTTCATTTTCTGACTCATCTGCCACTGGCTGACCATATGCAAATCAGTCATTTCAGATAAGGCCTTTTACTTTCCTTCATTAGATATCTTCCTAGCTGCTGAAGGACCCCTGTGTCTCCCTTACGTACACCAAATATATACACACAGTGGTGGATTCAGATTAAACGTAGTCTCTCTCCAGTGGGCCACATGTCGGGACTGTCACCCCACTGCTTTCCTCATCAGCGCTGAATAACAGCATCTCTGACTGCGTCCCTTCTGCTTTTAATGAACACACAACTGTGTGGAAAACATGTCCAAAACTGAATTTGGACACTGTGGAAGTTTACTCATTTATCAATGTATTTTTTACTCTTATATATCACTGTTCAAACAGTACAACACTGCAAAAACGCTGTTTTAAACTTGTGTCTTTGCAAAAGCTACCTAAATAGCTTTACGACAAGATTTACACGATAAAAAGATCTGGATAAGATATTCAGATGTTTGTTTCTGGCCATCAAACCTACAATTAGTGGGGAAGAAGTCTGTCAAGGAAACAAGACTAGAAAAATATCTGTCAAGCAAAACATTCTTATGCAATTTTACTTCTCATGTACATTTATATTGTTCTAATGAAGCTTAGATTTGTTTTTACTGCTGAAAAGATTAAACATTTACACGATAAGCAAAACTGCATAAGATTCCGATGTTTGTTTAAGCTATAATCTAAAATTAGTGGGAAAACAGTCTGTCAGGTAAACCAGATAAGGAAAAGAAATCTGTGAAGCAAAATGTTCTTATGCGATTTTACCTTTCATGTACTTTCTCTTCTAGATTTGTTACTGCAAAAACGATTAACTGGTTAAGAATATAATTTATAGTCTGAAGATAATCTACTGTATATCTAAACAAGATTATCTTTATCTATATCTAAAGCTTTGCATTGATATGTGAAATTGTGATATTAAAGCTGCCGTTTACTGGGAAGTGAAACTATTCTTGATTATGTGGTTATATAACTGAAATGTGTCTAAATATATTCTGTTACTCACATTTTACAACATAGACTTTATAGTGCACGATTCAAACTTACATTTTTATAATTCATGACTGAAAACATTTTGTAACATGATATTGATGTACCAGTTACATGGTAATGTAATGTCTAATTTTAAAATGGGTTTTAAAGGATGACTTTTGAGGATTTTAATTTTTCAAGTGATATATAATTTCTGATGATTTCTAAAATGTGATAGAGGAAAAGGCAACGAGGAAGTCTTTTTTTTTAAACAAAGGTCAAAACTCCTGTTATAATGTAGATTTTTGAGGGTGTACTCTTGTCATACATTAATCTATTACTTTTCCTACACAATTTTTATCAAAAACATTGGTAAAATATATATTTGGGAGTCTTAGACCTTTCTAACGATATATAGTTTGTCAAGATTAGATTAGATTTAATTGTAATATAGTGAAGTAAATGTAGGCGTCCCATATACGGGACAGGGTAACAGTTAAAATGTTAAAAACACCACATTTAGATGAGAGAATAGGGTGACAAACTTGTAAATCAAGTCAAATATGAATAAAATATCTCTTAGGAACAATGTTGGGTTTATACATGAATCCTTCAATTAGTTCTGCTGATACAGTGACAGATAGCAAAGCTTTATTCATGCCATAATCCTCTTTTCCTGTTTTTGAGATGGAAAAGTGAGAGGAACTCAAACATACACATATCACTGGGAAATAATGAGCGTGTGTCCCTGTAAAAGGTCGGATTATTCAAATCATAGCCATACGCAGCCCATCTGTTTCGACTCTATGAGTCTGATTCATCTCAGGTGTCAGATTAGTTCTGGAGGATTTGATATTTTCTCTACGTGTAATTCAATTCCAGACACAATGATTTTTGTAACCTTTTTTTCCCCAGTGTTATTGATTGGGATGTTGATGTCGGACCGAGATCCGTAATCGAATGAATGATACAGTTAGTGATCAATACTGTCAGACTGAAAGCGCGCTGCGGGAGAGTATTTGAAGGGCAGATCCTGTCGAGACACTGCCAAGGGCTTCTCATGGAAAACAGATCAGGGTCTGGTGCCATTGATTAACCTGTGCTCATATGATGGTTACATGTTTCCAAACACTGTAGGAGATACAAGAGCGTTCTGATAGAGGTAGGACACAGATATACCATAGATGTGTGCTTGCAATATGATGGGTTTCATTAACATTGAAGAAAGAAAAATCTCAAATGAGATCTCTTTAATATCTCTTATTTTTCACCTAGACAGCAGTTAGATAAAACAGAGGGATAAATGGAGAGTTTTGCTCAACCCTGCAAAAATATTTGAAGGAAAGTCATAAAATTCGTAAAATTGAAACTTTTATTGAACCTTTAGACCAAAAAAATTGCTTGCACATGTTGTATCATATTTGATACGTCTTTCATATTGTATGATAAAGTGAAAACGTTGAGTTAAGACCTAAACTAAGCAAAAATGATGCAGACGCTGAAATTTTTACTTGCCAAAAAAAAAAAGCAATGAACTATTAATAAAATTACAGAAGGCATGTAGTAGATTGTGGCTGGTTTTGTACATGTGGGTCAATTAGAGGACGTCATACATAAAATATTCTCCTGCACAAAGCATCTGAATCTCACACAAGTTTAATAGTGATCAGTGTCTCCAACTTCTCATCTGTAAAGTCCGCAATCAAATGTCAAAGATCTCACTATGAGCTCAAACATTTCTCATCAGCTGCTATCCACATTCATTCATACAGTATTACTATTGACTTTTTATTTTTTACTTGACAGTATTCAAGGAGTAACAGTTGATACTTAAAAGAAACTTAACTGAGAAATCACAGTTATAAAATGTAACCTCTGACCAATAATATTTGCATTAACATGGCCTTGGGATAAATTTGTTTGCTAGAGATCATACTATTTTCATTATTTATGGTTGGCAGTGCTTGCTTTTTTTCTTAGTTCCTGGGCTCAGCTCTCACATTTGTCTCCACATCCACGATGTTTCTGTGTCCTGCCCACAGACTCCCATCATTCATCTTCTGAATGACCCAACCGGACCAATGAGCTCAGTTTCACTAACTCACAGTGATCAGAGCTGCATTCCCACATCCCACGTCAGCTATGTTGAGATGCTCGTCAGAGCCGCATGCTATCGATCCGCTCCTCCTCCTCTTCTCTGTGATAATCCGCTCTCTGAATGACCCAACTGGGCCTGACAGAGACAACCAACAGGCAGGGAGGAGCCGTCATCTCTAACATTGTCTGTTAAAAGATTTGTCCATCCTGAAAACAGCAGCATAGTAGGTTACCTTGTTGCTTCGTTCACTTGTTCCTTAACTAGCTTTACCAGACTCAACCAGCTTCACTGGAAAGATCATACTGTTTGAAAAGCTCTGTATAGTCTTTCAGAAAGGTCATTCTTGAGGATATGTAGTGTGGATTATAGATGAAAAATGCTATGTAAGTTTAAAGTAGCTTCTATGGCCATAGTTAGAATCATTTTGTATATTTATTATTTACAAGGTAAACCTGTAAGCAACCACACAGAACCGTGATAAGAAAATGCTCAATACACCATAGCAAGCACATAGCAAACACTCACCAAACTGTACTATTGTTTTTCGTCTTTTGTTGAAAGAAAATCCTTTAAACATAGTCAATATTTAGTCAAAAATTGCCCCTTTTAGCTAATATTTTAGTTGTCAAGAACGTGAGTACATAAACCATTTTCTAGTGCATTGTTACTTAAAAGCATATTCACAATGCAACTTAGACATTCAGAGGAGCTAATTAGTTCAGCTGTGCATTTGCATAATTTTGTGCAGATGTAAGTTGTAATATTTGTTTTTTGTTGTGTATATCTGATTAATGTCATAGTAATGTATAGGATAAATTTGGTTAAGTTATATAGCAAGCACTAAGCTATAAACACTTCAGAGTTCATTTGCATCAATCCACCACAATATTGTAGATTTTTCTTCTCTCTTCAGAAGCACTGCTAGTGCATTTGTAAATATCTTGCTGTGTTATTCTTTCTCTCATCGTTTTGTGATTGTTGTTTTAATTAAAATCAAATCTTCTTCATCTCGTCTCGTCATCCCATTGTCATTGAGATCAAAGGAAGTCTTTGTTAATGAATCACTTTAGTTTGCCGGTGTGCTTCCCCGACATTGATTATGGTTGGATAATTTGAGACAGTCCTATTCTTTGTAGATTTTTCTTCTTTCTTTAAAAACAGGTATTTTTGTATGGTTCGTCAAGTTTTTTAATTAAAACATTTTAATAACTAATGCATGTTTTCTTTATCTTGTCTCGGTTATCATCTAAAGCAAAAAAACCTTTCTAAAATCACATTTCCATCAGTGATTTCTCTGATGAGATTGTTTGCACATGACCTTGCTTGTATAAAAAACTGTTTTCCTCTATTTTTTCTTTAGAACAAGCAATAAATTCTTGCTGTCAAAGCAGAAGAACACGTTATCTTTCAATCAAATTACTAATGAACCATTTTTCAGAATTGAATTTTTCCCCCTTTGCTCTCTCTTTCTCTTTTCCCCTCGTATGATAAGGCATCTTCTCAGTGATAACTCACTGAGGCATGTTAACCGCATCCCTGAGCGCTTCTTTAATTGAAACTTTTTAGTATCTCGCTCTCGTTCTCAAGTTTATTTAGCATTCATTTCACTTGCAGAAAAGTGAGAGCTGCCAGTATATCTCTCAAAGACAGAACCTCAACATCAAATCACACACACACACACACACACACACACACATGAAGCTCAGTAACAAAACTCCCCTAGTGCAGACACAATGTGCATCAATAGCACTTTACCTCTGTCAGTCTTGAATTATATAAATATATATATATTCACAATATATATTTATATATATATATAAATTCACAGCGACGGCTGCACACATGCATGAGGGTGGGAGAGAGAGTGATGCTATAGATCTTGATTACAGTGACACTCTCATCAGAGCACACATGCTCACATAAACACTGTTGTGAATAGTGAGATGTTAAAGTGAGCAATGCGAGTGAGAGAGCCCTCCTGGTAATTAATTCCAATTCAAGGCCTAAGTGCTTTGAGGAAAGATTACTGTGAGCCACCATGATGGAGCGGGATGAGCTGCCTCTCCTCTTCCTGCATTTTGCACTGATGCAAGAAACAGGAAAGATATAGAGGGAAAAGCTCTTTTACAAACCCAAGTGAGCTACAGTACCTTGCTGTTTTCTGTCTGCACAGATGCCTTCTAAAGGGATGTTCACACCGATAGCAACACACCAACCACAAGTAATTTCTTTTCAATAAGAATAAAAATTCAATAACAATAAGGTGATTTCCAATGACTGTGATGCTACAAAGCTGGGCAACTTCTGCACTACCAAAACAACAGATACTGTGCTGATTGAGTTATTGTCAGAGTACCATTTTATGTTAAAATGCCCCACCCAGACGACTCCTTGTGCTTTTGAATTACTCTTTGATGTCATTCACCGATTGGTCTGTGCGGCACCACTTCAGAGCCAGCGTGACTATGGCCAATGGTTCAACGCGCCAAATGGTTCACCAAATTCGTTCAAAACGTGGATTAAGAAATGAAATGCCGGTATGGGTTGCTCGGGCAAAACAGACAACATTGTGTCTAAAATAACACAAGATTAACTTCTTAATAAACTGTTGTATAAGATGAGTATCACATTTGCACTCATGTGATATTGCACTAAGCCTACTTCTCGTGTGATATTTCTTAAGGGGATTTTGCCCCATATCTTGAATTTTAGGCAAGGCAAGTTTATTTATATAGCACATTTCAAATACAATAGTAATTCAATGTGCTTTACATAAAAGAAAGTAAAATAATAATTAATAATAACAAGAATAAAACAAGCAATTTTAAAACTTTTAAAATTATTTTAAAAATCACTTATTTAGAATGAATTTAAAACAGAAAATTATTTTTTAATAAAATAAGATAAAAAAACAGTGAAAATATAATGCAATCAGTTCGGACATTGCACATTGCTCATTCAATAAATGCACAGCTAAACAGATGAGTTTTAAGTCTAGATTTAAATGTGACTAGTGTTTTAGCACATCTGATCTCTTCTGGAAGCTGATTCCAGCTGCGGGCAGCATAGTAACTAAAGGCGGACTCCCCTTGTTTTGTGTGAACCCTTGGTATTTCTAACTGACTCGATCCTAATGATCTGAGTGCTCTGTTAGGCTTATATTCAGTGAGCATATCTGAAATATATTTCGGTCCTAGGTCATTTAGTGACTTATATATGAGTAAAAGTACTTTAAAATCAATCCTAAATGTAACTGGAAGCCAGTGTAAGGACCTGAGGACTGATGTGATATGCTCAGATTTTCTGGTCCTAGTCAGAATCCTGGCAGCAGTGTTCTGGATGAGCTGCAGCTGTCTAATGGTCTTTTTGGGAAGACCAGTGAGGAGCCCATTACAATAGTCCACCCTGCTGGTGATAAAGGCTTGAACAAGTTTCTCCAAGTCTTGGCTGGAAACAAAAGATCTAATTCTTGCAATGTTTTTTTAAATGATAGTATGCTGATTTAGTTACTGCTTTGACATGGCTACTGAAACTAAGGTCTGTCTCCAGAATCACACCAAGATTCCTGACTTGATTTTTAGTTGTTTGACCCCTAGAGTCAAGGTATGCATTCACCTTGAACACTTCATCTTTGTTTCCAAATGCAATGACTTCAGTTTTTTCCTTGTTTAACTGAAGAAAGTTCTGGCACATCCAACTATTAATTTCATCAATGCATTTGCAGAGGGAGTCAATTGGGCTGTAGTCATTTGGAGATAAGGCTAGGTAAATCTGGGTATCATCAGCATAGGTTCTTTCTCATTATTTGACTTAGTGGGAGCATATACAGGCTAAACGAGAGTGGTGCAAGAATTGACCCTTGTGGGACTCCGCATGTCATGTTATTCATTAAATGTTTTTATTTACATTTTTTTAATATTCTATAGATTGTGTTGTTTTGGAATTTATGCCCAATCTTGGTTTTGGAACAGTTTATGTGTTGGGGCTTTGAAGCCTTTCAAGGTTTCATAGTTTTGGAAAAAGAGAAGGGAGTCCTCTCCCCTGCTGTCTTCTCTATTAAAGCCAAGAGCTCTCTCCTGGGTGCCTATCTCTCTGAGGAGGGACCTGCTATGGCCACTGACCACATCGTTATAATAGACAGATTTATGTGCTCTAGGGACTCCCAGAAGTCACATTACACCCTCCCTCCCTCCTGCTGAACTGCTGTACTGTTATAACCCAGCTGGCAGATAGAAACACTTTCGCTCTCCCTCTTATTCTCTTTGTAAGCGCACTCGTGCATAAGAGGAAATACAGGTGAATTTTAACTAAGCGTGAGACAACATCATGGACAACCCGTCACTCCTTTTATACTACACCTCCAGCTCTAATGGTGATAGATGTGGCACACTTGTGTATTATAACGAGAAGCAGGTGGCGTGTTTATTCCCCAGGAAGTGCATCGTTGAGCGTTCATATGACTGATATCCTGTACAGCCAATGAATCAGAGCTGAGCATGACAGTGCTCTGGGCAGGTCACGACAACAAACCCTCTTGGACATATGGTAAAACATTCAGGGTCAGACAGGTGAGCAAACAGCCAGCACTCTGTGAGGTCAGATACCTGGAGAGGTTAATTACTGTTGTGTCCCGAGGCTGAACATTAACCCAGGTCACCTATGGGCCACAGCATTTACGCTAGTGCTAGCACGACTGGCTAAATCCTCTGAACTTATGCCATCACTCGCTCAAAAGGTCATAACAGATGTGACTGTCACAGCTTCTCAAGCGCAAAAGTGCCTGTTCCCAAATGTCAGTGGCAGGATATTGATTGGTGGCAGACGGTATCATTTAATTGGTTGAAGGCACTCTCTCTGGCCCTCAGCGTTTAATCACAAGCGGAGCATTTATGAGACGCCTTTGAAAGCCCAATTAATCAAAACACAACAATCAATGTGCAGCAGTGTGTGTGAATCCTAAACCAGCTACTTTAGGAGCAACTCCCCCAATTGCTTCATGACATAAAACCATAGGATTTTTAAAGATTTTATGCTTGTTTCATCATTTTAGGCTTTTATTTGAATCAACAAAAGCCTTCTAGCAAATGTGTTTGACACAGATTCTTTCTATAAGGAACAATTAACTGTAAGTAACCAGTCTTTTTGTTAGGTTTCCAATACAGCAAGACACACAATCAATATGCATGCAATTATAGCCACATTTTGAACTTTTAATCCTATTATGAACTAAATATTAATCTTTGGAAACGAAACATGAAAATATATAACATGGACTTGCTTTGAAGGAGGGATCTTAGCCATATTCAGAGACAAGTCCACACAGACTTGAAGGTGCTTTTCATGCAAGGTAGAAAAAAAAAACTAAAACTATCAAAAAAAACAAAAAAAAACTACTGACCACATAAAAAAAACAGGAATTGCACAAATCTAGTACTGCTAGTACAAAATTTTTAAAATCTAGTTTAAAGTAGCTTGTACTTATATTAACTGTTTCAATGAATGCAAAATATGAAATTAATGAGTTACTTGTTCTTTAATTTGTATTACTGATAAAAATGTCATATTTATGTATTTTTATTTATTACTTTGTATAATTGCAACATTGACAGTTATTGAATTGAATCATTGAACTGACTTGAGCTGAAAAACAACACTATTTTCTTCAGATGAGTTGATTTTACAGTTATTGAACACCGAGTTCACTTAGAAACTATTGTCTTCTAGATCTGATTTCCAGCAGAATTGTGATATTTGAAATATTGGCGTCATTGATTATGTATGGAGCCAGAAGAGTCTCAATAAAGATAAATGCACACACTACAGTCACATATGCACACATAGGATTCATACATGCACACACATAATTCATAAATACACACACAGGATACACAAATGCACACAAAATTCACAAATGCACACACAAAATTTAAAAAGCACAGAAGATTCACAAATGCATACAAAATTCAGAAATGCACACAAAATTCAGAAATACACACACAATTCAGAAATGCAAACAACATTTACAAATGCACTCAAGATTCACAAATGCACAGGACAAGATTCACAAATGCACAGGACAAGATTCAGAAATGTATTTCTGATGCACACACACATATATCTTGATTCACAAACTGCTTGCAGTCTGTGAACTTCACTGCATTTGTGTGTGAATTTTGAGACTCCCCTAAACTTGGATTAAAAGTTATAATATCCAGACTATGTCATTACTCATTAGATCTCAATCTTCCTTACATTTGCATTTTCTTTGTATTTAAGTAATTATTTTTGCACCGGACCGATTCCTTGTGGCATGTTTCAATAGGCAGATGTGTGAATAAGATTTAAGAACTGAATTTTTTCAGTAGTAAGAAAGAAAGTCATATGAGCTTGGAGTGACATGAGGGAGAATAAATGACGACTGAATATGTTCTTCTGAGTGAACTGTCCCTGCAAGCATCTCTTTAGTTTTATAAAGACTGCATACTTTTTCCTATAAGTGTCATCAGTCTGTTCCAGTATAAACAAGTACCACAGCTGATAATATACAGTCATGTTTTTCTTTTGTTGGTCTCATGATCCGTTAAGCATTAAACATCAGCGGTGCTGGAATAAGACTCACGGGATGAGTATAAATCTGGACTGTTGATCGCAATACATGTAATTTCCAGAATCGCAGGTTCAGTTGCAGAGAGCCAGGCGACGGGACGTGCAGTTCATCACATTGTGGCGTCTGGGGCACTTTTGACCGGTTCACTGAAGCGCTGGGTCACCCATGGCTAATCATTAACTCATTATTGTGTATCAGGCTGTAGATCAGCTTTAACTCCAGTGCACTGAGATCTCTGACAGTTTATGGAGGCTACAGAATACTTCTGTACAGAGCAATAAAACACTCCGAATGGAATCTTGGAATGCCGTGGGAATGTGATGGCATGAATAGGCTCATGTTCAGTGATTCAGACTTCCTGAAATGCCCAATCGCGCTAATCGCTCGAGGTGTTCTGCTCTACTGGGTCATCTGTTCCTCCTTGTAGGCTTCAATAGCTACATCCTTCACTTCCCTTTGATTGATTTCCGATTAATTTTTAAACCCTTCTCATGTTCTCGAACCTTGCATGCATGACATCATATTGTAGACATGTTCAATTGACCTTAAGACAAGTCAGCTTCTCAGATGTGTAAAGGGCTGACATCATTGCTCATAAACCTTTTAAACAAACACTGACATGGCATGTCAAGCACTGTCAACAGACTCGGAAATAAAACGCTCACACTTTGTCTTTATAGAATCTTCACTTGCCTTTTCATTTTGTGGTGTCCCGAGTTGCACTTTTGTCTTAGATCACTGGCGGAGAGCATGCACAATAGCTCCCAAAATCTGCACATTTAAGCCACTTTAATATGCACTCTTATTGAGATTTATTCATTGGTGCACATTGGTGTAATCTTTCATCGAAATGTGATAACTTTTTCATTTTTGCCTGATGTAACCAAGAATTTTCCAATCCTTTAAGCACGAATCATATGAAGGCAACTCTACATGATCCAGTCATCAAAATAATGAAAACAGGATATGCTATTTTAAATTTTATAGAATTAAATATATTGCAAGTGCATGCTGCACACTGAAACGTATCTGTTTTATTGTAATAATAGCAAAATACTTAGCAAAGTGAGTGTTTATTTTGATAATAGCAAACACCCTTGTAAGCAAAAAAATTAATTAATAAATAACTAAATAAATAATTACAGTTATTCCTTGGTAGTTTTCTTTTTTTTACAACAATAAATATAGTGTCATATTGCAGATTTTATGTAATCAAGGTGACATTTATGCATTTTGAAAACACTTTCATCCAAAGCAACTTAACTATGAAATGTATATTTTGTATTACATAAATAACAAAATATTAAGCAAAGTGTACAAACTTTTTAATAATAGCAAACACACTTTACAAGCAATGAATAAATAAATAAACAATATTGTTTTGTAGCTTTTAAATGATAAAACAATAAATATACTTTGTTATGTAATACAATGACATGCATTTTAGCATTTGGCAAATGCTTTTATAAAAAGCACCTTATATTGCTCTAAGTTCTACATTTTATCAGATCTAACCTTGGCAATGCTAGTGCCATGCTCTTCGTGCATTTCAAGTGTGATGTAAGTGTCTGAACTCAGTAAGAGATCAACGAATAAACCTGCGATGCCCTCAACCTGCTCTGCTCATGTAATATAACAGCCCCGGTCGCAGAGCACAGGAGGATTTCTCCTCTTAAATTGCTCTGTGTGGTCTGCATCTCACGCTGAAGTTGCATTTATCTGCACGCTCATGCATTCTCTTTATCTGTTGTTTTTACCATGTCATCATTCGCAACACAGTTCCATCTCTTTCCCCTTATTAGTGTAATCAGACTATTACTGTAGATTTGCTGTTGATACTTTGCACTGGGGCCAAAGTAATTTCGTAAAACTTTTATGGCCACACCACAGGATGTTGCAATAGCATGTCCTGAGGGGCTCATCACTTCTCTCTTGTTAGATTTTTTTTTTTTCTTTGACTCACATACTCATGCACTCTTTTAGTGCTCTCTCTCACCACTAATAATTAGTTGCAGTGATAAAAGTCACAGATCCGCCTCCGGCCACATAATCCTGTAAGCGCCACACATCACTCATTCCCTCATACAAAGATTAAAAAAGTTTATCATCCAGCATGCTGGACTCTGTATTCAGAAAGAGGAGCAAAAAGCTCCTACAAGGCCCTCGGGAATGACTGCAGTAAAATCATTGAGAGCATGGCTGTGGATCAGTCAAGGTCAAGATCTGTCTCCATGTTTTGTGTTATTGATTTTTAAGTGGGTATTGCCCTGTCCTGCCACCCAGAGTTTTTAGTGCTGTTTGTGTTTGTGTAAATGGCTTGTAAAGAGATGAAGTTGTTGAGTTTTTGAGTGTCTAGTATGGATTCAATTCAGACTGATAGCTGAGGAACAGTGAACATGTTGTACAGCGCTGAGTGAATCTCTTGATATATTTTTATTTGTTGCCTTTAGATGATACTCAGTATATATTTTGATATTTTTATGTCTACTCTTAAGTGGCTTGAAAATAAGCCCAGTTAAAAGTAGTTATATTAGTTAAGTTATATTGAGTTATGCTGAATCATTTTAAATAAAAATAATAATTATTATTATAACTATACATATAACTATATATAATAAACAGCCATATTTCACTACATATGTTTAATAAAAAAAAAATAATAATAATAATAATAAATGGGGAAAATGCCACATAGAGACTTCTGTGACCTTGATGGATTCATGAATCAATCATACTGACTAAATGGCCAAACAAATGGATGTAATCCAATATGGCTAAATCTGGAACATTTGAATTGTTATGAACTATTATTGTGTATCAAATAAATAAATTAATTAATAAAGACAAAATTCACTATGTTGCTTAAGTTTTATTTATTCATCTCCAATAAAATATATTGTAGCTATAATGTGAATATTTGTTCTAACACCTGGCTCGTATACCTGCTCACATTATGTCTGGCCTTTCTGTAAACATACTTATCCTGAGCGATATGATCTTGAAACCTTGTTTTCTATGTATTACTGTGTGTATTCGTGTTAAAAAAGGTAAAGGAAGCACACCAAAGTCCTTTAGGCGCCTTAATTTTCCTCAATTTTCTCTGTTGAGGCAATGAGCCTCCATTCCTGCCTTTGCTCCAATATTTACAGCCTCAGATCCGTTTCCATCTTTGCAGATTCCTTCCGCAGCACAAATCTCCTAGCATCACACAGCACTTGAAAGCCACAAATCTTGCAGTATTGCGTAGCTGCAGGGCGACCAGTGGAGCCACGCGTTGCACCTGGCTGCCAGTGATGAGCTCTATCACTCTGCATGAGCCAGAATTCCTCTTCCTGTTCCTTGCATGCCATCAGCTATAAGATGAAAGCTAGAGCCTTAAAGACATGCAGCCATGAGTTTGGACACACTTCACTGAATTTACAGTATATATTATATACATAAAAAAGTTTGATGCAAAGACTTCTAAAATGTTTAAAATTAGTTTTGTGGGCAAACATAAATGATATTGACGCATAATTTCCTTAATACACTACAAATTACTATTGTTATTGTTTTTATGAGAACTTTTTAGATTGTTTTCATTTCAATAAAATTTTAGTTTACTTTATTCAGATTTTTTTCTTCCATTTGTCAGATGTGCTGGAGTGTAAATCAAAACCCACGAAGAAGGAGTTATCTAAATAGTTATTTTACTGATCCACAGGAGAAAAAAAATATGGCACATTCAAACACACATCCAAATAATTGAACATCAGTAGCGGACAAAGCAAAAATGGAGAACACAGTTTTTGAAATACTGAGAACCTAATCAATGGGAAACAGAAACAGGTGTGGGGCTAATTAATTAACTAAACAAGAAAAGGAACATGACCAAATAAGGAAATTCAGTAAGAACAGAAGTCCATAACTGACACCAGTTTTATTGATTTATTTTTTAAAGCATACATGTGAACTCTTAAGCATCCCAGCATGCACCCTATGAAGAAAGTTTTCTTTAATTATTATTATTAATAATTTTAATGTGGCACCAATATGTATATTTTGTTTTATTTAATTTTATTAGTAATTTTTGAAAGCATATATGCAAACTCTTAAAACCGTTTTTATGTATACCAGGATGCATCTCGTGAATAAAAACGTATAAAACAAATAAAACCTAACCCTAACCCTAACCAGTCTCTTGTTGATCAGCCAGTTTAACCGTTTCATCATCAGACTCTGGCTCAAGTTGGTAAGATACAACCTATACCATCTTTTCTACGTATTGACAAGTCTACAGGGCTGTCATTCTGTCATGGCAATTGGCGTTTTGTTTCCGACACTCGCTGTATGTGGTAGACCAATCCAAAACTGTAGACAGATCTCTCTACGGCACTGGACCAATCACAGGTGAGGGCTCACAGAATGGAGGGGTGTAGAGAGACTGATTCTTTGAACTGCTTCGTATGAGTCGTTTATAAATCATTTAGAAATGATTTTCAAATTATATCTGCTTTCTGAGAAAACTAACATGTTTTTTTTTTACCTTGCATGCATATACATTTGTTTTAGGAGACTCATAAAACAATATTAGCAACCTTAAAAATGGCATAGGGGCACTTTAACTGTTATTAATAATTGTGAAAAGCACTGATCTGTGTCATAAAAGTGACACCACTGCTTGGTATTCCCAAGTATGCCCTTACATTCTATTGAATTAATAGACAATTATATGAATTTAATGAGAAAACATCACCTGACAAGTCAGCATTTATAAATCTGAAGTATCGCTCAACTCAAACGTCCTAAGCATATAAATGGTTATTTGTTTAATGTCTGGAGTTTCCCCTGCGTATTAAAAAGTTACGTTCATATACAGTTCATTACACGATGAACATCGGACGCTCAATATATGTATTACAAAAGACAAAGTGCTCATTATGAAATCTGAGTAAAGATTTATGCTTTGAATATACCTTAATTCACCTTGTCCAGGTATTCACTGTTCATGTAATTTAGAGTATTTTAGAGTAGAGTTTAGAGTAGAGTTTTTATTCGTACAGTAGGCTAACTGCAAATGTTTCAACAATGATTTTGTTAACAGCATTCATTTTGCAGCAGGTAATGATATAAAAGTTGGTTAAATTAATAATTAATTCAACATATGTACAATTTTACTCCTATGGGGACGGTATAATGCTAGTAAAACGCCTTATAATTTGCGCAATCTTTCAGTATCTGAAATAGATGTTGCTCAGTCAGTGGACATCAGGGATCGGTGGTCGAAAGTAGCCATAGTAAGAAATGAGATATTTAGCTGCTAGTGTATATCCAGAATTAAGTAAGACACAGATGTCTCATTAGCATTTCTGTTAAACTGCAATCCCCTTCTTAACTAAAGATCCACCAGTCTTGGCACTTCTTGTCTTTAATGAAATTTGGATGAACTGTTTGGAATACAGAGCTGTTTATGACTCACACTGCGCCTGCTTCCCATGGGGAGTGGGTGGATAACAGGGGAGATAAGAGACTGCTGCCCCTCGAGGGTGCTCCTCATCGTTTCCCCTTCACACCCCCAGAGTCTGCTGCGGGAAGATATCATTCCCTCTGTGCTGCTTTCTGCCTGTCGCTGTAAACACAGCTGACTTGGTCCTGCATCAGACCCAGAGAAACATAAAGAGTTTGCATCTGTAAACCATGTCGCCAAACAAGAAATCTAACACAATAGACATGTAGCTCACATCTATATTGGGTAAAATAGTCCATTTTAATAAGATGTTATTTTTATGGTGACTTTTCAGTTCTGTACTTCAGTAAGGATTGAGATGATGCTGGATGAATTTTGTCCAAAATGAGATCTTTTAAAGCCTAAAACAGCCTATAGGTGTGCACATGATGTCTAGTTAGGCAGCTCACTAGGGTTTGGAATGGAGCCAATATGCCGAAATCAAAAGACCTCTGTAGTATTTGCTTTTGAAGCATCACTTTGATGTTGGGTGTTCATTTAAAGGAAAGAAAAAAAGTAGCAGGTCTTTATAATTAAGTTCGGAAATCTGTGGTAATAAACCATTGAATAATGTGAAGGATCACCTTTTGTGTGATTATTTTATTGAGACTTCTGTGTATGATCTGTTTCATAAGAAACTTGACATCTGAATATTAACCTTCATTTCAGGGATAAACATTGCATGGATAGATAATACTGGTACTCTTTGTAACAATATTGATGTTATTAAATGAGCAGCACAACACATTGCCGCCCTCTCCCTTCATTTGCTTGATTTCATTTGCTTAATTGAATATCCGGCAAGAAATGTGCTTTTTAAATGGCAATGCTGTTTAGGGAAGTACATATGCATCAGACTGATGAACTATTAATATTCAAAGAGCATTGATTTTCTAAGTATATGTCAGATATTACCACTGCTCTGGCTCGTGTTGAAGGGTTTTCTGTCGAGGCACAAGAAATCTGCACCAACCAATTTTTCCTCTGGGATTGTGATAGATTATACATCAATCCAAAAGTAATAAAGCAAGTGCTCTTTTCAGCTATAAGTCTATCAAACACTCCTGCAAATAAGTGACATCATGTTGGGATTGGAATTACGACAAAATTATACAGAATTTATGTGCATTTATGTTAGAGGGCCACTCTAGAAAACAAAACTGTTGATGGAGATATATGACCGGGCAATATTTTTAATATTTGCAATACATTTTTGTGATGATTTTTGCTGTCAATAAAGTTATGCAACATTGTAAGTATAACAGTAAATTTAATGCATTTTAATGCAACGCACACTATAATAATTAGCTTAATTATTGCATATAAATTTAAATGATTAAATATTTGCCCTTCATTTAGTGAAAAACGGTCTGGAGAACATGCCGTAATTGTTTTTAGATCTTAGATGTAAATATTTAAATATATTTCACATTATTTATATTCAGATCACATGCAACTTAAGACCAGTGTAGTTGGGACGTGCTTTTGAATCGCTGCATCCCTACTCTACAGTTCCTGTGCAGTCACGTCCTGAGAGAAACAGACTGACCTTTGACCTTTCATTCAAACACGCTTGCCATTATGGAGAGTCTCGCTGCCTGCTCATATCATTTGTCTTTCAGCAGAAGCAACTGGGGTCTTTAGAAATGCAGGCTGCGTTCAGTCCGTGCTTTGTTTTCCCAGCGTGCTCTTCCTGCAGGAATGTTCAGGAGACTGCAGGTTGGGCATGCCGGAGACGCTTGGCTGGTGCAATTGTAGCACCCACTCAAAAGCTGGGTCTGTGTTTTCTTTGGAAAGGCAGAGATGGTGGGGAGCAGCCTGCTGTAATTACAGCGTGTGCTGAAGCAGAGAGACTTGTGTGTGTGTGTGTGTGCTGAGCGTCATGCACTGCAGTGTTTGTGTGCATGTCCCTAAATGCTCGCAGTTTAATGCAGTGTCGGTGACTCTGTCAGCTCAGCGGTTCTCTTCCAGACTCATGATTTCCATAATAAGAGGGAGAAATGGCACGCTCGGAGACGGAGAGATGTTTCCGTCTGCTCAGCCTGCAGGAATGTGGAAGTGCACCTTCAGCTCCCGATCAAGTGTTTGAGGGTTTGATGGTGGAAGCGGTTTTCTGCCGTGGTGGCAGTGTGATTAGTGCTGGTCTACAGGCGTCTCTCTCTGTGCTGTTTCCATGATTGTTTTCTCTGTGGCAGAGGGGGGGTGTTGGATAGCAGATGTCTGCATTGTGTGAGCATGATTAATTAGCCCAGGTCTGGCCAATTACATGAGGAACACTTCTGGTTAATAAATGAATGCCTCATCTTAATCATGAGTGAGTGAGAGTGAGCATGGGGTGGCTTCATTGGAAAGATGCACGAGAGCCCTCAGCACACAGGCTATTAACACACACACACACCTCAAGACACACACTCTCAGTGTGAACCTGGCACGATGCGTGTGACCTCCAAAGGTCAGAGGCGTCTGTGGTCATTTAAATGGTCTCCAGGGACTCACTGTGGCTGGACCTCACTTACCTGTGTTTAAAACCACTTTATTATATTAACACAGTGACATCATTCGTTGTGTGCATGATGTCACTGTGTCAAAGGAATAGATCAGCCCAGAATGCAATTGACTGACTTTTTATGTTCTCCTGCTGACCAGTTATGTCATAGAGAAATAAATCCTTAAACTAATACTTAATGTCATATGGAAATAAATCAGGTTTACTCTTATTATGCCATAAAACACTACTGGAGTACATCCGGTGTTATTTTTCAGTTTTTTACATACCTGTAGTATTATTATATTTATTATTAAAATTATGATTTTGCTTTTATTTTTGCATACATTTTTATTTTCATATTTGTTCAAGTTCTTGTAAAAGTGGTATAGGCTTTTGTTCTTTTTTATTAGTTTATCTATTTAGTTATTCAGAAACACATCAACACCAGTGTAGTCTGATTCCAGAGCTGATTTGTTTAATTAATAGTTAGCTCTAGTTACCATATTGAGTCACGCTGATGAATCATTGAGCCAAAAATGAGTGGTTATTTCATGTTTTTTTTTTTTTTCACATATTTAGATTACTGTGTAACATGATGATTTTCAGTCAATAATGACTTAATTTTTTGGCTCTGTTCCTCACAAAATCTATCGTATGACTTCAGAAGACTTCATATGAAATGCTTTGCTCTCCGAGTACTAATAATGAAGTAATGTTTGAGATGTGTTGATGTAATGTTTGATTGCATCCATTACTATGATGCTTCATGATGTCATTCTCCTATTGCTTTAATTTATGGGACGATCACACAGAATTACAGGAATGTGATGTAATGCTAATAATGATGTCGTGTTTGAGGAATTGTATGTGCTGTTTGGTTTGCATCTTTCTGATGTTATTCTCTTTTGTGTCCCCCGTCAGGTCTCACTAAATGGTAGCGTGAGTGTGTAGTGATCCAGCAGGAGTTTAGGAACCCCTGCGGTGAGTGCCATCCACGAATCATGGTGCCACACACCCGAAAGGCCTCTCCTCGCGGCAGAACCTCGTCCCTCCTGCTGCTGCTCTGCCTGGCGGCGCCAATCCATGCAGACAGTGAGTAGCACACTTAAAAATACTAAAATGACTCTCTTCTCAGTACAAGACTTTGAGTACGTACATCTATGATCTAAAGAGTCAAGTGTGTAGGAATGGGAGTATCATGCAGTTTACAAAACAAACACAAGCTTCTTTCGTTTTACATCACACCAGTTGTCAAGGGTTGTTTTCTTTCAACTAAATTGAGGGAATTCTGGTTAGTGCTATAAGCACAGCCTGGGAAAAAAATGAGATGAGAAAATATGGATGTCAGAGGGATTTGAGATGTTGGATGCAATCACTGCTGTGTGATTGTGTAATAACATTTGCAGTAGGAGCTTTCGGATTCACATCGATCTTGCTTGTCTCGAGGGACCCGCGCAGGTCTTTAAGGGCCCGTATTTCGAATATTGTCTTTCATGAAGTGTAAAATGTAGCGGCAAAGTTGTAAAGCTGAAATTGCATGATAATTAGAGTTATTATGCCCTCAAACACTATAACTGTAGCTTTGTGTGGTTAACATCATGTCGAGAAGACGCTATGTCTACATCGGATTCACAAAACACTTGCTTTTGAGAAATTAGCTCCGTACCCAGTTTATTTGGACCAGTGGCTCCACTGAATCACAGCCTGCAAGTATGATAAATAAAAGATGTTTATATTTTCTATCAAGCATTCAAAATACAGAGCTATGGTGATGAGGGTATCGTTTCCGACACAGACTGACCAATCACAACAGACTGTGTCATCTGACCAATCAGAGCAGAGTAGGCTCATGGAAAAGAAGGGGTTCAGAGAGACTGAATCTTATAACTGCTTTGAACGAATTGTTTGAGAATCATTCGAAAATGAGGTGGTATTAAATTCATATTTTGAGTAAACTGAGGTGTTTTTAATCTTGCATGCATGTAAACCTATTGTAGGAGACTCCAAAAACAATATTAGGAACCTTAAAAATGGAATAATAGGGGGATTTTAATGAATCTGTTATGCTCCATGTCACGTTTATCTAGCTTTTCAAAGGGCAAATTAAAAAGTCCTAAAATATGAGACCTGCTAGTTTGCTTTTTTTGCGGGTGTCATTATTGAAAGATTTGGGTCCTGAAGCATAAGAGTCCCTGGAGAAAGATTTCAGCAAGTATTTTTGCAAAATCAAATAGCTGTGTTTACTCCAGCAATAGATCAGATTTGATAAGAGTGTGTTTGTGCAGCAGTATGAGAGTCACAGGCCTTATGTCATGTAGTCCCTGAACCCTGAGGCCAATAAAAACAATAAGAACACCAAAGTCTGGTCACTTATTACCGCTGCTGATCTTTATGGTGCAGTAATACCAGCAGCATTAATCATTTACTTATCGCTAGCATTACCAGACTAGGACTCACCTTATATGGAATTATAGTTGTGTACTTTGAGAAAAATATTTACGTCTTGCAGTCTTCTGGAAGGTTGACCAAGTTAGATGTAGTGTGTTTGGTTTACAGCAAGGTTAAGTTAGCTATTGGCTGTGGTCTTTTATTCACTTTGTTTTGAAATAGATGGTGTAAATATCTGGGGCATGTGGGCCATAAATACTTGAGCAGCAAATCAGTATATCAGAATGATTTCTGAAGATCATGTGACACTGAAGACTGGAGGAATGATGCTAAAAATACAGCTTTGCATCATAGAAATAAATTATATTTTAAAATGTATTCGGGTAGAAAAACTGTTTTTACTTTTACTGTATTGATGAGCAAATAAATGCTATGCCAATTTTGAGCCTTTTGACAGTATCCAGTAAAATGTAATGTATTTAAAATCTAAATAGATATTTTAATTAAAATTATTGTGTCCAAATGAATCCAAAATATTTAATGCATGAAGTAAAATACAGTAAAATATAGTTGAAATAATAAAATAATCTACAGTGGTCTTTACAGTGGAATAATTGTTGATTTTCATATTCCCCAACATAAAAATATTTAATATAAACAGCGACCATAGTATTTTTATACAACATTTGTGAGTGATGATGCACATTGTCACACCACCATGAGTTTCCCGCTCCGTGTTTGTATCAACATGGTTTTTCATTTGATCATGTTCAGGTGTGTCTTGTTATCACCAATACTGAAGTCCGGTCCTCCTTTTGCTTCATTTCCGGTTCTGGTCTTGTGTTGCTGTGTTTGGATTCCCTGTTCTTCAGTTGGATTTGCCCTCTTCGGATTATTAAAGACTTATCTTCATCTTTATGCATGCAACTACACAGCCATGCAAGATGTGACACATGTGATATGTTCATTCGAGTTTTGAACCAATTCATCAAAACTGATCTGCAGAATCAAATCAAACTCTGTTGCCACTTTTATGACTTAATTTTAAATCAGATATGCAATTAAAATGTTTTTGTCTTAACGGTCTCATAATTTGAGTCGTGGCACAAGTTTAGGAAACATAAAAGTTGTTTAAAATCATTGTAATGCTGGCTAATTTTATGTTGGCATTGTACAATTTATTATAACAGCTGTCAGTGTTTGTGACTCAGATGTCAGGTCTGTAGATGGGGAAGATGGCAAATGTTCCTGAATTTGCCCTCTGCTCTGCTTTGCTCTTGACGCTGACGGAGCCCTGCGCTCTTATGCAGGGGTGAGAAAAGCCTTTAGCAGGTTTCTCAGCTGAATGCACTGGTTTTCTCACTCTTATAATCGCTGGCTCTCACAGTCTCTCTATCCTCACTGTAGGAAGTCCTTCCACCAGCAGCTGGACCAGCTTGTGTCCACATTATGTTTTTCTCAACTCCTCCATTTCGTTTTAGTCTCCTTGCAGACTCGTGTAGGATGTAGTCTTGAAAAGACTGTAAGCACAAAGTACAAAATCACCATGTTTTATTTATGAGAGCACATATGGTGCACCTTTAGTGTGTGATTTCAGCAGCGCCAGGACTTGTAGAGCGGCACATCCTCTAATTGATGCTGTGCTGAGTCTGTGTTGCAGAGCTGCTTCTGTGCTAATTCCAGTATGAGATTAATGCAGAGGGAAAGGAAATCACCTCTCAACAAGATATCGCTAAAGCCACATGCAGCTAAAGGAAAGAACCATCCTGCTCCTTTTCTTTCTTCTTTGCCTGGTTCCTTCATCTCTCAACCCCAAAATCGACTATTCCTTAGAAAAGTCATACACTGGGAAAATTAGATGTGATAAAAAAAAAAAAAAATCACTCTGAAATTGCTAGCAAATTTCACAAATAATTACAAAGAATCAGGTACCGTATTTTCCGGACTATATCAGGTGCGACTTATTTATCAAAATTAATTTTACATGAACCGAGAGAAATGAACGAATAGAAAACATTACCATCTCCAGCCACTAGAGGGCGCTCTATGCTGCTCAGTGCTCCTGTAGTCCACCACTGAAATCATAGAGCGCCCTCTTGTGGCTTTAGATGGTAATGTTTTCTCTTGGTTCTTGGTTCTAAATAAATGCGACTTACAGTCCAGTGCGACTTACATATGTTTTTTTCCTCGTCATGCCATATATTTGGACTGATGTGACTTATACTCAGGTGCGACTTATAGTCCGAAGAATACGGTACTAACACATTTAATAAAACATTACATTCAGAAGTAGAAAGACATTTATAAATCTGTTGTCAACCAAAGAGAAGCCTTTGAAAAGTTTCCCTGTATTTTTCAGCCAAAATAAAACTTTTTTTTATATACAGTCAGTGACTAATGAGATAATTAACAAACTGTTGAACATAATGACAAATCAAACAAACTCAGGGAAAACTAGGTTATACAATATACAATATTATAGAGTATACACATTACACTGATGGAAGTGTATCCGGAAAATCTATTCACATCTGCATCACTTAAACTAATCACCAATACTCACAAGAGAGTTAACAATGGGTTGTTGCCTGACCCCAAAAAGGGGTCAAAAAAAGGGTTGCTTGTCCCCTAAGCTCTCTTCAGACACACACAGGGCGAAATCTAAAAAGATTTAGTGAAATCTTGTTATGCAGATCTTTTTAACCCATTAAGCACTGGAGTGCCTCTAATGTGTTCATTCAGACGAAGCACTTCTTAATCGAATCTGAACTGATTTATCATGAATAATCAATGTTGTTTAAACCTGTGCAGCTGAAGCGGATGTTTGGCCGGTTCAGTTGTGAGTGTTTTGTGTCGTGACTCCCATGATCCTCTGAGCTCAGGTCAGGTGTGAGGTGAAGGGGCTCCTAATTGCTAATCTGATGGATGCTTTTATTCAAAGCGACTTACTGTTAGCTTATTTCAAGTCAAATCCCTCTGGAGTAACCTGAGGTTAAGTGTTCTGCTCAATGGCGATAGCTCATGAATCATCCTTTATAGAACTGGAACCAATAAAGATGCACTTCAGTGTTTGCATCGAGCCAGAAGCGTAGCGCTCTTGACAACATGGAGGAAGAAGGTGGAGAAGAAACTTTTGAGACCCTTTTCTATATTAGTTACATTAATAAAAGCTGTATCCACATACACTATAAAAATATTTATATATTTCTATAAATGTGTGTGTGTTATTAAGCTCTACCTAAGAAGCATAGAAGCACCATGTGACATTGTCATTGAATAAAATATTTAAAATGGTTTTATGATGAATTCTTAAAACCTACTTTTTAAACTAGGTGATTATATATATTTTTTTATTTTAATAATCTTGGACATCCTTCCTAGCCATTGAACTATTTTCATTTGTGATTCCCAAGCCTTTAAGAGTGCAAAATGTACTCTAATGTAGAATAGAAAGTAATCAGATCAGCTCGACTGTGTTAAATGAGAGTTTATTATACAGTATTGTTCAAAATAATAGCAGTACAATGTGACTAACCAGAATAATCAAGGTTTTTAGTATATTTTTTATTGCTACGTGGCAAACAAGTTACCAGTAGGTTCAGTAGATTGTCAGAAAACAAACAAGACCCAGCATTCATGATATGCACGCTCTTAAGGCTGTGCAATTGGGCAATTAGTTGAAAGGGGTGTGTTCAAAAAAATAGCAGTGTCTACATTTGACTGTACAAACTCAAAACTATTTTGTACAAACATTTTTTTTTTCTGGGATTTAGCAATCCTGTGAATCACTAAACTAATATTTAGTTGTATGACCACAGTTTTTTAAAACTGCTTGACATCTGTGTGGCATGGAGTCAACCAACTTGTGGCACCTCTCAGCTGTTATTCCACTCCATGATTCTTTAACAACATTCCACAATTCATTCACATTTCTTGGTTTTGCTTCAGAAACAGCATTTTTGATATCACCCCACAAGTTCTCAATTGGATTAAGGTCTGGAGATTGGGCTGGCCACTCCATAACATTAATTTTGTTGGTTTGGAACCAAGACTTTGCCCGTTTACTAGTGTGTTTTGGGTCATTGTCTTGTTGAAACAACCATTTCAAGGGCATGTCCTCTTCAGCATAGGGCAACATGACCTCTTCAAGTATTTTAACATATGCAAACTGATCCATGATCCCTGGTATGCGATAAATAGGCCCAACACCATAGTAGGAGAAACATGCCCATATCATGATGCTTGCACCTCCATGCTTCACTGTCTTCACTGTGTACTGTGGCTTGAATTCAGAGTTTGGGGGTCGTCTCACAAACTGCCTGTGGCCCTTGGACCCAAAAAGAACAATTTTACTCTCATCAGTCCACAAAATGTTCCTCCATTTCTCTTTAGGCCAGTTGATGTGTTCTTTGGCAAATTGTAACCTCTTCTGCACATGCCTTTTTTTTAACAGAGGGACTTTGCGGGGGATTCTTGAAAATAGATTAGCTTCACACAGACGTCTTCTAACTGTCACAGTACTTACAGGTAACTCCAGACTGTCTTTGATCATCCTGGAGGTGATCATTGGCTGAGCCTTTGCCATTCTGGTTATTCTTCTATCCATTTTGATGGTTGTCTTCCGTTTTCTTCCACGTCTCTCTGGTTTTGCTCTCCATTTTAAGGCATTGGAGATCATTTTAGCTGAACAGCCTATCATTTTTTGCACCTCTTTATAGGTTTTCCCCTCTCTAATCAACTTTTTAATCAAAGTACGCTGTTCTTCTGAACAATGTCTTGAACGACCCATTTTCCTCAGCTTTCAAATGCCTGTTCAACAAGTGTTGGCTTCATCCTTAAATAGGGGCCACCTGATTCACACCTGTTTCTTCACAAAATTGATGACCTCAGTGATTGAATGCCACACTGCTATTTTTTTGAACACACCGCTTTCAACTAATTCAACTAATTGCTCAATTGCACAGCCTTAAGAGCGTGCATATCATGAATGCTGGGTCTCATTTGTTTTCTGAGAATCTACTGAACCTACTGGTAACTTGTTTGCCACGTAGCAATAAAAAAATATACGAAAAACCTTGATTATTCTGGTTAGTCACATTGTACTGCTATTATTTTGAACAATACTGTATATTATAAGCAGGTATGAGAGTTTATTGTATATTATAAGCAGGTAAGTGGCTGTAGACTGAACAGACAGACTGATGAGAGTGTTTCTGTCAATAGAAGGATGAGAACACCTACACAGACACAGCAGGAGTCACTTCATCGGTCAGTCTTCAGATCCATCGGCAGGAGCGCTGCACATCCTGCAGGCCAGAAATACAGCTGTGTGCCACACCGGAGAGAGCTAGTGTTCAAATTGAAGACTCATTAGAGCTAAAGGACCCTTATATATGTGTGCGATTTACCAGGTTATTTCCAGGTGACATAGCAAATGATGGTCGTCATCTGATAAAGATACAATTTTGATTTATGAGAGTTCATAGCTTGTCATAAATTAATTGTGTTTACCTTTGTGCTGATCAGACTCATTTATGACATGTTAGCTAGTAAGGGTGTCAAAAGTACCTGTACATTCACACCAAGTCAATACTGTGTTTAAACAATACAAAAAAATATATATAAATTATATATAAATAATTCCAGTCCTTCTGGAGTCATCACTTGTATGACTGTCAATACAAATCAAATATAAACCAGTTATGACAAATACAATTGGTAAAAAATATATTTTAGATATTTTTTACAATTACTAAAATTATATATATAATGAATATAAATTATTTTCTATATTATTTCTATATTTTATTTATATTTTTAATAAAGCGTAGTTTTCAAATGGGTGTTAATAAATTCTATATAAGTATAGATTAGTCTTCTGGTTGAATAAGAAAGGAATAATTGACGACGGGCCGTTGAATTATTAGAACAATGATGCACACCCGAATGTCTCTTTTGCTAGTTCAAAATGTAATTTTAAAGCTGGTAATGGAGGAAAGAGAGCGAGAGAGACAGAGACACACAGAGAGAGAGAGAGCTTGTGTGAATTAGGCTACCTCTGTGCGTCTCTAAACAGCGCTGTTATTACCTCACTAGTGAGAAATGTCATGTGTTGTCTTTAAGTTGCTACACTATAAAGGGTAACTGATAAAAGTGTCAGGGCAGCGCTGACAACACATTTTTGTGCAAACCGTGTGACCGTTATTACTGTTAACTATGTGAAGTTATAAGGAACTGTAATGCGGTCAAGAGAGCTGCCTGGAACTACATTCACCGTGCGTTTCCCAGAAAATAATTGCACACCTCAGAACGTTCGTCAGCCAATCACATTCAAGTATTCAACGGCCCTGTAGTATAATAGAATAGTATGAATACCATACTAGAGAACACTGGAGAGAAGAATACAGTATACAGTGTGTGTGTGTGTGTGTGTGTGTGTTTGTGTGTGTGTTCTCTGCCACTTTATTCTATAAGGCATGTCTCTGGAGCCCTGATCACTCGACTATGTCTGAGCTTAAAAGCCTGCGTGTGGATTTCTCTGTCTCTCTCTCACACACACTGTGTCCTCTGTACCTGTTCATTTTCCCTGAGCGCACATCAGCCCACACACACTGACCCAGGGACATACACTCCTGAGAGACGCACGTGCATTCACATGTGAGCGAGCAGGCTTGACATTGACTGACTATATGTGTCCATTAAAAACAGATTTATGACAGCAGATGATTATATTTCTCATATCCTGTCAACAAAGAAACAACAGACCATGAAGAGTTCAGAAATGTGAGGTGATGAAAATGTTCCAACAGATCATTTGGATTTTTCCATTCTGTCCAGATCCTGTGGTGCATGAACGCACACTGATCATCCTGTGTACTTTACCAGCACTAAATAAACCTGAAAATGAAGGTAACCAAAGAGACACTGTAAACACAGAGATTGTCTACAGGATATGAGTCTGCTGGGACACATCCACTAAAATTACCAAAACACCGGATAATTAAAAAACATGGAGCAAAAATGATGAGCAGAAAGATCCTGCAGCATTTGAGCAGATGCAAACAGTTCATATAGTGAAACGAAATTCATTTTTATGTAACATACTGTACGGAGAGCATTGTATACTATTTACTATTGTTGTTGTTTTTTATATATATATATATATATATAAATCATATATACACTACCGTTCAAAAGTTTGGGATCGGTAAAGCTTTTTTTAAAGAAGTGCCTTCTGCTCACCAAGGCTGCCTTTATTTGATCAAAAAAGCAGTAAAAACATTAACATTGTCAAATATTGTTACAAATTAACATATCTGCATTCTATTTGAATAGATTTTAAAATGTAGTTTATTCCTGTGACTCCAATCTTCAGTGTCACATGATCTTCAGAAATCATTCTAATATGCAAAAAATGTGTGTGGAAATCATAATGTATATTATATTTTTTGGAATTATTTGAGGAATATAAAGTTTAAAAGAACAGCATATAGTAACGATATAAATCTTTACTATTACTTTTTTTCATAAATGTATCTTATCCTGGCTGAATAAAAGGAAAGATCAAAAACTTTTGAATGGTAAAGATAATAAAGAATTATATTATAGGAATAAATATCGCAGTAAATGTGGTTATTTTGCCTTTTTGTTTTTACATTTTGTGTAAAAACGTCATATTATCTCATGCATGGTTCACATACCGTCAGCCACTTCATGCATTCAATATTTTCATACTGTCCACAATAAACTGCAGTTCTAGGAGTGGTATAGTAGTAAGCCATTTTAAAATAAGTGTATTTATCCAACTAAGAAAATGATTTGTTTAGTATCCTGAGCTTACCCAGGGGTCTGTTTCACAAACATCTGAGACTATTTGAAGAGCTTTTTCTCCACATTGTTATCATTTGAGCGAAAACTGACTAGTGCATGTTCTTTTCATCAGCCATTTAGAAGACTTGTGCACCTCTGTGGCTGGTGAAACCTCTGTGCCTGTGTCTTTGTGTTTGTGTGAGTGATTCCTCTCGATGTGCATGACTGATCCGGGGTTGCTGCACCATTAATGAGAGCTTTTCAGTCCAAAAAGCAGCAACTTTGTTTGAAATTTGTCATTGTTAAATGCAGTTCTCCCTCCACTCACATCTGGCTGTCTGCCTATATGCCATTAAACCCTGGTTATCTGAGCCCAAATTAGAGAAAGGTCCTGTAGGACAAGAGCAGGGTGTTGAATGACAATGGCACTGCTGCAGTGATCGACTCTCTCTCTCTCTCTGTGTGTGTGTGTGGGGGGGGGGGCTTCTCTGTCTCTATTTCATCTTGACATTTTATCCCTTCTGCTTGTATACTGCTACTAGCAGTGTTTGTGGCACTCTAACCTAAATCACAGCCAATGGCCAGACACACACTTCACATTCAGTTTTTAGGAGCAAGTTTATGGTTACAGTGGCTTTAAAATGTCATATTAAAACATATTTTATGCATATTTAGTTATGTTTGTGACTTTTGTCATTTGAGCCAACTTTTCTTTTTTTCTGTTCAGCATAAAAGACAATACTTTGAAGAATCCCCATTGATTCCCATAGTATGGAAAAAATACAGTTGCTATTATCAGCTGTTTGGTTGCACATATCTCACTCATACAGGAGAGTAAATTATTATTATTATTTTTTTAACTGTCCCTTTAAGTCACAAGTTGCTGCCAAAATATAACTGCATTTAATGGAACTTCATGAAAATAGCAAATCCTGTTTCCCAATTGGGACATACAATTATAATATATAGAAATAATAATATAGAAATTAAATAAATCAAGACGCACACAAGACAATCAGTCACAATCATTGGATTGTGTAGTGTGTCAAGAAAGTTTTTCAGTCCTCTGTGCTTTCTAAAATGTTTAAGTCTAGTATCCCGTTAGTTGTTCAGTTGATCAGTGACAACTTGATGTCTTTTTTATGATAGTGTCTTCAAGTATAGGGCTATTTTATTTTACTATACTTTTTTTTTTTTTTTACATCATATTGTAATAGATATTTGGTAAATGCATTAATCTATATTGATATATTGTTATATTACTAATAGCAACTTCTCTAGCATTGTAGTCTCAACAATTGCAGAGGCCAACCCCTTTTTAACTGCAATAAAAAGCACAGAAATGTAAAAATCTAGTTTCTGTTATTTTGTGCATGTTCATTCAGAAGGTTCTCTCTATCTCTGGTTGCACACAAAGAAGTTTCATCCCAAATTCTGCACTTTGAAAGCATGTAAAGTGTGGTTAAAAGCTCTCACGGGAAGAGGACTCACATCTAAGAGGAAACCTGCTTCAATTTAGTCATCATTCTTTTAGTCTCAGTAAAATAAAGATGGAGAAATAGAAAAGATGTTTGGGATTTGGTTGCTTTGAGATGGGGATGTTCACTCTAGAATATACACTGTATATAAATGTATGATGAACTTTAAATCATGAAGTAAACCCTCATGTGAATAGTTACAGAAATTACACTACCAAGACCCAATCGTTCAGTTTCTTTTAAATAACTCCTGCTCTTTTGAAAGGCAATTAAATTGTCATCAAAAAGCTCATTTTCTGATTCATACTTTTTGGAGCGATGAATGAGTTTATTAGTCGAGTCAGAGCCTCAGACGTGAGACGGTGTTCTGATTGCTTCCATATAATCACTTCCAGAGTTTCTCTGTTTCACTCACCATTTATTGAGCGATCTTCACAATGATTGCACAAGGCTGCACAAGACCACCCCCGCTATCTCACCTCAGAGAGAGAGACAGACGAGAGAGAGAGAGAGAGAGAGAGGAATTGGTCATGGTGTTGATAATGGGGCACCATTCTGCCTCTCTATTGCTATTTAGACAGAGCCATTACTGTAATGCACCACCCAATGGGGAATAAAAGAGAAGCAATTTCTCTCTTTATCTCACTCCTCTCCTCTCTTCTCCTGAATAATAAAAAGCCAGGCATTCCGGCTGGAGTAACTCGGTATGAAAGTTTAGTGTCCTTCTCACCTTACTACCGCCGGCAGACTATTCAAACCACTTGTAAATTAAGAGGTCACATTGTTTGACTCTAAAGATTGGTTTGACCAACTCAGGTCAGCTCATTGAGGGCAAATGTTAAACACAGAAACAAAGTGAATCCTTTTTTTTTATGCTTTGGGTATACAAAAAAAGGTATTTTTCATTGCAAATAAGCATCATTGCAGTATGTTTTAAAACTATTTTAAAATGTCAGGTTTAATTCAATTTGTTACTTCTTTAAAATGATTTGTTGAACTTACTATCTGTTTTTTAATGAACATTTTTCATTGCAGTCCAACAATTTAGTGAGTATATCATTCACATATGCAACAAAAATTTTAATAGGTGACTTAATAATGTCTGTGATTAGCAATGGATAATAAATTGTTAGATTTCACTTGCCAGTGTTTTGAGTTAGAAGCTGAGTATAAGTTTAGACATATTTTTGATTCTATTGCCAAGGTGTGCATTGAGAATTCGTCTTATTCTAAAAAAAAACGAACCATGCACTTTATTTTAGTTCAAGCTGTGAACTCTGCATAAACATAGAAATGCAAAGGAGTTTATGAATAATAAAATTAAAACGACTTCTTGTCTGAACAAACATGTTGGCTTTTTCTCCTGTGTATCAGCAGCACTGATGTTGGGCATATTAATGTCTTCTGTTAAGATAATCTTTTGCACACATGAAGCGAGAGCTCGGCTGGAGGTAAGCCGTGCATCCATAATTAATGAGAATAAATGGCTGGACTGCTGCGTCTCGATCGATGTTGAGCTGCTTGATGTTTAGGGACAGAGTGCAGGAGGCTGATTTTCTGGATGCTGTCAGTTTATTTCACCTCATGCAGATCTGCAAGGGAGTGGCTATCTGCATCATGCTGTGTGGCAGGAAATATAAAAGATTCTTGCTCTGCTGTTTGTGTATTTTGTGTTTTCTGCCAGTTATGCCTTCTTGTCAGATCTGGTAAATTTAAGTTAAAGTCATGGTTAAACAACCTCCAAAATGGAGAAATTGCAGCTCTTAAATTAGCACCTAATATTAAGGGTGTCTCACAACTGATCCTCCCTGACGTGTAGAAGCACGGCGCAGCTGATCATCTGGTTTCAGAGCTGCTGATGCTCATTAATCCTGTGATCTGTCAGCGGGCAGATTAACGGTGTCCTCGCACCAGGCCGAGGGATTTGGGTGCCTTGTTTGTGGTTGGCTGCTCATCACTGTGCACTGTGAACATGCTGGCCCATTATACATAATTAACATGCATTCTTGGGTGATTATTACATTATAGCAATTTTAGCTACTCAAAATCTGGTAAAATAAAAGATATGATGAAATAAATCTGAAACATCAGATCATCTTTGTGTGATGATAATGGCATTTTTGACTTTTTGGAAAAAAAGTAAGATAAAAAAAAAGTAAGATAATATTTTGACTTAATCTTGAAAATGAATAGCGCTTTTGATGTTTAGACTGTCACTCAACACTTACAATAAGGTTTAATAGTTAACATTAGTAAACTACTTTAGTTAACATCAACTAAGCATGGCTTTGATCCTGTTGTAGTGGGTTTTGTTCACATACAAATACTCATTTTAATCACATGCCAATGTTTTATGAGTCTGTGGATTGCTTTTAAGCAATTTAAAATTGTTATGATTAAATCATGAGATTGTAATGTAGTATTTATACGGCATCAGAATGAAGCTTTAGTTGTCATGTCTAGAAATGCTTTTTTTCCCATGCATGTACTTCTGTCTACATGAGATTTTTCTAGGCACTTGTTTCTTAAGATTAAATATGAGTTATCCAATCAAAATGTCCATGCAAATTGTCAGCCCATTAGGAAGCAATGTTCTTGACAGAGACTTGAGGTAGACAGAGGGCAGAAACCTTGGCAGCAGATTGCTTTGCACTGCCTGAAGAACACGGTAAATACTGCAGGAGAGTAGCATGCTAAAGCATGCACAAAGAGCTTTGTGTGACTGAGACCTTGTGATGCCTGTCTTGTGTGACACATCCAGGGTCAGAGGTCATCTGGCCGGGTGGCCGTCTGATAAATGAGTCATGAGACGAAGTTTGACCTCAGGAGAGGTTGATGCTAATATACAGAACTGATCGTCCTGAGGTGTGTTTAAAATCGTCATGCACCATATGAGAGTGTATGTGCATGTAGGTTTGATACCCACATATTTTACACATACAGTTTACACAAAAATATATACTATATTTTTTAAAACAAAACTGTCAACAGAAGTTAACTTTGTCTGGCAAAAAGTAAATTCGCAAAGATTAAAAAAATAAATAAAAAAACAATAAAATATAAACATCTTACAGACCCCAAACATTTGAAAAGTAGTTTATATTAAATTAATAAAAATATTCATTTTAAAAAAATTTAATCCCGATTAATCAAATTATTGTTTGTGATTAATTGCACAAAACTAATAATGCATTCAAAAGTAGTGTATTGTGCACAACACTTGATGGGTGGGTAGAGACTCGTGTGTGCGGGATGCAGGAGAATAATTAGGGTGCGCTCATACCAAACAATCTTAACCATGCTGAAGCGCGCTTGACTCCCAAAGCCTGGTTCGTTTGACTAGTGTAATCGTTTCGTTTAGCAGTCCCTGGCTCGGTTGGAAGAGGTGGGAAAGCTAACCGCCCGGAGTGCAGATCTTCTAATACGTGCTCCATGATTGTGTGATTATTTCTGAGTGGAAAAAGTGATAGATCTGTAAAGCAATATATTATGAGAGGGCAGTGTGTTACCATGTCCCATATGACTTAAAATAATAAACCACAAAGTTAACAAAATGATTCACTCCACTGTTGAGCGAGAGCACTTCTCTGCTGTCTTCACATGCTATCAGAAATGTCCTATTTCCAACTTTTCAAGATATGATTAAGAGCTGAATGTTGATGCTTAGCCTTAATAATTTAATCGGGAGCATCCCCTCCTGTGACCCATGATTTGTCTGTATATGTATTCAGAGCCAATAAACAAATGACTTTCATAATAATAAAAAACTGCGTTAACTCGTTATACAATAATTGTCGGCATTAATGCATTAACGCAATAATAGCACGTTAACTTGCCCAGGCCTAGTTATATCACAATTCTGTATATATTATTCCCATGTCTGTACAAAACACTAGTCAGTAGTGTTTATCATTTAAAAAGCTTTAATGTGAAACAATAGAAGTAGTTTGTCCCCGTTTGCATGAATGTGTGATATAATTAATGTCTTGTGGAAAGTTGCCATAAACCTCATGTGAAGTCAGAGAATTTGTTGGCAGTCTACATTTTGACGACACACTGCACCAGGCAAGGGCCACCATAATGACATCAATTCTGCTGACATCAGTGCCGTGAAGCTAGAGAGAGACAGAGAATTAGAGAAAGGCAAAATGACAGGGTCCCCTGGACAAAAACTGGGACCGAGAAAGCTCCTGCCAAAGAAAAGATGAAGACATTGTCTCCAGCGAGGCCGGCAGTTTGCATTATGCATCTGTAGCCAGAGACAGAGGTAAACAAAGCAGGCAGCGCACGTTATGATATATCTGTTGTTCCCTGCGGTGAGCTGGGTGGCTGGAATCTTTCATTATGTTCCCGTCAGCTCTCTATTCCTCTACTGGCATGCTTTCACCGGGGGATGGCGGTGGACGGGGAGCTCAATTTGTTTGGGTTGCCATGGCTCGTATTCTGTCAGAGCATTTAATTATGCTTTTGATACATCCTCGGAGATGAAGCTCTCGTGGCTTATAAACAGTTTATTTTTATCTCGAGTACAGCCAAGCAGAGAGCTTAGGCAATAGGGGAAATAGAATTCCCTCATATCGCTCGTATTTATTGTTTCTCACCATGAGGGACGTGACCCAGTGCACATGGAGGAACATTACTTGTACCGTCCTGGAGGTCTAGCTCAAGGCAGTGTTTAGACATTGGCAAAAGATCTGCTTTTGTTCCAACGCTTCTAGCGAGGACAGTTTTATTGCTCAGTGATTGCTCCATCGTAGCTCACAAGACTTACAGCAATAGATCGTCCAAGAATATCATTTCAGCTCCACATTACATTGTTATTTTAATGTGATTAAGATACTAGTTTATTTCTTATTCAATTTGTTTGTTTGCTTGTTTGTTTGTTTAGTTTTTTTATTATATATGAATAAATAAAACAACATTTTGAACTAATTATAATTTTTCTAATTTTACATTTTATCTTAATTTTAGTCACATTTATTATTTATTTTTAAAATATGATTTTTGTGAGTTTTTGTTCATTTTTATTTTTGATTATTTTACTACATCAGATTAAACGTAATGGAAATGATCAAGGTTGCATTGGCAGCTAACTGAATTAAAAGCAATTTAATTTGATTTTATTTCAGTTAACATTTATTTTAGTAATTAGACAGACTTATTTTTAAGTAGTAAAAATGTATTTATATAGTTTTAGTTAACTATAATATCGCTGATTACATAGATATTTTTTGGTGAGCTAGTTGTCTACTGGCTTGTCTACTTGTCAGTTAAATTTAATTTAATTTAATTTAATTTTGATACTGAAGTTCATGATTTGGTCATTAAAGTTCTTTTTTTTTAATTAGTAACAATATGAATGGATGGATGGATTGATGGATGGATGAAATTAAAGTTCACGATAACTTGGTCTTTTTTATAATTTCTTGAGATCACTGTTGAAACCTTAAGAGAAACATTTCAGATTACTAAGAGGAGTAAATAAATGAACTCTCCATTTGTTCTCTATTTTATCTAACTGCTATCTACAGCAAACAAATGATATATTAAAGAGATCTGTGTTTTCTTTTCCCTGCATTTGTGAAAGTGTCTTAATGTCTCTCTTTCTCTCGCAGGCATGCCGAGTTTCATTAAGACTCCTGAAGATCAGACGGGGATTTCAGGAGGGGTGGCATCCTTCGTGTGCCAAGCAGTCGGGGAGCCCAAACCACGAATCACCTGGATGAAGAAGGGCAAGAAAGTCAGCTCACAGCGCTTTGAGGTGGGTTTGAAATAATAAGATGTGCTTCTTTGTGCCTGCGCTCTGGTTAGATGTGAAGCTGAGCATCATATTGGAGATCGACCTGCTTCCTGCCAGCTGTTCTTTTATCAAATCATTAAATCAGACACAACAAAGGACCTACCATTTCTCCTCACCAATGTCTTCAAGGCATCCCATTTTATACAGCAGGTCTCTTTGATTAAGATCATGTGAGGGGTTTTCAGCTTTTATCGTGTCCTGCTCTGTGCTCTAGAGTGCACCAGGTCGAGTGTTGAGTGTTTCTTTGAGTTCATACACCACTGCCGACACCTGAACAGATGAGATTATGCTGAACTGACCAAGATATAAAGTGCAGTGAGCTTGAATTACACATGTGGTCTGTGAGCAGCACAAGGCTGATCCCAGGTAAAACTGTGCTCATTGGAATTTTTTTATTAGACAGCAAGGCCAGAAAACGCTGACGACAAAAACAGAAATGCAGCACTTTTTTTTGGACTGGAAAATTAAAGTTGCTGTTTGAGAGAGATTAAATTCTGCCAAACTTGGCCACTCAGTTAAACTGTCCCCATTATTTCAGCCAGTCGAAAAACCCACACACAATTACTCGTTTTCTCATTGGCTGAGAAAGTGTGGACGTCTGTATCAGTGTAATATTTTATGTAATCCACATTACGTAATCAGATTCCAAAAATGTGTTTTTGTAATTAAATTATATTATGCTTTAAAATACTCATAGTCAGATTATATATTATTCACACACTGGCAGTAAATTATTTCGAATGTATTATTTCTCCCTAATTCTTCTTTTTTATCTTTTACAAATCCTTTTCTAAAAAGCCCATATAAATACATTTGGAACTGGGCTGTGAAGTTATAAAAAATTTTTTGTCTAATTAATTGCACAATGTGGTGATTCATTATTCAAATTAATCACTAATTAATCACACATCAAATTTGGCTGAGAAATGAACCCCCTGGAGAAAATCTCTCAGTATTTTTTGTTGTTCACACAATCAGAGTAATGTCAATAGTAACCAAAACAGTTTACTGTAATGACATAATTTTAATTTTTTGGGGTGAACTATCCCTGTAATTAAAATTGTATATTATTATTGTGTAAATATGAAATTATTTTTAATGAAATAAGAAACTAAAACTAAAAAACTACACAGAAAATTGTGCGGCCACCCATCATTTGAGCAGGTTTTTAACACTTCATTACTGTCTTTGGAAAACTCGTCTTTTAAATGCATTAATTAAATAAAAATGCATCCAAACCTACTTGGCCTAATATATTTGCTATATTTATATCAGTATGGTGCAAGATTATTCTATTCAAGTTAATGTGATAAACAGGTAGTCCAAAAGTAATTGAAAAGTAGAAAGACTATATAACCTAATACATGTAATGCAATAGAATACGTTACTAACTACAACTTCTATCATGTAATTTGCTCTTAGTACCTGACTAGTTAATATACCCAGCGCTGCATCAGTGTCAGTAACATTTGTCAGATATTACAGACATTATATGGTTTTTTGGAACAGATATAGAGTATATTAGCCAGTGCAGAAAAAGGTTAAAGCAGATCAGCATGACAGATGAGCGTCCAAGATCCGGTCACCCTTAAGTGACCACAGCAGACCTGAGCCACCTGTATTGCCAACTGTACCACTGCTGAATGTGCCAGCAGAGGCAAAGACTGCATCCGTGCCAGGACAGTGAGGGATGAAATCGCTACTATTGGCCTGAGAGCAGGGGGACCTGTCAGACCTCCTCTGCCCACTTCTCCAAAAACTCACATCTGACTGTCTGGTGCCAAACAGAGGCCACAATAAACTCATCAGCAGTTGCAACAGGTCCAGGTGGCTGTTTTGGGCCAGAGTAGAGAGGTGTGCTGAAGCCAGGGGTTGAATCGGAGCAGTGGTGTTGACTGGCCATCAATACATGGACTGCATTGTGAAGATGTCATCATACTGAATACTGATGTTAAGTGTCTTGGTCATGGAAACAGTGGTCATAGTTCAAATATATTTTATAGCAAGCATTATTTTAGCTTAGTTTTGAGTCTGTTTTATATGATATAAGAGTAAAAAGATTAAGTAAATCTATTAAATTAATTGCAATTCTAATTATCATATCTTCATATCTCTTCACAACAAAAATATTGAAGTTATTTAATCCTAAAATTATTGATTCTTATAAATCGGTTAGCTTAACTTCACAACATACAGAACTACAAAATTGTGCTATAAGTTTGATTGCATCATATAATAATTGTTAATAATGTTCATTGTTTGTTTGATTGCATATTAAATTGATTTTTCCTGCCATATTTGCATAAACTGATATTCACCACTGATAAACTACTACTAAATATTGTAGAAACTTAATTTTTCTGTAAAAGTTGCTTTACAACAATTAGTATCGTAAAAGAAATCATATCACTATACAAATAAACTTGAATTGAATAGAATTAATGAATCATTAACAGAGTGAATTATTTGTATATTATTTTTGGTAATCATATTTATAATGCATTCATTATCATATTATTATCGTTGTTGAATAATACATCAAAATTATTCATTTTAATTTATTATAAATAATTTATAATTATTTTAATTATCATAAATATTTAATGTTTAATTCTATAATACTATTTTCCGAAATCTAGTGAGCTGCCAAAATAAGCAGTATTCATAATCACATTATAATTAATAATCTGATGATGATGATGATTATTATTATTATTATTACTATTATTCATAATCACATTATCAAACTTATAGGCATATTCATAAAACAAAAACTGTTCCCCATAGTTTGGCAGCATTAGAAAACAGAGATAAATTTATTATTAGAAATTATTTTAAAATTGTTTTTAAAATGAGATATAACTCGGTTTAATTACAAAGTTTACTATTACTATACCCAGTATTTATGTGTTGCTGTGCTGTGTATGCTTATTATGGTATTAGTTTTAACTTAGCAACATGCTAAAGCTACGTAGACTCAGTTATGGAGAACTATTTGCTAGTTTGTTTGTTTTTTGAGGGTTTTTTTCTCGATGTAGAATATTTAAGATCAGTTCTAGTTGAGGTTTTATGACTGTAATGATGCCTTAGGAGTCAGTAGTAGAGAGCAAGGCAGCTCACTATGTTTTGGAACAAAAGCATAAAGTCTGGTATCACTGGCATGTGCAGCGTAAAAGTGGACTACATTATTTATTGAAACTAAGTTGCAAAAATGGCTCAGAGATTATAATTATGATGCTAACTTTGAGCATATTAACAACTTGTTTACACATCAGCACCTACTTCATATTTAGCTATTTTTGACTATTGATAAGCAGCAGTGTGAAGGTTAGCTTAAGGTACTGATGGTCAAGAAAAAACACATTGTGAATATTTTTGATGTAAGAAATCTAAACTAAATATATAAAGGTGAAGACAATTGATGCTATGGAACTGTGGCAAAAATACGGCCCCTTTAAAGGGATTCTGTTGTGAAAGCTTCTAAGCTCAAACTGAAGTATTTCATTCCGGGGAGTGTTGAGCTTGTTTTCAACATCAGTGTAGCCATTGCGTGCTTCAGCAGGGGAGCGCAGGTTGATCTCAATTTGGCAGTCAACCTAAAAACAAAGAGAAGCTGACGCCAGCCCCGGCATGAGGGCTTCCTGAGACGACCCTCCTCACACTGTCAACAGAGCTGACGGAGCATGAACGAGACGGGGTCTGACAGCACCGGCTTCTCACTTACTTTAACTCTCCGTGTCTCACTCATCCAGTACAGTGAAGCAGAGACTGTACAGGAGCAGATCTCTTTAACACCACTGACATATAAGAGTGAGTCTGATTGTTTCCAAATGGTTTCATCACTTTTTCGTACTCAAGACATTTTGGCTGGTAATTGCTCTATCTGCCATGATTTTGTTTATCATCCTTTACCAACTTCCATGAACTTCCATGAAATACAAAAAGAGATGTTAGCCAGAATTTTTTTGTCCACACAAGAAAAGTGGATGGTGATTTATACTGTCAAGCTCCTAAAGAAAGAAAAAAAAATCAGCATAAAAGTAGTTTTGTACACTATATTATACAAGCATATTATATATTATACCACTGTATATATGGGCCTAATAGTATGTAATACAAGCCATGCAGTAACTTGCAGTCAATTTATTTATTTAATCATTTATTCGTTTTATTTGATTTATTTTATTAGTTTCGGTTAAACTTTTCCTTTGACTGGTATATGACTGGACTGTGTTTTCAGGTAATAGAGTTTGATGACGGCTCAGGCTCTGTGCTGCGGATCCAGCCATTACGGACACATAGAGATGAAGCTATTTACGAATGCACAGCTACCAACAGCGCTGGAGAAATTAACACTAGTGCTAAACTCACTGTATTAGAAGGTAAGAATACACTCTCTCTTTCTAACAGCATAGTTTTGTTCTAGCACTTCATGAAGATTTCCAGCTGCATTTGTATCTTCATTCATTGCATGGTTTGTGTAGGGATGGTGCAGAAGTGAAATCAAAGAAGGACTGGCTGCAGACTGAACATTTTTGGTTTCTCTCACACTCAGTTTCTTGTTAAGTGTTGGGCTTTGGCTCTCATATAATTACTATTCTGAGAACATGACAAACAGGAATTGAGCTGAAGTTAGATTCAGCAGGTGGTCTGTCGGGTGGGGCGGGTCATGCAAAGAGCCTTTCATGGCAGTTTCCTTTTAACTTTGAGTTTCCTCATATAATCACGATTAGCTTTGGCAAATATTTACCGGTTTGATGAAATTACCCTGTTACCTTCACTAATGCAGCAGGAACATCTGATTAAAGTCAAAATAAAATAAAATTTGATGATGTTTACTTTAGTCTTCAGCACATGTTATTGCAAGGAAGAAAAATTAATAACTTGCAACATCAAAAACAACATTCCCTTTCAGTTGATGTCACCTAGGAGATGTTGTATCTTTTTTACAATCGCTATTACACATTTCTTAGTTATGTCACTTTTTCAAAACTCTTCTCACAGCAAACACAACATCAGTCTATGTGGGCTAAACTGTGGATCCATTTTAATTGCTTGGGCACTAAATGCATCCATTAGTGATATCTGTCAGATTACATTAATTATTTTCTCATTTCAACACAAAAACCACCAAAACTTTGTTTACATACTTTTTTGCTAAATAATAATACAGAAATTTGCAACATTTCTACAGTAATAACATAGAAAAATATTATGAATTAAAAAAAACAAATTCAAAAACTATCAAAGCAGTTGCATGTAGTTGAACATCTTCACAGGTTTTAGTCTTTCACTTTCTTTTTCACCATCTATACAAAAGGGAAAAACTTAGGAATAGTTTTGTTATGTAATGTACATGGAACATATAAAGAAATGCTACCAAAGAAAACATTGTATAATGTTATCTTTTGTTAGTGTTGTTGTGTTATGAAGAGTGTTTTTCTTTTTTTTTTTTTTTTTTTTTTGGTGAAAACCTTTGCAAGTGTTATGGAAGAATGCCTTGATTTGAGACAATAATGAAGTGTTTTGGCAGTTTATTGCATTTTGAATGTGAAATGAACTGCTTTGTCAAGTTGAAAGATGGTTAGGAGAACTGTGTGAAGAGTTATGAAAAAGTGACTTTAGAATTGAGGTATGTGAAACGAGAGATTGTAAAAAACTGTATTGTGTCTAATATCTAAGTACTCAATATTAACTTTCTATTTGTTGAAAGGTTGCATACAAACAGTGTTGGTTTAAATTAAGGCTTGTAATTTAACTCGTTAATTAGAATAATTATGGAGAAAAATAACACGTTAAAATTATTAACGCATGTGCCCCGCCGTGCGGATCATCTGTCATTGCATACAGTCGATTGATGACTAAAATGAGGCAGAACAACAACTTACTGCGTGATGGAGTCTAGAGAATATCCCTAAAATTCAAGATACGGGACAAAATGCCCCTTTTTGAAATTTTGTCTAATATTTACATCACATAGTTTAAAAAAATCACACGAGAAGTAGGCTTACTGCAATATCACACGAGTGCAAATGTGATACACATCTTATACAACAGTTCATTAAGAAATTAATATTGTGTTATTTTAGACACAGTGTTGTCTGTTTTGCTCAATTTGCCAACCAAAATATAAAGACAAATCAGAACTGTTCATCTCCGAGCAACCCATAGCGGCATTTCATTTCTTAATCCACGTTTTGAACGAATTTGGTGAACCATTTGGCGCGTTGAACCATTGGCCATAGTCACGCTGGCTCTGAAGTGGTGCCGCACAGACCGATCGGTGAATGACATCAAAGAGTAATTCAAAAGCACAAGGAGTCGTCTAAGCTCTTGTGGTTCTTTGATGTCGCACACCGATCGATCGATTTGATGGTGATGAACCGCTTCAAGTAGAAGAAGCCTAATGATTCAATGAAACATTCATAAAGAACCATTTACTTCACTCCTGAATGAATCAGCCTTTTGAACGAATCAAACGAATGAATAAATGACTCGATGACTTAATCATTAAGACATTACCACACCCTTTAGTTTATTATTTAGAGTATCATTTCATTAAAGAAATAATTTCATATTTTCATAGTAATATTAATACAATTAAGAAAAGAAATTAGTAATAAGTTATAGTTCACCCAAACAATTCTGTCATCATTTACTCACATGGTCCAAAAGAGTAAGCTATATGTAATACATTTTTATTAAACAAAATATGTCTTGCTGAACCTACTTTTTGTAATCTCTGTTTATTGCTTTGCACAACAATGACTTTAAATTATCTATTGATAGTAATTTCTACAAATATGATGTGTGATTAATTAGATTAATTAATCACCACATCAATTAGATTAAAAATTGTAATCGCTTACCAGTCCTAGTTTAAATATAACTTGTTGTGAGTACCTGTGATCCTGTGCCTATGGCCGAATCTATGCAGATATTATGAACCAGCTTGATTATGTGATATTGCTCAAATATGTTTTACCAAAATGATTCCTGCCTTCCTCTCACTGGTGTTTTCTGTTCGATCGCTGGGATCTTGGTACATGCCGACTGTAAGAAGTTCAGCCAGATCAGGCATTTTGTTCTCAGTGGTTTGTTATTCTGCCGATGGTTATGAAGCTTATCAGCCCTCCATCTCACAGGACTGTGAGGGGAAGAAACACACACACACACACACACACACACACACTCTACCACAGGATTGGAACATGTGCAGAGTTCTGATAGCTGCCTCTGTTTTCGGCAAGCCTTTCGGTAAGAGTTGTGTGTGTAAATGCGCTTGTGTTTCAAGATTTGAGTTCATTTCAGGCCACATTTGAGCAGATTACCTGCGCCTGCAGCTCTGATGGAGTGATCTTTCCATGCCTGGCCCTGTGACCCTGCAGTAGATTACAGCACACACACACACACACAGATAGCGGTGATATGTGTTATTATGTGAGCTTGCTGTACACTGCAGCTGGATTCATGTTCATACATGAGGAATATGGAGGTGCTGATACTGCATGGTGATAAATCTCAGTCCAAATGCTGTTCTTAGACAAAGAGTCGATGCGGCTGCTTGCTTTAGTGCACAGTTACAGCTCACTGAAATTCAACATCCCCTTATAAAGGCAGTTCTAGTCATAGCACGGCACCATGGGGCACAACTCAGGGTGTCTATTGTAAAATATCTGTGCGGTAATCTGGGGAATTGAAGAATTCAGTTAGAGGAAGGAAATGTGTGGGTTTATACAATGCCAAGTGTGTTGAAATTGGGCCACGCTCTCTCATGCTTTCAGTCCAGTGTGCCGTTAAATGTTGAAAACCACGGATCAGCAGGTGGGCTGAACCTGTGCAGGAATCCAGGTTTGTAGGTTAGGTGTTGTATCTGTGGTCTCATTATTTTGGGAGCATCATTTCTCACCTGTCCTTTTGTTGCAAAGTGTTTATCTCAAATTTGAGAAGCATGTATTGACAGTTGCATGCTGGAACACATAATCAAGCGTGAAGATAAAGCACAACACCAAAATAAGAATAAATCACTAATTTTCTTGCATCTGTTGAATGTTCATTCATTTATGTTTTATTATACAATCAAGTCTTCTCTTCTTTGAGCCCATTCTCCTTCTCTTCTATTTTCATCTTGTTTCTTTTCTGAGCATGTTCTGTTATTAAATATATATTTTTTATCTTGTCTCGTTTCATCTCATCTCTGCTCATTTGTCCTCTTCTGTTCTCATTCCGTTTATCTTCTCTGTTTGTGAATCATCTCATATTTATTCATTTGTTTGTTATCTTTCACATCTTTCCTCAGTTTTGTCTCATTTCACTTCTCTTTTCTGCTCTGACTGTAAGGCTTGAGTGCACATGGTGACTCAATATGAATTTGCAATATTAATTTTTTTTTTAATTTTACAGTCCTGTTCTTGCTGCTATAATAAATGATTTCACCTGAAATCCAAAGAGAGTCTCCCCCAAAGGGATTTTACTAAAATGATCAGCATGCTAAATCTGAGCCCAAAAAGAGCAAGGCCTTTCCGAGATCTCCTGAAAATGCACTGCATGCTCCACCATGGAAAGGAAAAACTCCTCTTGGTATCTTTTCCTAAAATGACAGGAAGTGTCAGCTAGAGCGCTGCAACTTATAAGTGACATAAATGTAAAACTTGTACACAGATGTCTCCCCGGACGGAAAGCCAATATATAGCATCACTTTCCCTGCATGCAAATAGATGAAGTGATTCAGACAGGTAATTCTATCCCATAGACATTTGCAAATGTATTTCCCCCACTAAAGTCATTCCTTATCAGCAAACATGCTCGGCAGACAGACTCCATCTGTTTACTTGTCCCCGCCGCTGCCTGCTTACGTCTTGAAGCTGTTAGAAAGGCCTTTCCGAAGATCAGCTAATGCGTTTAAGAGGGCAGTGGGCAGAAATTACAACATGCCATTTCCATTTTGCGGTTTCACACACACAGAGTTGCTGATCCATGACATAGGTTTAGTTTCCAGTGGTTGGCAGTGGCCCAGTCCCCCACTGAGCTGAGTTAGAGTTTAGCAAAATATCAATTACTCAGCTCTCCATCAGTGGTGTACTGCAGCATGGTAAAAACACACCTCCTTCCTCAGCATCACACTGGGCTACCTGCCATATCCACCTGTGTGTGTGTGTGTGTGTGTGTGTGTGTGTGTGTGTGTGTGTGTGTGTGTGTGTGTGTGTGTGTGATGGTGGTTTGTAAAAGCTTCCATTTTGCACAAGCTGGGCACAATAGATTTATTTTACACAATAGATTTATTTATGTATCAAAACAGATTTTGGTTGCACTTTATTTTACAGTACGTGTACTTACATGTACTTATAGTGTACTTACAGTGTATTTATCTAAGAAAGTTCTGGTAATACAAGGTAACTACATGGGGTAGGGTTAGGTTTAGGGGTAGGTTTATGGTTAGTACCTAGTTATTACATAGTTATTGTAACTACTATAATGAGTACATAGTATGTACATGGGGAACAGGACTGTAAAATAAAGTGCTACCCAGATTTTTCTTTCTTTCTTTTTTAGTATCTATCTATAATATACAGTGTTCATAAACATACATGCACACGCTGCTGAGTAAAGAATATGCATAAATAATCAGCATTACATTTGAATGAGCGCAGCCTTTTCATATATCCCTTCTTCTACTTCAGATGTTCTCTTTTCAGCTGGTTACAACTGTTTATAGCCATACCATGGTAAAGTGATGTATCAGTTTCAGATATGGTAGTTTTATGTATAGGCTACCATAATACATTGCCATTTTATTCACAGTGCATTTTTAAAAAGACATTAAAAAAAAGAAAGAGAAACCTCACCATGGTACAGACATGTAACACGAGCTGACATGGCTCATTAATTCAGTTGTTTCTTTGTTTGTTTTCTTTGAAGTTCAGAATGTCAAGCTAACCTTCACCGCGTTCTCATTAAACTGCTACACTGAATCTGTGTCTTCCTCGCCGCTGTAATCTCTCTGTGTTAGTGTGGATGTTGTTTGATCCAGATGAGAGGCACAGAAACGTAGAAAGCTTGAAATATTTTCCTCTAAGCATTTCGATTCTCTTCTCCACCTTAAATTGATCTAAGAGCGGCTTTTGAATAATTGACACTGGAGGAAATACAACAGAGGAACACTTCTCATTTCACTTGATGTTGGGACTAAATATACAGAGGAAGTGTGTGCCGGAGCTCAGAGATAGCATCACTTTTACTCTGTTTCTGCACAAATTATGTATCGTTGAAATGAAAAAGTTTGCACATTAGAATTTTCTTTGGATTAAGAGCTACGTATGCCCTTTCAATCAGTCTTCTTCAGAAACATCACGTCTAAAGCTTCATCAAAGCATGAACTTTCTGACTGAGTATTTGCATTAAAGTGAGAGTTCACTCATTTACTCACCCTCAAGTCTGAATTACTTTCTTTCTTCAAATAAAAGAAGATATTTTGAAGAATGTTTCAGCTGCCTTTGTCACTGAGGTTCAAAACTACATTTGGCGTTGACTTTCATAAAGAAAAATATTTTTCCCCCAAAAAATATTTTCTTTTGTGTTCCAAACAGAACTATTTTAATATCACGGATATACTATTGTAGTTTTTGTTGATTTATTTATTTTTTTTTCTTAAGTTAGATTAGTTTTCAAATTTTAGTAGTTTTGTTGTGTTTCTTTAAAAAAATATGTCTATATACTGAAGTTTTAGCTTTTAGCTTATTTAGTTTTAGTTATTTTAGTACTTCAAATTAAACTAAATTAATTTGCTTGTGAGTTTTATTTAATGATAATGACGCTGGTTCCACAGAATAAATAAAGTCATATAGATTTTAAACAATAACAGCATATGAGCAAGTGAAAGAGATAAAGATATCTTCTTTTGCAATATGCATTATACCTGTGTTATATTAAAATATTTATGGTTAATCATTATGTTGCCTAATGGATTTTACGTATGGCAGTGACGATAGGCCCTGAAATTAATTCAAGTTTAATTGGATCATAAATTCTAGTTAAAACCTTATTGCTTGTGAACATGTCATGTTTCCTAAATGGTTAACAATTTAATATGTCTTGATAATCTGGGAGACATGTGACAGACGTTAATGATGGTGAAATGATTCCAAGATATAAGCATATGTGTGTGTGTGTGTGTGTGTGTGTGTGTGTGTGATGGTTTTCTTTATCAGGTTCTAGGATGTTCAAGCACTTAAAATCCTGAAAGGACATTTCATCGTATTTACATTGATCGGTAATTTTAAATGCTCAAAATTTTGAGCGTCAACAGTTGTGGTCATAAATGAAAAAGGAGCTTCACTTTGGTTTAATTTCCCTTAGGATGTGTAAGGTATGACCTCACATCACAGACCGCGGCTCAGCTGTCTTACGCTCAAAGCGATGGTGTCAGTGAACACTGAAAGAGATCCCTCGAAATCCTCCAGACTGCTTTTCACAGTAGAAACTGCTTTCCCACAAACATGTTCAGACCCTCAGGCCAGAGCCTTGGAGATGGTACGGTTGAATCTCACGAAACATTTTCTGGTCATGTTAATTCCAACAAAGGAATTATGGTTTTTCACCCAAATTATTAAATGTGCACAAATGTTTATGATTTTGATTTTGGAGCTTAATGTGACCCAGACCTGTCCTCGGCAGGTTTTGTGAGATTCCTGACCCATAATGTGTGATTTTGAACTCTGCTCCGTGTTCTGCTCTGATTATTTTCTCTGTAGATGTAAATGTTTGTGCTGAAGGTGAAAGGCTAGTTCAGGGTTATTTACAAATCCTGTGTGTCTTGCTCTTAGTGTTTGCTATCTTTTATTCGAGGTCATTCTGCATGGCTGGACGGTATTGTTCTGATCATCCTTTGCTCTTCTGGAACCCTTGTTTCAGTCCTTTGAGCAAATAAGTAGAAAGTAGAAATGGAAGTTCAAAGACACCGAGATATGAAAGGAGTACAAGGCTGAGAGGGTGCACTGGTTCATTTCTTTACTAGCTTAGCAACACAGCAGTGTGTGAAGTAGCCACAACAGGACTGGTAATTTACTCAGCTGGGGTGGAATCAGTCTGGCAGTGAAGCACTTTATTGAGGAAGCAGTTAGCCATGTATGTGTTCAATTGTTAAACTGTATGACTCAGATGGAATAGTCTAAAAACGGACCATGTCCTGGCTGCTCAACCAGTAAACTATCTACCTCATTGCCTGCAGTGAAATATAAAGAGTGGAAAGTCTAATATGATAAATGAACTGCTGTAGTAACACAGTGAAAAACACCTTGTTTCCAAGTCATTGTCTCTGTATCTAAAGTAGTAAAAGCTAAGTGCATTGTTGCATGCATCATTCACACCACATGCATGTTTGATTATTAAATATTCTGCCTCCATTTTGCACATTTAAATCCCCAAAACTGGCACAGAAAATATGACTCTTAGTAACTCTTTATTTTAGCATTGACGATATTGAGGATTTTTTTTTTAATGCGAGAAACCCACATGCCTTTAAAAATGTGTTAATGCCTGTAATATGAGATGGCATTTAAACCGTTGTGCATGTAGCGTCTAATTTTCACATGCTCCATCTGTTTCGGAGGCGCCAGTGTGGTGCCATGGTGGAGTCCTGACCTCTGACCTGACCGTCAACCTGTCCATGTGTCCCGTTCAGTAGATTTATGCAGAGAAATCCAAAGCTTGAGCTAAATCCATGTTTATTTCAACAGCAGAAGCTCATCTAAGACTTATTGTCTTATTGACTTATTGACTTACTGTCAGTGCATAATTATAAATGTTAAAATTATTTTCTTTTATGTATAGATGAAGTTGTCAAAAACACACAGTCATTAGACTGAGCCATGTCTAGAATTTTGTCAATGATGGATGTTTAAATTATCAATGACCAAGACTTTGCTTGTAAATAAAGCATTTGTGACTCTTTTCTGCTCAACACGATTGCATTTATTTGATCAAAAATATAGTAAAAAACTGCACAATTGGGAAATATTATTACAATGTAAAATAACTGCATTCTGTTTGAATGTATTTTAAAATGTAATATATTTCTGTGATGCGCAGCTGAATTTTCAGCATCATTACTCCGGTCTTCAGTGTTGAATGATGTTAAGAAAGCATTGTAATGTGCTGATTTGCTGCTCAAAAGACAATTTTGTAACAGGGAGATCCTGTTACTGCAGTGACTGTAAAAACACTTTCCATACATACATTACACTCTACATAGCTCTCTGTTCATGAGCACAAAGTGAAGGAAACTCTATAGGAGTCCTTTGAAATTCCACAGTCTTTTTCAGCGACTTGTGTATTAGTGGTGTCCTCTGCTAATTTACAATGTAGAGAGGGTGTTAACCAGAGATGGCCTCGAGCACATGGAGATCATCGCATTACAAGTGTACTCTATAACATAGCGTGTTATGTAAGGAGCAAAAGAGAAACATGCAGCTAAGCATGCTGGGTAGTTAGCGCTGCATGTCGCCTCTAAAGCTCATCATTAGACAGTGTGTTGCCGTCAGCCCTGAGGCTTTCATTGCTCGATCTTTTCTGTTCTTCTGCACTCTGTTCAAGGATGCATATCTGCAGACGTGCTTCATCTCGCTCTGTTATTAGACCGTCACATAAAAATAACATGGCAAAGTATGTTTTTGCAGCTAACGTTCTGCAACAGTTTTTAAAAGCTCAAGGGAAGAAGCAATTTATGTTTTGCACTGCAGACATTAATTTATTTGACGTGATGTGCAGTGCAGTGTCCTATACTTGGAATTAGTGCTCTGCATTTAACCCATCACAGTTCACACACACAGTAGTGAACATGCACACACACCATGAACAGCTATTTTTGCTGTGGTGCTTTGCTCAAGGGTCTCACCTCAGTCGTGGTATTGAGGGTGGAAGAGAGCACTTTTCATTCCCTTCTCACACAATCCCTGTCGGTACCAAGAGTCGAACCCGTGACCTTTAGTTACAAGTCCGACTCTCTAACCATTAGGCTACAACTGCATTAAGCTGCTTTAAGGGCAATGTGATTATATTTCTTTGATGACTATCCTTTCTAAGTATGTGGCATTTGTTGTATTTTAAGTATTGCACGATCTTTTAGAAGATTTGTGTGGTTATATAGTATGTTTAATGGGCGTGTGTGGTTTTGTCCTTGCTTTAGGAGATCCGATGTGTTTGGAGTTTCGGACACATTTGTATGCTGCAGCTAAGAGAAACCAAGAGAGCCAAGAGAAACTGCAGTTTATCTTACAACAAACAGGCCATGCACACACACAAACACACACACACACACACACACAGCTCCGCAGGGATGCCGGGGCCTGATAAAGAAGTAATTAAAGCTGCTGAATTTCTTATTTCAATAATAACAACTTATTTACCAGAAATCTTTTTTTTTTTCAGCATACGTCTGACATTGAACAGTATTTGCTCATATATTATTGTGGTTTGTTTATTGATGTCCTAATTTGTGTCAAGGAAATTTTGCACCCCAGACAGTCTGAGGAAGTTTTGAAAACGGGATCACTGCTTTCCTTTCTGGTCAGCTAAACATCCCAATCCCAAACCAATTACATCACATGCACTGTAAAATAATGATTGTTGCAAATTAAACTTAACTAAAGTTCCCCTGCAGTCACTAATTTTATCCCTTGAAACTTGTCTTTGATATCTAAATTACATATTTACGTATATTCGTGGAAATAATTTTGACATGCCTTAAAATGCCTTGAATATAACACTTACCTCTTTTAGTACACGTGGAGTCGTTAATATTCAAAGTAGACCCCGCCCCCACTCAGTCACACCAGCTACACCAACTAGCATCTACACACTGGCAAATGGCAATACTGGATTCATTCATATTTGTGCCATATTTTTTAAAACCAGAAACTGATCCTATAGAAAAAGAAGAAGAAGAGTGAATTATATAGGCTCATCTACAAGTACGGAGTGGGAAAACATTTTATGTATCGTTCTCTACAACGTAACAGTAATTGATATCATTAGCCTTTGACTTGACTACATTATCAAACAGCTAATAATGTGTTGCTAATGTTACACAAACCACATTCCCATTCACCATTTCAGACAGCTCTTCAAAACATCAACATCCTTAGGTAGAAACCCTGCGAGTTGGTTAAATGTTTGTGACGGTAGAAAACGGTCTGTTTCAAACCGCCTTTTTGAGTCTGTCTTTGGTAAACTGCAGTCTTAAGGTGGTGACTGATAGTGTGTCAGTGGTGTTGACTAATGCGTTTGCACATGGTTTGTCTCTAAGCATATATATATATATATATATATATATATATATATATATATATATATATATATATATATATATTAAAAAAATGTTAAAACATAATTTTTTACTACTAAAATTAACTTGCATTTCACTTTGACTAAACATACAATTTTAAGGCACTTTTTACAGAGTGGGTAAAACATGAATATGTAATCAAGACCCTCCTCCAGCTGATGAGGGTAATTTTTGAGCCATTGTGGCAGCCGACTTTATAAGACATCCCAGATTGACATTTGACAAGAAATGCTGTTGCTTAGTTGCAAACACTTGCGCTCGAAGAAACACATTTGATTATTTCTTGATGATCAGATGAAACAAAGCTGTCAGTGTGCCAGATGTCTGATTGGCTGTTTGTTCAGATGTGTGCTGTTCTTATAACACACAGTTCAAACGCAGTGCTCTGTAGGTTTACTTAGTTGACATTGTCCAATTCTAAATATAATGACACTATTAAAGCTTTAGGGTCTACCTTTAATCGTTATCAAAAAGACCCTTATTAGTGGATCAAATCTTCATCCTCATCTGTTGCAATCTGTCTCAAAGTCCATCAGAATGCCAGATGTAATGTTGAGTAGTAGTCAAATCTGTCTCTTATGAGAAGGGTTACGTTTTATTTTATAATATATATATATATATATATATATATATATATATATATATATATATATATATATATATATATATATAATACTGAGAGTATCACAGTATTGGAGTTCGTCACTTTTTTTTAGCAAAACGAAAAGTTTTAGTTATTTACTTTAATGTACATCATTTATTTCTATGCAGTCTCTCAATTAATATGAGATCATAAAAGATGCGTAATGATTATGCAATAATAATCTAAATTGTTTTTGAGGGGTTTAAATGAAATACTGCAGTACTCTGCTGACACATTACACATTTGTCGAGCGACTTTTTTAAGGTACAGAGGTGTCCCCTTTGGAAATGATGCCACCCCAATGAAAGCTTTTTTACCCTTTTACCCTCTTAAAGTGTACAGTATATGGCCATCATGAATATTTCATATGTAATTTTATGAATTTTTTAGTTTAAAATGTAATTGTTAATTGATATTCCTTGCTAGAAAAAGAGGATGATGATCTTCAGAAGGATTGATGATTAACATTTTCTGAAGGTTAAGCGCCTCCTATCATTGGCCATTTATTGAAATAAAACATCTTCAAAACCTTTTGTAACTTATTTTGTAAGTACCTAATGAAGAACACACAGTGTGTAATAAAATCATGTGGATATAGACAGACAAACGCTGTCTCTGTTACTGCAGTGCTCCCAGAGTCACAAACAGCACCAACCAGCAGCTTCAGATGGAGTCTGCTGACTTCTGCAAAGCTCCTGGGAAGATGCTTCAAAGAGCCAGCTTCAAACAGCAGCTATTAAAGGCTTATTAGTTACTGAGATGCCATATGTGTGTGTGTGTGTGTGTGTGTGCATGTGTGAGACAGATAGTTGAGGGGAAGGAATTAACAATGCAAATAAATTCTGCTAACTAATTATCCTTGATGAAACGGAAACAAGGTCACAGCGGCGATGGTGGCAGGATTGACAGAAGCAATTTTGGGGGCGAGGAGAGCAGGACGAGGCCACGCCCTCTGACATCACTCTCTCCAGACACCCGCATCCCTGACACTGACGGGAGACAGGCTGCTTCTGCTCGGCTTAATGTGAAACATGTTTCCTTCAGGTCCTGCTGAGGGGTTTGACATGCTAATCTTTAATAGTAGCAAACAACTGGAATATCATCTATATATGAATAAATGCACAGTAATGATAATTCACAGGCTAATTATCTTTTTGCAATTAGGTCAAGACTTATTTCACACAAAAAATTACATAAAGTACACAATACACATCTTGATGACTCTCTCAAATCAGTCTGTTAATTTGTTTTGAACCAGTTCATTAAATATACTGATTAACTAAAACGAATCAAATATCCCAAAGCTAATGCAAATGTTTTTATTGAAGCATCATTGATTATAGTTTTTGTTAATATTTTGAATAAGGTTTATTTTTATTTTCATTTTCTTTTTCTGTTACCTTTTTTGATTTTAGTTAAAGTTTTTGTAATTGTGTGTGCATGCATGTGTGTGTGTGTGCGTGCGTGTGTGTGTGTGCTTTAGTTTAGTTTTAGGTGATTATGTAACTAAACTACAAAACAAATATGAAAAATGTTACCTCGGCAAGTGGGTCATTTTAGTATTATTATTATTATTATTATTTTATTATTGTCTGAATATTTCACAGAATATTTGGTATAATTACATTCGATTTCAAATGCAAACTCACAGATTGTAATAAAATATTCAGAAATATTCAGATGTAGTAAATACAGACAGGTGTGAGACCTCGCTCCATTGAATATATCCCAGCTCTGTCCTTCTCCTGAATCCCTACTTACCCCCATCACCTCTGTATCTTCTCCTCTCCTCCTCTCATCCCCATGCAATCTGTTTTTTATCTGCCTGGAGGAAGATTTTATTAAAAGCATTCAATTTCCCCAAGGGGGATCATGCCTGCTCCTTGATTAAAGGGGAGATGAGAGGCTGCGTGAGGAAATGTCATCCGAACGAGGGGCTGAGAGAGGTGTATTCTGTTTGTTTTTGGTGGGTCTTTTCCTCCCAGCTGGAGAGGAGTTCATGTTATGTTAATTAAAACAGCAGTAGCTGGAGGATGTGATCTTGTCCCGGGTCCGCTCTGGTGGGAATCGGGTCCTTGATGAGGCGTGCATGTCCTACTCGAGAAACTCTGCTTAGGGACGATAGCAGTATGATTTAACAAGGGGCAGGAGGCTTCTCCTCCCTGAAGAAATGAAATCTCCACCGTTTAATATTGCTCGTGTTTGGGTGTCTAACTGTTAAACTCTATCAGAGCTTTTAGCATCACTTGGATAATGTGATAAATGTGCTTGGCAAGTTAATATAAGTCATGGAAGGCTGTGCATTACAATGTTATTTTAGTGTCATTGAGATACTATTTTTTACTGTTACTAACATTTTTTCATGATATGATACTATTACGATACTCTTCTTTAATAGATGCTATCGTAGTTTTGTTACAATGTAATATACAGTACTAAATATCCATTTGATTAGCTCTAACCAATATTTACTGATGTTTGGCTCCTGGGGATTGTTCATTCTGGTGCATGTGAATAAGTCAGGACTGTAGGATTAGCATGTGTATTTTGGCTTGTGTGCACCAGCACTGTTGCATGTCTAAAGCACTCGCTCGCAGCCACGACCGGTGAAAACGATTGTCATCCCAGACCGAGAGAACGTGTGCATGTGTGATTGTGAGAGGAGACAGCATTGCGGGAGAGGAACTCGTTGTTGTTGTTGTTCAGACTTACAGCTGATTCTCCTAAACACAAATATATCGGTTTAAATGAGCCCGGGGGAACAGTTTATTGCTCAGGGATCGCTTGTTCATTGCTCAAGAGATTAATGGAGGCTTCATATGTGTTTAATATAAATACCAAGGCAAGTCAAGTCACTGTTATTTCTGTAGTGCTTTATACAGTACAGATTGTGTCAAAGCAGCTTCACAAGGATGAACATGAAAATAACACAATCAGTTATGGAAACTCAGCTATGGGGACACATTCAGATTCTGCTGTAAAGCAGCTCTAAGAGACAATAGTGTCATTATTCACTCAAGTCAGTGTGATATGGTATGGTATAGATCCATCAAAGTTTTGTGGATTGCAGCTCAAGTCATTTTATCTTGGAAAATATTTCATGAAAATTGTTTGAGTGTGAGCAATGTGAAAGCAGTCTTTAATGAGAATGGTCTGAGCAAACTGTTGAAAATGTTTATACTTAGTTTATAACCAGTAATAGTTTATAACATCCTCACCACCCCATTTCATGCTGTAAATTATCTGTGACATCTGCTGTAAAAATAAATAAATGAACACAATTTTACCATTAAAAAAAGAATTGTAGCAACAATTTTTACTGTCTTGTACCGTTAAAATGACAATAAAAAAAAATGTAAGTGCATAGTTAGATTCTGTGAATCATTCATGCCAGGAATTCTCAACCTAGAAACATTAGACAATATCCTCAGGGCCTTAAGTCACATTGTCTCGCGTCTTTTAAATTCAGCAGAGCCCCGGAGTGTGAGACAGTCTCAACGACACTCGCTGTCTTCCCCTGAGCAAATCCTTCCCTCTGTCTGTCTGTGTTTCAGGTGAATGTGACTCTTTTTTCATTCGCCTCCAGAAATGTCTGAGAATCCGTCACAGTAACACTCGGAGAACAAAAAGCCCCAGTGTGGAGGCGTCTTGTCCCTGCTCACACACTCCAGAGCTGAGGGTGCAGGTCATTGTGACACATGTCCGACTGAATGGGCTACTTCATTATGCTTCAGTCAGCACACCTGACCCGCACTGCAAAGGCATTCTGGGTATTTTATACAGTCTTAATCTGGGAGGTTTGACACTAAAAGTGCTGCTTTAGAAATGTGTTAGTGATTCTGCTACATACTACTGATACAAAACACTGAGTTTGGTAGGATTTTTTTATGTTTCGGAGTAAAGTCTCAAATGCTCACCCATGCTGCATTTATTTGTTTGAAAATACTGGGATTTTATATATATATATATATATATATATATATATATATATATATATATATATATATATATATATATTTATTTATTTATTTATTTATTGCTGTGATCAAAGCTGAATTTTCAGCATCATTACTCCAGTCTTTAGTATCACATGATCCTTCAGAAATCATTTTAATATGTTGATTTGCTGCTCAAGAAAAAAACCTGATTATTATCTATGTTGAAAACAGCTGTGCTGCTTCATAATTTTGTGGAAACAGTGATACATCAAGATTTTTTGATGAATGTTAAAGTTTAAAAGAACAGCATTAATTTGAAATAGAGAACATTATAAACTGTCACTTTTGATTAATTAAATGCATCCTTGATTATTAAAAAACAATTTAATTTGTAAGTGCTGCTTCAATTTTTTATTTTACATTTTTGTGCTACATTTTTTTTAGGATTCTTTGATGAATAGAAATTTCTTTAAAAATATATATACAATTTTATGCAGACAACAGATAATAATGTCATCCATATTACAAATACAATTTTAAATAAAATATAGTTGATAATTTAAAATGCATTAATACATTTTTTATCTTTAAAATATTTATTATCAATTTACATGATTATCATAAAATTGTAGGCATATTATGTAAAAAAAAAATTGGTTTGACTTTATAGCAAAAACAACTGTATCATGACTGTATATTGTTACATCATGCCACCCATTTCTAATAGAGACTGTAAAATATGATTGAGATTATTCAATCTGTCTAAACATCAAGGTGGTTGGATCCTTAATTGTCAGTTTAGCTCTTAAGAAAGAGACTCACATGCAGTGCAGTCATGTGTTTGCACTTGGCAATGACGATATGCTCCAACACACTGCTCATCGTCTGTTTTACAGAGCGTAATATGCTCAGTCTGGCTGTTTTTGATAATCTCCCCGAGGTGATGAAGTTATCAGGTAAGACAGGGATGGAAACAGACAGGGAGAATGTTGTCTCTCATGTGATTTCCTCCAGCGGTTGAAGACGGGTCGCCCCGTTCCTCTGATGTGTTTTCGTGGGAGTTGCCTTGGCAATAAGCTTCCACGAGCGGGCGACGGTTTGCGAGCGAGACAGTGAGGCGTGTCGGGACGGCGTTGTCTCTGCTGCTAATTCTCTGTGACTGACAGCCTGTCAGTTCTGTGTGATTTCAGCGTTCAGGGATTACAGGGTGGAGGGAGTAATCCGCAATTTCACAAATTCCAGCGAATAATCGCAGCAGCGTTTAGGTCACGTAATACGGCGTAATATTTCCCCCTGACTAATTTGTCAGAGGTGAGCCAGTCTGAATTCTGTTTCCAGCTCATTGCACGCTTTAATTAAATATCTGAGTGTTAAATTACTGTGGGAATATCTGCGGTATCACGCGTGCTGGCGTCATCTGGTCAAAATGCGGTGGCATTGTTAGCATGGCTATTTGTGTCACCCTGTTATTGGAGAATAATAAGGGTGATCTGAGTTTAAAGGGCTTTCCTTTATAACTATTCTTTTCTAGTGCACAAACTGAGTTTCTTCAACTGTTAAATTTAACAAAGAGCTTAAAACAAGTGTTGGGGTTGGATACGAAAAATCTCCTGAGAGCTGGACGTTTAGCGACCTTTCCTTGTGGAGCTTATGGCACTAAAAAACTCAAACTGACGTGTGAAACCCAGATACAAAGGCCAGACTTCTGTTCAGTTCTTCAGTGCGTTTAGTTTTTAGAGCACTTTGGAAGACGTTGTTGGCACAGTCTGCACATTTGCATTGCTGCGGGGCATGAAACCTCTTTATTTTCAGTCTTGCTTGCTAAGTCAGGCAGGAAATCAGAAAAAAACACAGATTGACACTGAAGGAGGGACCTGAGCCTTATCTTGGCGACCAGGATATCAGAGACTCGGGGTGTTGAATTAGGGCATTAAACATCCAACCACAACAACCTAGCAACCTCATAACACTGAACTAAACAACACAGAGGATGCCTGAGTGAGGACCTGGCAACCACCCAGAATGCCCTGGCATTCTAGCATTAGGTTTTGTACAGAAAAACACCACTCACATTTTCCTAAATAAAATTCTCTAATGTTCTCGTTTTACTCAGAAACAAGACATTTGTATTATCTAGTCAAATCATTCATGATTTCCAATAAAATAAATTGTGTTTGTTGTTGTTGTTGTTTATAAGTTTGTTAATGTTGCTTTAGTTCTTTATTATATTTATGATCATTTATTAAAAAAAAAAAGATTTTGATCAGAAATGTTTGCACTTACATTGATATCTCTGATTTTTGGTTACCAGTGTTATTTTTGTATTTATGTATATACTATAATAGTATTTATATTTTAAATGAGCTTTTATCTGTTACATTTTAAAAATATATAGTTTATATTATATTTATTTGAAATTAATCATTTTGTAAAATGCTTTTGTCATTTTTATATTTTATTTAATGTTTGATTTTTACATTTTTGTATTAATTGCCAAGGTAATATTTATTTATTATGTTTGTTTGATTGTTTAAAAGTTTTTTTAATCAATGTTTCAATTAATGAAAAAATAATAATACTTTTAATAAACAATATAAGCACTGTTACAGAGTTCGGCATTAAAAGCAGAAGACTATTCATCTCATTTGTGATTTCTGTCTTAACCACTACCCCAGCCTGATACAATAGTACACCGTAGTATCTGTCTCAAACCCTCCTTCCCCTTTGGCAGTGACCTGGAATGGACGATTCCTTCAGAACATGGAGATGTATGTTTCTGCAGCCGGTGTTGGTTTATTCCCACTGGGGTCTATTACCAGAGCTGCGTGTCACAAAAAGGCCTGTGGTGCATAATTGCGACCCTGCCGTGACCCTAGTCCTTGTACCTAGTCCTTCATACAATGCACCTTTCCACTGAAAACAAACACAGCAACAAAAGGCAGCACCTCCAGCAGGACGAGGTGTTCCTCTGGTGCACGTTCTCACACATGGAGAGACAGACATGGGGCCCTCCAGGGAGTCTCCCTCGCCTCATTTGGGCACATTCTCTCATTGCAGGGCTCATGCTAAGCTCTTTAGGAAGGCTTTCCCAAATTCTCCTTCTATTGTCTCTCAGAGAAACTCTCCAGCTGTAGTGTAGCATAAAAGAACCTTCCTGTGAGAAAATGAAACTTTAATGCTTCAGTGACACCGTAATTTAACCGCTGAGGAGTCCGGTTTCATCATTGTGTTAGCCGTGGAAAAACCATAAGCAGTGTTTAACTGTTTCACTGCCAAAGTGGAATGCAAGATATTGGGCTGTATTTATGTATGTATTTATTTATTGATTGATTGATTATTGAAATTTGAACCACTACTTATTTATTTTAAAAGATGATTGGGGTATGATCTGAAAAAAAAAAAAAAAAACATCCTTAAACCATTAGATATCTTAAACCATTTTAGAGCACAATTATTGTAGTTGTAATAATTATAATTAATAAGTTGTTTTAATGTAATATAATACAAATGTATTTAGATGTTTAAAACTAGAAACTTTTTATAATTAAGCCAAAGAAGGATAATATATATATATATATATATATATATATATATATATATATATATATATATTTTTTTTTTTTTTTTTTAATTTGAATTTGAATTTGCATTTGCATCTGAAGTAAAAATATATATTTTAAGGATATTTTGATATTTTGTTAAAAAACAATACAAAATGCTGATTGAGAAAATTATATTCTACAATTAAATCTGAAAATATGTTTGTGAAATATTTTGTGTGAAATACATGAAATGTTTTAGCCTTGCTTGGCTGCCTGTAGAATAAGTCTTTCTCTCTTTAATAGTGTTCACACTTGATGCAAAATTAAATCAAATGAAAAACAATCCAGATCCTCTTCAGTTCCCATTCCATATACAATCCTAAATCAAATCAAAGTTATCGCAGCTCCCACGATCGATTTTATGTGGAGAATTATTAAATCGATTTCACATTAAAACATTTTTTAAAAACCACTATCAGAGTTTTGATGTTATCTCTAATAATTGTCCAGCCCTTGTGTGTTGTTAAAGCTCAATTAGTGTACGTTCAGAGAACAGTTAGAGCATTTAGTCCTGTGTGTTTCCTGTATGCACCTGCTGTTCTTAATGATGCCGATTAGCATAAAGTTGTTTCGCCAACACCACCCCCATCATACAGCAAGTTTACAACTTTTAATGACATCATCTCGAGTGATTGAAATCACAAGTGGACTGTGCCAAGTGCAAGTATAAATGGGGTCCCAAAAACAAATTGTGATCTAATCAAAAGTGGCCGTTTATAATGTTTTCTATTTCAAATAAATGCTTTCAAACTTTACATTTGTAAAAAAAGATCTTGATAAATCATGGTTTCCACAAAAATATGCAGCAGCACAGCTGTTTTTCAACATTGATAATCATCAGAAATGTTTTCTTGAGCAACAAATCAGCATATTAGAATAATTTCTGTAGATCATGTGACACTGAAGATTGAAGTAATGATGCTGAAAATTTAGTTTTGCATTACAGCAATAAAATACATTTTACAATATATTCACCCAAAAAAACAACATTATTTTAAATTGTAATAATATTTCTCAATATTACTTATTTTACTGTATTTTTGTACAAATAAATACAGCATTGGTAAGCAGAAGATACTTTTTTTCTTTTCAAAAACAAAAATCTTAACAAACCTAAACTTCTGAATAGTAGCATACAGACAAAAGAATCACCCCCCACATAATTATTTTTCACCCTTATGTTATTCCAACACCTGTGTTCCAATTGACCTTCATAGAAAAAGACACAAAGAGGCATTTTTCTAAATATTATCTTTTGTGTTCCACATAAGAAAGAAAATCATAAAGGTTTGAGACGTCATGTGGGTGATATAATTTTTTGGATGAAAGATTCCATCTTTCTTTTAACTGACAACGTAATAAGTGATGCACATAGCCACACTAAATGCACACCCTCAAAATGCATGAAATTCATATGAGATGCATGATAATAGCAGGTGTAAGTAGGGCCAGAGAGAGCAAGAGCTTCACATGCCCTCTGCAGTGCAAAAGAAGATCATGTGGACACAACATGTAATTCTACCTTTGCATTTCAGCAATATTTGGTACCTAATTTAGTAATGCCAGCATTAGACTTCCTGTAGTGAAACTGTGGGTCAGACAGAGCCAGCCGTTCTGTGACGTGTCACCACAGCCGGAGGGAAATCACCCCTCTCAGCCTCATATATCCATGACCAGAAACACCACGGGCAGATTAGTCACGCATCGGCTCGCTCGTATTTACACTAGCAGTGGATTTCACACTGTGATCTCTGCTCCACCTCTGTCTTACAGTCATGCATTTCAGCTGTTACCATCCGATCGCCCTGGGTGGTCCCGCAGACGAACATTTGTAAGAGCTATGCTTGAGAAAAATGAGCCATGGTGCTTTTTTTTATCATGCAATTCAATCATGTGTGCTGATGCCTCTCTCTTTGTTGTTTCCAGAGGACCAGATCCCTCACGGGTTCCCCACCATAGACATGGGCCCGCAGCTGAAGGTGGTGGAGCGAACACGCACTGCGACCATGCTCTGTGCTGCCAGCGGGAACCCCGACCCGGAGATCACCTGGTTTAAAGACTTTCTGCCTGTCGACATTAACAGCAGCAATGGACGAATCAAGCAACTCCGTTCAGGTAAAAAGAACGTTGTAAACACAAAATGCAAACGAGCTTGAAGAATGAATTATAATGAGTGCTTTTGCGAAGATGATGATTGCAAACATTGAAGCCGACGGCACCTGCTGAACATGAATTTTTTTTTCTAACCACCTCTTTTTTTTTACCTCATTGACAAAAACAATAGAGCACAGCAGTGAGCGACCACCTTTTCCAGAAGATTCTTCCCATTCCTTTTCCCCATAGGGATTTCAGAAAATTCTTCAATAAAAGGCTTGAATCAAAGCAGCTCCCAGATGAATCGCATTGCAGCATTGTATTCAAAGCGCTTGAAAGTATTTGAACATTTAAAAACGACAACGGTAAAAGACTGTGTGCATATTTCATGAGGGAATGATGGGATTGAATCAAAAACAACAATACAATAAAAATTGATTTTCTTCGTAAGATTATCATTTCTTTATATATAGAAATGAATACTTTTAATCAGCAAGCACACATTAATCTGATCGAAAGTGACAGCAAAGATATTTCTGATGTTACAAAAGATTTCTATTTAAAATAAATAAAAAATTATGCTTTCTTTTCATCAAAAAATAACCCTGAAAAATAAAATGTATCATTGACTTGCGTAATGACTGCTGAAAATTAATCTTAACATCACAGGAATAAATTAAATTAAATTTATTAAATTAAATTATAAATTTAAATTGGACTGTTTTTACTGTATTTTTTGTTCAAATAAATGCAACCTTGGTGAGCGAAAAAGACTTATTTCAAAACATGTCAGATTAAAAGTATAAAATTCCATATGCTTGACTTTATTATTACAAAATATTCAGAATAGTGCAATTTTTTTCATTGTTAATTTGGTAACTCACAATGTATCGTCATTTAACAACCTCAGAGCTCATCGTAAGGCTGTGTGGAAAGGTTTCCATTTGCTAAATCACTATGGAGGAAATGAATGGATTCTTCACTTTTAGAATCCTACTATTGCTGCACATCTGTACGATAAGTGACATTTCAGTTCCAAATGAGCCTTCGGTTTAATTGCATGTCTTAAAGTAAACAGAAACAAATAGGAAGACAGAGTGGCTCACAGTTATTATTCACATAACCCTCCGGTTAGGACACACAAACATAATTAACATGACAGCACAGTGATTTGTTTTGATTAGAATCGTCGGCCCTTGTCAACGATCATTTCCTGCGTCAATCGTCAAACAGCTCCGTATTTGTCAAATTATTCCGGGTTGGCCAATCCACCTCACAGCTACAAGACAATCACATCATTTAATTGTTTGGATATAGTCCATTATTTGATCCTGAGATTAGCTTTGCTCTCCAGCCATTAGCGCCAAGGTCTTTTTCCATTAACGAATGCTAATGAAACAATTTTTCAATTTGTGACCTTTACAGAATGCATAAGAACAAATAGGAAAAGCACTCATGATTCAATACCTACCACTTCAAACAGAACCTTAATCTCACTGGAGCATGTCATTGTGCACGAGTAATTACCACCAGCCTCGCCAAAGCAGGTGATTCTGCCCTGGACACCAATCAACAATCTGTTTACAATGCAGCCGGGTGATACGCAGACAGTGAGACCGAATCTGATAAAGAGAGATGGGATATGAGAGTATCTCTGGATTGTAATCCTGCTCCTCTCAGTATATACGCACGCAGGCCTCTTGCACACGAGCCAAAGGTCGTCCATAACTGTCGACCCTTTTCACATTTAGGGGTAGAATTTTACCACATTTAGGTAAAATTGTATAGTGGTGAATACAAACAATAGTATTTATATTACTTTCTAACAGAGGAAAAACATATTGATATTGATAAAGGGGTTCAGAAGAGAGAACGAGGTTAAAGGATGTCATACACCCAGTTTGCTGTAATTTAATGTCAAGGTAATATAACACATAGAGTAAACTTAAGTGTACTTTAAATGTTTTTAAGAATGGAAATACAGCACTAAGAACTTTTTCTAGATTTTCTAGAATTTTCTTTCTCTAGATTCTAGATGTAAATAAGCAGGGCCTAAAACGAACATTTTCCAACACCTGCCATTAGTCAGTGATTCGTTGGAAGCACATCTAATTGTAATCTAATTGTAGCGATTCAAATTCACAGCGTTTACGGACATGTCGTTTGTGTGGAGCAGTATTTAATGTGAACCGCTCTGAGACATTGAAAACACTGTTATCATGAGCAGCTCACGTGAAAAGATCGCAACGCTTTACTTCGAAACACAAAGCACATCAGATTGCATTACAACACGGTCTGTGCAGTTTGATAATTGCACTATATTGCATTCTCAAGTGTTGGAATTATTTTTTTTTAAAGTTACCAGCCAACTGGCAATTAAGAGTTTTTGATGCTTTTTTTTTTTTACGTGCATTTGGTGCTTACCAAGTGTTAATTTTAGGCCCTGTTAATTATTGTGGAAACGCATCAGCGTCATTGTTCAAACAAAAATCTTTATCATTTATGCACTTAATTTTTTAGCAACATTTGTGCTACAGACACAAATGATGCTTTAAAAAGATCAGCTTCTTGAGGTGTGTAATTACTTTTATAAGCAATCGAAACACTTTTTTTTATCTGACAGATAATAAAAAAGCACTGATCCCATAGACATGCATTACCAATTTTTACCCACTACGCCACACTAAGCTCTCAGGCCGAAGGTGATTTATGATGATTGGTGTGCCGATCTTTATGAACAGAGATGTGTTGGGCTGATTATTGATTTCTACTCAGTAAGATAATGGATGTCCAGCTTAGCTGCTGTTTAAAGTCTTAAATACAGCCAGGATTGATAGCGACTGTCTCTCGACTGCCAACGAATGGAGAACTCTTACTACCAACTGCAAAAATTAACACATACTCAAGTTTTCTCCCTCTTGCCATAGTGAAGATATAGTAAAGTCTTACTATTCTTCATTATGTTTGTGTTACACTGCAGACTCACCTTAAAGTCCTCAATCATGTCCTGTACTGGACATCCTGGGCTTTCTGAGGGTCCCTGTGTACGCCAGGCTCTCTGTAAACTGCTGATGCACCACAATCCACACAGTTTACAGGGGCTTCCTCGTGTCTCTGACCCCCTTCCCAAATCCGCACTGTTTTCACATGGTGGAGTGTTGACTAATGATCCAGATCAACATGAATCTTCATCATAGTCAACAAACTCTATATGGACTCTTTTGGATTAAAATCTAAGGCAACTTTTCATATCAACATATCACAAGTATAGTATATATAAAAACAACACTCCAAGGCATTTACTACAGGTTTTAATTACAACATGATTTTGGTCATAAAAAAATGTAATAATGAAATGGAAAGTATCTGGAGCTTTTTCAAAGTTAAACAAGTCTCTTTTGAAACAATAATAAGACTCGAGGGTCAGTCGATGCAGTGAATCTGAACTATCACTTTGCAGTTTGCACAAAAAGGTTTTCTTCCGTGATGCTTCAGACAACTCTATTTATTTAGCACAGCTGTGGAAAAATCAAAAGGCCAGAGTTGTGCAGCAGTGTAAAAATAGCAGAAGACCCTTGTGCAGACAGAGATGAAACTGTTACTGCTCACAAGAATGAGTCATTTAAAGGCCAAAACATACTCTAAACAAGTACATCTACGTGAACTCTAAACTCAAGTACAAGGGATGCTATTGCAGATATTACTGAAACTCTTCTTCTATGGACACTACTGTCATGTTTTGCTGTGCAATTTAGTTCAAATGAATGTTTTATAGCCAGCTACCTACACAATAACACAGCTGTTTTAATTGCACAGACATTTAGCAAAGTAACTCTCTTGGGTTCTGGAGATTGAACATCATATATGTACAACAGGACCTTGCACACTTTCATATTGTATGTTTCTGGCCTGAAGCAGCAATGTAAGCTATATAATGTGAATTAACACAGACTGAGAACAGAAGAGCCGAACGTCTTCTGGGGAGGATTGTAAATGCTGCTTCTTAAATAAGAAATATTTTTCTTTCCTCTTCTCTCTCTCTCTCTATCCTCTCTTTCACACTAACAGTTCTCTTTAATCTTATTTGCATTCATATTACCTCACCAGGTGGTACACCAATCAGAGGTAAGAATGCTGAAAACAGAAAATATCCAAATGCGTCATCATTCGATTCCTCTCTCACCCCCAAGTGTCCCCCTCCATCACCCTGTCCCCACCTTCTCTCTCATTCTGGAGTCTTTCTCTTCATCTTCCTCCTCATCTTCGATCCGGCCTCGTCTCTGTGCATGAACCTCTGCTCGTCTGTCTCACTAATGGACGTCTGATTCAGTCTTACTGAAAATAATACATCCCTATACCAATCAAAAGACACAAAAACAAATCCATCTGATTACCATTTTTATGTATATAGTATATATATTATTTTTGTCATATGTTATTTTGAGGATCCTCATTGAGAATATAGCAATAATTACCAAAAAGGCTGAAGTTAAATATGTGAATGTGGGGAAATGAGCTTAACTGTCATTTTGTGCAGAACTGACCTTTACTTACTGTCCAGATGGCTGACAGTTTGTCTGATCAATAACTGAGGAGAGTTGCAGTGTGGCTTGAGAAATTGTGAGATACCTGAACAACATCTCATTCCCAGCAGCAGAAAAACGTAATGTCATAATGACAGTCTGTATTAACCGAGCACCTCTCGTCTCCGGCTGAAGAGTCCAGAACGGCTCAACTGAGGGATAGAAAACTCACCACTGATATGACAGGACTGATGTAGAAGGAAAGAAATGCAAGATTTGACTGTAACTCTGAGAGAATATCAGGGTGAGAAAGTGAGATGAGACAGAGAGAGGGCAGAACAGCATCTTTCAATGTCAGGATGACACCGGCGCTTCAGATGTAATACATGATAGAAAAAGTCTGCTTTCCTGATGACTAGAGAAGAAGAGACAGTAGCTCTGTTCCAAACACTGCTGAGCTGCATTTCTATGTACTGCAACAAAAAGCCATTACAAACAGCATAATTAAAAAGATACCTAATACCAAATCAAAGAGTCTTCACCTTTCTAGGAAGATACTGGAAGTAATTTTTTCTAAAATTATAAATATGACGTGTGCATAGGAATAATTTTAACCTCTCGTTCAACACAAAAAAGAATTAAACATGCATTAGGTGTGCGATTTGTGCTTTAACTGTGTATTTTATTATTTCATTACGCTGACACAGAGAATGATGGGAAAATTAGTTTTACATAATTGGTGGTGTTTACTTTTAGATTAACTTACATTGCATTTAAGCGACACATTGTGTTATTTTAGAACTATATATTTAGTTTCATAATTTAGAATTAGGTTTTTTTTTTATGTTTAATGTTTTCACTTTAATTTTAGTTAAAGGTTTAGTATTTCTGTGTTTTTTATATGTTTGTATAGTTTATTATTATTATTGTTTAGTTATTTCCTTATTTTTAGCGCTTTAAAATATGATAAATGTTCTCTTGGCAAATAACCAAAATAAAATAAGTGTATATTTTAGGTAATATTTATTTTATTTCAAGTAATTAATTTTTTGAATACTTTTAGTAAACCATAATAACCCTGGGTGATCCCCAAAGGATTTTATTTTTTACATTTCACAGCTCACTTGGGTTTGGAACAGATCTCATATGTTTGTGTATGTGTTTATGTGTGCTGTAAATGTTTTAAAGACTCTCGTGGAGCGAGGTTAATGCTCAGGTCCCATGCACTCACAGTCTTTCGATAATGTTTCTATTGTTAATGCACACGTTCAAACCCATCCCATAATGCATTTCAGGAATACTTCTGAAATACTCTTTGACAGCATATTTATTTCTCACAGTGTGCTTCCATCATCCACAGATTGCATGATGTATGTCACATCACGCAAACAGCACCGCCATACTAAAACACCTAATGAGCTAATGATTTTTGTCAAAAACGCAATGTATATGAACCTTTTGTGTTAATTTATGTGTTATCAACAGAATGCCGAACCCAGGTAAGTGACAGTGTGAAGACGGAGATAATGAACTGCGAGATCTTTATGACATTGCCATCAGAAAAAAACAAACTTTTAGTTTTAGTCCACCTGGATCTGCTTTTGTTTGCAGTATTTCTTGTCAGTGGATTTCTTAAAGATGTATTGACAGTAATTGCAACGGTTGTATTACCTCTCGTTCTCTAAGAGCACGACTTTGTCTCGGCTCGCAGAATAGCAGAGCTTATGTACAGTGACGTTTATAGCTGGCATAGCCTGCAGGTCTTTGTACTTGCCACAATGAATAAATAACGCCGTTTGCTTTAGATTTATTGAATTATGGAGTGAAAGATGTTGCTCTTTTCTTTCTGTGTTTAGAGAGACAAGAAAGGTCATATGCCAGCCGGGTGTTAGTCAGTGTGTATGTATGTGTTGTTTAGGCAGAAAAATAGTTTCTGTTCCTCAGGCTGCCTTGGTTTAAAGCGATGGAGGTTGAGATTGTTTGTGAGTGTGTGAGAGAGCGTTTGTGATTGTGTGTGTTGTGTTTGCAGGGGCTCTGCAGATTGAGAACAGCGAGGAATCGGACCAGGGCAAGTACGAGTGTGTGGCGGTGAACAGCGCAGGAACACGCTACTCCGCTCCTGCCAACCTCTACGTCAGAGGTAAGATCTGCAACCAAATCCAAAACCCCATCCCATTTCACCTCGATCTGCTCTCCACACAGGCTTTAGCACGGCCAGAACAGGACCTGTCACTCAAAAGCTAACGTTTCTCTCTAATCACCCATTTGTCTTAACAGAAACACAGTTCTGCAGCGGAGAACTGCTCCATTGGTTTCCAGTTTTGAATAATCGAGAAATGTTTTCCACACAGCTTTTGCTAAATAGTGATGCATAGTAAACAGTATTTGCCTAGATATGTTTTTACTTCACTTTATCATTTAAAACCTTTGAACTTTTACTAGAGTATGTTAAATTTGACTAAATTTTAAAGTTACAAATCTATACATTACTGTATAAAGTGAAAAATTATACATAGATTTAACAGGACAAACATGTAATTTTACTTTAAAATACTTGTAGCAAAAAAAAAAAAATTACGTTGAAAAAAAATCTAACGTATATTTTAAGGGTATGTGTATTTTTACTTATTTTATTTATATATATTTTTAAACATTTTAGAACATGAACTGCCACTTTTATGACCATTTTGAGCAAACAAATCTTTGAATCAATATTTTAATCCCGAATCAGTTCATTGAAATGAATAGTTTGAAATTCACTTAAATTAATCATACTCCTTAACTATAAAATTACAAGCTTATCTTTACACTTAATATACTTTTTAAAAGCTTTTAAATCCAAGATGATTATAGTTGATTTACACTGATATATTTTAATAGCTTTTTTTCACAGTGATCATTGCTATTTCTATTATTTTTGACATATTTAATGTGTTTTAACTTATTAATTCCATAACTTTACAGTTTATATTGCATTAGTTGTTAGTTGTGAGGAGGTCGGCCTTTCACCAGAGATCATTAAAAGTCTTAAAGGTCTTAAAGGTACAGTAGCAAATGCAGCCTGTTTAATTGGTAATGCGAGAGAGAGGTACATTTTTTGTGCATGAAACCTGATTAGCATTATAATTGGACTTCAGGAACAAGTGCAGAATATATTTAAAAATAGTAAAGAGTAGCAAATGAGATATAATGCCCTCTAATGCTGCTGGTCATGAAGGCTGGAGGAAAGTGTTGTCAGGGCTTCATCAAGGAAAGGACCGTGTTGAGACTTGCAGACTAGAACGGAGAATCCCGTTGTGGAAATTCCCTCATTAATGTTGGGATCTATTACAGCAGATGTAGAGACCACTGAAGCCTTGTTTCAAAGAAATGCCTTATTTAACAGCCACTTTTGCCTGGCAAGTGCTTAAAGGACACTTCAAATTCAGACCTTCAAACATGGTGATACATTGTTCTTCTGAATTTTTACATTTGTGTATGTGAAATGAAAACAGGGGAAATGAGAACTAGACACAAATCTTTGTCCATACATTTTCCTGGTCTTCTTCCTCAAGGCCTCGACCAATCGGAGAGAAGCTCATATAAATGATGCATCGTGCAGATCATATTGTGTGAATTCTCTCAGGAGCCCTTTGATCTTTACACAGACCACACACGCTCTCAGGACTTGCCTTTTGATGAATGACATTTAATATATATGTATGAGCATCTGATGCTTTATGGTTGAGAGAGAGATGCTCTCATTTTGTAAGTCCATGAATTTTTCACTGGTAGTGTCATACTCTTATTGCTTTTCTATTCAAGGGTTTGAATATGTGGTCTTTATGGTCAAGTGAACTCTGTAGGCTTATCACTGTGTGTGTATGCATTTCTCATCCATTGTTATTCTATAACTGATGAGTAGGGCTGGACGATAGAGCCATTCAATAATAATGGCAATATCTCAATATTTTAGTATTTGCTTTAAATGATTTTGTTTCATTGCAAGGAATTTTTATTTTAACCAAACAGTTACTACATGTAAATTCAAGATTGTTAAAGTTAAATACAGTAAAAAATATTTTTAAAATAATCAAGAATTGCTTTCGAATGCTTGTTTTTTCACTGAATGAATGAGAATATTTTATAATTCTGAATAGTATTGCACAGTAAACATAACAGCATTTACTAGTAAACACATCAGCATTGGTTAAGATATATATTTGACTAAATATTAAGGCATATAAATTGCCTCACATGCACTTTCATGAATTGATTTACTGAATCAGTGAATCAATTGATTCCTGAATTGATTCATTGAAACTGATTCACCTAAATGAATCAAACGTACCATCTTATCACTGCTTTAAATACAGTCAGTGTTTATAATCTTGTCGGCCAGCCCTGCTAATGAGAATGTTTTCTGTATGCTGTGAAGTGGTTTTGTTCTTCTTTATAGTCTGTCTAACAAGTGTCTCTCTCCAGGTGTTCAAACTTCACTTACACACACGTACTCTTAACAGATCTCTTCTGAACGCTGTGTGTGGGCCTGTGTGTGATTGTTTAGTGCATTTCCTCCCCGTCTCTCTTTTACTCTTATTTATCTGTCTTTTTTTCTATGCTTGGGTTCAACTGCAGTGAGTAGGTGTTTATCACTGTATATAGGAGTGATCATTTCATAACTGCTTATCCTTTCATGTGAAAGATTGTGTGTGTGTGTGTGTTCACTCTCATTCTCATGTGCCTTATCACACTCAGACCCTCAAGCACTGTTGAGGGTCTTGCATCATGCTTCTTCTGTGTTTGTTTATTTGTGTGTGTGTTTGTGCTGTTGTAAATGTGTAAGTTGTAGGCAGAAAGAGATTGCAGAGAGACATACCATAGGTTAATTCATTCATTTTACATGCACACAGGTGTACATGTACAATTCAGTCCTTTTTATTCTAAAAATGCAAGCATTTTTCTTGTTGGGTAGGGTTGGGGTTAGTCTATAATAATTATATAGTAATTTGCTCCTGCGGTTAGTCATCACCACTGCAAGGCAAGAATGCATGTTAAGTACTGTATTTTCTGGAATATGTCACTTTTCTATCATCTGAATCGTGCTGCAAACTTAAATATTGCAAAGCGACTTGTGTGATGCATTTAACAAATTCATAAATTTTAACAAATACTATAAATATTGTCTGGCACTAATGTTTATAGTATTTATAATGTTTGCAAACCTTTCATTCACTGATATTTTATATTATTTATGAGTGTAATAATGCCACGCAACTGTAATAAGAATATGTGACCAGTGCATCTTTTTTTTTCTCTCTCTCTCTGCAATTTTGACCCCGTGCAACTTATTTTTCAGAAAATACAGTATGCGCTTGCAATGTATCGACTTCAAATCTGGCCTGAATGTAATGCATAAGCTGTCATAAAATACACCTTGATTTATAATACAAGATCAAATCTGTAAATGAATGGATGTGTGAGTGTGTTTTGGGGGTGTGATTGTCTCCATGTTCTCGTCTCACATATCTTTTATGGATAAGCGGAATATTTGCCTGTTTTACTCTCTCTGTTTCTCCTTGTCTTCCTCCTCCTCCTCCTCCTCCTCCACCTCTCTTCTCTTTTTTTCCCTTCCTCCATCATCATCGCACCCTGCCATCCAAAATCAATCCACTCCTCACTCTCAGACCAGCGGGAAGGTGCGTTCTTTTCACTATCTCTCCTCCTACGCAGAGGGTCGGCCGGTGGACGGGAGGCGGCGTGCGTCCCCTGCTGTCATGTGCTGTCTCTCTGGAGCTCTGCTCTACCTGAATCTCTCTCATCCCCCTCTTCCACATGCATGATGCTGTCTCGCATTTCAGCTTGGCCTTTTTCTTCATGATGCATGTGTCAGAACTGTGGATGTTTTGTAGTTTTGTGTAAAGAGCCCTAAAGCAACTTCAGGGATCTTTTAGGCTGTTTTCACACTTCGACTACTTAGTTTGAACCTGAGATCGATGTGTTGTGTTTTTTGGCTTCATCTATGGTGCATTTGTTTAAAAAAAAATGGAAACCAGTGTTGAGTCTTTCAGTTATGCTTTTTTTATTTGTTTTGTGTTGTTTTACATGCATACCAATTGCAAACTGCAAAAGCCCAAAAGAAACATCCATCTGGTCCATGTTTTAAAAACTGCACTTCTAGTTTGAGTTGTTTCACATTTAGCTGTGAACTGCTGTCCTATAGCAGTGTAAGGACTCTTCATCATACAACTGTGTTTTTGTTCCTTTGGTTTTTACCAAGGTTATTATAGTTAACTAAAACTAAAACCATGAAAAAAAGTAATGTTGCATGATAGTTACCTTAAAATATCTAAACTTATTTTAAGCTAGTTACCATTATAAATAAACATAAACACATTATTTTATTAAAATGGAAACTGAAAATATAAAATAAAAACTTACCCAAAATAATAATAATAAAAACTGTAATAGTATCTCAATGATACTCAAATTACATTACATTACACTTGCATTTATCTCCTGGCATCATCTCAGAAGATGCGAAGCATGTGAAGTGTGAAAACACCCTTTGTGTCACAAGGATCTCTGGCAGATATTTTGTTTGTCTGAAGTATTTTTATGTACAGACGTTTTCTTGTGTGCATGCTCATGTTTTAGGGAGGTGTTTTGTACAGCGTAGTCTGTCAGCATCATTCTCTCTAAATGAACAGGATGATTTCCTGTTGTTTAAAGCCTGAACTCAGAGGTCAAAGAACAAACAGAGGAATCCACCCTTAGCTTTGCGGCTCAGACCTGTTTATATACCAGTTCAAATTTCAAAGATGGCAGCAATCCCCTCTCTGCTCCATCTTCAGAGGGCTTGTTCTGTGAACTGCCAGAAAGCCTTTTGAGCTCTCAAGTATTTAAGCTGGCTAAAGCAGCTTTCATTGTTTGTTCTGGATTCAGTCATTTGGTGAGGACTTCCGATGTGGAGAACAATACAAACAGACAGCAAATAAGATGGCAGAAAGCAAAAGAGGTTTTTCGTCCCAGCGTTGTTTGTTTAAAAGAGTGTCATTATCCTTCCAAAAACCCGGTGCGATTGAACCCGGGCATCTGTTCTTCATATAGGAGGAAGACAATGTCCTCCTTATGTCACATTTTTGCAGAAACAAGCCGTTTCAGTTGGGCTAGAACAATGCATGACATTGACAAATTAGCTTTTTCCCTTTGAAGTGTGGAAGCTTAAGGAAAATAGAAACAACATACTGTCAAAGAATATGGTGGTTCAGGACACACACAGCAAATGTCCTTAAAAAAAGTAGCTTCCAGTTTGCACCAAAAAAGTTTTACAGTTTTATATATTATATACAACTTTATATTGCATTCCATTCAGATCATGATTTTTATTTATTTATTTTTTGTTTGTAATTATATTTTCTTGTTTTTAAACAACAAAAACTGACCATGTTTTGCACATAAAGGCTGCATTTACACTGCAGGTCTTGAAGCCCAAATCCGATTTTCTGACAATATCCGATTTTTTCCACAACCAGCTTACATCATCTTTTAAAAGTGACCCGTATCCAATTTTTGCATTTACACTATACACTGCTGAAACTACCAAACGTAGACGTTCTGACCCAGAAAAGGAAGTAAAACAGCACGAAATACAATGGATGCAGATGCAAATCAAATTATACATTGTTTTCCACAATATTTTGAAAAGTCGACAAAAAAAAATCTGCAAAACATTGGTCTCGTACGGCAGAGAAAAAAGAAGAGCCCTTGTTGCAGCCCTGTGCGAATTTCGCACCTATTATAAGTCATGTGATCTCAGTTGGTGGTGTCCACCTGAGTTGACGTCACTTTTTTAATGACGTACGACTCTCATTTACTGGGGAATATCTGATTTGTCTGCTTACATGGCACAAGCAAATGCACGTATCTGATCCATATCCGATTTATTACCACATATGAATGAGGCCTGAATCCGATCTGAGAACATCGGAATCCATGCATTTTTTTCCCTACTTACATGTTCACCGGTCATATCCGATCTGTGCCACATGAGAGGAGAAAAATCGGAATTGGGTCACTTGAACCATGCAGTGTAAATGGGGCCAAAGTTGCACCTTAAATTTTAAATAATGCTATTATATGTTTATTAGATGCATTTCATTATGCAGAAATAAAAATGAGATATTTTGGCATGGTTGTGTGCATAATTAATGCAAAACAAAAACAAAAAATAATCAATCAATTTGGTTGTATATTATTTGTTTATTTAATTATTTTTAAACAGATTTAGGGAAAAAAATATTTAAAAGTCCAGAAACCAGTAGAATCATTGAAGAATATACAGTATATAATGTAACATTAGGAACTTTCAAATAACCATATGGCAAACGGTTCCTGATAAAGAGGTTCTGGTTGGGTTGACATGTCCCAGGTTTCTGGCAGTCGTTTCTAGGTCAGCCCGATCTCTGTGCTGATCATCTCTTCAGGTCTTCAGGTCTTCATGTCTTAATGCATAATTCACTTGATATAGCCTTGGGCGAGATATCTTACACGCTGTTGTTCTGCAGTCTCTCTCATTGGCACCTGCAGAGCACAAATTAGACATTTCAACACCCTGTAGTCATAAATTCGACTTCTCTTGTCTATTATAGAGAACATTCACGCACATCTACTGAGGAAGGTTTTTTCTTCTTCTTTTTTTTTGTCACTAATTTTACGTATATATTTTTGTTTGTTTATTTGTTTTATGTTTTTGTAGATGCAACCGTATATCAGTGAGGGTCAGACTAAATCCAGCCAACCTGGCAGTTTCAAAAGATTTACTCTTCTTTGGCACGTTGTTCTTGGACCCTGAGTTCATGTTTCTCGTATTTCTGTAAAGCACTTGTTTGATGCTGATTAGAGACTGGTTCTCAATAATCCAGCAGAAGATTCACAGCGAGTTGAAACCACAGAAGACGGTTGAGCTGTTGTGTCCATCCCTGACAGCAGAAACATTGGCAGGATCAGGAGTTTGCTTGTTGTAGAATCCCTCTCTGATCACAGCTTGTTTCGGAGAGTTATCCAACCATGTTTTATTTTCTGTTGAGCAGACAAAGTTAAAATTGGTATCTTTGCACTATTTTATAAATGTTTTATTATTTTTTCATTTATTGGTGTTTTAGTCTGTGGGTCACACATACATGCTCTGTTGACTATCGCCTATGTGTGCTTTTTTGCTTCATGCTTGCATGACCATTGATGTGCATGGAATTGTTTATGTGTGTACATGCGTGTGTATGAAATTGCTTGTGCACTGAATAAACCCCATCTACCTACAATAACCTCACCTTCAAAACCTCCTCTCTCTCTCTCTCTCTCTCTCTCTCTCTCTCCTTGCACTCTCTTCCTCTTTTCAGATTGAATGTGTGCATGCATGCATGCATATGTGTCTGTCTGCATGTCTAACTGCAAGCTTTCATTGCTCTGTTAACACTCCCAGCAATATTCTCACGAGATCAGTGACTAAAGTCAGCTCAGCCCATTCTCTAATCTCACCATGACTGCTGGCATCACTCACATCGCTCACGCCAGTCTGTTTTACTAGCCAGCAGAGACTTCACAAACTTTCTTAACAACCTCTAACTGGGTGAAACTCTTGCCATTATGTCGTGACCATCCCTCATGTCCATGGGTAACATCATCCTCTCTATGTACAGTGACTAACATGGATTAATGTGATGTCTCTCTTGCACTCTTACACCTGCAGGCATTCCTGCCCGACTAACAAACTTAACTCAATCCCAAAAGTCCAAACTCTGTGTGTATCTCTCAGAGATGATGATCAGTCCGGCCGCCTCTGGCCACGGACAGTACAGATCACACACTAGAAGCACAATTTGCTCAGTGTTTACCTGGCTTGAATCAAAACGTTTTGAAATTAATTTTAATTTACGGTACCTGCACCTCAGCGAAAAAAAACTGTACAAAAAACTGAGTTAAAAGTTTTGTGGTTAAAAGAAATTATGTGGCCTAACCGAGTGCTATTTTGGCCTTTACTAGCCACTATCATTTGTCACTTTGTCATTGTTTTTTTGTTTTTTTTGCATTGCATTGCATTGCATTGCAAAAATTTTGGAAACTCATGAGCTGAAAGCTTCGTTCTATGCATTTAATTGGATGTGATTAATTTTTTCTTGCATACTATATGGTTAGAGTTAGGATGAGGGTTTGGTTCAGGGTTAGTTGCATGTAATTATGCATAATTTATTGTTATTACTATAGCAAGTAAATGTAACATCTGTAACATGGACTCGGTAAAATAAAGAGTTACCCACCTTACCCACTGTAATAATGCTGAAAGTGAAAACTGTCCTTATGTTGTGACAGAGCGAGATGACTGATTATTGTTGGTCTTTGGGTGATAGTTAATGCTGCACTTTCCAGAAACTGCATTCAAGTCAAATAAATACTGAGCATTTGTAATCGCTCAGCCGCATACTTTCCTCATTTATCAGCAATCATTTCCTCTGTGAGGAAATGAGCAGGTAATGTTCAGATTTGGATGAGAGAAGTGAGACTTGTTTATCCATGAAATATAGGCAGACGTCTGGCTGCAGAGCTCCTTGTTAAACTCAGCTGCCATCTGAAAACAATTCCTCTTTATATAAGGAGAGACATTATAAAAGATCGGTTTATTAGTGGGCTCTCCATGGACGCTCTCAGAAGGCTGTTTAACCATGAAGTCTACAGAATATGCTTCTCGTTATGGTTTGCCCTGGAGATACACAGTGTGTTTGCTGTGAATTCAGTGGACAGGATGGTTTGGCTTTGGCTTCACACCAACTAAACATGGTGAGGACATTCTGCTGTCAAATCATGGCATTATTGATCTTAATTAGATGCAAAAAAATAAAGGTTTACAATGTTAGAATGGACATTGTCGTGCCAATATTTAAATAAGGCATATGGAAATATTTTTTTTTTAGCAAAAAGGCAGCATATACTGTATATAAAAAAGGCTGTTGATGTTAAATTAGCCGTACAGTCTCATTGATTGCTGAAGGCATAATCAAATTATTGATAATCATAAATAAACAAAAATGCAAGGGGTGGCGAATATTAGAAACTTTATAAGTGACAGGCATTGGAAATCTCAGCTTTCAGAGTCTGAATATCCCTGTTTATATCTATGAAATAATAAAGGAAATGTGCATTGCGCTGCAAATCTATCAGTCACAGGGAAGACATTCACCTGTCCGCCGAGATCCTGAGCGTCTGTCAGTCCAAGATAGTGTGACAGAGACCTGAAATACAGAAAAAAGCACTGCACACCTCAGTGCTACTGGAACTGATTTTACTGACTTTGATTGATGTTACTCTTGACTATATATTTGTAATGCAGAGTTCATTTAGTGATATAATGGTGAATAGCTTTCCAGCTCTTTGGCAGAAGTTGAATTTAATGAGACAATACGAACACTCGACTGTAAAGACAAGAAAGGCGTTGAAATGTATTTACTGTCAGAACAGGCTCTTATATGGTGAATGTTTAGTAAATTAAGGCTCTCAGCTTTGTTACTTTGATTATGCTTGGCATTTGTCCGATCAGATTAATCATTAAGATATAGAGAGAGCTAATTCATATCTCTCATAGCTACAGTGCAGACCCTAGATGTCATTGGTGTATAGTCAGAGCCATTCCTGAAGCATATTCCCTGCCCTTCTGTATCTGTATTCTGCTTATTACATCATCTGCGCTCCTCCAACAGTCCGCCGAGTGCCACCACGTTTCTCGATCCCACCCACCAATCACGAGGTGATGCCAGGCGGCAGCGTGAACCTCACCTGCGTGGCGGTGGGCGCTCCCATGCCCTATGTGAAGTGGATGAAGGGGGAACAGGAACTCACCAAAGAGGAGGAGATGCCCATTGGCAGAAATGTGCTGGAGCTCACCAACATTCACCAATCGGCTAACTACACCTGTGTGGCCATATCTTCCCTGGGCATGATCGACACCACGGCTCAGATCACCGTCAAAGGTAAGAGACGCTTCACCTCAGATATAAGTCACGCAGGGGCTGCTTAAGGTTTGCACTTGTATGAAAAGTAGTCATGCTTATATATAATTAAAGATACACTAACATTCAAAGGTTTGAGATGTTTTGACGTTTTTGAAAGAGGTATTTTTATGCTCACTAAGGCTGCATTAATTTGATAAAAAAAAAAGTTAAATAATGGGTAACACTTTATAATAACTGCATGCTATTAATCATTAGTTAAGCATTAGGAAACAGTTAATTCATCATTTATAAAGCATTAATAGACATTTATAAGCAGTTTATAAATACAGATATAAATGCTTTAAACCTGATTTAAAAGCATATCTATAATGTATTTAATAATTGTTTTTTCATACTTTATTAATGATCAATTTATCATTTCTAAATTAAGTATAGCATTATTTACACACCAGTTATTAAGGAGTTGTCAGTGGTTCATAAGATCACTTAGAAATTGTAAGTAAATGATTAATAAACTATTAAAATGTGCATTCATCTTTTTATTCAGACATATAGTAATAGTTACCTATAGTGTTAATAAATGGTTTATTAACATTTATTTCTACTGTAATTCAGGGTTAATTTCATGTAATTGTTATTATCTATTTTTGTTAGCTCATCTAAAGTGAGGACTATTTATGCCTTGTAAAGCTTTTACAAATGAGATTTAAAGGCTGTTAAAATTTCTATGTTCTGTATCACTGTGTTGTGTTTGTTTCAGTTTTTTTGTTTAGAAGATAACTGAGCATTTAAATATCCTTTATAAATGCTTTACAAGGCATAACTAGTCCTCACTTTAGATGAACTCACATAAATAGTTAACAGACCACTACTAAATGCTTTATAACTACCTGAATTTACTACATTTCTTGTGATCTTATGAATCACTGGCAAGTCCTAAATAACTGGTTTGTAAATAATGCTGTACTTCATTGAGAAATTATAAATTGATCATGAATAAAGTATGAAATTACACATTATAGATATGCTTTTAAATCAAGAATAAAGCATTTATATCTGTATTTATAAACTGATTATTACTGTCTATTAATGCTTTATAAATTATGAATTATCTGTTTACTAATGCTTAATTAATGATTAATAGTGTGCAGTTAATATAAAGTGTTACCAAATAATGTAATGTTGTGAAATAGTATTGCAATTTCCTTTTAAATATATTTAAAGATGTAATTTTCATCATCATTACTCCAGTCTTCAGTGTCACATGATCCTTCAGAAATCATTTTAATATGCCGATTTGCTGCTCAAGAAACATTTATGATTATTCTTATTAATATTAATGTTGTAAAGAGTTGTGCTGCTCAATATTTTGTGCATACTGTGACATTTTAATTAGCAATTATTTGAAATATAATTTATTTTGTAATTTTATAAATGTCTTTACTGTCACTTTTGATTGATTTAATGCATCCTTGGTGAATAAAAGTATATTTTTGTTAATAAATAATAATAATAATAATAATAAAATTAGTTGTTAATTTGTTGGTTGGATATTAAAGAAAAAAATAATAATTTTGTTTGTGAATTAGTTATGCAAACTACAATTGTACCCACTTAAATGACAAGTGTATTTAAATTTTCTTTTCAAAATGTAGTAATACAGAAATATTTATATTCAAGTAAAGTAGTAATATGATATGATGCTTGGTTACATTAATTTAAATGAATACATTGCTTTTATAATCTTTGTCCATAAGTGATCCATACATCTAGCATTGATATCAGTTGTGTACTTAAAGTCAGTGATTATCTGTGATTATCTAGACGATAAGAAACAAAGCTGCTCTAATCAGACTGGGCCCAGAAACGTTGAGAGAGAGAGAGATCTCATCAATAACACACTCATGGGGATTCCCATCGACACAGACAGACGGCGCATGCAATCACCTCATCAATGTTTCATCAGAGCTGAAATGTGATGAGGAGATCTCTCTCCTCCTTTATTCTGCCTTGACAGCGCGAACAGAATCTCTGAGCTCCGAATCATCATTAAGGATTATTTTTAGCACTGTTGTGCGATAATGAATCCATTCGAAACATTTCATTGTCCCAAATTTATCATGTTAAACGCTTGCGTGAAAGAGCGCACTCTCTGAATTACCGTGCTGTGAAATCTAGAAAGAGGCTACACTCTGTGTCATGTTGTAAATACTGTTGTTCTCACACAACGGTTTAAAGATTTGAACAATAAGATGATGCTAAAACACAAATAGGTGTGCTCGTACACCAGAATATCATACACACCTAGGAATGGGCTCTTTAATTCTAGCTCGTAAGCACAACTAACAACTCACTCCAAATCATTAAGAGCATGATAGCAACTCACTGTAAGCCACTCAGGAAACCAGAGACTCTTGCAAGTACAATACAACTCGCTCTATCCACCTTTTTCCTTAATGCAGAAGTAAGCCTATGGGTGAGAATTCTGTTTCATTAGCTGCTTTAGGTAATTAACGAGGAGAATAACAATGTGCAGAAAACGGAAAACTCAGTACATGATTACATATTATTCACCAAATAGCAATAAGGTATTCATATTGAATGATTATCCCAATTTTTCTGTTTGCATGTAACCATTATTATTATTTTTATTTATTTATTTATTTTGTCAGCTGAACCTCTTTCACCTATTTACTTGAAGAACCCCTGAGAGTTGAAAATGTGTATTTTAATAATTAAGCATCACATTTGCATGTTCACAGTTCTCTGATGATGGTTAATGGTCACAAGACATGCAGGCAAACAAATAAAATATTTAAAAAATTTTAGCAAGTCTTTTATTTTGATAGTTGCTATTTTAAAATGATTATGTATTTTATTTAATTATTTGATTCTCATTTAACTCACGGACCCCTTGCAGTTCCTTCACGAATCCCAGTTTGGGAAATCTTTATGTAATTGTATGTTTAAATGTACTTCATGTTGTTAATAACAATAAATGTAATATATTTTCTTTCTCTTCGTATTCTTCGCAAGATTATCATATTTAAATCAATGTGATAAACTACATAGTTCAAAAGTAAATTAAATTAAATTTATGCATTTAGCAGACACTTTTATCCAAAGCGACTTACAGTGCTTTCAGGCTATCAATTTTTATCTATCATGTGTTCCCGGGGAATCGAACCCCCAACCTTGCTTGATAATGCAATGAGTTACAGGAACACTAAAAGTAAAAAGTAGTCTGATTATAGTTTACCTTAAATGTATGACATAACTGAATAGGTTACTGACCACATTTTTGTCATGTAAGTTGCAATCAGTTACAGACTACAACTTATAAATGATCCACTCAGCACTGATTACTGTAACCGTTACTGTATTAGTTTGTAAACGTAGGCTGCTCCGAGCTCCTCATCACTCAGTGAATCAGCCTGTTTTTATGGGTGTTTCTAGGGAAGTGTGTAAAATAAAGAATTTAGAGCAGGAGTCAAAGAGAAGTTCAGCTCAATTCAGGCACATGGAGTCGAGTTACATTATTAGCATTGATTAAAGTGTGCAGCGTGTTGAGTTTATCTGGCATTACAGCGGGTTTTTCTCACTGCCGTTTCCCTTCATGCATTTTCATGCTAGCGGAGGTTAATATCATGTGTTTAGGGATTTCTTTAAGCCTCCTAAAGCAGCACACAGCCACAGGTTTCTCTGGATTTTTCTATCCATTTCCACCCTGCTGCTGCTTATTCAAGCTGGTCTGTCTGGATTCTGACAGCTGCCCAATCGCATGAAGCACAAAAGTTGTTTAGAGTCGATTTCAGAAGCTATTTGATGACGATGCAGGCATTTTTCTTTCCGCCTGTGGAAATAGAGTGAGCTGATTGAGCTGACATCGAATAATCGTAATAGCAATGTTTAACACGGCACATTTTGCTACTTTGATGTTAAATGCCATCATTAGCATGTATCTAACCTGAGAAATGTTGCGGATATATTTGCATACGTTTGGCATACGATAGCATGTCAGAATATGTGGTTTAGTTGCTGAGAAATACATTTCAAACACTTTTTCGTGTTAAGGATGATAAATAATCCAGGACATGTGGCAAAAACAGTATAGCACTGTATGATTTAGCGACTGACGATTATTATAGCATATTCTTTATTGTGTTATGATCTTATTATATTACTGTTTGTATTTTGATGTTGATTGGATTTCGACAACTGTAATTGTTCAAACTGAGAAATATTTACAGTTTTAGGAAATTCATTTTCAAGTCCTTGAAATAAATTGACAACACACACACTTCTGTTGTGCTTTAGATATAATTATGTGGCTGTTAAAATAAAGTGCACTGAGCTGTACTGCTGATTCAATTCACACTAATTAATGAAAGAAAACACATCATACTGTCCTTTTTTGGGTTACTTTAGATGCTCATGCACATGCAAGGTTGCCAATATTATCATTGTTTTTTACAATCATAATTGTCAGGACACTAAATTCATTCTTTTGCATTCTCAGCTCTGCCCCGTCCTCCGACCTCTCTGATCGTCACTGAAACCACCGCCACCAGTGTAACTCTAACATGGGATTCTGGTAACCCCGAACCCGTATCCTACTATATCATTCAGTACAGGGCCAAAGTCTCAGACAACGGTTTCCAGGAAGTGGACGGAGTAGCCTCCACCCGCTACAGCATCGGTGGCTTGAGTCCGTACTCTGAGTATGAATTCCGCGTCATGGCGGTCAATAACATCGGCCGCGGGCCGCCCAGCGGGACGGTGGAGACCCGCACCAGTGAACAGGCGCCCTCGTCTCCTCCGCTGCGTGTTCAGGCCCGGATGCTGAGCGCCACGACCATGCTGGTGCAGTGGGAGCCTCCAGAGGAGCCCAACGGACAGATACGAGGATATCGAGTGTACTACACGTCCGACATGCACTTCCCACTCAGCACATGGCAGAAACACAACACAGAGGACAGCAGCCTGACCACTATCTCCGGCCTGGTACCTGACATCACGTACGGCCTGCGCGTGCTGGCGTTCACGTCTGTGGGAGACGGACCACCTTCAGACATACTGCAGGTTAAAACACAGCAAGGAGGTGAGACATCTGCCATATCATTTATTGTTTAATGAAAGTGAGCACATGGTATAAATATCAGTGTTGTTCTAGTATTTAGTTCAGTATTTTTCATTATTAATAAGCTTTTTTATATTTTTATTTGAGTATTTTATTATTATTTAATTTGAATTGAATTACATTTTTAATACTCCATTAGATTTTTTGTAATTGTGTTATGTGCTTTTGTCATTTTTATTAGTTTTAGTTCTTTTAAAATTTACCGTTTATGTTTAATTTACTATAAAATAAAACTGTGTTTTTTAGATATTGATTTTACCTTCTTATGTGTTTTTTAATGGATTAATAATAATAATATTTATTATTATTATAATTATAATAAATAATATATTAGTATGTATTTATTTATTATTTGCTAAATTTATAAATTTATTTGCTATTTATTTATAAATTGTATTTTATATATATTTTTTAAATATTTTATATTTATATTTATATATTATTATAGTTTTTATTAAAATGATTATCTTTTATTTTTGTATTTTAATATTTTATTATTATTTCATTTTAATTTTGTTTTCAGTTTGTTTAAAAAAATTGTTATCTGCATTTTTATTCGTTTTTGTTCTTTATTATTATTACTGTTTAGGTTTAATTTGTTTTTATTTCAGTATATTTTTATGTATTTTTGGATTCATTTCTTAGAAAATTTGGTGCTTTAATTATGTATTCATTTATTTATTTTAATTTATATTTTATTTAAGCTTGTTAACAAAATGTTTTTTTGTTTCTTTGTTTTTTAATCTGGTCGATATGGGCTGAGAAAAGATAATTCAACAACATATCTACATGAAGATTTTGTAATGTCAATATAATTGTGTGATTTAAGTGTATAGTAAGACAAACTCCATCTCTGACTGCAGTGCCGGCGCAGCCCACTAATTTTGAAGCAGAGGCCGAGCTGGACACCCGGATCATGCTGTCATGGCTGTGGCCCGTCCAGGATCAGATCACCAAATATGAGCTCACATACTGGGAAGCTGGCACTGATAACAAGGTAAAGGCAGAACACAGCTAAGGTCACTGAATCTGTGTGAATGACTACAGTAAGTTCACAATGATATTACTAGCATACATGCTATCTTTGCAGTATGGAATACCTGGATAATTTACAGTATACAGTATAAAATTATTAGCACACTATGCAATCATCTTAAACACATGACTGATCAGCCATATCAAATATGTTTTTTATATATATATAGAAATCATTTTGTCTTTTTTGTGGGCTAACAATAATAATATATATATTTTCTTTTTATTTTTTTGCTTAAAAAAACTTTATTTTTTTATGCTGACTGGGCATCACTGAATTTACATATAAACAACAATATTTATAGATTCCCTATATATATATATATATATATATATATATATATATATTTTTTTTTTTTTTTTTTTTATTTATTTTTTTTTTTTTAATATATATATATATTTGTATATTTTCAGGTGTGCTTTTGTCGTTTTTTATAAATATGTATTTTTAGATTTAATTTATATTTATTTCAACTTTAGTTTTGATCATTTTAGTATTTATTAACAGTGACAACACTGCATATTACAGTGCAGTTTGTTATATAATTCATACTGTTTCACAGATGAGAATCTGTATATACTATGCAGCATGCAGTTGTACACTAATAATGCATTCTGAACAGCTTGTGTGTGCCTCTCTTTGTCTTTTATCCATCACAGCACCATGTCATCTTTAACCCAGCTGGTTCATATGCTGTCGAAAGCCTGAAGCCAGACACACTCTACAAGTTTACTCTAGCCGCGCGCTCAGAGATGGGACTCGGGGTGTACACACAGCCCATAGAGGCCCGGACGGCCCAGTCCAGTAAGTGTCAACTGTTCATTAACTCAAACTGTGACCATCTTAGACTTTGACCAATTCAGTACTGGCCCAGTCACTCGGCTAAAGATTGTTAATAAGGTACGTTACTTTCCATATTTTTCCATTACTGCACCATATCGCTGACTTATGAAACATTCAGTGCAGGTGTTTACAAATAAAATGCAAAGATTTGACCATCAAAACACAAAAATATAATCTTGAAATATTTACTACATTGGTACCCTGAATGCATGATTATTTTTTGGCTCGAGACACATTAATTAACATTATAAGTGGTTTAAGGAGACGGAGTGAAATGCTATAAAAGTGTAAACTAAAACGTCACCTTACATGTACTAAATGGTTATTTATCTCGCTTTATCGCCATACAAAAGACCCTGTGTTTAATAGAGCAGAGCAGCACTGGTGTCTGTTTCATACACAGCATCACTCCAGCTTTTGGGCATCAAGGTCTCAGATGTTCCTGGTTTGTGGTTCAGGTCCGTGCAGAGCTGCAGTGACCGTGGAGTGCGACACACGCTGATTGTTTGTGTTCTCGTGGCGTCAGAATGACGCAGTCAGTACGGCTTAATCTCTGTCCTCATCTTCCTCCGGCTCCAGAGAAATGGACTAAAGCTGAGATATTTATGACAGCTCCTCCGAGAGATCTCCTGCTCTTCAGAGCTATTTGTTAGACGTGTCAGCTTTGAGAGGTTTGATATAAGCCGCGGCTTGGTTCCCACAGAAACACTGGCTTTTTCTTTACGTCTCCTAGTCCGTCTTTTTTGTCCTAGCATCTTTGAGTCGCTATCCTCACAGACCTGAGACACCAAAATCCCTCTGTCTTTCTGTCTCTGTAATTCTGTGCCAGATCCTAGTGAGCTGCCTCACTGCCTACATGAGCAGCTAGCTTATCAAGGGAGCATGTAGACTTTAATGGGCGACTCGTTTAACTCACTTCACACAGGACACAGGAAGTTTTTGAATGTTCATAGTGAAGTTAAGTCACATTTATCTTTGCATAGCACTTCACACAATACAGACTGATTCATAGCAGCTTCAGATTAATAGACAGGTTTAACAGGAAAATAACAGTTTAATGTTGTAAAAGGAATCATTAATGAAACAAAATCAATTTCAGCTATAAAGCAGCTGTACAGAAGATAATACAGTCATTATTCAGCTTAATTCAGTTCAGATTTGATTCTCATCTGATAGTGTGAGTGCAGTTAAATCAATAATATTACTGGATATTAATTGTCTTTTAAACCCTGTTCGTCATGTTTTTTTTTTCCTATGACTCATTTACTTTATGTTTTTGCTTAAAAAGCAGCAAAAGAGCAGCGTGAACACTTTAAAGTCAGCATGAAACAAATTGTGATCATTTCTTCCCTGTTGTGACTTACATCAAAGAGAAATGGCTTCTCAATCTAGAAATAAATGTAGGGCGGGACTTGATTGGATTGACTAGATCATTGCCATTTGCTAATTGCAGCGATCACACATGAATTATAAAAAAATACATACAAAATTACGTGCATATTTAAATTAGTAAACACTGCAATAAAAATAAGAACTGTCCATTTAGATTTCATGGTTACTTAAAAAGAAAAAACTAACTTTTTTCTTCCAAAGACATGAAAAACAGCATTTTAATATATAATTAAGATATAATATATAAATGGGATTTAATATATAATAGGAATAATTCATCCAAAAATGAAAATCATACAAATCTTTTTTTTTTTTTTGACTAATTGAATGAGTTATTTCTGTAATATCCTGTCTAGGTAGGCAGCTCACTATGTTTGACCTTCACACCTCTTTATAGCTTTCTCTCACTTCATTCTCTCTCATTACCATCTGCTCCGTTTCTTTCCGTCTTTAATATTCTTTTATTCATTGCTTTTTTCTTGCTGTCCTGTTTTTTCTCCTCACTGACCAGTGTCTCTTTCGTCTCTGTTTAGTGTCTTCACTTTTCTCTTTTCCTGTTTTATTTCCTTCACACTTTCCTCTGCTGATACTTGCTCTCTTTCTTTTTCCTCACACTCAAGTCTCTCTTATAACCATGTGCTTATATGTCCCTGTATTTATTCTTTTTTCTCACTATTTCTTTTCTTCTCAACTCCCACTTGTGTTTGTCCAGATGTGTGTCCAGTTTCTCTCGTCTCTGTTTAATCTTGTTTTCTCACCCATTTCTCCCACCTTTTCCCACACATTGTCTTTCCTCTCCTGGTTTCCTCAGTCCACAGGTGTAGAACATCTCATTCACACTCACAGATATGTTCCTTGATCTTCTGTGTGGAGTCGAACCTCTTATTTGACCTATTTTTCCCTCAGAAGCCATTTTCTGCCTGCTCTGCTGAACAAAACACAGGAGCGATGCAGTTTTCAGATTTTCATACGTGCACCATCACTGATATCGTTCAGAAAAGCCCATATGTTATGTCTGCTGCTTCTTCAGTCAGAATCAAGGATTGCAGAGAGCCGTGTAATAATCCTACTATATATTGTTTTAGTTTGCCGTGTTCTCAGGATGGGATAGACAGGAGCGGCGGGATTTTCTGTGAACTCAAGTGATTTTAAAAGTAAATCGATAGAGCATTTCAGACACTAGACAGGCCATCAATCACTTCAATTACGTGTCTAGCCAAAGACAGTGTGTCAGACACAGTGTATCTGTTATCTCTGTCATACTTTCACAGATACAGAGTACAAGTAAGCCATCAATCTCTGCTTTCACCTCAAAGCACAATATTTAGACTACAGTATATGCAGACTTTAAAAAAAAATTATAATAATGACTATTCACTCTTGTAAAGAAACGTTCAAAAATTAGTTTGACTCCGCAGCAGAAACTTAAAAAAACAAACATTTAATGGGTTCTAAATTCTTTCGACTTTAGAACATTTCAAAATAGATGAATTTGTGTGTCAGTGCTTTAAAGACCCCAGTAGGAAGCCCTATTATTATTATAATTTAAATAAACTGTTTTCTATTGTGATGCATTTTTAAAATGTAATTAATTCCCATGTTGTCCCATCAGCATCATCACAGTCTTCAGTTTCACATGATCTCTCAGAAATCATGATAATATGTTGATTTGTTGCTCAAGAAACATGTCTGATTGTTTAAAACTGTTGTTCTGCTTAGGTTTTTAGTGGAAAGCAGAATACATTTAGTCAAGATTCTTTGATGAATAGAAATAGGTTTTTTGTGGAACACTGTAAAATTCTTTACTTTAACTTTTGATCAATTTAATGCATTCTTGCTGAATTATATTAATACTTTATCCCCCCCATAAAAATATATATATATTGACCACAAACTTTTGAGCAATATAATTTAAATAAAAGCATCATTTAGTCTATTTGGAATAGAGTACACAGATTCTCATTTCTATGTGTGTTTGCCTGTATTTGCCAGTTTTGCAAAGGACCTTTATTTCTTTGCTAGCTGGTTGCATAAACTTGCTTAGACTGGATCTTAAGACATACAGATGCTAAGTGTATGCAACTGGTCCCAGCTCATGTGTTCCTGCACCCCTTTCCAGCCCCGTCCGCCCCCCCACAGGAAGTGCACCTGATCAGTCTCAGCTCCACCAGCATCAAGGTGAGTTGGGCGGCTCCTCCGGCCGCCAGTCGCCATGGAAACATCGTCAGGTACTCTCTGGCCTATCAGGCGGAGTCGGGCGAGGACCAGCAGCGTCACGAGGTCAAGGACATCCCCGCGGATGTGTCCAGCTACGTGCTGGAAGGGCTGGAGAAGTGGACGGAGTACGTGGTGTGGGTCAAAGCGCACACGGATGTGGGGCCCGGCCCGGAGAGCAGCAGCACCCGCGTCAGAACCAAAGAGGATGGTAATGCTCGGCTCACGGGTGCTTCAGATCTGCTCTCCGTATCTTCTAACTAGCAGCACTGAGTCTCAAACTCACCAGCACTAACTCTTCGTTCCGGGTTTCCTGACTGAACGGCATGAATCCACGCCTCCCTCTGCGATTCTCTCTCTTTCTTCCTTCACGCTGGAGGTTATTCCTGCTGTTCCTCACTCTTCTCTTATTAATGTGCACCAGACAGAGGAAGCGAGAGAGTCTCTGTAGTGGAGTGAAAGTTCAGGACAGCGCTGAGGTTTTGTTCTGTGAGTCAGTCTTTGCTGTGCGATGAAAAGACTCAGAACGAGTGGGCGAACTGAGAGTTTCGGTGGGGTTCACAAACCTCATTGAGACGCTCGCACACACCAACACGGACCTTTATTTAGGGAAGTCTTTTATAGATGGCTATAAACAAATATTACTATCCCATAGTTCATATGAAACAGGTAGAAAATCCCACAGATTTATATAACTGTTCAAAAGGCTGCATTTATTTGATTGAAATACAGTAATAAAATAAATAGTAGTATTGTGAAAAATTATTTTAATTTTAAATAACTGTTTTCTATTTTCATATATTTTAAAATTTAATTTATTTCTGTGATGTGCTGCTGTATTTTCAGCATCATTCCTCCAGTCTTCAGTGTCACATGATCTTCAGAAATCATGAAAATATGATGATTTGCTGCTCAAGAAACATTTCTCATGATTATCAATGTTGAAAACAGTTGTGCTGCTGCATATGTTTTTGGAAGCTGTGATATATTTTCTTTAGGATACTTTGATGTCTACAAAAATCAAAAGAACAGTATTTATCTGAAATTGAATTATTCTGTCACGTTATATATGTATTTACTGCCTCTTTTGATAAATTTATTGCATCCCTTTTAAATAAAAGTATTAGTTTCTTAGAACATGCACACACACACTCACTAAAACACCAACTTGTGAGCAAAAAAAAAAACGGTATGAAATTGTTTAATCATTCTGATTGAAGAACATAAGTGACTCTTAAAAAGCAGGCTTTTAAAGATTAATTTGTGTTCTGAATAAAGAATAAGGAATAATGAGATTCATTGTTTTAAATTAGCATATCTAGTTTAGTAAGTCATGCTGTGCAACATTATTAAGGTGAATTTATAAGTGAGTTAATATCATACGTGCCCTGGGAAGTATTATAAGAATCAGTGAGTGTTTATTCTGTCACAAATGAAATGGGTTACAAATGGCTTAAATAAAACAGAAAAGCATCACTAACACTGAAACTACCACTGCAGTCAGCACCGATAGACTGCTAAAAATTCACTTCCAGGAAAAAGAGACTTATAGAGAGAGAAGAGAGGAGATGGGAAATCAGAATTTGATTGACAGGCTTAACAGACAAGGGACATGTACTTCAAGCGTTCACCTGTCAATCAAACCGCTGAGCCCAGAGGAGACAGAAACGTGCAGCATTAAAACAAGCCCCACATATGGACATATGGACAGAACACACACATGCACTTACACTCATGATTCAACTACATTTTTACATTTCATGAAGGATCAAAAAGTGGTGTTTGCTCATGCAAAACTTTCCGCTAAGATGCTAGGATGTTGTGGGCATCACTTAGCAGCTGTCAGGGTGTTCAGGGAAGTTGCTAAGTGGATATTCACTGGCCCAAATCTAATCTCTATGATGCTATCTAAATATGAGTCCAGTTTCTCCTTCAGTGCATGCTAACATTCTTTTTCGTTATTACTTTATTTTAAAAATGATGCATTAGATTGATCAAACGTGACAGTACTTTATATAGGCTGGTTTTAAAATAGTTTTTGTACAAATGATCAATTTGTTTCAATATTCAGCAGCACAACTGTTTTCAACATTGATAATAATCATGTTTCTTGAGCAGCAAATCATCGTATTAGAATGATTTCTGAAGATCATGTGACACTGAAGACTGGAGGACTGATGCTGAACAATCATTACAGAAATACATTACTTTTTAAAATATATTCAAATAGGAAACAGTTATTTTAAATTGCAATAATGCTTCATAATATTACCGATTCCACTGTATATTTTAATCAAATAAATGCAGCCTTGGTGAGCAGAAAAGTCTTTTGAACAGTGTTTTTTTGATGGCTGATTGCTCTGTTGTTGATATACACTGCGAGATTGTTCTGGAAGGTTGTTTCTGTGCTATTCTGGTCTCTAGATATAGCTTGAATCTTTCCTGCAATTTAAGTCTGTGGAATGTTTTACCGTCTGCAGAGCAAAAAATTGTACGATTGATAGCTTAAAACAGTAATAGTAAATCGTATGTGAGTCTATATTGAACCAAGCATGAGCAATAGTGATAGTGATGCTAAGCTTAGCAAGGAACAAAACTCTAAACCAAAGATTCATGCAGGCCTGGGGCTGTTGATGCCCTTAACTTTGAAGTTTCATTTCAGGTTCTTTTGGAGGGTTATTAATCAGAACAAAATTAGATAAATCAAACTACTGAGTTTTCTTTTGCATATTCTGGTGAGAATAATGCGCTGCGGTGGCTGATAAGGCTTTAAACGGCGCTGACTGAAAGGTGCAGGTGCAGACATTGATGTGTTTTTATCTGAAAACTTTTCCATCGGTTCTTCTTACCTTTTCCGCCCATTCAGAGAAGCTCGCTAACATCCATATTCATCGAGCAGAACTGATCCCAGACAGAACAGTGTTTTTTATTTTTTATTTCTCAACCTCTTAACGTGTGTATTCTCACAAATCAAAGCACACACTTTGGTTTGAGGCATTCATAGTTTATTCACCGCAGTTATGAATGTCCTTTACGCAGGAAAGCAAAGTGCAGTGCTGCTGGTTGAATGAGTAGTTTGAGCAAGGTCACATCACACAGGATCTGAATACATGCTGTATTCTCACACAAATGTATTGTACCTGCCCATGTGTTGTGCTGCATATTAGCAGCTTGTGTAGACCAGGTCCTGTTTTCACATTTCCTGCATGAGGCTGGGCTGAGCCTAACTCTCAGGTGATCTCTGATATTTATGATTTGAGCTGGAGTTGGAGTGGCATGAAGTGGCTGTGAGCAGCGAGGATAGTGTGAACCCGTCCTGTCCGGTTCATCTCTCTGTCTGCATTTCCATGGAGACATGGTGAGAGAGCGAGGAAAAGGGAAAGTTGAGAGGGCGAGAAAGACGGCGGATTCAGACATCAGGATGGAGTATAAGCAGACGAAAGATTTGAGGAGCAAAGTCTGCGTTTTCATCTCTCAGAGGAATGTTATGCATTTAATATGAGTTAAACTCTATCGGCAGCACATCAACTACCACAGAACAGAAATGAGACTTCTCAAAGGTTTTCTATTGTTTAGAAATTCTGATTAATGCACTCTCATTAAAAAGCTGTCACTGTGGCAGAACCCTAAGGTAAAAAAGCTGAAATGCACATCTTTACTTTATTTACCCCTAAATGGTACATAGTACATTAAATATATCAATATTATTCTTTACAAGAATAGTATAGTATCCAAAGTGTAAATGTTAGTCACATTTTTAAAGGGTACACAGTACTAGGACATACATTTTTAAATTAGTTAATTAATACTGCATAATTCTATATATATTTAAAAAAATAAAAATAAAAAGGCCACAAAAGGGGTTCTCAACCAGGGGCCCCAAAAATGGCTTAAAATTGTTTAAAATAACAAGCTATATTATTATTTTATATGTATGTGGTATTTTTAAAGAATGATTTGTAAAGTAATGGAAATTGATTTTTTTTTAAAAGTTGAACTTAAGTCATTTACATTGAATATATATATATATATATATATATATTAGGGGTGTAACGGTTCACAAAATTCACGGTTCGGTTCGATACGATACACTGATGTCACGGTTCGGTTCGGTTCGGTTCGGTTCGATACGTTTTAGATACAGCAAAATGTAAAAACATCTCAACTTTTAAGAATGCCGCAAGCGCACCGCGGGTCATGTGACAAGAACCAACCAATCAGCTTCATCCTTTCCCGTAACAACGTTGAGAGCTCAGCCAAGATGAAGGAACAGCTGATCATAGTTGTATATGGATTGCAATTTTGAAATAAATTCAGTAGCAGAGCTACTGCAAGCGATTTTTAGAGCTGCAAATCCATTTATCCTTCGCTGAAATTTCCGCGTCTCATGGAGAGAGCACGTCATTGTTGCTTAGCAAAGACAGACGCCTCATGAGCGCTTCTGCCCAAGCGCTTTGGAAAGGAGGAGAAAGACGCGCTTAGCGTTTTCCATGCGTTTTTAGGCACGATATGTGAACGGCCCCTAAGGCGCTCGCTCACTCAGCACGCGCTGAAGGCTCGTTGCAAAATGTCTAATGCATTTAACAGACCAGAAATATAAGATCCTAAAATAACCAACAGGTCTGGTGTTTGGGTTGGATTCCCTGTAAGCTATAGTTTCTAAATGCTGCAGGGATAGTTTGCTGCGTGCATGTTTCTCCTTTTTTTCGTCTTTTCCCAGATAGTACTGACGCATATATCCCAGATATTCCCGCTGGTTTTTTTTTTTTTTTTTTTGTAATCTCGCTGGTGTACCCTGTCATGTTGCAGATGCGACATACCGTTGTTTTTTTATCCACCACTCTCTTGCCATCACCATTATAGCTTAAAGGGAATCCAAAGTGCACCCAAACACCAGACCTGTTGGTTATTGGAGGATCTTCTCATTTCTAGTCTGTTAAACGCATTGGCTATTTTGCAACGAGCCTTCAGCGTGTACTGAGTGAGCGAGCGCCTGCTGAGTAGCCTAACATAAACATATAAGATGGTGTTTTTTTCTTCTTCGGGAGTGTCAGGGGCGTTGCCTGTTACGTTGTTTGGGTTATTGGGCTACCTTGTTGAACGCATATCATTATATTTCTTTCTCTCTCTTTTTTTTTTTTTTTTTCAAATATAATTAATTACTCCAACGAACCGTTCGGTATACATAATGCGTACCGCGTACCGAACCGAAAGCGTCGTACCGAACGGTTCAATACGAATACGCGTATCGTTACACCCCTAATATATATATATATATATATATATATATATATATATATATATATATATATATATATAATATGGATTGCATGGAAATTGGGATGTTATATGGATGAAAATTGCTATTTGTCAATAAAAAATAATAAAAACTAGAAAAGTCATCGGTAAAATGTGTAAGCAATGAACAACATTATGTTGTTGTGATTATTCAATTTAATTATGATGCTTATTTAGAATAATTATATTAATTATGAAGATCATTATTTTGACATATTTCCGCTCTGTAAATGAAACTAATTAAAAAATACAGAGTTTCAAAAGAGTAATGACAGTAACTGAACATAAATGCTAGTGTGATAGAGATCACTCACTGGTCTGTGTAAAGTCAGATGCAATTTTTCAACAGTGTCAAGAATGCATAAGCAAACTTTCACATGAAATGTGCAAGACTGAATTATTCATTTAGCTTTCAACCCCCTGCAATGCTGGCCTAGTTTACTCCATTGTAAGTTCCAACCTTTTCCCCAGATTTGTGTCTGTGGTAATTGACATTATGCTGCAAAGGGTGTCGATTGAGCTGAACTTGTATTAAACTTGCACAAACATGCTGTTAAAATTGACCGTGTCGATGTTTGGTTCCAGTCCAGATCACACATCTGCAGAGGAGCACCATATTTTGGTTTATCTGTTTTCAGGCATTGACTTTTCTCTCATCTGCAGGTCAAGGCTGAATTTCAGCCAGCGCCAAGACATTTATACAGTTAAATGACTCCAATTAAGCACAGCCTGTTTTGCTGACGTTCAGCACTCCATAGATCTTCTGCACTTGAGCTGTTACTGCTGGGATGGGATCTGGTTATTAATCTCTTAATGCTGTGCTTTTTAACCTTCACTCCTGTCTTCCCTCCCTTCACTGCTTCATCTATTGACTATCAATTGACTGTCATTAACATCTACTGAACTGCTGCTCTTTTGCACTCATGTCAGCCTAAACTCCTGGGGGAGCTGAGCTGGCCGGGAGCGTTATGTGGGTTTGGTGAAGCCTGTCTCCCAGACTCTCAATGCAACACATTTGTAATTGTGAAATGCATGTCACAAGGATAGTTCAACCTTATGTCATTTTAAACCTGAATGACATATATTTATACTGATTGTTTCCATGCAATTAAAGTTTATGATGACCACCAATCTCCAAAAAGGCACAAAAATATTTTATTATTATTATTTTTATTTATTGTTGTTATTATTATTATTATTATTATTATTAAACAAAAAGCTGGTATTTCAGTCTAAATTATTTCATGAGTGCTTTCATGATGCATTTATTTTTGGAGTGTGAATATTCTTCAAAACAAAGAAAGAACGTCTTAATGCTGAATGCTAATTTTTGAGTAAAATATCATTTTAATTCTAGTTTAATTCTAAGCTTTTGTGTATTTGAGAAATGTAATGTCTGAAGGGAATTATAGAGAGTAGATAACTGCATAGCTACTTTATTATTAATAATAATAATGTTATTTAATTTTTTATTTTATTTTTACATTTTATTTTTATTATATAGATTGTATTGTTTTATTGGTTTACCCTTGTCCCAGAGTCAGACTTTTAATATTAATATATGAAAAATATAAAAATATAATTATATTTATATAAATAATTATTTTTATTATAATTAAATATTTTATTTTTACGTCAACATAAATAGATTTTATTTTGTATTTGTCCCAAGCTCAGGCTTTTATTATTAATATTTGAAATTGTCAAAATGTTATTTTTTTATTTAAAAAACATTTTTCTCGTATGTTAACTTCTTGAGAAATATAATGTCTAAAGTGAATTACATGATATGTAAAAATTGATAGCCTGAATGCACTGTAAGTCACTTTGGATAAAAGCGTCTGCTAAATGCATAAATGTAATTTAATTGAATTTAATTACAGAGAGCATATTTTTAGCAGTACTAAACGTTGTTCAAGTGTGTTGGCTGTAGCCTGGGAGCAGGTTTTGTGGGGTCTGTACCTTTAAATGACCTGAGTGTGTTTCGGTGTGTGATCGAGCTCTAAATGTTTCTTCTCTGCCTCCCACAGTGCCTGGCGCCCCTCCACGCAGGGTTGAGGTGGACAATGTGAACTCCACGGCCCTGCGGGTGTCCTGGAAGCCTCCTCTGCAGCAGAAGCAGCACGGACAGATCCGCGGCTACCAGGTGGTTTACTCACGGCTGGAGAACGGAGAGCCGCGCGGACAGCCCATCATACTGGACGTGGCCCTGCCCGAGGCACAGGTACTCACAGAGAGAGAATAGAAAATGTGCAACCAAATCACATTGTACATGGATCCCCAGATTATGACAAAAAATGTATTGAATATGTCCTCATATTCACCTCTTTGATAGATATACCGTATCTTCCGGACTATAAGTCGCACTTTTTTTCATAGTTTGGCTGGTCCTGCGACTTATAGTCAGGTGCAACTTATTTATCAAAATTAATTTGACATGAACCAAGAGAAAACATTACCGTCTCCAGCCACGAGAGGGCGCTCTATGCTGCTCAGTTCTCCTGTAGTCTACACTGAAGACATAGAGCGCCCTCTTGCGGCTGGAGACGGTAATGTTTTCTCTTGGTTCTAAATAAATGCGACTCATAGTCCAGTGCGACTTATACATGTTTTTTCCCTCGTCATGATGTACTTTTGGACTGATGCGACTTATACTCAGGTGTGACTTATTGTCCGAAACATACGGTACATATTTTTTATATATTTGTCCTTTCTCAATATAAACTTTTTTTTTTAAGTTCCTATCGACTCATTCCAACTGAATACATTTGTGCTGTATACATTTTAAATAGATGCATTTCAACCACAGCTCAACCACATTTTAAAGCAAGCAAGTTGATACATAAAATGTTACTGAATGCATAAAATGTTAGCAGTCATCTCAATCTGACCAAAATCAGACAAAAGTGAAGTGGGAAGAGTTTTATTCATAAAAGTATTATTCCAGCTTGCAGAGGGATGATCCGAACTCAGCGAGTGTTATTCAAATGAAGTTAATATTAATATATATGTATTTGAGAGGAATTGGTTTTTGATTAAATGGATCAGGAGCTGTAGTGTGCTCTAATCCTTGCTGAGTATTGATGGAGAGCTGCTGTAGGATTGTTATTCAGTGTTTAGCTTGCAGGAGCACGCCGACTCTCTGACTCCAGGTGTCTGCCTCTCAGTCAGCCTGCTTTAGTGTGTGTGTGTGTGTGTGTGTGACAGGGAATTACACTACATGCATGACTTACAGCATGTGTGATGCTAAGAGACCTGTGCCTCATGAGTGTCAGAACTCAAGGAACAGAACGAGACGTGAGTCAAACTGCAGGAAAGTTTGGATGCATCCTAGAAGGATCTGCCTCGTCTACCTCGTCTGTCGTTCACATACACTCTTTTGGGGTTTCCTTCCTCCCTCGCAGCAGATAAACACACACCTCTTTATCCATTTGTCAGCTGCATTCCTGTCTTATCTGTGCGGAGACGAGGAGTCTTGAGCAAGATTCTTGCATCTCTGCACATTTGTTGTTATTATCAGATGCACACGTTCACTCATGCAAACCTAAAGTCATTAGTCGTCATACATGGACATCTATTTGTCAAACTAACTTGACAGTTTGTGTAGATACATTTATACATCAGTCACGCAGTAGAAACTTATTGCATGTTGACTGCTAATCTTGATTCACTTTATTAGCATGACAAAAACATGACATTTATGTTGGCGAAACAGTGAGTATAGTAAAATAACAGAAGTACAAATGATGTCTACAATTATTAGTATCATTATTATCTTATTATTTTCCAAGTTGTTTTACTTACATAACTTTACATAATTAAGTTTTCTATTTAATTTATTTTATTATAAAAACATTAATTCATTAATTTAAAAACAACCATGGGTTGACCAAAGTGCTGTACATAAAATTACTGAAAGGGCATTAAAAGACAAATATGAATAAATAAAATTAATTAACAAACTAAGCTATAAAACATTTGGCAACTTTTGAAACAATAACACACGTTTTAAGCCATCATCACCTGCCCAAATAAATAAGATTCAAGCATAGTTTGGGAAACAGAAAGAGAAGGCACCATATTTATATGCATTTATATAATTTTTGATTAATACAGTCTGTTTGTGTCATTTGCATCACAACCAATAGTTTTGGGTTTGGACACTCTTTTTCTTCAAAGGTTAGTGTTCTTGGTTACCAAGGAAACAACAGTTAAGGTAAAAAGCATGTGATCAAGTGAAAAATAAAAACAATATTTTTGTTGTGGCGAAGTTTCCAATTAAATTATTTCAAATTATGCAAAAGTTGGGAAATTATATTTAATTTTTTGTATTTAGATATACAATAAAATACTGGTTATGATGATTTAAATGCTATTAAATACTAAACTTAATTTGAGACATGGTGGAAATCACATTTTGAAATGTATTTTCTAAGAGTCTACAAGTTCAAAAGTGCCCCTCATTGGATAAATATTGTGAAATAAATAGGGCCGGGACTTTAATGAGTTGGATGAGTTTCGGCGGACCGATTATACTGAAGCACCAACTAGCGTTCGCATATCACTGCAGCACATCGAGCCTCAAGTATCACCTCAACGCAAAACATATAGCAGCTAGCGTGGACTTTACACTTTATGTTGAACTATGTATAATTTTGTTGGTGCAACAGTTTATGTTGAACTCTTTATTGTTTTGGCCAAGGTTATTGAGAGTTGGACTTAGTATGTTATGGCCTCTGAAGCAACAGAGAGATGTTTTCTAATAGTCAGTGTTTCCAATGATCTGAATGTAATTGACAGTATTGTGTTTTACTTAAAAAACACTTTACAAAAGGTTTCAAGACCTATAAGCTTCCTGAATTTCTGAAATGTACTATTACTAAATTGTTTCTAAATATGCTATTGCTACACTTCATGTCAAAAATTGCACTGGTCTGCTAGACTTGGTTGAACAAAAATAAACAATATTTTGTTGCTTAAGCGTATGTATTCAGTCATTATTCAATAGTATACTATAAATCCATGTGAAAATAAATTACTTCTCACTGTTCTCAGGTCAAATATTTATATGCGATTAAAATGCGATTAATTTCGATTAATTAATTACAAAGCCTCTAATTAATTAGACTAATTTTTTTAATCGAGTCCCAGCCCTAGAAATAAACTAAAGTAAGATGATAGTGAGTGAAACCAAGCAATTTGACATAAAATACATCATTTGCAAAGGAAAAATGAATCAAACAGTAGTTATTATAAGTAAAAATGATCAAATCTCCATCATCATCTCAGTATGTGTTCTTCTTTTGTGTAATGAAGGCGAGCTGCGCACAGGAGCCTCTCCATATTAGAATCGATAAGGAGCAGTTGGTTTGCTCGTTCTCTGTTCTCTGGGGAGTGAGAGATGAGATGAACACTCGTACATCACTTCCACGCGTGATGGATTGAATCTGTGCAGCGTGTGCTGAATCATTCTGAGTGACCCGTTCTGTCAGTCTCAGAGGCGGATGACTGCTCTCTCATGCCACCCGTGCGCTCACATCTGACTGCCATGTCCTTGTCTGAAAGATAAGAAGTGGCTCTCGGCTGTCCGTCCTGATGAAGTCTGTCCAGCAGTTATGCTCCACGGGCGTCATTTCTCATCACACTCCTAAAAACAGAGTAAAACCGCATCTGGGCTGGAGTTCAGAGTTGTGACTGAAGGTAGAACACGCTAAGATTGTGTTTAGCACTAATGTGAGCAGTTTCTTTTTATAAGCTGGCATTTTGCCCACTCTCCCTTGACTAATTAAAAAAATGAACAGAGTGATGTGAAACTTTAAGGCGTCATGGTTATAAACACACTGCTACATAAAGCCTTGATTAGATGCTGCCTCCCAGGGCTTTATGGGAGTTTATATGGCTCTAATATAGTTACTGTCCATTTATTTTTAACTAAAAGGTTAAGCAAACAGCCCTTGTCTTACCAAGAATCATTTTGGCTAAATGGCCATTTTGGAGATTTAAAAAAAAGAAAAGTAATGAAATAAATTCTTCATATTGTTGTATTGGGCTCAGTTACTGTAAAAAAAAAAAAAAAAAGTGCTTACTTTTATCATTAATACTAATATATATATATATATATATATATATATATAAAATTAAATATTTATTAAAGTACTTAAAATACAAGCTAAAATATAATAAAATATAAGCTAAAATTATAAAAGTATGCAAATATATTAAATTAAATGTGGAATACATAAATATTAGATGAAGCTTAAAACTTAAATGATGATTAGAAATAAAGTTGAAAAATAAAAAAGCTGGAAATTAAAAAAGAAAATTCGAAATTATGAAACCTTTATTTAAAAATTTTAAGTTTAAATAAAATTTGAAGTACTTAAATTACTAATACTGAAATTAAAATAAATCAAAGCTAAACAGAAAGTAATAAAAAATAGCAAATACAAATTTAATATTAAAGCTGCAAGCAGCATTTACGGGGTTCAAGCATTTAAGGCATCTGAGGTGGTCTGAGCCAACCTGGATGCATGGATGACAGTTAAACACATCCAAAATGGAGAACAGGCTAACAGAAACACACACACTGAAATTCAATGATTAAACTAATATATTAATACTCTATAAGCATATGCACACACACACACACATATATATGCACAAACATTTTGTTGCAGATATAGGTATCTGAAATAAGTGATAGGTGACAATAAACTTATTGCAAGTCTTCTCTTTTTAAGAGTTTAGATGTCATTTTCAGATTAAACTGTAATCATAATGTGGCAAAATTGGAAAAACTGATACATCTGTATGAACAAAATGGAAAACATCAATTCAATGAGATTTAAAATGTTATAACAGTTAATTTATTAATGTTTAGCTTGAATTCATGAAAACAGTGCTGTTTAACTTAGCTGAATGAACACATTAGTGGTCTTCCGCTGCCATCTAGAGGTTATAAATTGTATTTACTCAAACAACAGTGTTTTTAAACATAACTGGTATAGTGTTATTTTTTGCCCAATCTCTCTTAAATTTTGCATGCTTGCTTAGAATTAAATTATGCATTATTTTACACAGTTTTGATAATTTGTGGGCTTTCTGTTTGTATTAATAGGCCTTTGTGTACACTATGTAAAATAACATATTATAAAACCACTGGTTTATAGTGGTCCAAATGCAATTGTTCAACATGTTTTTGATAATTACTGACCTTCAGAGTCTACAGAATTGTACTTCAGTGGTTTTATTGATTTTCAGCTTAAAGCCTTGGAATACTTTGCCAAAGTAACTTTTTAAAATAATCTTGAATATTTAATTAACAGCTTTATTGACAACGTTGGTCCCAGAGGCAAAGTTGTTCAGAATGAGAATATTTATCAAATTATATGAAGATCTAGTGTTTTTGAGTGAATATATGAGCATTTACAACCAATTTGAGGCCATTTACCATATAAATCTTGTGTTTTGAGACCTTTTCTACTGTTATAGCGCCACCTATGGTCCGATCTCCATGAAACTTTGCATGCTTGTTAAGAGTCACATGTTACATGATGTCACCGACTTTGATAAAGTTTTGAGTTTTCGTTTAGGTTTTATAGGCTTTGGGGTATGTTTGGCCACACCCCTTTTTCTAAATTACCCCTTTACAGCTAACCAAAGGACAAAATTCAACATTTTTTTGATAATTATTGATCTAGAGAGTCCACAGAATATTACTGCAGTGGTTTGGTTCCGATCGGACAAAAAACCTAGGACTAGTTCGCAAAAGTAGGTTTTTAACATATTTGTGAATAACAATTGAACGATTTGATTGACAGCAATGGTTCTAGAGGCAAAGTTGTGCATGATGAGGAGATCTATCAAATGATATGCATATTGTGTTGATATGTGAAACACCACGTGATTACAGAACCATAAAACTTGTTAGCGCCAACTAGTGGCCGATTTCTTTCAAAATTCTTACAGACCTTAAGGTTCATGAGTCGAACGTACCCAGCGAGTTTCGTTCCGATCAACATCCGTTAACCCTTTCAAATAGGTGCTTAAATTTGTTTGGCCAATGGCGGCCATGTTTTTTGAGATATGCTAATGTCCTCATATGTACTTGTGCCCCTTCAGACCAAGACACTGCATACCAATTTTCAAGTCGATCGAGCCAACGGTTGCCTAGTTATAGCAATTTATGTGTTTTTTCTATCTTATAGCGCCCCCAAGTGGCAGAGATGCGCAATTTTTTTGATTTGACCAAAGATTGAGCTCATACATCTGTATACCGAGTTTGGTGAAGATATCTCATTCCGTTCAAGAGTTATAGTCAAAATAGCATTTGGCTAACGTTACCCTAGACGCTTTTTGGCGTACTGTTTCGCGTAAGAATCGAAATTTCAACTTTTTTTTGATAATTTTTGATATTGAGTGGACAGTGGATATTTCTGCAGTGGTTTGATTCCGATTGGTTGAAAATCCTAGGACTAGTTCGCAAAAGTAGGTTTCGGATATAGCTCGATTTTGCGAGAAAACGGTGCGTCGTAGACCCCAAAAAGGCGCCATACACTTTTGTTCGGTCTAACCCAAGGATTGCAACAATGCCATGTTTTTGAGTTTACGGGTAACGGTTTACGATTTACGGCCAAAAATGTCCAAAATTTTTGTTTTTTGCACTGTAGCGCCCCCGTTTGGCCGATTAGGGTGAGACTTTGTCAGAATGTCCCCTCGGGGAGCTCTACAATCTGGCCAAGTTTCAGCTCTCTAGGCCTTACGGTTTGGTCTGCACGATCAGTTTTAGCGGAGAAAAATAATAATAATAAAAAAAATCCTTACAATTACAATAGGGTTTCAGCACTGCGTGCTTGAACCCCTAAAAATTTAATTGAAAACTGACAATACAATATTTTTATTAAAAAAATATTTTAAATAAAAATGTTTAGTAAATTAACTTACTACTAAAATGACGATTAATAGAAATATGAAAAACAAACATAAAAATATTTGTAAGTTTAAATAAAAAAATTAGTAGTAAAATGACTAATACTGAAATGAAAATAAATAGAAATATTAAAAACAAATAAATAAAAATGTTTTTAAGTTTAAATTTAAGAAGTGAAGTAGAACAATTACTAAAACTAAAATGAAAATAAATAGAAATATTATAAATCAACAAATATGTAAACAAATATAAAAACTAATTTGATATAAATTAATTATATAGTATAAAAAATAAAAAATAAATATCTATAAAAAATAACAACAATACCCCTAGTGGCTAATATTGAAACTACAGGGGGTTCATGAGATTGTGTAAAAAAAATTTAATAAATAAAGTTGACATTTAATTCAAAATGAACTGAATAAAAATTCACTTTGTTTATTTTCTTAGTCAGCATTTCTGACTTTACTTTGGACAGTTCATCGGGACTCTTTATTCACCTGAACGAAATGATCTGTTTTTCACCATCCAATCAGTTAAGTGCACATACAGTGTGTCTTGATGCATGTCCTGTCTCATTCAGTAATCCATCACAATAAAGATATAAAATAGCTTCTCAATTCTTTTTCATCTTAAATACAGTAAAAGGTGTAGCACTTTACTCTGATCTTTACTAAAACAAGAGTCATCAAATGTTATTGAAATAAAATATGTATTTTTATTGAGAGGTTACAACATTACATGACATCTCAGAGGATGATTCAAGTAAATGTTAATATTAAAGGTGTTCATCTGAGAAAAGGCTCATGAACTGATGAACTAGAGAATAAGACATTCTATGAGGCAGGTTTTCCTGTGGTTTTAAAAGTCTTTTTGGCTGTAACTGAAAACTTTATTTTTGGTTCAGAGTTTGATGTTTGGACTGGTCTGACGGATTCAGACGGTGCATTGCTTTGTCTCTAGCGGCCTTTGGAAGATGCTTATGTCGGATTTGATTCTTACTGAAGGAAGCTCTCTCTGGATTGAGTTTAAGACGGATACAGGAGTGTTTTGGTACAGGACGGTGATGGGCGGCTGCTTTTTGTTTTCATACCTGAGGACCTTGAAGATCTCCTGCATGTGAGAGAGAGAGAGAGAGAGAGAGAGAGAGAGGAGAGCTGTGAAGCATGAGGCACGTCTCATCAGATAAGACATGCTGTCAAAGTCTGATCTATGTCTCCTTCAGCACAGGAGAGAGTGTGCACGGTGACCCGGTCACTGTGAGGGAGAGAGAGAGATCAGGAGACGGAGATAAACTCAGCCAAACACACAGAGCTTCTCCATGTAGGTGGAGAGGAGCAATCTGTAGTAAACAGGACTATCTTTTCCATACAGGGCGGCATAATGGCCTATACTGTATAAAAGGATAAAGCATGGTGGGCAGTGTTTTTTTACAGGGATTCAATGTGTGTGTGTGTGTGCTCTTGTTTTTGTGTCATATCAGGACACAACTCTGTATAATGACATGGGTATGACACTGGTATTACAAGGAGAGGGTGTCTTATGAGGACATAACCCATGTCCCCATTTTTCAAAACACTTATAAATCATACAGAATGAGTTTTTTTGAGAAAGTAAAAATGCACAAAGTTTCCTGTGAGGGTTAGGGTTAGGTGTAGGGCCATAGAATATACAGTTTGTACAGTATAAAAACCATTACGCCTGTGGGATGTCCCCACTTTTCACAAAAAAGTGTGTGTTTGTGTTTGTGTGTCTGTGATAAGATCTCTTAATGCTGCCACAGATAGCAATGATATTAAATGGAGAATTTTGTTCTTTTAAACCTAGAAACATCGTAGATAGATAGATAGATAGATAGATAGATAGATAGATAGATAGATAGATAGATAGATAGATAGATAGATAGATAGATAGATGAATTCAGAATTCAGAGGAAAAAAAGTCTAATTTTGAGATGCAAACTCTGAATTTTGAAAGTTTATATCCTGCAAAGGTCAGAATTGTCAGATATAAAGTCACAATTGCATTATAATGTATTAAAATAAAACATTTGTGGCAGAAACAAGCTTCAATAGTGATTAGCTGTGTAAAGTGTGCAAAAACAGTCTTTGTAGTGTATGTGCGCAGGCTGCTGACCTGCTGTCTCCTAGCATGCGTCTGGCATTAGTCTGAGCAAACCAGCTCTCGGGAATCCAACTGTGATGAAATATGAGCGAGAGAGCGTTGGCATTGGGTCATGCTAATGGAAGCTTTTATCAGCTCAAAATGAAGGCTGAGACTCAAACAGAACATGACCCTCAATGTGTGCTGACTGATATAACAATTTAACAGCACAAATAGTTTGCGTGGCATCATATATCATAATTTCCCTCAAATGTGCCCAAGCCTGAAAAGCAGTCATGTAGCATCTTGTCCACTCTGAGGAATGTCTGATGTGACATTTCTCAGCTCTCTTGGAGCTTATTGTGAAGAGGCATCAGTGTCAAAGTCAAATGACTTCTCATCTTCATCATAAGAGAGAGAAAAAGCACTCAAACTCCAGACCTGTCGCAGCTGAAGGCACTTTGCATCAATATGATACATTTTAGTGTCTCGTGACATTTGTAAAACCATTAGAGGCACAAATCACATTTTCTTTTGTATAATCTAACATATGTATTACCCTGAAGAAGTAGATTTTTTTAAAGCACTCTTGATGCTCTAGTGCAAAAAAAGAAAAAAGAAAAAAAAAAGTTTAATCTTGACACAAGAAGTGACATCATTCAGACTCTTTCTATATCTGTTAGTACAATACATAAGTTAATATTAAGTTAAATAAGTTAATCGCAAAAGTTGGTATAGTTAGGCTACAGACACAATTTTCCTTAAACATTTTTTTAGCATATTTATTGCTTTTATTCATTTTTTTTCCTAGTTATTTATTTAACTTTTTACAGAAAGACATGATTTTTGCTTCTGTATTTTCTTTAAACAGTTAGAGTTAGAATAGAGTTTCAACTGAAATATGCTGGCCTTTAGCCTATGTGAAATGTTTAAACTCATGACTCATAAATCAGTGTTGTAAATGGGAAAAACAGAGTCAGTTATTGCAGCAGGTGACATCACATGATATATATATATATATATATATATATATATATATATATATAGCTGTGTATATAATTACATAAAACAAAAACCAATAAAAAAGACAAACACACAAAACAAATTTAATGATTCTTAAAACTAAAGAGCTAATATAAAATATTAATAAATAGTATTTAAGTTATAATAAAATAAAATTGATTTTTTTTTTATTATTATTTTTATTTTTATAATTTGTTTATACATTTTTTGTTTAAACTTTGTTAAAAATAGAAAAAGAAATTGGAATAAGAATTGCAAGGCTTATTTTGTTCTCTGCCTGAAACATTTTTGATCAATGTCATGAGAAATCTCTTATATGTATCTCAGCAGTTTCTCATCTCACAGCTGTTTTTGAGATGTTTGGTGGTTCAGACATTGCAACTAAAATATTATTGAAGAACCAGAGCACATCTTCCCTGTATGACTGGATGTTTGTGATGCTGAAACACATTACAGGCACAGTAAACATCTACAGACATGCGCAGATGCACTGGCACATAAACACACGCGTGTGCTAGTACATGCAGTTCATAGACGTGCAGGATCAAGTGTAGAAGTTCATCTACAGTTTATAAAAGATGAACAAAAAGAACATCTATAAAACATCTATAAAAGATGATAAAATACAGGTATAAAAGGTACAAAATGCAATATTGCCAACACATGCACACTTCAAGGGTTTATGGAGACTCAAAAAAGACCCAAATGCAGGAGACATGAAGCACTCAGACTTTATTTGTCAGACTCCGAGCTCTAAAGGTCCAGAGATCGCATAATGAGGAAAGACTAGTGACTGCAGTCTAATTTGTAAGGTTTATGACATCCAAACTTTGAAAGATGTCACCCAAAATCTATCAAATGAGGTGCAAAACTGGAGACTCACATTCGTGTTTGATGAGAGGCTTGTCCCATCAACGTTGAACCGAAACCTTTTCTCTTGCTTTAGCGTTCTCATCCCTCTGTGTTTTTGTATTCGCTGTTTTATGATTGTTTAATGCATTTTCGTAGCGTCTGAAGGCGGTGTGTATTTTATTTGCTGTTATGGAGCAGAATATAAATCCCTCCATCAGTGGAGAGATGGCAGCGCTTCATGTGCATCTGGGGGAAGATAAAGTGTTGACTGAATATGCAGCTGCCATATAAAGAGGAGAAATCACCCTGCTGCCCTCAGACGTGTGCAGGAAGTGAGGCTTTGACTGGCAGACAGCGGGCTCTTTCAGCCTTGTGTGTGTGTGTGTGCATGTGTGTGTGTGTGTGTGTGTGTGTGTGTTTGAGGGGAATAGGGGGGAAAATGTAATCCATGAGCGAGGTGCTGAATAAGCAGATATCCTCTAACCTCTGAAGGTGAAACTTAATCTCTACTTACTGACAGAGGGGCTAAATCATCAGCGTGTGTGTGTGTGTGTGTGTGTGTGTGTGTGTGTTACTACCCATATAACCATTTACCCTCTTCACTGCCCAATTTGACTCTTTCTGGGCGTACACACAACCCTTTATGTGGTGCAATGATGGCTTTGGATGCTAACACTATGATATAGCAATGTAGGACATTTATGTGTGTGTGTGTGTGTGTTATTCAAAGGTTTGAAATCAGTAATATTTTTAATGCTTTTTGCAGTCTCTTCTACTCACCAAGGCTGCATTTATTTTATTTACTAACAGAAATAGAGTAAAAACATTAATATTGTGAAATGTTTAAGAATTTAATATAACTGTTTTCTATTGTTATATGTTGTAAAATTCATTTAATTCCTGAATTTTCAGCATTATTACTCCAGTCTTCAGTGTCATATGACCCTTCATCCATTTTGTATTATTATCAATGTTTAAAACTGTTGAATTGCTTCATATTTTGGTGGAAACTGTGATATATTTTTCTCAGGATTCTTTGATGAATAAACAGTTTAAAAGAAGAAGAATAAAAGAAAAAAATGTCACTTTTGATCAATTTCATACATCCTTGCTGAATAAAAATATTAACATTACTTTTATATGAGCAATGCATATTTTTCCTCATTTATTCTTCAGTTGTCAGACATTGACACAAAGACTGGTCTACTATTAGCTGAATAACAATGCACATTAATTTTAGATTTACCCAGCACTAAACAATAGCTGCTCACTGTACATGTCCATCTGATGAAGTTGATAGGTCTTGGATCAGCTGCAGTATCGCACACAAAATGAAGTGTGTGTGTGTGTGTGTGTGGGCATACGGCAGGAATAGGCCTCCATCTGCCTCGTGAAATACTGCGCGTGTGTTGTGATTATAGACGGGAGACTCACAACTCCTTCATTCTCGCTCTCGGTCTGTTCAAGTGCTCTCAGCGATGGTTTTTTGAATTGGTGTTCTGCCATCGGGGAATGAATTAACATCTTTATGAAATCTCACACAAATGGATTTGTCACTAAAATCTTTTCAATTTATCTTCCCTCATCTCTCTGAAGATGAGAGCTTGCACCCTGAAGAGCCTGTATTTATACTACACAACTCAAATGCATCACTGCTGTCTCTCTCTCTCTCTCTTTCTCAATCTCTTGTCGAATGGGAGCTTTATTTTCCATTGAATAAAGTTGTTGATTTTACCTGAAGCTCTGCTGTTTAAGCAGAAGGAACTTTTGATTAATATCTGGCTGGCTTTGATCCAATAATGAGTTCCTGGTCTGTTTTGAAAGGGTCACTGAAATAATTCTGAATATTGAGTGGATTTTGTCTGTTCTTTTTGCAGGATAGATAGATAGATCCAGTAATCACAAATTGCTGTCGAAGTATTTAAAAGCCATTGTTCAGAAGAGATGTGTGACTGAGATGTGCAGAGCATAATCTCGTCTTCTGATGCTGGCAGCCTGTATCTCTCTTCCTGTGTCCTACATATTTATAGATGCTGATGTGCAGCTATGCCCTGTTAAACCTCTCTGTCTGTGTCTGAGCCGTCCCTCCGTCTCTCTCTGTTGCCTTTTCTTCTTTATTAATGAGTCGTGACAGTGATATCACTCTAAACAGATAGAGGCGTCTCTTTCGATGGTGGTCGGCTCTGGTAAACTCTGTGTTGCCACAGGCAGTCTATCTATCATGCCTTAATGTGAAATGTTGAAGTCTTCCCACTTTTCAGGACTCAATGACTCCCCCAAACACATGCCAGAGATAAGACGGACTAATCGAAACAGGAAATAAAGCAAAAAGCAAATGCAGGTTTTACGAGAGGCCATGGTGCAGCTTCAAACTGGCATTTAAACGCGATACATGATTGACATTATTCACATTTCCTCTGATCTCCTGCTAGAGAGAGTCTGGAATCGTGCGGCTAGCTGAGAAGTGATAATTAAAGTCAATGTGCAACTCAGTTTGTAACCTATTTTACTTCTGCACGATGATGCATTTCCAGGAGAAACCGGATATTCAATGAAAGAAAATGGGGATGGGATGGGATTTTATCCATTGTAAATGGATTAGATCATGAAAAGTGGGAAATACTTGCCATTTCCTTGTAATTATTTGTGTAATTAACAAGCTATGTCTGAGTGAAAATAGTTTTTTAGAGTAAATCCCATACCAATTTTTTCCAGTGTAATAAAAATATGTTCTATTTTGATTTCATATTGATTTAAGGATGCTTTTGGTTAACAGTTAAAGCAATAATGAGTGTTTCTTATGTTGGTGAGGATAATTTGCTGTTTGTTTGCTTGTTTCACCGTGTCTGTTTGCAAGGAGTCATGGTTGATAATAAGCATGTGCAGAAAAAAAATGAAATTTATTCAGTCTTCAAGCATTTTACAATTTCAGAGACATCTTTATGTACAGAATTTGAGCTTGAACAAATGTTGGTTTGGTGGATGTTCTCTACTACAAACATCTGAGTATGTTTGGTATTTTTCATTTCTACAAATACATGTGGGAGTGTTTGTAACATTTGTAACTTTTTCCGGATTTACATTTCTTTTTATGATGCTAAAGTTCCCCCTGAAAAAGCAGACTGCAATATGTCATACATCCATATTCAATAGGAAGATATTCAGAAGGGTTTTGCCAGATATTCGTGGCCTCCTGCCGTTCTTCCACCCACTGAAACAAACCCCTGCATCAGTTTTCTTTATTCTTGCACTGTTGTTCTTGATATGACCATTCTTAGATGCTTTGATGGGTTTCCTGTGTTTGTTTTATCAAGTGTAGCAGCTGGAGTCTTGTCAGAGGAAACCAGATCTACAGGAGCAGTACTGGCAAACCTGCTTGTAAAATGAATAAAACTAGAATTAGAAAATGATCTAGACCTCGGGGAATAAAAACACATTCACATTAGGCACCAATCACATCATACATCCAACATGCTGTAATAATGTAGTCTTTAAAGACGCTTCCATAGTTTCCTTCAGCCCTGCAGTGAATGAACTCAAAAGAAAATATCTAAAAGAGCCTTTTATGCTTCAAAAAAACCTGCATTGATTCTAAATTAAATTAAGTGAAAGTACTTGAAACATTGCATGCAGGACGAGTGTGGATTTGACCATTATCCTTGAATTATAAAGACACAAAGCAAGCAGTTCAATTCTGAAAACATCTTGCCACTTATTGACCACAAGAAAACATGATTATATCTTCATTTAAACCCCAGACAAAATAAAACTCAGCATTGTCTGGCTCTAAAAAGATTTGATGTGACTGATAGGAAAGTCAGAAGCACCTTGACTTGACCAGGCATCAGTTGATCTCTCTTTCTTTCTTTTTGTCTGTCCGTCTCTCTCTCAGGAGGCCATCATCACCGGCCTGGTGCCTGAAACCACATATTCAGTGACTGTAGCAGCATACACCACTAAGGGAGATGGAGCACGCAGCAAAGCCAAAGTGGTGACCACAACAGGGGCCGGTGAGATTGTGTGTTTAAGTGTTCATAAAAATGTGCTGCTGTTTTCAAAGGCAAGCACACCACTGTTCATCATGCACACGTGTGCAGCTCATGATATACCATTTCCACATCTCGGAGCAGATTGATTTGCAGTAAATTCACAAAACCTCTGTGAAACTCTTAAAAAGGAGTATTATGAGCTACATGCATGTAAATGAACACACTGATGTGCTTCACTGTGACAGTAATGCAGTGCTTGTATCGCAACAATATTTTTTATTTCATTGGTGTAGCTCTTTACCAAAATACATTAGTTACTGAAAGGCGCAATATGTAATTTTTTGCTTTAAAAATAGCAGAAATCACTATATCTATGTTATATATTTTTTTTAGTTGTGTACTTACATTATCCCGACAGTTTCCATGAACTTTCAAATCCGGAGAAAATTATAGTTTAATTAGAAGACACGGCACGTTTCTTTATTTCCGTTTTGTCGTCCGTCTATGGCGTCATATAAACTTTGACCCCTCTAGTTTATCTAACTTCCTGCGGAACCGCCAAATACAAAGGTGAACAGAAGCAAAGACGAGACGAAGAAGAAAAAGTAGTAGCTAGCCTTGATCGAGACTATTATATTTTATATTTATATTGTTTATATTCGTATTTATACCTCAATCAATAACTTAGTTATGGATCATGATTATGCTTTGCCTGCACGTTCTGTGAAGCGCAACCGTACAGGTGAAATAAATGACCCGAGAAGGTTTTGGGACAGGATAAGAAACAAGACACGGGTAAATATTGGAGTTGCATTTCCAAGATAGAGTTTCGTGACAAGCTGAAACTACAGAGAGATGCCGAACTTTTGGGTAAACTATGCCTTTAACTCAGTATTATCTCTGTCACTGGTAGTTCCCGGCAAACCAACTATGATCATCAGCACCACCATTGGGAACACAGCTCTGATCCAGTGGCAGCCCCCTAAAGAGATGGTGGGCGAACTGATGGGCTACAGACTGCGTTATAAGCGTGAAGAGGAGGAGACCTACACCTCCCGTGACTTCAGACGCACAGATGACCACTTCACCGTCACCGGCCTGCACAAGGGCGCCACCTACATCTTCAAGCTCTGCGCCAAGAACCGTGCTGGAAACGGAGAGGAGTACAGCAAAGAGATCGGCACCCCAGAAGACGTCCCCAGCAGTTACCCACAAAACCTCAGAGTGGTGGGCCTGACAACCACCACCACCAAACTGGCCTGGGACCCTCCGCCTCTGCCCGAGAGGAACGGGAAGATCATACGTTACGTGGTGGTGTACCGTGACATCAACAGCCATCAGAACCACACCAACGGTACAGACGAGACGCAGATGACCATCCAAGGTCTGCAGCCGGACACCACCTATGACATCAGAGTGAGGGCCTTCACGGGTAAAGGAGGGGGTCCCATCAGCCCCAGCATCCAGAGCAGAACTATGTCTACCTCCATGCCTGGTGAGTTTTTAATGAACTCTGAATGACATAAATTTTCATTATTCATTCCGAAACGTTTGCATTCATCCATCGATGTTGATGAAACGACAGTAAAATACTCTTGCACTGCAATTCAGAAACGATTCTGCACCAATACTTAATCTATAACATGATAACGAAATGATGTTTTATTTGAGCTGTGAGTTTGAGTTGAATTGTGCAATCTGAATTGAATGTGATCAGAGTAAAAATACATTTTTTATTGCGACGTGCTCACTGGTTAAAATTATTTCACATGAGTTTATGATTTGTTCCACTGATTAAGAAACAAATCATTCTAATGAGCAGGTTTTTAATGCATCACTGATCAGTTGAGAAGTAGCTCCTTCAAAAGTTCTAAAAGAATCGTGAATGGAATCATTAAGGAAGCAAAACTAGAATTCAAAACAAAACTGATCTCAAAGCTGCATTTACCAGAGAAAATCTTTACTGATCAGAGGTTACTCTTGGAAATCTCAGGAGATTTAAAGATTTAATGGAGAGCTTATTTATGTTTTAAGAATCAGCTTTGTCTCTGATATCTGTGCTTTAAATTAATAGTCACAAATTGCTGTCAAATAGGAAGAATGTGATATGAAAGATATGAGACATTAAGAGACTCTTAAAGTGCGTAAGTAGTGTTATTTAACTTTTAAAATATAATTTTCAAAGCATTAATGAGAAAAATGTATGGATCTACTTAATCATGTTTCCAAATAAAATATAAATGATTTATTAAGCTCATACTGTAAGTAACATTAGCAAAACAGGCAATTAAATCGTTAATTACAATTTTGTTTGACAATTAATCATAAGCCCAAAATGTATTATTTGAAATGAGATAGGTTACAAAATTATGACATAATATTTATTTTGGGGGTACAATATATCTGCTGAGATGGTTTCTCCATCATTTCTCTGCATTCTGACTTCTCATCTTCCTTATAGCGTAAACCACATGCAGATAACAGATAGTTAGCTTTCATGTGTGATTTGAGATGAAGGTATTAAGATGTTTGTACACCATGTTAACAAGTTTAAAGTCTCTTTAAACAGCGTTGTGGTTCCTCTGTGTAAATACATCTGTGACAAATGCAGTGATTCTTTAATTCTCACTTCCTCTGCAGAGTTCACTAAAAACTTTGGTGTGAAAGCTGTGATGAAGACCTCTGTCCTGCTCACGTGGGAGGTCCCAGAAACCTACAAGTCCCAAGTGCCTTTCAAGGTGAGATGCTGTAGTCATGAAGCAGAAATGCAGTGTTAAATGGATCTCATTGCGTGACTGAGTTAACCTGTGCGCGCCTGCTGTCAGATCCTGTATAACCAGCAGAGCGTCGAGGTACAGGGCGACCTGAAGAGGAAGTTGATCACGCGCCTGCAGCCAGACACGGATTACTCCTTTGTGCTGATGAGCCGAGGGAACAGCGCCGGCGGACTGCAGCAGCAGGTTTCCATCCGCACCGCCCCGGACCTGTTCACCACCAAACCAGCTCTTCACAAACAAGACCCAGAGGAAGGCGGCAAACTCACCATCACTCTGCCCAAAATACACAACAGCGCCCTCGTCAGGTCAGTCAGAGAAACGCTGTAATCTTGTGCAGCCAGCAGGTCTTCACTAGGCATGTTAGTGTTGTTATCATTATTGATCTAGCAATCTATATGGACAGCATAGCTTCCAACAGCACTGCAAGAACTCTGTTTCAGAGTGAAGCGTGGCACTGTGTTAATTTACACGTGAGCAGCTCATGATTCAGTGTCTTCAGCTTGGTTCACAGTTAAAGGTTCACAAACTTCATCTCTGCTCTGCTGTGGGTTGCTGATAACGAGCATTTGAAAACACAACACACACCAACCATCTTCTTAAATTTGTAATGGGAATAATTTATATATAAACAACAGAGAAAAAAGGTGTAAACGAAAGAGATGTTTAAAAGTCACAACCCAAAAAATAAAAAACAAAATTGTACTAAAACAAAATTATAATCAGTATTAGTAGTATATATTCAAATATTTTTTTAGTTTTACAGTACAAAGCATTATTTCAATAGAAATATATTACTTTATTATTATTTTATTATTATTTTTTATTTATTTTCTTTTTTATCTTTAGCTGATCACATATCTGAGTGAAGAGTAGCAGACTTTCATTACGGTATGTGACATTGCTAGGCTTTGAATAAATAAAGAAAATAAAGAAAATGTCACAAAAAACACTTTGTTCCACTAAAATACATTACAGCTCTTCACTCGGACCATTTCAAGTTTCCTCACATATAGTTTATTGTTCTGTAGTGTAATTAACAACATGAAAAATTGCATTGTAGCTGCACTGATGATGACTGATATGTATTTTACCTGTAATTAAATTTGCTAAATAAATTCTGCTGCATGTCGAGATGAGTGATTCCCCAGGTTTCCATTTCATCTTGTTTCTCAGTTGTTTGTATCCTCAGCATTTTTCATTCAGCTTCTTTTATTCATATAGTTGGCAGATTTGTTGTTGCTGTTGTTGTTTTCGCTTCATTTGGCCTGCAAAAAAAAAAACTTTTCAGACATTGTTGAAATGTCTCTTTATTTTCCCCCAGTGGGAATAAAACAGCAATCATGGAAACCAGGGTTTGTTTTCCTGTATAAAAACAATGTTTTCTGAATAAACGGTTTGCATTGCGTGACTTAAAAAAGCCACAGGATCAATAAAAACAGAGAGTGTATGTATATTACTGTACATTCTGTACTGTACATTGCTTGTGCACTGTACATTAAGTGCTTTGAAGAAGTGAAGAAAATAAGCACATTTTATGTCAAAGTAAAAGCAACCATTTTCGTTACTGTTCATCTATTGCAGCACTGTTAGCACAGCTAATCTGAAAACAGCTCAAAGATGATCAGGCGATGTTTGCTGGACTCTCAAGAATCCTGTTCCTCTCTGGGCAAATATTGGACCGTTGTGCTTTAGCGAGACTGAGGCTGAAGGCTAATACTAAAACAATCCCCATGGCAGCTCACAGGAGCGTCTCACATGGGTTTAGTTCTTTGTAGCGTGCTGGATTTGGTGTAATTCTGTTCAGTCTGAGCTAGCTGAACGCTGCCCGCAGGATCGGTTCTGACCAAAGAAATCCTTTAATTAGAAACTACCAGACGTTTTTCCTCATCAAAGCCCAAGCAAGATTGTTAGCGGCAGTTACATCAGACGTTACAGACATCACACATATCAAACAATGCTCTTGCTCAGGCTGGCATGAGAGCGTGGGAATTACTCAGTCGTTAATTGGGTTTCAAGTGTTTGTTTCAGTCGCTGAATGAGCCACAGGCTGCACGGCTGTCACAGATTCATTTAGGAATGCAATCAGTGATGTAATGTCCACACAGAAGGTTTCATCACAAACAAACAAACCTGCTGAACCTGTGATAAAGTGCAGCTAGAAAGGTTTGTGAACTCTGTCTTGATCAGAGATGCTTTTCATTATCATGATCTCAGTGTTGTGTGTGGCATGAAACAGGTGTAACTCATGACCAGTACTGAACGATGTACTGAGTGTGACAGTACTGAATAAATACTAGAAAGAAATTCATTATACCTTATAATAAACATTGTGTAAATCCTACAGGTCACTACGACTTAAAAAAAAATAATTAACACTTTTATTTAGCGTGGATGCATTTAGTTGATCAAAAGTGACAGTAAAGACATTTATAGTGTTACAAAACATTTATATTTCAGGTAAAGAAAGAGAAAAAAATGGTTTCCACAAAATTATGAAGCACCACAGCGATGGTGGTGGACGTTGATATTAATCAGAAATCAGCATATTAGAATGATTTCTGAAGGATCATGTGAAACTGAAGAGTAATGATGCTGAAAATTCAGCTTTGACCACAAGAGTATATTAAATTTTACAATATATTCACATAGAGAATTTATTTAATATTAGTTATTTAATATTTCAAAATATTACAGATTTTACTGTAATTGTGATCGAATAAATGCAGCCTTGGTGAGCAGAAGAGACTTTTTTTTCAAATATAATAAAAAATCTTACTGACCCCAAACTTGTGTGCATTATAAGAAAAACCTCAAAGGAAAATGTATCATATTATTAATTGTTTGTTTGTTTGTTTTCCTCTTAGCTGTTTTTATATAGTGGTGGTGCCAGTAACTACATCTACTCTACGCCGTTGGGAAAACCCGGAGGATATGGATCTGGATGAGGTGAGTTTGTGTTTGGTTTGATCACATAATAACAAGCAGATGTCTCGCACGATGTTACCTTATTTATGTTATGGACATACAGTACATCAGTATGATGCAACTACTTTGTTCTTCCACTTGTTATTTTTCGCCTGTTTTTAGCGTCTCAGTTCTTCTACATCTCTGCATCAGCTGTTGAGACACACAGGCACTTTGAGGGCTCTTAAAAAGCTTCTCTTTGCGTTTTAGCATTTTTGTTGTTACTACTGAGCTCTTGAGCTCCAACACATTTCTGCTTTCTCATGAGTTTGCTTGCTCTCAATAAACTAACGTCTGCAAAATAGGGCAGACTTTTCAGGTGCTGCCTACTGAATATCAAAACGCAGCGGCTCTGTAAAAATCACAATGGTGTCACCAGCATTTTCCCCGTGTTACCCCTTATTTGTGAGTGTTGCCGAGTCAAATGAGAGCTGTGTTATTGGATCGAGTTGTGCTACTGTTTATCACTGTGCTGATATTATACTCGCTGCAGACCTCGTTCTCTCTGCTGCTAGACTCCATTTGTTCATCTGCAATCCTGCGACCTTGAGTTTGAGTCAATCTCCACCAAATGTGCTTTACTAAAGCCAAATAAACCGCGATCTATCAGTTATAATGGTTGTGGAGAGAAAGAAAAAGAGAAGAGGAGTGATGGATGGATGGAGAAACAGAGGAAGTGCTCTATAAAGAGACAGATAAAAGTATTGGAGCCAGTGTGTGTCATTTTGAATTAATGATGCCCGTGACTGAATAACCTGAGGCTGGTTTCTGACCTCTGACCTCTGGCTCTGCCAATCAGCAGTTCAGCACAGACCTAGAGGACTGATGGGCAATATATCAATATATTGTTCAAAAGTGTGAGGGTTGGTTAGATTGTTCATTTTTATTAAAGGGGTCTCTTCTCTTCACTTAGGCTGGCTTTATTTGATCAAAAATACAGTAAAATCAGTTATATAGTGAAATGTTATTACAATTTAAAATAACTGTTTTCTATGTGAATATATTTTAAAATATAATTTATTCCTTTGACGCAAAGCTGAATTTTCAACATCATTACTCTTCAGTGTCACATGATCCTTTAAGAAATCATAATAATATACTGATTTGCTGCTCAAGAAACATTTATTATTATTAATATACTGTAATGTTGAAAACAGTTGAGCTGCTTCATATATTTGTGGAAACCGTGATATATTTTTTTCAGGATTCTTTGATGAATAGAAAGTTTAAAAGGCGCGCGCACCTTATACATCTTTTGTATGTTATTGTATGTTTTTCCCAGTGTATTGAGATTGTTTGTGATTTTACTGATGTGCTTCATGAGGTGTTTTCTGTGCTTTATCAGCTTTTGGGGAGTAATGGAGACTCAGGTGTGAGGAAGAGGAGGAGGAGACAAACTCAGGACTTCCTGCGACCTTACATCGCTGCCAAGCTGGAGAATCTTCCAGAAACCTTCGTGTTGGGAGACGAGAAAAGCTACTCTGGCTTCTATAACAAACCTCTACCTGGACAGCAGCAGTATCGCACATTTATACTGGCGGCACTGAAAGACAGGGACTCGGTGAGGCATATACACACACACACACACACATACACCCCCCCCCACCCACACACACACACATTTACTGGTTTCCATTTTTTTGTGAGGACATTCCATGGACAATATGTTTTTTATACTGTACAAACTATTTTCTGTCCCATAAAACCTACCCCTCACACAAACTATCTGCTGTTTTAGATTTTCAAAAAAATTCTGTATGATTTATAAGCTGGTTTCCTCATGGGGACCAAAAAACGTCCCCACAAGGTCTAAATTTACTGGTTTTATTATACTTGTGGGCACGTTTTGTCCCCATAATGTAGGGAATGTATTTAGTGTGACCCAGAGTAATAACAGTAACACTATATAATACAAAAATTAAAGCAGCTATAAAATAATTTTCATTACTTTAAATAAAATAAAATTATAGTTATGTATATATATATATATATATATATATGATAATAATACAAGTGACACACTAAAACTGTAACTAAAATTAAAATGGTAAATCAAAAAATAAAATAAAAATAAAAATTCAAGATATTCCAAAACAATAATAGACTGCAAAGTATGATTTTCTTACTTTTTTATTTTTGTTTTCCATTGCAAACATTTAAATATTTTTAAATAAAAAACATTGACGTTTGAAGATATTACGTTTTCTTTTCTGAGAAAATTAAGTGGTTTTTTTTTCTTAAATAACAAAAAATATCTTCTAATGGGACAAGAGAAATCATCTTGTTTTCCCTTTAAATTAAGATGATTTTCCTTACCCTTTAGAAAATTGGCAGATATTTCTTATTTTAAATAAACTTTTTTCATTTTTTTTTTTTTTAGTTTTTCTGAAAACAAGACCTAATATATTAAGTCATGTTGCTTCTTAAGTAAATGTTTTTTTTTTGCTTTTCAATTACAATGACCAAAAAAGTCAGATTTTTCATTCTCAAATCTTAAATTTAAATCCTAAAAAAGAAAGAATGAAAGGAGAAAAACAGAGGAGAGGATCTTGTGAAAGGACAGTCTGCGGTGGGCTGGGAAACAGAGTAGCGAGTGTGAAATTGGATGAAAAAGGTAGACTGAAAAACAAACACAGCACTTAAAGAAAAACAGATTAGAGGAGGAGGAGATGAAAGAAAGAAAGAAGGAGAAGGAGACATCACATGAAGGACTGTGGCAGATCAGCAGAGAGTGTGACGGCGGAGGAGAGAGAGATGCTATCACTAATGAGACCTGAGCATTACAGATGAAGAGATGGAGCAGAGGTGAAGGAGGAATCAAAGCACACATGAATATGCATCAGTAAATAGTGGCTGGAGTCAGTCAGAGATGCATTTTTCACGCTCTTAGATGTGCTTCCATCTGAGGTTGTGCAGATTAAATTGATCACTATGAAAGTTTCCCAGTGACAGATTCCCACAGTGCTTTTAGATGTTTCCTCTCTCTGCTGTCACACCGGAGAGACAGAGGTGATGATCATAATACCCCGGCAGATCTTGAGCCCTATGACTGTTGCGAAAATGTGCAATCATTGAATCCAGTCACTGAAGTGGCACAAAATGTCACAAAATTTGAATTTTTATCAATAAATGAAAAGTAGGGCTTATACAATTAACCAAATTCAACTTGTGATGCAGACTAGTGTCTGAGATTATTTAACCACAAAAGACTTAAAAAAAAAAAAAAAAAAAGTCTCCTGAGCAACGCAAGGGCAATTACTGAGAAATAAAAAAAATTAAAAATCCCCTTTTGGATTTTCCTCAAAGATGTTTCAAATTAGATAAAGACATAAGTTTTTTAATCTGTGGTTATATTGAGATAAAACTTGTGTTTCAAGTCAGATTGTGAATTAATTTTAAAGGGATAAATGTTTAAAAATAAAAACTGTCATCATTTACTCATCCTCATGAAAAGCAAAAAATATATATTTTTAGTACTCATGTTATTGTCTTATTTTCTGAAAAAAAAAAAAAAGTTAATGCTAAAAACAAGATCTGTCTTTAGGGTCAAAAAATAGACTTAATTCAAATGGAAAACAATTATTTATCTTTATTTATTTATTTATTGTTTTTCACTTCGTTTTGATTTTTTTTTTTTTTCAGAAAACAATAATAAATAATTTAAATAATTTTGTATCTCAAGTAAATGTATCTTGATTTAAGAATTTTTGATATTTGAAATTATATTTAGCAGTGTGTTGTTCCAAACCTGACATTATTTCCTCTGCAGAACATGAAATAAGGTACTTAGAGAAAAGTCTATATATAAAGTTTGAGATAGTGTTCATTTTTGGGTGAACTGTTGGTTTGTGCACTAAGACTCCTCTGAGACTGTGTTTGTGCTGCACTGCTGTAAATGAGTTTTGGGCAGCGATGGTTTCTGTGGTTCCTGGTGTCGCTTCTGGAGCAATGCAGAAGGTGTAGTACTGATGGGATTTAGTTGATGGTGCATATCCTCAGCGGGAAGGAAGACGTTACCCCTGTCTCAGCCCTCTCTCTCTCAAACACTCCCTCTATCTTTCTGTTTCGATCCCTCTTTCTCCTGCGCCCCGCTGTGCTGTCTAAAAGCTGTTACTAAGACGATTAGTTGCCAGCATTTGTGGAAGGAGCCTGACTTCTGTGCTACTTTGAAGATGTGAAGGATTCCTCCTGCTCTCCCCAAACACCCGTCAATAGATTTTCAGTTTGTATGTGATCACTGAATGTCATAAAACATCACATGAGGCCGACAGTGACAGTGTTGACACGCATATTGGCTGTTTCATAAAAAAAAAAAAAAAAAAATATATATATATATATATATATATATATATATATATATATATATATACTAAATTTTTACCTAGAACCATTAACATTTTTATAGTAGATGGCATAGACAAAATCTATTTTTGCTTGATCTCTATCACATCCTCTGACACAACCAATAAAGCATATATGATGCATTCCAGTAATGTTTATTCATTTTAAAGGTGACCTATTATGCCCCATTTTACAAGATGTAAAATAAGTATCTGATGTCCCCAGAGTGTGTACGTCAAGTTTTAGCTCAAAATACCCCACAAATAATTTTATATAGCTTGTTGAAATTGCCACTTTTAGGGTATGAGCCAAAATGCACTCTTTTTGTGTTTGTCCCTTTAAATGCAAATGAGCTGGTCCTCCCACCTCCCTTTTTTAGAAGAGGGTGGAGCTTCAAGAGCTCATAATCTGGCATACATTCAACATGATATATTGAGCAACATTAGGCTCACAGAGAGCCAAGAAGCTCAATTGGACTACAAAATATGACACGTGATACTTACTTTGTCTGGACATTCGCACACAAATCATTGTTATCGATTCCTCTTTTAGAAGAAATCCTTACACAACTCCAGCACTGAACTGACCCTCGTTTGTGAGGCAGTCCGGCGTAAAATTATTTGCACAAACATATAGGACTTTTCAGTTTTTCCCTTAGAAACTGAAATGTTACCACCGTGTCCTGCAGTCTGTGGAGACTTCTTTGTTCGTTGGTGCATCCCAAAACTACACTTGTAATGCCGCTTTGGTGCTGAGCAGCTACAGCAAGAAAACAGTAATGGTGGACTGCAGCTTCTCACTCAGGGTCGGGTCTATGCTTATACGCTCTATGCTAGAGAAATGTCTATATATTTAGTCTATGTACATATATATAATGTTTACTTGCATGTCATGTGACATATAACCGACCTCAGAGAACAGTGACCATGCAAATGTGTTTTTAAATAATTGAAATATTAAATTAAAAATAAATATTTGAAGTCAAAGGGATTGAACTAACAAAAAAAAGTTTAAATGTATTTTATTAATGCATAATTCCTTTACTTTTGTTTGTATTATTTCATAGTTTATGATGACTTTATTGTGGAAATGTGGAAAGTCGTCATAATAAAGAATAAGTATATGTGTTTTGATCATTTGAGTAATTCTTGTCCTTTCTCCATGCTCTCTTTCTTTCTTTATCATAAGATGTTCACAGTGAGCCCTTACTCTGATCCCATGATGGTGAAGCTCCACAGCGGGATGTCCCCTCACGTTGAGGACCCAGAGATGCTGTGGGTGATGGGACCAGTGCTGGCTGTTGTCCTCATCATCGTTATAGTCATCGCCATCCTGCTCTTCAAGAGGTACTTTTACTTTACTGAAAAATACAATCAGTCATTCAGCACTGAAATCATATGTATTGCATTCTGCTTTAGTGACCATATTTTCTTTTTCGCCATGCTTAGCAAACTAGAGTTTACTGTACTTCCTTCTGTCAGATATAAATAGCCAGGCTCTCTCAGAGACATTGCTGACTCAATGTAAGAGCAGAAAATCAAAAAGTCAAGAAATCTTATTTTAGTATGACGGTCAGCAGTTTTTCTTAGAATACTCTTTTTCTGAACACTTTGACAGAACTTTAATGATCAAATAATGGTAGTATATTTTTTAAGTAGACTGCAGAAATGATATTTTATAGCACACCTAACAAAAATCTGATCTCCTTAAATTACGTCAAAGTCACAGAAACAATTTCTCAATTTTGACCATTTCCTTTTGGCCTTATTGAAGAATGCAGGACAATCAAATGCCGAGTTCAAGTTAGATGTCCATTTAGTGAAGAGAAAACTCATTTTGCAAATATCAGCTCGAATCGGAGCTCATTAGCAGCATTGGCATTTACACATTTCTGACAAATTCGCCCTTACACACACCGCCTGTGCCGTTATCTTCCTGTGACATTTTCTCTTTTCTTCCCTCTGCTTTTCCACCTTTTTCCGTGGGATGCAGCAAACAGGAGAGGTTGGTATTGAGTGGCTCTCTTTGATCCGATAACAAATGCTTGTTTGTGTTTGGTGTTTAATGAGAGGCAATTTAAGAGTTTAATTGAGCTCAGATTAGTGCTAATGCTCTCTAACACATACTAACACACAGAAAATATCAGTAAGATTTGACAGTAAGGTGCTATTAGTTAACATCTTGATCTAATCTTACATACGTTACCGAGACATTCTATTTTCAGTCAGTCACATTCAATGTTACATCGACACTGACATTAGAGGTCCTTATGGAAAGTGCCATAACCAGATGACAGATGTACCTCAATCTGTAACCCAGATCACATAACAAGTATACAGACTTACCAGGAAAGCTGAAAAAAGGGTGTTCTGACATTCTCACATTACTAGATTTAAGCAACCGTTGGGGTGCAGAGACACATTCAAATAGGAGTGTGGATAGTAAGACTGGTCAAAGCACAGACAAACAAACTGTTGTGACCCCAGTTCAGGGAAACACAACTGGGACCGACAGTAAACAAACTGTCTATGGAAAACATGAGTTTACCAAGGGAAACTGTATCGTGAAAGAACATACAGGATTACCAAGGGAATTTCATTTATGGCATTAAATCCAGTAAAATGGGGTGACTAATGGCGTGCAACCCAAATACTGGACACGGTAACAGACTCATCCGCTAAGTTGGAATGCCACAGGGTGTTGGAGGAATCAACCATGATTCACCAGACAGAGAACTTACTGGAAAAGATAAATGCACGTGTCCTATCCAGAGGAAACTGTCCTGCAAGCGAGACACCGAGCCAGACCTCCTGCAAAATATCTGTTCATACTCAACACACGGTAGGAAACTGGCTCCACCTGGAGATAATAGAATCTCATGAAGGAATTAGGTGTCGCCGATCCCGCAGCTCTGCGGATGGCTGCTAGAGAGGTACCAGGTGCCAACACCCAAGAGGATGAAACACTCGAGTTTTAATGAACTCTCACCCACAGGGAGCACGGTTCGCCTTGTGCCTGGTACACCAAAGTGATGAATCCACTAGCCAGTGGGCCAACCTCTCCTTCTGCAGTCCTCCAAAGCAAACAAAGAACTTCTCAGAGCATCTTAAGCTCTGGGTGTGCTCCAAGTAAATGTGCAAAGCACAAACAGGACACAGCAAGACAGGGGCTGGGTCTGCCCTTTCCAAGGGCAACCCTTTCAAGTTCACCACCTGGTACTGAAAAGGAGTGGGGGGAACTTTGGACACCACATAACCGGGCCAGGGCCTTAAAATAGCATGAAAATCAGCTGGCTCAAACTCAAGGGACGATTCATTGATAGAAAATGCCTGCAGGTCCCCAAACCTCTTGACAGATGTGAGCACGACCAGGAATGCTGTCTTAAATTACATCAGTTTGACCTCAACTGAGTCAACCTGCTCAAAGGAGGCTCCCCATAGTCCTGCCAGGACCACAAAGAGATCCCAAGAGGGAGCAACGCACACCTTACAGGAACCTGATGAACAGGTTGTGCTTCCCCAAGGATCTTCCCTCCAATGCACTGTGATGCACTGTAATGGCAGTGACATATGCTGACCGGGCATCTCTCGGTGAGAGCAACACCAATCAACGAACAGACCCTTTATTTGAAACATAGGCCTGTCTGGTAGAGGGGACCCTAGCCTGAATGGTAGTATCTATCACAGCATGTGAGAGGCCTGAGAGGTCTACCGCATCCCATCCAGAAGCCAAACATGCAGATTCTACAGATTGGGACATGGGTGCCAAATAGTGCCCTGCCCCTGAGAAAGAAGGTCCCTCCTCAGGAAGATTCTCCAATGAGGGGCTGTTGCAAGTACCATGAGATCAGAAACCCAGGTCTGGGAGGGCCAATATGGTGCAATCCAAAGAACCTGCTCCTCGTCCTCCCTGATCTTACACAGGGTCTGTGCAAGGAGGTTCACTGGAGGAAGCCATACTTGCAGAAACTCCGGGGGCCAGCAGTTTGCCAGAGCATCCGTCCCAAGGCGTGCCTCGGTGAGGGAATAGAACAGCTGGCAGTGGTAGGATTGCTGCAAAGCGAATAGGTCCACATGGGCTTCCCCTAATCATAGGGTGGCCATATGCGCCATTCATATAGGACACGTCCCAGCCAGGATTTTAATAATGCCTAAAATATTCAGGTTTGGGCTATTTGCACTGTGCAGGTTGATCATTGTGTAACATTCATGAGAGCTATAAAGAGCAGAGCAGACGGCTCCTTATGCTTTCGAATCGCTTTCACGTTTTTGTTCGTTCATTTGACTTGAAGCATTGTGGCGCACTTTGTTTTTTCTGGATTTGTGTGCTGCGACGCTTCAAGTCAATCGAACATGTGGGCATATTTGCATTGTTTTGATCGTTCCCTCTAGATCTCACTTTCTTACATGCAGCCCCACGATTGGTCGATTATGTACAATACTTGTATGTTATTGGTAAAACTGCTCTGGATGTTTTAGGCCATATTAAAATCCTGGCCAGGACGTGTCCTATATGAATGGTGCTTATGGCCACCCTACCAAATCAACTCCAAATCTGATGGAGTGTCCATTCTCCCAGAAGGGTAAGCTGTCATGAGAGTGCATTGGCTGCATGACTGGGCTCCCCTGTGTCACGGGGTGAAGAACCACTCGACAAGAGGTACGTGAAATCAAAAGCCCCGGAGGGTGGGTTTATTGAAAAGTGAAGGGTGCCTGGTGAAGTGTCCTGATCTGCTTTCCGCTGGTTGGTGCTCCCCGTGTGCTCTCCGTGCTCCTCTGTGCCAATCAAGGGGAAAGTGGGTGTCCAGATGTGCTCCAAAGGGTGTGGGCTGTCGGTCACTCGCTGCTTTCTGTGGGGATAGGAGAGAGGGGTTAGTCCAGCTTTGCGTTCTGTTTGAGAACCTCTTCTCAGTGCAACATGTGCTGCTTTTCACTGTGCTGGCTGATGGGGAGCAGCTGTGACCGATCAGCCGGTGACGAGGGCGTGCAGGTGTTTTGGTTTGGTTTCCAGGGCGACGCTGATTCCTCTGGGAGTGCTCGTCACATCCCCCCCCCCCTAAGTGTCGTTCTGGTCCTGCGAAGACATGTAGGAAGTAGGGGTGAGATTAGGGGAGGGTGGGGAATGACCCCTGACAGACCTGCATAAGCTGTCCAGATCCGGGAGAGGCCATCGGCGTTCGCGTTGGCGGCCCCAGCTCGATGGCGGACTTCGAAGTGGAAGTCCTGGAGCGCTAGGAACCAGCGAGTCACCCTGGCGTTGGTGTCCTTGGCGCGGGCCATCCACTGTAGGAGCGCGTGGTCGGTTACCAGGGTGAACTTGCGGCCCAGGAGGTAGTACCGGAGCTCCAGGACTGCCCACCTGATGGCCAGGGCTTCCTTCTCCACAGCGGCATATTTCCTCTCGGCGGGGGACAGCTTCCTGCTGATGTAGATGATCGGATGCTCCTCACCTTCCTGAATTTGGGAGAGGACCGCTCCTAGTCCTGTGTCGGAAGCATCCGTCTGCAGCAGGAAGGGGCAGCTAAAGTCCGGGGCGCGGAGTACCGGCGAGGACGTGAGTGCTGCTTTCACCTGGGAGAAGGCTTCTTCCGCCGACGGGGTCCAGCATACTTTCTCCGGCTGCCCCTTCCTGGTCAGGTCTGTCAGGGGGGCGGCTAAAGAGGAGAAGTTGGGGATAAAACAACGATAATAACCCGCCAACCCCAAGAAGGCTCGTACCTGGGTCTTTGTCTCCGGTCTTGGTGCGGCGTGGATGGCCTCAACTTTCTTGTCTTGCGGCCGGATGAGTCCTCGGCCGACTTGATAGCCCAGGTACTTGGCCTCAGAGAGGGCTAGGTGGCATTTTCGGGGGTTGGCGGTAAGTCCAGCCCGCCGGAGCTCCGAGAGCACCCTCCGCAGACGATCCAGATGTTCGTCCCACGCCTCGGAGTGGACCACGACGTCATCCAGGTAGGCGGCCGCGTAAGCTTGGTGAGGCCGCAGGAGGATGTCCATCATCCGCTGGAACGTCGCGGGGGCCCCATGTAGGCCGAAGGGAAGGGTCCGGTACTGCCAGTGGCCACTGGGGGTGGAGAAGGCGGTTTTCGGCTTGGCGGCCTCGGAGAGCGGTACCTGCCAATAGCCCTTGGTTAGGTCTAGGGTGCTGATATACCGGGCCCTTCCTAGCCGGTCCAGCAGTTCGTCCACCCGAGGCATGGGGTACCCGTCGAATTCGGAGACTTCGTTCAGGCGGCGGAAGTCGTTACAAAAGCGGAGGGTGCCATCTGGCTTTGGGACCATCACAATGGGGCTGGACCACGGACTCCGGGATGGTTCTATTACCCCCAACTTTAGCATCTGTTGGACCTCTTCCTCAATAGCCTGCCGACGAGCCTCCGGGACTCGGTAGGGCCGTTGCCTAACGACGACTCCTGGGGGCGTCCGGATATGGTGTTGAAGCACGTTGGTCTGCCCGGGCTGAGAGGAGAACACATCCTGGAACTGACTGACCAGGTGCTGCAGCTCCGTCTTCTGGGCAGCCGAAAGGTGGGGGTTGATATCCACAACCACGGGCTCGGTGAGGCTTAGGGCAGCTACTTGGTCCCGGGTCCCCACCCATTTCTTTAGGAGGTTGACGTGGTAGAGTTGCTCCGCCTGCCGTCGTCCCGGCTGTCTCAGGCGGTAAGTGACCGGTCCAACCCTCTCGACGACCGAGTAGGGCCCCTTCCAGGAGGCCAGAAATTTGCAGGTGGAGCTGGGGACCAGGACCATGACGCGGTCTCCCGGTTGGAACTCCCGTGGCTGGGCTGTCCGGTCATAATGACGTTGCTGCGCTTGTTGGGCCCTGGTGAGGTGTTCCCGGACTAACGGCATCACTCGGTCGATCCGTTCCCTCATTTGCCGGACATGTTCGATGACGGTACGATGCGGGGCCGGCTGCTGCTCCCACGCTTCCCGGGCCACGTCCAAGAGGCCCCGGGGTTGACGGCCAAACAGGAGCTCGAAGGGGGTGAAGCCAGTTGAGGCCTGGGGAACTTCGCGGATCCCGAAGAGCACGTAGGGGATCATGAGGTCCCAATCCCGCTTGTCCTCCGCCGCCACACGTCTGAGCATTTGCTTGAGGGTCTGGTTAAATCTCTCTACGAGGCCATCAGTCTGGGGGTGATAAACAGTGGTCCTCAACTGCTTCACCCGCAGCAGCCGGCAGAGGTCAGCCATTAGCCGGGACATAAAGGGGGTTCCCTGGTCAGTCAGGATCTCTGAGGGGAGGCCGACTCGGCTGGCCAGCAGAAACAGCTCCTGGGCGATGGACTTTGCGGTGGCCTTCCGCAGGGGGACTGCTTCTGGGTACCGGGTGGCATAGTCGACGATGACCAGGATGTGCTCATGCCCTCGGGCAGACTTCGGCAACGGCCCCACTATGTCCATTCCAATCCGCTCGAAGGGCACCTCGATGATAGGCAGCGAGATGAGCGGGCTGGGGGGAGGAGTCCGGGGCGACGTGGCCTGACAGGTCGGGCAGGCCTGGCAGAACCGCTTTACCTCGGCGTCCAGGCCCGGCCAATGGAAACGGTCGCGGATGCGTTGGGCAGTATTGGCTGCCGCGAGGTGTCCTGCCATGGGGTGGGAATGGGCCAGCTCCAGAATGGTCTCGGTCTTGGCACGAGGCACAACTAGTAACTTTTTCTCCTCCCCCCTACGCTGGGCGACACAATACAGCAGGCCATTCTCTACGACAAAATGTGGGAGAGGGTGGGGCCGGGGGAGGACGTCCTCTCCATCCACGACTCGCACCTGGCTCCAACAGTGCTTGAGTCGGTCGTCCTCCCGCTGTTCCTTGGCGAAAGAGCCCCCTCCAGCGGCCTGTTGGTAGACATCATAAAACAGATTAGTAGATTGGGAGGGGGCCTCACCTTCTCTCCCACTGTCGGAGACGAGCAGGGCCGGTCGGCGGCGGGGTCCAGGCGGCCGCCTCGGTCTTCGACGGTTCCCCTTGGGGCTGGCAGGCTGGGTAGCGGCGGACAGCAGCTTCTCGAAGCCGGGCCAATCCCTTCCAAGCAGTACGGCCACCGGCAGGTCCTTCACTAGGCCTACCTCCACTGGCCAGGTGCCTTGGGGGGACGAAATGACCATTTCACGGGCCGGTACTTGACGAGTGTCTCCGTGCACACAGGTAATCGGTAGGAAGTTTTTCCGGCCGCTTCGCGGGGGGCGCACAGCCGCGCCTGGATGAGGGTGACCGCACTGCCTGAGTCCAGCAGGGCCCGGAACCGTCTTCCATCCACCTTCACATCTGCTTCGGGGGCTCCCGCCGGCACCCGTTGGTGAAGGATGCAGCCTGCCAGCCAGGCTCGCGGAGGCGACGGTGGTTCGGCACTTGGCATGGGCTCATCTCGTGGTGGGGGAACCGTCGGCCTGCTGACGGGTCGCGCGGTGCCTTCGAGCGGGCGTCGCTCCTGGACCACCCTCCGGGGGAATGGCGGCAACCGGTCCCCTGCCCCGCTGGGATGAACGGCATCCGCCAGCTCGATCGCCTCCACTAGTTCCCGGACGTCACGTGGGTCCCTCATGCCGACGGCCTGTCGGTGGGCGCGAGGTAGTGCGCGCAGGAGGCGATCGACCACCACTCATTCCGCTACCTGTGTTGGTGTGGGGTTTCCTGCCAACAGCCAGTGCTGGGCGAGGCGGCTGAGTTCGGCTGCCTGGGCACGGGCTGGCACCCGGGGCTTGTATTCCCACTCGTGGAACTGCTGGGCGGCACTTACAGGGGAGAGGCCCAGCCTCGCCAAGATCTCTCGCTTCACTTCGACATAACTGTCGGCACTCGTCAGGGGGAGCGAGAAGTAAGCCCTCTGTGCTTCACCGGTGAGTAGGGGTGCCAGCGCACGCGCCCACTCGTCCTCTGGCCATCCCTCTCGGTGGGCAGTGTTTTCGAAGACCTGAAGGCAGGCTTCCACATCGTCATCGGCCGTCATCTTGGGCAACAGACGGGTGGCTTGTGCCCGAGGCTCAGGTAGCGGAACGCGCTGGGCCGCGGCCGCCCGGACGGCGGCGAGTTCATCCTCCGTCCTGCCCAGGCGAGTGGCGAGGTGTTCCGCTATTTGCTGCTGGCGGATGCTAACCTCAGCGAAGCGTTGTAAGACGTCCTCCATCGCGGGGCCGCGCGTGCCGCCTTCCGTGGTGCTGCTGACAGAAAGCAAAAAAAAATTCAGACCCATTACATAATATTAACAGATACAACTTTTATTTTAATAGTGCATTAATAAATATTGAAATTAACATTAAATAAATGGTTGAGAATGTTAGTTCATGTTGACTACCCTTACGAAAGGAAAATATATTTACCAATATATTTCTTAAAATATATTGTGATATATTGTAATATATTATTTTCCCTTTTTATTTTCTAATATTTTATATTTTTGAATACATTTAATAATATATTGATGATACATATATTATATAATATATTGCAAAATATACAAATGATTGCCGCTTTCAATATATTGCTATATATTGGAAAAAATAAATATATATAAGAATATATGCCTAATATATTTCATGATATTTTCCAATATACTGCAATATAATTTTGTTTCATAAGGGTAATGCTAATATTAAACCAAATGAACCTTACTGTAAAGTGTTATCCATTAAGAAATATCTTACATATCTACACATCCACCTGATCTCTTTTTCTTGTCTGTACTCTCATGTTTGATGGCATTTCTTGTCTGCACAGGAAGCGGTCCTCTCCCTCGGCTAAAGATGAGCATTCTGCTGGAGTTAAAGATCACTTACTGGCCCACTCCTCTGACCCAGTGGAAATGAGGAGGCTCAACTACCAAACACAAGGTACATCATGACGGATGCTTTCCATGGTCTTCTATTGTTTTAACACCAAGCTATTGAGTTACAAACAGCTTATCACATTTTTTAAAAACAAAGCTAGGTTTGGAGGTTTGGCTCTCCTTGCCTGTTGAGGGGCTATTCTTGAAAACTTGAGCTCATTCAAAGCACATGAGATACAAGACTCAGGTAACTTAAATTGGTCTTTACTGTAGCATTTTTCTGTAAAAAATAAATAAAATAAAATAGGGATAATCACTGGCACACGAGCAATAAGGAAAACTGCATAACGACGTACATTTTGGGGTAATTATTCCTCATAGTCACACAGCCTGATAGGAGCTGTAAATCCTATTAAAGTATGAACCTGCAGCAGTCAACAGATGCATGTGGCTCCCACAAACCATTCACGCGACTTCTGCACATAAGGGGTGCTTTGGATAAGTCTGCGCTGTGCTTTCTCATAGGTTAAGTCAGTTTAGCTACATATAAATAAATGCACGTTTAAGTTTTAGAAAAGAAAAAAAATTAAGATTTTTAATGCTATTGAACTATTTTATGCATACTTTTCTGTACTATCCTGGGCATTTCTTTACACCTGTCCATCATCTTTGAATATGCATTTTGAGATCCTTAAAAGATGCATGCGATGCTATCTCAGAATGAGGTCTGAAGCATCAACACCTGCACACCTTTTGTAACGGTGCTTTTGTGATGCCTTAAAATGCTCACTAGGTTTTGCAACAGAGTTTCTATAGGAAATGAATGAGTTTGGGGTTGTTTGGATGTAGACCTCAGAAAGAGAGACAGAACTGCTCACTGGATTTATGGATGTGAGATTCAGCTGGAGCTTTGGTATGAAGACAAAACATTATTCACAGAGGCATACTGTCAGGTGAAGGACACACTGAGGAGCAGAACCTGCCAGCTAATCTCAAACAACACACACACACACACACACACCGTGGCATCAGATCGTATTGCTTCATTCGGTTCCGACTGAGCTTTGAAGTTGATGGATAGAATTAAACTGAATGATTCACTCTTTCGCACTCCTTTCAATCCATATTTTGCACTTCTCCCTGTCTCTTTCTTTCTCTCTCAGGGGAAATCTCTGAATGCTCAGACATTTTGCTGACTTCAATAAGAAATCTGCTTTTGCTTCATTTGCAAGGTGACTCATGTTCTTATGTCAGATTGTTGGGCTACAAGCGCACACTCAACTGATGAGCAGTCTTTCTCGTGGCGAAACTGGGAGAAATAATAATAATAAAACATGTCAAATTCCCTGCCATGGAAATGTATTTTCCTGTCTTACAAATCCTCAAATTAAGAACCAGACTACCAGTGTTGATGTTTACTTGTGAAAGTTTAGAATTTGTGTTTCGAAAAGCTTTAGGAGTGTTTTTTGTGTAGATACATGTTTGACGTTTCAGGCAAACTGTGTTTGAAAGGCCTCCGTGATGGGCCATGTCATAACAGTGAATGATGTGACACACAAAGTGCAATTTAAACGCCCCCGTGTTTTGACATGCTGACATTTAAACAGTCATTGATTTCTGAATCGAGAGCTTTAATGTGTGAACTAAAGAAAGAAAGGGCCCTATCATGCACCCAGCGCAATGCGGTGCCAGGTGTGATGCAAGTGTTTTTTGCTAGTTTCAAAAGTTGATTCGGACATACCTTGAGCCATGCACTTTAGACATTGTGCTTAAATCATTAAAATACTGTATGGCCCAAAGTGCCTATAATTCATTAGATGGCAGTGCTTTATTCTTTAGAAGGTTGATGTAGAAACATTGCTGTTCAAGGGCCAATACATTCAGAAACGTATACTTGTATTCAGCAACAGTGCATTAAATTCATCAAAAGTGACAGTAAAGGAATTTCTAATGTTGCAAAAGGTTTTTGTTTCCAGTAAATGCTGTTCTTTTGAATTTTATATTCATCAAAGAATCCTTAAAAAATGCATCATGGTTTCCACAAAAAAATTAAGCAGCTATTTTCAATATTGATTATACTCAGAAATGTTTTTTGAGCAGCAAGATATATTCAAATACAATATTTTGAACTGTACAAACATTTTACAGAATTACTGTTTTTACTGGACTTTTGATCAAGTAAATGCAGCCTATGGGAATCATTAAAAATCGTACCGATCCCAGATTTATGAACTGTAGTGTATTTTTTTATATATGTACGGATGTATAGAGGAACTTCTGAAACTACTTTTAGTTTAATGTGATGAAACACAGCTTCTTAATCTAATCCAAACACCCCACCCTACATTATTTCTGTCATAACAACTCTCTGAGAGTTTAGCATGGTAATATACAGTACATGGCAATGTTAACGTGTTTGGTATTGGCAGAAAAGATCTGCAACGCTCCTGCTGCAGAGCAACTTGCTTCTGCTAATACATCCACAACATGCTACTTGTGAGCATGTAGGAAATACTGCTGCTGTACATCTAACATGTTTGAAATAACCCCATATATAAAATACATGAAATTATACAGGTGGAGCTGGGGAAGGTGGAGGGTTTCCAAAGCGTGCTCTAACTGGTACAGCAAGCACTAGCCAAGTATCTGAATATTGAGCAGCAAGCTCATTGGCCCATTGGTGAATTATGATGATATTATATCAGATTGAGTTAGAACCTACAGAGTCTGTTTTGTTTCAATCAAAATTATGTCATATTATGGAAGTTAAATATGTTGGAGAAGCAGTTTCATGCTGTCTTCTTCCTCCCATTGGTGTTTCTTTTGCTCTTTCTGTACATACTCTTTCCTCTTCCTCTCTCTTCTGTAAGTGGCATAAATCACAGTCCCTCCTCATCTTCTTTCTGCAGGTTCCAGTGCCTTCAGCTGCCCCAGCACTTCAAGTTAGTTTCACTCTTGCTTTCCTGTGTCAACTTTCACTACCTTCATCTCTATGCTCCTCCCCCCATCCATCAAGATCTAAGCCACGCCCCCTCCACCACTCTGGCTGCATTGAGTTAAAGCTTCACCATCTCTCACGTCCTTTCCACAGGCTGTCGGTCTCAAACACCTCAGTTGAGAAGATGTGGGATGGGATGGGTGTTTTTTAACGTGTGCTCAGGTTGTAGTCCTTCTGTGTAATATGCCGGTGTCATTTACGTGCCATTTTGTACTGGACAGCTCACGCCACCTTGCTATTGACCCGTAAGCGGTTCATATTTCAGCCAATGAGCATGTCCGTTCACTGCTTACATCACTGCCACTAGACTTAGCACATAGCATGGTGCAAAAAGCTTAGTGCTTTCTTCTTCGTCTTCTATTTATCTCATGCTTTAGGTTGTTTTCATGTCTGCTCATCTTCCAAAAGCCTAAAAACTGTGTGAATCTAAGTGTGTTTGTTCCTTCCAGTTCAGCCAACCAAAACCAAACAGGCCAATAGAAATCTCTGCTATCAGTTCATCCTCTCTTTCTCCCTGCAGGAATGCAGGAACACCCTCCAGTTTCTGTCTGTGCTTTGGCTGACCACATCGAGCGGCTGAAAGCCAACGATGGCCTACGCTTCTCACAGGAATATGAGGTAACTCTTCCTAAGTCACGTCAGATTGTCCGTCTAAACAACTTTATGGAGAATCGCTCTCTCTCTTCCTTCTACTAAAACCAATGAAGGGTAATTGCTTCACGTCCTGCAAACATCAATTTTCAATAAAAATGTCTACTAAGATAAATCAGGACAATGACGGGAGGAGAATGCATCTATAATGGATTAGTTGTGCAGCTGGAATACACTCGTGCTTCATCTGACCTACATCAGCATGTGTGAATATGTACATTTTAGGACAGAACAATGAAGATAAGAGTACAGAAGTTGCCTCTAACAGTGAAGAAAGAGTGGATTTATCGTGGCTGTACATTTAAAGCAGATCAGTTATAAATATAGCTCCAAACTGTAGTTATGCTGAAGCCTGAGCACATTCTTAGTTAGCAATTGTGCTAATCATATCACTCACTATTCATTTCAAGTTTAGTGTCAGTAATAAATGAATACTTTTATTCTGCAAGAATGTAAGAAATTGTTCAAAAGTGACAGTAAAGACATTCATAATGATTATTATTTAACATAAATACTGTTATTTCTTTAAGTACTTCATTTGGTCTCAGAAGTGAAAGTGAATTGAGTTCTTCCATTGCTAGTTTGGGTTCACTTTAGAAAATCTCACCTCTGAACTACATGTAAAGCTACCACTTTTTATCTTTTATATGCTAGTTAAGGGCAGATCTATTCGATATAGTTGAAACCACAATAATAGACCAACTTGATCTGTATAGAAGACACTGAAGAAATTGACAATAAATAATGTGTTTATTGTCAGAAGAACTCATTGCATTAAAATATGACTTTTGATGGACAGATGTACCCCAAATCCCAGAAGTTGCATAAATCCAGCAAAACATATAGAAAATGCAAATTTTGAGCCTGACCTTGACATTTTTACGTGCAGATTGAATCACACAGTGAATGGCCTGTTGGAGACTGTCTGATGCTGTGGCTACTAAATCACAGACAAACAGCTAAAAGTGTTTTCCTTATATAAATCAGAAAGATTTTATAAATGTGAGCCCTTCAGCAGCTCATGTTCAACAAGTACTGCTGTGCATTACTCAAATGATCTGAAATGATACTAAGATCTTGTGCACCTTTATAATACTACCACTTACACATGCATTTACAGACAGTCCTCTCTCTCTCTCACACACACACACACACTCACATCAGCTTCACAAGGCAGTACCCAGATCACCAGAGCTTGAAATTAAAGCTGGGAAACAACTCTATTAAAAGTGTAGTCAGCGTGAGAGTCACCTGCTTTATAAGATGGCTAATCCTGCAGTGTGTGTGTGTGTGTGTGTGTGTGTGTAGGGAAGGGGCGGGACTCTGCTGTCTGCTTGACTTGTTACATTGAGCAGCTCTTCTGAGTACTTAAACAATCAAGACCTTAATATAGACATCAAATACTGAGAGAGCAACGGTGATCTAATCAAACGCCAAATGGCACACATTAAACTGCAATACAAAAGAGCTAACAAGATAAACAGATAAAGACAGACATATGGGGAGGGAATTGTGTACAACGATGGAGAGAAAGTAATATACCTGTAGGTAATAATAAAATGGAAATAGATCGGTGTGAGCCTGTCATCTGTGGGAATGTCTTCACTGAGAACAACATTTTTTTTTTTTTAAGAAATTAATATTTTTATGCAGTAAAGACACATTAAATTGATCAAAATTAAAATAAGGATGTTTATCAAGAATCCAAGAATCCTTAAAAAAAAAGGTATAACAGTTTAAAGAAAAATATTCAGCAGCACAACTGTTTTCAACATTGATGATAATCAGAAATGTTTCTTGAGCAGCACATCATCGTATTAGAATGATTTCTGAAGATCATGTGACATTGAAGACTGGAGGAATGATGCTGAAAATTCAGCAGCAGATCACAGGAATAAATTACATTTTACATAATATTCATATAGAAAACTGTTATTTTACATTGTAATAATATTTCCAAATTTTAGCGTTTTTACTATCTTATTAAACAAATAAATGCAACTTGGGTGAGCGGAAGAGACTTCTTTTAATAAAAAATAAATAAATAAAATAACAGAGAGAGATGAAAAAATGCCCAACAGACCTTCAGTCAAGCTGATTGAAGCTTGTGATACATAACTTTTAACTTTGTAAATGTATTTCACTTCAGAGACTGCTATTTTTCTCCATGTTTGGTAAGTAACCACAGATCAGGGCAGAGCTTACAGCACACGAGGATAACACATCATCAGATCATAGATATATCTGCATTAAAACATCTACCATTTGAGCTTTTGTTTCATTTTTTGCACCTCCAGTCAAAACATTTGGGGCTTAAGCCCAATTAGCTTCACCCCCGCTCCAGTCCTGTGAATGATATGACCCATACATTAGATAGAGCCAAGAGAGAAGACTATTTAGTGTGACACTATTAAATGCTATTAAAATGGATATTTCATTGCTCAGATGTTGCTGTAGGTCTGAGTTATATTCACACCAAAAACCCAATGGTCTAAAGCAACACTCCTCATGAACAGTATATTACTGATCGCATATGGATCAGAAAGAAACATTAATATAATAAGACAAATCCATCAGTGCCATCTGGAGAGATGTCATGCAAGTCGAAAAAACAGGAGTTGTGCGTTTAATCTAAAATGCAAACTAACTGACAGAACTTGTCACACACTCCTCTGATTAGCTTTAATTGTGCAGCATTGTGCAGAATTTTCGCCTTCAGATTTCCAGATTGCTTGTTATGAATCGTATTGTGTCAGGTTAGCACACAATGTTAAGACACAGCATGAAACACAGAAAGTGCATAGGGCTTGTGCATGCTCATTTGAAATGCATTGATGTCCAGCGATCAATATAATCCTCATCACAGCACGTCAACAAACACACACATACAGATGAACAAAATCAAATAAAAATGCACTGTTGTTAGAAGGTGTAAGCTGGCGAACAGTCACCTGCAATATGACAGATGTGTAGTGATTTATGATTATTCATAGGCTGTTATTCATAATCCACCTGTTAGTGACAGAACATAAGCCTCTGGTTGCTCTTCATTTCACAGACATCTAAAAAATGTTGCATTGCACTTAGAATGAACTGCACATGTACATTCTGGATTAAGCAGGTCTCTAAAGCGCCGGAGCGATGCAGGTCAAGGTAGAGATTTGCAGAGCTGTGGTGGGTTTGTGAGGATTTGCAGCATCAGTTCCTGCTGTGCCAGAGTCGTCTGTTTTATGAATGATTCATTGGTGCACATTATTCTAGGCTTTGTAAACTTTAATCAAAATGAAATTGAACTTGCTCCACCTCTGAAATGACTTTCTTTTTTAGCTGATGATGTCTTATTTTAAAACCCCTTCCCTCTAGTCACCTGTCATATGAAGTTATAGTCCATTCCCTCATTAAATCATACAGTTTCCCTTTATCTTTTCTCATTAAATACACTGTTTCACTCTGAAATAAATTATGTTCCAGTAAAATAGTTTTTTGTCGTTTGGCGAGTGTCATTTGGCTCAACCAATGGAATAAGATTGGGGGCAGGACTAAATAATGGGCAAATGAGAACGTATTTAGGAAACAGTCATTATTTTCTTTCTAACAAACGTTCTCATGTTTTATATTACTGTTCTGCAGTCTATTGACCCCAGCCAGCAGTTCACCTGGGAAAACTCCAACCTAGAGGTCAACAAGCCCAAGAACCGCTATGCAAATGTCATCGCTTACGATCACTCCAGAGTCGTGCTGACCCCCATTGATGGTGAGTCCGAAATCAAACCTATATTGATTCTCTTCTGCTCATCCAATAATAATCTTACTGTCCCCAAACTTTTGAAGAGTAGTGTTTGTAGCTTGACATCTCAAAATATCAAAAATCTCATTCAGCTTCGATGAGTTCTGCACAGAATCTGCATCTACTGAATTCTGTGAAAGGCCATCAAGTCCAAATCATGCCTGTTTATTAAATATTTTTGGATTATTTCAAAGTACTCTCTTTTAATGCATTTTAAAATATAGTTAGAAAATAAATAAGAAAAGTCTGTAGATACCATGTGTGCATATCAAGGCCATCAGTACAACGACCACTCAGTTCTCAGCCTTTGCGTGTTAACACTGCACTGCTGAACCGCAGGTGTACCGGGGAGCGACTACATCAATGGCAACTACATTGACGGCTACCGCAAGCAGAACGCTTACATCGCCACTCAGGGTCCTCTTCCCGAGACGTTCAGTGACTTCTGGAGGATGGTGTGGGAGCAGAGGACCAGCACTATCATCATGATGACCAGACTGGAGGAGAAGAGCAGGGTGAGATTTCACTCCTCATCTCGTGTTGTCTGGCTCCGGCCTCAGAGCCAGAGAAATGTTTTTAGTGATGACAAGAGATGCAGATGACATAGAAATTATCTCTCATGAGAGTGTAATTGGGCTTTATATGGAATTAAATAAACATTCTAGAAGAATAGTTTCAAAATAGGAACTTATAAAAACTATAAAGACTCTCCCTACACATTGCACTTCAACCATTACTTCAAGCAGCAGCTTTTATAATGTTTTTTAGTGATTTAGAAATTTAAATGGTCATCATTTATTCACCCTGATGTCATTCCAAACCTGTTCAAATATTTAAAAACAGAAGAATAAGAGTCGTTTAGGGTTGGAATGACATGAGGCTGAAAAAATGATGTGAATTACAGATGAAGGGAAGTGACCATAAATGTCCTCATAGGACTGTCGAACAGGAAGTGATGTGTGTGCATGTGTGTTTGTGAGAGAGCGAGGTGTCATGTGTTTCCTCACCTGCTGTGTGACCAGATGGTCATTCTGTTATTCCTCCACATGATAAGACTTAATATATATTAATGTGAATCAGTGCAAGCTTTATAATGGAATTATGTACCTCACGATTCACAATATTATAATTTGACCTGTATAGATCTATTATATACTATATATGTATAATATCTCTATCTATCTGTCTTTATATATATATATATATATATATATATATATATATATAAAACATTTACTTTAACTGTTTTAATATGTTAAAATATTGCAGAAAATAATTTACTGATCGAATTGGACAAGCCTTGATATTATCTGCTTTAAAGTGAATTGAATCAAATTCTGTGGAGAAAATGAATGTGTTCAAAAACCTTCTGTTGCTTGCTGTTGTCACAAATATACTTTGCATCATAAATATAAACAGAAACAAAATAAACATATTCATTCCACAACAAGAAATGCCTTTTACAAATTACATTTTTGACCTAAATTCGAGTCGGCCGTATTTATTAATTATCTTGAGTAAGTGCACATATTGTACCTGCTCTTTGTTGAGAAGGACAGCAGTGTTTATGAAAGCCCAGATGGGTCACATTAATGCATCTCAACTCCAGATCTACCGGCCATTACTCGCACAGCCAGTGGTGTAGTATAGTTTTTTCTAGTGGGTATACTCTGATTTTTACCGCAGCCTCATAGCTACTCACCGCCCCAAAGCGACACTATATCACCACCACACTCAGTAATGCATACAGTTTGCATCTACATGTAACTGAGAGCATTCTGAAAACTGCTTATGTGATATCAATGTCAATTTATTATAAGCAACAGAAGACTTTAACAGCCAATGACATTTATAGCTGGGGAGACTTGATTGATTTTCTACTGTTAACATTATCTTAAGAACATGGTCCCTGGAGCACAGGATTTATCATCTTGCAATTTTCAGTGCACATTTAAGAGTCATCTCTCTCATCATCTGAAACAAGGAGATATAAACATTGCATTCAGTTTAACTGCAACACACAGACACACACATGCACAGTATGTGTGTTATCATTCCTATTCTCCCACATTCACTGATCCACCACACTAATGTTACTTAACTTAATAACTAGTTATGTTGGCTTGAGAAAGGTTTCCCATAGACTTGCATAGACCTCTCTAGAGCAGTGGTTCTCAACCACATTCCCACAGGACCCCTATCACTGCAGAGTTTGCATGTCTCCTTTATCTGACACACCCATTTCAAGTACTTGAGTCTCAACTAATGAGCAGGTGACTGATTAAGGAGACATGCAAAATGTGCCGTGATGGTGGTCCTCCGGGAATGTGGTTAAGAACCAATGCTCTAGAGGACAACTGCAGTCCACTAGAGGGAGCCACAGGGTAAGAAATATTTAAACTCCCTTCATTTACTTTGGTTTTTAGTCAGTTAAATTTACAAACAATTGCATATGTTTACTTTATGCTGCCAAGTAAAGCTAACATATCGGATCATGACCAGGTGAGATAGTGACTATCTGATGTCCATAGGCCAGTGTGAAAGATGCTTGGGACAGTGGAGCGATCTGTCAATATATGTTTCCATCCACCTATTTTTATATGCATGTTGGAATATCACATTAAAAACACTGCATGGAAACGTCAAGATGTGCATTAATTCTACAAATACGAATAAAAAACTTAAGCACACAATTGACAAGAATAAAAAAAAAAATTGGCGTCGCATATAACACGTTACATCCTGATGTCACGTGTCATTACGGGACCTTTACGGATTGTGTGTGAATGCACACAAGGATTATGGGAAATTATGTGAATTTTAGTGATTCACATTTTCAGTGCTGCACTGGCAAAAGAAACACGGCATGATTTAAAAAAAGTCGGTGCTTCGCAACACAGACGGCCCCATCTGCTTCAGATTCAGCCGTCTCCTGTGCTCTTATGGCCCCTGATGTGTGATGTTTGTGTGCGTCTGTGATTGCAGGTGAAGTGTGATCAGTACTGGCCGAGCCGTGGAACAGAGACATACGGCATGATTCAAGTGTCCATGCTGGATACGGTGGAGTTATCCACCTACAGCGTCAGGACCTTCGCTCTCTATAAGGTCTGTGTGTGGATGATGATGAAACTGACATTTATTGTTTTTTCATCACTTTTTGTTTCATTTTACCTGCAGTGACAAATTATACTTCCATATTATAATCAATTATAATATGTTGTAGTTATTATAAACATATTTTCTTTATTTAAAAACCGCAAGAAAAATCCCTTTTCCATCACATCATATATCTTCTTGAATGTGTTGTGACAGAATGGGTCTAGTGAGAAACGGGAAGTAAGACAGTTCCAGTTCATGGCCTGGCCGGATCACGGCGTTCCTGAATACCCCACACCAATCTTAGCCTTTCTACGCAGGGTCAAGGCCTGCAACCCACCTGACGCCGGACCCATGGTGGTGCACTGCAGGTGGAGCATGATCTCCGCTCACGTATCTGTTAGCATGCACATGCATCTGTGAGTTCACTCTACATCTGTGTTTCCCATGGCAGCGCTGGAGTGGGTCGGACAGGCTGTTTTATCGTAATAGAGGCCATGCTGGAGCGGATGAAGCATGAGAAGTCTGTGGATATCTACGGTCATGTGACCTGCATGCGTGCTCAGAGGAACTACATGGTGCAGACAGAAGATCAGTATATCTTCATCCACGAGGCCCTGCTGGAGGCCGCCACCTGCGGGAACACAGAGGTCCCGGCGCGGAGCCTGTACACACACATCCAGAAGCTCACGCAGGTGTCGCCCGGAGACACTGTCACTGCCATGGAACTGGAGTTTAAGGTCAGAAAACAAACACAGACACACACATCAACCTTAAACTGGCACGACACAACAGGGTTCCTGTGTCAGTTTTTCTCTCCTCGAAACACTGTGTGAAGGCACCAAATCACAGCCGATCAGAACCTCGCTGATGTTTAGTAAGCAGCTGACGATGCCATGCCTTGTTGCTTGTTAAAACCCCTGATTAACATGCAGAAGATGCCGTTTGTTGCTTAGCGGTTTATCTTGGTTGTTTTTTTGGACTTGGGAAAAGGGTTATTATCGCTAGCTATAACTGTTTTTTAATTGAAATACATATAACTTTAAATTATCATAAATGTTTCATAAATGTTAATAATAATAGCTGAAATAGGCTTAAGCTAACGCACTAAAATAACTAGATATTAGAGTAAGCATCGGACATTAATTAATGAAATATAATGAATGCTTCAAGTTAAGTAACCATGTAATAATGCTGATTAAATTAACTGGAAATGAATAGAAAGTAAAACTCAAAAATAAATAAATGCACATAACAGAATTACTTAAAATGAAACTAAAATGTAAAATAAAAATTGAAAATATAAAAATATTAACTATGAACAACTATGAACATTTTTAGTAAATATTGAAGGTTAATGAATGCTGTATAACTATTGTTCTTGTTTACTACTATTGACAATTGTAAACAAATGAGATATTACTGTGAAGTGTTAATAAAAATAATTAAGCTAAATCAAATATCAATAAATACAATAATAGTAAAAAAAAAAAAAAAAAAAAACTGGAATAATAATGTAGAATCTGAATTGGTATATTCCTTATGACTCTCATCTATAATGGTTAATGGGAATCATGTGATTCTCAAGGGCCAGTGAAACAGAGCTGTGTGTGGAAACCTGTTTGTGTTTCCCTCACAACATGGATGATTTTAATGGGCTGTTTTTCCCATGATGCATTTTGGTGACATGCTGAGATTGAAAGAGCAAGGATCATTTGAAGTTTGAGAACAAAGCCGCTCAAAACACCTCATTCTCCGCCAAAGAAGGATCTCAGTTGTTGACACTTAATTGTTGAAAAAAATGCTTTTGAGTTTGATGGTGGCAATCTATCATTCTGCTATTAATACTGAACCTGAACTTAACTTTTGAACTCAGAGTGTTCCTTATATTTCATTAATCAATGACCAATGCACAATGTAACATCTATAATCTAATAACATCTATTATACAGTATAATGATGCCAAATAAGATGTACACAAAAAGCTGACTTTTAAAAGAAACAAGCTATTTTCAAATATTTATTAAAAACTCACAAAAATAAATGGAAAATGACAGAATGCTAATGTTTGAAAGGCTAAAATGTCATCTCATTAGCTTTCCTCAGCCACAAGCTTCTGCTGCTCAAGGCTGTATTTATTTGATCAGAAATACAGGAAAAACTGTAATATTCTGAAACATTATTACAATTTAAAATAAATGCTTTCTATTGTAATGTATTTTTAGATGTAATTCATTTCTGTGATCAAAGCTGAATTTTCAGCATCATGATCCTTCAGAAGTCTAATATGCTGACTTGCTGCTCTGTTCTAATTATTATCATTGTTGAAAACTGTTTCATTCATATTTTTGTGGAAACCATAATAGAGAGTTCAAAAGAACAGCACTTATGAAACACAAATGTTTTACATGATTATAAATATCACTTTTGACCAGTTTAATGCATCCTTTCTTTTTCAAACCTTTGATTGGTAGTGTGTATGAGTCTATTTATCAATTTCTAAACAATATGAGTGTGTTCTGTGTCTTTTCCCACCACAGAAACTAGCCAACTCCAAAGCACACACCTCCAGATTCATCAGCGCTAGTCTGCCGTGCAACAAATTCAAGAACCGACTGGTCAACATCATGCCCTTCGAGTCCAGCCGTGTGTGTCTGCAGCCAATCAGAGGCGTGGAGGGGTCCGACTACATTAACGCCAGCTTCATCGATGGATACAGGTAGGCCTTAATCAATCAGAATTTGCGATGTAAAATTCAGTTAATTCCACTTCCTGTCACTTCCATTCAACATCCTGTGGTGCTGACAACTTAATTCAAACTCAAACTCCTGAACTGAAAGGAAGCCAGATCTTAAATTCAGAATTTTGCATGAAGTCATAAACAGAGATCTGAGAGCAACTGTGAATCAGACTCTGGAGAAATCAGATGAAAGACGGCGTGTTCTCCTGAAGAGGTGCTGCTGCCACGAGCACCAGCGAGTCTCTCCATCACTGTCCCCCGTCTCTTTGACTCCTGCTGGATGTGACAGCTCAGAGTCATGGCCTAACGAGGAAGTCTGTGTCTGCGTGTCTTCTGCATTAGTGCTGCTAGTTGTCAGGACAAATTGTTCTTATTGGCAGGACTGTCCATAACTGGAGCGCTATCAGCACTGGGGAATCGGCGCGGTCCTGCGCCCATGAGCTGACAGGTGATGCACACAGTTCAGTGCACAAATAAAAGGATTACCCATCAAGAGGAGTCCGGTCTCCATGAAGCACTCAATCTATCACACACAGACAGATAGACGTTCAGACTGCAATGAGCTTGTGTCAAGTGTACCACTGAATTAGGGGATAATTTCACCAATAACAATCCCAGCATTGATATTTTTGCAAACTGATACAGATTTCAAAATTTCCAACCAGTAAAATGAATTGTAATGGCTATGAATTAATTCTTTAAATATATAGTCCGACAAGCCGTGTGTTTCAGAGTAAAGCGTGGCACTGTGTTCATTCACACGCGAGCAGCTCATGACTCAGTGTTTACAGTCTCTCAGTTAACAGTAAATGCTGTGAGTTTGGGATGATTATGATGTGAATTTAAAAAAGGATCACACACAAACTGTGTATAAAGAGAAGTGTATTTGTTGTGAATAAATATTGGTATTGTAATTTTACTGTACTAAAATACGACTATTATTATAAAAAATAAATGTTTTTTATTTTACAGAAAAATATTATAATTGTGAAACTTATATTTATTTTTTGGATGTATTTTTAACATTTAAATTAAAAAATAAATAAAAAATTCAATTTTAGAAGCCATAATAATGACAATAATAATTAGTAGTAGTATAGTAGTAAATGTATGATTTTTATTTTACAATTGAGTATTATCACTGCAATAGTAATATTTCTTCATTGCCTTTAATCTTTACAATTTAAATAATATTGTAAAAATATATATTATTATAAATTTTTGGTGCTTAGCTGGCCACATGCCTGGTTCTGTCATCATTTACTCATCCTCATATCATTATAAAACCCGTATGACTTTTTCCTTATTCCCTGAAAATAATTGCACAGCTTAGATCGGATTCAATCATTTACACCCCTTTAGTATAACACTCATTATACAAGCATGACTAATCAAAATCAAGTACGTTAGAGCGTGAAATAATAGTATACATGCTAAACACATGCTTATTTTGGTAGCAGTTACATTTCATATCACTTCTTTTTACAGTCTGTTTGATGGATTGTGCACTGAAAATACTTCACTGAAGAGAAAGCTGTAGAAAATGGATATTAAACTTGCATTACCTAAGTCAGCCTCTATCCCATCTGCGGTGACTATAGTCTCTGAGATTCATTGATTCAGTGCCGTTTTCTGCCACAGTGAACGGTTACTGCAAATATCAGTGCTTCAAATGAATAGCTCTTTACTAACATCCTGAATCAAGCACTTCCTCTGCTGCTGCTGGGGGGTCATGTGAGGTGGAGGGGCGGAGGTTTGTCAAGAATCTGGGCTCATTATTGGCCCTTAATCAAATTAACAGCCAATCAAAGAGCTCCCACTGCATCTGCCGCCGTACTGAAGTGTAAACAGCGTAATTGGCAGTAATCGTGTTTGTAATGAAGAACCGAGGGAGAAGGGCTTTCACATGCTTTTAGCTTGATGAGCTTTCAGTGTGTGTGTGTGTGTGTGTGTGAAGGGTGGGGGTTGCAAAGTTTCCAGTCGTTCGGTGACTCAGATAAGGCTGCATCACACCTGTGAGATGTGTGCGTGTGTGTACGGTAGATCAGGACTCTTCAGCATATGTTGGATGAACGCTGTCTTCTCCCAGCTTGCCCTGCGTGCAGATGTGTTCACTCACACAGTGATTTGACGTGATCAAACGAGCTGAAGTCAGTGAGAGTCGTTGTTCATTGACAGTGTGGGTTTATAGCAGTACCACCACTCAGAGACCTGCGCTGATAAAATCACTGTAAGAGAATAATGAGGCTGCCAAAGTCAGATTAGACATTTCCTCCACTTGTTCAACCATCTCAGAGATGCATTTATCTAAAAAAAAAAAAAAAAAAAAAAACTTGAGCCGAGGCCTGGGGATCTCACAGCAGGACATCAGCACAAGCGCTCGCGTCCCCACGCTGCCAAACAGTGATCTACAGCTCTGCTGCCCTCATTACACAATCATGTCTCTCTGTCTCATCTTCTACCACCAGCGTCTTTCTGCCTCTCAGCATCTGTCTCACAGTCTCTCCCTCGTTCTCTGTCCAGTGTTTCCTCTCTCTCTCACTGCATATTTATCTCCTTGTCTGACTGTCTTAATGCATTTATGATCACAGCGATGGAGCTGCAGTGCCTCCTGCTGTTCAATTAAAGCAAGCATTACGCACTGTTGATTAGTATTCTGTCTAGATTCTTGATTTTTTAGACTGTGTTTTCATGTGTTGCTCCTGCAGGCAGCAGAAGGCGTATATCGCCACACAAGGTCCTCTCTCTGAAACCACGGAGGACTTCTGGAGGATGCTTTGGGAGCACAACTCCACCATCGTGGTGATGCTGACGAAGCTCAGAGAGATGGGACGGGTGAGTCCAGACTCTCAGATTCTCAATGTGAAGTCAATGTGGATGGCCCTTTGCAACTCAATTTACTTCTGTAATGTGAGTGAAACAAGATATTCAAAAAGGCTAAATGTAGGGTGGCTCTTGACTGCATCCATTGGGAAGTGATTGGATTGTGAAACGCTGCTCATTTTTGATGTCCTGTGGACTTTAAGGCAGGGTCGTTCATGCACAGCTTTGATAAGCAACAGATTTACATGAATGTGCTTTTTTATTTTATGAATCATTCAACAGTCCCATTAGGATTTCACAAGACTTTTTTTATTTTTTATTTTGGCAAGTAACTGAATTTGCTGCAGCTTTTCAAAAAAAAAAAAAGGTGTATATATTTTTAGGATATTTCCCATTGTTTTTCATTAAAAACCTACCATTACAATCATTAAGTAATTAGTATCAGTGACCACAAAAGGACTGTTACTGATCATTTTGCGCATAATTACTGAAATCAGTTGTGGTTCAGCAGTTGAACACATATTGATCAATTTGTTTGTGCTCAGATTTATGCATTTTTAATTAATTAACATTGCTTCTCTCAGGATTTTTTTTTTTTACAAATATACAATATTGTAAGCTGCTGCAAATGTTTGCAATTGTGAGGACGCAAAATCCTGGAGGAACTGATTTGAGTGTAGCAGACAATAATATCAAAATAAACATGTGATATGAATGTTGGTTTGCTGAGGAAAATGTCTGAATATGCAATTAATAATAATAACAATAATAATAAAAAACTCTGATTCTCTTATGACTAATGAAATGTTAATGATGCTGAAAATCAGCTAGTTGTATGCTGGCCTCAGGCTGTCATTCTGTGCATTACACCAAAGGCAAAAAAAAAAAAACCAAAAAATAAAGTTGGGGTTTGGACAAATGAATGGAGATCCTCTTATGATTGTGTGTTTGGCTCCACAGGAGAAGTGTCATCAGTACTGGCCTGCAGAGAGATCTGCGCGCTATCAGTATTTCGTCGTGGACCCCATGGCTGAATACAACATGCCGCAGTACATCTTACGGGAGTTTAAGGTCACAGACGCCAGGGTGAGTCGATCAGACGTGACCGCGTGACTTCAGCTGTGCTGTGTCTTTAAATCACACTCTCATTCTCTCTCAGGATGGCCAGTCCAGGACGATCCGGCAGTTTCAGTTCACCGATTGGCCAGAACAAGGCGTGCCAAAGACAGGAGAGGGCTTTATTGATTTCATTGGCCAGGTCCACAAAACCAAGGAGCAGTTTGGACAGGACGGACCAATTACTGTCCACTGCAGGTGAGAAGCAGAACGAACGAGTGCAGCAGAGCATGGCTGATATATTGCATATTCAAAATGTGGTAAATCTATATTAAATCAGTCTCAGTCTTATATTTTATTGACTGTATGCCAGAGCTGACTTTGTATCTGTACATTACAGTTTAAAAGATTGGGGTCAGTAAGATTATTTTAAAGGAAATTAATACTTTTATTGATCAAGGATGCATCAAATTGATCAAAAGTGACAGAAAAGACTGATTATTACAGACAGAGAGATTGTTACAAAAGATTTTTATTATAAATGCATGAGTTTCTTTTGAACTTTCTATTGATCAAAGAATACAATTAAATATAAAAGAAGATAACAAAAATGATCAAGGTTTCCACAGAAATCAGCCCAACTGTTTCCAGCATAAAAAATGTAACAAGAATAGTGTGCATATAATTATGATTTCTGAAGATCATGTGACACTGAAGGTTAAAGTAATGATGCTGAAAATACAGCTGCACATCACAGAAATAAATCACATTTTACAATATATTCACTTAGAAAACAGCTATTTGAATTTGTTAAATTATTTGACAATATTACATTGAATAAATGATGAATAAATGTAGCTTTGGTGAACAGAAGGCTTCTTTTAAAAACTTCTTCCAAACAAGCTTTACCGACTCCAAATGTTGTGTACGGTACATGTGCTGAACTGCTGTCTCTCTCTCTGTCTCTCTCTGTGTGTGTGTGTGTCAGTGCTGGTGTGGGCAGAACAGGGGTCTTCATCACTTTAAGTATTGTTCTGGAGCGGATGAGGTATGAAGGAGTGGTGGACATGTTCCAGACCATAAAAACGCTCCGCACGCAGAGACCTGCCATGGTACAGACCGAGGTAAACCTGAAAGCCCAGGAATACTTCACATGTCATCATTTACTCCAAATCAGACAGATAGTTCATTTTTACGCAACACACGTGTTTTAGTCTGTGTTTTAACTGTGTGTGTCCTGTGTGTGCAGGATCAGTACCAGCTGTGCTACAGAGCCGCTCTGGAGTACCTTGGCAGCTTTGATCACTATGCAACGTAACCACTCCCAGAATGCCTCAGAACGAAGAGCCGCCACTTGTTTCTGAGCCATAATCATCATATCTATTGAGTCACCACTGCTGGAGAGAGAGAGAGAGAGAGAGAGAGACTGACAAACAGACAGAGAGAAAGGGCAGACCAGAAGAGAGGAGAAATCACTGGAACTTCATCACAATCCTGTTCCTGTCTCTGAAAACTGCAACAAATCTTCATTCTGGTCTCTAATGCACAGCTCCTGTCTCTGTATTACCTTACTGCTTTATGATTACGAGCATTTCATTTTCATATCGATCAACATTGCCTATTGTTTTTATTATTATTATTATCATCATTATTATTACTGTATCATCATGACGATTGGTATACATGTCAGAAAATACAATATTTGTATCATTTATGCTGATCATCTAAGGGGTTCTTTTATTTTTTTATTTTTATTATATAATTATTATTATTATTATCATTCCTTTATAATTTTTTCGTATGTTATTTTTAGCACATGTGGACATGTATTTTCACATGGCCCAGGTTACTAATACTATAAGAGAAGTACTCAGAGCTGCTGATGATTTCTTACTTTTTGTCATTATTATATTTTAATGATCTACTCTTATTGGTGGGAAAAGGGGAACTTTTATATATAAAAAATATACAATTAAAAACAACCTTTTCACCTCCTGATACTTTATAAAACAGTATAATCTAGTATAAAAGAGAGTTAGTGACCTTAATGAACCTGCCGTCGTTAAGGACAACTGAATAAACCAATGAAACGAGAGAACGCAGTCAGAGCCGTTCTGCTCTGGATAGCAGTAAACAGACACTTTCTGGAAACCTTCCATTCTCGAGTGAAAGAAAGACAAGAAAATAGGTGTTCCTGCTGCCACAGCAAAGTTATTATCCCGTGCCGGGTCAGCTGAGGTCAAAGGTCAGCTCATGCTGAATGGCCAGGCCTTGACCCGCACACACATGTACAGCCGTCACGTACCTCCAGTAGAACCACGGCCATCCGTCATTCGCTCAGACTAACAGCTGAAGTGGGAAAAACAGACTGGGAATACAAAACCTGAAATTTCCACATGTGGTATTAACGGCCAGCCGATCATTTCTCACTGTGGCTCGTAAAGACAAATCTCCCGTAACGTCGCGACAGCATCATCAGACTGAAAATATGTGCATACTCAAGTGTTTCTATCCTCCTATGGCCTGAGCACAAAGTAAGATGAAAAATGCGGACATGGGAAGAATTCATTTCACTTTGTGTTCGCATAGAGACAAAACGGCATTCAATCTGTTGTACAGCCAATCTGTTTTCTATTTGTTAATAAAAAGGAGAGAAATATGTGTTAATAAAATGCTTAAGTTGGTTTTGTACATGTTTATTATGGAGATTTCGCTGCAGTATCCCGGTTCCTTCAGCAGATTTCCCGGGAACAGATGGCTGGTCCCTCTCCAGTGTGTCCGTGTCCTTGCCAGAAAGCCAAAGCTAGTCGGCCCACCGGCCGTTGCAGTTTAATGTGAAGGCATGTGGACTGGATTCTGCCTGTTCTACATGATTCATTAGTTCTGGAACACCTGGAGACATTAGTCCTCCTCCAAAAATCTCAGCAACCAGACAGGAAAGTTTACTAATTCTATTGAAAGCTAATCATCTCACTAATTAGGCACAAACTGTCCCTTTGGTCTAAGGTCAGAGATGTTGTTTCCCATTGTAGATAAAAAAGAATTGAGCCTAATTACCAGTTGGTAGACGATATTCAATGTCTTTGTTTATTGCTGGAGATACACAGATAAGTTAGTTGTACATTTTTTAACAGGTGGTCTGAAAACCAACAATTTGTCCAAATAAAAAACACACCATAGATATTTAACGTTTATTTTAGATACTGAAGATGTAAAATGTGGTAAATTGCACAGAGGTGTTACTGTATGTTTTTAATACATACGTAACATGATCTATTGAGTTTATACATTTGCATCAGTATGGCTCTACTGTATGTGAAGAGTGAGTTTTAGAAATGATGTCTATTATCCATATAACTTACATATTAACCTTGCCAGTATGGAATGGGATATACAAATACAAATAAGTCTATAGTTAAATATTTGTAGAGCATATCATATTTAAATGGTGGCATGTGGATTTAATGAGTCGGATGAGATGTATAGAGTCAGATATATAATCTTTATAATTTATACACAACTATTTAGCTTACATGGATATATATATATATATATATATATATATATATATATATACTATACACATGCATAAGTAATTTATTTAACATTCACATACTTCATACTCATAGCTCTATATGATATTTGAAAGACAAGTATGTTCAGACTACATATCAAGGTCACTTTAAGGCTAATTTTATATATATACTGTATATATATATATATATATATATATATATATGTATATATATATATATATATATATATATATATATATATGAGCTATGTATGATATGTATATGGTTAAAAATGTATATATAAAATGTTTATGTACACAACAGACCAGGAGATTAAAAATTAATATGAGATACATGGAAAGGGGCCCATTAGGATGCATAGTAAGATATACAAATGATCTACATTATCTATAATCAATATGTATAAGATTTTCTATGAGAAAGAGACATCGTAAGACTTAAATGCAGTGTTGTACATTAATCTTTTTTATTTATCTATATCTAAATGGCCCCATGATCAAAAGTATATATATATAGATCTATACAAATATCCATAGGCTTTATAATCTGTATGATTCCGCTTCTATATCATTGTTTATATATAAATGATAAATAAAATGACTATATACTTTGGATTTATACGTTGATATGGCATGAGCAGTCTGTATAGGTTGTATGAGCTCTGTTGGATATATGATTAAATATATAGAATCAATAACATATAGCCCTATGACCATCATATAGAGAGAATTTTCTAGAGGTGCTCCGATCACGATCGGCCGATCGTTATGCGTATCTCCTCAGTAAAGCCGGTTTTCTAATCAGCTGTTAATTCCATCAGGTGCGTGATTTCACATAGAGCAGCTGTTAATACACAGAGCCGTTGTTAATAGAGAAGATGCGCAAATCACGTTAATTTTCAGCGTTTATTGGCCCATCTTCTCAGTTAACAACGGCTCTGTGTAGTAACAGCTGCTCTATGTGAAATCACGCACCTGATGGAATTAACCGCTGATTAGAAAACCGGCTTTACTGACGAAATGCGCATTAACGATCGGCCGATCGTGATCGGAGCACCCCTAGAATTTTCCATGATATCCACAAGGCCCCATGAGGTTCATGTGTACTGAGTTGATCAGGGAACGCCTTCTTCCATCTTTGTAAACAGTGTGTGCGCATGCGCAGTCGTGTCGCACTCTAATGGAGGACATGTCTGATCGGTAATCGTCTTTTTCTGCGCTGTTTTTCTGAGTTGCGCCCTCAACACCCCTCAGCTGAGCCCGCGACACCCGTGAGTTAACTCCTCTGGTGCTCTGCTGACACACATGGTCGGGTTTTCATGCGTGTCGAGTGATTTCATGTGTGTTTTAGTGTGTGGATGTCGGTGTTTACAGTAGTTAGCCACCATGCTCGTCAAAGTTTGGAGCGGATCAATAATTCATGTAATAACACAGTTATACACTACAACAAACCGTTAATTAGACTGTGTGGATGTATTGGTTTGTGTGTGTGTCGACCTGACGCGTTGTGTTTTGTGTTTGACAGGAGTAACGTTAAGTTTGTTCATTTGAGCGGCTTTAGCCGTCGTGTGTGTTGTTGTTGTTGTTGTTTTTGAAGTGAGTTTAGATATTTCGTGTCGTAAACTTTCAGTGGTCCTGTGCAAAACCTCAAAATGAGATCATGACACATTCATAGATATGATGCTTTCTCATGATACACTCTAAAGGTTTAGATATGATGTGTTTGTCAGGCTAGCGTGAGCTAGCATGCTAGTTTGAGTTTACAGGTGCTTCAGCATTCATAACTATAACAGAAATTAATCTACTGTTTTTATTGTATACTGTGTGCTTGAATATAATAGTGCAGCGAGTGTATTTCTGTATAATGTTGATTTGATTAAAACAGTTCATTAAGTTTATTTCTGTCAGTAAAATCTATGAGCATGTTGTTAGCTATTACAGGTTACTTTATACTATTGTTTTCTACTTAAATCGATATTAATGTGCCTTATCAATCCTTTTATTGTTTTGTTTTCCCGGAATTATTTGTATTTAGTTGCTCCCACAAGTTGTATGCCTAATATGTATACTTTTTTCTGTCCTTTTGATGACTCCTGTACTTTTTATATATAATCTTTAAAATATTTATAATTAAAAATGTATAATTATTTTATTAATTATTATGTGTATATTTATGTTTAATTTAACCCAAATTGCTTTATATTTTACTTGTGCAAATATTTTGGATCACTTTAAATTAGCATAATTACATATGTGTATAAAATGTGTTATTAGTAACTTCTCTTGTCTAGTAGTGGTAGGTAGTTATAGTGATGGTGGTTTGCATGTGGAGTTTATTAGTCTGGAGTAAGAAGACACTTACCAGTAATACAAATGTAATTGGTGGTGCTGGTTTGTGCCAGGTTTTCTCACAGAATTAAGCTACTTTAACACCATTGTCGTGGGTTGATTTTCATGCCTGCGGTTTTAAGCGACCCCAATAACATGATATTTAGCCCCGGAGTGTGATCCCTCTCGAAATGTGATTGGGCAAGTTTTGAGTAGCAATTGGGTGGGTTTTGTTATGAGAACCCGGCATCCCTGGTGTTGGTTTGTGTTGCTGTGGTGTGGTTGTTTTTCAAAAAAGCATGAGTATATGTTGCGTATTGTGTTTTGTTTATGTGTTTGTTGCTGAAATCTTCATCTTTCTGTTTCTTTTACAGTCAAAGTGGCAGAATGGCTTCGGACTCAGTCTCTCAAAGCTCCCAGAGTCCTGTCACCAGGATCATGACCTTTCACCCCACAAAAGAGGAGTTCAAAGACTTCAACAGATACATTGCATATATGGAGTCGCAGGGGGCTCACAGAGCCGGCATGGCTAAGGTTAGTGAACAGGATTTTTTGTGGTGTTGCTGTTGATCATTGAAGGTTTGCATGGCTCACTGATGTAATTGTTTGTCAGGTGGTGCCACCAAAGGACTGGAAGCCCCGGCGCACGTACGATGACATTGATGATCTGGTGATTCCCGCACCGATTCAACAGGTGGTCACTGGCCAATCAGGTCTCTTCACGCAGTACAACATCCAGAAGAAGCCGATGACCGTCCGCGAGTTTCGCAAAACTGCCAACACAGACAAGTGAGCAGCAAACGCTGAGATAATTAGATACAGTTCACTCCTGATGCCCTAAGAATTAGCCATAATTAGCTTCTTAATAAATGTTCCTGCTGCTATTATGCAGGATTAATCAATGCAAATTATTTTAAAATAATAAAAACATTCTCCACCAATGTCGTGACTTTTTCTTTTTTGTCGATGTAACTACATTGCTATTCAGAAGTTTGGGGTCCGCATTTGTTTGATCAAAAAATACAGAAAAAACGCTAATATTGTGAAATATTACTATAATTAAAAATAAGTGCTTTCAAATTAAATCTATTGTAAAATGTAATTTATTCCTGTGATGTTCGGCTGTATTTTCAGCATCATTCCTCCAGTTTTCAGTGTCACATGATCTTCAGAAATCATTCTAATATGATGATTTGCTGCTCAAGAATTTTTTATTATTATTATCAATGTTGAAAACAGTTGTGCTGCTTCATATTTTTGTGAAAATTTTCTTTTCTTTTTTTTGTTCAATAATAGAAAGTTCAAAAGAACAGCATTATACTCGAAAACGTATGTGACATTATAATTTGATCATTTTAAAACATCCTTGAAACTAATAATTTGCTAGTTCAAACCCCAAACTTTTGAATGGTAGTGTAAGTTTTAATATCTTGATTCATTAAAGTAAATCCCTAATAAAATGGTTGTCTAACTCGACTGCAGGTTCTGTAATCCCAGATATGCTGATTTTGATGAACTAGAGAGGAAATATTGGAAGAATTTAACATTCAATCCACCTCTATATGGGGCAGATGTCAGTGGAACCCTCTATGATCCAGTGAGTAATCTGCCCTTTTTATTAATGAAATATTTTGTATTCACTATTATGTTTCAGGTACAGGTGTTGTTTCGAGTTTGATAATACTATTGTGTTATACAGTGAATATAAATCTGTTTCTGACTGTATACAGGACGTGACGGAGTGGAATATTGGCCGTCTGAACACTATTTTAGACATGGTGGAGAGAGAGAGTGGAATCACAATCAAAGGAGTCAACACTCCGTATCTTTATTTCGGGATGTGGAAAAGCACGTTCGCCTGGCACACAGAGGACATGGATCTCTACAGCATCAACTACCTTCACTTTGGAGAGCCCAAATCCTGGTAATGTCACAACTTGTATGTATTGGAATGTAATAAATCATGTTTTTGGACAACATGTTTGCTGTTATTCTAGTTTATTTATAGTATATTTTGTTATTCTCAGTTGAGACTTTTTGGCAGATTCATTTATAAAGCTCATTTGTTGATATTCACTACCTTTCAGAAGTTAAGATTGTTTTTTTTTTTTTTTTTCTGAAGGATCATGTGACACTGAGTAATGATTCTGAAAACTCAGCTTTGATCCCAGGAATAAATTACATTTGAAAATAGAAATCATTTTTTTTTATATATTACAATAACACAGTTTTTATAGCATTTTTGATCAAATAAATGCAGCCTTGTTGAGCAAATGACACTTTTTTTCAGTTTAAAAGAGCTTACTGACCCTAGTAATATTCATACTGTCCGAGAGAGATTTTAAAAGCATTATGACTTGGTCTTGAATTGAAATCGGCTCTTCTGCAGGTACATTGTGCCTCCAGAACATGGGAAGCGATTAGAGCGTCTTGCTAAAGGTACAGTAGTCTTCTGAAAACATCCCATTTATTGCTCCTCCTCTTCAGCAGCTCATTAACTCCGTACTCTTTTCATTTTCATTCATGCAGGATTTTTTCCTGGAAGTGCCCAAAGTTGTGAAGCTTTCCTGCGCCACAAAATGACATTAATTTCGCCGTCAATTCTGAGGAAGTATGGAATACCCTTTGAGAAGGTGAGTTACTTGATCTTTATCATCTTATCTTATGTCATTGCTGATTTTATCTCATGATTTGACTTCTTTCTGCTTGATTTGTCAGGTCACACAGGAAGCAGGCCAGTTCATTGTGTCCTTCCCCTTTGGATATCACGCTGGGTTTAACCATGGCTTCAACTGTGCAGAATCCACCAACTTCGCCACACAGCGCTGGATCGATTACGGAAAGCTGGCAACATTAGTATGTTATTTCACATGCATCTTTTACATTAGGACACGTATGTTAAAGTATGTTATTGCAGATATGTTTTTGTTTGTTGATGTGCGTCTCTTTCTCAGTGCTCCTGCCGGAAGGACATGGTGAAGATATCCATGGATGTGTTTGTTCGCAAGTTCCAGCCAGAACGCTATAAACTTTGGAAAGCAGGAAAGGACAGTGCACCAATAGACCACTCAAAGCCCACGCCAGAGGCAGCAGAGTTCCTGACAGATGGAAAGACGGAGAAAGAGACAGGAGAGCTCGGTGATAGCAGCAAAGCAGAAACACAGGAGAAGAGAGGAGAAGCAGAGGCTGAAGAAGAGCTGAACGCAAACACGGATGGTGGAGAGGAGGACAAATCTGATATTTTGAAAAGGGAAACCGATGGTGCGAAGGAGAAAGCAGAAGCAGAGAAAGGAGGTCTGGAGGTAGAGGAGAAGAAGCCTGTTCGGGATGAAGAACCGAGCGGCACTTCACAGCAGATCAACAGGTGTGTCAAAAGAAAATACGTGGCTGTTTTACGACCTCCATCTGAGATACTGATGGCGTATTTTTTAGTGGCTATGTGAATGTATTTGTACAGAACCATTCATGCTGTGCTTTATTGTGTGGACCTCAATGTGACCTCAAGTGCCTCATTGTTTATATGTAGCACAATAGAAAGTTTAGTTTTTTGTTTTTAGTCTTCTGATTTCCCTTCTCTTCATACAGTAGTAGTCCAAAGCAGAATGTGGGGCAGAAGCGGCTCAGACCCAGTCCTGACGATGGAGCAAAAGAAGACGACAATCAAGTGAAGTTAGAAGAAGAGGAGGAATTTGAGAAGAAGAAAGCCAAACTCAGCCAGACTGAGACAGACGACAAGAATGAACAATCCATCTCCACTGAACCAGGTGGAGCCTCGTGTACAGCAAATTATACACGGGTGATGCGGTAATAAAAATGCTAAAACAACCAATGTGTATTTCTGCAGGTGATGTGCAAGCTGAGCAGACGATGGGGACAGAAATGCCCCCACCACAACAGAAAGAGAATCAAGCCCCTCACTGCATGGAGGTGGAGCTCTCGCCATCAGACCCCACCTCCAGCAGTGACATCACAATGCAGCAAAGAGACATCGTCCCTCCCTCTGAACCCTGCGACGTCACCTCATCCTCAGAATCCACAAACAGCATCGCTGATGATGAGGCTCCAAACAGTGATGTCACCTCTCAGTCCGAGCGTGTCACTCAAAGCTGTGATGTCCAAAGCAAGACTGTTGACATCAATCAAAACGGTGACCTCACTGATGCCCAGCAGAGTGAAGTCACATCCCATTCGTGTTCCACTGACATCACACCTCTCATATCCGTAATCAGCAGTATCTCCTCTCTACATGGCATTAATTCCGCCCAGATCTGTGATGTGTCTGCAGAACCTAGCGACAGCACGATAAATACCATCATTCATAGTCCAAGTGAGCCAGGCAGTAACTCCTCCCACACCTATGATGGCCAACCAGAGCCCAGCGACATCACGTTCAGCCATAAACACGAACCCGCCATTAACTCCACCCACACCTGTGATGCCCGACCAAAACTCAGCAACATGACCCTCAGCCCTAAACACAAACCCAATGTTAACTCCACCCACAGCTGTGATGTCAACACAGAACCCAGTGACATCAGGGTCAGCGCTGATCACGAAACCAGCATTAGCTCCACCGACAGCTTTGATGTTCAACCTGAACCCTCTGACATTACCGTCATTGCTGAACACGAACCTAGCATTAGCTCCGCCCACAGCTGTGATGTCCAACCAGATCCCAGCGATGACAACATCAGTGCTGAACACCAAACTAGCATTAGCTCCGCCCACAGCTGTGATGTCCAACCAGATCCCAGCGATGACAACATCAGTGCTGAACACGAAACCAGCATTAGCTCCGCCCACAGCTGTGATGTCCAACCAGAACCCACCGACATTACCGTCAGTGCTGAACACGAACCTAGCATTAGCTCCACCCACAGCTGTGATGTCCAACCAGATGCCAGCGACGACAACATCAGCGCTGATCACGAACCCAGCATTAGCTCCGCCCCCTGCTGTGATGTCCAACCAGAACCCAGTGATGACCATATCAGTGCTGATCATGAACCCAGCATTAGCTCCGCCCACAGCTGTGATGTCCAACCAGAACCCACCGACATTACCGTCAGTGCTGACCACAAACCTAGTATTAGCTCCGCCCACATGCATGATGTCATCACTGAACCCAGCAGCAGCACCATCAACCTTAATCTCGGTGAGTCGCAGTGTAGCTCTGCGTCAGTGACCGGCAGCCAGGTGTGTCCACCTGCAGTCCAGCACATCTTCCAGAGAACACTGAGCCCCGCGGAGGTCCTGCACGTCCACAGCTACGCTAAAGGAGATTACAGCAATTTTGAGCCACGCATTCAGCATGAGAGAGACCAAGACAGCGACTCTGATAGCGAGTCTCAAGAGGACTGCAAGGTGTGTACGTGCTGTCTGACTCACTATTCACTAAATTAATAGAGCTCCACTGAAGTGGCATTATTTTGTAGAACATCCTCTAAGTTTGCATCACCCTGGTTTGCTTGACAGAATGCTAATAGGGTGTTTCCACTGGTTTTTGGAAAGTAAGCAGTTTGATTCTTACATATTTTGTTCATCATGATAATCTTCACACATGGACACAACTTTGATCAATTTGAACTGCCTAAAAAATCCTAAATTAAGATATAAACAAACTACACCACAATCACTCAACTTCAGTTACCATTACTAAGCTCTTTAAGTCTTTATTTAAAAAAATATATATATAAAATTGCAAGTGCACTGATTAGTCTTTAAAAGCGACTAGTGAGTAGTTGAGTTTACTCGTTTGGCACAATGACATTCAATGCCTCTGTAGTCCCATTTAGCCTCTTGTTAGCAACCATATTTTTAAGACAAGTAAAGACTTAAAAAAAAAAAAAAACATTAGTGAGGTGTTACTCGTGCATTGTATGTTGTAAAATAAAACGTGAAAAAATCTTGAGGTTGAGATCACCACAGACATTATTTCAGGCATTTAACCAAAAAAAACCATTGACAATGGAACCATAAGGTTTTTGGACTCCTTTCCTGCAGCAGTTTATAGATCAAATCAGTTAGCAATGTAAACACATCCACAAAATTAACGCTAGATGTATTTCTCCTTCTTGAATGCCTGTGCTGTAGATTGTGGAGAATGCAGAAGACTCCTTCATGCTTAATCACTCCACTACACAGTCCCAGCTATTTAAAATGATGAAATTGCTCTCAACTGCATCACATGTTTGGATAGATGCCCGCTTACAGCACACTTCATCATCTGATGAATAACTCCTGCCACCAATTAATGAAGAGCATGAACATCTCTCTTAATAGTTTGTGTGCCTCCTGCTTCCAGGAGTAGACGTAGCGTGATGCTTATCACTCAAGGCCACATAATGATATAATGAGCTAGTTTACATGGATAGGAAAGTGATGACAAGAATGACTATAACTGCATTTAAATACTCAACAATAACAGTGACAGTATGCATTTTCATGCATTTAGCTCTGTAATTGGGAGTAGATAGTGAAGGAGATGCAGATTTGCAGAACAAAAACATGTTCTGAATTCATCCATGATTATATGCACATTTTCTTTTTTTCCAGATTTAATTGGGTATTTCTGTTACATCATCACAAAGCCACTGCAGTTCCATCATAAATTATTAGGGGGTTTGCGAGCTCTTGTTTTGGAAACCCTGTAGGATCTCGAGTGTGTGGTTGTGTGTAATGAGTGTGAGTTTCTGTTGTCCTGCAGAAAGAAGATGAACACCCAGTGGAAGCTCAGCACAGACTTCCCAGACTCCCCAGGCACCATCCTCTGATGAAGGACAGCATCAGTGACGAAGGTCAGATTGTGTGGCTCTGTTGTTACTGTTAACAAGAATTAAAATATGGTAACAAATCATTTTCAGTAATTGAAATAAAACTGAAACAAAAATAAAAGCTAAGTAGATAAATCCAATAAAGCTAAATATAAATATAAAAAAATGAATAAAAATTACGAAAGCACAGAAAAATCTAACTAAAATTAAAAGAAATAATGAAATTATATAAAACATTATGATCATTTAAAATCTATATTAAAAGTATATAAATAATGCTAAGTTAACACTGATGTTTGATCTGTCATTAGTGTAACGGACCACTTTCCAGGATCAATGTACTGCTTACGTATGTTTACTAAAATCCCAGTACTTCACAAACTCCTGGTATATAACTGCCATGAAATATATATATATATATATATATATATATATATATATATGTGTGTGTGTGTGTCATGTGTGAGTGTGTCATGTGTGGTTCAGGTATACCCTGTGTTATGGGGTCATAATATCCCTACAAAGATGGCCGTATCCAAAATCCTTGACCTTGTGGGGACATTTTTGGTCTCTATGAGGAAAAAAAGCTTTTAATCATACAGAATGTAGTTTTTTGTAAAATCAAAAATTGCAGAAAGTTTCTTGTGAGGAGTAGGTTTAGGTGTAGGGTGTGGTAGGGCGATAAAAATACAGTTTGTACAGTTTAAAAACCAGTGCTACTATAAAACTATACTCATTGTAGTCTGAAATGCATCAGAAGTGTGTAATTCCTGCACACTAGCACAACCGAACAGAATGACAAATGTTTGCACATTGTGCAAAATGACTGTCCTGCCCTGGACTCTTCAGAAAGTGACCATATGAATGCTTTACTTAGAGTTACCACTGCAAATTAAACTGGAATACAAAGTATTATAACCACATAAATATACCATAAATCACATTGCAAAAGCATCTTTAGCATGAAGAATGATGTGTTGGATTGTGTGTGCATGCGCAGAGCTGCAGGATCAGGCTGCGTCCGAGGAGGACGGGCTGGACGGTGAGGCCTGGGCACGACCTTTGGCCCAATTGTGGCAGAATAGACCGTATAATCCAGAAAGAGAGAGAGAATACAACAGAGAGATGGGTCTGCGGCCTCCATACTGCGCTGTGTGTGCGCTCTTCCAGGCACATCAGCGGGTAAGCCGGCCTGTTTCAAGGATCTGTGTTTATCTGTTTCCTGTCACTGGAGTATATCAAATGTCTGACACTTCCTGTGGTTTCCTGTTTATGTGTTTGTGTTCAGTCTGAAGGGGGCGAGAGCGAGCCGACCGTGGTGCTCCCCGGCGGTCAGATGAGGACCAAGCCTCTGATTCCAGAGAGATGTTTCACCACCACCACCGAGGACAGCGCAGACGTCCAGCCGTCCACACCTCACCTGGAGGAGGACGGCACCAGTCTGCTCGTCAGCTGCTCCCTGTGCAGTGTCCGTGTGCACACTAGTGAGTACTGAGCTGACAACCCTAACTATCACAGTACTGGTTCGTTTCCTCATCGAGTAACTGTTTGTGGTGCCTGATCAAAAAGGGAGTCAGTTTGGAGTCATTAAGTTTGTTTCTTTTTTTACTTGTTTTTTTAAAGAAAATAATTCTTTTATTCAGCAAGTATGCAAAAAAAAAGTGACAATAAAGACTTTTAGAATGTTACACAAGATTTATCGTTTCACTCTGAAGACTGGAGCAATGATGCTGGAAATTCAGCTTTGCATCACGGAAATAAATTACATTTTAAAATATATTAAAATAGAAACTGTTATTTTAGATTGTAATAATATTTTACAATTTTATTTTATTTTATTGAATTTTTGATCAAGTAAATGCAGCCATGGTGAGACTTTCAAAAATCTCACTGACCTCAAACGGTTTTGTAGTTTGTCTGGTTATAACATTGACTAGAATATAATATCTTCTATTTTGATTCCTTAATTGAGGGTTTACCTAATAAGAAAATATGCAGTTATGGAACAAGTGCCTAGCATTAATTGTGAACTCCTTCACTACTGTTTGAAGAGCATCCCAAGATGCACTCTTGATAAAAAGGACAGATAAAGATTCTCTTCATAGTTTCCAACATACAGTGGCAGAAAAAGGTGTATTTGAATAGTCTGTTTCACTTGTGCTGTTTGTTCTAGGTTGTTACGGTGTGGCTCCAGTAAGAGTCTCCAAAGACTGGAAATGTGCTCGCTGTAAAGCCAACGCTCTCGCCGAGGTACACCTAAACAGCTTCACATGTAGTGGCCTAAATAATATTAGGACACTTAAAAAAAAAAATAGTTTACCCAGAAATTCTGTGAACCTACTCTATTTTTTTTTAATGTTTTGCGTTATCAGTGTGTTTTCCTTTAATATTTATGAATGTTTCTTGTTGCTGTTTTAAGTCTGGCTTAAGTGTCCAAATAATTTTCGGGCTACTGTGCACCTGGATTAAACATAATTATATGCTAGTCTTTCACCTCTCCATTAAATGACGTAGTGGGATGAATTGTTAACTGATGATGCTTGAATCTGTGATTCTTGGCAGAGTTGCTGTCTGTGTTCGTTGAGAGGTGGAGCATTGCACAGAGCCAATAATGGCAAGTAAGTAAAATGGAAGTCCACTAGAAGGCAGAAGTGAAAAACCATGAACCACACTGACCCCTGAACAAGAAGTTATCCTGATCTTGAATTGTTAGAAGTGAGCTTATGTGGATATTGTGTGCTTCAGATAAACAATAACCTCATTTATTACACAATTCTGGTTTGAGATCATATTCATTTCACAATCAAAATAAAGAAATGGGATATTAAATTTAAAGGAATTTAATTTAGGAATTTAAAGGAAGTGATGCCTATAATCTTTTTTTTTTCCTTCCATGTTGACATAATTATTCATGACTGTTTATAATAGTTATAATAAATTATATATAATTTGTACTATAATGTATCATTCATTATAAAACATTTAGAATTGAACTGAATCTTTATTGTCATTGTATGTACACAGTGGTACAAGCAACGAAATGGGGTTGTAATTTTTTTACAGTAATTTTTATTACTGGAGTACAAACAGCCTGTATTTGAGTAATTCACAGTAGAAGATCACAGGGAATAATTAGGGGCTTTCACACTGGGTAGTTAAAGGAACCACGGTGGTCCCCTGAGAACAACATTTCCCCCTAGGGGCCATTTTCTTGGTTGCATTTGCAATGAAAAAAGTGCTGTATTTAGCAAGGTCATCAAGTGGAGGATGTAGAAGTACTCCATCTATCACTGTTTTCCATGTTTGTAGAGTAAATTAATGTAAATGGCAGGCGGAGGTGTTTTATACAGAATGCATTCACCTTACATTTATGTCACTGGTAGTTCCTGTTGTGTTGGGTTAGACCCTGCTCTCAAGTAAGCACTAAAATAGTCCCCCTGAAAGGTGTTTCTGTAACTAAAATCATTCCCGGTTCCTGCTATGCGAACACGTCAAAAAGCAGATATTTCCGTCAGTAATTATAGGAACTATGAAATGTCCCTCGAGCGCAAAAGCCCCTATTGAGAATTACAAAAAGACTCAAAGGTACAACAACAAATTACAGTAATTCAGAAAGAAAATGTATTTAGTTTTCATGATAATAGTGTCCCATAGTAAAAAAAATTAAATTATATATATATATATATATATATATATATATATATATATATATATATATATATATATATATATATATATATATATATATATATATATATAATGATTGGTTAATGTTGTGCATATTCAACAAATCATCATCCCAGGTTCCTAACATGTGTCTCCATGTGCAGATGGGTTCATGTCCTGTGTGCGGTGGCAGTGCAGGAGGCTCGCTTTGTGAACATCGCTGAACGATCACCCGTGGATCTCAGCGGCATTCCCTTACAGAGATTCAAGCTGGTGAGTTTCTGTTGCAGGGTGCAAACTGTGCAGACGTTTCACTTCTCTGAGATGTGGCTCCACCCCAAACCTCCATGAATCAACAGCTGGATGTGTCTTAAATTATACCAGACATCGTTGGTGCAAGAGAACGACTCGGTTTGCTGCTAATTCTAACTTCAGGATGTTGAATTTTACTGAAAGTGCTGACTTGGTGTTATTTATATCTACACTTGGGGCCCTTTTCTCCGGTCCCGCTTCCTCTGAGTTAACTTCCTGTGAACTGATCCCTCTTGAATGTGCTTACAGAAATGCTACTACTGCAAACGGCGAATGAAGAAAACGTTGGGGTGTTGTGTGCAGTGTTCTCACGGTCGGTGTCCCACCTCATATCACCCGACCTGCGCACAGGCCGCCGGCGTCATCATGCACCCAGACGATTGGCCCTTCGTCGTCTATGTCACCTGTTGCCGCCACAAAGGGCCTGTACAATCAGAGGTATTGCACTTTGAAATAGTTAGTCAAAACCCCCTAAAAAAACACACCGACACCCAGATCAAATGAAAGACTTGAAGCAGGGAAGTTTCATTGTGTTTCCCATACATTGATTTATTTGTGGCGACCCACTACAATAATCAAAACTGACCACCACAAATAGATTTTTACAAAAGCCCATTACTTTGTTGAATAAACATTAGCACTGCGCGAGTCAGTCGAAACCCGGTGCAGGTGTTTTTATATCCCTGTATTTCTGAAGGAGCCAACGGTCTTCTGAAAATGATGGATGTCATTTTCATTTCATCTGGTCTGTAATGCCTGAGCAGCATTTGTGAGCGCACTTATTTGGTAATAATTCGGTAAAATTACCAGGGAAACCTCTATCTCTCCTGTTCTACAAGCGCCTCCTGCTGGCAGAGAATAGAATGTCGGATTTAAATGAACGCTGTTATTAAAGTAGTTAATCGTTAGCATTAGCGCGGTATAATGAGCATTATATAATGAACAATATAATGAGCATTAGAATTACGTTTCTTTATTAACTATGTAATGCTCCTATAACTTTTGTTAGTGTAAAAAAACAGGAGGACATGATGATATTTAAAAAAAGGCTTTTAAATGAATTGTGAATCTAAAATATGCATTTTAGAGAATTTACAAAAGTGTTAATATATTTTGTTTGTTTGTCTCAAATTAGTCAGAAAATCAGTTCTGGGATTTTTTTTCTTCTTCAGCTAACAGTTGTTATTATTGGCTTTAAAATTCAAAAGCCCTTTAAAATTAAATATGCACACAATTTGGATAAAAACATTTTTTAATTAGCATGTTTTTGTATTTTGCTTTGGTACTGAAATTGTTACAGAGAACTGTGACAACACTAGTTCGTAGCAAATCACTTAATGTGTAATTCACAGAATCATTTATTCAATCGATTCATTCAAAGCAGCGGATTCATTCAGTAGTGAATCGCTGCTGTGTGTTGCTCGGAAACGCAAGAGTTAATTGCTGGACTTTGGAACTATTTTTGTTGCCGAAATAGCAAACAATAAAATAATTGCATCTAAAATATTCACTTAATGCTTCTTGTTTAACGTTTGTATAAAATTTTGTTTTGCAATCTTGCACATATTCATGAAAACAGCTCTCTTGCGTTTGTGATGGTGCTTAATTGTATGTTATAATATAAAAATGATGTCATACTTTTTTGCAATCATATCGTGATTTTTTGACACAATTCCTCATTGAATTCTGACTGAGCTCAGCAGTATAGAAAAGAAATACAATTAGAAATAAATTATTGATTGCATTTAAAGCAGGAAGTTTTACTTCAACATATTAAAGATGTTAACAAATAAATCAGACGATGTAACAGCAATTTACTGATATCTCCACACTTGTGGTCTTGAAATAAAATCCCCAGACCATTTAGACCAAGACAAGACCGAGTACAAATGCAGTCAAGATGGAGACAAGATCTTCAGGAAATGGCCTTAAGAGCAGTTTTGAGACTCTGAAACACTAAGATTGTGCACTGTAACACACACTTCAGTAAAGTGAGATTTGACTGCTGCAGATGGCTGTACAAGTTGCCCAATAGTCTCTTCCTGTTTCCTTTTTCATGCATTTTTAAGTGTTCAAATAGAACAGCATATGAATGGCATTTTATTTCTCCAAACCATGATTAAACAATAATGTGTTTAGAACGGTGTCCATTTGAATAAAGTGTAATACAGTAAATGTAAAAATGATAATCATGACCATTTTTGGAGAAAAATAATTTGACTAACTTTAACATTTATCATGCAGCCCCATTGTAAAAAAACATCTAGCATCATTTGTGTTGCTGCTGTGACCAGTGCTCTCTCTTTCTCCACTGTAGCGTAATAAAGCAGCCATGAGAGAGCTGGGCGTGGGTCAGAAGGTCATATGCAAACACAAAAATGGACGCTACTACCAGTGTGAAGTCATACAGCTGACAAAAGCCACATTTTATGAGGTCAACTTTGACGATGGCTCCTTCAGTGATAACCTTTTCCCAGAAGACATTGTGGTAAGACATGAAATTCGATCTATTCTCTACAGCAATTTAACATAGAAAAAGTGCATTTAACTACAGTTTTAAGTAAATTATCTAATTGTCAATGGCATGGAAAACCTAGAAGTATCAGGGAATTTTGGGAACGAAATGAAGCTTCATATTTTTGTAGAAACGGGCACACTTTTTTTTATTTTCAGGATTCTTTGATTAATAGAAAGTTCAAAAGAACAGCATTTATTTGAAACCGAAATCTTTTGTTACATTATAAATGTCATTACTGGCACTCTTGATGAATAAATGTATTCATTTCTTTTTACAAAAACTTTTGAACGGCAGTGCATGACTGTCTAGTTATTATTGGCTCCTAAATACTGTATATTTAATATTTGTGTGGTTTGGTGTAGAACCGAGACTGTGCTCAGCTGGGTCCGCCGCCGCAGGGGGAAGTGGTTCAGGTCAGATGGACGGACGGTCTTGTCTATGGAGCTAAGTTCGTGGCATCTCGTGTCATTCAGATGTACCAGGTAAATGTCTAAGAGAAGAGTTCCAGCGGTTCAGTCTGCGTTTAGCCGTTTAGTAAACCACTGCTTCTCTTCAGGTGGAGTTTGAGGATGGATCGCAGCTGACTGCTAAGAGAGATGACGTCTACACACTAGACGAGGAGCTGCCCAAGAGAGTCAAATCTCGTCTGGTGAGCTCAGATGTTAAAAATACAAAGATTAAAAAAATAAAATAAAATTATGTGACAACAGTATTCCATATCTGTTAAGTTTGTCAGATGTCAGTGGCCATCAGTCCACATTATTGCAAGGTGACCAAATAAAATACTTTATACACATACAGTTTAAATCCATATTTTGCAAAAAACTGTTGTTTCTATAGAGATGATCAACGATTTTAAATTAATTGATTATTTTTAATTTGATCATTTCATTTGGAATTGTAGTTTTCTACCTCATTATAGCCAATAAGCAGTTTTTTGCTTCAAAAAACAGAGTTTGTAATGTTGTAAATCACCTCACTACTAATTGGTTTGGTTTATGGTTTATAGTTCTTTAAAGTGCCTTTATTATGCCATTTTTATGGTTCCTAATATTGTTTTGGGAGTCTCCTACAATAGGTTTACATGCATGCAAGGTTAAAAAAATGCTTTAGTTTTCTCAAATATGCATTTAATATCACTTCATTTTCCAATAATTCTCACACGATTCGTTTGAAGCAGTTCTTAGATTTTCTAAACTCCTCCTTTCCACGCCATAGTTCCATAATTTGAGCGCTTGAGAGAAAATATAAAAAACATCTATTAATAATCATACTTACTGGTTGTGATTCAGTGGAACCAGCTGGTCCACATGACGTAATAGGGGCATTTTAATAATTACTTTTTTTTAAAGTCCCTGTAGGAAAAATGAATGGAAAAAAATACTTCTGGAGAAAGTGGGTGAGGACTAATGCACTCTGTGTGTGTGTGTTTTGCATGTGTGTGATTTAGTCGAAGGCATCGGACATGCGTTTTGATGGCATGTTTGGAGAGAAGAAGGTTCAGGAGAGCAAGAGACAGAGAGTGATCAACTCCAGGTACAGAGGCGACTACATCGAACCCGTCATCTACCGAGCCATCATGGAGTAGCCCTCGATGACCCAGCCTTCACCCGAAACCACCAGCGCTCATCCAGCGTCTCCAGCACACCCTGCCAATGTCAGTAGTGTTCAGTTCACAGGGGTCGGACGCCTGGATGGGTTTGACCACTCCTCAGTCGACCATCTATTCTGATATATGGGTCTGGAGTCGAGGCAGGGTGTTTCACAGTGTCTTTATCAGAGAATGCAGCTTTGTCATTGGATGTGACACCCTTTTAACCTCAGCGCTGTGAAACTGTGCCACAAACACTCTAGAAACACATCAGCATGAACAGCAGGTTCATGGAGTCACTCCAAATTACTTTCGTTTGATACAGCATATTTGTAATCTCCATTTCATAAAATCTACTTTTATCAAATTGCATTAATTTATTTGACTTAATTGAGGGTGCTGTTTTTACCCGTATTTTACAGAACGGAGGTGCCATTGCCATTTTATGCATGCAGATCTCCTTTTTTAAGATCTACACTGTCATAAATTGTGCAGTTGAGATCCTGAATATTGTACATTATTTGGAACATAATGAATTCAGTGTGTCTTAGAGTCATTTTTTTTACAAGCCTATTTATTACTGGTGCTTTACAAAAGTCGATTTTGCAGTATGAGTTCCAGTGCTGTTGAAGTCTGACACGGATAGGTGTGTTCTGGTTTTGTAAAGAGGACTGCGTAGATACTGAAATGCCAAGGATCTTTCACATATTGCATGTTTCACAGCTGTTCAAGCCCTGCCTTGTACTCTGGTTCAATACACTTTCATTCAGACGTTTCTATTAATGTAGCTTCTTACTGCTGTCCACATTTTATCAGAAGCCCCTACGGTTTTAATAAGCTATTTTTGCACTTCTCAGCTGTACTTTTATGAACTGTCATCTTTGTCCTTGCAGTAGCCAAGCTCTAGAGACCGAAATGCATTCATGAAAGCTGAGGAGGATGTTGTTAGGACTGTCTAGCTGACAGGATTTGCAGAAAGGAAGGTTGCTGTAGTCCTTCAGTTGTTCGAAAGATAGATAGATAGGGCTAATCTTCACTATAAAAAAAGAAAAATATAAAAGATTTTTTTCTATCAAGAAGCCTATTTTATTGCTTTGTTTTATAATACATGTTTAATGTTCATATACTGTGAGATAGAGTTGTATGTAGTTAATTTAAGAAATCTTGAGCTTTCGGCACGTTTCTTCTGCCTCTCGTGTTGCTTTCAAACATGAGCCTCGTTCTCACTGCACTTCTGAATGCAGAGGCTCTAGGACTTCCATACATGTATTTTGTAAAAATCATTAATGTGCATCAGTAAAAGATGTGAGCTGACATGTTTCTTACACTGGAGTGTCTTTTTTTCCATTCACATTGAACATTTTCTGCGTTAAACAACAGACACAAGATTTACTGATTTAATAATGTATTGCATTTTATTTCTCTGTAAATATGTCAGAGCAATATTGTGGTTACCACCAGCATACCATAGTCAGCACCATGGAATATACAGTATTGTTCAAAATAATAGCAGTACAATGTGACTAACCAGAATAATCAAGGTTTTTTGTATATTTTTTTATTGCTACGTGGCAAACAAGTTACCAGTAGGTTCAGTAGATTCTCAGAAAACAAATGAGACCCAGCATTCATGATATGCACGCTCTTAAGGCTGTGCAATTGGGCAATTAGTTGAATTAGTTGAAAGGGGTGTGTTCAAAAAAATAGCAGTGTGGCATTCAATCACTGAGGTCATCAATTTTGTGAAGAAACAGGTGTGAATCAGGTGGCCCCTATTTAAGGATGAAGCCAACACTTGTTGAACATGCATTTGAAAGCTGAGGAAAATGGGTCGTTCAAGACATTGTTCAGAAGAACAGCGTACTTTGATTAAAAAGTTGATTAGAGAGGGGAAAACCTATAAAGAGGTGCAAAAAATGATAGGCTGTTCAGCTAAAATGATCTCCAATGCCTTAAAATGGAGAGCAAAACCAGAGAGACGTGGAAGAAAACGGAAGACAACCATCAAAATGGATAGAAGAATAACCAGAATGGCAAAGGCTCAGCCAATGATCACCTCCAGGATGATCAAAGACAGTCTGGAGTTACCTGTAAGTACTGTGACAGTTAGAAGACGTCTGTGTGAAGCTAATCTATTTTCAAGAATCCCCCGCAAAGTCCCTCTGTTAAAAAAAAGGCATGTGCAGAAGAGGTTACAATTTGCCAAAGAACACATCAACTGGCCTAAAGAGAAATGGAGGAACATTTTGTGGACTGATGAGAGTAAAATTGTTCTTTTTGGGTCCAAGGGCCACAGGCAGTTTGTGAGACGACCCCCAAACTCTGAATTCAAGCCACAGTACACAGTGAAGACAGTGAAGCATGGAAGTGCAAGCATCATGATATGGGCATGTTTCTCCTACTATGGTGTTGGGCCTATTTATCGCATACCAGGGATCATGGATCAGTTTGCATTTGTTAAAATACTTGAAGAGGTCATGTTGCCCTATGCTGAAGAGGACATGCCCTTGAAATGGTTGTTTCAACAAGACAATGACCCAAAACACACTAGTAAACGGGCAAAGTCTTGGTTCCAAACCAACAAAATTAATGTTATGGAGTGGCCAGCCCAATCTCCAGACCTTAATCCAATTGAGAACTTGTGGGGTGATATCAAAAATGCTGTTTCTGAAGCAAAACCAAGAAATGTGAATGAATTGTGGAACGTTGTTAAAGAATCATGGAGTGGAATAACAGCTGAGAGGTGCCACAAGTTGGTTGACTCCATGCCACACAGATGTCAAGCAGTTTTAAAAAACTGTGGTCATACAACTAAATATTAGTTTAGTGATTCACAGGATTGCTAAATCCCAGAAAAAAAAAAATGTTTGTACAAAATAGTTTTGAGTTTGTACAGTCAAAGGTAGACACTGCTATTTTTTTGAACACACCCCTTTCAACTAATTGCCCAATTGCACAGCCTTAAGAGCGTGCATATCATGAATGCTGGGTCTTGTTTGTTTTCTGACAATCTACTGAACCTACTGGTAACTTGTTTGCCACGTAGCAATAAAAAATATACTAAAAACCTTGATTATTCTGGTTAGTCACATTGTACTGCTATTATTTTGAACAATACTGTATATATCAGCTGGTAGATTAAAGCACAAGTCTCTCAGATGATGTAGAGTTAGCGTGCGATGTGATGACGATGCGTCCAGTTCTTGGGATCCAACACTGATGTCCAGCTACGAGCACAGCAACCACTCCCGAATCGTCAATGAGCTGCACTGTTGCAGAAGTCACACCAAAAGGGTCACCCTTAGAACCAGTCGTGTGGTAAATGTACGCAGGATAGGTTCCGTATCAGCATGCACTCATACCTGTTTAGTTTTAGAGTAGTAGGAACAGAAATATGTGGAAACAAAAAGAACACAAACACAAACACACACACATATAATGCCAAAGCGAAGCGACAAACATTACATATAACATTTTACACACACACGAACAATGACACAACAAGACAGATAAAACAACATTAATCACAATTGTTACATGTAAACATTATGGTTTTCAGTTTCATTTCATCATTTTATAAACAAATAAATACATTAGATCCAGGGGAAACTCAGCATTGGAAACCTGGAGAGAAGTAAATAATTAATCATTAATCATTGTTCGTCCTTAGCAGCAATTCGTCTGATAGAGCTTACACCTGTTGGACAAATTCACAGCGAAAACGGTATCATTAACAACCTAAGGAACAGATATTGTGAATTTTGGTTAATTTTGATTCTCCGGAAGCAAGTGAACAATCACTAAATAAATAATCGATAATTGAATCAATCAATTATTACACTCCTGACATAAGTCAGACCCTCAATCACCCTCACAGAGGTTGAAAACAAACATTGATTACAACCTTAATTTTAGAAAGGGTACCCTTAGTCTATAAAAAGAAAATCTATTGTGCATTGAGAGATATTGTTAGTATAAGCAAGCTGCAACAGGGGCTTCACTTGTGCAAGATGCTTCCATCGAGTCAAGCCTGGCTCGATTTCAATGAGTAGAGAGAAAAGTTGGAGTAGTCAGCAACACTGAGTAAGGACCTTCATACCTGGAAGACATTGGACCTAAATTCCCTATTTCTGAACCATTACTTTGTCCCCCACTTGTACAGGATTTTAGCCGTTAAATTAAATGCAGCAGTCTTTAAGTCTCCCGCAATTTGGACGCTGAGGGCACTGAACGGGCATCCTTAAATTCGCATAATGTGTACCCATGATCAGAGGGTACGAAAATAAAATCTACCTGTCAATGTGTAAAAGGTCCTCGCGGGCGAGGACTGTGGCTTATTGATATCATACCTCTTCATAATCGTGGCTTTGTTTGTAAATGATGGATATATCTGGACAGTCTGTCCCTCACAGTTCGTAACATCTCTGGTCAAAACCATGTTTGTTGTAACATAGTATTAGTTTTATGAACCCCTTGATGTGCAATCCTGTGGTATAGATCAATTAATATCTGCTAGGCGGAACACCCTTTTCATTTAGAGCATTAATTCCTTCTTCAGTTAAAATAGCTCCTAACCTTTTTGACATATTTCATTATCTTCATTTGTGTACAATTTAGAAAGGGTTTCTGATCCTGCACAATTTGGATGAACAGGGAAAATTGCAGTTACCTCTCCAAGTGATGCACCCTTGGCCGCCTCTCACAGCCTTATCAGCTAGCGAGTTTCCTTTTGCCCACCAATCATTGAAAGTACTGTGACCTGTAACCTTGCAAACCGCAACACTGTTAGGTGAAATGTTCTTGCATGTTTCAAGAATTTCTTTAATACTGGTTTGATGACTTATTGTCGTACCGGCGGTGGTCATATAACCGCGACGTTTCCAGACAGGGCCATAACTCCGCACTACATGATAACTGTAGGCACTGTCAGTAAAAATGTTCACATAGATGGAGCTATTTTCGCTTGCAGTTAATTTAAGTGTAAAATTTAAAGCAGCTTTCAAAGCATGCAGTTCAGCGATCTGAGCACTTCCTCCCCGTAGCGACCCTTCAGCCAAGACTTCGACCCTCCTCCCCTCTACTACCGCCCAACCTGTGTAGTGTGCTTCCCCCTCATAAAAGCTGCTGCCGTCCATGAACATGTCCATGACATTTGCAAATGTCTAATTTCTGACGAAATGTCCTCTGTCACAAATAACCACCGCAGCACAGTCATGTGCACTCCCTTCGTTCTCCATCAGGGAGGCAGGGTTCGTCCGGTTATCTGTAACAACAGTAAGCTGAGGACTCATTAGAGCTTTTTTTTTTCACTTAGCAGGTCGCTGATTTGAGATCGATTTCACCTTTATTTCAGGTAGCAAACGTAAAAAGCGATGTGGGGTATGTAAAATAGTCTGGTTGTAGCCGACGATGTGCTCGGTGAACTTCAGTGCCCACTCTGCACAGTCCAACGCAATCAAGCATGGCATCTGTCCTTTCATAGAAGAAGGAATCACAATCGAATAATATCCAACAGTTCCAAAACTTTTGTCACCTTTATGCTGTCCCAGCACGCAGTTGTAAGCATTCTAGCCTACATGGGTCCAAATGTGGAGCGGTTTTGGTCATTTAACACAGGAGAGAGGCTAGTGCGGATTTGAGAAGAGTGAAAGGCTCAGCCATGTCTGCTGTCCACTCTAGAGGGGAAGCACCCAGAAGGCCTTCCTTAAGAGCCTCTGTTAGAGGTTCAGCCAAATCAGAAAAATCAGGAATATAAACCCGATTAAAATTAAATAGCCCCATTAATGATCTTAAACCAGTAACTGTGGTTGGCTTCTTTAATTGTGTAATTGTTATGACCCGATCTGGAAAAGGTCTTTCTCCCTCACGACCAACACTCTGACCTAGAAATGTAATAATGGTTGAAACAGCTGTGCTTTCCCTTTGTTTAGATGGAAGCCAGCCTCTTGAAGTGCTCTCAGCAGGAAAGTGAGTACACTCAGATGCTGCACCTTATTTGGAGATGTAAGAAAAATGTCATCACAATATTGAATTATAACAGACGGCACGCACGTTTCTTTTTAAAATGGTTGACTGATTGGCAACAATGGGGTTGCTTTGGTGGTCACAGCATTCAATGCGGTGTAATTTATAGTAAGCCAATAGTTATCGTCTGGCTTTTTTTACAGGCCACAGGTGAATCACATTGAGGGGCACATTTTACCACAATCCCTTTCTCGAGCTGGGTCACAATTGCCTGTGCCGCTCTCTCTTTCTCTCCGAAGAGGATACTGGAATACTGGAGGAGGTACAGGACCTGAAACATTTAGAGGTTTAATTCTGAAAAGACCAACATGAAGTTTAGAAGTTGACCACAAATCTGAAAATTTCTCAGAAAAATATTGTATCATTGGAGAGTCAGTAGACTCTTTCTCATTTGCTGTAACAGCTCCAATGTTAAATTTAGGAGTTCAATTTTTCTGACGACTGGAATGGGAACTGGCAAAATTTGACTAACTATTTGATTTAGTTAATAAAATATCTGCTTCCAATTTCTCCAATATATCCATTCCCACTACAGTGCCAACTTGACTTTCTCCAACCCAAAATGGTTTGCTTAAGTGAATAAATTATTAAGGGAATTAATTGAGACTGTGTGAAAAGACTGTCATCAGATAATCCTCGAAGAGTCATGTGTTTATTTGTAAAATGTAAATTGGAGTAGCTAAATAAATATGTAGCTATCCTGATCTCAAGTGCTTTGGTCAGCCTGTGGCATCAGCAGCTTAAGCTGTGCCTGCACGTCGACTTCCTTTTCTCTGCATCACCTCTATTTTGAGAGCGAAGCCGAAGGGGGGGGGGGGGCAACTTTGCTGGCCGTTGCTGAAAAGAGGAACCTTTTCAAACATTTTAAAACCCTCGCTCTCCATCTCGCTCAGGGCACCTATTTACTTAGTGGCCTGTTTCCTGACAATTATAACAGGTAATTACAGAGACAGAGGGCGATCCAATCGCATCATCTGCTCTTTTCGTTTGGTCAACAATATCTTGAGCTCTGGTTCCCCACGTGTGCAGTGTGTAACAGTATATGAGATTTCAAATCAACAGCTTCTTTCGTATCAACAAACTCTTTCAAAGCTTGAGTGAAATGCTCAGTATATTTAACAAAGGGCTCGTTAGTGCCCTGTCTGATCAATGTTACATTAGTAAAAGTTTGGATTACTGATCCAATCACCCGCAGTACTTCAGTACGCAGTTCATTAAATTGTGTATCAAAATCATTTGCGATTGTAATTTGTACAGTTAGATTTCATAATTGGCAGCGTGTTTACAATGCTAGTTAAATCACGCACACTCATAGTTCGATAGACCCCCACTTGGCCACCTGCTTATAGCATGGTAATCTTGAATATAATTTCACATATTTGCCCCACTCAGCCTCAGCTTCTTCCAAGCTGCCAGAAGAAATAACAAACTATATTCACAATTCTCAGAAATCTGTTACATTTCTGCCAGTTATATATGTCATCAATCTTAGGAGCTTTGCCTATATCGGCTCTCGGCTCCTTTATTACAAGATTTAATAAATCCCACATATCTTATCGCATCTTTAACTGCTTGCGCTAAATTATAAACCTGTACAATTCTACCATTTCTGTCTGTCAAAAACCCTTTAACTTTCCTTGTCCATAAACAACACGTGCCTATTTCTTTTGTTCTTTGTGATCAGTAATTTCCTTCAACCTGTTAACTGTCACCCCGTCCCGAATACGGGGCGCCTACGTTGACTATACTATATTACAATCAAATCCAATCTAATCTTGAAAAAACTATGTATCATTTGAAAGGTCTAAGATTCCCAAATATATTTTGCCAATATTTTTGTTGAAAATGATGTAGGAAAAGTAATAAAATTAATTTATGACAAGAGTACACCCTCAGAAATCTACATTACAAAAAAGATTTCCTCATTGCCTTTTCTCTATCACATTTTAGAAATCATCAGAAGTGATATATCACTTGAAAACATAAAATCTCAAAATTCATCCTTTAAATCCCATTTTAAAATCAGACATTACATTACCATGTAAACGGCACATCAAAATCATGTTACAAAATATTTTCAGTCATGAATTATAAAATTTTAGGTTTGTATCATGCAAATTCAAGTCTATCTTCAGAAACCTGAGTGACAGTTAAGGGGTCAAAACCCATTCACTCGTGGACCCGAAATCTCTCTAAATCCATCTTTAACCATTTTCTGTCTTATTTCTTCTACATTACATATTCATTTGGAGTTTCTTTTATTTGAACAAGTGCCATCTCATGTGCTGACAAATCCAACAAGGAAAAGGTTTATTAAATTCAGATACACTTAATTAAAATTAATTCTTTATTTATCTTATTTATCTTTACTTATTTTTATTTAATTTCTTTACTTAATTTTACTTAATTCCTACTTATTTTTACTTAATTCACCGTCTGACAATTTATTGATCTAAATTTAGTCGCAAGGTGGGGTTCTGTTTGTGTCGAAAACCGTCAAGTCTAATCCCAGAAATTATATCAAAAACAAGAGAACGGCATTCAGATCCGACCAGCACGCTGTAAGTAAACCCTCACAGCGCGTTTCTCAAAATACTGTTGCACTTTCGGTTTAACCCAAAAGTGCTCGCAATACACCCCCAGTAACCCTGCAGGATGTAAAGCGCAGATATTTATCCACACTACCAGTACCCCTCAATAGTGAACAACACATTTAATGCCGCAGATCGCCGTCTCGTCCCCCAGCGCGCGCTGATTTTTCAAATACGGTTAAACCACCGTCTACGGTTATACCACCGGCTATGCCCCAAGCTCGTTCTCTTGCTGCAGTCAAGAATAGTGAACGAGGTGGGTCCGCAGATATATCTCCTAGACCCGGCAGGCAACACCACAGAAGCCCATAAAGAGAAAAAGATGAGCTACTCACCTCTCTTTATTTTGCCTTGCTTTGCATCAAAACTTAAATGAAATGAAAACTTCAACGATCCCAGCGGTGCCTCCAAAAATTGATGCAAAAAAGAGACTTCAATCCTGGTCAGACGGTGGGGTGGTATTTTAGTATGCAAATTTATTCAAAGAATATAGGAAATGAGAATACAACTCATAACTTGCAAACAGATTAGTAAGTATTAAAATCAGCTTCAAATATAGAAAATACAAATCCCAAAATTAATATAGTTTTAAAAGCAATCCATGTATGATGGATGTTGCCCAATTAAGAGTAATACAAAATGCATTATAATATTCAAAAGTAATCAAGATGTTAAAAATAATAATACAAAGTATACAACAATACCCTGTATATCAAAAGTTATAATAGTATTCATATAATAACAAATAATATAATAATAATCATATCTGAGAAGAATAAAACCTGAGAGAAGTTCAAAGTATTCAAGTGAGCCCGGAATCAAAGATAAAGAAGGTGAGAAAAGACTAAGTCCAGCTAGAAGGGTTTAGGCTGAACTCAGTCTGATCTGAGAAAAGAAGGGTGAATTGCCTCCTCTTATAGTCCTGCAAATCTGTATCAAACTAATGCCACGTCTCCGCAGCCACGTCTCAGACAGATATCAAAACATTCGTCATCTTTCTCCGAAAATACATATGAGCTCTTGCAGCCTAATTTCAGTTCCCTATTTCTGAAGGTCAGCAATCGTCTTGTTCCCTCTTATTAAGAACCCACAGGGGGGATTAAAATAACTCCAAATAACAGACGTGTGATGGAATATGAACGCCTCCAAATCATGCGGTTTATAAGTATAGAAGTCTTCTAAGTCTAAAGTTCAGCTGAGACCTTCAGAACAGGCTGTCCTGTACTTTTAAGCACGTAGCAAATGCACACATGACAGAAGTCAAAATTTGGGTTACACCAAAAATTAAATCTGCATCTCTATAAAGTTGGTCCGCAGCAGGAAGCATGAAGTGATTATTTTGAACAATACTGTAGATTTACAAATCCCTACATCAAGATGCCTCACAAGATTATTGATCAAAAAGATTCTTTTACTCCTATTGCTATCAGCAATGATGAAGAAATGTATGAATTAGAGGTGAAGGGTAAGGAAAGATACGAGTTGTTGAAAAAGATCAACGAAAGTTTGGAAATTTGCGACATGATACCCCAATCTGATAAGGACAAATATCTTAAGAAGCTACCCATTAAGAAGAGAAAGTATGATGATAAGTTTAGAGATGGAAAGAAGGGTATGCTGTAGTAAGTCCTCGACCCAGCAAAAGTCCAGATGAGGTCAGGGGTCGGATGCTTTTAGTGCTCCTCGTCTGATCAGCTTGGTGAAGAATTCCTGTCAACTTTAACACGGCTGGGGTTAAAGAGGTATCTACAGTCTACCTGAAAGGATTTATTCACTTTTATATTTCCTTTATGCTTACACAATTAAGTGCTTATCTGAAATGTTTTACTTACTTACATATTACATATTACACATTAAATACATATGTATTTGTTTCTTTTGAATATTATGTATTTTATTTTATTTTTTTATTTTTATTTTTTTTTAAGGGAAAGAAATTTGGTTGCGAGTCTTTTGTTAAGACTCGAGTGGGGGACTGGTGTAACCCAAATTTTGACTTCTGTCATGTGTGCATTTGCTACGTGCTTAAAAGTACAGGACAGCCTGTTCTGAAGGTCTCAGCTGAACTTTAGACTTAGAAGACTTCTATACTTATAAACCGCATGATTTGGAGGCGTTCATATTCCATCACACGTCTGTTATTTGGAGTTATTTTAATCCCCCCTGTGGGTTCTTAATAAGAGGGAACAAGACGATTGCTGACCTTCAGAAATAGGGAACTGAAATTAGGCTGCAAGAGCTCATATGTATTTTCGGAGAAAGATGACGAATGTTTTGATATCTGTCTGAGACGTGGCTGCGGAGACGTGGCATTAGTTTGATACAGATTTGCAGGACTATAAGAGGAGGCAATTCACCCTTCTTTTCTCAGATCAGACTGAGTTCAGCCTAAACCCTTCTAGCTGGACTTAGTCTTTTCTCACCTTCTTTATCTTTGATTCCGGGCTCACTTGAATACTTTGAACTTCTCTCAGGTTTTATTCTTCTCAGATATGATTATTATTATATTATTTGTTATTATATGAATACTATTATAACTTTTGATATACAGGGTATTGTTGTATACTTTGTATTATTATTTTTAACATCTTGATTACTTTTGAATATTATAATGCATTTTGTATTACTCTTAATTGGGCAACATCCATCATACATGGATTGCTTTTAAAACTATTAATTTTGGGATTTGTATTTTCTATATTTGAAGCTGATTTTAATACTTACTAATCTGTTTGCAAGTTATGAGTTGTATTCTCATTTCCTATATTCTTTGAATAAATTTGCATACTAAAATACCACCCCACCGTCTAACCAGGATTGAAGTCTCTTTTTTGCATCAATTTTCCAACAGGACTTTGCACCTGCACACAGTGCCAAAGCTACCAGTACCTGGTTTAAGGACCATGGTACCCCTGTTCTTAATTGGCCAGCAAACTCACCTGACCTCAACCCCACAGAAAATCTATTGGGTATTGTGAAGAGGACGATGCGATATGCCAGACCCAACAATGCAGAAGAGCTGAAAGCCACTTTCAGAGGAACCTGGTCTCTCATAACACCTGAGCAGTGCCAAAGACTGATCGACTCCATGCCACGCCGCATTGCTGCAGTAATTCAGACAAAAGGAGCCATAACTAAGTATTGAGTGCTGTACATGCTCATACTTTTCATTTTCATACTTTTTAGTTGGCCAAGATTTCTAAAAATCCTTTCTTTGTACTGGTCTTAATATACAAGTTTCACTTTTTGAATTAGTGAAATAAATCAACTTTTTGATGAGATTCTAATTATATGACCAGCACCTGTATATTCTAAATTTCCTTTATATATATTTAGAGATTGCTTATAATATGTATGTTTTTTTTTTTTTTTTTTTGGTCTGGACCAAAAGTGTAAACGCACTAATACTATTTTTCTTTTTTTATTAAAACCAATATTCAAAACTTCTGAACAAGTGGGAAAAATACTTTGCATGCAATTCTGAACAAAATTAACAAATAAATCACATTGTTAAAAACATAATGTATCAGTAAAAATAAACAAAATCCTGCTGTACTTATTGATTAAAATGCAAGGGACAACTTTTCAGTAACTCTGAGATGGTTTAATTGAATTTAAAATATATATTATTGCGGTTTATTTAATTGACTGATAAAATGCCAATTTAGGTAATGGTCTTTCCAGGCATTTGTTTACCTTATTTTTTCTTCTTTGCCTTTTTTTTTTTTTTCACACGTTTGGCTCATTCATTTCAGTGTTTCTCTAGCACACTCGATGAATAATTGAAGAAATGACTGCCTTTTTTGACATTTTATCGCAGTAGTTGACCTTTCAGAAATCTGTCCAGTAGTGGTATTAGTATTCTAGTTAATGTTTATCATTAGATTAAAGACAGTTTTTACAGTAATTGCAGTTAGATTACGTTAGAAACACCTTAATTCCCCGATGATCAAGAAAGAGAATCCTCATCAAAGAGACGTCGGGATGTGAGAGAGAATCGATCCCACTCGAAATCTCCTCTAAACAGATATACAGACCAGAAGAGACCACATTACTGAGAAACTTTCAGTTCTGCATTGGAGAGACCTTGTGAAGCATCAATTACAATTTATATTTTTAAATAGCCCAAGCTTTGACCTGTCACTCACAAATTCCACTGCTTCTATTAGTTCTGTTATACATATATTAGTACCCTATAACCTGTCAAGGGGCGAGACTAGGACTCAGTTGCAGGTGCTCAAAAGGTCAGTTTATTAGATGGCTTGATTCCAAAAGGACAAAAAAGAAATAAAAATGAGAATTAACAAAAAACTATCCAGGAACAGGGCATTCTGGAGCAGAACCAAAAGAGCCTCCTGGACGAATTCACTTGGAAATCCTCTGATGCAATGCCCGGATAAACTGACAGGGAGGCGGGGGCGCTGTTGAGGCGGGGAACTGGTGGCGCGCTGTGGCGCGGCGAAGAAGAGGATTGACAGCGATCGGTGAGCTCTATCACGGAAGGCTGGAGAGTAGCGCTGCCTGAAAGCAGGAGGAAGAGGGAAAAAACAAACAAACTAGAGGATGAAAACAAAACGGGCACGATCTCTGTGTAGGCTAAACAAGAGATGTGGATAAAGTTGGGACATGGACGAGAACAACTCGACGATCTGACAACAGACAGCACACATGAGGAGACTAAATAGAGAAGGAGTGATTATCATAATGCAGAGCAGGTGATGGTGACAAATAACAAGATAATAATGAAACAAGAGGGCGGAGACGGGCACCACGGTGACACAGAAGCACATGGTAAGTGTAAACAACACACACTATGGGGAAAAACAGACAGATCAGCCCGGGGGCGTGACATTACCCCCCTCCCCAGGAGCGCCCCCTGGCCGGTTGAAGTCCTCGATCAGCGACCGATCCAGAATATCCCGAGCCGGGACCCAACTCCTCTCATCCGGACCATATCCCTCCCAGTCCACCAGATACTGAAATCCCCGACCACGACGTCTGACATCCAGCAACCTCCTGACAGTGAAGGCTGGGGAACCATCCACTAGACGGGGAGGGGGAGGGGGAGGGTTAGTAGCAGATGGGTTAAGGAGAGAATGAAACACAGGCTTGACCCGAGAAACATGAAAGACTGGGTGTACCCGACCAAGTATGGGAGGTAACTTGAGCTTTACCGCCACCGGACTCAATACCTTGGTGATCTGATATGGCCCCATGAACCTGGGGGCTAACTTGCGAGAAGCCACCCGGAGAGGAAGGTCCTTGGTAGACAGCCATACTCTCTGACCACATACGTAGCGGGGAGCAGGAATACGGTGACGGTCAGCCGCTGCTTTGGTTCGTCTGGAAACCCGAGCCAAGGTTTCCTCAGCCCTCCTCCAGGTGCGGCGACACCTGCGGACGAAGGCTAAGGCAGACGGAACAGCAGCATCGGGTTCCTGTGAGGGGAACATAGGAGGTTGAAAACCAATGGAGCACTGGAATGGAGACATACCTGTGGCCGCCACTGGCAAGGAGTTATGGGCATATTCAATCCAGGATAACTGTTGGCTCCAAGAACTCGGATTATGGGACGTCAGGCAGCGGAGAGCTTGTTCCAGAACCTGGTTTGCCCGCTCGGACTGCCCATTGGTCTGAGGGTGGAAACCTGACGACAGACTCGTAGAGGCCCCGATCTGTCGACAGAACTCCTTCCAGAACCGGGAGACAAACTGTGGCCCCCATCAGAAACCACGTCCACCGGAAGGCCATGAATCCGGAAGATGTGGTCAACCACCACTTGAGCGGTCTCCTTAGCTGAAGGCAGTTTGGGAAGGGGGATGAAATGGGCCGCTTTAGAGAAGCGATCAACCACCGTCAATACTACGGTGTTACCCCTCGATGGTGGAAGACCAGTGACAAAGTCAAGGGCTATGTGTGACCAGGGGCGGGAGGGGATGGGTAAGGGCTGTAGCAGACCAACAGGAGGCTGATTAGAACTCTTGTTCTGGGCGCAAATTGGGCAGGCAAACACAAACTGCCTGACGTCCTGGGCCATGGATGGCCACCAAAATCGCTGGCGGATGGCAGCCAGAGATCTCCGAACCCCAGGATGACAGACTAACTTGGATGAATGCCCCCACTGGAGGACTTCAGGGCGCAGCCCAGCCGGCACGAAAAGTCTACCCTCTGGGCACTCCCTCGGCACCTCTCTCTCTCGTATGGCTTCCAGCACTCTCCTCTCCACGTCCCAGGAGAGGGACCCTACCACAATCTCTTTAGGGATAATTGTTTCAGTAGATACACTGGTTCTTTTTGTATCCCTGTAAAGACGGGAGAGGGCATCAGGTTTTATATTTTTGGAGCCTGGGCGATACGAGAGAGAGAAGTTGAACCGGCCAAAGAAGAGTGCCCATCGGGCCTGGCGTGAACTCACCCTCTTGGCCGAACGGACATATTCCAAGTTCTTATGGTCCGTCCAAACCAAGAAGGGCTGTGCTGACCCCTCCAACCAGTGACGCCACTCACCCAAGGCCAGCCTGACCGCCAACAGTTCCCGGTTCCCTACGTCATAATTCCGTTCTGCTGGGCTCAGGCGGTGAGAGTAGTAGGCACAAGGATGTACCTTCCCATCTCTGGGGGATCTCTGAGAAAGGACCGCACCTACTCCAATCTCAGAAGCATCCACCTCCACAATAAACTGACGTTCAGGGTCTGGAAATGAAAGAACAGGAGCAGAAATGAATCGGGACTTTAGGTCATTAAAGGCCTCCTTAGCCTTCGAATTCCACCTAAACGGTACCTTAGTGGAAGTAAGAGCTGTCAAGGGTGCAGCCACCTGACTAAAGTTTCTGATGAAGCGCCTGTAGAAGTTGGCAAATCCCAGAAACCGCTGCAGTGCCTTTCGTGAGTCTGGAGGTGGCCACTCGGCTACGGCCCTTACCTTAGCGGGATCAGCTTTGATTCCCTCCGCCGAAATGATATAGCCCAGGAAGGGAACTGACTTCGAGTGGAAAACGCACTTCTCCGCTTTAACATATAGCTGGTTCTCCAGCAGCCGTTGTAGCACCTGGTGCACGTGTTGGGTGTGTACCTGAAGTGAAGGAGAGAAAATAAGAATGTCATCCAGGTACACAAAGACAAACTTGTTAACCATGTCTCGCAACACGTCATTAACCAGGGCCTGAAAGACAGCTGGGGCATTTGTCAGGCCAAAGGGTAGCACCCGGTACTCATAATGTCCCGAAGGAGTGATGAATGCTGTCTTCCACTCATCCCCCTCTCGAATCCGAACCAGGTGATAAGCATTACGGAGGTCCAACTTACTGAAGACCTTGGCTCCCTGCAAAAGTTCAAAGGCAGATGACATTAAGGGCAGGGGGTACCTATTCTTAATGGTAATGTCATTCAAACCTCTGTAATCAATACAAGGGCGCAAGGAGCCGTCCTTCTTCTTAACAAAGAAAAACCCTGCGCCAGCAGGAGACGAGGAGGGACGGATGAGACCGGCATCAAGGGACTCACGAATATATTTGTCCATAGCCTCTCTTTCTGGACCAGACAGGGAATATGACCGACCCCTGGGCGGAGAAGTGCCTGGGAGGAGGTTGATGGCACAATCATAAGGCCGGTGAGGAGGCAGGGACACAGCCCGGGACTTGCTGAAGACCTGCCGCAGATCGCAGTACTCCTCCGGCACCCCGGACAGATCAGCATCATCCACCTGCACAACAGGAAACACAACACCAGGAAAAGAGGCAGAACCCAAACAAGACTCAAGACAAGACTGTTTCCAAGACAAGACTGAGTTTCTGGCCCAATCCACATGAGGGCCGTGGTGCACCAACCACGGGTGTCCCAGAACCACGGGGGCACTCGGGGAATCGAGAAGGTACAGCTCGGTTATCTCATGGTGATTGCCAGAAACGATAAGACTTACAGGAGGGGTGAGGTGAGTGATGGTAGTGATAGGGGAATCATCCAGAGACCGAACAGAGATAGGAGTAGAGAGGGGAATGGCGGGAATACCCCACTGCTTGGCCAGTGCCATGTCCAGGAAACTACCACCAGCCCCAGAATCCACCAGGGCCGAACAGGAGTGACGTGAACCCCCGAACTGGACACCCACGGGAAGTAGTGTGCGGGAGGAGTGGGGGAAATTAAGCGGAGATGTGCCCACCAGAATCCCCCTGGCTACTGATGGGCCTTGGCTTTTAGCGGGCATTTTCCGACGAAGTGTCCGGCCCTCCCACAGTAGAGACATAAGCCCCGGGTGAGTCTCTCTTGCTTCTGCTGGGAAGTAAGACGCAGTCGTCCCACCTGCATGGGTTCAGGGTCAGCAGGAGATGGCAGAGGCAGGACCGGGGTGGATTCGCTGGTCATTTCACCCACCCTCCAAGAAGTGCGAGCAGTCAGTTGTTGGTGACGAAGGCGAAGGCGGTTCTCAACACGGAGGGCCAGGTCGACCAGATCATCGAAACTGCGTGGAAGCTCTTGGGTGGCGATCTTGTCTTGGATCTCCTCGTCTAGTCCAGCACGAAACACAGCTCTGCAAGCCCCCTCATTCCAGTCACAGGCCGCTGCTAAGGTCTTGAATTCAATGGCATACTCGGTCACTGAGCGGCCTCCTTGCCGTAGCCGTGCCAGCTGGGCCGCTGCTTCATCACCCCGAGCAGAACGGTCGAATAATTTGACCATCTCCTGTCGAAAAGCCTCAAACGAGGCACAAAAGGGAGCCCGGGCCTCCCACACTGAAGTTCCCCAGTCCCGGGCTCTGCCTGTGAGGAGGGTTAGAACATAAGCCACCTTGGTCTCTTCCTGGGCATACCGGCGGGGCTGGAGGGCGAAGACTAGGGAGCACTGAGACAGGAAGGCTCTGCAGGAGTTAGGGTTCCCGTCATAGGGAGGTGGGTTGTTGGCATGAGGCTCAGGATCATGACGGGTAGAGGAAAGGCTAGTGGGGTCCTCCGATCTTGCAGATGTCTGTCTCCGAAGTTCCTGGAGCTGGGCAGTCAGCTCCGACAACTTGGCATTAAGGAACTCAACCTCCCGCGATGTGGATGTTAGCTGGGAGGCATGTTGGCCCAGGAGAATGCCCTGCTGGGTGACGGCTGATCTGAGGGGATCTGCACCTGCTGAGTCCATGGTGGTCAGATCGTTCTGTCAAGGGGCGAGACTGGGACTCAGTTGCAGGTGCTCAAAAGGTCAGTTTATTAGATGGCTTGATTCCAAAAGGACAAAAAAGAAATAAAGATGAGAATTAACAAAAAACTATCCAGGAACAGGGCAGTCTGGAGCAGAACCAAAAGAGCCTCCTGGACGAATTCACTTGGAAATCCTCTGATGCAATGCCCGGATAAACTGACAGGGAGGCGGGGGCGCTGTTGAGGCGGGGAACTGGTGGCGCGCTGTGGCGCGGCGAAGAAGAGGATTGACAGCGATCGGTGAGCTCTATCCATAGACAGTAAAAGAAATGGACACAGCGACCCCATTGGAACTCAATTGAGACAAATGAAGCCCAGTTTTAGCGTTTTTTAGCACTTCCGTTTCTGACGCGCAGACTCAAACGAAGCTTGACGACGTCAGCAACCTGTCTGGCAGATGTAAATCTTCTAGTAGCTGTGCGTGAAAACTGCCATCGTTAATCTTGCAGAGACGGCGAGCTTGAGCGGGGAGTTCTTTGTCGTGAGTGAGTAGGAGTAAGTATTCTGATTAATTATTTTGTATAGTATTTTAAAATGTAATGCCAGTACGCCATATTAAGTTAATTGCCTGCAAGCTTCTCCTCCTGTCTGTACGGTAATGCGACAGAGAGCCGAGTGGTTATGACGCAATCGTTAGCCTATTTTTTACAAAAACTGTTTATACGGGGCCATATGGTAACATAGAAGATAATGGAGCCCTTTATACATTGTCGTGTATCTTTAGAAATAAATAATGGACAAACAGAGTCTTTTAACGCCTCAGATGTAAAGTTATTCGCTGTCAAAGTGACGCCAAAATGAATGGGAGTCAATGGGAATGCTAACGCAAGTGAAGTTCTGCTAAAAGATGGCAGCCCCCACCCGACTTCAACTTCCGGTCGAGTTCCTTGCCCCTTGGCTCTATCACGGAAGGCTGGAGAGTAGCGCTGCCTGAAAGCAGGAGGAAGAGGGAAAAAACAAACAAACTAGAGGATGAAAACAAAACGGGCACGATCTCTGTGTAGGCTAAACAAGAGATGTGGATAAAGTTGGGACATGGACGACGATCTGACAACAGACAGCACACATGAGGAGACTAAATAGAGAAGGAGTGATTATCATAATGCAGAGCAGGTGATGGTGACAAATAACAAGATAATAATGAAACAAGAGGGCGGAGACGGGCACCACGGTGACACAGAAGCACATGGTAAGTGTAAACAACACACACTATGGGAAAAACAGACAGATCAGCCCGGGGGCGTGACAATAACCAACTAGTAATATAGTAAGTTAAATGCATGCCGATACTGCATGGTATCATGGTACAAGATCAGTAAATGTGTAATTATCATGATTATAAAACCACAACTCTTGGGGAACAGGAACGATTGTAAAGGGAAGGCTTCCAGTGTTTTCTTAAGATAAGTATTGTTATTACTTTGAGAAGTGACGCCCTTATTTAATTCCTTTTCATACCAGTTATTAACAAAAGGTCTATAGACAAAAAGTTCCGATGTGATGCAGAAGGGCAAAAGTTTGCCAGTGCGTCTGTAACAGGAAACAGAAATGTAAGGATCTCTCATTAATGAAGGTCATAGAGATCTAGCGCAAAGAATTAACTTCTAGTGACCTAAATTAACACTCACTGCTCAGAGATCAAAATGTGTGAAACGTTTTGTGAGATCTTCACATTACAGCAGCCTACAAGCATAAAACTACTTTCACATTATATGTCAACAGGAAATCTCTATGTAACACACTTTTTAATATCAAACATGCATTTATCTGAGAGGCACACACATAACAGTCATTGCAGTCAAGGCCTCTTTAATTTGTGTGCTGTCATAATAAATAAAAACAGCACATTTCATTATCACTGAAGCTCATGAAGCACGGCAACAGAAACATCTTAGTTTTGGCATGTAAGATTTGATTAGAGAGACTGGTTTAATTCAGTTTGAGATTCGGTTGTATTCTGTTTTATTTGATTGTATGTGCATTCAATTTGTTAATTTATAAGATTTTTAAATGTGCTTTAAAATAAGAATGATGCAAACAAAATTGTTCAGTTTAATGTTGCTTCCTGTGCTCATAGATGTGAGAACAGAGCACTGTGTTATTGTGAAGTGTATTTCCTTATCCTGCAGATAAGACTCTATGCTGTCTTTGGATAGACTGTGCTCAACAGTCATAGGGCAGCGATGTCTAAATTATCTCATATTCACTTCAACTGAGATTAATCTGGGACATCATTAAAGATAGCACCGTTTCTATTAACTTAGGAAGTAATATCTCTCTCTGGGTGTATTTTTAATAAGACCTACAAAGAATGCTGAGTAAATGGATTTTGAATTTGTTTTATTTTTACACACTGAAATCAGTAAAGTCAAGACATTGATTCTCTATGGTCACCCCCAGACAAATTAAAACCAAGAGTGATAAATATTCACAGACTTTATTATGAGTAACAGCCTAATAAAACTGAGTCATTCTTGGTGCAATAAAGAAGCGCTGTGACATATCGCTGGGATAGTGCCTGATTGTTATGGTAGGCCTACACTTCAAGTTCCTCAATTTTACTTTGGTAGGTTTCCAAGATACCATCACAGTGCCACTGTATTTTGGTACTTGTTGTTATTGACATATATTGTTCTTGTTCTATATAATCAATACAGTAGACTAATATGCATAAACCTTACGAAAATTAACCATGGTTTTATAATAGTAAAAGTAAAACACTCTCTAATACTTGCACTCTCCATTCCAATTTTCTAAGAGAAAAAAAAAGAAGAAAAAAACACTTGCACTCTCTATTCTAATTCTAAGAAGACATAGAAAAACACGTGACCCTTTAACACTAGCATCCTCTATTCTTTTCAAATTCTATCTTCTTGTTTTTATTTGTATTATTTTTTTTTAAATTGACCTCTAATACTAGCATTTTCTATTCTGTCTCCTTTTATTTTATTTTTATAAATACCCTGTAACACGAGAGTTCCCTGTGCTTTTTTTATTCTATCTTATTTATTTATTTATTTATTATAAAACTTGCTACATGTACTGCCTAACCGAGACTTGTCACAACACTAACATATTGTTCCCCTTCTGATTGCTTCTATTTTCCTCATTTGTAAGTGGCTTTGTATAAAAGCGTCTGCTAAATGTAAATGTAGTGAAGAAGCATGTGTTTTAGAGCGGTGTGTTGGTGTGTTCTAATCAATATCTGTTTAGGCCCCACAGAAAGGTTCCTCCTCCTCCTCCACCTCCTTCGACCTTTAAGTCATGAACTCTGTTTTCTCTGTCTTCACTTCGCATTCCCGGGGAACCGAGCTGAAAGGCGGAGACGACAGATCAGAGAAATGTTTTTCCCGTTCCTCCAGATGAGCCGTGACGACCGACGCGCGAGAAAGCTGTATGTTTAAGGACATGTTTTCATTACCTTTCGGTTTCTGTGAGGTAGGACAATTATTAGCCTGTTCCGACACACGCTGTTTTGTGTCATTTTGTGGCCGTTCCATATTCTTAAACGTGTGTGGTCGTGTAATTCACGTAACTGTTATTCCATGCGAGTTTGTGGGCTGAGATGAATTTGTGTTCGGAGGTTTTGATATTTAGCTAAAGCGCTAACCGGATGCTAGCGACCGTTATTTAGGATAACGTTAATGTACACACAAGCCACTGATAGCCGAGCCATTTGCGGTTTCCATTAGAGACGAGGATCGATCGGGTGCTTGAACTGATAACAACGTTTACTAGTAGTTATATATATATATATATATATATATATATATATATATATATATATATATATATATATATATACCCTTTAGATGTAAACACAGATTCACTGATAGTAGCCTAGGTATGTTTAAGATCCAGAATGGTAATGCATAATTAATATGTGCTTTATAAGCAGTGTTTGAGAGTAACTAACGTTAGTTAAATGTAACGGAATTATGTCAATTAATTAAAGAATAAATGTAAATGTAATCAGTTACAGTTACTGAGAAAAACGTCTGTAATTAAAATACAGTTGGTTAAAATGTTAACTACTAAAAAGGGGGTTACATTAGATTTTTAATTTTTCACACTCAAACACATACAGATTTAATGATTTTTTTTCATAAATGATTCATAAGATTAACTAATAGTTAGAAGCCATTGCCATATATAAGATGAAATATAATAATAAAGTATTTTTATAGTACAAGCAATCAAACCAGCAACAGCTCAAAAATGTGATTGCAAAAATTATGTTTTTTTTTTTTTTTTCCAATTGGGAGCTAGTGTTAAAGAGACCCTGTTGTTATTTTAACATTATATTAATAATATATTTTGTGTGTTTATATTGTATTATTATTATTATTTTTATTTATTTTTTGTAATTTATCAAACGCTTTTATCCAAAGCAGCTTATAAGTGAGGAAACATAAGCAATCAATTGTAGTATTAAAATAACTAAAAACAGATGCAAAACTAAAAGCTAAAACTTTATAAATACTACCTATTCACATTTTAAAAATAAAAGAATTAGATAGAAATGACAAATGCATACAACAAAATGTAAAAATGTAACATTTAAATGAAAAAAAAAAATACGTTTTTTTTTTTTTTTTATATAATGAAAATGCTTAAATGTTCATGCTTACAAAAATTTACCACGATACCTGGGTTCATACCAAAATGTCATAGTTGGTTAATAAAAATAATGCAGAGGCTTGTTTCAGTGGTATAAGTCTTGCCACATGAAGCCTATTTTTACATTTTCAGATCTGAATTAAATGGTTTAAATGGAAAATCTGAATTAAATGGTTTTGTTTTATTAATATGACAGACCACACGAAACAGAAATAACTCCTTAAAGTAAAAGTTGCATGTTAGCACCTTTAAAGCAGCTTCCAGAATATTCAACAAAATCATTTGAAAGGGTTCAGAGCGATTTGGAACTATAGTAACTAGGTTGCTTTGGTAGAAACAATGGTTACGTGTAAGTGAGCATGCTTCATTTCACCTGCAAGCCTGAACATAATACACATAACCGTCCACATAAGAGTTAAAAACGTCACCCGCCATGTTGAACTCATCGTGCATTTCACCTAACATTTTACTGTTTGCTTTAAGCCATTTAAATAGTAGCATAACGATAATAAGTTATACATTGACTTGTGAAAGCGTGCCGTTATTGATCAGTGTGTTGCATGCTTGTGTTTTCAGGTGACTCAGACCAGATGAAGCCTTGTGTGAGATGATCAGGATGAAGTTCAAACAGAGCTTCATGTTTTTAATTTGTCCCATCATGGTGCTGATATTCTTCTACTATTCGTCCTGCAGACTGCACTTACGGATCACAGTCCAGAAATCTCGTGAGTAACCGTGTCCTCATATGACATATGTTTTTCTCACTTGGAACATGTAAAAAGGAGAACTTGTAATATCGTGCTGGTCGCTGTTTTCCGTTAATTTATTTTTGGTGAGCTATGCTTTTGTTTCTCTGAAGTTCTTTTCATAATGGTAATGTTTAATTTCTCTGAGCGGTGAAATGTCACAGCTCTAGATCTGGTTTTCCCCTGATACATTACGTAATGGCTGAAATTAGTTTCTCATTGTCTGTGATTCTGTCTAGTTTTCCTGTTTGGCATCAGGTCAGTGGGGTAGCCATGTTCTTAAACTAGAAAAAGACCCTGGAAAATAAAGGTTTGGTTTGTGATGATGGCCAGATGAGGGAGCTAAGGGCCCATCGCTGACTAAGACAAAAAAGTAGCCAGCAGGCTTAAAATGGTCAGCTTTAATACACAAACTGATCTTTGCTGTGATGGAAGTTTTTAGGGGGTTATTCAGAACGTGTTTGTTTAGCAAAAAGATCTATTTTTGTCCCCTTCACATATCTTGGATTTCTCTGTTGGTTTGTTTCACACTACAGGTCACTGTAGTTTCACATGCATAACACTGCATCACCACAATCATGTCACAAGATAAAATTAGAAGCTGTGGTATCTGATATTATCTCCACCTTAAAACCAATGCGATGATTACACAGCAGAAAGAATCCAGTTTCTACTGACCTAGCAACAAAGGAACTCCTGTCAGAAAGATTTATGTAACGCTTTTGCTCACCAAGACTGCTTTTATTTGCTCAAAAATCAATAATATTGTGATATATTATTGCTATTTAAAATAAGTGTTTTCTATCTGAATATAATCTCTTTTACTAAGACCGATCAGCATCTGTTAGTAATTTTGCTGCAGTTTGCTCATACAACAGACCAAAGCTTTAGGGCCTTTTCTCTTTCACCAGGCTAAAATTGAACCACAAAATGCTAGCATATTGCTTACTGTATAACCAGGGTAATTTATAATCGTGCATGTGCAAGAATGGAAAATTAGCTCTTCAGTGCACACTTTGCTAACGCTGCTGCATTTTGCACATTCCTTAAACAGATATGGTGTGCTTTTCTATGAATGTTCACTTGGCAGAAACACTCGACTGTAAATCAGAATTGAATTTGGCCCTGCTGTTTTATTATGGATGTTTGGTACAATTGTCAAACGGTTTTATAAGATTAGATGGAGTCCAACAAATAAAACAGATCTTCTAGTGAAATGTCCCTGTTAAATACAATGGAAATGGACAGGTTTAATGAGGTCGCCTCGCACCCCACTGAGTAAAATACATTTGTAAAGAACAGGTACATTGAGGCCTTACTCTTTGAGTAAAATACACTAGTTATTGTATTTTTTGTTTTATTATTTTATTTCATTTTTGTATGTGTCTTGTTCTTTTCTGTTAATGCACACATGTATCTCTCTTCTGTAAAGCACTTTGTAAACACTGTTTTAAAAGGTGCTATATAATCTTTCTTTTTCTTTTTTTCCCCCAATAGTTCACTCCAAAACAGCACCCTGAACAGTTGCTCATCCTCAGACAATACAAGATGTAGATTGCATCAGTGTCTCACCAATGGATGCTCTGCAGTGAATGGGTGCCGTCAGAATGAGAGTCCAGTCAGCTGATAAAAACATCACAATAATACACACCTCTCCAGTCCCTCCATTAACATCTTGTGAATTGAAAAGCTGTATGTTTGGAATAAGCAAATCCATCATTCAGCTTTTCACTTCAACAGACATTAACTGATGGACTGGAGTGCTGTGGATTATTGTGATGTTTTTATCAGCTGTTTGGACTCTCATTCTGACGGCACCCATTCACTGCAGAGCATCCGTTGATGAGGAAGTGATTTCATACGCTTCTCCGAATTGGTTCTGATGAATAAACTAACTCATCTACAACGTATGACTTGAGGGTAAGCAAATGTTCAGCTAATTTTCATTTTTGTGTGAACTGTTCCTTTAAGCACTATTTATGTGTCTAGAAAAAACTATTTTCAAGTATCTAGGCAGATGTTTTTCAAGATCATTTAAGATTCAGTCAAGAGTGTCCAGACTTCAATCCAGTATTTTAAATCACATTGCAGTAGCTAAACAGGTTTATAGCTGGTTGGTAAATTTGTATGCATTGCAACATTTCTCATAGCTTTTCAGGAACTGCAGACGCAGGACGTGTTGTGTCTTGTGCTTGTTGTATACAGAATGCAATGTTTTGTTATGCACTGTTGTCTGACCTGCTAAGCAGTGTTTCAGATGCTGAGTGAAGTCACGGCCTTGTTTTGCTGGCATCACTGTAGTCCGGGTGCCGCTGTTAAACACTAAAGGCATCTGATCACACTCAAACGGAGGTGATGACATGCCTGCTTTATAATGAACTCACACTCTTGTGTTTCAGAGGCTGATTTGGATAGGTTACCCTCCGCGGGACGGAAAGTAGCTTCAGGTAGAGGTTTACCGTAAACTGTATTCTACAATAATGTTGGGAGATTCATCTATATAATTGCATTATAAGGGAGAACAATGTTGAAAACGGCTGTGCTTCTTCATATTTTTATGGAAACCATGAAACATTTATCTCAGGATTCTTTGTTTAATACATTATAAATGTCTATACTGTCGTTCTTGATCAATTGAATGCATCCTTGCTGAATAAAAGTAAACATTCATTTACAAAAACAATCTTGCTGACCCCAAACCTTTTAAAGGTCTATGACTATAGAAAACCATTGATCTAATTATTGTTTTCTCAAGCAGCCTAGTTCAACATTGTTTAAAAGTCATGAAGTTTAAATAAAATATAAAATAATTAAATGACTAAATTGCAAATCTGGTCTCCCAACATTATGAAGCTTCTCAGTTGCGTTTGTAGAACTTAAGCAGAATTTTCCCCTGCAAACTCAGTTACAAAGACATCTGACTGCTTCTGTCCGACATGATCATGAAGTTAATAAGGATTTATATGTTTATGCTTTGCAGATTTCTTTTGCCAAATCAAGCACTGGTGAAACAATCTTCTTACCACTATTAAAAAGTCATAAACCTGGAATGATTTATATGCTGTACTAAACATTCATCTATTAATGAGTATATATCAGTACAGTCCTTCCCATAATAAAACTGACAGTCACGATACTGCTACTACTAATAATGTTGAAATATGGATACTGACTTTTAAATGATTAAATTAGTAACAAATGTATTTTTCCAGCAAGAAGCAACAATGTCTGTGACCTGCAAATACTTTATTGGTGTTTATAAAAAAAGTGTTTTTTTTACTGTAATACACAAGTAAACGTTTAAAGCATGCAGCTATTCTGTTGTTTTAAAGGCATTGTCATTAGTGTTGTCAGCGTGTCACAGATGTTGTCAGTAGAGCTTAAGCTGAATTTGACCCAGAATTGGTCATCTTGAATGACGCAGTGAAAAAGGTGGCAGGTAGCTGACAGAAGCACTGTGATCTTTGTAGAGTCCCTGCGCAGAGATTTCTGCAGCGACTAACACCTGCTACAGCTACTGCCACCATAATGCAGCACTAACACAGCTCTCCTGATAATTTACTCCCCTCTCATCCAAGATGTTCATGTCTGTCTTTCTTCAGTCGCAGAGAAATGAAGGTTTTGGATGAAAGCGTTCCAGGATGTTTCTCCATATAATGGACTTCAATGAAGACTGGGGGTGCTGAAGGTTAAACTGCAGTTATAGTGCAGCTTTAAAGAGCTCTACACGATCCCAGCCGAGGAATAAGGCTCTTATCTAGAGAAACCATCGCTCCTTTTCTGTACCGACCCAGTGTTTACGAAGCAAACGTGCAAAGGAAGTCAAACGCCCTTGTGTTGCCCATGTGTGAATCTGCTGATGTGCATCGCAGAGCTAATGCAAAATGGTTAAAAAAGTATTAAAAAAAAATGACAAGCATGAAAATGACTGGTAGTTTTGCTAGATAAGAGCCTTATTCCTCGGCCCTTTGAATCTGCACTGAAACTGCAGTTTAACCTTCAGCACCACCGGTCTTCATTGAAGTCCATTATATGGAGAAACATCCTGGAACGCATGAACATCTTGGATGAGATGGAGGCAAGTAAATTTTCAGGAAATTTGTATTCTGTAAGTGAATTAATTTGTTAATATTTGTTTTCTTACTTTCCTATTTCTTCTTTTTCTGTTTGTGAGTTCTTTAATTCTCTCATTCGTTTGGTTTTTTAGCTCTGTCTTTTGTTTTTTAATACTTGCTTTGTTTCTTTCGTTCTTTTGTCAATTCTTACATTTTTGTTTTCTAAATTCTTTTTTGATCTTTAAATCTATTTTTAAGGGTTCATAGTTTTTATGTTTATTGTTTTCTTTTAGTCAGAAAACAAAACTAACCAAATCTTTCTGTTTTGACCTGTCCACATGATTACTGTTGTATAATAGGTCCTCGTGGGTGAAACTTTATTACTTGGTTCAGTGAACGGTTCAGTCTAATGTTGCATAAACAATAATATCCTTGTGCTTATCTTACATGATGGCAGCCAATCCCCTTTTTATGATTTCATAAACATCGTATTTAATCTTTATTCGTTTTATCAGCTTACGCATTTATATAAGGATATGTGTATATTTTTACATCATCCATATCATTTTTAGTCAAATAATGTTGTGTGATGATAATAAGTTGTATAATGAACTACTTTCATATCCCTCAAAAGTTTCATGCTTTTTTTTTTTATTCTTACACCAATCAAAAATTTGATGTCAGTATTACAAATGTAGATAGTTTCATCAAATACTTGGGAAATGTCTGGCCAGAAGCATACTTAATGCAAGAAAGCAAATGCTTGATCTATGCATTACAAGTGCACTTGTGTTATGGGGAGGTTATCAAGCTGTTCATAATCCACTGGTAACTAGGTGTGTGAAATTATAGCTTCACTAAAGCAAAAATGCTATGCAAACATGCATTGTGTAATAGATTGTGTTCTGCAGTATTTGTAATTCCCTTCTTTTCTTTTTTTTGCGTAGAGTATGATTCAGCATTTTTTTATTCAGAGTAATTGGTACTTTTGAATTCCATTTTATTTAAGTGGCATATTCAGTTTGGTTTCATTTATTGTTTTTGTGCAACAGTCACATGTACAGCCCATGCTGGTCTATAGACAGTAAACAGCCTCTCACATTTCTTTCTGTGTAACTACAATAATAATCTCTTTCTTTATAACACATATCCTTTTCTGACAAAATATTTCCATCCCTTCCTGTTGGCACAGTGACGATAACACAGTGCATCTCTCTCTTCTGTCTCTTTCAGGGATATAAACTCTGTTGATTTCTTGTATTTCTTATTTCTTTCTCTAGAGTACGACAAGCAGGGATTCCTTACCAAGTTTGACAGAAAACTGTAAGTAACACATTGTTGAGCATGTAGATTTCGATGTCAGCATGAGGTTCTTTTCCAAAACCTAGTGAGTTGCCTACTCGGGCAGCATTTGAACATGCACTCTTCTATATAGGGCAAGACTGCTCACTAGGTTTAGTAACAGAATTTGAGCGTGTGCATGTATGTGTTGAGTGCACTTTGGCCTGTACTGTCCAGCAATCTGTCTCTCTTTATAACTCGGCTTGTTGTTTATTTGAGCTTTACTTTGGAGGGATAATTAATGGCGCCCTACAGCATTTCTAATGAATGATCTCTTGGCTCTCACCCAGCCATGTCTGATGTAACAATCCTGATTGTATTTAATGGGAGGTCCTTTACCCGAAGTAAAACATGGCTCAAGCTCTCTTATTACCATCAACGGCCATCTGTATAAATGGCACTGTCAACAGGTCATCTTTATATGTCCAGCTCTCACAGTATTGATGAAAACTTACTAGAAAGTTTCCATTTACCGGCCTGTGAATGGTAGGTTTATTCAGCGCTTATATAAAATAAACTACTCCTCAAGCAAGTTGTCATCTCATTGAGCAAGATTTTAGTGTTGTACATCCTCTGGGCACAGTGAGATTGACACACCTCTCTCCAAACCACAAAGCATTTCATAAGATACAGAGCTCTGTTTTATGCATGCTAATCTGCTTGACTTCCATAATCGTCAAAATTTATGTCAATCCAAATTTAAACCAGTATGGTCTGGAGCATTTTAATTTACTCGACAGATCTCGTTTGGAATTAAGTGTTCATTTAATATGCAGGCATAGTTGGAATAAAAAAATCCTTCTTGTGCATGTTTAATATTTCACTAAATGCATTAGGATAATTTACATTACATTTATGCATTTAGCAAAATCCTTTTATCCAAAGTGCATTCAGGGAACATTTTATTTTACCAGTATGTATGTTCCCTGGGAATTGAACCCACAACCTTTTGCGCTGCTAACACCATGCTCTATCACTGAGCCAAAATAGAAAACTTTTGTACCCATGTAAAAAAAAAAAAAAAAAAAAAAAAACACTTTCCAGTGACTTAAAAAAAAAAAAATCTGTTTAATGTTTCCTTTCCGGAAAAAAAGTATCAACTACTTTTTAGATTTAAAGTTAGATTTAGATTAGATGTTAGATTTGATAAAGCAGTAAATATGTGTTATAAGTGTTGAAAATGAAGACACAAAGTATTGTGACACTGTGTTTGTGGACCCCTAACATGCAGTAGTTAATGTGATTACTCTGTTACTGGATATGGTCTTCTTCTGTCTTTGCTTCACAGGCCTCTGGAGCTGCAGTATAAATATGGTAATCTCAGTAAAGGCGAGTGTAAACCGGGTTACGCAGAAGCCAAGATGACTTCAATCTATCCAAAGTAAGCTTATCTCATCATACGCTGTGAAATACTGGAAGTTCACAATAATATATTTGTAAGTCTGCATGCAGACATGCACCTCATTCTTCTGCTGTTAACATCTCGGCAATTTAGATAAATAATTTAGATTAAGATGAATAACAATCACATTAAAACCAGGAATATGAAAGTACAAAGAGTTTACTCTTCTTGACCTTTCTGAGAAATTACAAGGTTTCTTTATCGGTTCTGTACAAGCATTTCTGGTCAGTTACTGGCAAGCTGGTTACTGCTGCAGATACATGAGCTCAACCAGATATAATCATCTTATAAACACACAAAACAAATCTTATAATGGTAACTAGCAATAAAATGTAACTGGTATTAACCCGCTTTACAGGTTAAGGCTGTTTTTGCTTGTTTGTGTGTTTTTAGAAGGCGTGAGAACATACAGTTTGTTCTTTGGATATTACTTTTATTTTTATTATAGTGGACGATGTAGCCTCAAAATTATATCAAGATATTTTAAGAATATTTGCGATAGCAAACCACAACACCATGGTTACAGTTAGCATTACGCTTCTGGTTTCCTGACGTTTGTCAGCGCTGTTTATAACAGAGATTTCTGTGCAGGGTTTGAATGATTCTCACTAGATCTCGCAGCACTGTGCAGTAACAGTTTCGCGTCGTAGCATGTTTCAAAAGCGGCTCTTCGCATTGCTTCGCTAAAGATAGACGCCTCTCCTATTTTTTAGGTAAGAGTCTATGCTTGAATATGCTCTAGAACCGCCCTCGCAATACTTTGATGTCATAGACTGATCGGGCAGCGCTGCTTTAAGTCGAACACATTTATTTGTGTTGTTCTTGTGCGCACTAGGGAATGTAAATGCGCCATATGTCATTGCTCGTTATATCATTGATATCGCGATACGACACTTTATCATGTAAAAATGTATCGTGGATATCAATATTATCGCGGATGGTACGATATGCCACACCCCTACTGCCTGAACCTTAGAGATTAATATAAACTACAGTTATGGATCTTATTCATTCTTATATCATCAGAATCCTTTTAAAACCACACTTTATTATTATCATTCTTATGTGGGCTGCATACATACATTTGATTGTGTGTTGAACTTTTAGTTAATTTTTGGTTTTCTGGTTCTTGTTTCAGGTCACGTCATCACGATCAGAATTTGAAATATTCAGTTAATAGTTTAGATTTTTTTATAGATAAAGGAAAGGATGGTTTTTCTTTTATGATTGTTTTTATTTGTTTAAAATATTCTAAAAAAATTATTTTAATCATTTACTAAAAAAAAATTAACCACAATTAAGTTGCTTTTCATTTGTTAAAACTGCAGTAGGTAAAATTTTTTTATAAAAATATATTTTTTAAATATTTGTTAAACCTGTCATTATGTCCTGACAGTAGAATATGAGACAGATAATCTGTGGAAAAAATCAAGCTCCTCTGGCTCCTCCCAGTGCTCCTAATGCCATTTGCAGTTACGGACCGCTCCCGGTAAGAAACAACCAATCAGAGCTGCGGTCCGTAACTTTGTTTGTGTTCAAAATGTAGAAAAATTTATATAATAAGTGAGTACACATGAATCCATTTTCCAAACCATGTTTTTAGCTTGTCCTGAATCACTAGGGTGCACCTATAATAAGGGTTTATATTCGGACTATTTTAGATTGCTTCGGGGGTGCCGCTGCGGAGTAACCCAGTACCTTTGTGATTCTTCATAGACATAAACAGAGAGAAGTAGTTCCGGCTACGATGTTCTTCCGCAAGAGCAAGCAGTTCTGTTTATTTACCGCTAGAGCGTCAAAAGTTACCTCCCGCAGCTTTAAAGGAATAGTTCACCCCAAAAAAGATAATTTTGTCATCATTTAATCCCCCTCATGTCGTTTCAATCCTGTATTATTTTCTTTCTTCTGTTAAACATGAAATAAAATAATTTGAGAAACATCATTATTATAATTTTTTTTTCATAGAATTGGCCAATAGTGACCAAAACAGTTTGGTTAACAACATTCTTCGAGAATGTCTTCTTTTATGTTGTGTAAAAATGGGGCTCAGGGCCAGATCACATGACTCAAGTTGGTCTTGATGCTGAACCTTTCTGGGTTAAGTGGAGTCAGATGGGAATATTAAATAGACCATGACATCTACGGTATTTGTTGAGACACTAAACCTACGACATCTAGTTAGCCTTGTAATTAGCATCTGACATGCTTTGTTAAACATGATCCGGAGACCTGACCACTTGGAAATAAAAGCAAAAATTCAGCCAACTAGTAATAATCAAGTGCATACATGTGAAGCTTACAGCATCGCATGCCAGTTATGTTTGAGACACAAATGCATCTTATCATAAATATGGTATGATGAGCTCAAAAGACTTATCAGTTCTATTTAAATCAAAGTATTGAACTTTGATCTTTAATCTTTGATATCTGTGTCCTTTGAAGAGATAAAAAAAGAGAATGAAAATAGTTAGTTAACATGTTCAAAGACAAAAGGGGATTCCAGCATTAAAAATTAAAGTTTAATACAGCTTTCATTTTTGTTTTTGTTTTTCATACATTGGAATTCGTCCTGTTCAATTTCATTTTTTTTACTGTCATTTTTTTGTCAGTCATATTTAGTGCAAGCATCAGTAGATGACATTTCAAGAATGTATTAAAGGATTACAGTGCAGCCCCCAAAAAATGAATCGTCATTTTAAATATTTGCCACTATATCTTTCAAACTTCTAGGTTTTATCTATTTTTAAGCAAGAAGTGTTTAATCATTTAAAATATAATACAATGTAACATGATAACTTATTCTTTAATTTTTACATAAATATATCTGTCACTCTGAACATTATTTCACACATATCTTGACATTTTAGTTTCACAAATATTATTTGCAACATTACAACAGAACCTTTACCATGTTTTCTGTATATAGAATCACTTTAGTAAATTTAATTTGAAATGGGATATGACGTCTTTGACCTACAGTCAAAAATGAAATGAATGTGAATAACTGCTCAGATCATTTGGTCTTGAAAGAATTCGGTGAGAACGTTAATATTGAGATCTGAGCACTATTGTAGTCCTTTAATAACTTCTGAAAATGGTATTGGCAACAATCTCTAAGAAACCCTTTTTATGTTTTGTTTTAATAGCGGGAGGGTTAAACTTACGTCTAAATTGATTGAAACACCTCCTGAAACTTCCTGTAACGGTTCATGTCAACATACGTTCTGTGAAAATATGGCTTTTTAAAAATGTGCATTATTATGAAATGAATGTCCGATTGCAATTTAGGACTCGCATATGATGGGTTCCCATACGTGAATGTGTTTGGAAGATCAAGCCGGTGAGAAACGCGGGAGTGTGTGTCACCTTCACTTAAACTGGTGGGATGTGAGGAAGAGCAGAGTCTCAGTTTTGTTGGTGGGAATGGAGTACAGCGGACCACCTGTGTCATTAGTGCATTACTCCAGGGCTCGGACAGCTGCGCACGGCATCACAGAAGTATTCAGGTGTTGTTTTGTCTGCCAGTGAAATGTTCGGGGGAAGTTTGTGACGTGGATAGTTGTATCAGGTGCACGCTGGGTGGAGGATGTTGACAGAAATCAGGGTGTTTCTCTGTGAAATACAGCTTTGTCAGGTGGTATTTGTGACTGGAATGGGAAGTGTTTTGTTAGCCGTGTAAATGATTGTAGAGCATGTTAGCTGTGCGTGCTACATAGCACAGAACAATAAAAACATTTTTATATAGAAGTACTTGAGAACTATTATAATATGTTGGTCACATGATGCAGTTTGTCTTCTATTCCTTGTATAATGTCTTTCTTTTTTACATGACCTATTTGTGTAGTTGTACCTTATATTTTATTATCTGTATTTAATGTTCTACTGTTAGTGTTATATGTATGCACCAGGGGTCTGAGAGTATATACTGTACATGTGGAGGAATGTAATGCATCAGACATTTTACTTCATTTTTTTCTCATTGTTATGATACAGTAATTGTTTCAAAGTTAGTGTTAAAATGTGTATTTCCTTGTCACAATGCACAAAAATGTGTCCTAAAATAAATGTATTTTTAATATATATATATATATATATATATATATATATATATATATATATATATATATATATATTATATATTCATTTGTATTATAAATGATTAAAAATAGAAAATAAATTCACATTTTTTTAGCCCTAATTTTAAAAATAATTTTATTATATATATATATATACAGTATTGTTCAAAATAATAGCAGTACAATGTGACTAACCAGAATAATCAAGGTTTTTCGTATATTTTTTTATTGCTACGTGGCAAACAAGTTACCAGTAGGTTCAGTAGATTCTCAGAAAACAAATGAGACCCAGCATTCATGATATGCACGCTCTTAAGGCTGTGCAATTGGGCAATTAGTTGAATTAGTTGAAAGGGGTGTGTTCAAAAAAATAGCAGTGTGGCATTCAATCACTGAGGTCATCAATTTTGTGAAGAAACAGGTGTGAATCAGGTGGCCCCTATTTAAGGATGAAGCCAACACTTGTTGAACATGCATTTGAAAGCTGAGGAAAATGGGTCGTCCAAGACATTGTTCAGAAGAACAGCGTACTTTGATTAAAAAGTTGATTAGAGAGGGGAAAACCTATAAAGAGGTGCAAAAAATGATAGGCTGTTCAGCTAAAATGATCTCCAATGCCTTAAAATGGAGAGCAAAACCAGAGAGACGTGGAAGAAAACGGAAGACAACCATCAAAATGGATAGAAGAATAACCAGAATGGCAAAGGCTCAGCCAATGATCACCTCCAGGATGATCAAAGACAGTCTGGAGTTACCTGTAAGTACTGTGACAGTTAGAAGACGTCTGTGTGAAGCTAATCTATTTTCAAGAATCCCCCGCAAAGTCCCTCTGTTAAAAAAAAGGCATGTGCAGAAGAGGTTACAATTTGCCAAAGAACACATCAACTGGCCTAAAGAGAAATGGAGGAACATTTTGTGGACTGATGAGAGTAAAATTGTTCTTTTTGGGTCCAAGGGCCACAGGCAGTTTGTGAGACGACCCCCAAACTCTGAATTCAAGCCACAGTACACAGTGAAGACAGTGAAGCATGGAGGTGCAAGCATCATGATATGGGCATGTTTCTCCTACTATGGTGTTGGGCCTATTTATCGCATACCAGGGATCATGGATCAGTTTGCATATGTTAAAATACTTGAAGAGGTCATGTTGCCCTATGCTGAAGAGGGCATGCCCTTGAAATGGTTGTTTCAACAAGACAATGACCCAAAACACACTAGTAAACGGGCCTGGTCTTGGTTCCAAACCAACAAAATTAATGTTATGGAGTGGCCAGCCCAATCTCCAGACCTTAATCCAATTGAGAACTTGTGGGGTGATATCAAAAATGCTGTTTCTGAAGCAAAACCAAGAAATGTGAATGAATTGTGGAATGTTGTTAAAGAATCATGGAGTGGAATAACAGCTGAGAGGTGCCACAAGTTGGTTGACTCCATGCCACACAGATGTCAAGCAGTTTTAAAAAACTGTGGTCATACAACTAAATATTAGTTTAGTGATTCACAGGATTGCTAAATCCCAGAAAAAAAAAAATGTTTGTACAAAATAGTTTTGAGTTTGTACAGTCAAAGGTAGACACTGCTATTTTTTTGAACACACCCCTTTCAACTAATTGCCCAATTGCACAGCCTTAAGAGCGTGCATATCATGAATGCTGGGTCTCATTTGTTTTCTGAGAATCTACTGAACCTACTGGTAACTTGTTTGCCACGTAGCAATAAAAAATATACTAAAAACCTTGATTATTCTGGTTAGTACATTTTACTGCTATTATTTTGAACAATACTGTATATATATATATATATATATATATATATATATATATATAATTTTATAATTTTTTATGCTATTAATATTAATAATAAAAATCTATTCTGCCAAGGAATACAGGTCATTAGAATAAATACTCTAGATTATTTTCGGCGGTCATTAAGCGGCGTAACCATTCCAGTCGAATTAGTTTTATTTGATTGCTAGAATTTGCAACATTGTAGCCCAGTGTTTTTTATTACATCGTCAGACCTTGAATAATTATTGAATCGAATCATATTACTAACAGACACAATTATTCTGGCTAGTGTCATATGGCATACAGTAAATAGCCTGTTACTTTAGAAGATCAAATCCATCTCAGGTCAGTTTCTACTTCTTTTCCATAAGTATATAATCCATCATCATTTACATTTGCATTAAATATAAAATAAACACAGAAGGGCACGCTCCTTTACATCCATGTCAAAAATATTGTTATTGAATGATGAAGATTTCTTTTCATTCTTTCAAATATAATTTTTGTCCTGTTTTTGCTACAGCCAAAAAAACTAAAAATAGCACTTCAGATGAGAATTTGTGGTTGAAAACATCCAGACTGTGGAGTGATAGTGTGCTAGCTTTGACTTGTGGTTTCTCTCTCTCTGTCTTTTATTGTTTTAGGTTTTCAAAACCAGCGCCTATGTTCCTCGATCCAAATTTCAAGAGGCTATCAAAGATTAGCGGTTACCTGCCTCCATTTGGAGTAAGAACACAAGGTATTTCTTCCTTTCTGAGCTGCTTTGAGTCTGTTTTTATTTCACGTTTATTTCCGCCATGCCATATCACAAGAGAAGGGGGGGAAAAAACATGCAACTGAAGCATATTTTCATCTCAAATATGTATATATTTTGTAACTTAAGTTTTCATTGAGTAAAACTGTGTGAATTTAATTAAAACCATGTAAAAACTAATGAATTCTGTATTAATATATTTGAATATAATCTAGTTGGATATAATGTGTTTTTTACAATATTTTCACACAAATATTGCACATATTCAGACGTCTAAAGTTAAATATCCTCTAAGTGGTTATGTTGTCCTTCATCAAGAGTCCATTATTAAGGCGAAAAGCATCTTTCTAATTTTCGTTACAGTAAAGATGTTTATTTTAAACTGTAATTTATTCCTGTGATGCGCAGCTGTATTTTCAGCATCATTCCACCTGTCTTCAATATCACATGATCTTCAGAAATCAGAATAATATGCTGATTTGCTGCTCAGTTAATACTGATGCACAGTTATTAATAATGGTTATTATTTTTATTATCAATGTTGAAGAAAGTGTTTGCTACTTAATATGTTTGTGGAAAACATGATACCTTTTTTTCAGGATTCTTTGATGAATAGAAAGTTCAAAAGAACAGCCTTTGTTTAAAATAGTAATCTTTTGTAACATTATAAATGTCTTAACTGTCATTTTTGATCAATTGTATGCTTCCTTACTGAATAAAAGCGTGAATTTCTTTCTTTTTTATCTTACTTCAAACATTTGAATGATAATCTATCATGATTTCTAAAACATTAAAAATAATAATAATTTACATAGATGAATCCATTTGAAAATGATTTCATGTAGTTTAAAAAAAAAACAAACAAACAAGTATATGCCAGTATATTTTCCTCTAAATAAATGTCTACACATCACATACAAATTAAACTAATGTCAACTTAACCAGTCACCAAGAGCTCATTTCTCCGTGGCATCTTATTAATAAGGTTTTCAGTGCTTCTTTCATCCATTTAAAGCAGAAACACAAGGTATTTTTCAACTTTCAAATCACCTTCGTTCATGCCTGCCCTGGAGGTTTTAATTGTGATTACCTTCCAGCCTGTTTAAATCACAAATGTGCTTGTTTAGTGATGAGTTTTCCTCTGACTCTGATCTGCTTTGGCAGATGGTGTGGGACATTAAGAGCATTAAGAGCATCCGTCCCGCTGATGTTTCTCAAGTCGTGTCTTTCAGCAGAAACACTCACACATGAATTACGAGTCTGTGTGGGAATTGCTGCTGTCTACCGTGCTCTAATGTGAGGTTGAGATTGAAACGCACTTGAACAAAGCCCTAACACTATGGATTCAACTTTTTATGCTGCAGACATGAATGATGTCTTAAATGGTGTGACATGTTGAGGAAAGGTGTGCTATTACTTTTCCAAACAGACTATAAATGGACAAAGAGTGACTCCGATCAGTGGTTTTGTTGTTGCGTACTTGACATTTGAATCCCGTTCTATTGTCTAGTTTTTTTTCTCGAGTGGAAAGCCTTTCTGTTTTACTAAAAACAGCATGGCTTGATTGTGCCTAAGATAAAGAGTGTTCTAAACTTTGGGGGGTGCTGACAACACATTTTTGTGCAAACCGTGTGACCGTTATTACTGATAACTGTGTGAAGTGATGTGGAACTGTAATGCGGTCAAGAGAGCTGCCTGGAACTACATTCACCGTGCGTTTCCCAGAAAATAATTGCACACCTCAGAACGTTCGTCAGCCAATCACATTCAAGCATTCAACGGCCCCGTAATGTAATTTTGGTTAAACTACATCTTTAACGCAATCCAAAATTCTTGCATAGTTCACAAAGATCTTCCATCCTAAATATTATGTAGAGTTAGTGTAATTAAAAGCCAGATCATGCTGCATAAGCCTGCTAAAGGTTGTGATGAGGAATAAGTGGGCGGAATGACTAATATGGAATCACAGTATGAGTCACTTTAGTCAGTGTCGAAGATGCCTCAATGTGCTGTGGTTCGGAAACAGCAACTGAGTAATTTTCTCACAATCTCACAATTGAGTTATTCCTGTTAGAAAAGCAAAAAATCTAACAGCTGTTTGTTTTTTAGACCACTGAGTCTCCGGTGTGTTTTTATGTAGTTTTTCTCTCTAAATAAGTAAATAATTGTTTCCTCCGTCCACAGAAAGGATCATCGATCATATTTTACAAGCTACAAAGAGATATTCACTAGGTTCAGAACTGGACAGGTAACTAATGTCCACATAAACACTCACTCCTTTGCTCTTACAAGAACATATCGTTTGTTTATTGCATGATGAACCATATCTCATATATTAAAACTTCAGTGCTCTACAGACCATAATTTTCTCTAATGTTTTTTTAAATTTCTCCTGTAGATTAAGTTGTAAGAAGTGTATCATTATTGGCAACGGAGGCATTCTGTTCAACAAGTCCCTGGGCTCCCAAATCGATCAGTATGATGTTGTCGTACGGTAAGTTATTATAAAAGTTAAACAATTCTATTGATTTCTGCTTATTGTATGATGATAAAAGTAGACAAATCTGCTGTTGTTTCACATTTGATGAATGATTATGAATACAAACATTGATGGTTAATAATGTTCACGGTGGATCTTGTACATTATTACAGGAATATTAAGTAAACGAAGGCAATGTTGATTTGTCCCCTGGTTTAGACTGAACGAGGCTCCAGTCGCCGGGTTCGAGAAGGACGTGGGCTCGAAGACCACCATGCGTATCACGTACCCCGAAGGAGCCATCCAGAGACCGGAGCGCTACGAGAAGAGCTCGCTTTTCGTCTTATCTGCCTTTAAACTCATGGACTTCAAATGGCTGCGTCTCATGGTGTTCAAAGAAAAACTGGTAAGACATCCAAAAATCATAAATCATTAATTTGATTTATTTTGCATCCAGCAATAATGTTTCATTTTAAAATGTTTAATGCTATTTTCCTGTGAAATCAGCACAGAGAATGTCTCCTGATAAGAAACGAGTCAAACTATTTAAAAACAGAATTGTGTGATGCACACATGAACCAGTAGGGGGCAGCATAGTGTCTGCTCAGAACACTAATATTACACATGAATGCTTGGGGTCAAAAATCTGGATTTTATTTTATTTTTATGGGAGTTTTTTTGGTGGCCAAGTTGTTTTTTCTTGCCCCAACAATATTTTCACTGGTCACACCAAAAAAAAAAAAATAATAATAATTTTAGAAAGATTTATTTTACTTTTTTATTTATTTATTTGTTACCACATACAGCTTTAATGTGACCATAAATATCAAACACATTTGCTGGAAAACTATTGAATGCAAAGCAAAGCATTACTGATTTTTGCAGGTTTCAACACATTTCTACTGATGCTTTCAAGATTATAAAGTCATTTTTTCACTACATATTATTATCTGGTGACATATCTGCAGAATTTGCATTAAGTTTTCAAGGAATAAAAACACATGTGCAAGGTCAATGAGTGTGACATTTTCGAGACATTGCAGAATGAAACATCAAAAGCTGACCACTTTTCAGTTTGTGAAATCGGTTTTTGACCACAGGTAACTATGAAACTTCTTTTGCATTGTGGGTAAAGTAGAGACGGATGTGGGCTTTGTGTTTGACGTGTCTTTGATATGCAGCTGTGTGTGAGTCAGACAGTGTAGTGTTTCCACAGGTGACTGACAGGAACTCAGTGATGTGCTTAATTGTGTGTCCCGGGCTGGAGAATGGGCATCTTATCTCCCGGGTTTGGGTTTAGTCAAGCAGCTCGTTCTCTGTGTTATCTCCAGAATGCTAATGAAAATGGCGCACACATCTGGCCTCTCTTCTCTCGTGATGAAAGCCGACTCTGGTTCACTCAGCTCAAGGACGTTTCCCCAGCGCACAGCACTGTAATAAAAGTCACCGGTGTGGAACTGGTCTTGAGGAGCTGCTGGTAATATTTCTGTTGTCACGCTTTTAGCACTGGATATTTTTCAGTGACTCTGTGTCATAATAATAATAATAAATAAAATAATATTTTATTTTGCAGGCCAGAAAAGATTTAGTGTAGTCTTCTGGTTTTGAATCAGATTTTGACTTCCTGATTCAAAATTGAGTGTTACACATTCAACAAATTCTTCTCCAATTGAATACTTTTAGAGAAACGGCTGTAGAGATTAATGCAAAGCAAACCAGACGAAGGCCACACACAGGTTGTTTCCTGAAGGTTAGTGGCTTGGATTTGATACTCTATACAGCACACTTTCCCATGCGCAGCAGCTTGACTCAGTCTTTCTCTTTCTAAAAACACAGATACCATGCCTTCTGCCTTCTTTATCCTTCTCCATTAGAATCCCACTGCCAGCCGAAAGGCCATTAGGGCTAAGAGAGAACTGTAGAAGACGAGAGAGAAATTAATTTCTTGAATCTGGGACACAAGTGTTTTTTGTGGGGGGAAAAGTAAAATTTTCTAAATTTAAGGCCATGCAAAAAAGGATCCTGAAGTATAAAAATGTCTAATGTGCTGAAACATTTCTTATTATCATTGTTGAAAACAGCTGGATATGTTTTTTTATTTTCTGAAATCTTCGATGAATTTAAAATTCCATAGAATGGAATTTATTAGAAATAGAAATCTTTTGTAAAATTATAAATGTCTTTACAGTCGTTTTTGATCAATTTAGTGCATCCTTGCTCAATAAAAGTCTCGTTGATGCCCAACTTTTGAGCAGTATAACCATGAACCATGAACTACTAGTATATTTTAGATGCTTTTAAAAGTCTTAAAAAGGATTTACGTTTCATTCTCTTAAAATACAGCTTATTCTGGAAGGAGAAAAAAAAATAGTTTCATGCCATAGCGTGCGCTTTAAATAGATCCGTTACCATTTACTGAAAAAACAGTGATTTACTGAACAGACTGAACAATAAATGAACCAATTTGAGTCAAATTTATTTGTAATTTTGCGTAATGATAAACAGACAAAAAACTTTGCGGCAAAGACCAGCAAATTGTTTTCATTAAAAATGTCTCTTCCATTTTGAGAGCACTATCCATCACTGACCCGTCCACGTGAGACATGCTACAATCACGACTAATTAACACAAGAAATTAAGCAGAACGTGTAGCTTCGGTGAAGGTTTTGAAGTGTGCAGACTGTCTTCCGTTCAAAACATTCAGACAGGAATACTGATGAGGATAATTGAGAGGTCAGAGAGGAAGTAGATGTTTTTTCCTTTGTGTGTGTTTATTGGCCGTAGTCTTTGACGCAGAAATGCTCTCATTACTTGAATCTCTGTTGATTTTAAATTAAATGGCAGGTATGTCTTCAGAAAGCAAAAGAGCGGCCAAGATATCTTGTCGTAAATGATGCGTCCCCACAGCTAAATCATCAGTTTAGACTAATGCCACCATATGTGAGATGTTAGGCCTTTAGGAGGTTTGGGTTGCGTCAGCTGTTCTAGCTGTGGACGGGTCGTCGCTGTCCTCTTGCTTTTGTCTCCTCTTTGAAATCAGCTTCAAACACAGCCGTACAGAAAGGCAAACATGAGCAGGTGGACAAGGGGTCAATAAACTAGCTGCTGTTGTCTCTACTGTTAGTGCAGTGAGTCACGTCGAGCTGCTTTGGATGACTAATTGCAGAAGAGAAGGAACATTGAAAGAACATTTTACAAGAGAAGATTGCATTTGAGAAGATAATATTTCATTTGACTTTGATGATATGATGCATCTCAAAATTTGAGAACATTCAGGAATCGTTTTGAGAGCGTAAAAAATATGGAGAATATATAAGAAGGTTTGATGTGACTCGAGAATAAAGAGAAACATTGCAAGAATATTTCACAAGATTTAAAAAAAATGAGTGTAGTGGAAAAGATAAGATTTCATTTTTTTGATGCGAGACAAATTTTAGGTCATTCAAGATACTTTGAGATCATTTGAGATTTTAAGATTACAGGAAATTTAAGAGGATCTGATTATACTCAAGAAGAGAAGGAAATAATTTCACAAGAAGAATAAGAGAATTATTGAATTTGAAAACAATATTTAATTTGAGATGATTTGATGTGAATGCAATCGTAGAATATTCAAGGTTTAAGATAATTTGAGAACAAAGAAGAAGAAATGATTTGAGAAGGTAAATTTAGAAGAATAGAGAAGGGACTTTTTAAGGACATTTCACAAGATGGTTCAATTTGACTAAGATTATTTAATGTGACTCAAATTTGAGGCCAAGAGAAGAGAAATAACATTTCACAAGAAGATTAAGAACGTGATTGAATTTGAAAATCTAAGATATGACTAAGATGATTTGATGTGACTCAAATTTGAGATCGTTCAAGAAGATCTGAGGAAAAAAATGGTAATATATGTTTATCTACTGTTAATATACTGTCAGGTTAAGAAGATCCAGTGTGACTTGAGAAGGAACCTGGCTGAATTTTAAAAGATTTAATTTGATTTGACTGAAATTTGAGATCATTTGGGAACATTTAAGAAGAAAACATTAAAGATTTGACTTGAGAAGAACATTTCACAAGACGTTTAAAAACAGATACGATTCTGTTCGATTAAGATGATGTGATGTTACACCAATTTGAGAACATTTAAGAAGATTTGAGGTAATTCAGATTTAGTTCAACTCAAAAAGATATGATGTGGCTCTTAATGTTTGATTTAACATACTCAAGCTGAAAACGATTTCCTGAATATAGTGTTTTTCGAACCCTGGTGAACTCCTGTATTCTCTCTCGCCTTGGGCGCCAAATAACCTAGAGCCGGCCCTGGATGGCAAACATGAGGTCTAGGTAGGGTTCGGATCAGAGCTCAAGTCTATGAATCATTAGATGCTTTGTATGACATGTTTGGCTTACACACTGCAATACACTGGTGTGTATGAGTGTGAAGTGTCCTCAGAGTCTGGTGAGTCAGACATGAGGAGACAGAGAGCTGGGGGTCAAAGTCGGGGTCAGCGGCCGCAGAAAACCACACTGGTTTATGAATACCACAGTGTGTGTCAGTCCACCGGAAACTGATGGACTCTGATAACGTCTGCGACTCGCACCTCCAGAGTGTCAGAGCGACCATTGTTGTGTATGAGCCGTGGTGCAGGGAAACACAGGGCCCACTCCACGCCCACAGGTTACCCCCTAACATCATCACACAAAAATGTGACAGGACTCTTTTAACCAAAGGAAGGGAAGTTTGGAGTTAAAAACGAAGGGGTTTGGGGATTTCCCATCTGAGAAAGTATGTGAGTGTGTGGATAACTGACCATCAGAAAGTTCAGTCAGTGACTGATTTATTACGTTGATTTAAGTCATGAGTCTTTTTCAGTTTATTTAGAGATTCGGGTGTTCATGAGTAGATCAACCAAAAGTTTTAATAATGAAAAAAACTTTCTGGAAGCAAAATGCCACTTCTTTTCTCCTTTTACGAATTGAGTTTTGACAAAACTCAAAAGAAATTAAACATACACTATAATCTTTATTCTTCACCCACGTTTGATATTGTGTATATTTACACCATGTTGATAATATCAGAGATGAAAAAGCTTGTTTTTTGATTTCATTAACGACAATGAAAAGACAAAAAAAAGAAACAATGATCATTTATTTCAATGAAAACAATGCATTGTTAATTCATTCATTAACTAGTTATGTTTTGCATTTATTTAGTTAGTAAGTTATAATGACAGCCTATATATTTAACCCCCCATTTTTTAAAGATTTATTTCTACACCTATATTAAATGACTAAAAGAATTTGGAATAATTATGAATTGTATTATACATGTATTATTTAGCATTTACTGGGATTACTTACTTTAACAGTGTGCTGGTTTATTTCTTTATAAACCGATGCAGAACTTTATGTTTGGTCTGGTTCCTTTGTAAGTGTCTTTTAGAACTTTTAGAACTTTTAAAAGAATGATCATATCATATCCAGAACTTAATTGGCTGGAAAAAGGGCAATCATTGATGCTCTTATATTATATCTTATATATACATATATATATATATTCTTTGGTTTATCTCATAAGTTTAATTTAACATTTCAACCAAAATACATCTTGTTTTGCCGTAGCGCTGCACATTCAGCAGTGTGGTCATGGTCAGATTAGTTTTCCTCTTGTTGCTACGGCAGTGTTGAGTGACCCTCTCTGTGAAACAGCACAATGAGCCGTTTGGACGCACTACAGCTGCATCAGCAGACATATATCAGCCAGAGTTGAGAGTCTGTAATCATTAGTCAGCTCTTCTGCAGGTCTGTTTCGAGCAGCTCTGTGATCAGAGAAACTCTGCGATGTAGGAGGGGGATGATTGATACACGGTCTTCCTGTCTTCTTGTTTTTCATGGGGCTTTTAAAAGCCCCTCTGCTCTTCACGGTGCAGGGTATTATGTCCATCTCTCTCTGACCGAGCACGTCACATTTTCCACCTGTGTGTTTATACGAGTCCAGCACCGGACAACAGATCGATTCACCTCTGCTTCAGCGCTCGCTCAGAATATGTCAGGATTTGACCTGCACCTGCTTCCTGCATCATGAGGAATGCCGGCCAGGCCTGAAGTATAGTGAGGACTTTTAGAAAATTACTTAAAAAATTAATACATGCCAAAAGTTTGTGGTCAGTAAGATTTTTTCACACAAAAAAGATTGGGGTTGAATTTAAACCACTGATTCTTAGCAGCCTCATCTTTCAGAAATGAATATAAAATGAATTTACTTTCGCAGCATCTTCTCGACATGATGTTAACCAAACGTACAAGCTACACTGTTTGAGGATGGGTCAAGTTGTGCATGGACGGCCAACGTAGAACATAGGCTAGTGGGATACTGACGACTCGTTTCGGCTGTTTAGAGTCGATTCTTTATTTTGGAAGACAATATCTGTATTTTTAGTGCATTTTCAGCTCTACAGCTTTGCAGATCGTTTACATTGAACAACAGCTACATTACACACTCCATGAAAGGCATAATAAGTGCACTTTTTAAATTCTTGGAAAACCGTTTATGGCGACTGATAGCTGTGAGCATATTATACCGTGACGCACATGCTTTGTGTTACACCAGAAAGTAAGGCTCCCTGGGTCAAAGCACTTGTTGTTTTTGTGTAGTTGTGCGACCCTCTGTAAAAGCCTGTCCCTCCCTTGGAAAGAAAACAGGGGCAGGATGTAATTACACGGCGTGTTTATATGTAGTGCCGTGACTTAGGATGCTCCAGAATGTCCCAGGTGTGTTTCGGCTGCAGGTGAAGTGGGCATCCACTGTGCTCTGTGTTCAGACACGCTCTTGGCTCCAATGCTTCACCCTTTATATTCTTTTATTCAAAGTGAGCGGCTTATTTACTCAGCTGAGAGCGTTATTCAGCGGCCGCGGGGGACTGTTCTGTGTCAGCTTCACTTTCTGCGCTTATAATAGCGTATTCACAGAGCAGGAGTGTTTGAAAAGAAAAGCTGGTAAAGACCGGCAGCGAAGTCACGCAGGTTTATTCGTTTCACCTGTTTCTTGTATTAATTCAACTGTCTTCTGTGTTATGCTCTTGACGTCTTTTAGCGAAGTTATGACGGGTTCTGGAAGTCCGTGGCACGTGTCGTTCCCAGAGAGCCAGAAGACATGCGCATCCTGAACCCGTATTTCATCCAGGAAGCGGCCTTCAGATTCATCGGCCTTCCACACAACAAAGGTGTCATGGGAAAAGGGGTGAGGAGCAAACACTGGATAAATATTAAAGTATATTTTCTGGTATCACTGCAAATTGGCTTTTAACAAAATATTTTATGAAAAACTGAACAAAAAATGAATAAAAATTTATACAAATGTAGAATAATTTATAAATTAAATGCACACACAAATATATACTATTTTTATAATTTACTTGTGTATATATAATAATTTATATGTACAATAATTTATGTTTTTACATTTATTTATTCATTTGTTCAAATATTTGTGTATAGAAAAAATATTATGTATTTGATCAAATATTTCTGAACATTTTATATAATATTTCTGAATATTTTATGGAAAAGGGTGTGTGTGTTTTATGGAAATATGTGTGTGAGCCTGGACCACAAAACCAGTCATAAGGGTAAATTTTTCAAAATTGAGAGTTAGATCATCTGAAAGCTGAATAAATCATCTTTCCATTGATGTATAGTTTGTTATGAGGACAATATTTGGCCGAGATACAACGATATGAAAATCTGGAATCTGAGGTTGCAAAATCCCCTTTAAAGTTTTCCAAATGAAGTTCTTAGCAATGCATATTACTAATCAAAAATTAAGTTTTAATGTATTTGCAGTTGGAAAAGTACAAAATATCTTCATGGAACATGATCTTTACTTAATACCCTAATGATTTTTGGCGTAAAAGAAAAATCAATAATTTTGAACCTTACAATGTTTTTTTGGCTGTTTTTGACACCCATATTCTATTATTTTTTTATTTATTTTTTAACCTGTTTTGTACTTTTGCACAACAAGTCGCTCTTGAAATTGCATCAAAACCTCATCTATGATAGATAGTTTTAGATTGTTTTCCCTAAAATTTAACAAACAAACAATAAATAATCCATGTAGATGATCAAAATGTACTGAAATGACCCCAAACTCTCTTGCACTGGCCCGGGTCAGCAGGTCATCCTTATTGTTGCGCCCCTTGAGCTGATGTTGAGATGAAGTGTTGGACGGTCACATCTTCACCTGATCCTGAGTCTGTTTGTGCTCCGCTGTCATAGAGATGTGATCCGATGTGTTTCCTGTTATCAGCATGCAGCCGAGTGTCTGGAGCTGGATTAGTCCAGAGAGTGTCTCTCTGTGGTGATAAGACTTTCACATTGAGACTCATCTCTCCAGCCTGTGACTGGATGATCCCTCTCTGCTGATACACACACACACACACAACACACTGTGTCTCTGATAAAGTCAGTCACAAGGTGTATTATCTTGTCCTGGAGTGTGTGAGCAGTGCACTCAACTACCCTGAGTGTCCAGTCCATCCCTGGCTGGTCAGTGTTTGCTCCACAAATTTCATCTGTAGTATCAATTAAAGCTTGATTGTTTTATTACTAATAACAGGAAATGAGTACTTGACTACAGGTGTTTTTTTTTTTTTCATGTTACAACATTTGCAGCACTTGAATACTTTGTTTAATTACTTTTGCTCAAACAATATAGTTGTAAATACTAACTGCATAAGTTATAGAGATGAGAGATTTGTAAATGAATGTATGATTCTTTTGAGACGACTCTTTTTAGCGAATCGTTTGGTTTATAAAATTGGTCTAAATTGTTTATTTACGAATATGTCTGAACTAGATTAGTAAGTGAATCACAGATCATTTACAGATTTGTATTTTTTGTGTCACTATTATAAGTATATCATTTTTGTTTATTAGTGTAAATGTTCTTTTAAATGACTTAGACATCAAAATTTTGATTCAGATTCATTTTGATGAATTCAAAATAGTTTATCAATTTTCAGTGTGTTTATATAAATGTTGATGTTTGTGGATATATATAATAAAAGTATATATTTTATGTAAAGCACATTATTGTTTATTTTTCAAATAATACATTTTGTATCATTTTTCACACATAAATGTTCATTTTTCAATTTCACACTTTTCACTTCACATGTTTTCCATAAAACATTTTCTTAAAAGGTATTTTGCAGTAATGACCAGAAGCAATATTTTTCTTCATTAATTTAAAGTTTTCTTAAACTTGAGGGTTCATGAAGGTATCTTTACCTACATACTCAAGAATGACTGTTGGGTGTTTTATACGTGTCTCTAAACTGGTGCGCATGCTAAAAGGGTTTTGTTTTTCCAGAATATTCCTACATTGGGGACTGTTGCGATCACGATGGCTCTTCATAACTGTGATGAGGTGGCGGTGGCCGGATTCGGATATGACATGAACAAACCTCATGCACCTCTGCACTACTACGAGAAGCTCAAGATGTCTGCAATCAAAGAGGTAACCGCACCACACGGACACGTCTCTCTAACTCCAAATCTTAGAATTAAAAGAGGTTTCAACAGAGATACCATAGAAGAACCATTATTGGTTCACCTTTCAGTGAACAGTTCTTAAAATATGTTTTTTTTGTATAGGTTGAAGAATATTTTAATAATCTGCAAAACCTTTTTTTTTTTTTGTCAAAATAACCTTTTGTGCAATAGAAATGTCCCATGGGTGTTTAAGCTTTTCCATGGAATCATCGATACCAACAAAATAATTGTCAAAGTGTGACGTGTTTGATAACAGATAAAAACAGGAATTCACTGAAGTGAATTTGTCCCTCATATTTTTAGGCCCTGAAACCTGATTCATTTCTGACCTCTATATTATCACCGTCAGAAGAAATGTCTTCGATTGACATCTAAAAAGAGTAGAATGTGAATGTAAATGTGTCTGAAGTCCATCAGTGATGTCCGCTCGCTGGTTGATGATTTGGGAATATCCCGTCCGTTGAGTCATGTCCATACACAGGTCACATGACCTCACGCTGTTCTCTGTTCCAGGAACATGCAGAAACCTGAGAGGTCAGAGTAATGAGGCAGCGTTGGCAGTCCAAGCTGTGTGTGTGTTCTTCTTTCAGTGTTGAGGAAACTACTGTCGAACCACTAATAAAGTGAAGCAGTCATTTACATTTTTGCATTTAGCAGACGCCACATAAAATATGTAACTATTTATCCAGTTTAATAAAATAAATGAACACCAATAAAATAAAGTAAAAACTGACTCCAATATTTTTTCCACATCATGCTAAACTTTTAAGACTATGAGACATTCACACTTCCCAGAAAGTACTGATTATGGTTCTTTTGTATTGCAAACATGATACTTGACTCTGAACTGCTGCTAAACAGTATTCTTTTGTCTATAATATTCTGATCAATGGTGCCCGTCTCAAACCTAGATTGTCTACACTTCATCATTTCGTCTGTGTTTTGTTTAGGGTATGCGTACGAGCATCGCGACATCGCAAAACAGTATACCGTCGCTCAGCCTTTTCAAACTTCTTTTTGCCCGCAAACGAAGAACGAAAACGAACTTCAAAGTATTTCGGCGCCTTGAGGGAAATAAATAATAAGGGAATGAAACTTGCAAATGCTTTGGGACCGTACAAAAAATGCATAGTGTTGTTGTTGTTTTGTACAATTATTTTTAAAGAGATATAACCTTAAAAAATATATTTGGGTTATTTTGGACCCGTGCATGTATAGATACAATTAGATGTCACAAATACTTTTGTAAAATCATCTTTAAGTTATATTAGTGTCACAAAAATAAATGTAGCTTTTTTCCCACATCTCACACAGTTTTGAGATTGAATTTTTTTTTTTTTTGATAAACATGAAAATATATACTCCGATTGACAAACCATTACAGCTTGAAAATTGTTTGAAATGTAGAAATTGAAAGTTGAATTTATTTTATTGAGCAGATTATATGTTCTTATACATTTCATTCAAAGATGTATTCAAATAAAATTTCTCACCAGTATTGGGGAAAAATGGTTGTACTTAAATAATATTAAATGATGGTTTTATAAAATAATGATATTTTAGGTCCAAACATTAGTATACCGAAAGCAATATGAGGGTTATATTTGCAAGGCATAACAATGCATGTACACGATTACACTGGCATCACAACACTGGCATGAAAGAATAAAATAAGATACTTATTCGTTTTTTGTTTAGAAGATGCATGTTTTATCAAAAGGCGATTCAACTTAAATTGCAAATCAGTAGATGGCACTGTATTTCACAGTGATTGTTATTTCCTCTCTTTACCCAGAAGAGCATCTCTGTTGTTGTGCATGTTTACTTTAGGTGGGCCGTCCGAACTGCTTTTGTGGCTTGTGAAATCAAAAGCGCAGTCACATATGCAGACGTCATGGCTCTTTTAAAACTAGCACGTGACAGACTTTTGATGAGCGTTCACCCTATTGTGCTCTTTCTGTTTCTCTTTTTCTCTCACACACACCCAGTCGTGGACACACAACATATCCAAAGAGAAAGAATTTCTCCGAAAGCTGGTGAAGGGGGGCGTTATTCAGGACCTTACCAATGGGATCTGACGTCACGTCCCCGTCATGCAGCGGATAGATAGTATTCACCATATCACTGGTGACTGGCCTCCCAGCCGAAAGACTCACACTAACGTGAGCCGTCAGACGACAGAGATGTTTGAGCCAATCGCATGATGCAGCCGGAGGAAGTGACCTCACCTCATATGCTGGACAGTGTCCATGGCAGTCTCACCTCAAACATGGTAATGCTTTATTTAAGATGCCACGTAGATGAGAAAAAGTCCGTCCCTGTGTGCCACGGCGCCCGACAGAGACTGGAAACGTGCTGCTTTCTCCTGCTTTTTTACTCCATTGTATTCAGTATTTATTAGACAGTATTTTAATCGTCGTTGTTGAGATGCTTTACTTTTTAAGCTTAGTCAGCTTGAATGCTTTATCACTGTTCTCTTCAATCTCAGGCTATGCACAAAAGCACACAACAAATGATTGCCACTGTTGATTTTCTGCCGCTCTTCTGACGTGTGCCATTAAACCAATCAGCATCATTTGTTTCCTGCACCTTGCACATGTGTAACCCTCTGTGTATAACCTGATTGTGAGACCAGCCGGATTAAAGTATTATCAAGACTTCTACATTCAGTCTGAAATGGGCTTTTCATTTGAACTGTCAGTTGATGTGTAAGGGGAATTTAAATGCGCTACAAACAGGCTAGATGGAGATGTACATGAGCGCCACGTTTTTTAAGATGCTGTGTCAAGTTAAAAGAATTTAAACTTTTACATGCAGTGCTGCTCATCAGTGTCAGTTCCAAAACAGTCGACCAGTCAGAAGACTTTGGAGGCGGGGCAAGCGTTGCAAGCTTTTGTTTACAGTAGCAAGTTGGCTTGGAAACTGGAAATTGGCGGATGAGGCATTCTGCACTGTGCTTTTTTTAAAACCATTCCTGAGCACCGTGTCTCATGTTTTAAATGCAAGAATGCATTCGGTGTGAACGGCCCCTAATAATGCATATGAATTGTATGTTATAGTAGACCTTCAGTGAGTACTGTGTTAGTAGCAAATGACATTTCAAGTCAAAATACTTTATTCTCTATGCCATTGTTGTACCACCTATAAAATAAGTATTTTAATAAGTAAGTTAAAATAATGACATGTCAATAAAGTAAATTTTATTTCACATTTTTGAAGTACTACATTTTCTAGTTGAAGTACAACAGCTTTTCTCTATAGCGTCATTGATTTTAATGCACCTGTTGTGAGCTACAAAGTTGTTAATTGATACATTACCCATGATTCTGTGAAGAAATTAAACAAATTGAATGTATACCTGTTGAAAATCAGCATATGGATGTTTGGAAGCATGGCTAGTGGTTTATTTTGTTACTCTCATATTTTGCAATAAATTAAAAAAATGTTAACATTTTTATATTTATAAAACTATTATGATATAGTTTTATTATTTTTATTGCACTTAAATTTAGAGTTTATTTATAGTATAGCAATTTTATTTACTTTTATATAGCATTTGCACATGCTGCTTCACATTAATAAAGGAAAATAAGATTGTTGATGTTGTAAAACTGGTTATAAATCTCAGGCAGCTCTAGAGAAAACAATAGTGTTATTCAGCTCAGGTCAGTTCAGTGTTGATAAAGTTCAATAACTGGGTCCGTTGCAAACTTAGTGTCATTATCTTGCTCAATTTAGTTTGAAATAGTCAAAATCAATTTGCAATGCTATATCGTTTTTCAGATGCTTTTTTGCTTCAAATCAAAGTTTGTTTCAACTCATGCTGGGTTGGTTTGGTTCATGGCTCATAACGAAGCCTTGTCTAAAAATTCCCTATTGGAAAAAATAAACTAAAAAATACTTCCAGCACCAAGGCTGCTAACAAATTGGAGAGGCATTAATGCACTTGATTAGTATTTTGAAATGGCAAGCTTTGCCACTCTTTCTGCGCTCGTTACGCTTCTCGACCAATCAGATTCGAGAACTGGATCTAACTGCTTTATATATCAGTCTATTACTCATTATCTTCCTGTTACATGATTGAAAAACATCAGCACCTGTTTATGGAAAGCTCATGTTATTATTTAAACTTCCACCTGATCAACCTGCTTTTTTTCTCTCTCAAACAAACGGATGTTTATGTGTGCGGTCCGGCTGCTTGTCTCATGACTCACGGCGGCGCTGGGGTTTTCAAGAAGTATTAGGAATTTTTGAAGAGTCCGTCCCGTCAAGCTCTGTTCCTGGAAATCCTCCTGTTTGGTTTCTGAAACCTGTACAAATCCAGACCGTATGGATTCATAATCCACCTCTTTTCCTTTTTTTTTTCTTTTTTTTTTTTTTTTTTTTTTTTTTTGGTGGCATGACGTTCTGCTCCAGGCTGTTCAGATTCATGTAGCAACATATCAGAATGTGATTATAGTTTTTCACGTGTGTGTCTAGTGGGTGATGGCTTGTCTTCTGTGTGTTTAACTGTGTTCACCTGCTGGTTTAACCAAGGCTCTGAATCCAAAGACTCTTTCAGCACAAACACGAGAGGTCTGGATCAAGGATATTAATGGTAAAAGATTGAACCAGCAATCAACTAGTTACCAGACTAGTTACAGAGGATTACTCTAGATCAGTGGAAGAAATCAGCTGTTATGTTTCAAAGCAATATCATCATTCTGGATTTGGTTTTCTGTGTGTTTTTATGTTTTAATTTTAAGAAGGTGTGTTTATTTTTGTAACAAATGTATTGTGTCATCGTTTTATGTTAAATAATTTTGGTCGGTGACTTTACAAGTTCTCAACCTGAATATTTTGACCTCTTATCCATAGAATTGAATCAACCTGAAAAGTTTATGAATTTTTTACACTACTATTCAAAAGTTTGTTTTTGGAAAGGTTTTTAAATGTTTTTCAGAGAAGTCTCTTCTGCTCACCAAGGCTGCATGTATTTGATCAAAAATAGAGTAAAATTGTGAAATAATACAATTTATTAATGTAATTTATTCCTGTGATGCACGTATTTTCAGCATCATTCCTCCAGTCTTCAGTGTCACGTGATCTTCAGAAATCATAATAATATACTGATTTGAACATTTGATTATTATCAATGTTGAAAACAATTTTGTAGAAACGGTCATACAGTTCTTTCTGTATTTTTTTTTGATGAAAAAGTTCAAAAGTACAGAATTTATTTGAAAAAGAAATGTTTTATAATGTTATAAATGTGTTTACAGATTTTATTTTATTTATTTATTAGAAAAATATCTGAATGGTAGTGTATATGGGATTTAGAAAAATACACCATTTCGTTTTAGAGCCATTTCCATTTTTTTAATTAAAGTACATCACTGTCACTTTCGGTGGGATTTTCCTGCTGGATAAATATAAACAGTGTGAAAGAGTTAGTGAAAGTTACTGAGTTAATAACTTTTAATAACATCTTCAGTTGGGTTATAGTGAATCATGCCTTATAGTTTTGAGGTTATTAACTATGAGAGGAATAGAGGAACCGGAAGAACTCAACCCCTTCCAAGTGTTTTCCACAAACACTGAACCTTGAGATTCTTTCGAGCTTGTAACGTTTTCATTGATACAGTGACAGATGACTGCATGCTTCGTGGCTGAATGTACACTTGAGAAAACAGTAAAGAACTGTCACAAATCCACTGCCCTTTTTTAAATGTTTGTTATGTTATTAACAAACGTTATAAAGTGTTACCAGATGTCTTTTAATCGGCGTGTTAACAGTGAAATCTGGAATGTAAATCTTGCGAACAGGCATTTATAGATGAATTGTGTGGCTGGGATGCCTTTCCTTCTACCACGCGGCCAACGGTTTATGTGCTTGGAGTGCAGTACACAGATTTAGAAAGTAGTGTGAGATCACAGACAGTTGAGCTATGGACACAACGGGCAGGTGTCTCCTATTTAAAGACAATCCTTGACCTGGTGATACGCCGCGGGACGAGGGTTGGGAGCTGGAGGAGTGAATGGAGGCTGGAACAGGCTCTGACAGGTGCGTCTGTCCATGTAGGTGGGCTTCTGTGACACGACTGTGATGGAGAGGTCACATCCTGACAGCTTCACCCTCGGTGGAGCAGGGTTCGGTTACAGGCGGACTGAAGGCCAGTGTGTGCCGTGTTTTTGAGCTCCACCTGTGAAGAATCACTCCGCTTTGGCTTTATTCTTCCCGACAGGTCGTCGGCTCACACCCTTTCTTTTAAAGTCCAACAGAAAACACACCTTCGGCAGTTTCCACACCATCAAATGGAGCAGTTTAATGCCCTCACGCTCAGAAAGAGTTCAAACCGTAACAAGAGTTTAAATGTGGATTGTGCTTCCTAGAGAAGGGCTTTTCAAAAGAAGGATTTGTACACATTGAATGCATTTTTTGTTTTTACTCATTTAACTAATTTGATATTTCTGTTTCATTTTACTTTCTAGAGACTGGGGAATATTCTATGGAGATTTAGATTCTTGAGACACGGTTGTAAAAACCTCCATATTTAATGTGATTCTGTACACATGTGTGAACTTACGGAGAACTCACTTCATACATCCGATAGAAATCACACACACACACACACAGATGATTAAAAGATGAATTAAAAAAAAATGAAGACAAGTGAAGTTAGTGAAGAGAACAGATCCTGCATGTAAGTGCAAATGAAAACCCTAGTTGAAACAGAAAATAATATTTATTTAATAATCAGATTTAGAATGAGCTTTATTCGTCAAGTGAGTGCAAAAACAAAAGGTTTTTATTTTTTATTTTTTGGAGCTGAGAACAGAAAGAACATTTTAATAAGACTAAGGGGAAAAATACAAATAAATAAAAATAATAATGTAGCAAAACTGGGACAGAAGATTGATGTAGAGAATCAATTTATTTTATATAATAGTATATATATATATATATATATATATATATATATATATATATATAAAATAATATTTAATAAAAAGAAAAAATACATTTACATTTTTAGTTTTTTTATAGTCTAATGTTACTAATAGCGATTAGTACATACAGCTTAATAAACCAAATGTTTTCCAGATAATGTTCTAATTATTTTTTTTATTAGATTATAAAAGGCAATAATTTAATTTAAGGGGGAAGAGAGGAAATTTTATTTTTCTCACATGTTATAAATACACTGTAAAAATTCTGATGCATTTATTATGAAGTTGTAAATAAAACAGAAAGGTTTACATTACTGTTTCAGTCTTTCATCTAGCTCTTTCTTTGTCTTTATGACATTTAGTAGAAGTTTCTGAGTGAAAATTGTTTCAAAGTAAATCCTACACCAGATTCTTATTCGGTGTAAAGAGCATCAAGCTTGAAGTCCTCATGTCCTGGAGTGTTCATCTGTCTCTGTTTCGTAAAGGTCATCGCCTCGATCTTCATGTCACTCTCATCCTGAAGCAGACTCCTTGTGATTGGTGCATCTTAATGGGGTTTAATTCTGTCCGAATGTCGTCTGTAAAGCTACACCATGTACTTGTACCTCGGGGGAAGGACGGGTCTGATGTGGAAGATGAAGGTTTTGAGTTTGAGGCCCTTCTGGGAAGCGCGCGAGTGTGTGTGTGTGTGTGAACCTCAGAGTTAAGCATCCTCTCTATGTGCTGCTGCATTCTCTGGCTGGAGGCACTAAATATAAACTCCAGCGATGTTTACTATAACCTCTTAGTTTATAGTTTGTCTTAAAGAGGTTTCCAGCCTGAACGGCCATTCCTTCAAAAGTTCACTTTCTGCTGCTGGTTTATCTCGTCTCATTAGTGGGTTTGCTAAGACTGATGCTCAGATTTGTTTGACACTACTGTTCAAAACGTTTGGGATTAGCACAAGTCTTAGTCTTTTGCTCAAGGCTGCATCAAAAAATAGAGTAAAAAACAGTACATTTTGAAAAATATTATTGCAATTTAAAATAAGTGTTTTCTGTATGCATATAATGTCAAATGTAATTTAATTCTGTGATGCACAGCTGTATTTTCAGCATCATTCCTCCAGTCTTCAGTGTCACATGATCTTCAGAAACCAGTGTAATATTCTGATTTGCTGCTCACAAAAGTGTATTGTTATTATAACTATATATGTCTTACAAACCCCATACTTTTGAATGGGAGTGTACTTTGACCAAATTATGAGTTGTTATGGCTAATAAAATTAAAACTATTAAAAATAAATAAATAAATATATAGCTGGTTGGTTAGTTAATTAGTTAGTTAGTTAGTTAGATAGTTAGTTACTTGAAATGATAATAAATAATAATGGGGAATAAACTCAAAAAAAGAGAAAGAAAAAAAAAGTTGCTGCCATGGCCACATTTCTCATTTTCAAGTAGTTTAATGTAACGTACTAAAATAAAATAAAATAAATTAATAAATAATTTGAAATTGAATACGACTAGCATTGCAATGATACTAAAATAACACTAGGATAAACCCATAACTCCATAATAATAACCAAATAAAACAAAAAAAATAACCATAAAGTATAACTTTGAGAATGTAAGTCATCCTGGACATGAATGACTCCTCAAGTCTAGCTGTGCTGTTACTTCACTGAGCAGAACGCGGCTCACACTGCTAGAGTCTGAGAGCAGTGATTTAGCAGCTTGACCTGATCCACAGGAGTCTGATCCTGAAGCCGTGGGCCTGCAGGGACCACCCAGGACCCCAGCGCTCCGGAGGTCAGTCTGTGAGGAGCGCAGGCCGTTCTGACCCATTGTTTTCTCATTCCTCATCACAGACACACATGAAGGACAGAGCGACTCGGGGCAGAGGTCAGGTTCTGGGGTCACTGTCCTGAATGCACCCTCAGTCCTGTGCTGATGTAATAATTCTGATCACTTTTGACAAAAGTTGGCTATTTTCTGTGAATGCGTGGGACATCTGACTCATTATATGAATAACCAGAAGAATAACAAAAGTGCAGTAAATGGTCAAATTATTTGCACTACAAACCAGTGTTTATGATTCCGGCAATACATTAAAATAATATAATCACAAGTACCAGTTTGCAATATCAAGCAGCTGAAATAACTGGAAATGAATGACACCAGGAGCATTAAACATTAGAGTTCCAAAAAATAAATATATGCAATTCTGGTCAAAATATATTTTGAATATATGTTGTACATAATGAATCTAAATAAAATTATATATTATTATATATATATATATATATATATATATATATATATATATATATATATATATATATATATATATATATATATATATATATAAAATTTTATTTAGATTCATTATTTATTTTTTACAGCCTTTACTATTTATGTATATATATATATATATATATATATATATATATATATATATATATATATATATATATATATATATATATATATATATATATATATAATATTATTATTATTATTATTATTATTATTATTGATAAAAATATATATTTTTAATATTGTAAAATATTTTCCTTGCTTTTTTTTAATCCAATGTTTCATGGTCCAAGGTTATTATAATCAAAAAGATAATAATAAAAAAAAATACTTTAAGATAACTTCAACTGAAATAAAGTAAAATATAAAAAAAATTAATTTCTCATATTAATTTAGTTTAACTTGATATGCTAAAGTAAAACTGAAATATATATATATATATATATATATATATATATATATATATATATATATATATATATATATATATATATATATATATATATATATAGAAAGTAGACAAAAAAACTAATAATAATAACAGCAAAACAAATTATAGTAAATACATTTTTGAGAAAAACATTTTTTTGTTGTTGTTTTGTATATTTGGAAATATATTAGCAAATATACAGTACAAACCAAAAGTTTGGACACACCTTCTCATTCAAAGAGTTTTCTTTATTTTCATGACTATGTAAGTTGTAGAGTCACACTGAAGGCATCAAGGGCTATTTGACCAAGAAGGAGAGTGATGGGGTGCTGCGCCAGATGACCTGGCCTCCACAGTCACCGGACCTGAACCCAATCCAGATGGTTTTGGGGTGAGCTGGACCGCAGACTGAAGGCAAAAGGGCCAACAAGTGCTAAGCATCTCTCGGGGAACTCCTTCAAGATGTTGGAAGACCATTTCAGGTGATTACCTCTTGAAGCTCATCAAGAGAATGCCAAGAGTGTGCAAAGCAGTAATCAGAGCAAAAGATCCTAGAATATGACATATTTTCAGTTGTTTCACACTTTTTGTCATGTATATAATTCCATATATAATTCCACATGTGTTAATTCATAGTTTTGATGCCTTCAATGTGAATCTACAATTTTCATAGTCATGAAAATAAAGAAAACTCTTTGAATGAGAAGGTGTGTCCAAACTTTTGGTCTGTACTGTAGATGTTTGTCATATGGGCTGGTCGTATGTTAAAATCAAGTGCTCCGTCTGGGCTCGAGCCATCGTGTGCTTTAGATTGATGACGCTGGTCACACATGCAGTTTCACACTGGATCAGACGCAGCATATCTCATATGTTATTTATTTCCCAAGCCATTTATTAATGTAAATTATTCTTTCATTTCCCTGATTAAATATCAGGTAACAAGACTAAAAAGAGTGTACAATTCTGGCTCCTAATGTTGGCACACTGTCAAAATATACCAAATCTAAAGACTTTCTTGTGGAAAAACAGCATGCTTTTGGTTTTAATTAGCTTGATGTTATCCAGACTGGGCTTTTTCAGGAGAACGTTGTGTAGCAGGAATTGTGAAAACCCGGCGCCTGGCTTCCTGAGCGAACTCCATCACATCTCGGCTCCGGCTCCGGCTCCACGGGGACGAGTTTCCCTCACACTCTTACATCGCACAAGCAAAGCGCTTTGTTTTCGCAGCTGAAGAGCGTATCCTTGAATATATATCACTTTGACAGAAGCCGACTGGAGTGAATGAGAATTGAAATAAAATCATATTCGTCATTAGTCCATTTTCACGGTCTGCTTTATTGTCAGAGACATTGGGAACATTCAGTGTGAAACCAACCTGCAGCTGCTCTTCATTCAAAGCCACTTCATTAGATTATTACTAAGTAGAAATGTCTTTGAATTATGTATCAGTGTCAAACCAAGTTGCATTTGTTCAAATGAATAATAGCACAAAACTGTTCCTTCAAAACATTTCTTGAAGAGAAGTTTGTTGCTAAAATGAATAAAACAGTAGTGTTTAACATGTAGATTTGGATGCATTGGGACACTTCGCAGTTGTGCAATGTCCATAGTTAATGTGATTCTCTCCACCTGTGTGCACTCAAGCAGAACTGACTTCATCCATAAAAAACGTTGATTAAAAGAGCAAACATGATGATGAAGAGTGAAGTTAGTGAAGAGAAAAGACCATGCAGCATGGTATGAGATTTTTTATCTTTATGTCCAAAAATATTTATTTTAAAATATTTGATTAGACATTAGACATATTGACATTTCTTGGAAAACTAGTGAACTACTAGGGTGTCAACATTTTATTTTTATAATATATGAATAGATTTTTTAAAATAAAAAAATAAATAATAATAAAAAAAAGTGTGATTTGTGTCCAGAAATATTTTATTTTATTAAAAAATGTTTGATTATAGACATTTCTATGACGAACAGTGTTGAAAAAAATCTACAAAATCTTAATAGAAAGTTAGTCCTTAAGTGGGACTATTGACCAAAGATATTTAATTTAAATTTTTGTTATTTTATTTTATGTTAAATTTATTGATTTTAGACTTTTCTATGGTGACTATAGTGTCCAAAAATATTTATTTATCATGTAATAATTATTTTACTTTTTATAAAATTTTATAAAATTATATTATTATAACTTTTTTTTTATGTTTGATTTTAGACATTTTATTTTATTTTTAGGATATATCACAAAAACAAAAAACAAAACTAAAATACTGGGCATTAGAAAGATACTATTATGAACAATCTATATTTTACTGTTGTACCATTCAGAAAATACTATTGTAACCTTGACAAAAGTTCAGATATAATGCAGTGTGTGGGGGGGTGAGGGCAGGTTTGTCGCTTTAGTCAGAACAGGTGGGCTCTTCCTTGTTTGCTTGAAGCTGTGTGTGTGTGTGTGTGTGTGTGTGTGTGTGTGTGTGTGTGTGTGTGTGTGAAAGACAAGAATCCCTACTGAGACACAGTGTGTCGATCTTAAGGTCTTGTGTCTGGGCTCCTGACAGTCTCCTTGTTTGAAACTGTTGCCAATGTTTGGTAAAAATAGTTTGCGTGTTACTTTCAAGATACAAATAATATATGTGTGACTCATTGTAATCAACTTCCATCATACAGTATATAAAATTATCCAGGCATCATGATGGTGAGTTTAGCATTTTAATTATTCATAATGCAGAGGCTTTCTTATCCAAAGCAATGCATTGCCACTTAAAGCAGTTTAGGATTTGAACCTGTATCCTTTGGATTAGCAGCCCACATCTTTAACTACTAAGCCACATTACCTTATTTCCACCCTGATAGAGGTTTTCCATCAGTACCAGCGAGACATCAGGTCAAGCTTCACCCGAGGAAGGTATTTTAATCCTCTTTCTCCGTCTGTCTCCACAGACATGCTCACACACACACACACACACACACACATCTCAGAAAGCAGAGCAGAAGTGCTTGAGCTACAGCCAATCTTGATAAACTCAGCTGTTCAGAAATCATTGTGGGAAAGTGTGTTGTTTGTTTACCTGTCAGTTATTCTATTAGTCTGAAATCTGGTGTTGATATCAAGCACGCTGATTTCTATTAGAGCTGTGAAGTGACGTAATCACAGATAAGAGAGCAGATTTCTGATCGAGCCAGAAAGCTTTGGCATTTGACCTTTAAATCAGACATCAGTCTCATTAATGTTTATTTAATATGTCACTGATTTTAATTTTCCCTTTCATTTTTGTTTTCCTTAAATAGAGTACTGGTCTTTGGCTGCCTAAGTTTGCCATGTGCCAAATTGAAATATACTTTATTTATTTATTGAAAACGAATGGGTGTGAAACCTAAGACCTTTATGTAATCTTAAACCTTATAGGCTTAATAAAGACTATAATTACTATTAATTATGTTACTTACTATTGTGTGTGTGTGTGTGTGTGTGTTTCAAAATATATGTGCAAAAAAGTCTAAAATATGTTTCAACATATCTACATGAATTTTTTTGGCTTTTATATTTTTTAAATATATTTGAAAAATATAAATGTTTTTAAAAGCATTTAATATATATAACCTATAACTTATATAATATATAAACTTATGTAATCATATAATACGTTTGTATAAAAATCAGCAAGGATTTTACCCAAAAATATCAAAAACAAATCTTGCTTGTCAAGCACTTTGAACTACAAGTGATTTGCACATATTTGGTGCATATTTAATTAGTGATTTGAACAAACTCTCTAAGACTAATTATTAAAATATAGCACTGACACATGAAGACAAATAAACTCACATTTCCTTCTGTAACTGAATACATTTTTAGTGAACCTGTAGAATAGAATAGAATAGAATAGAATAGAATAGAATAGAATAGAATAGAATAGAGCTCAGCTTCTCCAGTGTCTCGCCCAGGTGAGCGCGTCACCTGATCTTCCGTCTTTCACTCATCTACGCTGCTGGCGACGCGACAGTTTTGAACCCATTATAGTCAACGACGTGAGTGACGTAGGCACCCAATGGACCAATCAGAAGGCTCTCATTATAATCAGCGGAGCGCAGCCCGCTCACACGCGTCGCTGATTATCAAGGGAGTGCTGGAGTTTGTCGCGTCGCGTCGCTCGCTTGTAGCGTATCATGTGATAGGGGCTGGAATTTGACACCTCGGGGGTTCAAAACTCTCATGTGTTTATGGGACTTGATTTTGGCAGTGCTCCTGCGCTTAGAGCAGAGAGCGCGTCTCGAGGAGCTGAACGCGTCCGATCGAGCGTTTACTGCGCATCTGGCTCAGTCCAGACAACACCAGTGAGCTCTGGACACAAGTTTATGTGAAAGACGTGGATGTTCAGAATTATGCATCTTCACTACAGGGAGAGGGCCAGAGGAAACATTTTAAGGAATACATTTTCATTATCTGTGGATTATTTTCACTTGACTGTTTCTTAATTTATTTCACTCAAGTCCATGACAGGAGAGGTCGATCAGGACAGAAAGGGTAGGTTTCCTTTCTTTTCTTTTCTTTTTAGATATTTAATTTGCATCATGTTGTAGTAAGGCATTGGTCTAAAGTTTGCATGTTTTAACTGTTTTAGCATAATTAGCTACTACATTTACACACACAAACACACAGACATTTTTTTTTACATATTTATGTCGACAGAACCTTTCTTTTTGTGGCGCTTATTAAAAAAAAAAAGTACTTTTTTTCAAGCCAGATTTATTTCCCATAATAAAAGAAGTATATGTATTTTAACTTATAGATATCAATATTTAATATAATGTTCATGCTTTAAGTGTACGCAGCCAAGTCCTTAAAAGAATCCGAAATAATTTGTCATTTGCCACAGAATATTTGATTCAATTTAAATAAAAAATAAAGTAAAATAATGTTATGTGTATAAAATATAACGTGTATCTTGTCTTTTAAAACAGCGTGAGTTCTTGGACTTTGATTATTCTGGTTCCTCTAAGTTTCCCCTTTCCTTTAAAATGTATTTTTGCTTTACAATAAAGTTAAGTCGAAGTTTAGAACTGCATCAATATGCATCAGTTATTGTTGGATCTGTTGAAACATGGCTGATCCTCCAAAATTAAAGGAAAATAAAAGCTGCTTAACTGCCTGGCTTTCCTCAATCTCATACAAACAGGTTGGAAATGTACCTTCGAATACTAATTAAGTGTATTCCTTTGCTTATTTGACAAGCCTTTCTTTCCCAGCTGACTGAGCTGATGATTGATGATGGGACGGACAGTAAGTGTGCTCCTGAAAGAGCTGTTTTCCTGTCTGGAAGAGATGCAATCTGGATACAGTTAGACGAGAATCGCAGGACTGCTTTCTCCACTCTGGGGTCTTATTAGAGCCGTTTGTGGTTCTTTAAGTCTCATATCTCTGTAATTATAAATTCTCATTCTCAAATCTATTCAGTTCTGGTTCAGGTGCATTGCCTCCCCCAAATCTTTTCTATGCTGGAACAAATGAACATCACGCCACTGCTGTCTCCTCTTGTAAATATCTTTAAAAGATTTGGATTGAAATGTGCAACATTCTTACACAGAACCAGTAGCATATGTAGCATCCTACCTATATCCCATCTGCTTGAGATGATTGGCATGTTTGTTGAGCAGGTAATATTGCATTTCAGTATCAGATTGCAAACACTTTCAAATAGACCGCTGGTACTCCCTTGTATAATGTAAAGCTAGGATCAAAATTATTAATTTATTTGTCTGTTGGCATGGTTTTATGCGACTAAGGCAGAGGTTAGTCTGTGGAATTTGTTATGTCATGTTAAAACATTAAATGGCAGTGTTGCTGAGTCACTGGTGTGTATTTTTTAAGATATAAGTATATGGTATTTTTTGAAAGGGCATGTGATGTGCTTTATGGTGATGCTGCAAAATAGAGTTTGATGGAGTTTTGTGGAACCCCTGTATTATCACAGGTGGGTCTCTTTAGTTTGTGACCTGCTGTATATTCATGATGAAATGTCTTTAATGTGGTGTGTTTTCCTGTTGCTGTGATAGATTGGGTGCGCTGGCACTTAACGCTCAAGTGCCCGAATCACACCGCCTTTAAGAGACACTAATGCAAGCGTCAAGCGCTTTTCAGTTTTACTGTCTAAAGCTGTAATACTGTTTAATCACTTCCATGCTGTCTATTTCTGAAGAATCGCTCACCTGCCAGTGGAGTTTCCACCTAGTCACTGTTTACTTTATAATCATGGATCTTATAGTTCTCACTTTTGCTCCAGGAACCAGATTTTACTGTTGTTGTTTTTTAATAATAATAAAAAAAGAAAACTGATTTAAATTGATTTAAAATCAGATATTTAATTAATAGAAAATAATTAACTATTTCATTACTTTTTAATAACATTTTTTTTAAATAAAAAAAGTATTAAATAGTATGAAATAAAATATAAATAATTAAAATAGTTAATGTTATAAAATGATTAATAAATAATATAAAATAAATAAAGTTTTATTGGACACCTTTGAAACTGACAACAAAAGACACGGAAAGTGTTTTCTATGGAAACACATTTTTGCCACAGAATAAAAAAAGTTCTATTTGGAATTTTTTTTAATCTCAGAATTCTGACTCTTTTCTCACAATTCTGTGAAAAATGTCTGAATTGTAAAACAAATTTAGAACGACATGATATAAAATAAACATTTTGAGAAGAAAAGTCAGAATTGTGAGATTTAATCACAATTATCTTTTTGATTTTTTTTTATTACATGAATTGTGTGATGTAAACTCAGAATTATGAGAAAAAAAGTTAGGATTGCGTGATATAAACTCAGAATTGCGAGGAAGAAAGTCAGAACTCCAAGTTTATATCTCACAATCTGAGAAAAAAATCGGAATTGTGTGATATCAACTCATAATTGCAAGAAAAAAATCTGAATTATGTGATAAAAAGTTTCAATTGCATTTTGTCCTCCTTTTTTAAGGGCAATTATTTATATTGTTAACTATGCACAAATATAAATTGCATTTTATCTTTTTCATAAATTTTTTTTGCCACACATTTTTCCACACATTTTCAACTGTCTTTGTCCCAGTAGAACAGAACCCTGATTTTTCCATGTAAACCGCTGGTGTTTGAATTGCTCAGGTGTATTTTCAGCATCCATTTAATTTTGATGAAGCGATTGCATAGCGAGTGTAGGTTTCGTGACTGTGTGTGCGTGGAGACGGGGCAGTACATGAGTGTCAGGTGATCACACCGGACACAGGAGCGTCGTGGTGTTAGTAAGAATTATGGACCACAGTCACTGCGTGGCAGTCCACCGCTGGATAATTTATTACAGCCTCCACTAATGAACAGTCTAGTTGTGCAATAATGAGAAACACCTGCAGGGTCAGAGTGGGGCAGAAGGACACTAGAGCCCACAGAAGAGAGGGTCCGATTCTTACATAAAGTTAAATGCTAGTTTTGCACAGCCAGGTTTTTGATGTAAAGTCCGGTGCACATTATACAGCTTATGTTGGACAAGAACTTCACACTTAGACATAAAGAGACCAGCTGACTGATAGGACAGTTGTTTAGAGGCAAGTTTATATGAAATAAAAGTATACCACAGTTAAAAATCATTATGGAGAAATGAACTTAAATAAATGCACAGAAAACAATCGAAACCCATCCAGATTAGATGCTCCTAACCAGGTAAATGTTGCCTTTTCATTCAGTGATCATTTCATCCTTAAAACATTGTAAACATGGTATGGTTTCCAAGAGGACTAATAAACGAAACCTGTGTGCTCTTCCTCCCTGAAGTCAGATGAAGTGAAGTTAGAGTTTTCTAGATCAAGAAGTGTTTTCTGGTTTTATGTATGATTTTCAAACAGCTGGTCAGTAAACAGACTGTGAGCTAGACTAGTTAGTCTAGTTAAATGCTAAATGTTTAATTATACCAATGTGAACAAAATAGCAATACATTTCATGCATTCTTACTTATAAAGTTTATGTTTCTCTTATACCATGGTCTGTCTGAATACTCGATTCTGATTGGCTGGCGGGTATGCATTAAAACTGTATAATGCACAGGTAGTTAAAGTCAGTTAAATCACCATTCTACGGTGGCCGAGAGAGCTCAATGTGCTGCCACTTAAGAAAACACATGCAAATTGAAAAAACACCAGCAAATGAAGAAAACATCTTCATCAGTTTAACAACACGAGTGTGATCTTACCACACTAAATCATCTGTGTGTCTGATTTAAAGTGAGCAGCGTGCTGGAACTAACAAGCTGTAACTGAGGAAAATAGCATTTTTACCTTTTCAGTGAAATAATTAACAGCTTTAACTTGTCAATTCTGGGAAATTATTAGAATTATATATTCTATGATAATTATATAATATATAATTCATTATAATTGTTTGTTTTATTCCACTGAGAAAAATCTCTTAATTTTCACGTTTTCTGTAGCGTTTCAGACAAGATCTCAACAATGTCTCGAACTGTGCTCAGATTTAGCAAGATGCCGCTCAAAAGTCAGAGATCTCAATATGAACCTAAACATTTCTCATCAAATCTTCCAAAGTCCAAATGAGCTCATCCTTTTGCACACACATTTTTTTTTTTTTTTTTAGTTTTTTTTTTACTAACCTTATACTCCGTATCTCAACTACTGACTCTCCTAATCTATAAAACAGCAAAGTTTTATTGCAAAAATAAATAATTTTTATAATAATAACAATGCTCTTGGTAAGGATTTGAACCAGTACCATGAGAGTTTAGCTCTAATCCTAATCAAACAAAGTTAATCAAAGTCTTCCGGTTCGTTAGAAAACCACAGGTAGGGCAGTTTGATCAGGGTTGGAGCTGAACTCTGCAGCACATTGATATATAATGTCATTTTTAAGAAGCAGTGAACAGTGTATGAGTTTGTGCTTGTGTAGAGGATAGTAAAATGCATCGAGTTCACAGCAAACTCAGCCGTGTGGAACGCTCTGAAATATCATCCCAGTAAACAAATACTAACACTTTTCAGAATTCATCTCTTTCTGTCACTTCGGTTGAGCTCTCCATCTCAGTCTTCATTATACCTTCAATAACACACATTACCCGGCCAGATTTCTCCTTTGGCTCCCAATTTCTCCATCTGACAGCTCGGACCCCACAGCGAACACACACACACACACTGCTGAAAAGACGCTGGATCTTATTATTTGCGAGATGTTTTTGATTCATCATGTCAGAGAGCAGGTTCATTTGTCTTAATGGAGCTGTCAGATGTGTGTATCTGTGTACACCACAGAGAAACAAGGAGATGAGAGATAGATGGTTGTGTGAGAGTGTGTGTGTTCGCAGCCGGACATCTGGTTCTCCGCTGTCACGCTCACACAGAAGTTTCTCACTACAGAATCCAAACAGACGCCTCTTCATTTACAGAAACAGAAACATTTTTTAAATTGTCCTTCCAGAGCAGCTCATCTCTCTTCGTTCACAGACGGGCTTGGATAAAATGTATACATCTCTGATCATCTCTGTGTCTGTCTCATTCACAACATTAGATCCTTCAGAAGACTGGTGCTTGCCTGTAAAAACCTCCGTCACGGTGCAAGGATGTGGAATTTAGCTTGCAGTTTTTAATGTTTTAAGGTGAAAAATTACCATTTTCGATTCTCTTTCCCTCAGAAAATTGTACACTTTTAAGTGTCAGAATAATAAATAAGATGCACAACACTTGCAATTTTCATGTAGACATAGCATTAAAAAACGGTTTTATATTTGAATATATTGTAAAATGTGTTTTTTCTTTTCTGTGATCAAAGCTGAACTTTCAGCATCATTACTCCAGTAAACCATTTCTGATTATTATCAATGTTGAAAACAGTTGTGCTGCTTCATGTTTTCTTTTTCTTTTTCAGGATTCTTTGATTAATAGAAAGTTACAAAACGAGCATTTATTTCAAGTCGAATTCTTCCGTAATGTTTTAAATGTCTTTACTGTCACTTTCAATCAATTTAAAGAATCTGTGCTTAATAAAAGTAGTATTTTCTGTCAAAAAACACTGACCAGATCTTTTAACCAATAGTGTTTGTCATGTAAGATGTTAAATGGCTAATTTATCCTCCAGTTGTTCTCATTGGGTGAATGTGATTGGCACGAGCAGCTCAGCGTGACGTTTGAAACCAGACACATCGTATCAGTTTCACAATCCATCTTTAACCACATTCTCTTTGATGTATGTCAGGAGGATGTTGACTTAGGTGTCTTATTGTTTGATCTTAATGGCATATATATATATATAACATTTAAATTGAAAGAGAAATTAATATATCGAAATCTAGTTGTATATACGACCATTAAAATGATTACAGTTATATTTATAAAAATTTAAATAAAAAATAAGTTTATTTATTAAATACTGCAGGACTACCATCGCTTTTCTTTATTATTTTTGTTCAGTGTGTTTGAATCGACTGGTGTTTTGTTGATTTTTAATCAATATATGAAGTCAGTTCTCCTCAAGTTCACACCGGTGTCCTAACAGAAGAAACACAGATGATGAGAATCACATTTAAAATCAACATGATCCACTAATGTTTCACAAGTCTCGATTTTCTAATCCAAAATGTATAGATTGGCACAATTAGTGATGTGAGTTTGGATATTTTTGTGGTTTTAGTGACGTTAGCATGCAGACACTTCAGCTTTAATAGTTGCATATGCTTGTAGTTTATAATTGAAGAGTGTTTTCAGTGACAGAGTGTTTTAAATCTTCTGCTGACCTTTATGTCACTCAGTGAAGCTGCCAAACTGAGTCAGTGCACACAACAGCTTGCAGACCTCAGTAGTGGCGGGTCACTCTTAGCAGCAGAGTGCTGTTAGTTTGATATTTAAAGCTTCAGGTGAAACAGTCTCTTTAGATCAGGTCTGAATTGTGTTGCTGCTTTCATCACATCCTGTTGTTTAATCGTTTTATAGCAGCTGCCTTTAAATGTGTGCCATTTCTGTGCAGCGCTTCAGTGCTTGCATGTTTATACATGTGGTCAAGAGCCATGTGATTAATGAAGATATAATGTTGAATTCATACTGATAAGCAAAAATGACTTTAAATAAACATGACATTTGTTTTGTTTTTGAACTTCCTTCTCTTTCATCCTATTCTTCATGCAATCCAGAATGGCAGCACAGCTGAAGGGTTTGTTGAACCTTTAAATCTGAGGCTTATTCAGTTCAATTTTGGTGTGAAAGGGTTTTCAAATTTGCCAAAAATATAACTTTTAGATATTGAAAACAAGCAAAGATGAGTAACTTTCCCCAACTCTGGTTGCCAAGGTCTTCTGTGTGGTTGCTAGGGCATTGCTAGGTGAAAATTGTCCTGTCGCTTAGTAAATTAGTTTTTGGGAACCTGAATCTGTCTGAAAGGGATGGGAGAGTGTCTGCAGGAAATTTCAGGGAAAAGAAACTGTAAAAATCAAGAAAAAAAGTTTATTTTGGACCAGTATTCATTGTGAAAAGCTATTAAAAATAATTTTTAATTTATAATAATAATGATGATTTCCCAAGGGGGTGCTGGAGCATCTGGGGAACATTTCAGAGAAAAGAAACGCTAAAAAAAGTAAGATTTTTTTTTTTTTGTACCAATATTTAATATACAAATCGTATTAATATTTAATACTAACAGTAATAATTGCTATGGTAATAGTAATCTCTAATAATAATAATTTTTAAAGGGGGTGGTAGAGCACCTGAGGGAATTTTTAAAGAAAAAAAAATATTTAAAAATAATTTAACAATACAAATATGACAATATAATTGCCAATTATTTCATTTTTAAATGTTTTCTTTTAATACACACTATTAAAAGAAACGCATATAATATAGTCTTAAAATTGCCTTCATATTAGCCAATATGGAGGTTGTCCTTTGCAAAGACCTTATCATTAATGATCTTATATTTAAAGGGTGGCCATTTGCGCAATTCATTCGGGACGCAGGATTTTAATATTGCATAAAACATCCAAAGCAGTTTGACCAATAACATGCAGGTATTGCACATAATCCACCAATCATGAGGCTTCGCGTGAGAAGGTGAGCTCAACAAGGAATGATAAAAGCGATGCAAATAAGCAGGTGTTCGTTCATTTTTAGTGTCGCTGTGCACTAATCAAAAAAGCACCAAAGTAGGTGCGAGAGCGATTGGAAAGCAGAAGGAGTCTTCTGCTCTGCTCTCTGTAGCTCTAATGTCACACAATAATAGACCTGCACAGTGCAAACAGCATAAACCTGGATATTTTAGGCAATATTAAAATCCTGGCCGGTAAGTGTCCCGTATTAACAGCGCAGATGGCTATCCTATATAGTTACAAACTTTAAAAATAAAATAAAAAACCAGTCAGATAACATCTGAATGATATTTGCACATCTCGGCGTCTCTTGTAGAATGTAGCAAGACGGAAAACAATTAAACAACTTTAATCTTGTGACATATTAAAGAAATTGCTCACAATAACATTCTCTTATTATTCATCTGTCAGATATGCTGCTATGTTTTCACTATAAAATGCAAAAAGCAGAAGTTCCAAAGAGGCTTTATCTTATTTCTGTAGGAGAGCTGATCTTCAGTGATCTTTCCTCCAAAGCTTTGAAATCATGTTCAGAAATGCACTGCTGAAAATAACAGTTCTTTAAGGGCCACTTGTTTAGGGCCATTATATTTGCATGCATATCAAATAATACATCTTTTAATTTCTAGATGCAAAAGGGTGGAGGAGTCTGGAGACCTGCATGGCTGCACCTGCCCGATGTCACCTGAGGAACCGGAAGGTGAGCATTCCTCATATCTTTAGGGTTATCAGCTAATAAATAAACACGAGCTTGATGCTGCCTGACAGGACACCTCTTTGGTCTCGGCTTGCCTGTACTACATTACAACAAATGTGTCAGAAGCGTGTCCGTTTGGACTTGTTTGTGTGCTTGATTTTCACTCCGGCTCATTGGATCTTTTCAGCCAGACACTCCACAGACATTCATTCATTAGAGTCACCCTGAAATATTTACTCATGAGGATCTACGGCGGTGTTGGGTGTTGCTTAAGTAATTAAAGAGGCTGTAGTGTTGGCTGTGTAGGATCACTGGAGGTCTCCTGCAGTTCAGGTTTGGGGATGGAAAGCGTATCCATGTGAATGGGCTGATCGGACATCACGGATCGGTTTACTCTGTCAGGGTTAATATGACACAGACGAGTAATGGACAGGCCATGACAGTGCACTAGATTAACCCTGAGGATTTGTGTCATTGTATTCCCTACTAAAGTGTGTTATTGGCTCTTTCTTTGCAATCATAACAACAGCTTCAGTTCAGTACATGCTGTATCAGTTATCATGACATCTTTTGTTCTTCCTACAGGTGATGCTGCTTGTGTTTGTGTGTCTTCTGGGTCTCGTTGACGGACATTTCCTTCAGGAGGAGAAAGAAGAATCCCGTCCTAGCAAGCTGAGAGCCTCTTCAACCTCTCCAAAACATCCAGAACCAAAGAAAGATCTAGATGAGAGGCAGAGCCGAGCGCCATGGGCACGACTGCACGGTCAGTACATCCCTGACACTGTATAACAAACCGGGGCTAGTTGTCACACTTTCTGCTTCAGTGAATGAGCAACGAGTGATTGAATTCTAAGATGTTAAAGCTGTGAAATATGTTCATTATTATTATTATTATTATTATTATTATTATTATTATTATTATTATTATTATTATTATTGGCTCTGAAAAAAAAAAAAAAAATATATATATATATATATATATATATATATATATATATATATATTTTTTTTTTTTTTTATATATATATATATATATATATATATATATTAGGGGTGTAACGATACGCGTATTCGTATTGAACCGTTCGGTAGGAGGCTTTCGGTTCGGTACGCGGTACGCATTATGTACCGAACGGTTCGCTGGACTAATTAATTATATAAAAAAAAAAAAAAAAAAAGAGAAATATAATGATATGCGTTCAACAAGGTAGCCCAATAACCCAAACGACGTAACAGGCAACGCCCCCGACACCCCCGAAGAAGACACCAACTTATATGTTTATGTTAGGCTACTCAGTCAGGTGGTCGCTCACTCAGCACACGCTGAAGGCTCGTTTCAAAATGTCTAATGCATTTAACAGACCAGAAATAGAAGATCCTCCAATAACCAACAGGTCTGGTGTTTGGGTGCACTTTGGATTCCCTTTAAGCTATAATGGTGATGGCAAGAGAGTGGTGGATAAAAAAACAACGGTATGTCGCATCTGCTACATGACAATAGGGTACACCAGCGGGAATACAAAAAAAAAAAACAACAGCCGGAATTCTTGAAACAGGTCAACTCATTTACGCCGACATCACCTTATTGTGTCAGTATCTGGGAAAAGACGAAAAAAAGGAGAAACATACACGCAACAAACTATCCCCGCAGCATTTAGACACACCATTATAGTTTACAGGGAATCCAAAGTGCACCCAAACACCAGACCTGTTGGTTATTGGAGGATCTTCTATTTCTGGTCTGTTAAACGCATTAGACATTTTGAAACGAGCCTTCAGCGTGTGCTGAGTGAGCGAGCGCCTTAGTGGCCGTTCACATATCGTGCCTAAAAACGCATGGAAAACACTAGTCGCGTCGCTTTCTCCTCCTTTCCAAAGCGCTCGGGCAGAAGCGCTCATGAGGCGTCTGTCTTTGCTAAGCAACAATGACGTGCTCTCTCCATGAAGACGCGGAAATTTCAGCGAAGGATAAATGGATTTGCAGCTGTAAAAATCGCTTGCAGTAGCTCTGCTACTAAATTTATTTCAAAATTGCAATCCATATACAACTATGATCAGCTGTTCCTTCATCTTGGCTGAGCTTTCAACGTTGTTATGGGAAAGGATGAAGCTGATTGGTTGGTTCTTGTCAAATGACCCGCGGTGCGCTTGCGGCATTCTGTAAAGTTGAGATGTTTTTACATTTTGCTGTATCTAAAACGTACCGAACCGAACCGTGAAATCAGTGTATCGTATCGAACCGAACCGTGAATTTTGTGAACCGTTACACCTCTAATATATATATATATATATATATATATATATATATATATATATATATATATATATATATATATATATATATATATATATGATAATGCAAAAAATAAATAAATAAATAAATTCAATTTTTATGCAGCTTTATATAAATAACATTACATGATTATTTATGTAGTGTAATGCAATTTATTAAATTTAGAGTAAAGTTAATGTCATTATCCAGCTCAATTCATTTCAGATTTTGTTCTCATTGGATAGTGTCAGTCAAGTTAAAATAATAATATTACTATATTAATTGTCTTTAAACCCCAGGACAAAATGTATCCTAATTCCTAATTTATGACTGAGCTGTTTCAGATGAACAGATGAAGGTCTCAGTAAAGGTCTCAGTTACTGTATTATTAATTAACTATCAATTTTGTCACGTTTTCTCATTATTCTTGCTTCACGGTGGATTGCAGACTTATAAGTGCATTACCGCCACCCATCTCTCAAGTGGACCATTGATACTCCCAATTGAGACTGTAGATTTTCGGATGAACTATCTCTTTTAGTTATTATTAAGTTTCTGTCTAACCTGTCAGAGCTTTGAATACTTTGGGAATAATGTTTTACACTTGCTGTTACCTCAGACACTTCACAAAGATCTAATGGGTGAATGCACGAAAACTGTCAAAAATATGTCCAGATCATATTTAACCCGATATAATAATATATATTGTGACGAGTCAGCTGCCTCCTCCCTGATTATCACCGGCACCCCGTCCTAAATCGCCGCCCTTCACCAGGCTCCCGACTGGAGTGGGTGTGTGAGAGGAGGGGCGCTGGATGAGTCAGGGCTGGCGGCGTGTGATGGGGCACACCTGAAGGAAGTGGAGCCTCATTACCGCCGCTGTTTAAAAGCCCAACGCGCCTCTCCTCAGGAGACCGGTCTCTTCCCCGTGCATGCACACTGGTGTCCTCGTGGGTTCAGGAAGGGTGCGTTGAGGGACTCCCGCACCACCAAGACGTGAGCTGCCGGACCCGCGATCCGGAAGGGAACCGCACCCGTATACACGGCCGACGGGCCAGGATGCCGGGCCGTCCATCCCCTACCAGCGCCGCGGCCGACGAGAGAGATGCGGCCGCTAGAGGAAGCCGCCGCCCCTCGCGCCCCGGACCAAGGAGGGGAGCGCGTGCGGCCGCCGGACTCCGCCCCTTACCTGGACCCTTCCTTGATGAACACTGCCCGACCCACACAAACCCCGCAGCACAACGAGGACACCAGATCCCCTGTTATTTTGGACACTTTCCCCCTTTGGCCACTTTTATTCCCTTTGTTTTATGATTTCTGTTAATAAAATCCTCTCCGAGGCCTGACGCCACGCCCACTGTGTCTGTCTTGTGCTCCTCCCGTGACAATATATAATCCAGTATTTAAAAAAAAAAAAAAAAAAAAACACTGCCAAACATCAATAGTTCTAGGTTTGGTTCTATCAATCTGTGCCCCCAAGAAGACTACGGATCCAATCTGTTTTAAACACTTGCACATTTTATTAAATCTTTTCTGCTCAACTGGAGTAGGTCTAGGTCTGTGTATTCATGTTCAATGCTGGCAAATCAAATCCTGCTCAAAATACTGCTTTTATGGTTTAGAATGATTTAGGTTAAGTCTAACCTGCATATGACATTTTCATAACATTGTATACAGAATATGTATAACATTTTATTACTTAAGTTGAAAACAGTAGAAAATCAGTAAAAAAACAGTAAAGAAATCTTAGAACAATTTAGGAGCGTTCCAGTAAAGAGAAGTTGGGGGTTATTGTTCTTAAATGTGATTACAATTAATGTCACAATGAAATATAAATAGGACTCACTTTCTTGATGCAAAATATGATTTCTTCTTTCCTTCTGGTTTTTAGGATGAAATGTGGATGTTTATGTGACATTCAACCTTCAACACTTTTTTGGTATTTATAGGGAACATCTTTGTTGAAATCTAAGACGATGTTCTTCTCATCCTGTAATTCTGTGTTATGTCACAGTGACACATTGCTTCGAGGCAAATTCCTTGCAAAATATTCTAATTTTCATTATGTTCACTGGAAATAAAATATCTGTGCACATAATAATGTAGAAACAAGTGGAATGCAAACTTACCATGAGTATCTCCTGTGAGGACCAATACAGTCTTAAGATATAGAAATATTTTCTCTGTAATTAATTCTTTGTAAGGCACTTCTGAAATATAATGCCGGCATGTCCATTTACTTTGTTGTATGCAGTATGATAAACATGATCAGCAATGGTTGAGCCACAAGCAGACATGTTGAGCAAACAAACAGAGCCGTGTTTTTACAGAGCTACAGCCTCACAGTGTTTACACTCTTCAGGAAGTCAACCGTGATATTGACCATTCTTCTGCCACTGAATTAGACCCTGTTTTCAAAAACACTGCCATCAATGGATGCTGACTGGCCGTTAAAATACGCAAACAGCTAAAACGCATAATATATTAACAGATGTGACATGACAGCTACTGCTGGAGGTCTGCAAAGAAGATACATAAAACAAAGTTTAAAAAATGTTTTTGAAAGATGTCTTTTCTGCTCCCCAAGACTGCATGTATTTGATCAAAAATACGGTAAAAACTGTAATATTGCGAAATATTATTACAATTTAAAATAGCTGTCTTCAGTGTGCATATATTTTACAGTGTAATTTATTGCTGTGATGCACATAAGGAATACTTTGTCTCTAAACCTTAAGAAAACCGGTAGTATCTATCAAGTAGTAGGACCATTTTCTGTGTGATATTGTAAAAAAATATATATATACATTACAGCATCAACTGGGATAAGACACTGATGAGACACACAGATGTTATTCACACCCAGTGCATTTGAAATGTTTTCTCTGGCTCATGCATGCGATAGAATAATCTCAGCACGCTCTTCCTTGTCAATTTTATATTCCTCTTCAAATAATCCAGAGCTCCTCCATGCAGGTTTTGACACAGCAAACTGCTCCCTTGGAAGATAATTACTGCAGTTTTCGCCTGGAGAAAGTTTGAATCATGTTTTAAGGTTCTCCTTTCCTTGTGACTTTAAACAAAACTCAATAAGCATGATGTGGCATGTTGTGGGATGTTTTTAGTGCTGCATGCTGCAGTTGCATGAGTTACAGTACAATAGTAGTCCAGTGCGGTGTCAGTAAGGTGCACTGCAAACAGCAGGAGGAATTTCACGCCGTGGAGAGACGTGCACACATTACAATCAGCTGCTGAGGCGTGAACCAGAGCCACTAGTGTTATCACCTTTTTAAATGCCAGTGTTACATTACAGTGTTGGCAGGAATTGAGACTATTTTAATGCATCAGAGCCACATGCCAGAATCTGTATTCTCTGGGGAAATAGATCAACCCAAAATCTTTTACTCATGTCAGCGTCATTCCAAACCTGAATGACTTTCTATCTGTGAAACACAAAAGGTGTTTTTTTTGTGTAGAAAATGGCCACTGTTTTCCATATAATGAAAGTGGATGCTTCAAAAAAGCAAAATAGCATGAAACTATGATACTGTAAGTAGCCAATGTACAGGTGCATCTCAATAAATTAGAACGTCGTGAAAAAGTTCATTTATTTCGGTAATTCAACTCAAATTGTGAAACTCATGTATTAAATAAACTCAATGCACACAGATTGAAGTAGTTTAAGTCTTTGATTCTTTTAATTGTGATGATTTTGGCTCACATTCAACAAAAACCCAACAATTCGATTTTCCTGAGTCTTCAGAATGGTCTCTCAGTTTGGTTCACTAGACTACACAATCACGGGGAAGACTGCTGATCTGACAGTTGTCCAGAAGACAATCATTGACACCCTTCACATGGAGGGTAAGCCACAAAAATTAATTACCAAAGAAGCTGGCTGTTCACAGAGTGCTGTATCCAAGCATGTTTAACAGAAAGTTGAATGGAAGGAAAAAGTGTGGAAGAAAAAGATGCACAACCAACCGAGAGAACCGCAGCCTTATGAGGAGTGTCAACCAAATCCATTCAAGAATTTGAGTGAACTTCACAAAGAATGGACTGAGGCTGGGGTCAAGGCATCAAGAGTCACCACACACAGACATTTCCATGAATTTGCTGAACTACAGACAACGTCAGAGGCTTCTTACTTGGACTAAGATGTTGACCAGTGGTCCAAAGTCGTCTTTTCAGATGAGATCAAGTTTTGTGTTTCATTTGGAAACCAAGGTCCTAGAGTCTGGAGGAAGGGCGGAGAAGCTGATAGCCCAAGTAGCTTGAAGTCCAGTGTCCACAGTCTGTGATGATATATATATGACAATATATATAATATATATATATTAAGAATTTTAACAGTTTTCATTTAGAACTTTAGAAATTGCTAGGGAATAGAAATTGCTAGGGAAGTTCAAATTTAAATAATTACAAAGAATCGGCAAGTAACACATTGAATTAAAGGTACAGGTTGTAGGACCTGCCACTAGAGGGCGCACTAACAAAACAATCGCGTGGTTTGATGACGCTAAGAAGGAGCAAGGAATGATGGGATTTGTTGTCTTCTACCCAACCGCTGACGGCCATCAATCAGACGGAAAGATAAATCATGGATTTAACGCGAGATCAATGATTTGCGCGAGTAGATTACATACAAAGTCAATTCAAATGCGTGATCAGACTATTGATCAGACGCGTCCTCGCACGCGTCTGCCGTGTATACCCCATAATACTAATTAGGGGTGCTCCGATCACGATCGGCCAATCGTTAATGCGCATCTTGTCAGTAAAGCCGGTTCTCTAATCAGCAGTTAATTCCATCAGGTGCGTGATTTCACATAGAGCAGCTGTTACTACACAGAGCCGTTGTTAACTGAGAAGATGCGCAAATCCACGTTCATTTTCAGCGTTTATTGGCGCATCTTCCGCATTTGTCCACGACACTGTTGTCATGTGTTTTCTACGTTAGTAAAGGCAGTAACAAAGGGTAACTAACGTCAATGACAGGCGACTGCACTGTCACTGTTTAGAATGGGAATTTTCTCATGATTTACAAGTAGTTGAAAACATTAGAGATATTGTTAGTAATAAGTTGACAAAAATATATAACTAGCCTAGTGGTTTTTTGATATTTTACTGCAAATATCTTACAAATTGTACCTTTAAACATGACAGTTTTTTAGTAGAAATAATGAAATAGCATTTTCTTGCAAAACATTCTCCTGTAATCTTTGTTTTATTTACAATTTAAAAAAATATTTGGTAAAGTGTACCATTAGATTTTATGTCGTGATGAACTGCATGGTGACACGAAGGTAAAGGATCCAGATGTAGTAGTTTATTGAAGGAATAATCCACAAATGTCATCCAAAGGCAGGCAAAGGTGATGCACAAATAGGTAATCCAAAAAAGTGAGGCTGAGTAATCCAGAAAACAGGCAGAATAACAAGACCAGGAACCAATATACAGGAGAACTAGGATACAAGGCTTAGAACTGCAGTAAAGACAGACACATACAAAACTTGCCAAAGAATGACAATGAGAAGCTGTCTTACATAAAAGGCTAACATTGCTGATGAGATACAGGTGCAAACAATGAGTGCTGCTGAAACCAGGCAGAGGATTGTGTCAAATTATGAGAAAGGCAGAGGATTATGTTTAGTCCTTGACAGAGTGGCCGAAGTCTGAGATGGAGAGCCCTCTAGTGGACAACCAGGGCACTCCAGCCGGGGATCGTGACAAATCATTGGCTCTTTTGTATCTTGTGACCAAATGATATGTGCCATGATATGGAAAATGTATTGGCTATATGTGATTTGAGAGTTACAGTGCAGATTTTTTGTAAATAAATTACGTTTAATATTTTCAGAATTTTTATTTTTTTGATGGCTAATTGAATGAGCTAATCACCATCCTATATGTCTGTAAAGCACTATTGCGAGTGTGATATTGCTTTTCTGCAAGTAAATGTTTTGACAGACTGTAAATAGTAACAAAACGGCGTATATAAGTAAAGATAAACCTATAGTGTCTCAAAGACCCTCTTTTGTGTGAGACTACTTTTAATGCTAAAATGTCTAAAATGTGCCATTTTCTACATTTAATAATCAATGAATCTTTACAGTTTGTATTTTACAAAAAATGTGAAACAGTGAAAAGCCAATGCTGTTGGACTGATATATTGGCACTTATGCAACGCTGTTCGACCAATCAGATCAAGGACCAGAACTAAATGTTGTACAATTTTCGGGTGCTTAATAGCCCCAATTTATCTTGAGCTACTAAGATATTCTTCAAAATTTCTTTCACCTTTCTGTCGCCCAGAAGAAAAAAAGTCATATGAGTTTGTAACAAAACTAGCAATGATGACAGAATCTTTACGTTTGTTCACATTCTGTGGTCACTTCTGTCATCATCTTGTGTTTTCTGTCCCCTTAGAGTCATCCCTGGCCGAGGAAGGCGAGGGTCATCGAATCTGGTGGCTGCGCTCCTCTACAAACAACTCCAGTTCTCGGAAATCTCTGAGAAACCGTAAGGAGCAGCGCAATCGCAAGCGAGGTCGGAGCAGCCAGGACTGTCGTTTGGAGAGGAAGGAGATGAGGGTTCGTGATCTGGGCCTCGGCTATGACTCGGATGAGATCGTTCTGTTCAAGTACTGCGCTGGGACGTGCATGAGCGCCCGTAAGAACTACGACCTGGCCCTGAAGGTGCTGACGGATAACGGCAGCGTTTCAAGCCGCAAGCTGAGCCTTCACCCCTGCTGCAGACCCACACGCTTCGAGACCGTCTCTTTCATGGACGCCCAGACGAGCTGGCAGACCATCAAATGGCTTTCAGCGGCAAACTGCAGCTGTGTGGGATGAGAGAAGCCCAGGAGACACAGCCGGTAAAATCAGTCCAAAGCTCCGGTGTAGAAAGCGAGGAAATTCCAGTGCAAGGAATCGGATGCAGTGCTCCTGATGATGCACTGCAAACGCAGCGGATCTGCTGCCGTCGGCACAGGAGCAACAGGGATACAGGACGTCCTGCAGGGAGATGGTCAGAAAGCATTGGGGTTTGCATTATGTGACCTCAGAGAGCTAAAAACTGTACCTGTGAAGCAGGTCATCAGGTTCCTGCTCCAGACTGCATGGATAGTTCGTGAAAAGTAACTTGAAGGCCTACATTTCGCATGATCTGCCTCTAGGAGTTATGAGATGTTTTAAGAACTTGGGTATCATGAAGGTTCATTTTAATTCACTTGTGGGCTTAGCATGTGTGTTTAATATACACACACTTTCCTCAAGCCATGTGCACATTACAAGACCGAAGTGCGTCATCTTTTTATGTTTGTGAGTAGTCCAGGTTTTTTTCAGACACAGGCCAAACATTTGTTCATGCAGCAGATCTCCGTTTTGACGGCCGGATCTGAACGCTTAGTAGTGGATTTCTGCGTTTGGCAATATAATAATGATCTCGTGCTCGATTACACTGCTTGTCTGGATGTATGCCCAGCTATAACACTCTCTTCCATCATCTGATCATCATTAGATGAATCACTGCTGCCATGATCGCTAAAAAATGTACACAAACTAAACTCTTTTCAACCCCATTCACTTTTAAACAAAATTCTGCCTGCTTTCCATAAGCAGTGCACACATTTAATTTAATAGTGCACACATTTAATTTTGTGTGTATAATGTATACTATAATAAGTCTGTTTTACATAGAAAGTAATCATTCTTGGATTTAAAAGAATGTCAATGACTTAACTTACATTCTTGTTCAAAAGTATTAAATTAAGTATTAAGTAATTAAATACAACAATGTATTAGATTGACTGAAAGTGAGAGTAAAAGCATTTATAATGCTACACAACATTTATATTTTATATAAATGTTCCCTTTGAACTATTTCCAGAAAAATAAAATGAAGGAGCACAATGTTTTCAGCATTGATAATAATACGCTTCTTGAGCGGCAAATCAGTGTATTAGAATGATTTTTGAAGGAGACTGGAGTAAAGTTGCTGTACCAGCGCAGATTAAACAAGATTGCATGGTCAGTAATGAATAATATGGCTTATTGCATGTAAAACTATTTTGTGAGTTCACCCGTGAATGTTTAAATGGCTCATGTTGACATGTTGCACATCTTGTAATGTGCCCTTGGCGTTACACACTTGCACAAACACAACCGACAGCTGACAAGTTCTCCTCAAGCTATATTCCATAAACTCTGCTATAAGAAATACCTCTTTAATTTCAAACTTCTTTAATCAACATTGTCATTTTGTTTCACTGCTCGAGTGGATGACTGATTTTCTGTGCATTTCTATTATGGACTGCATCTTTGTCAGGGTACGTGAGATATCTGATTTGTCAGTTAAATGAAATGGTTTCCTGGTTAAAGTTGGCCGCACATAGCACTGTACAGGTTTACCAAAATGTATTTCAATCCAGGCATTGTCAGATTTCATGTTTTGTTTTATGTTTTGGGGTGTTGACTCCTCTCAGGTAGGGATGTGGTTTACACTTCTATAATCAACCGTCACGTTTTAATCTCATGGTTTACTTTTACTTTTACTCATATATCACTAGTAATGTTCTCAAAGACATTGTGAACTTATTCTTTGTTTCACGCTATAATTTGGTAAAAATAAACCGGATATTTTACAAATTTATTAAGCCAATTTTTAGGATTTTTTTTTTTTTACATTTTCATGATATTTTTATTTTCATTTAATAAATTCAGTACATTTCCCCCCAAATACCCATTCTCAATAATGTAATGTAAAAGATTTATGATGCATAACTTTTACATTGTATTTATGGTACAGTAGTATTTGTTGTACATGCTTTTTTACTGTAGTACATAAGACTGTCACAGTTATGAAAAACCTAATCAAATTTTTTTTTTCATTTCATTTCAATTCATTTTATTTTATTTTTAAACGTGACCAGTCATGAGATTAACCCTTAAACTAAAAGCATTTTATGACTAAGGGAATTTTAAATCAAAAACTCTGTTTTTGTTACTGTCTTTGAATGTAACGGATTTTATCAACTGTTTTGCATTGATATTAAGCATTCGATTAATAGAGAAACCTCATACAGTAGACACCAGTTTAACCTCCTAATGTTTTGTTAGATTACTTGGCAGTGTTTTGGCCCTGTTTGTTACTTTTCTGCATTTCTGTTTTTGAACTCGTAGATCATAGATCTAATAGATTATGTACTATACTACTCAACATTTTAAAGATGTCATATAGTCATAATGTCAGCTTCTTCACTGACACGTCACTCACCATTATATCAAATGCAATAACGTTGTTCTGATAATCTGGAAGGGTTTGGTCTGTTTTGAGTTTTGTTCCTCTAAGATCTGAGGGAAGCAGTGAATTATTTTCCTTTAGGATGGCATCATTTTACCCTTTGGATGCTATGCATCCCCTGCTTTATTTAAGGGAAATGCTATCGTTTGATGTATTTATTGTATTATTATTTTTTCGCATACATGTTATCATAATTATATATTTTATTATTTATAAAATGTATATACCTGGAATGTATTGCTCAGATTTTTATACAGATGATGCATTTAAAGAGAAATACATTTTATCTCTGTGTGTCATACCACGTGTTTCATTGTGTTTTGCTTTGCACCAACATTTTCATACAAGTCACAGTTACTGTCTCTAAACCACTATATAAAAAAAAACACTCAGCAGAACGTTTTCATATGAATGGTGTTTCTGAATGCTTTCACAGCATATGTTTATACAAAACACAGACTGAGACGTCTGATTACTGTCATGCTGTTAGTGTCTGGGTCTTTTACGACAAAAGGTGAGTGAAAGCATGAAATCGAGGCAACTATGCACAATGCAATCTGTCCACTGAACTACTATAATTTTACTTGTCTTTTCTGGTATTTTTCACACAAGAGATGATGAATGCATGATATTTGACCTCTGAGAATCAGAATGCACAAGACCTTGCTGCTGTTGTCAACGTAAATAACACACCTGCGCCATCTAGTGGACAGTCACAGTTAACATTTATATAAAATATGCGCAAAACATCCAGACAAACCTTAGAACTAAGAGTATTCGAATATAATCTATAAATGCATATTAAGCAAATAACAGACACCGCATAAACATTAATGGAAATTCCGTTGTTTAAAACTATTAATTACTGTTATTAAAATAAAATCACTAAGACATTAATAACGTATATATTTCCATTTTGATGCCATGGGCTCACTTACACTGACAGGTAATGACAATAAATATCAATCATATCAAATAAAAAACAATTTGTTTACAATTCTTTATATTTATATATACATTTATATTCTACTGATATAAATATTAAAATTATATATTTATAATAATATTAATATAAAACTGATTAGTGCGTCCTGGAGACGCGAACCGTTTCAAACGATTCAGTTCGAACTGGTTCAAGCGGTTCACTAAGAAGATCTGGTTAAATAGATTCGTTCGCATCAGACGAGACAAAACCAATAAAACTCATTATAAACGAGTTATTTGTTGAATCCAGAGGGGACATAATTACTGATTATAATGACTTCAGCTGTTTTTATATGCGTTGCGCTGCGTATCTTTAAATATAAATGTACAACTGTTTCAGGAAACAATCTTCATCCTCCATAAAATTCGCTGCACACATCTGAATATTTGGGTTGGCCCATTCTGGAACAGTGTTGAAATTCAACTCAACTGATTTCTAGTCTTGTCCTCTTTTGGAAGGCCAAAGTAGTTTCGCTTTCACAAGAAAACACACAGCGACTCCACGACATGGCAACATCTGCAAGAGAGAATAAAGCTCTGCCTTCTTTCTTTGCGTGAACATTTGGGTGGCGTTATGCAAATCCTACCACATAGTGATGTGGAGATGTGGGGGCGTGTTAGAACAAGCCATTTAATGGGGGTGTGGTTGACTGTTAATTTTTATAAAGAACGTCTCTTTGAATTTGAGACTTTAGTCTTTAAGCACCAAGAGCTTGTAACACTCCAAAGAGAAAGGAAAAATGAAAATCGCATCATATGCCCCCTTTAAGTAATCTGCAACCTTACGCATCTGTGTCAACATTTACTTGCGCAGTACGATATTGTTGAAAATGTACGTGTGGTTTTATTTTAGTTTTTGTCAGACTGACTCCTCTCCAGAAAGAGCTGTATAAGGTATCCCTGAAACAGACCAAACCTGTAGAAAGTGTGCAGACCGGGTAAGACCAGCGTGTCTTCTCGGTCATCCATAACCTCGCTTAATGGGGGGGGGTGAAATGCTCGTTTTCACTCAATATCCTGTTAATCTTGAGTACCTATAGAGTAGTACTGCATTCTTCATAACTCCATAAAGTCTTTAGTTTTATTATATTCATAAGAGAAAGATAGTCTGTACCGATTTTTCCCGGAAAAACACGACCGGCTGGAGGCGTGACGTGTGGGCGGAGCTAAAGAATCAAGAGCGCCAGTAGGCTTTTGTGTTGAGAGCATTTGGAAGCTGTGACATTACCTTGAGGAAAAACCCATCATCCAAAACAAACCATGGCTAACAGTCAGATTCAGCGTTTATTTATGATCCAGAATCAGATCCCGATGCTGAAACTGAACGAGAGCAGCAGCAGCAACGACTCGCTCCGAGCGGGGCTCGAACCCGGGTCTCCGGCATGGGAGGGGACGCACTAACAAGGAGGCAGAGATATTTTAAGCAGTTTTACTCACTGCCTGCGGTTCCAACACACGATCGTGACCCTTTTTCGTTGGGATTGCATCATCCTTAAGAAATAAACGATACGCATTTACTTCAGCTGAACATGTTTTTAAGATCATGCTAATAAATAGTACAGTTACAGTTTTTACAGTATTTTTGATCAAATAAGTAGTAGTAGTCTCAAAAATCATTAAAAACCTTATCAAGCCCAAACAGCTGCACTGTGGGCTCAGAGATGGAGCTGCACCACAAGGACCATTCATTTAAGAGACAGAGCTGCACCATCGAACCCTCAAAGTACTTCTGATCTAATCTAGCATGAACTAATCTAACAGTGACAGGTCATGATAGTAGCTGCAGAGGCACTAAACACTAATTTAACACCGGAGCTGTAATAGATTCATTAACTCTGACCCTTATCTACATGACAGTTGTCTTATTTTCAGGGAAGATGCTAGTACTGGACTATATCCTGGTGATGACCAGAACAACAACGAGTGACAAAGTGGTTCTGGTCTCTAACTACACAAAGACTTTGTGTTCACTTTCACATCTAAGAATGATTCTGAAGACATTAGGATGAAGCCTGCTTTCATGGTTAGAATTATGGTCAGTGACGGAAGAAAATGCAAACATTAGCCAGATGTTTTCTACTACTGCTGTGGGTGATATTCTTATTTTGTGGAGTTATTTGACATTAAATGAAGTATTAAAACAATTTCCCACTACTTTGCAGATTATATATTGAGAGCTTTTTTATATATATATATACACTTCTCAGTCTCATTGAAACTTGATGTTTTTATTTGAAGTTCATCAAAGCTGTTACATACCGCGTGTATAACAAACTTGTACATAATGGAAAGGTTTTGATATTTTTGAACTCAGCATCACCAAATTATGTAATATTAGGACTTTTTTTGCAAATCAGCATCAGTTTTTAAGATGCTCAGTGGTGTTATTGAAGTCAAATTCACTTTTCTGCTGTCATGTTTCGCTCCTCCAGATGATTCGGACTGCACCGTGATCGGTCTAAATGGAGGAGATTTCTCAAACTTTTCTACTGTTCAATCAATAGCACACTCCTTTTTCCAGTTGCTTTCATTGTATTTATTTTGTAAACATCTCCATCTTAAGGTGTAATTATACTCAATGTGTTTGTGCAGGTCATTTATGTCCATGTGCTTTTGCTCACAAATGTCTTTCACAAGAGCAGCTGCAGAATTTGTCACATCACACTGATGTGATCTGCCATAGTGGACCTGGAGTCCCAGTCGTCTGTTAATATATTACAGTATGGGAGGAGCTTTCGCAGCGCTTGACCTTTGACCTCCGGGTCACGATCCAGTGGATTAGACCTCAGGTCCAGAGTGAGGCGCTGAACAGGTCTGTATGTTTCCAGCAGCTGCGCGAACTCCAGCAGCTCAGCAGGAAGAATGAAATTTGAGCTGTATGAAACGAGAGATGACATTTATTTAACTACATAACTGAGCAACTAAGAAAGATGTGTGCAACCAAACCAGCATTACCTTAGGTCTACTTTTGTGATTTTGCTTGGGCGGCATCCTGAGAATAATCTAGCAATCTCTATGGCACTTGTTGCTGGAGAAAGAAGAACAGATCTGTCATGTTTATTCCCCGTTGATTCATTCCAAACCCATAAAAAATGTTCCTTCATGAAACACTAACTTTTTTTTTTCAACAGTTTACATATTCAGTCTGATGTTATATGAGAAACATGTTCAGCTGAAGTAAATCATCTTAATAGTTCATACAAATGTACATTCTGTCATCCATTACAATCAATTTAAATCCATCATTACAGTATATACAGTACTTTTAAAAAGTCAGAAGTCAGAAAAAATATATATTTTGGAAGAATATAGGTCTCTTGTGCTCACTAGGACTGCATTTATTTGACAAAAATACAGTTATACAGTGAAACATTACAATTTTAAAAAGCTGTTGTCTGTGAATATGTTGTAAAATTTATTCCTGTAAAGTTTATTCCTTCTTCAGTGGCACGTGATGCTTCAGAAATCATTCTAATATCCTGATCTGCTACTCAAGAAACATTTATTATAAATGATGAAAACATTATTTTTTTGTGGAAACTACCTTTTTTTTCAGGATTCTTTTATAAATAGAACGTTCAAAACAACAGCCGTTATATGAAATATAAATATTTTGTAACGTAAAGATCACTGCTCTAAATTTTTATCAATTTAGTGCATTAATGCTAAAGAAAAGTAGAGCCCTGTGATCTCTGCGATGCAGAAAACGCGCAAGGAATCATGGGATTCACAGTTTAACGCATAATGGCCAGGAATTTGACAAATTTTGAAAGAATTAATAAAAAGTATGTCATTACATTTAAATCAAATCACGATATGGACTAATATCACAGCAGCCCATCAAAATATAAGTTTAAAGACAAGTAATTGCCAGAAATGTATTACTATTGTTCAGCAGAATGTACATAGCCTACTACTACTAAAATGAAACAAACATTATTTTTAAGGAATAATCACGCAACATTTCTTCCATGTTTTAATTTTAATAGTAAATCTCCTTTGTTTACCAAAAAAATAATGTTTGCAAAATTTTAATCTTTTATGCCTTCATTTGATAACCAGAAATATTTTAAAACACACCAGGATTTCTGAGGGGGAAAAACAATCAATTAAATTAAGTTGTTTTTATGCATATTTCAATAATGAGATAGGCTAAAATATAGAATTAGGATACAATAAAACATATTGTGAAGAAAAACATGTTTTTTTTTTTTTTTAATAAATTGATTTGAAAACCTATTTTTCCTAGATTTTTTTTAAAATAATATTTAATTTAACCATTAAAAAAAAAAAAAAATTACAACAGAAAAAAAACGGAATCCAGAAAAATTATAATTTCTTTCAGGAAAAAGAAAGAAAAGAAAATTAAGAAAATTATACTGACTTCAATAAGTCATATAGTCATTCTGTAGAGTGTGTTCAGTCTTACCCAGGCGATTCTGGGCCAGCATCAGGGTCCGGAGGGAGGAAATCCCTTTCAGTGCTTCTACAAATGGCAGCAGGAAGTCCTTCTTTACCGCACACTTATCCAGCAGCCTGCAGTCTCTGAAGGACAGCTCTGAGATCCAGACAACAGCACAAACATTAACCCTTCAGTTCAACACTACCTCTGTTTCTCCCCCGCAGGATCACGTCATACCTTCTAACACAGAACGTTCCAGAAACTGAAGAATCTCCTGGTGATGGTCAGATAAGTTTATGTCTTCCAGCTTTAATACCTTGAGGGATGGATTAGATCCTATGGGGAAAATACCAAACAGAAATAATTCATCATATTCAAATTCTAGATGAAAACCTGTATCAGGTAGGACAACGTTTCTTCATTACATACTCTTCATACATAGTGTTCCTGTAGCTCAACTGGTAGAGCACTGTGCTAGCAAACAAGCAAGCGCAAGGTTGTGGGTTCGATTCCCCGGGAACACATGATATGTAAAAATTGATAGCCTGAATGCACTGTAAGTCACTTTGGATAAATTAAAATAAATGCATACATTTAATTTAATTATAATTTCATTACCTCAGAAATATGTGCATTAATTGTAATTTAATTTAATTAAATTTGCACTTGTAAAAGGTCAAATCTTAAGTGTGCACTTTCAAGAGTTTCTTAATATTATTCATAATATATATTCCTAATATAATTAAGTGCACTTTTAAAAAGCACATTTGAAATAATGTAAAATATTAAATTTTACTTTGAAGTAAATTTTAAATCACTATGTTTTACTAATCTTTTGTCATGCACTTACACTTGATGTATTGACCACCATAAAAAAAACATGCAAAGTACTTGATTATTCAATATTACTAATATATTTTAAATGTTCTACATTGCAACTTAATTTCAAATACGTAATTACAAATATAAATAAATAAAAACACACTTAAGAACAAGTTTCTAAAGAAACTACATTAAAGTTTATTTTAGTTTACATTAAATGATTATTAGTACATTCACAGTACATTTTAACCATTTTTTCAGTCAACTGAAGTAATTATACGTACTTAAGTTTAAGTTACCTTGCAATTAAGTGTCAGAAAACATTACGTTCAGTTCACACACAGAGTATGGTTTTAAAGTATATTTTCTCTTTTACTCTTGACGAAGTGCACTTGGTTTTCACATGGGTGATGAAGAGATGTTGGAGTCATGTGTAAATGTCTGGCTAAACCAGGAACTGATTATTTGCCTGAGTACCTGTTAATGTGTGAAAAAACTCCTGTGACAGATGGATTCCTGTGAAATGAAGGCTGCTGAGTTTTGGAGTTAATTTTAGGACCGGCAGAAAGCACGTCACTGTCATTGGACCAGTGGATCTGACTGTCAGCTTTTCCAGGCAGAGCTCTACAAATACAGAGAAAAAAAAGTGTGATCTAACTATCGATCTATGCCTGATAAACTGGAAATATCAGCATCTCATCAAACAGTACAATTCCTATGAATCTGGATCAAAAAGCTGTGTGTCTGAGCTCTCAGTTCAGGAAGTCATCACCTTTGTGTTCAGTGAAACGCGGCTGCGGTCTCCACTGGTTTCTCTCGGCAGGCGGACAGATCTCCAGAGACAGGTTCTGAAGGGTCAGACAGGCTCGCAGGATGCTGATCACGTGTGTGTGAGCGCTGACGTGACTTATACTGAGATCCGTCAGAGAGCAGCCGGGGTTCAGAAACAACCGTCTGAGAGACTCCACCAACACTGACATCTCCTGCTCACTAATGAGCCCTGCACGCACACACACACACACACACACACACCACAACTTCACTTCACACCATCCTGCATTCACAGACGCCTATATAAAACAAATACATTAAAATAATAAGAAATTAAATAATATAAGTTTGGGGTCTGGATGATTTTATGTTTGTGAAACAAGTCTCTTCTGCTCACCGAGGCTCTATTTATGTGATTAAAAATGCAGTAAAAACAGAAATATAATTTCAATTTAAAATAACTTTTCTCTAATTAAATATATTTTAAAATGAAATTTATTTCTGTGATATGCAGCTGTATTTTCAGCAACATTACTCCAGTCTTCAGTGTCACATGATCTTCAGAAATCATAATAATATACTGATTTGCTGCTCAAAAAAAATTTCTGATTATTGTCAATGTTGAAAAATGTTATCGTGTGTTGTGGAAAGCATGATCATATTTTAACAAATTTGAACAGCGTTCCTTTGAAACAGAAATCTTCTGTAACATAAATATCTTTACCATCACTTTTGGCGTTCTTGCTGAATAAAAGTAGGAAAAAATGTAAAATATTGATATTTTTATTAAAATAATGCATCCTTGCTGAATAAAAGTATCATATATATAAAAATACAGTCAAATCAATCAATTTTTATTGGCCATGTAATTTTCATTTACATGGAATTGGATTTAGTAGTTTGCTCTAAAGTGGCAGAATAAAATAATATAGCAATACTCATAAATTTTTTTTAAAAAAAAATAGTTAATGCTGATAATTTAGAAACCGGTTGTCCAACAAAAAAGAACACTTAATAACATTACATTTATACTTTAAAATTCTGATTTATACTTACTTAAAGTCCCATCATAAACAGATAGTTGTTTTTTTTCACAATTAGATTTTCTTTCTCCCCAAAACTTAGCAGTGTACAGCCAATACAGATCTCAAAAACTGCCACCTGTCCCCCCCATACGTGTACACTTTTAGGAAAAACTAGAGCTGAAGTTCAGCTGTCAGCATGTACTTACAGTCACTGTGAAGATGTAGCGTGTGGAGACACAACCATGTCGGCAGGATACGAGACACTGTGGTCAGGATATCACATTTGGACACTTCAAAATCAAGCGAGTGGATCTGACCTTCAGGGCAGCGGTCAGCAGAGCGGCTTGAGGATGAAAACTCACTGCACAAAACCTCTGGGTTTTCCTCCATGTCTAAAGCGAGGCGTTTGGCAGCAGGTTCCTCCAGCTCTGCACTACACCTCGAGTCGAATTCACCTAAAACTGAACGATGTCCGTCAGCGTGGGATGCCTCCGGAGCACTGGACACCGATAACTGATGACCTCTGCGTCTGGACGTGAGCCAGCTCAGAAAAGATGAATCTGGGTTTCTTCTCAGAACCACTTCTCTAACAGAGCCGTGATCCAGGAGCCGGTGGAGGACAAACAGCACGTGTTTCCGGCCGTGTTTGAACAGCGATTTTGCATCCAGTAATTTGAGGGACTTCACTCCCTTTTCTAGGCTGCTCAGGATGGGCCGCAGGTCCCCGGACGAGAGCCTGCAGATGTTTCTGGTTGATGTGTGGAGAGAAAGGACTCGGACGTGTTTTACAGTCATGGAGAGAATGGAAGACTCGCTGAGATCGGAGAGGTACGATCCTCCCCGTCTGATCTGAGTGAACAGCACCATGTGAAACAGCCTCTCCAAACATCTCTGCTTCACGTCCTGATCGGGCAGTGCTGACTGAAAACATAAGTGAATCAAGTTTAGATCACTTGCTCTCAACATGGGTCTCATCATGAGGATATAGGTTTGAATCTGAGTTCCTGTCACATTCACTTCATTCTGCCACTGTTTCCTGCCTGCACCTTTTGTTATGGAAATAAAAGCTAAAATAAAACAAGCAAGGAATGAAATAAAAATAATAACACATTTAAATAAACAATTATATGATGATTAGTACGATAGTATTGACTTTGTTCTAAAAAGCCAGAATAAAATTTAAAAAATGCGCAAAAAAGCCAGAATAAAATAAAAGAACAGTACATAATTAAATAAATTGCACAAGAAAGCACTTATAAGGAAAGAATCTGACTTAAATTTGTATTAAAAAGCCAGAATAAATAAATAAAACAACAAATAATAATTATTTTTTTAAATAAAACTCACCTATATATATATATATATATATATATATATATATATATATATAAATGTTTATTGCCCATGTTAGTTGAATTTTACTTATAAGTAGTTTGCTCTAAAATGCCAGAATAAAATAAAATAAAGTTTATTGGCCATGTAAGTGGCACTTATAAGGTATTGGACTGGGTAGTTTCCTATAGAAAGCCTGAAATAAATAAATAAATAAATGTAATTTAAAAAAAAACACACAAAAAAATAATAAAATAACTTGCATAAAATGAAAAAATGAAAGTTAACAAGTGCCTGAAAATCATTAAATACTCTGAAAGACAGTATCCTGATATTCTAAGCAGGTTCATCACACATAATGACAGTCATGAATGAATTAAGCAGCAATGAAGAACAACAGACCTTCAATCTCCAGCGCCACGTCTGGTCCAGATCTCTCCATATTGCTGCCCAAATGACAGACGTGGAGACTCCTGAAATCAGCATCAGCTTTCAGTGTTAAATGCGGCACTCTGACTTATCAGATGGGTCGATCCATGTCAAATCAACCAAATATCACAAACTGGTTGAGTTGACACGGATTGACCCTGATATCATTAATATACTGGCCATTATTAAAACTTAGAAAGAATCTGTTTCCTAAAGAAATTTAAAAAGTATTTTTTTTTTTTTTACATGTTAAATGTTACTGAAAAGTGCATAGTATATCAAAGTATATCATTCATTCACATTTTATATCCAGATGCACATTTAATATAATGCTCTCACATCACAGGACAAGCAAACAGAAATGTAATGGAGCTGTACGAGTGTGTTTTTGTACCTTTGGAGGCAGCAGCAGATTCGATTCTGTCCAGATAATAAATGTTTAGATGTGACAGCAGGTCTTTCAGGAGAGAGACAGGCAGATCTACATCAAGACAGGGAAAGAATATCAGAAACGTCCAAATGTTTTCCATCACGTCCTTGATGTCAATGAAAATCCGTTCAATATTCAGTTAAGTTACACAAGTCTTGATTTGAGATTGACAAAAAACGAATTTGAATAAAACTCACTCGCAACCTTTCTTTCCAACAAATGCATGTTTTGAGCGACTTTGACGATGCACATCTGCACCAACGAGCTTCCATTAGAAATCCCCATTTGTTCAACACAGCGCGTGCTGGATACAATTCTTGCTTCCGTCTCCCGTTTGGAAAATAAAAATGTATTAGAAAAAAAACATCGGACAGAAAAGTAGCTTTTCATCCAGGTGGCGCTCGGCGGCTCAAAGCTGAATCTGTAATTAGCGCTGCATTGTTTCTTAATCATTTTTTGGCTAATTGTGGATATTTATTCTCTATGGAGTATAATCGTTTAACTATATATACTATAATAATTAATTGCTGATCGACAAAGGCAAAGCCGCTCGCATAAATCTCTATAAAATTAACTATATATATATTGTACCATTTGATCACTCACGAATGCGATTGGTCCAATCAACTCAGCGCCGAGGAAAGTAACAGATACCATGTGACAACACATTTATATAATTTAATAATTTACATCTGAATAATAAAGTAATATTTATTAAGATATGAATACTCTATATATACAGAACATGTGTGCTTCTAATACCGCCAGTTTAAAAAAAAATCTTATTTAATCTAAATTCCATTCTAGCTGCTCAAATTCTACGGAAAGAGCGCGGATTGGCTTAATGTTAATCGACCTGAACTTCCGGGTGTTGATGTAGCCAATGAAACACGCTGTTGTTGTGCAAGTCCCGCCCAAATCCGATCAGAAAGACGTCAGGATGTTTAAAGCACTACTACAATATTTACTTGAAAAAATAAAATAATAATAATAACAGTAAAAAAAAAATCAAGAATTCATTTCTTTCATTTAAAATTCGCAAGTGTTATTTTGTGATTAGGAAAACTAATTTATTTACTATTTTAATTTAAAAATGTCAAAATGTTCCTTAATTCCTTACCACATAGCTTTTATCTGTAGTGTACAAGTCATTAATTTAAGTTAGTCATGTTAATGTCATATCTATTATGTTCTTTGTATGCTGTTGATGCTTATTTGCTCTTTCAATTCCCAAAAGCAAAGTTATGAGAATAAAGTACTGAAACCAGCAGCTGTCTTTTCTTCTTTATTGTTTTTTTTTGTTGTTGTTGTTATTTGACTTTAGCAATAAAGCCAAATTCTGTCAACATCACCTCTCTACTGATCTCAACAACAGAAGACACATGAGAGATGAAAACATGGTACAGTGATTAACCCTTCAGTCACAATTCAGCAAAACAGATGATTTGAAGAACCTAAGGGTTTTGGTGAATTGTTGAATCTGGAACAGAAATCACTTCTTATATATTTATATATATAAAATCGAGCGCTGAGATGCTCTGTTTATTTGATTGACTGGAAAACCTTGTGGGCCACCTGCAGAAAACAAACAGAGAAGAACAAGTTATAATGAACATAAAAAAAATATTTTCAGAAACAAAAAAAATCGGTCACAAAAATGCATAATTTTCAGAACATTTTCCACAGAAAAAAATACCAGCATACAACTTCGTCATGACAAATAAGATATTAAATACTGATAGAATTAATAATTTTGGTTAAACTACTGTGGTGTGACTTCAAACCTAATCTGTAAACAAGTCACCAGCATCTTGGCCAAGTCAAAGACTCGTCCTAAAATGCAGAATGTATCTGAACCTCTCTACCATCACTGACAACTAACATCAGCACTCACACAGTGGTCCCGAGCGTGCAGGAAGTCAAACAGCTCCTCCGTACAGTCCTCTGTGGTCTCTGAGCGCGAGCCGACCCTTGTCTCACACGCCTCGAGACGCTCACGAGCATGAACACAATGCTCCGTCTGCTCACACTTCTCCCGCACAGTCTCTAACGGGTCCTGAGCAGCAAACATTCAACAATAATCTTCATCCAACGCAGTATGCATTCACATCAAGACATCATCAAGAGATCATCTACAGCGTTAACTGATGTAAGACTTGAGAATGAGACATAATGACCTGACGGACTGACTAAAATCAAAGTGAATAAGAAAAACGTAAGAATATGTGTCCAGTTTCTCACAAAGTTACAATTCTAGGTGGCACCATACATTTAGAAAATCGTCAAAACTGCACAGCTGTGATGAAGGCAAGTCACACAATCTACTTTTCCAGATGTGAAGATCTTGGCCATGTTTTTACACACGTTATGGAGCCTCCATGTGTGTGTGTGTGCGTGTGTGTGTGTGTGTGTGTGTGTGCGCGCATATATATATATATATATATATATATATATATATATATATATATATGAATATAAAAATGTGAAATTATAATTAAGATGATTAGTGTATATAGCTATAAATCCAAAGTGGCTTACAAAAGACAGAATAGAGGGATAACCTGAGGTCTTGATCAAGGGCAAGACGGTATATAAACTACTAAATATGATTTAGAATTAATTAGAATTTATTTGGACATATTATGGCAATAGTATATTGATCTATAATACATACCACCATATCCTCCTCCTCTTCTTCTTCTTCCTCCTGAACACAACACAGTGCATTATTCGGCTATATATAAATGCATTTGTAAATAAGTAGTATGAAAATAACAACAACAACAAATATATATGATACCCAGGATATTGTATTTGCTCATACAAGAAAAAGATAAAATATCACGCAACAGTTTAGACGTCAGACGCATAAGATAAGTTTATACACTGTATGTACATTAGGTTCAGTGTATAGATCAGGATCGGCCTGTTAACCAGAGCGGGTTTAAGACACATAAACCGGCTACTTTAACACACCAAATGGCATTTAAATCGCTCCGTGAAACATTGTATGGTATCATACCTCCTCTGGCTCTCCATTCGTGATCATTTTATCTTCGAAAACCATGTTTTTAGCTGAGATTTCCTGATGTGACACTCGACGGAGGACAGCGTGACCCTTTCCGGAAGTTGTGTTCAAAGACTTTTGTTTTTTGCAAAGAGACGGTCCACCTCTGTTAACTTCCGGTTCACTGTCTATTCACTTCAGCTGTAAATATTAGTCCTGCCATCATCGTATCATTCTGCATTCGACACAGGGTAAAATGAGGTAAAAAATTTTTTCAAAACATCCTTTTCTTTGAGTTGCAATTCAATCTTAGTATTTTAAACCAAAAAAAACAACAAAAATAATTCACACCTCTTTACAAAACATTACCATTTATTTTAATTTTTAAATATTATTTATTTATTTATTTAATTATTAATTAATTAATTTAATTTTTTGCAGAAATTTAATTCAAAAAAAAATTAAAAAAATAATACAGAACAAAGAACATATGGAGCAATGCAGAGGAGAGACGAAAATATTTACAAATTACAATCAACTTAAAATTTTTGTGGATTTCCAGGAAGTGGAAGGAAAGTTGGAGCTCTAGTGCGCACAGTTTCTGTTGATTTTCTACACTGTTGCACAGACACACACACACACACACACACTCTCTGTGGAGCAGTTATGCACCGCTTTAATGTACAGCAGCTTGTTTTAGACATGAATATTAACTGGACGCCGGTGATTACAGCCACGGTTTGCGGTACAGGTGCATTATATCTTTTCTTCAAATGGAGAAAAAACCAAGAGATTCAAAAGAAAATACTAAACGCACGAAAAAGACGAGATACATCTCTCCTGCTGGCTGAACAAGCGGTGCAACAATTTAAAATACAGGTATAAAAGCTAACATGCATATATTATTAATGTAATGTACATCGAATATGCATTGTGTGTAGAGTAACGTTAAGTGTTTATGAATGTGCCTGTCGTGTATTAAAATTATATTGTCGCATTATATGGTGTAAGTTGTGACAATGGAATCTAATCTTTCTATCTTTAAGCAGAAGTGTACTGAATTTACTAGTTTGACACATTTAACTAGACTAACATATACAAGCACTGCTAGAAAGGGGGAAAAACTATTGTGTAATTGGACTTTTGGCACAAAACCTTCTTGTTGCTCATCAAACACTTTAGACAACTAGCCCAAGCCTCCTCTGTTATTTATTGATCGCATAGGATGTGTGTTTCTCACGTCTTTCCAGAACCCAGGCTTTGAGAGCAGCTCTATCGTGTCTCTGTCTCTGTCTGAGCTCGCTGGGAAACTAAAGGATGGCTCCCTGCAGCCAGACGCTGTGCTTCATGCCTTCATGGAAAAGGTTGAGACTGCTACCTTACTTTACATGTGCATAGTGTTTGATATTTATGAGTTTATGGCCAGCTTCAAAGGTTTACACTTTTGAGACATTGAGCTTTGTCTTATGCAGTCTATTCCATGCAACATTTACTAGTAGATTTACTTATATTTTACATGTATCATAAATGTAAGCTATAGTAAAAATAAAAAATATCTCCCCTCTTAAAAGAGGATAAGCAATAATAAAATATAAGAAACTAAACCTATTGCTATTATGGTGTTGCAAATATATATATATATATATATATATATATATATATATATATATATATATATATATATAATTTTATTTAAATGTTTTTCAGTGTATTATTTTTGCTTTCTTTACTTTGGGATTATGGGATGAGTATGGAAAAGTTTACAGGAGCAGCAGGAAAGGAAATTGCTTATTGTTGAGATGTGTGATGGTGTGCTTCAAAGGCTCTGGAGGTGAACAGGGATCTGAACTGCAGCACTGAGATCTTAATGGAGTCTGTGGTGCAGCTGGAAGACATCAAGTCTCAAAAGAAAGGTCTTCTGTACGGAGTGCCCATCAGCATCAAGGACAACATCTCATATGAGGTGAATATTATGGTAAGACGAATTCAAAGAAGTGTCTTCCTGTTTGAGGTGTGTGTAACATCAGTTTGTGTGAGCAGGGTCATGACACTTCCTGTGGTGTGGTGAGTAAGTTGGATCAGCCTGCGCTCGCGGACAGTGTGGTGGTCAAGGTGCTGAAGAAGCAGGGTGCGATCCCCTTCATCAAGACCAACATACCACAAGGTCTTCTCAAGTGAGTAAAATCTACATCACTCTGGGAAAAACTAAAATGGGAAATCCTGGTAATATTAAATGATTTGAAGGCCAAGAAGAGAGATGAATCTTAAGCCACCAGGAGTGTATGAAGAGACCATGTAGTTAGTTGCTCATTTGCTGGAGCTTAGCCATAAAAGGTGTTTTTTTTGCAACATCATTCATGATATTTAAGCTCATTTATCCTCCCTCTGACAACTCAATGTAAAATCTCATTTTCAACAAGGAAAAAAATGCTATATTTATATTGTAAAGAACAGTTGTATGTATAAAACAATGTGTGTACCGGTAGTTTATTTTAATTTTTTTAAAATAAAATATTGTGCCCAGACAGGATGGAAACTAAATCCATAAAAAAAAAAATAATAATAAATAAACTTTGAATTTTTTTTATAATAAAAAAAATAATTATATATATATATATATATATATATATATATATATATATATATATATATATATATATATATATATATATATATATATAAAAATAAGGTAAAATTAAAGTTTTATATTTCAGCTGGTTGCCAAGGCAAAATTTTTTATTTTTGTTTAGTTTAACTTGTTAAATTATTCAATCTAAAACAAAACAAACAAAAAAAACATATAGACATATGTTGTTGTTTTTTTCATGAAAAATTACTACAACTTTAACTAAAATTCACCTGAAACCAGAAATAGAAAATGAAGATATTGAATGAAAACTAAAATAGAATCTCAATGATACCAAAACAACAATGTAAAAGTTTGAGAATTTGGGATGAAAAATACATGGGTTTAAGATAGGTTTAATTTTATTTCATATTATTTAATTCTTTCTTTTTTTCCTTTTATGAAGAATATAATTTCTTACATTTTCCAGGAGCCTTTATTTATTAAATTCAACTGTTCACCTCAAAAATCTATTTCTGTGTTACTATTCCTTTAACTAGTTTGTGCTTCTAAAAGTACTTCAGTTCTCTCCTGCAGACCTCAGTATTCATAACAGAACAGATTCTTTATTTAAATGAAACGTATCGTATTATGACACTATGGTCTGCTATGACATCGAATGCAAAGTATCTAAGGTTTAGCTTGTGCTGAAATCATGATTTTCCCAAGATCCTGTACAGTTCAAAAAACAAAGAGTGGTTTAACACCATTCATTAACACCTGGGGCTCCACAATCATTGTACATTTTATGATGAATAAAAGTTGATTTTAATGATCTCAATCACAAATACCAAGTTTTCCACCACTCGGGAACAGAGAGAGTGAAGGTTCTGGAAAGCTACTTTGTACCTTTCTATCCACTGTTGTTACTAACTCAAACCCTCTGTATTTGCATCTACTGTAGTTATGACTGCAGTAACCCCATTTATGGACAAACCTTGAACCCCTGCAACCTTCAGAAGTCCCCTGGAGGTTCGTCCGGAGGAGAGGCAGCTCTGATTGGAGGAGGAGGCTCTTTGCTAGGCATAGGCACTGACATTGCTGGGAGCATTCGTATCCCAGCATCCTTCTGTGGGATTTGTGGATTTAAACCCACTGCAATGAGGATAAGGTTCATCATATGCCTCTTAAATCTAATTTGTGTGACAATACTGTATGCGGTGAGGAAAAGTTTCATATTCAAAAGCAAAGGGTTCACAGTAGGTATTTGAAGTGTACTGCTTTAATCTAAAAAACTAATATATGTTGAGATAATAGAGAGAGAGAGAAATATATATCAGTCTTGATACTGTTTGTATTGTGAAAGTCATCTTTCAACTTTCACCTTATTCAACCTGTTTGCTTTTTTCTGCTTTTTTTTTATTTATTTGTTTACTTTTTTTATTTAACTTTAGTGCTCGTGGAATCAGTTCTTGCATCAAAGGCCAGAAATCAGGTCAGATCATGTTTGTCATCATGCTGTTCTAGTTCTGGACTTTGCACCAACAGAACATCATGTTCTTTACTTTGTGTAATTGTAACATTGTGTTGGTGTGTGCAGTGTTGTCCTCTTTTGGCCCTTTGGCTAGGGACGTCGAAAGCTTGTCACTGTGTATGCAGGCGCTGCTCTGCCAGGACATGTTCTCCTTAGACCCCACCGTCCCTCCCATACCATTCAACCAAGAGGTTGCACATTAAATATCACACCCCAGATACCTTTACTTGTTGTAAGTTATGCAAATGCAGAATCTGTGATACTTTGCTCTTGTTAAACAGATGTATGAGAGCTCCGAGCCCCTGAGGATTGGTTATTATGAGAATGACGGGTATCTACAGCCGTCTCCGAGCATGGCCAGGGCCTTCAGGGAGACTAAGGACCTGCTGGAAAGAGCGGGGCACACGGTACACAGACACACTGTAACCCTCTACATTGGGAGTAAATCACTCACATATGCGACTAAATCTACACCCCGGCGACTAAATGATGTCTAATATTAGCCAATGGCTAATAAATGATCTGATTTTACTTGCCAGTGTTGAAGGCTAAGTATAAGTTTAGCACAGATATATTTTCACTCGCAAACACTCTCTTCACAGCTCTTCAGAGTTTCACTCTCCATCAAGCGCTCTGTGCTGTTTTCAAGTTCATCTCAATGGATGCGCAGCGCAGTATTTAATGTACCGTAAACTCTAGTGTGAAGGCGCACAAATCGCCGTCGCTTTCTCTCACACACCTGCAGAGAGAGAGAGAGAGTGAATTGACGTGATGCATTAAAACAGTATTATTTGTTGTATTTTCCTGTCAAAATATCGTCAATCCTATGGAACACTTCAGCTTTCAAAAACAGCAGGGTTTTCCGGTAGTGGGTGGAGTTCATGTGCAAACGGCAATCTCATTGGCTGGCGCTCACCTGTTATCGTCCCTGTTTTCAGCAAATCAGTTCGAGCGAAAGCACAAAACCTGATTTATATTCATGAATCCAGCAGCTCAGTAAGCCTTGGTGTGTTTTATAGTTCTTATTAGTAGAATTGGTATCATTATTACCAGTATTTTTTTTGTAGTTTTTTCCCCCAATTTCTTTTCTTATTTTTTTTTTACAGAAGCACTGAATGACCAAAAAGCACCACCACCAGTCCAGTTAAAATGACTAATATGCATTAAAACATGGTCATCACCAGGGCCGTTGCTGGCCAAATGGGTGCCCTAGGCAGGATTGTATTGTTGTGCCCCCCTTCCTCAAATATGATGAGAACAAAACAAAACACATACTTTAGGGTTGAAAATGTTAAATGAAATAAAAACTTTAATAAAATAAGCTAATAAATAAATGAGTAAATTGTATTATTTACAAATTACAATTGTAGCTCTCGACATTTACCTGTGGCTATAACTTTATTATGACTCTTATTTATTTTATAGTTTATTTTATATAGTTTATTTAAATTAAATGTTTGGCAAATAGCCTAAAGAAGGATTTGATTGTCCTGTAAGTGTAGCAGCAGCAATTACCTTTTACAGGCATTTGAAATAACATGTTTTGTACATAAATTATTTATTTTGTATTAGCCTACATTATGTATTTTCAACAGTGTTATTAACCAAATGCCTCATTGTTTTTATATAATGCATTTTAAGTTTTTAGTTTTAATAACAAGAACAACAACAAAAATATTACAGTATATTAATACTTCTTTGTCAATTGTTATTTGAAGTAACAAAACGATGGGTAATTTGCAGTTACCATGGCTAAAAAAGAACAATAACTTTTGGTGTTATTCTTGTTAAAACCATGGCTAATTTTTGTAAGGGAACCTGGAAAGTCAGAGAGAATACTAGATGCATTTGTGGTGGTGAAATTATTTCCAACATTTAAACTTATTATTATTAACATCAACAGGCAAAAAAAAACCTTTCACAGGAATCTGCCTGAAAGTGACACAAAGGCCTCGTTTTTACCTAAGTGATTCACAATTTATTTGAATAAATATTTAAAATCTATAAGGTGTGCATTGTAGCGGACACCTAAATGAATATTTTTTTTACAGTTGTTTTTGACTGTATTTCTCCTCAAATGCTATTGAGCTTCAAACTTGCATTTGAGCCCATTCAGTTGTGAAAAAGTAGCATCATTTACATATGATTTTAATAAATATAAAAAAAAATTAAAGGTGTGCATTATAGTTGATGATGATTAGATGAACAATTAAGTTGGTTTTTTTTGACTCCATAATTCTTCTCAAGTACTATTGACATTAGAAAAGTGTATTTTTTTTAAAACTTTTTTTGTGTAACCTTAGAAACGTTTTCTTAATTTGTGAATATCGAACATACAGCTTGTTTTTTTTTAGTTTCTTTAGTTTTCTTTTCTTTTCTCTGTGCCGGATTGCTGATGTCTTTGCTCATCCACTGGGCAGAGATGTCCATCCATCAATTATGAACATACAGATGCAAACATGAGATGCAAGCATTCAGCGTTTTCTTTTTTCCTTTGTTTTTTTGAGCACCTATGATGCCGCCCCCCTGAGAGTTGGTGCCCTACGTAAACTGGATACTCTGCGTATAGGGAGCGGCGGTACTGGTTATCAAGCTTACTTCTAATTACTAAAGTTCTATTCTTAAATAATACTTGATTATTATAAAGCCTAACTGATTGATATTAGTAGTGTACTTTCAGATATTTGAAAAAAATGCGCTATTTTACAAATATTTATCATATAATCAATCTGGCTAGTAAACAAAAATATTTACTAGCCAATGGCGATTCAATTGCCAAGGTGTCTGTAGAAGGTTGTACCGCATTAACTGTTATGTAAACCAGTGGCAGATTGTAGTTAAGAAAGAAACACCATGTAGCAGTGGTTATGAATCGATCGTGAAAGTCCACTGTAGTCGACTCCATACATCTAAGGCTCGAAAGCTGTGTCAAAAGACTGCTCTGATGATGTTCAGGTGTGTCGTTCACCTTTCAGCTGGTTCCATTCCAACCGCTGCGGCTCTACCACGTCTTCCATGAGTTGACTATCAGAGGGATCATGGCAGACAAAGGTCGGACCCTCATCAGTCATCTGTACGTCTGTTATCCGTGCATTTAGATTGACATTAAAGTCACTGTTGCCACGTCTTATTCATAGTAACCACGCATCTGTTGTATATTGTGTGCGTTTTGTGTGATTTCAGGAAGCCAGGTCCCATTGACCCGTGTATCCGCAATCAGGACGTGATTTTGAGCACTCCAAGCTTCATAATGAAGCTCATTTCTTTTGTTCTCAAGCCTTTTGTGAGTGATGTAATTGCAATTGTTTCCTGCTTCTCATTAAGCAATCAGTTGTTTTGGAAAGAGGATATTCAACCTAATATGTTTTTCTCTGGTCTTGATGTTTGTACTCTTCAGTGTCCACGGATGTCTGCAAGCATAGATGCTACTCATGGAGTTGGGTCAGTTATAGAGATGCACATTTTATTCATTTGCATAATTAACATAATTATGTTGATAAATATGATTTGGTAGAGTGTTATGTGAGTTGGTTACAATAACAATATATTATTATTATAATGTTTTTTACAATTTAAAATTGTAGAAAAATTTGAAATACACTACCGCTCAAAGATTGGGATCAGTGAGATTTATTTTATTTATTTTTTCAAAGAAATTAGTACTTTTGTTCAGAAAGAATGCATTAAATTAATAAAGCAACAATAAAAATGTACAATATAAAAAATAAATACGCAGCAGTATAACTGTTTTCAGCATTGATAATAATCAGAAATGTTTCTTGAGCAGCAAATCAGCATATTAATGTAACCTTTGACTCGCTTAATGAGTTCACTAGTAAACCATATAAGAACAGACCAGCAGTCAAAGCGGGGTTTGTTGCAAATGCTTTTACACAGTAACTTTATTAAAAATAACAAACTTATTGAACAAGTTAAAAATGGAAACGGGTAATACACCAATTCATCCAACTTCAGCCGAGTATTTTCTCTCACATGATTTAGTGTACATTATGCTGCATAGTTGCTATATCCTTTCTGACACACATTTCACCGTTCAGTTTCCCGTTCTATCCTCTTCCTTTAAAACATCCGCATCATGAGACACAGAAGACTGGAGTAATGATGCTGAAAATTCAGCTTTGATCACAGGAATAAAATACATTTCAGAGTATATTCAGATAAAAATAAATAAATAAAAGTTCAATTGTAATCAAATTTCACAGTATTACAGTTTTTGCTGTATATTGATCAAATAATTGCAGCATTGGTGAGCAGAAGAGACTTCTTTCAAAACATAAAAAATAAACGTATCAATCACAAACCTTGAATGGAAGTGTATTTTCACACAAAACTGAAAAAAATAAGTATTTACTTTTAAAATTAATTATTTACCCTTCAAAACCTCAAAAGTGTTTTTTTTTTCCCTCTTGTTAAACATTTTTTCCATACAGCAAAAAAAAAAAAAAAAAGCATAGTATATATTCACAGTCTTCAAAAGTCTTCTGATAGCTAATAATACATAAATTAACTTTTTCTTTTTTCTTTTTCAGGTCTGTGGCTGAATTGTGGAGAATACATGCAAATATTGAGGTAGTTTTTTATTATATAGATTTTTTTATGTGGTTTTTCAACAGCTTTCCTCGACACTACTGTAGAAATGATTATCAACTTTATCAAGGGAAAAAGAGCTAGAGGCATAACATTTACAGACCTGGCTTTATGTTTTTTTTAACTGAAGTGGGCTTATTGCTGAAGTACATTAAATGATGAAAACCAGCATACACCTTCATGGCTTCTTCACATCTGCATATCCTTACTGAACCAATAGCTGTTGCACAATTCTCATCTAAAAACGTCTTGTTTATGATATTATGTGTCCTTGTTCAGGTGTATTATAGTGACTCTGAGTAACATCTCCCTGCAGTTGATCACATTCCTGTTCCTTGCACACACTGGATATGAAAGATTCTTATTCTGATGTGATTTTCTGTTTTCAAATCTGTAGGAGTACATTCATGAGGTGATAGCGGAGTGGAGGAGACTGAATCTGGATGTTTTGTTGTGTCCCATGCTTGGACCAGCCTACAATTTCACTTACTGCGGGAGACTCAACAGTACTGTCTTACCTCATATCTACATTAACATTACATTTAAATTATCTTTGTGTCCGTAAGCTCGGGTTTGACAATTTTTATTCTATAATCTTCTTCTTAATCACTGTACCACATCTTCTCTTGTGTTTTAGCTTTAAATTCCTACAGCATTACTAGTTATCACTACCTTTACCTTTTTTTTTTTTTTTTAACCTGTCATATATCTCCCTTTGATTACATCTCCTTGATGGTTTTAAAGGTATAGTTCACACTCAGACCATCCGAGATGTAGATGAGTGTGTTTCTTCATGGGAACATATTTGAAGAAGCATTGCATCACTTGCTCACCAGTGGATCCTCTGCAGTGAATGGGTGCCGTCAGAATGAGAGTCCAAACAGTTGATAAAAACATTACAATAATCCACAGCACTCCAGTCCATCAGTTCATGTCTTGTGAAGTGAAAAGCTGTATGTTTATAAACAAAAAATAAAAAATAAAAAAAATCAAGAATTTTTTTACTTCAAACCATTGCTTCCAGCTAAATTAAAATAAGTCTTCTCTCTATAATATAGCTTTCTCCATTGAAAAAGTCTCATCCAAATCAGTAGTTGTCTCATCCAAATCAGATCAAGCACCGTTTACAAGCCAAAAAAGTCTCTCATTCTGACGGCACCCATTCACTGCACTGCATTGGTGAGCAAGGGATGAAATGCTACATTTCTCCAAATCTATTCAGAAGGAGAAACAAACTTCTACATCTTGAATAAAAGCTTACTTGTTCAGATGAGGAAGCAAACTTCTCTATATATCCTGAATGCCCTGAGGTTGAGTACATATGCAGCAAGTTTTCATTGAGTGAACCATTCCTTTAAATGAAACATGTATTATTACATTTGAACTGTATTTAACTTGTAAAGCTAAGGGGAACAAAAGCTTCCATGCTTTACCTGTGTGCAAATTTTATACTTCCTGTTAGGGATTTACTTAAAAGACTGGGCTGATGTGGATTGTGATTCTGTGGTTTAATTTTACTTTTTAACTGGACCGTAATGATTTGAGCATCACATAAGATCAGTAAGAGTTAATTTTCTCGGCTCTGAAGGTGCTCTCAGTTACACCAGCCTGTATAACCTGCTGAACTTCCCTGCCGGGACGGTGCCTGTGTCTGCTGTGACGGAGGAGGACGAGGCACAGCTCAGTCACTACAAGGGTGCCCATGGGGACATGTGGGACAAACTCTTCGTTAAGGTGCGTCTTCACAGTTCAAGTATTAAATTGCCATTAAATGCATGTGTTTTGGTCAGTCTTTGTAATCTTTGTGTGGGTTGAATGCCTGACCACCACATGGAGGCAGTATAGTCTATAGTCGATTACAAAGAATTACAAAGAAGGAACCACACTGCAAGCGGCAGGCTGACATTTGTTTTATTGAACTATAAACTTTATATTTTTACTAAATATCCATATATGACACTGTATTTTTGGGTTATTCTAACCTAAGAAGACTGCACTATTTGCTTCCATTTTTATTATTGCTATTAATAATAATTTTATTACAAACAATTAAAAGGTGTCAAAAATAGTTTTTCCATGTCCATTTCTTTTTTTATATTAGACCAAACCTAAATAAAGGATGACAATCTTACATACTCTGAGTTTTTTGTTTATATTCTGATATATCTTTTTTTTTTAATGTGTTGTTACAAATAACACATTATAACATGAAAAAAAATTGAAATAATAATTCCAAGCATGCTTTGTCTCATCTCCATAACATTGTTACAATTGATGTAGAATGTAGAAATTAATACTTTCTTTTACTGTGAATAATGTTTCATTTTGTTCATAAAAATGTTTTTCTTGACGGTTTGGGTTAAATACATATGAAGACTATATAAGAAACTTATGAGCAAAACATTATCACTCTTTTAAAAACGATCAATTCTAACCATTAGTTATAAAGCTGGAATGTCAAATGCAGTGCATTAAAAAAAGCCTAAAGTTTTACATTATTTTCATTTTAATGTTATTTTATGTTATATAACATATTAGACTATTTACTGTAATGGTGATTACTGTGAACATGTAGATTGGTTGACATTTAGACAATTTTTTTTTTATTTACAATTAATTTTGAATAACAAAGCATACCCAAGTTAATGGTTAATTATATCAATAATTTGGCATGGAATGCAAATGTGGCACAAAAACAGTGTGTGTGTACATCTTTAGCTAAACTTGTAAGGTGGCGAAAATCCTCACTTACGGTACATAATGAAATATCATGACATCTAACTAGTGAGGACATTGTGTGTGTCATCACTAGTTAAAAAGTCTTATTCAGTCAAATCATGTTTCATTATCACTGTAGTGTTTTCACAAGTTTCTGTAATGTTAGATGAAAGGCCATATAAAATCTCATAACCTGACGAAAAGAAAAACAGTGGAAGTCAATGAGATGTCCTCACTAATATAGTGTAATGTGTGTGTGTGTGTGTGTGTGTGTGTGTTTTCAGGCGGTGAAGGGTGGCGTTGGTCTCCCTGTGACAGTGCAGTGTGTGTCTCTGCCGTGGCAGGATGAAATGTGTCTGCGCTTTATGAGAGAGGTAGAACATCTCACAGCCAAGAACAAACTCACCAGGAAACATTAATGACTGAAACTCTGCTCTGAATGTTTGTGGGCTGCTAGCGGTTCTACACTCAATCTGCGACCGCAGAAACATCTACGGATTCTACAAGTTCTATCTTACAATTAAATCATACTAATTAAAAACTTATGGGTATGTTTTTTGTTAAGAACAAGTTCTGCTGTGTGTTAAGGTTTTGGAAGAATGGTACTCTAACATGTACTGAATTTTTTTTAATTGTTAAAATAGTTTTTCTTATTTCAAAATAATATACTGATATGATTATAATTGAGCCATTCGTATCTCTTTGTCTTTAGATTTTGTAATAACATTTTTGTGAAGATTTTTCACCGCTGAAATTTTACACCTTTAAATAATAACAACTCTCAATCATTCTTCACAATGTTAGGAATATTTATATATCACAATGAAAAATGTGTTTGCACTCACTACAGAAGCAGTAAAGCTTCATCAAAATTGAATGAAGATTTGAATGTTTTTCTTCATTTCTGTATCATATTGTATAATTGAATGCTTCACAAATTCATTAAACTGAAATGAATCAGAGCTGTAGTGCATCACATGTTCACTGGAAAACCATCGTCACTGAGATGAGCAACACTCATTTCTGTGCCCTGAATGATGACTTTGGTTAGAAAGGCTTTAACTGGACTTAATGACACATGACTCTATCAGCTCCGCCGTTATGTGAATATTTGCCTGTTCTGGGTTTTGCACACATTTGACATTCTTCATTTACAGTCATCAAAGATGGGAACATTTAGACATTTAGGACATTTAGATTTCCTATCATTTTATTGTTCTCTTTCCTGTTTCACTGTTGAAATGGATCCTAATTCTAATTCTGGCCTGGAAGGTAATGTATTCAACAACAACAAAACATTGCTTTAATAATGTAACCTTGACAAACGTTCAAAAGTTGAGGATCGGTAAGAATCTTTTTTTTTTTTTTTTTTTTTTTTTTAATGAAATTACAACTTTTATTCAGCAAGGATGCATCAAATATACTGTAGGTCAAAAGGGACAGTAAAGACATTAACATTTTTACGAATTATTTCTATAATATCTATTCACTGTCAAATCGATGTACTAGAATTGATTTCTGAAAGATCATGTGACTCTAAAGACTGGAGGAATAGCTGAAACTGTTGAAAATTCAGCTTTGCATCAGAAATAAATGATATATTCAAATAGAAAACAGTTATTTTAAATATTAAAAATATTTCACAATATTACATAGCACATTATATTATATTTGCCCTCGAAACCTGTCCTTGATATCTGGTTTTCAGTGATTTTCCCAACAATAATTTTAGGCATATCACAACAACTCAACTATGACAGTGTAGATGTATTTGGTCTTGGTGGAAAGGATTACTGCTGCTGTTGGTTATTGCTTTTGTTGTAGATTATTGCTGCTGCAGTGCAAGTACAGGAACTTGAGCATTGAAGTGAGTATTTGAGACATACTACCGCTGCACAAATAGCATACATAATAAGCTGAAGCAGATCTATACAGGTGGAGCTGGGGAAGGTGGAGGGTTTCAGAGGAACTCTAAAAGTGCGCTGCAAACTGTTATAGTGAATGTTAATCAGCCATTTAAATGTAAAACAGTAAGCTCATTTCCTGCATATGCAACATAAACCAGCTTGAACCAAGAAGTTTAACACTGTGAATATCATCAGTTTGCGTTAAAGACCCATCAGCCCACGCAATATAGCATTTCGTGACAGAACTTGGCATTTCTTAAAACTGATCAGTTTAATTTATCCAGTTTCACTTTAAGGTGTCCTTGTTACAGTATAATTATACATAGCTACTATCTATCCCTGGTTACAGACAGGTGATTTTTATTAGGGTCGACCCTAAACTCTGTGTGAAAGTGGGCTTCGAGGCCCCTAGAATCATGCTGGCTAGTGTTTTTCTAGAAAAAATAAAATGCATATTTCATGCTGTACAGACACCTGGCTGGAAGTTGAAAAGTATGTCTGGCCCGGCATGTACAGCCAGATTATGGGATAACGATGATTGTGATGATTTCTGGGATTCAACAGCGTGATTCAGGGTTTGGCGGCTTTTGGGTTCTTATTGCACAAACGGGAAGCATCGCCTCTGGACAGGATTCTCTTTTCTCCCGTTCTGCTTCTTTTCTTCTTTCCTCATTTTTTTTGCGTCACAGCACCCCTACTGCGCTTCTGCTACGTTTGAGTTTTCCTTTCTTTGCTTCGGCTGTGAGCTCGCCCCGAGGCCCTTATAGCCAAATTGGTTTACATTGGGGAGATAAATGCTCTGCAAATGCGCTTAAACACCTACAGTAAAAATGCAGACAGTGCGTATCGGGATTACAGACCGAGTCAGAGAGCTGCTGCTGGTTTCATCCACTCTCTGGAAGAGTAGAGGAGGATTTAACATATCCTTGCCTGTCAGTAGTTCCTAGAATTATATAATGCCTCGTCCACAATAAAAGTCCGGCGGTATTGTGAAAGTATTGTTTTGCAGGGCTGGCAGAGAGAGTCTTCCTCACTTAAACCTCTGAAGTGACGGATGAATTTCTGCTGAGCGGCTTCTTCTGTTGTTTTAGCGCGAGAGCGGTGGAGGAGTTTGATGTTTCATGTCGCTCCTACAGAATGTTTTGCAGAATAAATTATTCTCAGTGTATAGGGTACTGAAAAAGCGAGTGTTTCTTGTGGTATTTTTTTGTGCTACATTATAACTTCTGAAGGATTCACGGTCACTATCGTTTTAAGGACATGTGCTCCTACCTTGAATATTTTGAGCACATAAAAAAATTTTAGGACTGCAACGAAAATATATTTAAAATGTTAATAAAGGGACACGTGGAGCCATTGACTGTTTTTTTTAACAATTTCACACTGTATTAATTAAATAATTCTAGAATCAGTTAAATGTAAACATTTAATACAGTTTGTTGTAACCAAAATACCAATAATATATAGAGAAAAATGTTCTGTATTTATAATAATAGTAATTATATTAGTAATTATAATAAGTCTGAAATACAAGGGGCTCTTATTTTGAAATGTATTTAGCTACTACTTCCAGCTGATTATTCAAAACAGTTAATTTGCAGTCTTAAAAACAAATCTAAAACATTACAATATAAACACCATAAAGTTATCATTGTCACAATATATTACTTTTTAAGGACATGAAGGTATATTCATGCACATACTCCTTAAAGCATTTTACAGTTTGCACACATTTATCTTTAGTCACAAATGTGATTGAAATGCTGGTGCTGTTGGGCCCTGCTTCCTCCCCTCTCCAAAACCGTAAAACTGCCTTGGACTTTTGTTACATTAGATGAATACATTTAATACAAGACCGCCCACATTGATATGTAAATAGCACCTGTTCAGAATCTTGGGTTGTCCTTTCACAGTGAGGCAATGAGGATATTGCTTGATACTATTATTTAACACCAGATGAACCAATTATAGAAGTAAAATAAAAAACAGGAAATAGTCAGAACACTGACGGAATTGTGTGAAAAAAGAAACTTTTTTTCTTTGCTCTGCACCCAATGAGATGGAGTTTTAACTTATAAACTTTATAAATACTTTTATGTAAATGCTTGTTCATGCAAAGCCTCCAATCCTCCGAGTGTTAAAATCAGACGCACTCTGATATTTCCTGACTTTTCTATTTTATGCACACCCAGCAAGGTTAGAACAAAACTCATACCATGCCATTGAAACAGCCCTTTTTCACACTCCTTTATGGCTCTTCTAAAGGTCTTAGCCGTGCAGCAAAGGAGAGCTGTCACTGGGGAACCTGATCCCATTGATGAACTGACAGCCACTGCCAGAATATGATCCTAATCCTGTTCCCAGCATTCTTTAACCCATCGCCATCGCAGTACCGCCACATATTCAAGCAGCTGTCAACTCAGAAAATCCCTATAACAGAGCACAACCCTGATACACATCAAAGAGCTCAAGACAACCTCAACAGCTTAACACACACTTATACGTACAGAGAAAGCACCCAACCCAAAAACGGCGCACACACATTTTTACATTGACATACACACACACAATATTGGATGTAACTGTCAAAGAGGAAATTTAACATCTCATACTTGGCATCAAGTTCATTTTATTATGGTGTAATTACATTAATGATCAGTAAAGGGGTGGTTCTCAACATGTTTTGCTTTGCTTTGGACACAGGATGTTGGAGATTTACACAATAACAAAAAATTGCATGGTTTGTTTAATTTATTTATGCACAATCACTAGACTGGAACAGACTGAATAAGAAAATTGATGGTTTTAGTTTATTTAGTCTTGACATTTAATTATTTTGTTTTGTTTCTTAAATGTGTACAATTACTAAAATGGCATAGACTTAATGCATTTTTAACAAATGGTTACATGCTCTTGATGGTTACCAATTCAGCTCAAACTTTGTTTATCCTTGTGATAAAAACTTGAAGCTGTATTTCATGTAGTCTGGAATTTTTGCAGAAGAAAAGGTTTGAAAGGAATTTTCTTCTTCCTTTTAATGTTGATACATACTTATTTTATCATAAATATTTATGTTTATATAATTAATTAAATTTTATTGTTGCATTTAGCATTGGGTTACACAACCCCCACCCCGTCTATGACAAACAATTTGAGAACCAAGGCATTAGAGATGTTAACCGTTATTATGTTTTTTTACAAAGATCTGGTCTTTTCTCCTCCCTTTTCTTTCTGAAATGTGAATGAAATCCATCTTTAAACGCACTGCGTTGCCAGCATATAACAGGTGTCTGAACACGACATGTCTTCTCACTCCATTCCTTTGTTCTTCCTGAAGTTAATCCACTGGTATCCTGACCCGTGTTAATCTTCTTACTGCGTGAGTTCTGCTGCAGAGCTGCCAAACCTCTGACAGGTGGGTGGAGATGGTCTCGCTGAGGCTGATGTGGCTGATGATTGCACTCATTTTCTGCCACTATGTTTTAAGCTTTTCACTAGATCCGTTATCAGAATCAACACGAATGTGAAAGAGGGAAACAGCCAGACAGAGGAAAGGAACAAATGGAGGAAACATTTTGTTTGTTTGTTAACCAGGTTAAAAGTTTTCCATCTGTTTGTAATGATGCAATGCATTATCATTAATGCATTAAAAATATATATAGTTTTCGAAATTAAACATGAGAAATGAGCATGATTCAAAATCTAATCCAAATGTCTCGTTTTGATTTCTTCCGGATTATTGCTAATCCTAAAATGAATAGTTTTTCTTCAGACAATACATTTTTACAGTATTCCTGTGGTTTACTCTTATTATTTTTTAAATAAACCTCTAATTAGGATTTTTGCTTTTTTATTTAATATTTGTATTAAAACAATTATTTGTATATTATTTCTAATATTTAATAACTCAATTTCCTCAAAATAACACATGTAATTGTATTTTATTATTTTTATTTGTTTCTCTTTTACCTGTGGAAATGTAAGAAATGCATATATTTTTTAAATCACTTTTAAATAGCACATTGAAATAAATGACTCAGTGGCAAAATGTGTGACTTTAAATATTTTCAGACATTTAGGCTGAACAGAAAAGGGGAAATTTGTAAAAAATAATATAAAAATGTAAGTAAATATAGAGATAAGTTTAAGAATACAATTATTACTGTTAGAGGTTCAGATCATACAGTATATGTGGTTTATTCCCTTTCATTCCACTCATAAATTAACATTTATTTAAACAATTCAGGGATATCCGATAGACTCAGGAGCGTCAGTCTGAAGTCTTTCTGAAGTTTGCAGAGACTTCATCCATTCATTTGCTGTCCCTTAACAACATCCACAGTTGGACAGTGAAGACATTTAACCTTCTTTTAATGTACAAACGGGAATCTTCACTAACCTTCTACCAAGGCTGTGGACCTGAAGCTTACTTACAGAAACAAAGTGCAAAGCCAGGGGGTTTGGAAAAGTTAAAAACCTCTGCCATGCAGCCGGACCGAAACGTTTAAAAGTCGTCCAGACTTCTCCACTCAGCCATGCTATTTAATAATGAAACAGCTCCAGCTGTTGATTTGAGCACACTAATGTAATGTAGATCCTGAACACAAGAAATTGGCGTCAGAAATGCATTGATTTGCATCAATAAGTGTCAGTTTGGAAGCACGCCCAAGCCTAGTGATGCAGCATGTTGCTTGGCCCTCAGACGCAGGTTCTCGATGCTTGTGGTTTTGCTGTTGAGGGCCGGTAGACGACCGGATCCCTGCAGCAGAGGGCTGCTCCACATCTGCTGGGATTGGGACAGGCTCTGATAGTAGGGCTGACATGGCAGGGATCCCAGCGGAGACGCCATGTTCACGTTCATGCCAGGATAAGGTAAGGAGGGCGGCGTGGTCACATCAAAGGCAGGATAGTGCATGAGGTTGTTGGTGGCAGCCATGTGCTGGCGAAACTGTTCCTGCAGACGGAACAGACTGAGAGGAGATGAAGCGTAGGAGTTAGTCTGAGTCACTCCGCTGCTCACGCCACTGGAGGAGGGAAGAGCTGGAGAACCCAGCGGCTCATCTGAGGAGAGAGAGGAGACGGTGTAACACTGTTAATGCCAAAAAACCTTTCGGTGAACAGTTTTTAAAAGAAAAAAAAATGTTATTAGTGTGACGGAAATTGCAATAATATAAAGAATCTTTTTTCCACTATAAAGAGCCTTTTGTGCAGTGGAAAGGATCTTAAAGGTCCACAGATGCACTTTTAACCCAATTTGACTTTTGAGTTTTTGTAAGTACTGGTTAACCTTTTTCTTGATATTTTGTGACTTTTTCTGATTTAGAGTCATGAACATGCATACAGAGTTTCAACACTCTGATATGTTGTGGAATGTGCATAAAATGTCTTACGTTTGTGACGTTTCCGGGTCAGTTTCATGGTAAAAGGTATACTATATATATATCTACAGGTATATATAGATATAGATATAGATATATATACAAACACACACACACACATATATTTTTAAAGTGTTTTATGTCATGTCAGTTTCTCAACTCCCTCTACAGGTGTTATCATTTACCTTGATACATGTATTCGATGCTTTTATTCAAAGAAATGTATTATATTTCTTTCATGCAGTTACATTAGGAATCAATCTTGATGTTGATAGCACTTACTGTTGAGTTTCAGAAAATGCCTTTCCAGATTTCTTTTTGTTTTAAATGTTTTAAAAATAGTTACAATACTTTTCATAAAATGTACAATTGTAGAAAAGGTTATTATTAAAAAAAAATACAGTTTAGAAAAAAATCGTTTGCTCTTGTGTTTATTTATTTATTTTGTTATTAATGTTCATTGCTTACTAGTATGTGCGACCAGGAAGACAGAAAGGGTGTGGAAATGATGACAGTAATTAGATTTTTGGTTGAAGTATCTCTTTAGTTCCATTCATTCCTTAATCTATTTGAAAAGTGTTTCTGTTTGAGCATTGTGAAGGAAAGGTCATATATAGTTATTCTTACCTGATTTAGGGCTCATTGGTTTACAAGAAGGTGAACTGTGGTCTGTCGTCAGGGTTGGCCCCTCCTCTTTTGTATCATCTTTGATGGACAGTGATTCATCCTCTCTGTCAGTCATGTCCTCAGCCCCTGACTCCGCCCCTGACTCTTCCGGTGAGGTGACATTCACCTCTTCACTCAACTCACATGATGGAGGGGGACATGTGGGGCCACGCCCATCTGAAGGGGAGGGCGGGGCTTGTGTCTCAGCAGGCGGAGCTTCTTCTTTCCTCTCTTCCTGGGCTCCTTCTGTCCCAGCATCCTTCAGCCGCTGAAGCTGCTCTTTCTGTAGGCTACGCTGCTTCTTGCGGAACTTCGCACGACGGTTTTTAAACCACACCTGTTAGTGTGAAGACATCGGTATTTGTGAAACTTTAAAGACTGTCAATCGCAGAATTAAGGTGAAAATTAAGGGTAAAATTCTTATCTGATTGATATCACCATGCATCCCTGGTTAATTAATCACAGTACACTCATACAGTTGTTTTGTATTAGCCTACACTTTTCTGAAATGATATGTTTGAATATGTAAATGATGTATTGTCTACTTAAGTAATTAGTCAATCTGAATGTTGGTCTTTTTGTTGATCTTCAATTTTGTTTAAGGGTTAACAAAGAAGGCATTTTTGATTTTTTTTTTTTTTTAATCGATCCATGTATCAGAAAACATTATCAATCAGTAAAAAACCGAAAAAAAATTTTCACCATGTTTTAGGGAAAAAAAACACATGTGAATGATATGAACCAATGTCTCTGTAGATACCTTTAAGATTTAAGATTTTTTGTGCATTGTATGTAAGTGCTGCTGAATTGAAGATTTCTGATTCAGTGCAGGAGAAAAAAAAATATTTTGAAAAAATATATGTATTCTAATCGAAAAGCAAACAAATCAAATTGAATAAAATCATCACTTAAGTGTAGCTGGCTGTTTTCTTTCTATTAATCTGAAAGAAGATTGGTTTTGTAAACCTAAAACTTGCCCAGTGCATGGAAATAAATAAATAATAAAAAACATGGTTTTAGCTGTTGTGCCTAAAGGTCTTAAGTTTATAATTTGTAACAATGTAATTCTGCAAGCAACCAGCAGTAAAGTTGTGCACTGGTAAGATTTGGTTGCTTTGGGATTTTTGTTTTGTTTTGTGAACTCACTTGTACTCGAGCTTCAGGTAGGTTGGTGCACATGGCCAGACGTTCTCGCATGACCACATCAGGGTAGTGAGTTTTCTGGAAAGTTTTCTCCAGCGCCTCGAGCTGCTGCGCGATGAAGGCTGTGCGGCTGCGGCGCTGCTTCCTGTGCTGAGAGCCGTAGCGCGCCTCCAAGATGATGTCTGAACATGTGCAGTCATTGAGCATGAAGACTTATACTCAGTTTTATAATATCTATCTATCTATCTATCTATCTATCTATCTATCTATCTATCTATCTATCTATCTATCTATCTATCTATCTATCTATCTATCCAGGGGCGATTCTAAGATTTTGATTTTAGGGGGGCTCAGCCCCCAATAAGGGTATGATTAAAAAATATTATTTTACTATTAGGGTAAGGTTGTATACTACTAACCTTATTGCAATCCACTATTCCATTGTATTCCCTGTATTTCATATATGGGAGTAGGAGTACTGACTGAGCCATATATAACACTGTAAAAAAAAAAAAAACTAATACAGTTTTTTACATGTGACCAGTCACTGGAAAATTTTGAATTGGGAATGTAGATTTTTTTTTTTTTTACAATAAAGACTTCCTGATTCAGTATTAGGACATTCATGTTTATCCTTTGATGATACCACTGCTTTTTCTTATGAAATGTACGTGGAAATTGGCAGAAAATTAAAACAACATAAGGGTTCAATGACTGCAATGAATCTTGGGAACACAGTGGTATTGTGTGTGTGTGTGTGTGTGAGGCTGTCTGTTCTATTCTCACCTGACTGTTGCTCATTTGCAGACCTACTCCCGCACGACAAAAAAAATGTTGTATATCCATCTACAATGAAATATAAATTATTATATATTATTTTTATTATTATTATTATTAATTTTTAGCTTTTTAGCCTTTATAATCAACAATACGGTTGGTTATACATCAAGTCAGCCCCTGAACATTTATTTCATTTCAAATCATTTAACTAACCAGCTAATATTCATTAAGAATATAGACAAAACATGTATTAATGTAATTGTCTATTGGCAATATGTTTAATCTGTTCTATATTTATTTATATTTATTAAAAATAACATCATTATCAATTTCTATAAATCAATTACTTAAAAAAAAAAAAAATCACAGATCCCTTTAGCCTACTCTTACTCTAATATATGTATCATGATACACTAATGATTAATTATTACTTAATACAAAATTATGTTTAATAATAGAAAACAAAATAACTCCACATGATGTTTCTCTCTCTGTGCCATACTTTCAGACAATGATGTGTGTCATTAATAATTTATTTTGCATGGCTGCATAATGTAATGCCGAAATACACAATAATATGTTTTCAATTTCAAAAAGTAAATTAAAATAAATCATGATCGTTTTCTAAAGTATGTTTTCATGGGTGTTAATCGCTTTATTTTTTGTTGGAAGAAAAAAAAAATCTGTCACACTGTGATAAAGGCTGAAAGTGAACGCAGCGAAGACGTACTGGTATTGGATGCGAGAACACACACACCACACGCACACACGCACGCACACACACACACACACACACCTTGTACTCTCTGATGTTCGCTCTGCTCGGCGCCCCTGTGGATTGAAAAACGCGCTGAATCCATGCAGACTCAGATAAGGGGAGGAGCCGGAACTTGATGCAGCTTGCCACCGTCTCAAATGAGATTTTAAAGGGGACTGAAGCGATCACTAATTAATTAATCAAATAATTTTTAGGGGGGCTGGGCATTAGTTTAGGGGGGCTGAAGCCCCCCTAAAAAGGGCCTAGCGACGCCCCTGTATCTATCTATCTATCTATCTATCTATCTATCTATCTATCTATCTAAACGGATGCCACTCTTACCTGCCAGTCTCTCCGCGAGTGTGAGCGCGTGCACGGAGGGCCGGTAGTCGGGCGCGTGCTGCGCGTGCTGTGCGGCCTGTTGATGTAGGTTGTACATGGCACTCAGAGAGTTCATGGCGTGCAGAGAGTAGCCGTTCACCCCGTAGTGCTGCATCGCGTGCCTCTGATAAACGACAGACAATGCACATAATCAGTCTAATGTCATGACTAAAACAATCATTAGTTTATGAGTGCATGGTGCTTCTGAGGTTGCAGCTTTGCGTCTATAAGTATTATATATATATATATATATATATATATATATATATATATATATATATATATATATATATATATATATATATATATAACATATTTATATTCATGAAGAGAAACGAATAATGCAATTCAGAAATGTATTGTAGCTAATAACCTATTTTGCATATAGTTTAAAACGTTTAAATATGCCACGTGCTGCACCTGTATCTTTTTCATAAATAGCCTAGGCTACTGTAAATATTTTTTTCCTCCGCATGCAGTATAATTTTACTTTCAATTAAATTATTTATACTCCTGATAAATAATAGAATACTTATTTCTCATATGCTGTTTTCACAGAATGTGCACTGCAATAGAATAGAAGTTTCTTACAACAAAATATGTTGTGTATCAGTCGGTCTCTTACACAAACAATATGTGGTTATAAATGAACTTTATAAATTAATCTTGTAAAACGCTTATTAACGCATATTTAATAGCTTCGAATAATATTTTTAGGATACGTATTTTGTCATTTTATTTCATTTATTTTGAATCATATTTAATTAGTCTTCTGTGCTACTTGATGCTAAGGTTTACTTGTATTCTTTTAAGCAAAGAATCGGGTGAATAATGTAGGCTACTGACTTTTTGACATAACCGGCAAATATTATAACGATAGCCTACATTGCGTCTATTCACCTTTATACAATTGGGAGGGGGAAAACTTAAGAGAAAAGAAAATAATAATCTTGGGATATGAAAGAAGTAATAGAAGAAGAAGATAGGCTATATTCACAATTGACGCTATCGATGACGAATGTTTTCGTTTATTTTGCAAACAGCCGTGAAAATCTCTGATCGACAGGTCGTCTATCAAATTAAATATAGGCATAGCATACATGATTAATTCAAGGTATGTTTAAAATATTCAACAATTCGTATTAGGCCTAATTATTGCGCATTCTCTTTAACAAGAAGGGCATAAGTTTTGACTATATCCATGTGTTTTGAATGTATAAGGTCTTTAATCGATGATAATTGGCTACAGAGGGAATAATCTCTTTATTAGTCATTATTATTTTTTGAAGCAGGAATAAGTGTAAGCAGCCTGCGGGTTTAGGATTTAGTCCTCACTAAAGAGCCCATGGCAAGTGTGTCACTGACACCAAACTCCTCAATGTAATCATATTCAAGCCACATGGGAATATTTTAATTCGGCTGAACAAAAAGTGCTTTGCTAAACATTTACTTTGCCCTCCCAGTGTTAATCTCAGTTGGTGCTCTTTATGTCCTTCATCTCCGCTGGGCTGCATGGTTTCACTGGAGATGTGTGCATTTATAAGCGCGTCTAATGTTGGTGCAAATAATATTATTACCAGTCTGACATGATGGAGCGCAAGGCAGTTTGTGTTGATGACACTTGGTGCACCTTTTTATTATTACTATTACAAATTTTTAGCCATAACAAGACGACACATATTTTTCCTTTTTTTTTTTTTTTTTAAATAAATTTGGGCGATCGGTAAAGACACTAAAATGCAGATACATAAACATATATTTGTGTCTTAAATTTTTGTTCTTAAAATTTTCATTGTACACTGCTCAACAATCAGGGCTGAATGTAGAAGCTGCATAAATATTTGAATATATTTAAAACTCATGACATTTACTTCACACAGCCTAGGCCTAATATCTAAATGTAATTTTAATAATTTCTAACTAAACTGAATATGCATTAACGAATGCTCCGTCGAGCATTAAGATAAAAAATAAAAATAAAATAAAAATGGTTAGGAATAATATCTAAATAAAATTTCATTTAAAAGGTCAGAATTTGATTGAATATTACTAAATCATCCCGATTTACACCCGCCAATGTAATTTATCAATCCGATAAATATAAATATTTATAAATAGATCAACAAAAATGCACATAATGCAACGTTTGTTAAAATCATTTTGAGTTTTCCATTTTATTAGTCTAGACTTTAAAAAAAGACCTAAAGTCATAAATAATAGGCCTACCTTGATAATAGACTGAACAAAACAAAATTTAGATTTCAACCTCAGTCAAAAGCAATTAGATTTAAGCGTGATACTTTTTCAGTGTTCTGTTTTAACTGATGACAGCAGATTTTCACAGGTTCATAGGAATTTTGAAAGTGGTTACTCACCTCTCTGGGAAGTTTTCTCTCTCTCTCCTCGGAACAGTAACAACGTCTTTGTAGCAACTGAAATAATTTTTCCCAGTCTGTATATCCTGTTGTAAGCCCAAAATATCCGAGACTGTTTGCAGCTGCTGTGTTCTGAAGAATGTTTGATGTTGGTCCTCAAAAAATATCACAGCCTCCCCGGGTCAGAGCGCCAGGAGGCCCCGCCCACCAACCAATGAGGAACGCGATGAGATCACAGAAGAACCTCAGTGGTCAGTTTCAGTGTCAATCAAGTTGTTTTCCGTCACCTTCAGTTCCAGCAGTCCATGGGTTCATGCTGACCTGTGCAAAAGGGATTCTTTTCTGCCTGTCTTTATACGACTAAATCTGTAAAAATATATATATATATATATAAAATAATAATAATAATAATAATAATAATAATAATAATAATAATAATTGGACAGAAATAATTAGAAGTAACAGTTTCTGTTATCATAAATAATAATCTAAACGTTTTAAAAAGCTAAAGATTTTTAAACGTCTGATGCTTAATTGCATGTTATGCTTTTAGGACTTTCTCATGAATGAATATGATTTATTATTTTTACACCATTAGCAAACTGCAAAAATAGTCAGATTAGGAATTAAACTATAGAATAGGCAGAATCTCTCCCGGACTGGAGGATTTACAGAGACAAGCCTTTAAAACAGTCTCAAAGTGACGGATGGTAAGAAGATTAAACCAATAATGCCCTTCTCTTCTCCAGACAAAAAAAAAAAAAACCTGGAAATAAGAAGTGGTCTTTAAATGTAAAGCTTGCATATTTTGTTGATATGCAGGGTGATATTTTCAGTCATGGCAAATACATTAAAGCCTTTATTCATGGGACACGGGAGAGAGAAAAAAATATTTTATAATAAAATAAAATAATTTTATTTTTTCATGTATTATGTATAAAAAAAATAGTATTGCATTTTTTATTAAAAGAAATCAGCTAATGAATGCATAAATAAATAAATTAAAAATACTACGTAGCGTCATGTACACTGTAAAAAACAATCTGTTGAGTCAACTTTAAAAGAAAAACAACAACAAACCCGTTTACCTCGCTCCTTTTATTTTTTTCGGTGTCATGTAGTTTTTTAAAGATGCGTTTTTGAGTTGAAAAAGTTTAACTTAGCTGAGGGCCAATAATAATGCATTAAGTTTGATATGACAATTTATAATAGCCACCTGGTGAGTCGTCTTTCTTCTATTTAGGGAATATTGCCAAAATCGAATTTTATTAGTAACTGAAGCGATAAAGTGAACGAATTTCCTCTCCAAATGGATTTCAGTGTGAACATTTACAAACATCACTAATTAAAGTTCCTTTTAAATACATTTTCAGGATGTAAATTGCATATTCCAGCATTTAAAAATGTTTGAAGCAGAGAGAGTTTAATGCTGAAGCTGAGTCCCTACACTGTAAAAAATTTCTTGTTGTTTTTACAAAAACTTTTTGGCAGCTGTGGTTGCCAGAATAATTTTGTAAAAATACAGAAAACTGTAAACACATTTACGTCAAAAACTGTTAATTTTACAATATAAAGCTGTAATTTACAAACAAGAAAATGTGAATATAAACCAGTAAATTCTACAACACACAAAATTAAATCTGTTTTGTACCTTGAAAATACTGACAACCACCATAATAATAAAGATGGTACTGTATAAGAGAAAGCCACATGAAGTATCAAAGCTCATCACAAGTAGCTTCACCACAAGCAGAAGTATATATTAACATATAGAAGGTGCACATTTATGGAAACACAAAACACCATCATGGTAACACACGTGATACTTAAATAATGCAAAAAACTTTCATTAAGCAACAGAAGATGTAACATAAAGCTCAAATGTACATAACTGATAACAAGAACTATTTAAAAACATGATTATTTAAACAAAATACTTTCAAACGTGGAGTGTCACGCAGGGAATTCTGGGAATATCAGTTTACAGTTTTAGACTGTAAATTATACATTGATTTGTTCTTTTTTTACTTCTAAAAGCTGTATAATTAACAGAATTTTACTGTAAATTTACATTAAATGCTTTGTTAGATCTTTTACAGTTTTTCCCTGTATATAGTACGGGAACTTACTGTTAACCTATTATCAGTTTTTTTCCGTAGCGTTTTTACAAAATTTTACAGTTAAAATTACACTTATTTTTTACAGTGTATGTTTTAGGATGTTTTGCTCTGACCACCATTTCTAATCACTTTTGCTTTTCTGGCCCACACCCCTGTTAACATATTCAGTCTTCATGGACATTGTTCTGTGGCATCAATCTCTGTATTTCACTCCGAACAGGCTTCATCACAAAAAGCCTCTTTAGATGATTTTGTGTCTTTCCTCTTGGAGATGATGCTCTTGCATAGCAGATCAGAAAACAAAACTTTATCCTCTCTTAAAGCTCAACCGACCAGCCAAGATGTGCCAGCTTACTAAATGAGCTGTAAAACCAACTTTAAACCAATGAGCCAAATGCAATGCCCTGGGTTTTAGTCAGCCTTCTTGAATTTCATATTTAGGATATGGATGCATCCAAGACTTTATGGTCATAAGTCTATCTCTGAGAGACGTACTAGACAAGGAACACTTGCAAAATGATCTCTTATTGTGTTTTGAATGTAAACACCCTACTTTACCATTCATAGTGGGCTGAACCTCTCTATTTCTGGACAAGGGTATTGTAGTATGTGCTGATAGGGAATATTAATCATTTTGATGAATGGTTTTAAGCTGCCTGCAGCCTGGGGACTCTTGTGACAAGAATAGCAAAACAACCTGCCAGAAACAATCTGTTAAAAGTGTTATTATTAAGACATTTAGTTCAAATGTTTTCTTTGAGCTTCTGCTGAACCTGATTAAAAGTGGCCAAAATAACACTGCCAGCACAGTCCTTCCTCAATAATACTGAACAGCACTGAGATTTTTTTCTGCTTTAACATAAATGCACATGGTCAGCACTTAGGGTTGAAATATTTTTTGGGGATGGTTAACACAGCATGATGTTACTGCTGAAACAGGGATTGTCTAGCTATGTTTTTCCTCTTCTGAAAAAGGCCTGGCGAGGACTTTTTAGTGACAGAATCTAGTTTTTATTAATTTTAAATGACACTGTTTATCTGTAAAATCCATGGGATGACTTAATAAACACAGTTTGTTTTCTTTGTTGGAGTATTTCCTAAAAGCAGGATGTTTGAGTGGGACATATCAAAGTAATAATTGCTTTTTAATAAATATTACGTTTTAGTTTATGACACAGCCTTATGGTGATTATTATTTTCTAGTCGGTGGCATGTTACAAATGTGTCACTTGTGTTTTCTTGTTTTCTTTTGTAAAAGTGAATTTTGTCAACTTAGGTGTGCATTTATTAATGACGTCAAAGAAATTAAAAGCCTAAAAGTGTCATACCAATCAAAAGTTTTCACATTGGTTTTCTAGATAAAACACATTCTTTGGATTCTTTACTGAAATTAGGATTTTGAAGAGTTGTAACTTTGGGACCACAAAATCTGATCTGCCATCCCTATGAGCATTTGGACACCAGAGCTCTCATCAGATGGTTTTCCCAACTTCCCATCCTAAAACCATTGACATATTGAAACTGGCAGCTGAGTTTCTTCCCTCCAGCCTACGGCCGGACACAACAACACCTTTTGTGTTGATCTAATCCTGGGGCTCCACCGTCTTCACAACTCTGGAGGATAAAAGCACCATCAAACCAGTACTTTAGGGGGGAAAATCTTCCCTAATCCTAGCTTTACCTAAACAAAGGAGGGAAAAAAACAAGAGGGTGGAGAGAAATTGTGCAGAAACAGGGCAAGACCTGGACCAAATATCCATACAAACCATTTTCCTGGAGAAACTAAACATTTCTGACAGGCTTTATAGTGACACAAAGTACCAAGTCACAGAGAACGCTCGACACATTAGATATTTGACTAGTTAAATGATAAAGCATTGAAACTTTCATAGGATTCGATGTTAAGAAACATGTTAGTTTTTAACGTATCTTAACATGTTTTTTACTTATTTAACCTTCTGATGCCACAAAAGCTTTTTTTTTTTATAAATAGGTTGCAGGTTGTTTTTGAGCAAGCAAGCAATAATGCAATTATCCATTTAACCTTGCATAAGACTTAAAAAAAAAAACTTTTGAAAGAGCAGAAACATTGTAGCTGAAGACAAAGGATTTTGGGGCCAACCCAAATCTGCAGGATTCAAATTCATTATGTCACTTGGTAGAAGCTAATCAAATTAGGTAGATGCATGTAAATGTAACATACCATCTGACATTTAGGTCACAGGTTGGTGCATCGCTGCTTAATGTCCAATTTAAAATCTGGCTCCTGAAGCAAAAGCCCAGTGCTAAATAATCTGCTCCATTTGAGTGCTAATAGTCGGTCTGGTTTGGACCATGGGTTCGGCACCTGTTGCATTCCAGTGACTGATTTCTGCAACTGGTATAAATCTTAAATACGATTTCCTCCTAAATCTCACCCTCAGTGGCCACTTTATGAATCTAACGATGAAGGCTTCCATTTCTCCCTCGCACTAAACGTTCCACGAGAGAGCCATTGTGCTCCTGATTCTTTCCTTCAGAAGGATATTGAGGTAAAGATTGAGCTGATGGAGTCAGACTCAAGCCACACAATGACTCTCTGGGGTCTAAACACAGCCGCATACACACCAACGCCTCGAGCAAACTGCTTACTGACCTCTTAGTTTTCGGTAACCTTGTACGCATTTTAAGACAGACTTGTCAGATGAGTAAAAACCCTTTTCAGTGCACTAGATAGTCAGGAGCTAATCCAAATGAGTGTTTGAAACACTTGATGGGATTGTTAAACAATTTTCCCATATTTCAGTAGCACTTCCTTAAAAAAATAGATGAGAATAGGTAATTTTTACCCTTTTTATTACCAAAATGTTCTTTAGTTTTGAAGCATCATTCTGTTATAGAACCATAAGAAAAATAATAAGTTGAAGTTTCATAGCACTTTTGATGAACTACGTGTGTGTGTTTGTGTGTGTGTGTGTGTGTGTGTATGTGTGTGTGTGTAGGTGTGTGTGTGTGTGTGTGAGTGTGTGACTGTAGCGGCTTCGGTGGAGTCAAGGCTGTCAAGCCGCTGGCCGAGTGTGTCTAACTCCTTCACAGATGCAAACACTGAATGAACTCTCCAGCCTGTCTCTCATTTAGCTGACAGAGCTCTTATTGAGCTCAACTAACCATGTAACGAGTGAGAGCAACCTGTTAGACAGGAGGCCGCTGGAGAACACACACACACACACACACACACACGACTCAGACGCTTGCCTAAACACAGATAATCCCTGTTGCTCACTGTAGCAGCGGGGTGCTAGTGAACAGAGCAGTGATGGATGTGTTTGTCTACTTATCTTCCCCTAATGATCCATTGATTTTCAGCCCCTGGGCAGCCACAGAGTCCGTCTTTTGACCGATACTGTGGTAGTGAAACCCTGCTGAGGTCAGTCCAAATTATTTCCACATGTAATACTTCCATGCACTGTTATTTTTTGTGTAACCAAAAGTTTCAAATTTATTTTTAATGGAAGCTGTTGTTTGATACAAGCAGGGGCGTCGCTAGGCCCTTTTTAGGGGGGCTTCAGCCCCCCTAAACTTATGCCCAGCCCCCCTAAAAATTATTTGATTAATTAATTAGTGATCGCTTCAGTCCCCTTTAAAAACTCATTTGAAACGGTGGCAAGCTGCATCAAGTTCCGGCTCCTCCCCTGATCTGAGTCTGCATGGATTCAGCGCGTTTTTCAATCCACAGGGGCGCCGAGCAAAGCGAACATCAGAGAGTACAAGGTGTGTGTGTGTGTGTGTGTGTGTGCGCGTGTGCGCGTGTGTGTGTGTGTGCGTGCGTGTGTGCGTGTGGTGTGTGTGTTCTCGCATCCAATACCAGTACGTCTTCGCTGCGTTCACTTTCAGCCTTTATCACAGTGTGACAGATTTTTTTTTTCTTCCAACAAAAATGAAGCGATTAACACCCATGAAAACATACTTTAGAAAACGATCATGATTTATTTTAATTTACTTTTTGAAACTGAAAACATATTATTGTGTATTTCGGCATTACATTATGCAGCCATGCAAAATAAATTATTAACGACACACATCATTGTCTGAAAGTACTAAATGGCACAGAGAGAGAAACATCATGTGGAGATATTTTGTTTTCTATTATTAAACATAATTTTGTATTAAGTAATAATTAATCATTAGTGTATCATGATACATATATTAGAGTAAGAGTAGGCTAAAGGAATCTGTGATTTTTTTTTTTTTTTTAAGTAATTGATTTATAGAAGTGGCAAATTGATAATGATGTTATTTTTAATAAATATAAATAAATATAGAACAGATTAAACATATTGCCAATAGACAATTACATTAATACATGTTTTGTCTATATTCTTAATGAATATTAGCTGGTTAGTTAAATGATTTGAAATGAAATAAATGTTCAGGGGCTGACTTGATGTATAACCAACCGTATTGTTGATTATAAAGGCTAAAAAGCTAAAAATTAATAATAATAATAATAATAATAAAAATAAAATATAATAATTTATATTTCATTGTAGATGGATATACAACATTTTTTTTGTCGTGCGGGAGTAGGTCTGCAAATGAGCAACAGTCAGGTGAGAATAGAACAGACAGCCTCACACACACACACACAATACCACTGTGTTCCCAAGATTCATTGCAGTCATTGAACCCTTATGTTGTTTTAATGTTGCCAATTTCCACGTACATTTCATAAGAAAAAGCAGTGGTATCATCAAAGGATAAACATGAATGTCCTAATACTGAATCAGGAAGTCTTTATTGTAAAAAAAAAAAATAAAAAAAAAATAAAAAAATCTACATTCCCAATTCAAAATTTCCAGTGACTGGTCACGTAAAAAACTGTATTAGTTTTTTTTTACAGTGTTATATATGGCTCAGTCAGTACTCCTACTCCCATATATGAAATACAGGAATACAATGGAATAGTGGATTGCAATAAGGTTAGTAGTATACAACCCTACCCTAATAGTAAAATAATATTTTTTAATCATACCCTTATTGGGGGCTGAGCCCCCCTAAAATCAAAATCTTAGAATCGCCCCTGGATACAAGCACAGCATGAAAGTTCAGTACTCTGCATAATGGCATTCATTATTTTCTAGGAGCACTTAGAAAATATCACTTAGTTATATCTGTGCCTTTTTGCAAGAATGACAGTCCTGATATACATTATCTAAAACTTTTTTGAAAATCATTTTGTAAATATTTTTAGTAGTTATTATGCAAAGCATTTTTTAAATTGTACTTTAACAAATGCACATTTTTAACATACATTTAAAACACATCATAGGACTGCTTAAAGACCTTATTAAATTAATTAATGAGCCAAGTTTTTTTTTCTTATGTTGAAATATTTCCTGCAGGACATATTAAAGGACTTGTGCCTTTAAATAAAAACATACATTAATGCATAAATTAATAATAATGATAATAACCCATAGTCTTATCAATAGTTACCGGGATAAGAAAGATTTTAATGTTTTTATATCTGCTAGACTTAGAAAAAAAAATAGCCTATATTTATATTTATTTTATATTAATCATAATATAAATAAAAGTGACTATAAAACTAACAATGTGGACTTAAAACTGCAAAAGTAAAATGTAAGTAAGCTAAATTCGATGTTTGCATGTAAATTAACAATCAGATTATAGATGTTAAATTTCGTCTATGTTTTTTTGCAGTATCTGTTCACATTTCAAACTGAAATCACAAAATGTTTTACTTGACAATTCTTGACCTTAAATGTCATTAATTATTTTGTATAATTTGCATTTACATGTCCGTACAGTAGTCAAGTGTTCACAATAACACTGATGCAACACTGGATTAAAAAGAGAGAGACAGTATAGCAAGACCAGTACATTTGTGTTGAAATATATATGTTTCCCATTTGAACAAAGCCACATCTTTTTAAATAAGGCCGGGAATAATCTGTACCCACTGTGCTGTGAGATCCTGGAGGGATTTGCAGAAACATTCACCCGTGACACAGATCTACATAATCATTTTAACTTTCTCCCCATTCCTTCCCATGATTCTCCTGCTGTCACTTTAGATTCTGTTAAAACTGATTTGGGTTTCCTAATCTGGCGGTATTTCTTACACTTTTAAAATCTCTAATATTATAAGGAGATTATTTCATTTATAATTGATAGAGTGCATTTCCAGGAGTGCCACTTCAGAGTTCCTGAATTGAAGATGCATTTAATAGCCAATGCATGCAGAAAAGAGAAGGGAAAGAGAGAGAGAGAGAGAGAGAGGGAGAGAGAGGGCTGCAATAAGGATGCCAGTCAAGAGCTTGACTCCCATGCTGTGCAGATCTGCTCAAACCGAACCAAATTAAACAGACACATGCTGTGGATATAGAAAAGAATCATACCCTTTAAAATGAAACCTGAAATGAAGATGGACATAGTTTTTGTTTTATCCATCTGTATTTACTCAGTGCAGCTCAGAGGTGGGTAGAGTACCCAAAAACTTTACTCAAGTAAAAGTAAAAGTAATTCTAGAAATATTTACTCAAGTAAAAGTAAAAGTACTAGCCTTGAATAGTTACTTGAGTAAGAGTAAAAGAGTATCGGATAAAAAATCTACTCAAGTAGTTAGTTACTAGTTACTTTGGGTCATATATACGGAGCCTTTTTTTATATAGATATATAGACAAAAAATGTATGTAATGTATGTGTGTGTGTATAAATGTATATATTTCATCAGCCTTTAATCCAATTTATGTAATTTATTATAAAACCCTGTCTGTTTATTTAAGTAACAAATATAGGTGTCATGCCATAACATATTTTTAATACGACTGACTTTATTTTAAATGTGAATTTAACATTGAAAGTTAATGTGATATAAATATTGCTACTAATCTTTCATTGTTCAGAAAGAGAGCAAATAACATTTACATTATTAAACATAATTTTCACTGACAGTCTAGATTTCATTCACTCTCAGAAACTACCATTAAAATCACTGAAACTGTTAACACTGTGAAATCAATATCTTAATTATAGATTCGTGCACACATCTGCACTTTGTTGTTTCTGACGAGAGAATTCGCCAGAAAGGTATTCAGTGAGTGAGCGAGTGAAGGAAGCACCGGCATTTCAGCGATGACTCATCGGAACACCTCTGATTGGCCATTGCATTCAAAAGCTCAACAGAACCGTGTGTGATTGGTTAATGCGCAGCGCTGTAAAAACGCGTCTGTCTCTGGCTCAGCGCCAGCAAGCGATCACAGATCTGAATTTAGCAGCTGATGATATGACTTGCTGAACGTACTCGCACTGGTGTGATTGTATTCAAATTAATAAAATCTTAATCGGCTATTCTTTGTCTTTTGGAAGCTGCATTCAACTTGACTGCCCTCTGTTATAAGCCACACACGTACAACAAACTAATGTCACAGTGGTATCGTGTACTGTAATCGAATGTAGCCCAAGTTATTACCTGTTAAACAGTAGACAGCACACGCGTTCATCTAATAAGGATCTCCATCGCAAGCAAAGAATAGCCTTTGCAGATTAGCTTTCAATTCAGTGCAGTTCCATAGCCCCGTTTTCAACGCTGCTGATGTTAAACGTTATAACTCTGAGTGAACCGCTTCAGACGCTCAGCGCGTTTCTCCAGGGAACTGAACGACTCCTTCAAACTGATTCATGAACCAATTCACTCGTTTGCCAATTGGTTTGATCAAGCCTTTGAACAGAGTTGACTCAAAAGAATGAATCATTCGCGAATGGGCATCGCTCATTGTCGAGAGAAAAGTAGACGGCGCGTTTGGAATAAACTGAAGCATTTATTGCATTAAGATAAAGTAACGAGAGGGGCGTCGCCCACAGTAACGAAGTAAAAGTACAGATTTTTCCCAAAAAATGTACTCAAGTAAGAGTATAAAGTACCCATCTTTAAATATACTCCGAAAAGTATTCGTTACCCCGAAAAATTACTCAAGTAAATGTAACGAAGTAAATGTAACTCGTTACTACCCACCTCTGGTGCAGCTTATTGTATCCAAGTGAAAGATATAATACCAACATGTCTTAAAAAATATCAAATAAAAGAGAATCGCTGAGCCTCCTTCTAAAAATGACTTTTAAACTCAATAAGGTGTAGCTGATCACCTTCTCAGTGACACACAAAGCCATTTGACATGCACCTTGGCAGATGAGACTAAAATTTTGTTATTTGGCCTCAACACCAAACGATATATCTGGCAGAAATCCAACACAACTCAGCATCCAAACAACAGCATTTCTGCAGTAAAGCATGGAGATGGTGAAGTCCTGTTATGAGGGTGTTTCTCTGCAGCAGCTAATGGAGATACTGTCAAATTCTTCAGGAAAATCTGACAAAGGAAATGGTTTACCTTCCAACATGACAATGACCCAAAACACACAGCAAAACAGAACACACACTGGTTGAAGCAGATAAAGGTGATTCTTTTCTATACCCACTGTAGTTACAATCATATACATTCATGTACTTAAACTTCATTTACTTGTAATCCGTTAAACATCCAAAAACATATGCTAACTGATTAAAAGTATACATAAATGCACTATAGATGATTGGTTTGCTCCAATGTTTTATGATGCTTCATAAATGGGTATAGTGCAATTGATTCTGTTGATAAACATTTTCTCTGTATTTTCTCAATAGTTCATCAGATACTGTGCAGCAGAAATAACCGAGGACACCTCGCTCTCGGTCTTCATTACCCAGTGAGAAGAGGAGGCTGGAGCACATTTCCAGAATATGGGATTCTCACCTTGCTGATCATTTATGAGGGAAATGAGTTTTGACAGTGACAACCCCCGTCTCAACGGGGCCAGGGCCAAATGGGATCATAATCCTCTTAGTGCCCATCCTTATTAAACACCTCTATAAATGACATGAAAGGCTCCGGCTGGGGGGAAAAATACTATTATTCCCCCAAAATAGAATCCTGGAATTCTATTTTTTTTTTTTTTCTTCTTCTTTTTTTTTTTTTTATTAATGAAGAAATATTATTTATTAGAAATAATACTAATAATTCTAAGCATTACAGTAATATATGAAAAAAAAAAATTTTTGGTAGTTTTTGCTATTTTTGGACCAAAATGTATTGAGACTGAGAGCTCTTGTATTGTATTGTATTGAGACTAAATCTAAAATATCTTAAACTGTGTTCCGAAGATAAACGGAGGTCTCACGGGTGTGGAAAGACAGAGTTATTAATGACATAATTTTTTATTTTTCAGTGAACTAACCCTTTAATTGTTTTATTTTAAAATTCATTACCCTTATGAAACAAAAATATATTGCAGTATATTGGAAAATATCACGTAATATATTAGGCATATATTCTTATATATATTTATTTTTTTCAATATATTGCAATATTTTGAAAGCGGCAATCATTTGTATATTTTGCAATATATTATGTAATATATGTATCATCAATATATTATTAAATGTATTCAAATATATAAAATATTAGAAAATAAAAAGGGAAAATAATATATTACAATATATCACAATATATTTTAAGAAATATATTGGTAAATATATTTTCCTTCCATAAGGGTATATACTTCCTGTGTGTCTTAAGCTAGTGTGAGGACTGTATTATCAGGGTCCTGTCAGAATGTCACACTGTTATTGAAAATACCTGCAGATAGAATTCACTTTGACCTGCTCTGGCATCATCTAAATACGCTCTTTTTCGCACAGACACGACAGAAGCATGGTCACTTGAATCTTCAGCCGAGAAATGTCTGATCTGAGCCATATGCTCAGAGGGACCACAGAGTGTTTTAACTGAAGAACTGACATGTCTGAAATTACTTAAATGGCTGTAAAGGGTAAAGTACACAAGAGTCTGTGATTTCTGTAGAGGGTTGATCTGTGTGTGTGTGTGTGTGTGTGTGTGTGCGTGTGTGTGTGTGTGTGTGTGTGTGTGTGTGTGTGTGTGTGTGTGTGTGTGTGTGTGTGTTGTTTTGTGAATGTTGACAGGAATCTTAAAGAGAAGATCAGAAGGCCAGTCCAGGAGATTGTGAGATGAAAAGTTATGTCACTTGTCTCTCCGCACAGGAATCTCTGGATCTGTAATCTCTCACACCTTCTTCCCACAAAACCAACTGAAATTTTCACACTATTCTGTCAGAGTTAATATCTACCGTGACCTCTTCTACAGAGATCGAGAGAGCCATGGACTGTCTATTTCTCAGCACGCTGTACGCGTGTCTCAAACACACTAGTGTTGTCAACTCATGTTTTTAGGCTGTTTTGCTATCTTTCTAATTTAACTGATGCCCCTCAAGCTCTTTTTTGTAGGGATAACAGTCCTTGACACTTAAAACTACTTCAACCTAATTAGAAACTCATGTTAAGTGAAATTGATGCATCTTAATTCACATACTTCAGCATATATATAGTGCACTGGAAAAGTACATTCTTTTGAGTATGTAGTAGTAGGCAGTATGCGATTCAATTAAATTCAATTCAAGTTTATTTGTATAGCGCTTTTTACAAAACAACTTTACAGAAAATTATGTTTCTACAATATTTAGTAGCAGCTAGTAGTTTGTGCACATTTGACAGGATTTTAGAAAAAATAAAAATAATAATAATAATAATACAAGACGTAGTCAGCTAGACGATGAACTATCAATATTATTAATTAAGTTATTATATGATTCAGTCACACATTTAGCAATAATTGTTAGTTCTGTTTGTTGATTCAGGGTTAGCATCATCTGAGGTCCTCTGAGGGTCAGCATCATCTCTTCTCAGGTGTTCTGGAACCAGACTGGAGCTTGTGTACTGTATGCGAGACATACAGTACAATGTGACACCATAAACTTTTACAATAACAATTATAAGTCATCTTGACAGTGTTTGCAACACTTTTTACCAGTGATGTAGCATACTGAAATATAATATTCAATATTCAAACAAACAAACAAATAAATAAATAAATAGGTAGTTGTTTATAAAAGCAAATGAGGGAGCTGAATAGATGCCCGGCCTGTAGGAGGCGCTGCAGTGGCCAGGGGGAGGGGTTTACCCTAAGTATAGAGCGCTTAACTCCCTTGAGTGTGATCACAGGGGCGACGCTGTCTCGTGGGGACAGAGATACTCAGCACGGGACTCCGCCTCCTTCTTTTCAAAGTCTGCGAGGAGCTTTGTGATAGCTTTTAAAAAAGAAGATTAGGTTTCCTCCCAAGAGCAAAGCTCCTTAAGGGGTATCAGTGTGCCTCAGTCTCTGGTCACTAACAGTGAGAGGAGGAGGGGAACCAGACTGCATTCATAACATGCACCCATGCAAAGCTGACGAGGGTCATCCTGTACACTCACATCTGAAAGATAGCCGTGATGTGATTATCGAGTCACCCCTTCACATGGCTTCATATGGGATGGAGAGATATTTTTACACGGGCCACGTTTGTGGCATGAATATATAATGTGATTTTTCTGTTGCATATAGCTTTTGCTTATTTAATCCTATTTACTGTGTGATTGAAGACGCCATGAGCGGCCAAGTCGAGGCGAGAGAACTGCGTGAAGCCAAACTGTCTGTCTATGACTTTGTGACATAACAGCAAGCTCAGAAATTAATCAGGTGTCTTAAAAATAAAGTCTTTTTTATTGGCATCAATGGCTCCTTGAAGAACCTTTAATATTCCACAAAAAGTTCTTTACAGTGGAAAAAGGTTCTTTAGATGATTAAAATAATCTTCACACAGGAAAAAAATGTCACTGAATGAACCAAAAAATTAAAATAAAATAAACAAATAACCCTGTAGTCAACTAGCATTTGATTAATTTCACATTACACTATTCCAGTGAATGGTTTAGTACTCTTATTGTAGTTATCAAATATTGGATGTGAGATATCAAAGGTGAGCGTTGTTCAATGTGTAGCTAACATAAAGTGTTTATGATAACAAATTATAAATCAAATTAGGTACAAAAATGCTACAATATAGAGCTGTGTAATCCAGCAACTAATGAGTAGCTGTCTGAATTTACAGACATATTGTGGAGGAAGTATGTTACACTGAAGAAAAAAAAAGAAAAAAAAAGAGAAAAAGGCTGGATTTTCTTTAAAACTATTTGAATTAGATTTGTATAATACATTTCTCACATAATTACAAAGAAATGGGAAGTAACATTTAATTAAATATTTTGAATTAAAAAATGTGAAGGTGAAAAAATATTTTAGCAGTATTTTCTTGTTAAACATGCTGCAAAAATCTTCAAACCTCAAATTGTTTTTTTACAGTATAATATGCTATGTTTGAAATTTATAGCAACTACAGATCTTACTTTTGTTGGCAAATATATATATATAATTTTTTTTCTCTATATAGAATATCCAGATAATCTACTTGATTTGCTAAAATGTACAGTATACAGCCAGGGCTGTATCCCACAATGCAGTGTGCTTGACTCGACCGTCATTTACACTGGAGAGAGAACAGTGAAGCAAAATAAATTCCTTGCACATTCCATTGGCTGATTGAAAGCAGTGATGACAGTGCTGAATGAAAATATGGAGCTAAAAAAAATCTAATGATTTATTGAGCTTTGTAGCGGGGGCTGAATAAGCTTTATCTGGTCCATTCAAATTCACAACAGTTCCCAGGAGGCTGGATAACTGCTCACGCTTCAGTACTGTCAAGGCCTGCCAATGGCCATAATGGCTCCTAATTCCACATTAATGCAGTCTAAATGAAGTGTCAGAGGAAGATTGATCTGTGGAAGTCACATCAGCTGACCGAACAGCTTCAGTGAGGGAATGAGGACAGAGCTGCTTAATGTGTGTGTTACACAGCTGACTGCAGAAGACACAGGGATGTCGTGAATATTAAAGTGATGTGGGTTGTGGGAAAACTAGACTGGGCCTGTTAGTTTGTTAACAAGGATTGCTTTGATTTGACAATGGTTCTCACTCAGTGGGCAACAGACCAAAACTGTTACCCTGGACAACAGGGAAAAACAATGCAAATAATAAAATAAAAACTGATCAACGATTTAAAAAAATAAAATGCAACCTTTAAAAAATTTCTTAATTTGGAATAACATGCTACTATCTTTATATACATTTTAGATGATATCTAATATATACAATTAATGTCTAGTTAATTTCTCCTCTCAGAAAGTTAATTTTCCTTCATAAATATAATCTGATTTACATTAATCTCTGACCTCTGTTATATCCCTTATGAAACAAAAATATATTGCAGTATATTGGAAAATATCATGTAATATATTAGGCATATATTCTTATATATATTTATTTTTTCCAATATATTGCAATATATTGAAAGCGGCAATCATTTGTATATTTTGCAATATATTATATAATATATGTATCATCAATATATTATAAAATGTATTCAATTATATAAAATATTAGAAAATAAAAAGGGAAAATAATATATCACAATATATTTTAAGAAATATATTGGTAAATATATTTTCCTTTCGTAAGGGATAATAGCACAGTGCACAACTCTCTCTCTCTCTCTCTTATTTTAGATGATCCTCATTGGACTGAAGCTGTGGATGTTGGGAAAAGCATGTGTGATCTGCTCGAGTGTCCCTGACTAAGGCTTCAGCTACTACAGTTTGATTAAGTGTAAAGCAGCTAGGGTTTTAAGGACATGCAGGCAGGTTAATGAAACTCTGCAGGACAGCTGCTTCTCCTGGTTTACACCCTGCAGGTGACAGAATAAGGTTTAGTATCTGTAGTCAAAGCCTTCACCTCAGTCTACCTGCTGACTGCTGGGCCACCAAACCCCTGCATCAGACTGCAACTCTCTCGGTACAGTTTATATTAATATCAGTGCTAAATTACTAAAGGTTTTATAGCTCTTTTAAACTGTTTGATCACATTCTAGGGTTACTATTATGTATAAAAAAAATCAAAATGCTACTTTTTTGTAAAATATAATTTTTTTTATTAATGCTTAGAATATTACAACATCATTATTGTACATTTTTTGTAACATTTGTTTTTTTAATCTAGTGTAATATTTTGTCACTGAAACCTTTTGTTGTCATTTTCACTAGCAACTGCAATTAGATTTATATTTTATATCTAAGTTCACTGTTATCCCACTGGTCACTATTGTGACCATCAGCATGTTTACTCATTCTATGACCACACTCAACAAAACTAAATATATGTGACTGCATATATTTATACTAGACACCCTAAAGATCATGTGTACCAAACATCTTTGTCATATATTTATGTTAAGACACTTTACTAGCCTTTAGTTTTGGAGCTTTGCACTAATTTGCACTATACTAATACTTACTAATTTTAATCAGAATTAAAGTGAATAAATATTATATTTATTAACAGTTATATTTGCAAAATAAAATTAAATACATAAGTGCTATGAAACTCATGCAGATAAATATGCTGTATGTACATACGTATATATTTACAATTTATTTAGTTGGTTTTTCAGTTAGTTAAGTATATATATATTAATATTGCGAGTTGTTTGTTATGTCCTTTTGAAAAAGAGCTTATGGGTTCAGTAGAAGAAACGTGGGGCGCTAGTGTGAAGATTTAGGACTTTCTGTGAGGCTTGGCCTCCTTTAAGCTCTGTGTGCTTGAGCCGTTTGTGGGGTCCTGCTTGTACTAAACCCAGATTAATATTCCTTTATATCCAGCAGCCCAGAAACACATTTACACACTCACAGAGGAATCAGTCCCCCCTGCAAACACACACACACAAACACACACACATGCATAGAGGCACACAAACATCTCCTTTTGGCCATAATCGCCTCCAGTCTCTAATCCATAGCTGCACATCTTTCCTGTTATCTGTCCCCAGTAAGCACCTTTCTCGTGGGTTATTTCCATAAGGAGAGCAGAAGGAACAATGCTGCCGTGTTTGCGGTGTTTCACTCAGTGTTCTTCACCACACGCACCATTTTTATTGATGAAGATTTCAGTCACATTTAACCTCATGATTGGTATCCAACTACTGTACACAAGTTGCACAACCTAGATTTCAAGATTTAAAAGTTATATATCTAATATATATCTAATGGTAGAAACATCTACTGTTTAACATTTCACCTGAAATGTTCGTAAAATATATTTGAATGTAATGTACAAATAAAAAATGTCGCCAACTTCATGAAGTGGATCATTGGAAGCTTTTTAAAAGTTCACATGTATGATGAGCACTTGTTGGCTGCCTCAATGCATTTATCACAAATAATATTAAGAATACAAAGAATACAAAAATATATTAAATAATTAATTGAGTAATATATTATTAAGCCTTATTCTCAGCAAGGCTGTATTTTATCAACAACAAAAAAAACAGTAATATTGTGAAATATTAGTACAATTCAAAATATTTATTTTCTGTAATATTTTGTAAAATGTAATGTATTTCTGTGATCGAAGCTGAATTTTCTGCATCATTCCTCCTGTCTTCAGTGTCACATGATCTTCAGAAATCATGAAAATATGTTGATTTGATGCTCAATACATTTTTTTTGATTATTATCAATGTTGGAAACAGTTGTGCTGCACATGATTCCGTGAAAACTTTTTTTCCCCTGGAAATATCAAAAGAACAGTATTTCAAACAAAAAATTTTTTTTAACATCTTAAATATCTCCACTGTCATTTTTGATAAATGTAATGCATCCTCACTGAAAAAAAAAAATGATCAATTTCTTTCAAGAACGATAAAATATGGAGAGTTTAGCATGTCACATTTCATGTCAGTTTTCCAGTTGCTGTATCACTTTGTTTTCTAGTCTCTTAACATGAAGCATGATACAGCTAATGATACTCTCAGGTAAAACCCCAGCAGTGTCTCCTGAAGCAGTTTACAGCTGATCTCCCGTCTGCTCAGCCTAAAAGCCTCTTTTCTTTCCTGCTTTGTCTTCCCTTTTTCTTTCTCACCTACTTTTCTCTTCTCCAAAGTTACAGTGATAAAAAAGAAAAGTGAGAAGAAAGAAGATGAGTTTTAGCACACTAAAGAACCGCTCTAAACCAATTACCTAAGTGTATTTTATCTGCTGTGTGCTTTTGTGTCTTGATCAGCTTTGAATCTCTTGAAATCACTCTCTGAGATAACAAACTAACATATGAGTGGAGCGTGAGGAGGAAAAGCGTTTTGGCATGGGGAAATAAACTGGCACTGGTTTGAGATTTCATCTGTAGGGAAAATGCATACATGAAATCATGTTCACTCTTTCTTTTGTAGGTGAAAAGCTTGTGAGAATATCATAGAGGAGATTGGGGATAGATGTCACAGTTTTAACTCCACTAAACCTTCTTTTGTTTAAAAGTTCATTTTTGTGTACAGTCTCAGAATTTTTTTTTCATATAAAGCTGTTATTGGGGCAGTATCCTTTCAAAAGGTGCAAATTTGTATCTTATTTACCCCTAAAGGGTGATTGTTGGAACTTGGTCTGGATCGCTCATGCAATAACCTTAAAGGTACATACAGTATTAATACCTAAAGTGCACATATAGTACATATTTGTACCTTTAGAAAAGAAAGTGTAGCTAAAAGTGTTGTTTACACTATTGCTCAGTTAAAAAAAAAAAAAAAAAAGTTTTTGTGCCCCACAGAAAATAAAAATAAAAAATACAAGCATGTGGATTTGGAACGACATGAGGGTGAGTAAATAATATGATTTTCATTATATGACCTTTATAATTAATATGTATTTGTTTGATAGTTGCAATGAAAATGGCATGTCTTCCAGTAGCTCTCTTTCACTGTCTTTCCCAGTGGATATTGTCATTAATAACAGCTTCATTCTTCCACCCCATGTGTGGTTCATCAGCTCCATCGTGGCTTTCCTGGAGCAAGCCGTCCTTTCTAAAATTTCTGATTACCTATTTAGTGCTCAACTAAATGGAGAAACCTGGCAAGTGACATCAAATCAACTCTGTCACAGGTGATTGAGTCTAGTCATCAAGTCAGGCGAACACCGCTGCCTGTCAGAAGAGAGAAAACACAAGAGCAGGACGGTGAGGGTTTGCCATCAGAGATCGTAGTGGACTCCTAATATTACAGAAACACTTTTTTTTAACTTATTTGGGTGGTTAAGATGGAAATATATTCACCTGACCTCTAGTGTATTTCTGTCTTTTGCACGCTTGTGGGTCATTATATGTTTCAACCCTGGCAAAACTGGTTCTGTTTAGAGTACAGATTGTGCAAATTGATATATTATGTTAGTAAATGAAAATCTGAACAATAAATCTGTATTGGTCTTGATTAATTTATTGAATGAAGGAAGCATTAGTGTAACAAACAACATAAAGTAGCTATTTTAGGAAAATAATCAGAAGAACCTACAAATCTGAAATTATCTTATATTAAATATATAAAAACTTTTATTTTATAGCGGTGCCTGTCCACTCAAGTAATTCTGGGTGAACTGAGACACAGACAGTGGTGAAATGTTAATCTGAAAGAAGTTATACATCAATATAAAGATGAACCAAACAAGTCTCAAAACCTAAATTTTCACTGTTGCTGCATGAAATTAATTCTGATTGACAAATAAATAACAGGAAAATTCCAATAATTGTGAAGCATATGTATCTTTTTCAGAATTATGCTTTAACCATCATTCTGAAAATGATGTGCATATAAATGTAGCTCTAATGTATAGTCCAAGACGGTGAAGATAATGAAACATTTAATAACTCAGAAGGTAATCCACATGCGAAACAATGTGCAAAGCACAAACAACTCCCGACAACAGAAAAGTGAAATAGAGCCACATAAATACAAAGCAAATAAGGGAACTAATGAATAATACTTGTAATGATTCATAAACATCCATGACACCAAATGAGCAGCAGGAAACTGAAACCACGGACCCAGGAATAACAGAATACCAACTAAGGTCCATGAAAACTAACTAACTAAAGAGAAACGAGACATTAGCATTGTTCGCATTTACCTGCGTGTTTTAATATTAAACTGGTGGTTTGGTTTTGTTCATATAAACACTTTTTATTTTTGTAAATCATTTGAACACAATTTTTTGAAAACATTGCTTACAAAATAAAATAAGTTATCTTATTTTTTTTATCCAGATGTTGATAGCACACGTCCAGTCAACCTTCCAAGCAGACTTGTATGTAAACGGGCTGTGAGCACTGGAACGCTCATCTGATGGAGGCAAGGGCCGTACAACATTATCAGCAAGGTAATATTGTCAGTGGCTGATGTAAATAGCAGGGCAACATAGTCAACAGACATGGCTGAGTGGCTGCAGTGTGTCGGGGCTGTGACACTGACAAATGGAATATTTTTCGAGGGCTTAATCATAGGAAATGGGGTTCTGTCTGATGGTGACATGCCCACTCTGCTCCAATGGCTGCAAAAAAGAAAACTGATTGTCTGGGACGCTAACTCTATCTCACCTTCTTCAACCTTGCACCCTCCTCCTTTCCCAAACACACACAGATACACGATTGGTTTTTCCCTCGCCGTCAACAGAAAGAGGCCTGAAATGGAAAGACACATTCATCTGTTTCATTAAAAAGGGAAATCAAGATATTGCACGCTCTTTTTCATATTCATTCCATCCCAGAAGAAAATTTTATTACTCAGGAATCACATTTGTGATTGTGGTGACAAAAATGACTATGGAAATATCACATTTCAATGTGTGTAAGGCAAACACACTTTACTGTCATGATGGCGCCTCAACATGAATATTTTGCGTCCTTATGCCGATTATAGAGGAAACAAATGTCATGGACCCAAACTGCTTGTGTTTGCTTTATAAATAGCCAAATATAAGGTATCTTTATGTATTAAATTATGTATATTAATCTATGACAATTCACAAACTCTTAGTTCAGTATTTCAGCAAACAATGTTTCAATGTTTAAGTAATTGTTTGATCAAGGTATGCAGTTTCATAGCTGTGGCTTCAATTTATTTTATTGTCAAACATATTTTTTTATATTTAGGAGCACAACTCAGAGCTTTGTTTGCAGAGCAACTTTCACCGTACCACATTTGCACTTTAAGTTTAGTAAAAAAAAATATTACAAGACTAAATATTTTATTGATCAAATGAAGTAAAATGATTAATCGGTAGTCTATATATTTACCCAGTGCTACTATATTCCTGCATGAACCCAGTAAAATATTTTGCCTAGACTAATGAGAATAGTCTTTCACACTGAGTGAAATGCTGTACTCTTGATGCATTTCGCCAACTTTGTTAATAAATCTAAGTAATGGCTAACAAGCACTTTTGTGCTTAATTCTTCAGAGTACAGTAACCACGAGCTGAAAATGAATGCTATTCACTGCCATGATGTCTGTGATTAGAAAAGTTTGGATTTTATGGTCTTATAGTTTCCTGTAATGATTTCGATGATAGCTTGTGGCCTTGAGGGGAGAATGTCAGTGTCTGGGGCCGAAATAAACCTCTCAGATTGAGAAACAGGAGCTATGCTTTATTAGGCGGCTAAGAGCAGGACGTGCAGGTGGAGAGACGTCCCCTCAGCAGCGCTTCATCACTGTTGTTACCCGCTGAGAAAGAGCAAGACTGTCCCGCGTCAGGCATAATTAATTTACAAGTACGTCTGACCAGCTCTCTAGATCAATGATAATTACCGGCGTCACATGAGTACAATTACTGTACAACATCAGAGGTTGCAGGGGGATGCTGGCAGCTCAATACAGCTGGAGTAATGGCTCTCGCAGGACCCACATGAGTCTTGTTCATTAAGAAAGCCATTTTACACTCTTATGTGACAGCTTACAGCAGGATATAAGCCTTAACGCTTGTTGCCCATGGAAAGCGTGGCCTGTTTCACCTCTGCCTCTGTTCTCTATAGGGGTCACATCTGAAGGAGTAACATTTTATGCTTGATTTTTGGATAAAATATTACTTCGATGACACATTAAATTACTGTCCCCAGTCACTGTACAGTATATCTTAAAATATTATATATTAACACATATGTGTGTGTGTTTTTGTGTGTGTGTGTGTGTGTGTGTGTGTCTAAGATTTCAATAAAAGCTAAAAAAAAAATTCTAAGAAAATAAATTTATACTTTTATTCACAAGGATGCATTAAACTGATCAAAAGTGGCAGTTAAGGTTATTTATGATGTTACAAAACATGTCTGTTTCAAATCAGCATATTAGGATGATTTCTGAAGATCATGTTACACTGAAGACTGGAAGAATGATTTGTGTCACAGGAATTAATTAAATTTATTACAAAATATATTCAAATAAAAAATGGGTATTTTATATTGTAATAATACTTCAATATTTAATATTAATTTGTAATAATATTTCTCTTGGTAATTCTGAAGAAGTTGGTGTTAGTTAGAGCAATATGATGGCAGCACAAACAAAGAAAGAGAGTTGAAAATGGTAATGAAAACTAATTTAAAATTGATTTAGGTGCCAAATTGTTGTAAGTGGACCTTGAGAAAAAGCTAAATAATTTAAAAAAATGATCCCTTAATGCAGCTGCTTGATAAGTACTGCCACACACACACACACACTCCCACACGTGGTGTTCAGGGCGTATGCAGAGAGATGTGTCTTAAAGTGCTTGAACACCAAAATGTGCCTCTTCTTGGTCTTTTAATGATAAATAAATAAAAATTGATGTCAAAATACCCTTCTTGGAGAGTATCTTCAAAATAACTGTCAGTTATGTCTAAAGTGAAGTAAATAGTGGAGAAATGTTGAAGGTGTCTGAATAATTTTTGGTTTGACTGTATAAGACTATGCAGTGGGATTTTACATTTCATTATTCTGTCTCTGTACCTGGACATCTACAAACTTGAAAAAATGTAAACATTGTGGAAATAACACAAATAAATAAATAGAATGAACATACAAATTAAACACTTTCAAATAGGGCCCACTGGTACAACCTGCACCGGGCCCTGCAAACCCAAGCTAGAGCCCTGCACACACACACACACACACTCCCAGTATCGTCATGCTGCGTTTGGCAGCTCTCATCTTCCCTTTGAATCCCTAAGACCTTTCCTGCCGGTGTGTGTATGTGTGTGTGTGTGTGTGTGTGTGTGTGTGTGTGTGTGTGTGTGTTCAAGGATCCAGTTATACCTGTAATCACAATCTATGACAGGGAACTTCAGAGAATCAATTAGTCCAACCCTCACCCTGAGCGGAGACAATTCCCCTCGACTTGAGTCGCAAACACCTTCTATCACGAGTCATTTTGCCTCCCTTACACCCCACTTCTCTTCCCTGAGCACGGATAGGTTTGACTCTAAGCCTCTAAAAAGTTGACAACCCAAAAGCACTTTCCCCCTCTCGCTCTCTCCTCAGCCCTTCTCTCCTTTCAGCCTGTTGCAAAAGAAAGCTGGATTAGTTTTCCTGCGCCACCGATAGCGGAGCCCATTATGGCATTTCATCCCCAATTAAATAAACAGTCTTTTAGAGTCGTCTACAGCAAAGATTCGGGTAAATAGGCGATCCTGCAGTGGAAGCCAGTGGCTCTACACTTTGCTTTGTCCCGGGGAAAATGAGCCCCTGAAGAGAATTCATTGTGGCTCTGTTGTTTTTAAACGCGGCCGTGTCGCACAAAAGGAAACGTAAACCTAGCTCGCTCCTCTCGGCTAAAGTGGCTCCTTGGCTGGAACAAACATTTCATTCAGGGGTCAAATTTAATCCTCTCCGCCTCAAGCTTTTGTATTCAGATTAGAGACTAACGAGGCTTTGCAGCGGCTCGAAGCCTCTTGTTAAAAGCCTGTGTTCCCCACTTAACTTGCAATTTACCTGTCACTTAAGCCCTGAGTGGAGATGGAGCTCACCTCTTCAGGAGAGGTTCAAGCCTTTCTCCTTCCCTCTCAATAAGTGCTTTCTCAAGTGAGAGAGGCAGAGACAGAATAGAAGAATCAAAACCATCCGGCTGTTTGGATAAGTAAGAAAGCATGTACCCCTGAATGAAACCAAGAAATAAAACTGACTTGTGAGGCAAGCGAATAACATTTTAACATTACAACAAAGGCCTGAATGTGGTAAATCCGTGTGACAAAGCAGTAACAAAGCACTTTTGATAATGCCCTTTTGTAATGATTAGCACCAGTTTAAATGTCATAATGCATGTATTCATGCTAAATTTGTATGTTATAAAAAAATCTGTGTACTGAATATTGATGGAGTAACACATTTAGTTTTAAAAAAGGTTGTTTAGTTTAAAACTCATGCAAATGGTCCGCTGCAGGGATCATGTTTCACACATGAGGGAGATCAAAGCTTTTTTTTTTTTTTCAAAGCATTTTGATACAGCAATATATTTTTCCTTTTAATTACATTTAAAATAAATACACTGAAGTAGGATTCTTTAATGTGTTTGAAATTAGCATCTTCTGCTCACTGGTGCAGCATTTGTTTTTTAATTAAATATACTGTAAAAATACTAATAACGGGAAATACTATTGCAATTTAAAATAGCTGTTTTCTACTGTAATATATTTTAAAATGTAATTTATTTATGTGATCCAAAGCTAAATTTTCAGCATCATTGCTAAAGTCTTCAGTGTCACGTCATCCTTCACAAATCATTCTAATATGCTTTTACAAGAAATCTTTTGTAACATTATTGTAATTTTTTTATCAATTTAATACATCATTACTCAATAAATGAATACATTTTTTTGATCAGTAATGTTCATCATGGATCTATAATGTGTATTTCGTCAAATTAAACTACAACGTCACTGGAATACCATCATAGGATTGTAATATTTCCCTGTTTGCCAATCATTCTTAAGAGTTTTTTATTTAAAAAAAAAAACACATTTTCAGATTTGCTGCCATTATTATGACACATATTGAGTCAAACCATTTCTCATCTTGCTAATCTTTTCATGTTCTCATCTTGTGTCTATGACATTACTAATTTGCTAGTTAAAATAAGGAGGAAATGGACGGAGGGGGAGATGAATCCACCAATCAGCTGGTAGAATATGAATATGTTCTTTTAATGAATTCATCAAAAACTGGCAGTTCCTCCCCCCGTCTTTACAGTAATATTGCCCTATTCAGGAATGAGATTAACATCATTGTGAAAAGAAAAAAGTCGTCTTTTGTTATTTTAATAGGCATGTCAGATCATCTAGTTCTCTTCATGGATTCATTTGTGTGCTTATTGAAAAACCATGTGATAGAAAGTGAATTTTCTGCTTTTTTTTTTTTTTTTTTTATGATGATGATGAATTGGAATCTGAAAGACAAATTGAACATAACATTTGTCTACAATGTGACTTTTTGCATGCAATTTCAGTTTGCATATTCAGATCCATTTTTTGCAATCTGATAAAATTGTTAATTCGGTAAAATTAGTTTTATTTTTGTTCAAATGTTAATATTCGTGACAAACTCCACATTCAGAATTTTTTACACATTACTATGAAATTTACATTTAGTCATTTAGTAGATGCTCTTATCCAAAGAAATGAAATGGATTCCAGGTTTTTCACTCATTTGACTGAAACAATCCGGTAAAGTGTTTGTTTCTAACTTCACATATGGTGCACCTTCTTATCCCATTCTGTATTTATTTATTTTTGTATTTTTTTTACATTGTGTCTGCGCCCAGGTGTTGGTCTTTGGAAAGATGTGTTTAAATTCAAATAGGGTCAGAGGATGCTGGGAATCAGACATTTGGGAGTAAGGAAGCAAATGCATGTGTTTATGGTCTTGTCTCTCTGCAGTACTCTCACAAAAAAAAACATTTTGGTTTGGTTTAAACAGGCCTGGTTCTGATATACTGTATAGGCTCCATACAGAAAATTAAAAGTAAAAACTCATGATTCTGCTGCTCTCTGCTTGCATATGATCATACAGGACAATTGCACTATTGCATAGGCCTATATTTTTAAACTTTGATGTGATATTACATTATGATATATCTTTATGTTTCCCTCAGCTCCTGTCTTTATATTTTATATATAATGTGTGTCAATCCAGTCTGACAGAAAAAGTTACTCCCATGTGTTGTCATCAGTTTGAAATTATGCAGACTTGATTTTGGGAATCCCTTAGGCCTGGTCTGTGTCTGTTCAGCTCTTCGTATAATCATGATGGCATGTTCCTCTTGTTTTATAATGGATCAGGACATAAATGAGAAAGATCCTCAGGCAGAATATACACATGGCATTGACTCATATATGGTACTGTATATTCATAGCTCCTGGGTAATGCTATATAACTTTACAGATCTTGAAGAATTTCTTCATCATTAAAACAAATCCCTGTGTAGTGCTATATGCTGATATATGAGATGAAACTGACTGACTTTTATTCAGGTGTTTCTGACTTCACTGTGTGTAAGAGGCCATAAAGATGTCCAGAGATCTGTGTGAAGTTGGCGATGAATGTCAGGCTGATCTCGACGAGGTTCAGCTTTCTTGCAATCAACTGTATGAAAACACAGATGAAGTACAGGGGAACAATGTCATTAGGTTTTCCATACTAGGTGAAATGTATGGCATGTCAATTTAGCTTTTAATCATGTAGTGTTACTAGTTATAGTAATTCAACTTCAACTAGCAGGAGTTACAATGTCATGGTCACCAGCTGGAGTGTCCTTGATAACCACCAGAGGGCACTCCATCTTATACCTTTATCATTCAGTGGCACATCTTTTCCCATCATCGTCTGACTTCCTGGTTTCATCACCAATTGCCCACAGCTGTTTCTCATTACCCCAGTAACTCTTTGTAAGTCTGTAACACCTATCCAGTTAACTTTTACTTAGTGCTACATAAAATAAGGGACCAACCAGACCAATCTCACTCATGAGTCAAATGTATTAAACATAGTCGCACAAGAAAAATCATTATTCAATCTGACACAAATCAACATCAAACAGTTAGAACCAGAAGATAAGAAATACAGTCCATCACATAAAGCACAGTCCTTGGTTTCTCATCAATTAGGACCATAAGCTTTTCTCAGTCTTTGTTGACTATGAATAGAGAATACAGTACTTTAGTAGCAAGATGATCCACAGCAGAGCTCAATCGTCAGAGAGCTTTGTCCATGCTTGAAGTAAAACGTTGACTTCCAACAGGCAACAATCAAGTAATAAATGGAAATCAACTCTTAGTTCCAATCTTCTCAGTTGTTTTTGCCTCCAAGTACTCCACATACATTTAGAACACAAGCCCTAAATGAGCTTAGAACTCTAAAGTTCCTCAACCAGGGTAAAAAAGGCCACAACCACCATGAGGCAAGCCTCTCCATCCAGAAAGAGAACAAACTTCCTGCCATTTCTCCTTCTTTGTTTCCATAAATAGGCAAACTAATTCACCTCAAATAGAGCCCCCCCTAATGCTCAGGTGAGTAATAATGGTAAATACACTGGAGAAAAAGTCTCAGGTTACGAATGTAACCATGGTTCCCTGAGTAGGGAATGAGACACTGTGTCCTCTAGGGGCCACTATGGGGAACACCTCATAGTGACCTGTGTCTGAAGCATACATTGAAAAAACACTAACTTGTTGGCAGGCTAAAGCCTCTGATGTCACTACGGGTGCGACTATAAACAGGCACTGGGAGAACACTTCGTTCACTTCTTCGTCTGAAGCTTGCGTCTGAAGCATGGCAGGGAGCTGGAGGATGCAGTGTCTCGTTCCCTACTCAGGGAACCACGGTTACATTTGTAACCTGAGACGTTCCCTTTCAAGGGAACTTCGAACTGCGTCCTCTAAGGGCTGCTATGGGGAACAGTATACCCACAGCGCCATGCTGCCGGGAGTGCAGGCCAGAATCATGAAGAGCACTAAGTACCAACTCTACCATTTCCACGGGAGTTGCCCCTGGGACGTTTAGACGGCTGTCTGTGACAGTACCCCTTACGACCAAAGGCCTAAGCTACACACCCAACTTAATTGTTAGGGCCTCGGCCCAGTGTAGAGCTGAAGGCTTGGAATCAGGAAAGATTCAAATACTGTTCTAAGGAGGGGCTCTCGGGGCACTCCGATAGAGCAGCGCATAGATGGAATGTTGCATCTCAAAACAGTATGATTGATAGTCATCAACTCGATCTATGGAAACAATACTGGTGCGCTTTTGAAAAAAAACAGAGAACTCATTCTCATATGAGAGGAGAACTCCGAGCTCAGAGTAGCGCACTCATAGGCGACCCTTTTTGGAAAAAGGAAAAAGAGGAGCGCTGCTAAACTACCACGAGAATCGCCCAAATAGCCCCTCATGTTGATGGAAGTGATGCTTGAAGTGTATAAATAAATACACACTTGCTGAATGAAGCCCAAGGAACCAAAGTCTAATCATCTCAAGGAAGGGAACGAGGCGGAGCACATAACCCTTACCATACAGGATTTCAGAAAGTGCGCAGAGTAAAGCATTCACACTTACCATTTATGTGGATTTTAGAAAGTGTGCAAAGTGTTCACGTGCACACTGACCATCATGTGGTTTTGAGAATGTACACAAAGCTTAGCCTGTGTACCTAAAGGTTCCTAAGCAATCGCGGAGGCACTGAATCCCACGGGAGAGGCAAGCTCAATTTTACAAACCACAGGCGAGGGGAGCATCACCTGAGGCAGCATATATAAGAAGACTTCTGTAACTGCCACCTCCACTACTCGCTAGATGCAACAGCACCACTAAGCGGCCAGGAGACCCCTCAGGGTGACCTGGCCGGACATCCATGAAATTCCCTGCAGTGCTGTGCCAGGCCTGATGATCAAGGAGGCTCCCTCAGAAGCCTGTGATATCAGCCATTTAATAACGGAACATGAAGCCGGATGGCTGGTGCTGGCGAGTGTTCAGTAAACACTGTAATTGAGCACTGCAAAGGAAACTCACAGAATTTATTAGTAGACACAAAACCAGCAGCAATTTAATACACATAAGCATATACAGGAAAGGTTACATACTCACCTACCCTCCTGTGTTGGAGCCCCATTCAAGGGGCACCTCCTTTTAGTCTGGACCATCAGTAGGTTGGTTGCTATGAACATAAAACCAACCAAAAACATTATAGGTCCAGCATAGGAGACTGTTATGCAAGAGGTTTCCACCTAACCTTGATCAGGTGGAGAGCTGGTGGTTGCAGGGGAATTAGGAAGGGGATGATAAAAGCAGAAGTAAAAAATCCCTGAAGGGAATGAGTAGATTCCTCGGTTTCACTCTGATTAGGTTCAGATCCCTCACGTCCAACACATCTCTTAGATTCAGCTTACCTCCACATGACCCACGATTCCTCTTACCCCTGCCCACTGGTGGGGGAGGAGCATGAGTCGCGAGACTAGCCTTCTGTGCCCTTCTTTGATCCTCAGATAGAGACAGGCCAGGACCCCTATGTTGTTCAGGCTCAGTCCAGGACCTTCGTGGAATGAAGGATCTGAAAGCAGCAGAGCGCGCCTTCGTCTCCCTGAACTTCTTGATTACCGTCTCAATGGAAATACCGATAAGTTCAGAAGACGAAACCCGAGTATCGAGAAGAAAGCCTTTTCTTTCTTCCCGATGTCTCCCGGGTTCATCCACAGACGTCTCTCCGCTTCTACCGTGGCTTCCACCATGGTCGCCCTAGTTCCACCTGGTAGCATGGAGAGAGGTCCGTGGTGCGGCGCGGCTACCTGATCAGGAGAAAGGCCCTTGCCTCCATCCAGGTCTCTTAGCAGATCAGCCTGATATGCCTGAAGCACGACCATTGTGTGTAACAAAGCCACAGCCTGACCTGTTGGTGCGTATGCCTTGCCATCTAAGCCAGATGAATTTCTGAAGGGGCTTAGATGGAGAGGAGGGAGCTTAAGAGAGGATGTCTCCCCTGCAGAAAGAAATTTTTTTTTTTAGCTCTTTCTACAGGGGGCATCCCCTCATAGCCTTTTATTTTAATGGTCTTACATCGTCATCTTGTTAGCGCATTTTCCAAGTCTAACTCTGCCGTGGCACGATCCATAACCTCTAACAGCTCTACATACGCAGGGCAGGAGAATTGAGAAGGCTCAGCCTCAGCTTCTTCACCATCCTCAAATATCTCCTGCTTTTCCTGGGTAAAAACCTAGCAGAGCACTATCCTCTGTATCAGATAGTGTTAAAGATATAACATCATCCTCCCGAGGCTCTCTCTCGTCCGCCACCATTACGAGCGTGAAAGGGAAAATCCCTCTTTAAAACATTCAGAACACTCATTCTCCTCCATGCCTCAGCAGCGACAGGTCCTGAACCACGGAAGCCTTTTTTTTCGGACTATAAGTCGCACTTTTTTTCATAGTTTGTCTGGTCCTGCGACTTATTGTCAGGTGCGACTTATTTATCAAAATTAATTTGATATGAACCAAGAGTAATGAACCAAGAGAAAACATTACCATCTACAGCCGCTAGAGGGCGCTCTATGCTGCTCAGTGCTCCTGTAGTCTACAATGAGCAGCATAGAGCGCCCTCTCACGGCTGTAGACGGTAATGTTTTCTCTTGGTGCTTGGTTCTAAATAAATGCGACTTATAGTCTAGTGCGACTTATATATGTTTTGTCCTCATCGTGACGTAGTTTTGGACTGATGCGACTTCTACTCAGGTGCGACTTATAGTCCGAAGAATACGGTACTGGTATATATATTAGTAACAGGAGAACTGTTACAAGTCTATAAGTCTTTATAAGTACAATGTTTTCAGTCATTAATTCTTTCTGGTGGTCATTCTCCTTTCTGAGCACCTACCTTTTTTCCTGAGTTCATGGTTTGTTTCACCTCTTGCCTGATTCCTTAGTTTATGCTGTTTGCATGTGTTACCTGCCTTGATTGACTGTCCTATGTTGTGGCCTCTACCTGTTTTTGGATTCACGATTTCTGGATTAATAAAGGACTGCACTTGGATCCTCAGCCTGTCTGAGCAGTGCATGACAAATCATTATATTTGCAATTTATTCAGTTTCTCTGGTCATTTTTTTTAAGGAGTAGAAATTCAACTATGAAAATTGACTTTGACAAATGACTTTGAATTAATAAAAATGTAAATAAGTGCTAGGCCAATTTATAATTTTTATTGCGTTGCAGATCTCTGAAGTTGCTCTGTTTTCTTGTGGAAGAAATCATCAAAGTGAACCCCACTGTGCCTAAAAAGTCAGAAACCTTTAGGTATAATAATATAAAAAGGCAAAAAGCTGCAGAAAAGGTCCACACACACTATGAAAAAGAAAATGCGAGGAAAAAAAAATGTTTTACTAGGAACAGCAAAAGTTTTGGTCACAACACAACCTTCTTCAGTGCCATGTTGTGACTGCAACATTAGCCACACTTTTTTCTTTTTCACAACTGTGGGGGCTTTAAAAACTCATTTACATTTACATTTACAGCGGTTATATGGTGCTTCTGTATTGAAGCAGGACAATAAAATATGGTGCACTGTTCATGATTTTCTGATATATGCGCATGGAAAACATAGCAAAGTGCACTACACTGCGTATTGATAGTTTACACATTTATTTAAGTCCATGGCCCACAGTTCTTGGAGAACATCTCTGAGAATGGTGTTATCCTGATTTGATCCTGCTCTGTTCGCTTTAAGTCATTATTTGCACAAATCTGATTTTATGTTTCTGCCCAGATTCACATGTTTTATTGTTTTATTATTGCCTGGCTTTGAACACCACATGCTTTGATGTTTCAGCTTCGGTTCATTAGTGTACAGTGGTGAGGTGTTTCCGCACAGCATGCTGACATCCAGTACATGGCATGTAGCTGTAAATCACAACATGTCAGGATGTTAACGATTCACGCTGGAGATGAAGTGTTAAGTCCCATTTCATGGGAATCATGGAAAGGGAATGAAACACACACATACAAGAGATGAGTTATTCCTGGTGAGTGAAACGATGATTGTTATGCTTCTCATAACCTTCAGCAGTACCTTATTCCACAATATTTACTGAAACTGTCTGCCCTACTTCTACATGGCAGCTAAAAGCTGGTACTTTCACATGGGTGAAAGCAAGTGAAAAGGCACACACAGTTGTGTTGTAAATGGTCATTCACAAGATTCTTGACAATTAGAAAAAGAATGGCTATCAGATTGAAGTATTATAGAGAAAATTTACACACCATCAGGCCACAAGATGTAGATGTCAGAATAAGAGTCCAAACAGCTGATAAAAACATCACAAAAATCTTGTGAAGCAAAAAGCTGCCTTTGTAAGAAACAAATCCATCAGAAAGACATTTTATCTTTAAACCTTCACTTTTGGACAAAATTCAAGTCCATATTCCATAATAATGCATGCTCCAGTGAAAAAGTCCCCTGTTGTTTCACATGTAAAAATCCACCCACATATTTGTTTCGAACTGTTCTGGACTGTTTTGGCTTGTAAACAGTGCTTGATCTGTGCATATTCCTCTCCTGATTCAGACTAAATTACTTTTTCCCTGGAAAAAGAAATATTATTGATAAATAATTTGTATTTTAGCTTGATGTACTGGTTTAAAGTAAAAAAAAATAAATCCTTGGAATCTCATTCTCATTCTGTTTGGACTTTCATTCTGACGGCACCCATTCACAGCAGAGGATCTGTTAATGGGCAAGTGATATAATGCAAAATTTCTCCAAATATGCAGTTAATTTTCAGCAAATTAAAACTTTTGGATGAACTTTTCCTTTTTTTGTTCAATGCATTTTTGAAAACAATTTTATAACTTTTATAACATAAACAAAAATAAAATAATGCTTAACAGATTTACAGGTGCATTCAAATGTTAAATCTGTTATAAATTGCAATATATTGTTTCAAAATGAAAATATTATAACTGCACTTGTTTTGAAAATGATTACATTCTTTGTTACATTCATGCACAGCCATGTGTCTTATAAAGTATGCAACAAATGTAAAAATGGGTGGGTTCACAGGAGGAGCTCTGGATATCATTGTTCCTCTGGATGGCAGCAGATGATTCACATGAATGGAACCGATGCAAACATTTCTTGTCTTTTACAGCAAACCCAAGCAGTCTTCACACATATCCAGTGATTCTCAGTCATTCTGTATGGCATCTTTTTATTGCAGGTGAATCTCAGGCAAAGAAGACGTTGTGAACTCCATAATGAGCTGCTCATCTTCATTATTCATCTGCTGATTCTTGGTTGTTTAATACCGGTACTGTACTGAAATTAGAGCTGCTTCACACAGTAAGTGCACATTTTACTTGCATTTGCATATTATATTAGAACAGCTCAGATAAATGACTGAAAATACAATAATGAGACTCATGTGAAAACTTTTTTTGCTATTACACTTTTGAAATATGAAATTATGTTAATGTTTTGAGTATGTAGGATTGCACACTTGATGATTTAATGTATGTAATGCATTTGAGAATATGTTCTTAATACAGTGTTGGCATCTGTTTGTCTCTCTTCTACTGTAGTGATGATACGGCTGTGTGTAAGCTGGCTGGTTTTGCTGTTGGGAGTGCAGGCTCTTTTGGCTCAGCTGGACGATCTTGATGATGATGATTATGATGATGATGTAAAAGAGAAGAGAAATGGAAGAAACAAAAATAAACCAATCACCTCTAATGTCATCCCGAAAAACAATAGTAAGTATTTCTTGCTGTACAACACAACAGACAGCAGGAAGTGAGCAGGTGGCTTGGAAAATACTGTATTTGCCTTTAATTCAAAAGACCATTTGGTTTGAACTAAGCACCAGTTTAGGAAAGTTTTTGATGCATGTGGTGTGAGATAATCACAACAGATTTCATTTATGCATCTGTCAGACATCGGCAAGGTGTGGTTGATTAAGAAATTAAATTAACAAATGAAACTGATATAAATACTTCTCAGGAGCAAGAAAAGTTCATATGTGAAGTTTGCCGCCTTACGGTCTGCTCTGCTCTCTAGGGCTTCTGAATTTGATCTAAACCCTGCTCACTGTCCTGGGGCAAATTTCCTCTTTGACATGTTTCTTCTTCATCATAAATGTGATTTACTGGAGACTGGGGTCATTTCAGCTGGTTCCCATTTGCGTTTACCTTCAAAGAAATTTTTGGCACTATACGTTATTTATATATTACCTAACCATTTATCAAAAGATTTTCAGTTTTTATTTTAATTTCAGTAATTTTATGTTTTTATAATTTATCTCATGTGCCTATATAGTGTAGTTTTTATTAGGATGTAGTTTTAATTTAGTTACATTTAGTTACAAAAATGCAATGTTGGTTAGTCCACTGGCTGTAAGAATATACGTTAGAATAATTACAATAATAACATTGGTATGTTGTGATTGATTTTTTGATTGATTGATTGATTGGAAAAAAAAGACAAAAACACCATGAAACACCATAAAACTCAAATCTGCATGACTCCAGGAGTCAAGTTTGATGTCAATATTTGGTCACAATACACACAAGAAACAAAGTTGTTTGAAAATGTTACTGGTGTCAAAATCTGATGTGTTGTGTCCAAATAACAAAATGAATGTTTAGTATGTTTTGTCATTTTTCTTTCAGATGCGGACTGTTATTTGGAACTGGCATTTTTGGTGGACAGTTCAGAAAGTGCCAAAGACAGCCATCCCCAAGAGAAACGTTTTGTCACTGATCTCGTTAACCGGATCCAGAACATCCGACTCCAAACCGGCCAAGGCTTGAACTTTAGAACTGCCCTCCTTCAGTACAGCAGTCATGTGATCACCGAACAGTCTTTCAAAGATTGGAGGGGCGTCGCCACCTTCCAGGACCACATCGGGCCCATGGCTTACATAGGGCACGGTACCTACACCACCTACGCCATCACCAACCTCACACGCATCTATCTGGAGGAGTCTGGCCCTGACCGCGTGAAGGTGGCCATCCTGATGTACGACGGCGAGTCGCATCCAAAGAATCCAGATATCTTCTCTGCTTTAGCTGATGCCAAGAACCAAGGGATCAAATTCTTCACAGTAGGTTTCACAAACGCTGCCAATGTGGAACAGCTGCGGATTCTGGCCAGTCCTCCAGCTGCCCGCTACGTACACAACCTACAGGACAAGGGCGTGGTGGACAAGATCCTCAAAGAGATTGTGAGTAGTGCTTTCCCTTAGGAAATAAAAATCTTGTGTCAACTGTTTTTGATAGACATAACAAATGGAGAGAAAAAGGAGATTTTGTCCTGCTAGACCCCAGTAATCTAAGGTGTCTCATTAAAGGGATAGTTCACCCAAAAATGAAAATTCTGTAATTTACTCACCATCAAACCTGTAAGATTTTAGTTCGTCTTCGGAAACACAAATTAAGGTATTTGATTATTTTAATGAATGTGTATCTGTGAGATGTCTACGCAACTATGACTTTGTCACTTCAGAAAATTTAGATGAAACCACTGAGTACATGTGAATTAGTTTTTTCGATTTCTTTATGAAGGCTTTGAAGTGATAGTTGTGTATACTGTCAATGGAGGGACAAACATCTCTCAGAATCTCGCTTATTTATGTTCTGAAGATGAATGAAAGTTTTTCAGATTTGGAAAGACATGAGAGCTAGTAAATGATGACGGAATTTTCATTTTTGAGTACTATCCCTTTAAGAGTTCCCCACAACCATTGTGAGCCTAAAGGCTGAAATGCACCACACAATTTTTAAAACAGACTTTAAAGACTAAGCATCACACATTGGCTAACATTGTAACTGATTACAGCTAAAAACTGGGCATCATAAACTAAACTACAGAAGATAAAAATATATTTTATAACCTATTTTCTGTGAAATCTGTCAATTCCGACTGCCCAAAATAAGTATCAACTTTTCAAGAATGAAGATCGGGGCAAATATCTGTGCAGAAGTTGTGTAGTGTATTCCAGCTTTAAATTGACCGCAGAGTTATTTGGTGCCAACAGCTTCTACAATCTACTTAGGTTTACAGTGCTGTTGGAAGTCTTTCAGTATAAACTCAAATTCTATTTAAATTCTTCAAAGACCCAATGAACTGTGAACACATTCATTTTATAGCTTTTCACATGTACTGAATATGAGCTGTTGCCTCATTTGTTCCTATTTTTTATTTCTCCTGAAAAATGTTTGAAGAAACATCTGAAAATAAAAAAAAATGTCATGCAAGAGCAACATCTGAGCAATAAAACTACCCTAAGGATTATCCAAACAAAGCAGTTTAAGTTGGCAGTGTTAAGACGAGAGCTGTGAAATCAAACTTTTGGTGCTGAGGGACCAACTTTGAAGAGTAGAAATTCTGAAGGTCGGATGCTTGTGAAGGCCCAAATGAAGGATTTATATCTCTTGAGGGATCTCAGATTAAGAGGGGCATGTGTGTGTCGGGGTATGTGCTACTGAGAACATTCTTCTTGAAGCTATGGAAAATGAGCTGTCTTATCTCTGTATCTGTCCTGAGGACATGGAAAAATTTGATTATGAATTCCTTCGACAGGGCATTAATGGCAAAATGAGTAAATGCTCACTCAAACACACCTTATCTCAAATTAAAACCCCTAAAGGTGATTTAAGAAGTTGTCTACTAGAGGATAGTGTTGATGGTATTTTGGATCATGGCACTTATAGGCAAGTAATGCAAGTTCAAGTCTGGCTCATGTAATTTCCTGAACCCATTCCCACCCATAGTTACCTTATAAAGGTTATACAAAGCATGTCTGTAAAAAAATTACAAAAAAAAAAAATATTCCACCCAAATACCCCGATGAAAGGATCAGTGTAAATTGATTTGCTGGTCCAGGTTGACCAATCATCAAACAGGTTGTTGGGTTAAATGACAGTTGTTTAAATGTTCTTTTAGTCTGGACAGAACTTGAAAGAACTTAAAGAAGTTTGAAGTTATTTACAATGATTTTTAAGAACATTCTATTCAAGAATTGGAATTATTTTTAAGTCTTCAATGATAAGAAAAAATAATAGACATTCTGTAGAAGATAAAAAAAACATAACTTAGAAGTATTTTTGGAATGCAAAATATTCTCTGTTCTTAAATTAGAATTAAAAGAGAATGCCTATTCATTCTTAAGAGGGTTTCATGAATCCGGCCCCTGGTAGGTCTTGACCATTCTAGTCAGGGCTGGTAGACTACGTTGACTAAGCTGGTTTGGTGATGGTTGAGCTGGTTAACTGTTGCACCTCTGTAAGCTGGAATGTGTGTTTCTTTGGTCTTTTCAACAGAAGACATATACTTAAGGTAGAAACATGTGAGGAAGCATCTACTGTATTGTGGGTGGATACACATTCGCAGACTTCCAGTGAATTGTTCCTGTTCCTGTTTCCCGCTGGAATATCCAGATAACACTACATTGAAGGTGATAAATGGTCTGGTTTTGCAGGATTTTAGATGGTCCAATCTGGTAATTAGCTGGAACCACTGGAAGAAAAGGATGTTTAGGTGGTTTTAGACAAATAGACTACCAGTTGATGGAGCCAAGGAAGACCTGGTAGATCTTGATCACACTGTTAGAGCTAGTAGACGACTTTGGCTAAACTGCTGTAGACCTTGCTGAGCTGCTTGAGCAGTTTGATAACTTTTTTTTTGTGGTGGGTAGATCCAAATTCTGAGAGTAAAAATACTCCATACTCTTTTTTTTTTTTTTTTTTTTTGTATACTAGTACATATATTTTGATTATTCCATCAAGCTTTTCAGCTGTGCATATGATGTAGTCAAATATGTTTAAAGAGATGTTTTTTGGAGCAATATATTACAGTAATTTTTCTCAGTTATTAAATGTAAATAGATTTGGTGGGTCTGCTTGACCAGTTTGACTACCTTTAGTTGGTATGGATTTTTCCTACTGGAATTAGAGCAGAGTATCAGTTAGCGGGTTGCAGTATTTGCAAAAGGAACATCTGTTTCCCATTGACTTTGTGCCGGGTCAGAGCTTTAGGGTACTACGAGCAGCATGAACCTGCATGCAGGATGAATATCTCACCCAGCCTTCTGCACGCTAGCTGCTCTGGAACGACTGTTGATGCAGGTGCTTGTCAATGAGACAAGAAAAGCACAATCAAGAGCTTTAATCACAGGCCAGGAGCATACAAATAGCATGCAGCATTGTCGTGTTCTCTGCTCAATGTCTCATGCATAGTGTTTGCATCTGTTAATCATCTGCTCGATCAAACTAAGCGGGATATTGCTCATCGCACACGTTTTAAGTTAAATAAGACATGCATCTTTCCGATGTGTCATTAACTGTGTGCTCTCAAGATAAAATTACTTAATGTGCTGCAATTAAATTTCCTTTGTTCTTATGAGTGCCTGTGATTCCCAGATTACGGCATCTGTCTATCGTCACTGTCTTTAAACATTATCTTTCATCCTAGGGATCTTGCTATGTGTCACTCTTTCTCTTTTTCTGTTTTACTCATTCATACACACATGCACCTGTTATGCAGATGCGCACACTAATCCTGACATGAGAAGCATTGAATAAAAAAAATCAGCCTTGCATGTGGTACACATGTATATGGATATTCAGACTTACTTCCAGTGGCCCTTTGTGTATCATGAAGAAAAGAAATATGGGACTTTTCAGTTTTTCTAAATGTTGGTTTGGACATTTATACACCTATAGGCTGTGTTAGGAGTGAGAGTTATTATTTAATGCAAATTAAAAGAGAAATATGTCCTTCTTTGGGGTTGTTTAATTCTGAATTTTCATTTGTGGACATCTTTAGGATTCTGTGACTCTTCAGAATATCAGATATTAAAATGTGATCCGTTAGTTCAGCTTTATTCTGTAGCTCTGAGGTTTAACTGGGCTTAAAATATTTGGGAACATGCCTTGACAACTTACAGTGTCTAGTATTACATGTTTAAGGTTCATTTAGAAAATGTAAGAGTTAGTAACTTATGACAGCATATATCAGATGTTTGATACCAGAACATGCCACAAATGTGATTGTGGTCATGAAATTCTTGTAAATCTTTTATAATTCTTGTACATTTTTCATGTAAATTTACCTTTTTTTTGCTTTTGTTTCCTTCTAGAGTGAGCTGGCTAATGAAGCGGTAAGAGTTTTTCTGACAGAAACAATTTAGGACACTTAAGAGTGACATTATTTGTTGTGACTAAGACAATGTGTGTGTGTCCAACAGTGTCCACTTTCCCCAAAATGCCCTTGTGAGAAAGGAGAGCGAGGACCCAGTGGACCCGCTGTAAGTGTCAAACATTCTTAAAATGCTTCCTAGCCCCTCACAGTGTTTAAACGATTTGCACGATTTACTAATTCGTTCCCTCAATGTACTAAAACGTGCACACGATTACTATTGCATTCCCTCGATTTACTATTTTGTTCACTCGATTTATAAATTGTGCGCATGATTTACTAATTCATTCCCTCGATTTGCTAAATTGTGTGCACGATTTAGCAAATCGAGGGAACGTAATAGTAATTGTGTGCATGTTTTATTACATTGAGGGAAGGAATTAGTAAATTGTGCGCACAATTTATTTATTTTTTCTTGCATTTCATGTGCGGGTCTCCGTAAGAATCAGATAATTCAGATTTGATAAAAATTTTAAACAAAACTGCTATTTTTTAGTTAACACTCGTTCTCTAAAAACCACAGGGTAAAAAGGGTCGTCCTGGAGAAGACGGAAGTCCAGGACCTAGAGGACAAAAGGTCAAAGATATTTTAAATTAATGCTCATGTTTGTTATTATTTATTTATGTTACCCTCTAAAATTTGAGACACTTCCTGCAGGGAGAGAGCGGATTCAGCGGTCCTCCTGGACGAGACGGGACAGAGGTGAGCAAGTCCAGAACAAGGCCTAAAGTCACTCTATATTGAAATTATCTGCTTGTGTAATGGCTTTTTCTCACCACGTGTTCTGTGTTGATCATTAGGGCAAACCTGGATACAAAGGAGAAAAGGTAAGATGATGCATCAGCTCACATAATGCAAGTTATCAGAAATCGGCTGTTATTAGAAAATAAGTAGAGTCCCATGGGTTAGATTTTCAAGAAATGCATGAACTAATAAATATATATATATATATATATATATATATATATTGCTTGAAATGCAATAAAAGTCAATTTGAATAAAAGCAAATGCCAAATGCATATATGCAAATATATGCACGTTATGAATGTCTTATTTGTAGCCCTTAATAGTGCATTAAATATTTTTGTTTGCTTATGTTTTGCTGTTTGATGTGACAGTGGTTTTTAAAATTATTTATAGACATTTAAATTATAATTTATAATTTTGGTATTTCGACTTGTATTATATATATGTATACAGACATACATAAAACTGTCAAAGTAATGTATATTTTGTATAAAGTGTAAAATATATACTATATTAAGTCCAAAAAATAACTAGACATGCCTTTAAATTGTATTGTGTGTATATGTACAAAGGGGCACTGACCATTAAAAAGCAATATTTTTAGGGTGAGCGAGGGGAGTGTGGGACACCAGGAGTCAAAGGAGACAGAGTGAGTGACACTACACATCTACAATGTAGTTCATGCACAATAACATGCTGTATGTTTAACTGTCTAAATCTGATTCTTTTAAGGGTCCAGAGGGTCCCACTGGTATCAGAGGAAGCCGAGGGCTGCAGGTATGTCTTTAAACTTCATTTGTGAAAATGCAAAACAAGCTTTTTTTTCTCTTATTCAATAGTATTTTACCGTATTCACTCTGTTGTGTTCCTCTGCAGGGTTTGCCTGGACCCAATGGAGACGTGGGACCTGAGGGCCCACCGGGCAAAAAAGTGGGTTCAATTCAGCAGTGTCCTTTTTTCTTTTCAGAGAGCATGTGGAAAATTACACTCTTCAAAATAAAGGCTCCAAAAGAGGGTTTTCAGAGTAAAAGCCATGTAATAATTATTTGGGGTTCCGACAAATAACCTTTAAGAACCTCTTTTTCTTAGTGTTTGGAACATTTTAAAACTCTTTAATAATCATGAAAAAGCTTTTGTGAAATTAAAATGTCTAGTGGATGTCAAAGGTTTAATTTATATGTGTAGGGAATGTTTGGAACAACCTAAAACCATAAATGTTCTTCCATGTTCATGTATGATAGAAATATTTATATAGACTTAAAACCCCTGTATCAGGCTTTTATTGGTTATTTTTAATTTAGTATTTAGTTTTTAACTTGTGTTAGTGCTGATATCCATCTGTGTGCTACTAAGGAACTTAAAACTTAATTATTTTTCTGGAATGTTTGCTTTTTTCACATGCCGATGGCTGCCATCTGAGCAACAGATTAATGTCTGGACTTGCATGCATGTGTCGCACCACAAATCAGTATCTCTGTCTTTGACAGGTGAAGGTGTTCTGTCTAATGTGTCTGAACACAGTAATTGCAGTCTTTACTTTAGTATGTCTGAAAATAGTATGTTTCTTTAAAGACCCCCGATTTCATCTGCCAAATGAAAGAATGCATAAAGACTTGTGCCTACATAATGAAATGATTTTTTATAACATAATGCTTCTTGTGATATTTCAATTGAACAGATCCTGCTAATATTCAAGCATTAAGTCTTTTGTTTAAAGCAGCACGTGTTTATTTTGGTGCACATATAAACATAGACTTTATATTCAGTGAATCTGACTGAATCCAGATGATGTAAACAGTTTTTTGCTGCAGTTTGAGTTTTGGGATCAGTTCCATGTAGATTAATCATGTTTTAGATGTAAATGTGATCCACTCTTCACCCTCCTTTTTTTACTTGAACACTTCATATTTAGAATGGCATGTAATGCATGATATATTGCAAAAGACATTGAACATGAGTGCAACAGTCAAATACATCTGTCTAGCATGTGTGTGCATAGAAAAACAATGGAAAAGTAGCACAATGGAATTGAAAAATGCATTCTGTGTGAACGGATCAGATAACATTATTTTACACATTTAATACCAAGATTTTACTAGTAATGGCACAATAATATTTTTATTGCCTTTTTCTGATTATCATATCAGCAAAATCCAAAATCAGTCAACTTGTAATTCCTTGTGCATTGATTTATTAGTACATAAAACCATTTTTTGAGTCAATTGCCATAAAAATCAATGGTGCGATTCCAACCATTCTCATAACTATCTACCGCCCCCCCAAGAGCAATAATGCCTTTTTAACTGAATTATCTGAACTCTTGACTTATCTATGTTCCATATCTTCAAATGTTATCCTTCTGGGTGATTTTAACATTCATACAGATAATGTCAGTAATGTATTTACAAGCGAATTTTTATCATGTTTGGATTGCTTTGGTATACAACAATTTAACACACTGCCCACCCATACTAAGGGGCATACTCTTGATCTTGTTTGCTGTTCTGGTATAACACCTTTTTATTGTACTGTTTCTGATTTATCCATATCAGATCACTTTCTGGTCTCATTCTGTGCCAAACTGGCCATTTTTAAGGTAAACCTGTGTCGCCCGATTACATTTCGGAATATTAAGAACATTGATTTGCCTACTCTTGCTGATGAACTTGCCATCTTTTCCAGTAAATCTGATTTCACTACTGTTGATGAACTGGTAAAATATTACAATGATGGACTGAACATGCTTTTAGATGAATTCGCACCCGTGAAAACGCGAAGGGTTTCATTTGTGCATTCAGCTCCTTGGTTTACACCTGAACTGCGTGAACTTAAAACTAAAGGCCGTAGGTTAGAGCGGCTGTACGTCAGGTCTGGCCTTACCGTTCATAAAAACATGTATGCTGAACATATTCAAAATTATAAAAATGCACTGACTACAGCTAAATCCGATAACTACTCCAATGTAATTGGAGTTAGCAATGGGAACTCTAGGTCACTTTTCTCGGTGGTAAACAATATTCTGAAACCACCTGATTCTTTGCCATCTGATATGTATTCCACTGACTTATGTGATCGCTTTTTGACTTTTTTTACATCTAAGGTTGAAAATGTACATCGGCAATTACTTACTGGTACTCTTCACAATGACTCCTGTCAGTCTATCACTCACACACCTCCCAACTCTGTCTTCTCTAACTTTACACTACCAACTACTTCAGAGATAGTGGGTCTGATAGGTAAATCTAAATCTTCGACTTGTCAATTAGACCCTCTACCAACTCCTTTAGTTAAAGCTTGTTTACCAGCCCTTTTGCCGTTCATAACTAAAATCGTTCATGCTTCACTTGGTTCTGGTTTTGTATCTCCATCTCTTAAATCTGCTATTATTACACCCATACTTAAGAAACCAGGGGGTGATCCATTTGATTTTGAAAATTTTCGTCCAATTTCAAATTTACCATTCATCTCTAAGGTAGTTGAAATGTGTATTGCAATTCAAATTCATGAACATCTGTCCAATAATAACTTGTATGAACAATTCCAATCTGGTTTTCGTCCCCACCACAGCACTGAGACTGCTCTTGTCAGAATAACCAATGATCTACTGTTGGCAGCTGACTCTGGGCTTTTAACTATACTTGTCCTCCTTGACTTGAGCGCTGCCTTTGATACTGTCTCACATAACGTACTTCTTGACAGATTAGTCTCCATTGGTATTACTGGCACTGCTCTGTCTTGGTTTAGTTCATATCTATCTGGACACAGTCAGCGTATTCAACTAAAAGGTTTTAGTTCAAGAATATCTACAGTCACCACTGGTGTTCCCCAAGGTTCTGTTTTGGGCCCGCTTCTCTTCATTATATATATGCTCCCTCTTGGTAATATTTTAAGGAAATATGGTATTAATTTTCACTGTTATGCGGATGACACCCAACTTTACCTGTCTGCCAAACCTACCGGTTCTTTTCCTCCGCCATCTTTGTCAAGCTGTTTAGCTGAAATTAAAGACTGGCTTTCAGCGAACTTCTTGAAATTAAATGGCAATAAAACTGAGGCTCTGCTTGTTGGCACTAAATCTGTTGTGTCTAAATCTAATTGTTTCTCTTTACACATTGATAATACTGCAATCTGTCCTTCCTCTCAGGTTAAAAGTTTGGGTGTCATCATGGATAGCACACTATCTTTTAAAGCTCAGATTAATAATATCACACGGATTGCATACTTCCATTTGCGCAATATTAATCGTCTACGTCCATTTCTTTCAAATAATAATACTGCAGTTCTCATTCACGCACTAGTCACCTCACGTATAGACTACTGCAATGCTCTTCTCACAGGTATTCCCTTCAAACTGCTACATAAACTTCAACTGGTTCAGAATTCTGCAGCTCGTGTTCTCTCTAGAACACCTTATACTGATCACATTTCTCCGGTTCTCCAGCAATTGCACTGGCTTCCAGTAAAATATAGAGTTGAATTCAAAATCTTGCTTCTCACTTATAAGGCACTTCATAATCTTGCACCACAATACCTTACTCAACTTCTCCAGGTTTATACTCCTTCACGTGCACTTAGATCTTCATCTTCAATTTCTCTTGTGGTACCTCGGATTCGACTTACTATTATGGGTGCCAGATCTTTTAGTCATGTTGCCCCCCGCCTATGGAACTCCCTTCCCCTCGATGTTCGCAATAGCGATTGCTTGTTGACTTTTACAAAGCGTCTTAAGACATATCTTTTTATACAGGCTTTTTTATGAAAAATTTTATTGAGACTTAAATCCACTTTATATGTATATGCTGTTTGTTTCTTGTTTGTTTTGTCTTATGCAGTGACCTGTATATTGCTTGTAAGGTGACCTTGGGTGTTCTGAAAGGCGCCATGAAATAAAATGCATTATTATTATTATTATTTCAGAACATATGTGAGTGTTTTAAACAGTTGTAGTTACCCTGTTTTGCAGTTAAATGAGTTTAAGATTTGTTTTAAGACTGTATCGGTTTGTTTTGTATAGTCGTTTGGTATTAATGTTATTAAGTCTTAAAGTTGTTTTTAAATACCTTTACCAGCAATACCAGAAAATGAGTTCTGGACCATTAATGCCTGTCTAATGTGGTCTTTTCTATAAGGCAGAGAAAGAGCATTGAGTTCACAGATTGCACTTCAATATTGTTCTGGATGGTTCTGCTTCTTCAGGGTGAGAGAGGCTTTCCCGGACCACCAGGAATACAGGGCGAGACTGGCTTTGGGCTTCCTGGACCAAAGGTTGGCTTTTATATACAACTCATGAGGTCAGGCACCCAGTGAACTCATGTCTGTGATAATAACATGTGTTTTCTCAATGTAGGGTGATGTGGGGTTCCAAGGCCGAATGGGTCCTCCTGGGTCTCCTGGGCTCGGCGAGCCGGGCCTACCGGTAAAGATATCCGAGTGATCATTCTCAATAGAGGTTATAATTGACACTGAACACAAAGATATCATTGTATTGACTTTTACAATTATGTTTACTCTGAAGGGGCCACAGGGGCCGCAGGGTTTGCCAGGAGAGAAGGGTCCACCGGGAGAGGGTTTACCAGGACCAAAGGTAAACACGTCATTGCACACAGTTTCAGAATGCAGTCAAATCAAAGTTATGAAGAGGTTTAATATGTTTTTATGCAAGTTGTGTCTTGTGTGTGCAGTTTATATCAGAGAGCCTTTGACTTTTATCCAAAGCAACTTCCATCTCCAACAACCATTTTTTAGTTTAGCATCATGGCTAAACTAAATGTTATGTATATACACACAGGATGGCAGTGCATGTATACATTTGATGGTTTAAACTTTTGTCTTTTACAGGGAGAGAGGGGTCTGGAGGGGCTGAAAGGACCCAGGGGACCAGTAGGTCTTGGCATTAAAGGAGACAGGGTAAAACATTCAGATCAATTGAATAAAATTAGATTTTGAAGTGAAAGTTTAATCACTTTTTTTTTTTTAGCTCATAGGTCGATTGCACCCTAAAGCTGCTCTATACTAGATGTTTAGTTTACTTCAAAAGCTTCTAAAAATTCATTAGAAGTGTTCTTAGTTCTGAGAATTTTGTGGTGAAACTATTTGTATCATTTGCATTATTAAACCCTTCTCTGTGGATTTTTTAAAGGTCATGTCACAGCATGCAGTGCAATCAGCATATATGGCATACAGGCATATATGAATATAAGTGTTGCATCTACTCCAAATTATTTTAATAACTAGATTGTATGTGAACTGACAGATTGGCTTATGCTTGACTCCGAGGTGTGCAATTACAATAATATATTTTTGTTTATTGTCTTAAGGGTGATATTGGTCCTCCCGGTCTTCAAGGACCAGTGGGGCTTCCTGGAGCAGGAATCCACGGAGAGAAGGTGCTGACAAGCTTGTGATCTGAGAATGACATAAAAATGAACTGTACATCTATGCATTGTTGGATATGCTTGTTTTAGGGTATAGAAGGACCGCGAGGACCCCCAGGAAGCAGAGGCCCAGTGGGTGAGGGCTACCCTGGACCAAAGGCAAGAGTTTTCCATCATGCTATAAACACTGTCACAAATTCAAATACTAAAAGGGTTGAATAAACTTTATCTGATAAGTTATGAAATCATCTGTATGTTTAAAAAATGTACTCTTGAAGGGTGATCAAGGTTTACCAGGTGAGATCGGTGCACCAGGAGAGAGAGGAGCAGGAGAACCAGGAGCTAAAGTAAGTCATCTTCACTTTACTCTTTTTTTTTTTTTTTGTTAACAACTGTTTATTGAATTTTCTTTTGTGAACAACAGCAGAAGACAAAAAGCAACTGAGCAAATGTAAAACCCATCCCAACCCATCCCACCCCCTGCTAGACTAAAGAGTAGAGAAGAAAAATTATAAATAAATACATAAAGTAAAATAAACAATAATAAAATAATTTTTAAAGTAACTGAAAAATGTATCATATCTAACATGAGGGGACCTAAATCTGACCAAAAAGTAATATACAATTCGACAGGAATACCATCTAAACCTGGGGATTTCCCCTTGTTCATAGATCGAATTGCTGACTCCAGCTCTTGAAGGGTAATCGGTTCAGCCAGGTAATCAGAGTCCGAATCTGACAGCCTAGGTAAATCATGGTTGGACAGAAAAGATGCAAAAGAGTCAGGGTCACCAACAGCAGAAGAAGTATAGAGGTTAGAGTAAAAAGAATGAAAAGAAATATTAATGTCTTTTGGATCTGTCACAATATTTTTCTGGTTAAAATGGTTAAGCATCCCACTGAAGACACCAAGTCTACCAACTCTAACCATCTTGAGCAAGATGGTCTACTAGGTTGAAAATTAGACACATCAGCTGTTAACCCAGCTGAACATCTATCTTTACCAGATTGGACCACCTTTTACTAGACAATGATTATAAATGTCAAGCTTTGACCAGCTAGAAACCATGTAAAACTAGCACTGCTTTTATCCAGAATATAAATGATTAATACTTGATTTATTCTGCGAAGGGAGAACCTGGTGCTCCGGGGTTATCAGGATTACCAGGTTTACCAGGAGAGGATGGCGCTCCAGGACAGAAGGTACCAGGCCCTCTTTAATCTCTTAAATTATTTTAGTTAGCATCATCTGCTCAGAAAGTCTACACACATTCATCTTCTGTGTGTATTTCAGGGAGAACTAGGAACCCCTGGGTTAAGGGGCCATGAAGGAGCAGCAGGAGTGGGCATCCAGGGTGAAAAAGTATCTCTTTACTCACATTTTCCTGCATGTTTAACTTTGTAAAATCATCTTAAAGACCCATTAAACGAAAGTTTAAGTTTTGAGGATGATATTTCCATACATGTCAATCTTCTAACTTCAGTGGGGTCTTTAACTGTGAACACCAACTTGATGCTTATTGATGTAGCGTTTTGTTTTGATGTTGTTTAGGGTGATCAGGGTCAGCGGGGAATCCGTGGGTTAGCAGGGCCACCAGGAATAGCTGGACCCTCAGGGTCAAAGGTGAGTGCCTAGTTCTCATTGATGAGTCTGGAATATTCTGTCTTTTGCTACATAGACATTAAATAACATTTCATATAAAATGTCCTTCTGTTCTTTATTAATGTCTTCGTAGGGAGAGCCTGGCACCCCTGGGCGCCTGGGATTACCTGGACTACCAGGGCGTGCTATAACAGGACCAAAAGTAAAAGCTTTTCTATTGCAATATGGAAATAAACCAAGTTTTGGTATTTGTTATATAAAATAAAGAAAAGCTAGTTTTCACAAGTCACTTTCGGACTTTTGAACCTCACAATATCTGCAAAAAACCTTTCAAATGCGCATTGTGATGTCTCATTACAGGGTGATGTCGGCCTTCCAGGTCCTTCTGGTCCAGTAGGAGAAACGGGATATGGTCTTCCTGGGCCAAAGGTTCATTTAATTCTTAATTACTGTTAAGACTGTAAAAAAACCCATGTTATTAACCTGTCTTGCTCATGCTTTGTTTCTCAGGGTGATCGTGGTGACCCAGGTCTTCCTGGTCTAAGTGGACCAAAAGGGGACGGCTATCCTGGTCCATCAGTGTGTTAAAAACCTCCACAGGCTCTTATTAAAATCCATTCATGATTATGAGATCGTTCTGTAGGGAAGTTCTCACAATTCATCATGAAGTCATATTTTGTTGTAGCTGTGTGCTGTTTGTTTGCAGGGGCCTCCTGGTCTTCCTGGGCTTCCAGGAGATCCTGGTTCAGAGGGCATAGGGATACCTGGACCAAAGGTAGGACTGTTCTTATGTGTCACCCTAAAGCAGATCACCTGTATTTCAATATTATGATCGAATGGGGTGTAAACACAAGTATTTCATCATGACTGTGTCTCAGGGTGATATTGGCTTCAGAGGTTTACCAGGCCCACCTGGACCCCCAGGCGAAGGACTACAAGGACCTCCTGTACGTCATCAAACACAGACAGATACTATCTCTTGATTAAGCCCATGTCAATCTCTTTCAGCTCCTCTTAGCTTTGATTTAGTACATTCTTGCATTAGATCCTCTCCCATTGTGCCACAAGATTTTAAAATGAGAATAATAAAAGTAAAAATGATATGGTGGGGTGCAATTAAAGTAAATAATTAGACTGAGTATTAACAAGAACTCTTTACCATAATACAAAAGGAAATATGTGTGTTGATGAACATATCAAATCAAAAGTCTTCACAGTTGCCCCAAAAAGTATTTAAAATATTAAATTTAAAATATTATGTTAAAATAACATTTACATTACCATTTTAACGTTTTTTTTTATTTTATTTTTTATTCCGCAAAGCCACAGTAAATTCAAATGGGTCATTGAAGACATTTATAATGTTACGGAAGATTTTTATTTCAAATAAACTTTCTATTAATCAGAGAAGAAGAAAAAAAATCATTACAGTTTCCACAAAATATTAAGATGATTTCTGAAGATCATGTGACACTGAAGACTGGAGTAATGATGATGAAAATACAGCTGCGCAACATAGAAATAAATACAATTTTACAAAATATAAAAGCGTTAATTCAAATTGTAATGATATTTCACATTATTACAGTTTTAAGTGTATTTTTGATCAAATAAATTTAGCCTTTATGAGCAGATGAGACTTCTTTCAAAAAGCAAAACAGCTTACCAACCCCAAACATTTGAATGGTAGAGTATACAGTATATTATACATTTTTATAGTACAAAAAAAATAATAATAAGGTGGCATCTGCAAACAAATGTTGCTAATTGTTCCCCCAACTAGTAATAGTGATTTGAAACTTGTAGGTTAAAATGTGTTTTGAATTTTTATATATATATAAATGCCATCTAATATGTTATCTCTTGATATTATCTGTGTAGTATTTTTCTCATATGTGATCCCGTTCTGTCTCCCTGAATGAACTTGCCAGAGAATACATGCCATTCCTCAATTACCACATCATCTTAACACCACATTTATCATAGTACTGTCTCTGTGATGATCATACATTCACCACAAGACACACACACACACACGTGCTCAAAATCTTCTACATATGTCCAGCAAATCCGGCTAATGTAATCCAGTAACCTAAACGTCATTCCAGATGTTTCGGGGCTGCTTTTGTCTCAGCACCAATGAATCTGAATGTGTTTTCCCCTTGAAATGTGTTAATATTGAATATCTCTGATCAAACCAGGGCAACATGGGAAGACCAGGACCTCCTGGACCTACTGGGCCACCAGGACAAGGCCTACAGGGTCCAAAGGTGGCGACACTGGCATAAAAATAATAAAGAATTGAACACATATATATGTGTTTTCAAACCAAACAGCATATCTTCTACACTATTGCAGGGTGATCAGGGGTCACAGGGTGTGAGCGGGCCAAGAGGAACTCCTGGAGAAGGAATGCCCGGGTCAAAGGTCTCAGGTTTTGTTGTATAATCTGTGTCGTGATTAAATATTCATACAGTTTAATATGAAGCTCATGTGTGTTTTTCAGGGGGATCGTGGAGCTCAGGGTGAGAGGGGGATGAAGGGGGTTAAAGGTGATATGGGAGATCATGGCATTCCTGGACAAACAGTGAGTAAATGAACCTCAGCATTGACAGCGTTGCTGCATGTGTGAAGCATTTCAAATCAGTCATAATGTATATGAGTTTATATTTCATATAGGATACAGCCTAAATGGTAGACAGCAAGGTAATTTGTTAAAATGTGTTCATTGGTGCAATTCATTAATTTGGTTAAAAAGCATGCAATGAAATACACAACACAATAAAATGCATGAAACATCAAGTGTTTAAAAAGATTTAGTAAAAATGAAACATTTAAGAATAAAAGACATTAATAAGAGCTTCTCACCATTATTTAAAGCAAACTAGGTTTAAAGCAACTTATGTTTGTAAAACATCTCAGTGATGTCATTTCCATTTTTTTGTATATTTATATGTATTATAACTCACTAACTCACTTTTTTCAGGGTAGACCAGGAATCAAAGGAGAATCTGGACTTACGGTGTGTCTTTTAAATCTTTCACATCATACTACATCATTAAAATCATGTGCATTTCAAGCAATTCACGTTATGTGTTTTTTTTGTTTTTTTTTAGAGGGACGAGATAATCAGGATGATAAGGGAGATTTGTGGTATGTACATCTCACATTTGAACAATTTACTGTTCAAATGTTTGGGGTCTGTAAGTTTCTTCTGCACACCAAGACTGCACTCGATCAAAAATACAGGAAAAACAGTAATATCGTGAAACAATTTTCAGTTTAAAATAAGAGTTTTCTATTGTAAAACATTTAAAAAAATACAATTTATTTGTGATGCAAAGCTGAATTTTCAGCATCATTACTCCAGTCTTCAGTGTCACATGATTAAGGAAAATTTCAATATTTTTGTTGAAACTGTGATGCATTTTTTAAATATAAAAAAAAAATAGAAAGTTCAAAAGAACAGCACTGATTTGGAATAGAAATCTTAAACATTATAAATTGATATAGTCACTTTTAATCAATTTTGACGCATCGTAAATAAAAGCATTAATTATTTTAAAAACATTTTACTCACCCCAGACTTTCGAATGGTAGTGTGTAAAGTTCATGAAATGTCCCGTGTTGTCTATCAGGTTGTGGAGTCAAGTGTAAGGAGCGTCCCATGGAGCTGGTGTTTGTGATTGACAGCTCTGAAAGTGTCGGGCCTGAAAATTTTGAGATCATCAAGGACTTTGTGGCTGCGTTAGTCGACAGACTCACCGTGGGGCGTAACGCCACCCGAGTCGGTCTCGTTTTGTACAGCTTAGAGGTCCAGCTTGAGTTCAACCTCGCTCGCTACATGACCAAACAAGATGTCAAACAAGCGATACGCAGTGTTCACTACATCGGCGAGGGCACGTACACTGGCTCTGCCATACGCAAAGCAACTCAGGGAGCATTTTACAGCGCAAGGACAGGGGTCAGGAAGGTTGCCATTGTCATCACAGACGGACAAACTGATAAACGGGAGCCTGTGAAGCTGGAAATCGCTGTCAGGGAGGCGCATGCAGCTAACATTGAGATGTACGCTCTGGGGATTGTTAACATTAGTGATCCAACACAAGAAGAGTTTCTCCAGGAGCTCAATCTCATTGCGTCGGACCCTGACAGTGAGCACATGTTCTACATAGACCACTTCAACACCTTGCCAGGTAACCAATACAGCAAACCTGAGGCTGAACGCCAATTCACATACTCCTCCTAGATGAAAGTACTTATGTTTACATACATATGGAGGTATGAGAATAACCTTTGTGTGTGCAAGATGCTTTTTCTCACAAAATAATGTATTTATGGCATCTACAAGTTTTTTTGTTTTGTTTTGGGATTTTTTTTATATCCCTTTTTATCTTGACTCACTATTTGATTGCACTGCTAAACAGTAAATTTTACACAAACTTAATTTAACATCTAAAGTATTTTAATAATTCAAGTTTTTAGTTACATTTACAAAATTATGATTCATTATCACAATTTAAATGTATAGGTTTTATACACATACACACACATTGTATGGTGTATGGTATGCTAAAATGATAATATATTTAATAAAATATAATAAAAATTAATATAAATAAGTAATTGCTCATTTATAATAATAGCTTATTATATATATATATATATATATATATATATATATATATATATATATATATATATATATATATATATATATATATATATATATATATATACTTTAGTTATTTATTTATTTATTTCAATAAATCCAAATGATTGGCTTTATCTGGAATTAATCAGCTGTTTACTTTTGTATAGATTTAAATATCTAATATTACTTTTCTCTCTTTTTAATTGAATCAACAGCTCTGGAGTCCAAACTAGTCAATAAGCTCTGTGAGGATGAGAATGGAGCACCTATCTTCAGTCGCATTAATGGTTTTGAAAACGGATATGGGATTAATGGCAACCGCATCAATGGTAATGGCAGGGACAATTATGGCACCAACATACATAACAGCCACAGAGAGAACACGAGAACACACTCGGGGATGAACACTGTCACTCATGAGAGCGGGAGAGGAGACACGTTTGCTCCAACAGCTGCTCCAGACATTACCGAGGTTAGTTCACTGATGGTCTCAACAGTGACCACCTGCTTTCTTGGTGGCCTTGGTATGGTAATTAAGATAATGAAGAGAATTTTTACTTGCACTCAACTTTGATTTTGTTTTGAGTGTTTTTAGAGTTTCTAATGTTCTCTCAGGTGGATGAGCGTGTACCTGAGACGCCAGACACAAACACTTCAGAGCAGAGCAGCAGTAGAGGAGATACTCCAACAGACACTGGGTCATCCACACAAAGCAGACCTTCATCAGGGACTACATCGTCATCCACAACTGTGAACACGTCAACCTCAGTGCGGTATAAACCAGCACCACGACCACCATTGCCTAAAGGTAAAAACATAACACATTCACTAATACATGACTAAATACACTACTGTTTGAAAGTCAGGCATCAGTAGGATTTCTCTTAATTAGTTAGTTAATTAAAGAAGTGAATGCTTGTATTAAGCAATAGATGCATTAAATAAATTAAAGTGACAGTAATGACTTAAATATTGTTTCAAAAGTTTTTTTCACATAAAGTTATTTACTATTGCATTCCCTCAGTTTACTATTTCGTTCACTCGATTTATAAATTGTGCGCACGATTTACTAATTTATTCCCTCTATTTGCTAAATCGTGCTCACAATTTAGCAAATCGAGGGAACGCAATAGTAATTGCGTGCACGTTTCAGTACATTGAGGGAATGAATTAGTAAATTGTGCGCACAATTTATTAATTTTTTCTTGCATGTAATGTGCGGGGCTCCGTAATATATATGTATATATATATATATATATATATATATATATATATATATATATATATATATATATATATATATATATAACAATTTATTTTTTTAACTTGAAAAAAGTATCACAGTTTCTGCAAGAAACAGCAGGCAGCACAACTTTTTTCATCAGCGTATTAGAATGATTTCTGAGTAATGATCCTGAAAGCTCAGCTTTGATCACAGGAATAAATTACAATTTAAAATATGCATATATAGTATAACTTTGTTTACTGTATCTTCAATCAAATAAATGCAGCCTTAGTGAGCATAAGAGAATTCAAAAAAAAAAAAAAAAAAATCTTACAATTGAACATTTTTTGCTTGGTAGTGTACATTCTTCAAATCCCTGATATCATAGATACTCATTCATTTTTTTGGGAAACATTACTAGAAAATTACTACAACGGTTTACAAATAAAGCATTTTGTTCATTTTATGACATTTACTTGCATCTTTTTACTTATTTAAAAGTGCAAAGTCTGCTGCATATGCATGTACAGGATTTGAGACATGACATGCATTTCAGATCATCAGGTCACCAAACTGCAGTCTTTTGATTTCTTGAAATGTCTGATGAACAACAACAACAACAAAAACCTAGTTTAAAATTCACATAAATAACAAAAGTAACTTGTGGTTACTAGACAATGTAGTTCACTAGACAAGATCTGAAATATATAAATAATTTTTTTAAATCTGTGTTCAGAGGTTGTATCTCTGGACCCCCGTTGTGAGCTGCTCCTGGATCAGGGCCCTTGTCGGGACTATAACATCCGCTGGTACTACGACCGGCAGGCCAACGCCTGTGCGCAGTTCTGGTACGGAGGCTGTGATGGGAACCGTAACCGCTTTGACACAGAAGAAGATTGCAAAAACACATGTGTTGTCGTGAGAGCAGGTAAAATGCACATTTGAATTTAACTTATCGAACTTAACTTAATGAAAATGGACACCAGTGTCTGCCATATAGTCACACCCTTTTCTTTGCATTTAGGAGGCTGATATCCATTGTGGATACATTTCCCTTTGTTTGTAATTCCTCACACTCCAATACAATGGACCTGCACTGAAATACACAAAGTATATGAAAAATTGGTGGGACAGGACATTTTATTGAGAGTAGCTAATTGATCAAGCAGAGTATGTTTCGTATCACAAGCTGCAGAACTGTGAAAAAAGCAATACTGTAATACTGTCATAGTTACCCAGCATTCATTGAACTCACATTAATATAATAAATGTAATTTAGTCTTGATTTTGAGAACTAATGTTTTCGGAATGTATTAAAGCTTGTCATTTTTAATCTTGTACTTTTGGTAATAAAATATTTTGTATGTAGATAAATGACTTGGCTGTTACAATGTCAACAAATTCGGTTCACTAAATCATGTTGTATTATGTTCAGCTCAAGAAAGAGTCGTGTTGGTTTTTATAGTGTTATAATGAGGTAAGGTGGAAGATGTTCTGTAGAAATTTTGAGTTTGCACACTGCCATCTCTTGGAGAGAAATGAAGGTACAATATTATGATATTGTGATGTCTAAGGATGTCCATAATACCTGAGAAAGCAATCCATAAGCATTCCCATTCATCTCAGTGGCACTCCTGGACAGGCATGACCTGCCATTTTTGTTAATGTATGTTTACCCCTACTATACATCAGTAGGGCTCCAATACAATCAACCCCAAACTTCTGAGAAAACCGCATCGAATATAAAAACCTTAATGCTGAATAAGCCTCAACTAACCTTGATCAATTAAACTGGTATCTTTTTCACTAATGCTTCCTCTTTAACAGTCTCACACATATGTCCTTAATGCTTTGACTTAAAATACACATGTCTCCTTCCCCCAAAACCTTTCTGTCTGTTTTAATTTTAGTAATAGTGTCTCTAGTGTGACTGACGCTCTCCTCTGAGCCCCGAGATCATTCTAGAACCATTTGGTAGAGTTGGAAAAACATGAAATCCTATGTATTTGTGATCGTCAATGCACCAGTGAATTTCAAATAATTAGTCATGAGTTATGACCCAATTACTATTGAACCAGGAAGTATTAATCTTTGAATGCATTTGTACAGTTGAAGTTGTGTTTAAGCAATGTTTTCCACACAGAATTTTTTTTTGCAAAAAACTTACAACAGCTTGCCACTGGGGTAGTATATCCTTAAAAAGACACCTTATCGTCCTCTAAAAGACACATATCAGAGTGATAAAATAAACCCTTAAGGTACTACTATGAACCTTTTTATTAGATAAAATAACCAAGATGTCCCTTGGAGAGTGAGTTGTACTCTTTGAGTGACTCTGTTGTATCCCTTAAAGTACAGTTTTTGCACATTCTCCTCCCAGGATCTGGCACATGAATAATAAAGTTTGACTCAAGACACCGAGTGGTTGAAGCAGCTGAAAATGGCTCATCACCTGTTGTAGCTGCAGCTGTCTCCAAACACTGCTATTAAACCCTGTTTATGTGGGGAATTGAACTCATAGACACTTGCATTAAAAAAAAAAAAATTGTAGGCAACATATAGAAGAATACATTGGGATTGGTAAAACTTGCAGACTAACAGGTCTCCTCAGATCTTTATGAGAGAGCTGACATCCAGGCTGGCCATCACATTGGGATCTCCTTCTTCACAACTAGCATTGAGGGATGACAGAGGCAGTGGGGGTGGACAAGAGCGGTAGGGTTATATTTAGGACGGCAGGATTAAATAACAGCCCCTCCACTCTGGGAATCTTTTCAGCACTCTGTCCTTTTCCAGCCTGGCCGGTGTGGCGAGCAGACCTGCAGCCACCTTCTCCCCTTTTTCTTCTCTAGTCTGTCAATTCCTATCTTGAAACCCACCAGCATGGATCCTAAAGCCATAAAGGAGGAGCTGCGGCTTTTCCAGAGCACATTGCTTCAGGATGGACTGAAAGAACTTCTGAATGAGAACAAGTTTGTGGACTGCACTTTGAAAATCGGCGACCGCTGCTTTCCTTGCCACCGCCTGATAATGGCCGCCTGTAGTCCTTACTTCAGAGAGCTCTTCTTCTCTGAGGACGGCAAGGAGAAGGAAGGAAGTAAGGAAGTAGTTCTGGATGACGTTGATCCCAATATCATGGATATGATCATCCAGTACCTGTATTCCGCTGAGATCGATTTGACGGACGACAATGTTCAGGAGATCTTTGCAGTGGCGAACCGTTTCCAGATTCCCTCAGTGTTTACAGTATGTGTGAACTATCTCCAGAAGAAGCTGTCACTGTCTAATTGTCTTGCCGTCTTCAGGCTCGGTCTGGTCCTGAGCGTTCCCAGGCTTGCCATAGCAGCACGCGATTTCATCGCTGACCGCTTTGAAACTGTGGCGGCTGAGGAGGAGTTCCTTCAGCTGGCTCCTCACGAGCTCTTGGCCCTGATTGGTGGAGATACACTCAATGTGGAGAAAGAGGAGATCGTGTTTGAGTCTGTGATGAAGTGGGTGCGCAGCGACAAGGCCAAGCGCGCCAAGAATCTGTGCGAAGTGTTCGAGTGCATCCGCTTCCGCCTTCTCCCGGAGAAGTACTTCAGGGAGAAAGTTGAGACCGATGACATCATCAAGGCAGATCCAGAACTCTTGAAGAAGCTCCAAGTCATCAAAGATGCCTTCAGAGGAAAACTCCCCGAGAAGAAACCCAAAGAAAAGAAGGAAGGAGAGGTGAATGGAGAGGCCGGAGCAGAGGAGGAAGAGGAGCTGCTGCCTGGTTACTTGAACGATAATCGTAGAATAGGGATGTACGGACGAGACCTGATCGTCATGATCAATGACACGGCAGCTGTGGCGTATGATGTGGCCGAGAATGAGTGTTTTCTGGCTGCCATAGCAGAGCAGGTGCCAAAGAACCATGTGAGTCTCTGCACCAAGAAGAACCAGCTCTTTATCGTAGGTGGCCTGTTTGTCGATGAAGAAAGTAAGGAGTCTCCTCTGCAGTGCTACTTCTACCAGGTACAAAATAACTTTAAAAACTAGATGCTGGTGTGATGGTAACCACACTTGGTTTTTTAAACTACGTTTACCAAAATGGTTTCACCAAGATGATCACGCTGGTCTACTTGCTAGACCAGGATCAGCATAGAAATCCATGAGACTTTAAAATAAAATAACTTTAATCTGCAAACTTTAATCAATTCCCTATACTTCACAGGTTAAAGTTATCTTCAACCCTATCTTAGAGTATCTGAATTGAGCGTATTTTAATGGTAATGGAAACACTTTACAATACATTTCAATTTGATAACATGAACTATCAATGATCAGTACTTTTTTATAGCGTTTAGGTCAATTTTATATTCAACATATACTAATGCATTATAATTGTTTAAAGTTGTATAAACTAACATGAATTATTATAAAGAAATATGAATTAACTGTGTATATAAAGTTAATTTTATTTGTATAGTGCTTTCCACATGGTTTAAAAGCAGTTTTACAGAATATTGAGATGTTAATAATGTTTTAATATATATTTATACATTATTCATTTTAGCAGATTAAAGCTGGGTGATAATATAGTTAAACCGTCCAGACAATATAAGAGATCTAGCAGTAAGTAAACTTTAGGTATGCAGATATATCCAACTTTACTTAAAGAATAGAGTGATAATGTAGTAATATTTTGTGAGGGTAAAACTTAAACTATGTATATGTAAACAATATTAGCCTATATTTATAAATAAACATGAATCTAGATGAATTAATTTGGTAAAAATAATTGTTTGTGGTTAGTTCAGGATATCTACTTTAATGTTAATTAGATGTACCCTACTGTATAAGTATTAGGGTTATTTTAAAACAATTCTGTCTTATCCAGCTGGACACTATTGCTTCTGATTGGAGGGCAATGCCACCTATGCCCAGCCCTCGATGCCTGTTCAATATTGGTGAATCTGAAAACCTGCTGTTCGCCATCGCTGGCAAAGACCTGCAGACCAACGAGTCCCTCGACTCCGTCATGTGTTACGACACTGAGTATGAATTCAAAAGCTTTGTCTGGCCAACTGCTGATTCTGCTCTTCACACTTGACTGGTGGCTCGGATCCGTGGCTTCAATAGTATTCTTATGTCATTGCAGAAAGATGAAATGGCACGAGACCAAGAAACTTCCTCTGCGTATTCACGGCCATTCAGTTGTCTCACATAACAACCTGGTGTACTGCATTGGAGGAAAGACAGATGACAAGTAAGAGAGAGAGTGTGTGTGTGTGTGTGTGTGTGTGTGTGTGTGTGTGTGTGTGTGTGTGTGTGTGTGTGTGTGTGTGTGTGTGTGTGTGTAACTGAGATCAGTGGTGCTCAGGAACATATGGTGTAGTTTGCAGCTGTCCGTGATTCAATAAAGTTCCTCAAAAATCCTCTGCACCGTGTGACATTTAAAGGACTCTTATCATAGAACTAATGTTATATTAATCTTTTCAAATAAAATAGCTTGATGAAACTTCCTCTTCCTCTTCAGTCCTAAAAAAGCATGGCATATTGGCATTGAGCAGCTTAGTTACTACTGTTACTAAACAGCAGAAGAATTAGTAAAAAGAAAAGGAAACCTGCCCAACTGTGCACTATTATTGCTTGTGTGTAGCACCTACTGCTCTGGATGTTTGAAAGGAGTGGCTTAAGTTTCTCTTGATATAAACAAATAATAATAGAAAATTATACAATTATACATTGTACAAGTACCTTAGTATGAAGAACAGCCCCTTTAAAAGTCAGATTGAGCTGAAGCACAAGTTACTACTTTTTAAAGAAAGATTACAAAGCAATATTTTTATTTAAATAATGTGAACCAATGGATTTTTCACAATAACTCCAAGAATGTGCTTTACGAATGTAATGTACATAAGGTCAGTTTTGATTTCATATTCAAATAACTGTAAATTATTTGATTTAAAAAATCTGAAAATAACTTTTCTCTCTCACAGCAAAGCTATCAATAAAATGTTCGTGTACAACCACAAGCAGTCAGAATGGCGAGAACTGGCTGCTATGAAGACGCCAAGAGCGATGTTTGGTGCTGTAGTTCATAAGGGGAAAATCATTGTAACTGGTGGAGTGAATGAGGAAGGACTCACAGCTTTATCTGAAACCTACGATTTTGGAACAAACAAGTAAGATTTCTCGATTTTTTCGTTTTTATCTATATAGTTTTTATTTATTTTTTGTATTTTTAATATGCTTTGTCATTATTAATTTAATTTAATGTATTTTTTTTTTTTCAATTTCAGTAATTTTAGTACTTTAGGTTATTTATTTATTTTTTTCACTTTTAGTTTTAGTAATTTCAGTACTTTAACTTATTTTATTTCACTTATATTCCAAGGCAACATTTCTAATTTTGTTTTGTTTAATACGTTTTTTAATTTAACATATACGTTTTTTTTTCAGCTTTATTTCAATTAATGAAGATTCTTAATAGTTTCCGATTTAGCTAACAATAACAACAAATAAACAAAATAGATACTATACAAGTTACAGGTTTGCTTGTGATATGAAATGATAATATTGAATCTGTTCCACTATAGATGTTGTCTTCCTGTGCTTTTCCATCTTTTTTGTCATCTCTTCGCATGTAAAAATTGTATATGTATATTATATTATATTACTATAATTTGCTCTTAGGTGGGACACATTCACAGAGTTCCCTCAGGAGCGCAGCTCGGTGAATCTCGTGAGCAGTGGAGGAAACCTCTTTGCAATTGGTGGCTTTGCTATTGTAGAGCTTGAGGACAAAAACATCGGGCCCTCTGAGATCACTGACATTTGGCAGTAAGTCATCCTGATGCTGTGTCGAGCTGGACCTGAAAAGACAAACAGAGTTCAATTAATTAGTCAAGTTCAAAGAAAGGGTTCAGGAATAGAACTGGATGTCAGTTTATATACTGACCTGTTTTCTTTCACAGGTATGAAGAAGACAAAAAGACATGGAGTGGCATGCTGAGAGAGATGCGTTACGCTTCCGGCTCTTCCTGCGTTGGAATGCGTCTGAATGCTGCCAGGATGCCCAAACTCTAAATCTGTTTACCCCCCCCCCCCACCCCCTCTGTGGTCATGTGACCTTTGACCTCAGCACACAGCTGTCTCTGGTCATTTATATCTAGTCTAAAATGATAGGCCATGGGAACTAAACCTTTTTCATAAAAGTGTGAAAAAAGCTTTCGGGTTCCCTAAAGTAATTTTTCTTTTACATTTTAGATAAACATGGTTAATGTGAAGTGTGTGTGTCTGTGTGTGTGTGTGTGTGTGTGTGTCGGTGTCAGTGTCGGTGTGTGTGAGAACATGAGCCATTTCCCATTTAATGACCCTGACAGACTGACATAACCATGTAAGCAAGGACAGGTGCATTTCTGTATTGTTATACGATTATACAAATAAACTCTCTTAAATACTTAAAAATTAAATAAAAATACTTTTTTTTTGTAAAATAAACAATTTTAAACCATATCAACTTTTTGCAGACAGCTTTCTCTGATGATTGCAAAAACAAAAAAGGCATTTATCTTATATATATATGCACTGTATATATACTCCCCCCCCCCCAATTTTACCTATCATAGTATCTCCATATACCCAGTGGTAGCACTTCTTTAATAAATACATCACTATTTCATATTGTTTCTATAACCTTTATTAAATGTATAAAATCTATAAAATATACATTCATATTTATTTCTAACTGTTCCAGCAGCAAAAGAAAAAAAAAAGAAAAAAAAGAATATATATATTTATTATTATTATAATTATTATTATTGTTTTTTTTTTTTTTTTTTTGCTGCTTGTGTTTCTTAGCTTGGAGCCAGTGCTTCACAAGCTTCCTTCAGTACAGGACTGAAAGTTCCTCAGTAATGTGGTCTCTTCTGGTCTGTATATCTGTTTAGAGGAAATCTTGAGTAAGATCGATTCTCTCTCACATCACGACGTCTCTTTGATGAGGATTCTGGGATTGGTGACTGGGATCGACGGCTGTGGTTTGGATGCAAAGATCTGGTTCCATTCCTAAAATGATTCACCTCCTGTGTGAGAAAGAATCATGGAATAGTTCTGAAATGAAGATGCAGAAGATGAACTACAAGAAGAAACAGGGCTTAAGGTCTCAAACAGTGTTTGGGGTCAAAGCATCAGGAGAAACATCTGACTGTCTGCCATTTAGTTTAACTGGGCTTACCTTCGATTTGCAACAAGCAAACAGCTTTTCCTGACAGTTTGATCGAAAACTGTGTAACATTATAAAACATTGCAAACATGTTTATCTGTGATGTACTGGAGGAGCCAGTCACCTATCCTCCATATGTTAGAGTACAATAACCATGGGAATCAAATGTTTGGTGAAGAACATTTCCAAAATGAGTTATTAAACATGAAGACCAATGCAAACCCTTTTCTATACTGTTTGTGAAGATCCACATGATGGTTCAGACCGATCACTGCAAAACCAAACAGCAAATGTTCAAATGACAAAAACACCAATGAGACTTATGATTCTTCATATTACATCTTCATATTACATCTAAATGAAAGTTGTGTTCACATCACGTGACTTACTTGACAAATCTTTTGTTTGTGGATTTCAGCCCAACAGCAGGGATTCATCCGTCTGATGATGACTGACGTGTTGTTGGGAATGAGTGCTTCATCATCAGTGTATTCTGACAGTAAAAACACTAATAAGACCACCAGTTTCACTCACACTCACAGTACCATAGTATTCTTTGAGTGCCATTAAATATATCAAAATACCAAAATATCACTAGCTGACTCCATCACTGTCATAGTAACACTAAATCAGCAGATTCATATGTATTTTTACTGTAAACTTAGTTTGTTATCTGTCTGATCAGACATCAAATGTTTAGTTTAGTTTGATGCGGAGCTCATCTCACTTTCATGAGTTTTTTGTTCTCTATGTTTGATTTGGTTTAGTTTAGTGTGATCTGGAGCTGAACTCAACTTCAGTGGTCACAGAGCTTCAGTCTCGCACACTTCATGATTTGGCGTTTTATCTCTGTCAGAGTGATGTGAAGGCCTTCAAACAGGACTGTGTCACGAGACCAAAATGTATTTTCGATGCTTCAAAAAAATTCTACCTGACCCTCTGATGTCACATGGACTACTTTGATGATGTTTTTCTTACCTTTCTGGACATGGACAGTAGACCGTACACACAGCTTCAATGGAGGGACTGAGAGCTCTCGGACTAAATCTAAAATATCTTAAACTGTGTTCCAAAGATGAACGGGGGTCTCACGGGTTATTAATGACATAATTTTGATTATTGGGTGAACTAACATTAGTAGTAAATGGAAAAGACACTAGCAGCCTATCTAAAAAAATAAGTACTAGTAACATGAAAAAAAGATACTAGTACGGCTTATGGATTAAATGTTACAACGGCTTTCCATATCTCCACTGTATATGATGAACTGATCTGTATAGTGAAACTCAAAAAATCTATTAATGCTCAGGGTGTGAATAGAAGTAACAGAAGAGAGGAGAGTGTTTTAACCAGGCTAAGGTTTGATCACACAGGGTTAAATAAAACACTGTTTTTAATGGGCAAAAGTCCATCAGATGAATGTTTGGAATGTAGGTCCAAGGAAGATGTAGAACATGTATTGCTATATTGTAAGAAATATAGAGATGAGAGGATGAGGCTAAAACAAAAGATAAGTCAGACAGGAAGGAAGTGGAACCTTGAAGGTTTATTAGGCACAACAGGAGATGGGGTAAAGGATACACAGAAAGCAGTTATACAATATCTAAAAAATATAGGGATATACAATAGGATATAGAATTTTTTTTTTTTATATATATAAAGTAGTACCAATGGACAGTAGACAAGTAGACCTTGGACCAAGTAGTACAGTAGGTGGCGGTATGCACCTTTAAAAGTCATGGTTGCAATCTGCCAAAAAATGAAAAGAAGAAGAAGAAGAAGTGAAACTCAAGCGACATTGAAACTACAAATCCCATTTGATTCTTGACCGCTTTAAGTTTCCGTAGTCTCTGGTTCAGGCGGTTTATGTCTTTACCCAGAATGCACCGCTGATCGTCACGGCGCCATCTCCAGACGTGCGCGCGCGGCCAGGAGAACGGCAGTCGATGTTGTTAACGTTCTCTTCGTTTTGGTAGCATTGGTTTAACTTGATTCAAACATGTAAGTTATACTTCTGTCAAATATATAAAAAAATACTTCTCGGTATGACTCGTACAAAGGGAAAAACGAAACGGAAATCTCAACGTAATTGACACATGTATCACGTTAGCATGCTAGTCATTCAATCTTTAAAAGGCAAACGCTTGCATTTAATCGCGGGTGTGAGCAAATATGACCATTTATCCGATTTCTTAAAGCTAATTCTATAAATATGCAGTTTAAACAGATGAGAATAGTCCAAGTGTGCTGCTATTGATGTTTTTAGCACAAGCTAAGCGCACGAGCAGCAGCACGAACATAAACAAATGAATGTCGATTTACTTTAAAGCTATTTAAAATCTCAAAGCTAATACAAGACCACGTGGAAAAGACATATTCGTGGTTGTAATGTGCTATTCTGCTGAAAGTGAAAGTGCTGACTCAAAGTTAGTATAATAACACGAACAATAATTGACATTGAGGACTTGCTACATGAGCAATATGACATACTGATGTTCTCTATGAGAGTCTGTCAGAAGCGTGTCATAATGCAAATCAAAAGGTTTTCCCCTTTATTGAATCTGTTAGTTTGTGTAATAGTGTTGTTACGCTAGTGAAGCAGGATTTTGATGGTGTGTTGTGTCTGAGCACAGATGTGTTAGTAAGAGTGTTTGTGCTTGCAGTGTGATGGGGGTGAAGGCACAGCGTCCTCGCTGCTTCTTTGACATCGGCATTAGTAATGTGCCAGGTGAGACTCCATATGCACAGCTGCTCTTCAGGACCAGAGAATGTGGGATGTGTTTCTCTGTATGATCATTTTCTCATTGGGTTTCCTTCCTGCAGCGGGACGAGTGGTCGTGGAGCTTTTCTCGGAGGCGTGTCCTAAGACATGTGAAAACTTCCGCTGCCTGTGCACAGGTGTTTATAGACTGACATCTCTATCTATTAATTTTATTTATTAAATATTACTTAAAGGGTTGGTTCACCCAAAAATGATAATTATGTCATTAATGACTCCCACTCATTTCGTTCCAAACCCATAAGACCTCCGTTCATCCTCAGAACACAGTTTAAGATATTTTAGGTTTAGTCCGAGAGCTTTCTGACCCTCCATTGAAAATGTATGTACTGTATACAGTCCATGGTTATAAAGGTATTAAAAACATCATCAAATAGTCCATGTGACATCAGAGGGTCAGTTAGAATTTGTTGAAGCATTGAAAATACATTTTGGTTCAAAAACTAAAAAAAATTCATGCTTAATTCAATAAAATCTTGTGTTTATGCATTGTGGGGGTTTTCTTTCATCTCTGTCTCCAGGTGAGAAAGGAATTGGCAAGACCACCCAGAAACCCTTGCACTACAAAGGAAGTCTGTTTCACAGGATAGTAAAGGACTTTATGATACAAGGAGGAGACTTCAGCGAAGGTATTTCATACTTCTGCTGTTTTTTATGATGTATATCCTATGAGCATTGACATTTGACAGAAGTGTTTGCCTTTACAGGGAATGGCAGAGGTGGTGAATCTATATATGGAGGTTTCTTTGAAGGTGAGTGTCCTTTTTCCACTTAATAATCATGTGCATATTAATAAAATATAGCATTTTTTGTTTTAGAAGTTCCACATTGATGTCCAATTTGCAAGTCGTTTGGTTGAGATGACTCTTCGTTGACCAAGTCTATAAATCACTGACTTTAAATGGTCATCATGAAACATCTACATTTCTTTCAGTGTTATTTTAGCATTTAGACATATTTATTGTTTTTAGTAATATTATTGAATTAGCTTATATTACACTATTGCTTTTGTAAATTTTATTAGTTTTTTTTATTTCTATTTTGCTTTTGTATTAGTAATTTTAGAACATTTTCTTTTTAGGGTCTTTACATTTTTACATTTCATTTTAGGTGTATTTAAACACTTTTTAATTGATTTAGTTGCCAGTAACAACACTGAATTCCATATTTCGTCTTATTTTATTTTATTTTATTTTTTTGTCTAGATGAGAGCTTCTCAATGAAACATACCAAAGATTTCCTGCTGTCGATGGCAAACAGAGGGAAGGACACCAATGGCTCACAGTTCTTTATGTGAGTCCCGCATTTGTGCTTCTTTACAGGGTTTCAGCTTTACAGCGTTATCATTTTATAAAGCTTTGTTGTTGTGAAAACCTGTATCTGACCTGTAAATCATGCTTTTTACAGTAATTTAACAGTTTAATGTCACCATAGACATTTCTCTACCCTGCTCATATGGTATGCATTTTATTTGTGCAGGTCTTAAACAATCTTAATTTTGAGCCTAATAATCCTGCAGATACCTTGCTTTAGTGGGGCATCACTACTGAGCTGTTGGATAGTGGATTGTAACATTCTGTTTGAAAATGGACAATGATCTGCAACTATTGTTTTCTTTCTTGCTGTCTAGATGCAGAATAAATGTTTATGTCCTCAGTGCATTGGTTTGGTCTTGAACTAGTTATGAACTGCAAGTGATAATGACTTGGATCGATTATGGTGTGCATTAATCACTGTTTTTGTGTTCGTTAGATTTATATTTACATTCTGCCTCACTGTTTTGTGTCCCTGACCATAGAACTACAAAACCAACTCCTCACTTGGATGGGTAAGTGTGCAGTACAATGTAATGTACCAACTAAGTAATATAAACAACAATTGTGGTGTTTAACGGTTTTTGTTGCTTTTTCCCAGAATTCATGTGGTGTTTGGTCAGGTGATCTCCGGCCAGGAGGTGATCCGGATGATCGAGAGTCAGAAGACCGATGCCAACAGCCGACCCTACGCTGAGGTCAAAGTGCTCAACTGTGGGGAACTTGTTCCAAAATCAAAAGGTGATATTGCATATTTTCTTTCCAGCTTTGAACATGAGAAAATGTTTCGATGTTGTACGATATTAGCTTTACCTTATATTTTTGTTGTGTACTTGTGTAGATATATGCTTCCTTATGGCCCCATGAAATCGGTTTTATTTTTATCCGATTTTTTGTAAAAAAAAAAAAAAAAAAAAGTGTTTTGCCCAGTTTAAATGATATTTTCGGCCGCGACAATGCCACAGATTTCCCTTGCATCATTCTGAACAGCTGAGATGTTTGTAACTAGATGTGGTGCGGACGCGCCTGGAAAAAAACAAGCACGCCTCTTCCAGTATAAGCATGCATACTGCATTTGAAATAACAAACTTGAGCACAAAAAAATGTGTTATGTGAATGGCCCCTTCATCGAGCTCCTTCATCGGTCAAAATGTTTACTTTCGTTTAACGGTTAAACGGTCAATATGAGCATCCCTAACTGGCATATACACATAATATAACATACAAAATTAATTCATTTTTAGCCACACAAAGTCAACATATTGGTATTTCTTGCTCTGAAACTGCCATAAAATAAAATAAGTTTATTGATCTTTGAAAAGGTTTACCTGTGTTTTTATGCCAGTATCATTATTTTAGTTGAACCTGGTCTAGGCCATTTATCGTGATAATTTCTTGGACAATTTATCGTTCAGCAAAATTTATCTCAAAGAGATCACACTTTAATTTAGTCTTGGTTTAATCCTACTTGAAAACATTTTCCCAGTCAAATTATGAAAGTGTGTTTTTAAAGTATTGCTTCACATTCTGTCATCCAGCAAAGAAAGAAAAGAAGAAGCATCAGTCATCCAGCGAGAGTGATGGTGACTCTTCCTCAGACAGCTCCACAGACTCCGAGGAATCAGAGAAGGAAAAGAAACGCCGCAAGAAACATAAGAAGGAACACAAGAAAAAGAAAGAACAGAAACACAAGAAGAAAGACAAGAAAGGGTACAGTCACCTTTTACACATTTATGATGTTAATCTTTCACCTTGCAACAACACTAATATAAAATGCTTGAAAATGTGAAATATTTACTTTCCACATGTGTTGAGCACATCATTACTAAAAGCTCAACGCAGTGCCATAATGATCAGAAATGTCTGAAGTGATTTTGCCAGCCAATAATTTGTGTTTCTGGTCAGTGTTGTTGAAAGTCAATTTTAATATAGTCTATTTTCATCTATCTTTGTCTAGTTTTACTCATGGTTTTTAAGGATAAGGGCATCTGCCTAATTTGACTAGACTGGTGAATTCTGTAGACTTTGTTTGGATGCACAGCCTGTGACGAGCAAAATGAGATTTAAAAAAATGTACATACACTACATATCCACAATAATTCTACAGTTAATTTCATTGTATTATTTGCACTTAGTACAAGAAGAGTGTGAGAATTTTAACGTCTTTTTCTGTAGGTCTGATGAGGAAGAGGCTGATCCCCAATCCTTGTCGACCGTCCGTCCAGAGGAAGTCCCGCCCATTCCAGAAAACCGCTTCCTAATGAGGCGAAGCCCCCAAAAGGCCAAAGAAGAGGAGCAAGGGAAAGAAAAGCAAAAGGAAGACTCTGGGAAAGACAGACAAAGAGAAAGAGACCGGGAGAGAGAGAGGGAAAGGGACAGGTCGGATGTGATATTTTAATACTTCAGTAAGGTTGTGGAGGATCATTTGTTGTACAGACATGGATGAAATGTTGTGTGATTTTATTATTTTCCTCTCGGGTTCATAACTTGTAAATTCTATCCCAGAACCATGACGAACTCACGGCCAAACCGCACAAGACTGGTGATGACCAGGTCAGGGCGCAGAATTAAAGGAAGAGGACCGAGGGTGAGAGAACAAATTTATTTGATTTGGATCACTAGAGTTAAAATTTTAATACACTCAGAAAGTTTGGGGTTGGTAAGATTTCTGAAAGACATCTCTTCTGCTAAGCAAGCCTGCATTTATTTGGTCCAAAAAAAAAAAAAAAAAAAAAAACAGTATGTGGTGAAATTGTAGCCTTTTTATTATTTTCTTTTTTATGCATATTACCATTTCATTTATTCCTGTGATCTGCAGCTGAATTTTCAGTATCATTCCTCCAGTCTTCAGTGTCACATGATCTTCAGAAATCATTTGAATATGCAGATCTTCTGCTCAAGAAACATTTCTGATTATTATCAATGTTGAAAACTGCTGAATATTTTTGTGAAAATCGTTATGCATTTACATAACATTTATTCATTTAGCAAATGCTTTTATCCAAAACGACTTACAAATGAGGACAGTGGAAGCAATCAAAAACTACAAAAATATATATACATTTATATATAGAAATTTTTTAAGAATTCTTTGAATAGAAAGTTTAAAAGAATAGCATTAGTTTTAAATAGCTTTATTTTTATTAATTTTTTGTCTTATACTTTTGGTCAATTTCACTCATTCTTGCTGAATTAAAAAAATAAATTTAACTGATCCCAAACTGTTGAATAATGCAGGTTTTGTTTTAATGATATCTAATTTTTATTATTTATTTATTTCTGTAGCGCTACCGGACACCATCTAGATCTCGCTCGCGTTCATGGGATCGGTTTTGCCGCAGTGAGACGCCTCCACACTGGAGGCAGGAAATGCAAAGGACACAGAAAGCTAAACCCAACACAGCCGTCACCCAGGAACGATGGATCAAGGGGGACAAGTATGTCCATTTTTACAGTGCATACAAACATTGCATCCAGAATTCATGCAATGAGAAGTTCATAAACTTGATTTGTTCACTCAAAAGTGAAATCGTTTAATTGCCCTTGTGCTGTTCCAAAACATTAATTGCACTCATGTTATCTATTATGTATTTGAAAATAAATCTTCCATGTTTTTTTTTTTTTTTTTCAGAGGCGATATGTCAGAGGTAAAGACACAAGCCAATGAGCCAGCGACTGAGAACAAAGCTGCACGACAAGAAGAAGCAAAAAAGAAGTCTGAACGAGAAAAGAGAGATGCAAAGCGGGACAAATCACGCAGTCCCTCCCGGGGAAGAGACAGGAAGAGGGACAAACATCGCTCCAAAAGCAGAGATAGGGACGCACGGAAAAAGACGGATGATGATGCAGAAAAAAAGAAAGCTCGCAGTCGGAGCAAGAGCAAAGAAAAGAAGAGAGAGAAGGAAAAGCACAGCAAAGCGGATGATAAGCGAGGACGCTCAAGCAGCAAAGACAAGAAAGAGAAAGATGCCAAAGAGCGAGAGAAAGAGGGTGAACAAAAAGACAGAAGCAAAGAAAGAACCAAACATCCTGAAGGGAATGATAAGGATAAGTTGAAGGATGGGGAAAAGAAGAAGAATGGAGAGCAGCGACTTGACCGATCGAAAAGCAGAGAAAAGGGTCGCGATGCATCACACCGGTCCAGATCCAGAGGCCGCGACAAGCATGACCAATCACATGAGCGAGGCCGTGACCGACGCCACAGCAGCAGTCGAGACAGAAGATCAACTCGCCGGTCGAGAAGCAGAGAACCAGACAGAAGAGACCGCGGGAGAGACGCAGAAGACAGAAACAAGAGGAAGAGTGCAGACGAGTCAAAGAGCAAAGAGAGCAGAGGACGAGACAGGAGCTCCCAGAGACAGAGAAGCCGAGAGCGAGATGATCGACAGAGCGGCAGGAAGAGGAATGAAAAGAGTGACAGTGGAAGCAGCGATTCAGAGAGCGATGCTGAGAAACAGAAGAAAAGAAAAAGGAGCGAGAGTCCGAAATCTAAAGACAAATCTAAAAGTCCAGGTAAAAATGTGAAGAAAAAGGACTCCTCTTCCAGTGACAGCGACTGAGAGACTGCATGTACCACTTTGTTTATTTGTTTTCTTTTTTCCATCAGTGACTGTACAACGACTGATACAAAGACTTATTTTAGTCATTGTGTGAACCAGACATGTCCTTCTCCTGAACACCTGGAATATTTTTTTCTAATGGCTGATACCAGTTGCATCCTCATTTGTTTAAGTTGAATCAGTTATATTTGTCCAACTTTTATCAGATATTTGTTTTCATTTTCTTGCCCATATCCGACATAAACGTTTAGTGTAACTGGTTGCTTAACTGTTTTTCTGTCTGATCTGAGCTGTGTTTTTTAAAAGGGGTTAGTTGGAGACATGTTTGAGTACCTTAAAGATTTGTAAGGGCTTTATGTTTGTAAAAAGATGGCAATGTTAGGTTCTGTTGAATTTGACAAATAAAAATTGAAACTCAACCTGTGATTGAAACCTGTTCCTAATTTCTTGAAGTGCCATTAGGAATTAAGGATGCAGTATTTATTAGTAGAGATTTTTTTTTTTTTTTTTTTTCATTGATTTGTTTTAGATATTTTACACATTTCACCTGTTTTTAGATTTAGGTATTTTAACATTACAGTAAACCTTTATAATCATTATTAATTTCATAACACATTAAATGTAGCCTTTATTGAATATAAAGTGATTTTATTTTTCAGTTCTACCATTGTGTGTTAATTATTAGCATTTATATATATTTCATGCACTGCTCAGTTGTGAGATCAACGTATTTTTCTTCCATAACTTTTCTTTCAGATTTTTGGAAAGAAAAAACACATTGAAGGAAATGCATTGAAGATTTTAATTAGAAATTATTTCTTTAAAGGTAATCTTGAAAGTTTTCCCCTCAATACTGAACCAGTTCTTCACCTCAGTAGCACTTAAAACAACTTCACAGTTTTATTTCTATCTGTGCTCTGAAGATTTTTACACAAGGGTTTGTTTTAATATATAATTTGCCTAATTTGTAATAACTTTTTTTACCTAAACATATGAAATATTTTTTATAGAAATGGATTTCCAAAATACTCCATATTTCAATATTTCAACTAAATAAAAAGGGACATTGGAACCTGTCTTTTAAATTCTCTGTTCTCTTCTGGAAATGTACGAATATTTGCACATATTTAATCAGAAAATGCCTAATTTGCATATTTCTGAAAACAATAAGAAATGCATCAAACGATTTGAATAATCAATCTAACGATTATTACAGTTATTTGATTAATCTTCAATTACTTGACAGAATAATCGGTAGGCTTTGTTCTATTATTCTGCTCTTACAATTAGTTAAAATGCCGAGTTGTACATATTCTAACTAATTAATAAAACAAGGTAATCACGTCGGCTTACTATTGTACAATTAAATTTTTTTACAATAAAAATCTTTTTAAAAATTACAAATAGAAAAACACTATTGCTATATTCTTTTTCTATTCTATATGTTTTCTTTCCATCTGTTATATAATTAAAAAAAACACTTGTTACAGCACATTGCTCTTTTGTTGGTTTTAATTGATTTTTAAGTCGCTTAATTGGATAAAAGCATCTGCTAAATTTCTAAATGTAAATATATTTGGCACACAGAATGAGATGACAGAAAAACTTTCTCAATCACCATTTAAATAAATGAAGAAGTACTTGACTGAATGAATGATGCATCATTCTGCATGCCATCTTTAGTAAGTCATAAAGTGCGAAGACATTTCATTTTCGATAAATTATTTTCTTCACAACATTAGCTCGCTTAAAACACCATATATATACACGTGATGTGACTGGAGTTCCAAATGCAGAAATGGTGCAAACTTATCCACATCGCTATGTTAATGCTTTCTTAACTAATGTCATTTTTTTGTGTGTTTATTTCGATAATGAGATGAAAGCTTGCAGCACATGTCATTTTTATAAATCAGTTTACACTGCTTTTATCTGACTCAGCTCGCGGAGTCTGTCCTCTGGAGACTGGAGCTGGTCAAACCGCGTTATTGCAGGCTCTTTTACATTAAGTCATATGAGATCAATCCACTACTCGACAACAAAAACATTTGTCGACTTTTTTTATTATATTAAATATTATATAATGTCTACTAATCTTTTCAGCCCTGATTGTAATACAAAACAGTTGTCTTAATGTATTGATTAATCAGTTATGGTGTTATCTTTTTTTCCCTCTTGTATTCATGCTTGATATCTGAATGTGTGGTATTATTTAATAGATTTATGACTCTACTATTCAAAAATATTTTACTAGCAGTGTCTATATTTCAAGTAGATAGACAATTCCGTTCCCATTCGAAATAAACTGATTCACTTTTTTTAAATGAATGACTTATTGGAAACAGAAAGCAAGGATGACCCAAATGCTTACGATTCGAGTGACCAATCGGAGCGTCGCAAGAAGTTTGAGTGGCGTGAGCGGCGGCCTATCAGAGACGAGCCATCGCTTGAGGGGGGATGACTCATCATGCTTTGTGTTATAAGCAAGTGAATCGCTAACGAAGTAAAATAACTCAGTCAAGCTGCAGCTTCAGGTTAGTGTATATTTGATTTGTTTGCATGCATCTCGTTACTTTACGTTTTGATAAAGATATGTTGAATATCGAACATCTGTTTGTCGGTCATTATGTGTTATGTTTATTTAATTATTTATTTATTTTTTGCACAGGATGAAGACCTTAGTAGTGTTCGACTTCGATCACACTATAGTGGATGACAACAGCGACACATGGGTGATCCGCTCCGCTCCTGAGCAGACGTTACCGGACTGGCTGAAGAAGTCCTACCAGAGAGGCCGCTGGACCGAGTACATGGCTCGAGTCTTGACCTACATCGGTGACCAGTCCGTGCAGCCGGAGCACATGCGCGCGGTGATGGAGAGCATCCCGTTCACCGACGGCATGATCGAGCTCCTGACCTTCATATCTGACAACAAGAAAGACATCGACTGCATCATAATCTCCGATTCCAACAGCATCTTCATAGACTGGGTTTTGCATGCATCAGGGTTGAAGTCTGCTGTGGATGACGTCTTCACCAACCCTGCCAGCATCGATGCGCGCGGCTACATGACCTTGCGCTGCTTCCACGCGCATGACTGCCAGCACTGTCCTGTAAACCTGTGCAAGAGGAGGGTGCTGCATGATTTCAAAGAGAAGCAAGCTAAGGCTGGTGTGCATTACGAGAGGATTTGCTATATAGGAGATGGAGGAAATGACTTTTGCCCCATTAAAGAATTGAAAGAAGGGGATATTGCAATGCCTAGGAAAGGATTCACCCTTGAGAAACTGTTGTGCAAAGCCCTTTCAGAAGGTTCAGAATCACTCCCGGCGAAAATCATGCCCTGGGCTAGTGGCAATGAAATCCTCAGGGAACTAAGAGCTCTGATTGAGTAATGTAGTATTGTAACCAGTATTGTAACTAACTTCAGTCTCACTGAACTAAATGAATAGCACGTTTATTCTGCAGTAAGTGCATTATGTGCATCCTACTATAGCTCACTTCCCCCTTGGACTACTTGATAAACTAATTTGGGCATGGTGTAATATCTGTCACAATTAAGTTTACGTTTTGGTAGCGGTGCACATTTTAAAATGTAATTTTTTAGCAGATTTACATCTAATTGTCATTGAGATTTAAATCATAAAATAAGCTCACTCTTTGGATTTATATAACAAATAATTTAACAGTTTGAGGTGCTTAATATTGAATTCATTGAGGTTTGCTGCAGAACGTTAAAATGAACAAATGTAAATGTGTTAACATGCTAGCTAAATATTTATTCCAAAATATGCATGATGAAAAATACTATGCCAATAAATACAATTATGGTCATGAATTAATGCAGCCTGAATGGGAAACTGCAGTTTGGTACGACTATATAGTTTAATATTTCAATGCAGAAGATAGAAAAATGGATCATATTAGTATTAATGCCAACCCTAATCTTCTTGTTAGTACCATATATATAGTGGACCCCAAAAGTCTCCAAGACTTTTTATTTTAGAATTATATATTTAAAAAATTATATATATTATTGATATTTAAAAATTACAAATAAACAAGATAAAAGTAGTTGCATAAGAAAATTTACCTTACAAATTGTCAGAAATTGAAAATTAATTTCCTATTAATTTTTCTGGCATTATTATTACTGAAGCACTTACATTTTTTATTTATTTTCAGATTGTCAGTTTGGTCTCAGACTTTTGGACTGGACAGTTTGTTTCAGTGATGTTTCTAAAGAGTCCTGGTAACAGCAGTTTGGGATGACTTTATATCAACAGTTTTGTGAATGTTTGTTTCTGAATGAGCTTGATGGGCATTATACATGCAGCCTGAGTCTTGATTCGGACTATTGTATTGAAAGCAGATGGATGAAAGGAGAACAAAGACTCTAGTACTGGTTTATAAATGCCAGAGAAGCTTGCATGTCAGAAAAGTTATATTCTCCTCAACTCAGACCTTGTTCCTGTTAATATTTACAACAAATATTGTGTCCTTTGTACTTGTGTCACACAGTCCATTCACATGTTTAGTGTCTGATTATAAAGGAATAAATGAATTACCCAGCCTAAGTTATGGCTTGCATTTTGTTTCTTTGAATAAATGATTGCATCTGAAATGGAAGTTAAATAAAAAATAAATAGCAGTCATAATATAATGAAGTTGATGATGTTATTAAGCAACAGGATCTGGCAGCACAGACCTCTTAATCTAAACCATTAGTTAATTACAGGTTATATGATGTGTTTTTTCATGCAGCCAGCTTATTGCTTTTGCATTGCAAAAGGTTGTGGGTTCGATTCCCAGCGACCACATGTTAGGTAAAAAATGTTAGCCTGAATGCACTGTAAGTTGCTTTGGATAAAAGTGTCTGCTAAATGTATACATTATATATATATATATATATATATATATATATATATATATATATATATATATATATGTGTGTGTGTGTGTGTGTATGTGTATGTGTGTGTGTGTGTGTGTGCAATATTCCAATATTCTTTTACTGAAATGACACATTTCAAATAAAATGCATGAAACACCTTTTAATAAATCGCCTGTTTTAGTTTAGTAGTAGTACATAGTAGCATGGTAAAACTAATGAAGTAATTTTAAATCGTTGAAAAAAAAAAAAGAGCTGCTCAACGTTTATGTAAAAAAATACAACAGTCAGGATATGAACTCTCTTTCCCATGATCCTCCCCGGTCTCTGCGTGACGTCATAACACCGCGACGCCAACCCCACGCTTCACGTTCGGAGAGCGTTTGGTGTGGTGTTTGATTGAGATTAGCCAGAATCAAAACGCAGGTAAAGTGAGTTTGGTGTTTTTGCGATCTGCTGGTTTTTCTGTTGTTTACAGTGTTGCAGTGCTTCAAACAGCAAAGAAACACAGCAATGACAGATTGGGCGCGCGATGTTTGTTTAGTGTCCTCCTTTAACATGTGGTGCGTGCGGCGTAAATTGCTTTATACAGATTATAACAACTATTGACTGAATTAATAAGCTACAGAGAGATGATTTTTTAGTGCTATTTACCAATGGATTTATTGACTTCAACAGTCAGCAACACTCCGTTTAAAACAGAAGCTGAATGCAACACGTGCTTTGACAATCACACACTTCAGTTCACACACATTTTTCATCAGTTTTTTACTTAAACTGTTATGCTGATAATATAGGTTTGTGTTGTTAATTTTATACAAAAGTACAAAACATAAACATTTTAAATGCTTACAGACTTTATAGAAAGAAAGGCAAAAATATTCATATTCATTATTATCTATTTCTCATCCTAACAGAGATGGCAGACAATCAGGAAATGTCTCTTTTGGAGAAGAAGGTGGTGGAACAGATTGAGGTGAGATGATGAGCGTCATTAATAGGTTTATTTTCTCATTCAAATGACTGACATGAATGTCAATGTTTCTGTGTGTTCAGTATTATTTTGGGGACCACAATCTCCCTCGAGACAAGTTTCTGAAGGAGCAGCTGCAGTTAGATGATGGCTGGGTCACTCTGGAGACAATGCTGAAGTTTAACAGGTAACACATTACAAGAGAAATGCTTATGCAAATGTCAAAATGAAAACAGAGTTTCCAGAGTTTTCACTCTTTCACAAATTAAGTCCATTAAAAGAGTGTTAAATAGACCAGCAAGTCTTTATTTTGTAGAGTAATGACGTTGTGTTCAAAATATATTTTCTTAAAACAAGAAACATTTAGTTTATATGCAAGATAAAGATATCAAGTCTGAGGAATTGAACATAATTAAGGGAGTTTATGCTTAAAAGTAGGAATAAAAAGACATTTGCACTGGAAAATAAAATATTGAGGAAGACCATCATGTAAAAGAGTAAAAAGCAATGAAGATTGTTTTCAAACGCTGACGTGTTGGTATTACAATTAATTGTGTGTGCATTTAGAGAACATACAGATATTGTATTCCCTTCAGTTTATTCCTCAAGTTTAATTTATCTGGTCTTAAAGAGACATAAAACCTGCAGAAACTCTGAATAATTTGTGTTTTCTTGGATTCAGTGAACTGTTTTTGCATGCAAAAAAGAGCTAGTAATTAGAAATGTATTACTTTTTTAAAATAACACTCCACACACATCAGTTCACGTAGCTTTGGGCATCAGGGTTTTTTCTGCTGTTGTGTTCGTCTCATGTTGTGTTGGTCCTCACAGACTGAAGAGTCTCACGTCAGACGCAGCTCTTATTGTGGAGTCGCTGCAGAAGTCTAAAACAGGTCTCCTGGAGATCAGCGAGGACAAAACCAAAATAAGACGAAATCCCAACAAACCTCTCCCAGAGGACAACGAGGAATACAGGGATGCGCTCAAACACAAATCTATCTACATGGTGAGTGAACATAAAGTCCCCATTTCACAAACAGCTTATAAAAGCATTTTAACATTTGATCTTGTCCTGTTTGTATTCTTGGACACTAGTGTTTTTGTCAGCCCACTTGTTTCTGTTGGTTGACTGATGTCAATGCTTGAACTCAACAGAAAGGTTTTCCTCTTGAAACCACACTGGACGAGATTAAAGAGTGGTTTGCAGATAAATGCACGGTCGAGAACATCTACATGAGGAAAGGAGTGCAGAAGACTTTCAAAGTAAGGCTTTTAAAGTGTAAGAGCTCTTAAAGTGACACAATAAGAAAACCATTTGGGCAAATATATTTCAAAAAGAAAAATGCAGGAAATGCTTTTTTTTTTTTTTTTTAAGCCATCAGTAGTCATACCAGTGTTATTTTAGTATTATTAATATGCTGTTATTGTATTTATTAATATTTTGAATGTCATTAAAATTTTATTTTTAGATTTAAGTTTGTTCCTTGTTGTAATTTTTCTATTTAGCATTAATGTAATTTTTAATAAGTGAGGTAGATTTTTTTTATTTTGAGCATTCATTTAATTTTTTATAATTTAGGTACACTGTAAAATAAATAAAACCGATAATTGTAATACAATTTACAAAAAATAGTATTTCAGACTTCAAAATTTCATTTTAATATTTCATTTAATATATCACCATTTCTTTGAAGTTAACAGTTTCTGCATTAAGGTGTTTTTTTTATTGTAGTTCATTGTACTTCAATAGTATTTTATTTTATGTATTTGCCAAGACCAATTTTTTTATGTTGGTTTTTTATTTCAGCTCTGTTTCAATTAATGAAAAGAAATGTCTTTTTTTTTTTTTTCTTTTTTTTTTTTTTAAGTTCAAAACAACGGGAAAAATAAGATTACAGAACTTTAAAACTGTACTTAGTATAGGAAATCTATCTCACTTTTGAGTAAAATATAAATGTTGTGTCTAACTAATCAATTCTTCCTGTTTCTGTTGCGGTCTGCAGGGATCGATCTTTGTGGTTTTAGCATCTGAAGAAGCTGCCAAGGCTTGTGTGGAGCGCACTGATGTCAAAGAGTACAAAGGGAACGAGATAATCGTCATGATGAAGTAAGTTTTTCAGAGTCCTGTCCGTCTTTTCTCTGAGCATTGCGTGTTTTCTTAGTAGCTGAATGGCTTTGAATATACTGGTCTGAGAGTTATGTTAACCTTTAACCTCGTCTGTAGAGAGGCCTACTTTTCTAAAAAGTTTGCTGAGAGGAAGCAGAATCGTGTGGAAGCAAAAGCTAAAGCAAAAAGGTAATTCACAACACCTCTTTCAACAAAAAAGTGAGATGAAAAATGTTATAATTGGAAAATGTGCATTTCAGTGAAAAGGAGGGCAAGCAGAAACAAGCTGAAGAAGAAGAGCTGGTGAGTTCTCGCGCAGAGACGCAAATGTTCTCAGACGTGACGGTTTATAACAAGTGTGGCTCTTCTGTTTACCCAGAAATCCCTGAATGATCAGAAAGGCTGTCTGCTGAAGTTCTCCGGTGAGTTGGGTCAGACCTCGAGAGAGGATTTCCACGAGATCTTCTCCAATCATGCTCGGATCAAATGGATTGATTTCACCAGAGGAGCTAAAGAGGTGAGGAATGAACATCTTCACATTCAAGTCTAGACAACATTATTTATTGGATGTTTGCTTAATCAGTTTGTAAAATAGCATTTTATCTGGTGTTGTAATGTTGTAAGTTAAAGAGGCACACACATGTGCAAACAATCATATTTTAAAATAATTAAATATATTGATATCATTTTAAATTGTACATGTAAATGGTTTTGTAAATGTATATATTTTTGTTTTTTTCTCTTCTGTTCACCAAATCTGCATTGTTTGGTAAAAACAGTAATAATGTCTATTTTGTATATTGTGTATTTAAAAAAAAAAACGTTTTGTATATTGTTATTTCCTGTTTTCTTGTAACTCATTCTATTTGAAGCTTCTGTCACCGAAAACAAATTCCTCTTATGTATAAACCTGACAATAAAGCTCTTTCTGATTCTGATTTTGTTTCTGATGTTATAACAACTTGAAAAAAACTCCTTTCTAATTGAATACATTTTAAGATTTCTAATTTGAATGTTTCAGCATCATAACTCCTTCAGAAATCATTCTAATGTGCTGATTTGCTGCTCCAGAAACATTTCTGATTATCAATGTTGAACACATTTTTTTTTTTTTTTTTTGATTCTTTGAAACTTATTGAATCTTTAACAATTCAAAATGTTTCTTGACATGCTTTCTTAAAAAAAAAAAAAAAAAAGTAGCTCCCAGCCTCCATCAGCAGAAGGAGTTATCTCCTTCATTAACTTCTGTCTTTGATATCCTCCTCAGGGCACGATCCTGTTCCACTCGAGCGCCCAGGAGGCCCTGCAGAAGGTCCGAGAGGCTCACGGAGGACAGGACCCCAAGGTTAAAGAGCAGGATCTTCAGTGGGAGGTACTGGAGGGAGACGTAGAAATGGAGACGCTGAAGAAAATCATCGAGGATCAGCAGGAGTCCCTGAACAAACGTAAAGGAGGCCGAGGTAATCCAGAGGACACAGTTAACACATTCAGGTGTCTGAGTCTCCCCATTGAACACAATGTGCCACGGCGTGTCCTGTGAGTGCAGGAGGTCACAGGGGTCGTGGAAGAGGCAGAGGAGGACGCAGAGACCGAGGAGGAAGAGAACAGACCCAGTTCAAGGGAAAGAAGACCAAGTTTGAAAGTGATGACGAGGGAGATGAAGGTAAAAGGGCTTTTCTTTTCCCCTTGATTGATGACAAACACACTGACAGACTGCTGTCGAAACAACTTCCACTCTGACACGTATACTTACAATTAATTAATTAAACATGAAGTTTTTATTATAATATTATAGTTTTAAATACATATTTTCATTTTTCTTTGCCACCAAGTTTTTATGGCGGGTAGTTTTTGTCATTTAAAAAAAAAAAGACATTTAAAGGTGATGTACTTATGACATAGTCTGGCAAAACTTATTATTCGTTTAAACTACAATCATTTTTATAACTATCAGCATAGTGCCGCAGCTGCCGCTTTTTTTTTTCTTCAGCTAAGTGAAACTCATTTAATTCATTTTATTATTTTATAGAGAAAACAGATATTATATATTTGTACTAATATTGATAAAATCAATTTTAATTATATATATATATATACACACACACACACACACACACACACACACACACATATCCCTGAAGCACAAAAGCAGTCTTAAGTCTCTGGGGTATATTTTGTAGCAATAGCCAAAAAAATCTTTTAGGTCCAAATTATCGATTTGTTTTTCTTTTACGCCAGAAAATCATTAGGATACTAAGAAAGATCATGTTCCATGAAGATATTTTGTACATTTCTTACAGTAAATGTCAAAACTTAATTTTTGATTTGTAATATGCATTGCTTTTTTTGCACCCTCAGATTCCAGATTTTCAAATAGTTGTATCTCGACCAAATCTCATATATATATATATATAAGAAAACAGTAATGTATTCTCTTCTTCTACAGAGCAAGCCAGTCAAAAGAAGAGACCTCTCGACTCAAATGGGGAAGATAATGAAGAGCCAGCTTCCAAACAAGTGAAAAGCGAGAACGGATCTTAAGGGCAAATAACTGTGGCCTTATTTTTCTATAGTAGATGTTCCCTAGAATCAAGAAACCTGGAAAATGCTTTCTCAGACCACTTCCTGCAGTTTCAACCGCTGCACAAAAGCTTAACGCCACACTTCTTCTCCCCCAAAACTGAAAAGGGCATTTTCTTTCTTTGAAGAAAACATACTGGAAGCCTTGATGTTTTTTATTTATATGCCAAACACACTTAAGATTGTTGGTATGATTTAAGATCTCATCTGCAACTCTGTAAATGTGTCCTTTTCTATATCCATTCATCTTAACCTGTGAGCTAGAAGCACTTCTGTAACTCTTGACATCTTTGTGTTTTTCATTCCTTGAGTGCTGACGGTCTGCAGAATCTGCAACGTTTGTGTTTTCAGCATAATCAAGGAGCTGATTATCAGATCTGACAGCATTTGTTAAATGCAATACTCCATTATTGTAGAAATGTTTGAGATTTATAAGTGAATTTAAGGTTTTGACTGTCTGAATTTTTAGTCATTTTCCATTATTTTCACCTGCAAGATTGTTCCATAGCTTTTGTCACTTGCACAAACCTAACATACGGTAATAAGTGTGTGTGTTATCCTTGTTTCTTGTTATACGTTGCTGTGAGGTTGCTTTGAGTGGTTACCGAGGCATGTAGATGTGGAGGGGTTTTATTAAGGATTCGTTTTGACTGAATTTTTTTAAAATCATATTTTCTTTATCACAGCAATGGAAACATATCTCTTAATCTAAAGTGCTGTTTTACATGCTTCATATTTACTCAGTCAGGGCTTCAACAAGCACTCGTTGTTATTTTTCCTTGTTTTTTACTGTCTCCTATCTGTTGAGATTAAGATTACACAAATTTAGAAATTCAATAAAGGTCTTGAAAATCCAAATGGTGATCATCTATGTGGTTTTGCATGCGAGATTGTCATTTTTGATGCAGTAATCGTGGCATCATACTTGAATTGATGAATATTATTTATTTTAAATGAATACTATTGCAGTTGAACAGGTCTTGCAACTTTCCAATTATGTAATTTTCTTGTTTTTAGTACACTCTTAGATACATTTACTTGAGATATAAAATGATGCAAGAGGTCTGGTTTTCTTAGAAGTTTAACAAACTTGATGAGTTTATGCTTAAAGCAAAATTAAGATTATGAATTAAAAAGTAATGAACACCTGTTGAAATGTTGATAAGCACACTGAAATTGTGTTTCCTTCAATTTATTCATTAAAGTGTTACGTTTACCATCACAACACCTGCAGAAATCCTGGATTAAATTAAGCAGGCTAAATACAATAATATATTTATTTTGTAAATGAAACAAAAGTAAGGAATTGATATTGAAATCTGTATACATATCTGTATGTCACAGCACAAACACTGAAACATCATTATGATCATCAATGATTTGAGAGTAAAAATGTAAAGCTCAATGTCTTCTAGAGGTTAACATTTGAGCTGAATTATTATTGTGATACCAGTGTGCATCCAGCAGAGGGCGTCATGCCTCCATCTAAGTGCCCAACATGTAAACCTCAAGATGTTTCACTGCAGTTTTTGCATGTTAAATTCAGGTTTTGCTTTGCGTCCTTTAATGTTCCTGACGAGTAGAATGCAAATACTTCTATCTGTGGTGTTTTCCCTTTGGTGCAATGGCACTGTTGGGAAGCAAACAAAATTTCCAGTAAACTGGTGTTGATCCTCGGCTTACTGCATCAGCGAATTGTAGCTCCTTTTTTTGTGAAATCTTGACCTGTTTTACATGTCCATATTATGTCTAGATGTTCATACCAGTGTGGAAACCTTTTGTATACTGGCTGAAAAGATACTCCAAGTTAATCTAAAGTCAGGAATGTCAGGCTTGGGCAGAATCGCTCTAGTAACATGCAGAGTTTTGCATGTGCAAATATAATTAATATTTGTTAAGTTATTTCTTTGTAGTCACACTGCAACAATCTGATTGTTATTTTAATTTCTCCCAGTTAAGATGCATATGAAATGTCCTAGATTTGTTCTGTTTTCTCCTATTTTCCCTTTTTTTTTGACATCATTTGAAATGGAGCAGCTCACAGTTTTCATATCATGCATGCACACAGGTCTTCATGCAAAGGTGCACGCTCTATTGTCACATGCACAAGCAGCAACATGCATGTCAATGATTGTCCCTGGTGTCTCTCAATGTCTGCAGAACCTGAAAGTCAAACATTCGAATGTGACACCAAAACTGCTGCTGTTCAACGCACATAGTGCATGTCCTGTGAAATGAATGGCAATGGGTTTACGATCTTTTACAGAGATACCGCCATACGTGATGTGAATGTGACATGAATCATTTGTTAACAAACAGGTTGTTGGGTGTCATTTGGCACACAATCTAATAACTCAGCAAGTTGGAATTTCACAGCACTTGAAGTCAAGTAGATATCTAGCTGGATATCAAGTATTGTGTCGGTGCTTTGTAATTATTTTTTCTGCATGTAAGCAACGTGTCATGTCACTCTGTTCTAGCATGCACGCCCCTGATGGACACTCAATATTAAATGATCTTGAAAAGTGCATGTGTATAACCAGCCACAGGCTCCTACAGCTCGCTCGGATTCGCACATGGTCAATACCTGAGCAATCAGGGCTTTAGAAAGAGAACGTGTGGGTGGTGAGGCCTTTCAGAGATGAATGGACAGGGAGATCAGCCTGATAACGGAGGGTTAATCCCAGCCTCAGTGCTTTATGTGCAGACGTTTTTTAAATTGATAAAGTGTTGTATAGGTTGGAAGAGGAGAATCGTGTGTGTGCAAGAAATGGGGAAAGTCCTCTATTCAAGGTCACTGTGAAGAACTAGATATGTATTTTGACTGAGATATAGTTTGACATAAGCTGTACAAGGGCAGTGAATAAATTCGGTGGAGTTCTTCTCCCTTAGGCTGTCCTGACACCACAATGACAAGATGATTAATTTCTATTTTTAGCCCCCCCCCCCCCCCCCCCCCTTTTTACTTGATGCAAGTCTTTATAGATGTCTATAGTATCTTTTGGTTACTAAACAAGTGTTCAAATCCTAGTAATTAAATTTAATTTAGGAAAGAGCAGTGTTAGAAACATCACATGAGACTTCAATCAGAAAAGCAACTATAACGTATCTAATTATTCTAAGTTCCTTGCTACAAGACAGAGATTAATAAGGTTATGTTAGAGGTTTATTCAAATTCCAAACCCTAGATATGAACATACAAACCACCATTAGTTCTATGGATATGATTTGATATTGTTTTAACAAGCTATTTGAATTATGATTTTCACACAGCAATGGTAAAACATGCAAATAAAATCTCTTAAAGGTGGGGTGAAATGCTATTTCATGCATACTGAGTTTTTTTACACTGTTAAAGAGTTGGATTCCCATGCTAAACATGGACAAAGTTTCAAAAATTAAGTTGTATGTTTGAAGGAGTATTTTTGTTCCCAAAAGTTTCGGAAAGTTTTTTTCAAGAGTATGGCTCTGTGTGACGTTAGATGGAGCGGAATTTCCTTATATGGGTCCTGAGGCACTTCTGCCGGAAGAGCGCGCGCTAGCGTGTAGCAAGGCTGAGCAGCACAGACATTTCACTGATCAGAGCGATTCACTGATCAGAGCGAGAGCGTCGCAAAAAGTCACAAAAGAAGTGTGTTTTTGGTTGCCAGGGCAAGACAACCCTGCACAGATTACCAAAAGAGAAACAGCATTAAGGGACCAGTGGATGGAGTTTATTTTTACAGAGCATCAACGGAGTTGTGCAAGTGTTTTTGTTTGTTCCCTGCATTTCGAAGATGCTTGTTTTACAAACAAGGCCCAGTTTGACGACGGATTTGCGTATAGTTTATTTCTTAAGGATGATGCAATCCCAACGAAAAAGGGTCACGACCGTGTGTTGGAACCGCAGGCGGTGAGTAAAACTGCTTAAAATATCTCTGCCTCCTTGTTAGTGGTGTCCCCTCCCATGCCGGAGACCCGGGTTCGAGCCCCGCTTGGAGCGAGTCGTTGCTGCTGCTGCTCTCGTTCAGTTTCAGCATCGGGATCTGATTCTGGATCATAAATATACGCTGAATCTGACTGTAAGCCATGGTTTGTTTTGGATGATGGGTTTTCCCTCACGGTAATGTCACAGCTTCCACATGCTCTCAACGCAAAAGCCTACTGGCGCTCGTGATTCTTTTGCTCCGCCCACACGTCACGCCTCCAGCCGGTCGTGTTTTTCCGGGAAAAATCGGTACAGACTATTTTTCTCTTATGAATATAATAAACCAAAGACTTTTTGGAGTTATGAAGAATGCAGTACTACTCTATAGGTACTCAAGATTTACAGGATATTGGGTGAAAACAAGCATTTCACCCCCCCTTTAAGCTTACAATAACTGTTTAAAAACTTTTTAAAGGTTCTAAAAGTGGAACTGAAGAAACATTTTGGTGAACAGTTCTTGATATTTTTATATAGTGTGAAGAACATTTTAATAATTTAAAGAATCTTTTTCTACTTTTTATATTTCAAATGATTAATATTAATTAAGATTGTATTAAATTTAAGCTAAAAAAAATTTGCAAACAAAGTGCAACTGAGGTTTAAATTAAAACATAAAAGTGATATTATGTTTCACAAAGTGAAATTCCTCTAAAACTAACTTTGTTGTTAAAATTCTGTTGTTGTTAAATTGAGAAGTACATTCTACAGTGCAGTAATATATTTCTGTCATAATTACATCAAGTTAAACCGAACTTTTATTTTGACGGTTTCTAGTGAAGTTGTAGTGAAGTACGTGCCTTAGTTTGTGTAGTTTCATGGAAGTGCAAATGTCTGCGAATGTCTTCACGGCTAAAACATCCTACTACCACAACAAAATTAACAGCTTTTGTGACGCTCGGACAATCTTCAAGACTTTCTCTTCTCTTCTTAATCTGCCGCCACCACATCCTCCATCGACTCTTACAGCGGTCGACTTTGCAGTTTTCTTCACAAATAAGACACGAACCATCAGTGACCAATTCTCCACACCGCAGACTGAGGACAACTTCACAATGACCGATGCACACTCTTTATCCTCCTTCTCCCCACTCTCAGAGATGGACATTTCCAAACTTCTCCTGTCCAATCATCCTACTACTTGTCCACTTGATCCGATCCCCACTCACCTCCTTCAAGCGATCTCTTCTTCAGTCATACCTTCGCTTACATTATCAATTCCTCTCTTCACTCTGGAAAATTTCCCTCAGCATTTAAGCAGGCTCGGGTAAGCCCACTGCTCAAGAAACCAGGTCTAAATCCAGCGCTTCTACAGACCAGAATCCGTTCTTCCATTCATTGCAAAGACACTTGAGCAAGCTGTGTTCAACCAGCTTTCTATGTTCCTTGTACAGAACAACCTCCTGGACAGCAACCAATCTGGCTTCAAAAGTGGCCACTCCACTGAGACTGCTCTGCTCTCAGTTACTAAAGCCCTGTGACTAGCAAGAGCAGCTTCAAAATCCTCGGTTCTCATCTTACTCGACCTGTCTGCTGCTTTTGACACCATTAATCACCAGATTCTCCTGTCCACCCTCAGAAAGATGGCATCTCTGGAACCGCACTCCTGTGGGTTTAGTCCAACCTCTCTGACAGATCCTTCAGTGTGTCTTGGAGGGGTGATGTTTCTAAGTCACAACACCTTGCTACTGGGGTTCCTCAAGGCTCAGTACTTGGACCACTTCTCTTCTCCATCTACATGATGTCATAAGGATCTGTCATTCAGAAGCATGGCTTTTCTTATCACTGCTATGCTGATGACACCCAACTCTACTTCTCATTCCAACCAGATGACCCGACGGTAGATGCTCGCATTTCAGCCTGTCTAAGTGACATTTCTAGCTGGATGAATGACCATCACCTTCAGCTTAACCTTACGAAGACAGAACTCCTGGTGATTCCAGCTAACCCATTGCTTCATCACAACTTCTCTATACAGCTGGGTTTGTCAACCATTACTCCTTCCAGGACAGCCAGAAACCTAGGAGTTGTGATGGATCATCAGTTAAGCTTCACAGACCACATTGCTACAACGACCTGGTCTTGCAGGTTTGCCTTATACAACATTAGGAAGATTAGACCCTTCCTATCAGAGCAAGCTCTTGTTCTCTCCAGACTGCACTATTGTAATGCTCTCCTGGCGGGCCTTCCTGCATGTACTGTCAAGCCTCTGCAAATGATCCAGAATGCAGCAGCGAGGGTTTTCTTCAATGAGCCAAAAAAAGGTCACGTTACTCCTCTCCTCATCAGGTTACACTGGCTACCAGTAGCCGCTCGCATCAAATTCAAGGTACTGATGCTTGCCTACAAGACGACCACTGGCACGGCACCAACTTACCTAAACTCACTGGTTAAATCTTATGTGCGCTCCAGAAGTTTGCGCTCTGCAAGTGTACGACGCCTTGAGGTGCCATCCCAAAGAAGTTCAAAATCACTCTCACAGACCTTTTCCTGGACTGTGCCGAGCTGGTGGAATGACCTCCCAATCTCAATTCGTACAGCTGAGTCTTTACTCATTTTCAAGAAACATCTAAAACTCATCTTTTTCGACAGCACTTAACCAACTAATACTAGCACTTTTCCTTTTCTTGTCTTTTCATAAAAAAATAAAAATAAAAATAAAAAAACCTGGCTAGGCATTCTATACTAGACTAACTGAGATTTGTCATGGCACTTGTATATTGTTGTTGTTCTCTTGTTGACCTGACTGCTTCTATTGTTCTCATTCGTAAGTCGCTTTGGATAAAAGCGTCTGCTAAATGATTAAATGTAAATGTAAATGTAAGTAACTTCTGTCTGGGCAAGTACCGCTCATATTTTCTTAAGAAAATATAAAAATCTAGTTAATTCTGTATAGACTTTGGCTCTAAAGCATAGCCTCATCACTATGTATCTGTGAGCAGGTAATTATTGTCTGGTTGCTTGTCCTCTGTACCTGCCACTAATGAAATAGATGATTAACTTTAAGGAATTAGCCAAACATTGCTTACGTACCTGTCATAGCAGATGGATTGATTGATGGAGTTTTTAATAAGATCTGGAAACACTAATTGAACAGAAATCTCTGATGCCTACTCCTTTGAAAAATGTCAGCATAAACTAGCCTATGACCCTTAAAATGGTTGTCTAATCTGACCAAGCAGGTGGTTTAGCTGATTTACAAGCTTGTCCAAAACCTAGCTGGTTTAAACCAGCCAATAGACCTGCTTAGACTGGTTTAAGCTGTTTTTTGTTGTTGTTGTTTTTTTCAGTAGCGGTATGACATTTTTTCAAGTTGCACTGAAATTGAAACAGTGACAGATCTTTTATTCTGCATTGTGACGTACATCCGTGGAAGGCCATTTCTGTCTCACAATTCAGTTCTCTGCTATTTTTGAGTTTTTTTCCGAGTTTACGTTATCAAATTCTGATTTTATATCCTGGAATTCTGACATTTTTTCTCACAATTTTACTCAGAATTGTGAGATAGAAAGTCACAGTTACCTTTATTTATTTTTTGTCCACGGCAGGAACAAGCTTCCATACATAAAAAGTCAAATATGTAGGACAGGGACTTCCAAGGCAGATCTTAATTGCGAGTTACTGTTTAATTTTAAGAAAGGGGCGGAGTTTAAGTGAACAGAATGATTGGAGAAATTTGGCATATACCACCAAAAAGAAGTCTGTCTTTTCACTGGAAGATGGAGTTGTATTTTGCTTAAGATTACTGAGGTCAAAACAAAATTTTAAAAAGTAATATGCATATATGATATGCATGGATGGATTGTTCACAACAAGCTCGTGCATTTAGAAAACACACACCACTTTAAGTGCAAACATCATATATACGACAGCATGTGTGGTCTCATCTTGTTTCCAGCCCGTTCTGCACTCTCACAGAGATAAACACAGAGATTCAATCTCAAGGTCAGCTGAAGATCTCTCTGCATTGGGCTTTCCTCTGCTGTCAGTTATTGCAGCTGTAGTGATATCAATGCCCAGGTCGTATGTGCATATGATTAGTGAGTTTTTGCTTTGATAAATGGCTGTGGGGTCGCTATCAGCTGTCCTGACAATATTAATGACCACACCGACTCTAAGCAGAGGGAAGCCAATGAACAGAAATATTGTTGTTATCAGAGTAGCCATAATCATAAAGACAATAGAGAGATGTTTAACGGCGGAGCACAAAGGCATTTATCATCTTAAAGAGACGCATCTGGGCGGCCAGACTGCAGTCGTGTGGAGAGTGAATGTGGAGTATAGGCTATTTGTGTGTGATGCACTTTTAACATACATTTTTTGTAAAAAGGACATGACGGTTTATGTAAAAACATATTTACTTTAGTATAATGTAGCTTTTCACCCTTTTTTGTTGGTGGTCACTACTGTTGCTCATATATAGGGCTAAGGATTTGAAAAGACCTCAAACTAGTTGCATTTTCAGCAACTCCAGTTTCCACTGAATTTCTGTGGATAATCCATGGGGAAGAATATCTGCATGATGCAATCATATCCATTAATTGATTAATGGAGCTGTGTAGCATACAGACAAGGGCGCTGCACAAGATCCAAGGCCCTATGCATAGGCAGTCCTAATAACAAAAAGTTATTGAAAGATTTGTATTTATTTATTTTACTTGTGCCAGTAAGCAATCATCTAGCAATCACACAGAGCACCCTAGCAAATGTGGACAAATGTTAATGGCAGAATAAAGGTTCAGTGGTGACCCAATATTTCAGTGGCCCAACTCTCTTCGGATCTTTAACCTCAGATGGACTGTTTCTATGACAGCCCTCCTCTGGCCTGTGGAGATGGGAGATGATGCTCTCTTCCACCCTCAATTTATGGCTGAGGTGAGACCCTTGAGCAAGGCACCGAATCCCCCTCTCCAAGGGCACTGCAGCAAAAAATGGCTGTTCTCTGTTTGTGTGTGTGTGTGTGTGTTTGCTACTCACTGCTGTGTGTGTGGACTTGGAAGGGTTAAATGCAGAGAACAAATTCTTAGTATGGGACACTTGGCTAAACGCCATGTCACTTTTTGATTTATCAATGTATGTAAACATGCCGTATATGGATGCCTTTGCTTGTTCAAATATCACTTTTTTCAGCATTAAAATCTTAAAAATTAAGATCCCAAAAAGAGGTTTTCACCATATAACCATTTTAGGTTCCCCCAAATCCTTTCACTCAACAGTTCTTAAAAGAAAATCTTTCTTATTGTAAAGATCATTTTAATAATCTAAAAACCTTTTTTCCACTGTAAAGAACCTTTTGTGCAATGGAAAGATTTCATGAATGTTTAAGGTTCTTCATGGAACCATCAATGCCAATAAAAAACCTGTATTTTTTAAGAGTATATATTGTGTCAAGTTTTAAATAATTTCTGTTTTGACAACCAATGGACCAGTATTTAGGCTTCAAAATGTATACATGTTGTGTCCAAGTATGATGGATTTTATGATGAACAAAATGTGTAAAGTGCGGTTACATTAACCATGTTTTGGCAAAATCTAGTAATTTTAGTAGAAATACATGTGATCAAGAATTTTGTGTGAGAACAAAAATTTTCCCAATACGTATTGCATTTCATAGCTCACACAAACTCACCTTATTGACCGATTGAAATCTGCTTGGTTTGAAAGTGACTTTCTTTGTGAGCTGTGCTTCATACACCACTATATTATTGACTATAGATAATTCAACTTTTTGCCCATGAAATTACATTGACACCACCTAAAAATCATAAATAGTTGTTGGATGCAGAGCTTATTTTCTTTAATAATCCAAGAGCCAATGAAAAAATCCTACTGGCTTTTGTCAAGGGAACAGGGTGATGCTAACTTATGGGTTGTCCTAATGCGTCATCACTCAATGCAATCAATGCATGGGAGTTAAGAAACTGAATTTTAGGAGAAATAATTTTATATTATGTCATTTTGTCACTTTTTTTTGTGCTCATATTGTTCAGTTGCTTTCCAGTTTTTCTAGATACTTTTTTAATGCTAAAATGTGTGTAATATGAATGTCCCCGCCCCATATTATAAGTTGTTCTTCAGTGGAATTTTTTTTTTAAATCAAACAAAAAGAAACAACATTTTTTTATGTCTGAAATCCCTCCCTGTTCAGCCTCTAATCTGTAGTCTATATTTTATATTTTATATTACATTTTACTCAGAAATCTGTCATATTACAGAAGTAAAATGGGTTGCATTTTGTCTTTCATGTTGACTGTTTATGTGTACAGTGAGTTGTATAATCAATGATGCAAGCTCAAATGTGTTGTAATTATGCATGTATGCTGATTCTAGCTATGTGTTTGGCAAGATTAACCTGTCCATGTGAGACACTGAATCCTGAGCTGCACTCGGTACAAGACAATGACTGACTTTGACAGGCCATTTCTCTTATTGACATCATGGGCATCCTTTTCCATTCTTATGGTTGCCATGGGGATGAAAAAGTGGGTTTCCCTGCTGGGCAGAAAAAGAGATAATTTCAGTGTCTTTGTGTGTGTGAGAGAGCATGAATCATGGAGTGTGTTTCCGACTCTATAACTGTTCCACAGCAGTGAGCTGCCTTGTCATTTGCAGCCTATAGGCAAAAGTGACTGATTTGGAAAGCTTTAGGCAGCAGCTCACAAATAGGCCTCACAGTTGATTTGCATTAGATTTTAATGTTAGCAGCTTGCCAAGCAATATTCTAGTAAGTCTAAAAATATATAGGGTCCATACGTATTCTGATTAAACTACTATACTTTCTAGATTTGAATTATGTATTTATAATAAGAATTGATTTTACTTTTTCTGTTATTTATTTATTTATTTTTTGCATTCTGGGTTTACTTTTTTTTTGAAGCATGCATGGATTTCTGCTATAGATTTTGGTCAGGATGAGGTTTATCTTTGAGTCTAAAGCCTTTGCATCAGGGAGCACTTATTTGAATTCTAAAATTCTGTTTAAGAATGTCAAGTAACCTTTAAAGCCAAATAAATTTTGTATTACTTTGAAACAAAAGTCCTTGACCTAAAATGGAAATATTGCCTTTCTATGCAGTTTGTGCACAAAATTAATCTCACGATTAATCATTGCTATTCATGGTTCCAGACAAAAACATTAGAATATTAGATATTTTTAATAGGTTTGCTTTAGGTTTGTAAATATTCCTTGTGTATGTACATCCCATCATTATAATGTCTGTCCTTCCTCTGATTTGAATATTATCATATTATTACTTGATTTTGTGGCTTGTCAAATAATCCAATTGTTTGAACGCTACTTCCAACCAAAAGTATTCCATGGTAATTAAATGTTAGTACAAGCTGTTGTGTTGGTAGGAAGACTGCATGAGTAATTAGCATTAACATGTACATTAGCATATGCGTGGTGAATCCATTAGAAGAGTGGCGTAATGGTGGCGTGTGCTGTAGCCAATCAGATGACAGGAACCCTAGATGCTTGTGATGTCAAAGACACACCCATTTTACACAGGACTGCTCTGAATGTGTGACACACACAATTAAAATATGCCACTTCCTGCTGTCCAATCACTCTGTGTCTTTTTGGAGATCATCTCCATTCTTGTCATGCATTGCATTTCTTTGCCTCTCTGATTCCTATAAATATCTCTAATACTATAACTTATTAGCATCAAAAGCTGTTACTGTTGCGGGACATTTTCACAAGATACAGTAATATGCAAATTTAAGGTGCTTGTATACACCTTCACTCTTTAAATTAAAGGTGCTTCAAAAGGTTCTTCACAGTGATGCAATAGAAGGACCATTTCTGATTTCACAATGAACCACTCAGTCAAAGGTTCTTTAAAGAACTATTTGTTTCTTACCTTTTTATAACCTGAAGAACCTTATTTCGCTACAAAGAACCTTTTGTGAATCAGAAAGGTTCTTCCGATGTTAAAGGTTCTTCATGAAACCATTTAGACAAAAAGCACTTTTATTTTTAAGAGTGTTTGAGGTGAAAATAAGGTACAAGGGTGTACCTTTTGAAGTTAGGATCCAGTGTCTGCTTTCATACGTGTGTGAACTGTATGTCTATAACTGTCTCATTTGAGTGTATTTTACTTTTCATTTTAGGAGAAACATCTGAGGCAAAGCTGATACCTAAATGAAACATAACTGATAACACTATCATGCCTCCTGAGCAATGAAAGAGCAACATCTGAGCAGATTTTCTCTGGGCTTTCATTTCTCACGCATCACCAATGTCTGGTGTTAATACACTATTACCAGTGACCTCTGAACTTTACCCTCTCTCATCCTCGCTTTTTTCCCCTGCCTTTGTTCAGTGTGTTTGTGTGTCTTATCAGCTCTCCGCAGATGCTCTCCTATGCCGTTCACATTTCACTGTAATTCTTTTTTCCTTCTACAGGATAGCGAGGGATTATCTTATTTTCTTTCCTTCAGCCGAATTAGCTGCTGGAGTAACCAGCGACCCATTTTCAGCTTATTTTAGGAAGCGCTGAAACACACTATACTCCCACTGTACATCATGAAAGGCCTGAGCTCTCTGATTTGAGAGAAAGACTGCTAGCATATGTGCAAGGTCATATATTACAAACAAATCATAAATAACAATAGCCTGACACAAGGGTCCAAAGTTACCATCATCGGATTAAGTTGAGGAAGGGTTTTATTATTATTAATTAATAATATATGTATATATATATTTAGTTTATTTCATATTCCTCCTATTAGAGACCCCATGAAAACAAAATGAGAGTTTTTTAACTTTCAGTCTTTGAGATAGTCTATACATAAACAATTTTACAATCCTTTTTCTTCAAGCAAAATGGTTGAAAGCATTAATGACTCATGTTGCACTTGACAGATTTGTGTCCAATCAAATGCTCTGAATCAATATGGCTTTCCTACTAAGAGTAATCAGGAACATATGCATGTTAATAATTCACAATATTCAATATACTTAGTATTAAGTGCCTTGCAAAATAAATAAACATCTTTCTGCTAGGCATAAGTAAATAGGCAGTTGTGAAGTGTGTCACCACCAAGACCCCCATGAACACATCAACATAATAATACCACATGTTAGCTATTTTTAGTTTTAATTATATTTAAGTCCCTGAATATTAGCATAAGATGGAATTTTTCCCCCAAATGTTATCAGAAAGCCATGATAAGAAATGCAAATATTTAGTAAATATAGGCATTTTTATAAAAGAATGATGGCATCAGAAATGTGACTTAGTAATGATTTAATAAAATAGTGATGATGATTATGAGTGATGATTCCATAAAGCTGTTATTTTAGTATTATTGAGGTATAATAGTTTTTATTTTTTATATTAAGATTTTGTTAAAGTCTCAGATTTCTTTTCACTTTGTTGTTTTTGTCGTGTGTGTGTGTGTGTATATATATATTATATATAAACTATAGACATGGCAACTCTGACTGCTGTGCTGCAGAGATGGGGAGGATAGAAAGGCATCGGAACTCGACAGTCATTTTGATGTTTTTTGAAAGGGTTTGACAGGGAAAGCTCACACACACACACACACACACACACACACACACACACACATATACATATATTCCTTTATACAAATAAATAAATAAAAACACTCAGAGGAAAAAGGCAACTTTCTCTCGAGGAATAAAGGGCAGGTGCTCAAGCCCCCATTGATGTCTATATGTGTGCATGTGCCTGGAAGGCTGTATAGTCAACACTGAGCTTCACAATTAATATTGCTTATCCAGCCCGAAAAGACCATAAACATTATAGTTCACGTCTGCAGTAACAATCAACAGACATGGATCTTAAAAATTATTATTTTATTTGTAGTAAAATCAATTTTTTTTTTTTTATAGGTAAATGAGCTGATTTGGGAAAAGGTGTTTAACACTGCCTTGTTATATGTATTGTGCTCATCATGTTTAATGTGCTCTTTTGTCTGATCCCTGTTGTTATGAACACGTGTGTGTATACTGTCTTTATTTGTCAGTGTCTTTGCACCTTGGTTCGTCAGAAACGACATTTCATTCTTCTGTATACTGTTTACATAGAAGAATGACAATAAAATGAAGTTGAAATCACCGTCAGGGCTAAAATGAAATGAAAACAGTATGTGATAAAATATATATATTAAAGGAGATATGCAGGTGCTTCTCAATAAATTAGAATGTCGAAGAAAAGTTAATTTATTTCAGTAATTCAACTCAAATTGTGAAACTCATGTATAAAATTCAATGCACACTTCTCTCTTCTCACAAGTCTTTGCTTCTTTTAATTATGATTTTGGCTCATATTAGACAAAACCCTTCTGCACATAAAAAAAAAAAAATTTAATACATGAGTTTGACAATTTGAGAACCTGGCATGAACTTTTCCTCGACCTGTCTGTTAAAGGTTGTATTTGCATCAATGAATCATGTCAGAAATCCCAACTGAAACCTTGCTTTTGGCTATTCTCTGGGGATAATCTTGAGGCAGTTTATGAGAAGAATTCATTTTGTCACTCATCTACATTCCTGTCTTCTGATCTGATGGAATGGAAAAAAACTAAATCATTCAGATTTGTACAAAAGTTCATGGCAAGGCTGCATTACCTACACACAAAGACACACACACACACAATTCCGTTGAGTGAGAACAAAGTCAATCATTGTTGGACACGACTGTCAAGTCAATTCACCTTTATTTGTATGTGCTTTTAAAATACATATTGTGTCAAAACATTTCACAGTATTAAATAAGAAAATAGTGTATCAATAATGCAAAATGAAAATAGTAAACACTAACTTTTCAGTTAAAGGCAGTTCATCATTGAATTCAGTGATGTCATCATCCAGCTCAGTTGAAATAGTGTCTGTGCAATCAAGTCGACGATATCGCTGGACATTAAGTGTCCCCAACTAAGCAAGCCAGAGCCAACAGCAGCAAGGAACCGAAACTACATCGGTTACAGAATGGAGAAAAAACCTAGGGAGAAACCAGGTTCAGTCGGGGGACCAGTTCTCCTCTGGCCAGAAGAAACCAGCAGTTCGATTCCAGGCTGCAGCAAAATCCCATTCTGCAGAAGACTCAACTGGTTCCTGTGGTCCTGTCCCGGTGGCTGTTTAGGAGACAAGGTCTTCACTGTGGATCTGTCTCCTGAGCTCATCTATTTGTCCTGGTCTCCGCTGACATTCAAGGCTGTAGAGGTCATCTGTAGGTGCTGATCCACCATCTGGGCTGGATATGTACTGGATCCGGGTGTCTGCAGTGATCATCTGATCTGGATACAGACTGGATCTGGTGGCTACGGTGACCTTGGAATAAGAAAGAAACAGACTAATAAACCACTCAGGGCATTATAAGTAGAAGATCTATATGATGTTTAATAGGAAGCCAGTGCAGTGTTGACAGAACCGGGCTTATATGGTCATACTTTTGGTTCTAGTAAGAACTCCAGCTGCTGCATTTTTGACCAGCTGGAGTTTGTTTATTAAACATGCAGAACAACCACCCAATATAGCATTACAATAATCTTACCGGGAAGTGAAGGAATATAGAGATGAGTGTCATCAGCATAACAGTCAAAGCTAACACTGTGTTTCCAGATGATATCTCCAATAGGTAAAATGTAAAGCTTTGAAAAGTAATGGCCCTAGTACTGAGCCTTGATGTACTACATACTGCTGTTGTGATTGATATGACACCACTTCATTCACTGCTACAGATAAGTAGGGTTTGAGCCATGATAATGCACTTCCACTAATGCCAACAAAGTTTTCTAGTCTATTCAAAATAATGTTATGTTCAATAGTGTCAAATGCAGCACTAAGATCCAATAGCATTTATAGAGAGATACCACCACGATCAGAAGATAAGAGCATGTAATTTATAACTCCAATGATAGTCTCATTACTATGATACGATTTTAATCCTGACTGGAAATCCTCACAGATACCATTTTTCTCTAAGAAAGAATATAATTGTAAGGATACTACCTTTTCTAGTATCTTAGACAGGAAAGGGAGATTTGAGATTGGTCTGTAATTAACTAGTTCTTTGGGGTCAAGTTGTGTTGTTTTTTTTATGAGGGGCTTATATAACAGCCAGTTTGAAGGTTATGGGGGAAAATCCTAATGACAATGATCTATGTCTTCTGGAAGCACCTCTTTTAGGAGCTTAGTTGGAATAGGGTCGAATATGTAGTTGGTTTTAGATGGTTTAACAAGTTTATACAATTCTTCCTCTCCTATTGTAGAGAATGAGTGGAATTGTTTCTCAGGGGTCTATAGTGAATCTATAGATAGATAGATAGATAGATAGATAGATAGATAGATAGATAGATAGATAGATAGATAGATAGATAGATAGATAGATAGATAGATAGATAGATAGATAGATAGATAGATAGATAGATAGATAGATAGATAGATAGATAGATAGATAGATAAAATTTGGCTTCAGAAGTGGACATTCAACTGAGACATTCAAACACACTTGTGCTGCACCTTGTGTTGCATTGTGCCGGGTGTATGATAGGGCCCTATGTGTTAAAAGATATATATTAAAGGTTGTATTTGCATCGATTAATCATAAACATGTCATAAATCACAACTGAAACCTTGCTTTTGGCGATTCTCCGGGGATGCCTTGAGGCAGTTTTGAGTGCAAGCAGTTCTGAAAGTTTTAATAAGTGGGTCACAAACTTACTGTGACATTTAAGTTTAAAACTCGAGAACAGCCTTTTCAGATTTGCATCTGTGTGTAAATTGGTTTTAAGGATGCATTTGACTTTTTTCTTATTCAGTTTAGGGCATAAAATCCAATCATGTTCCTTGAAAATCAAATTACACTCAGCTACAGTGCCTGGGGTTTATTATGAGTTTTTGGAGTTCTCTTTGACTACGCAGAATGCACAATTTCAAAAACAGAGAAGATGCGGGCGGTCTTGGGTTACCCCATCCTCTCATCCTTCTGTGAAAAGATAGAAAAATATCCTGCCTGGTTGCCATAGAAACAAATAATTGCTGCACCTGGCAAATTGCAGGGCATTTTCAAGCAGTTAATTCAGTGTTTTCTCAGCTTTTCCCATCCTACAGGCCTGACATGTGACTATCTGTTTAGATGCAGGAATATCTCCTGAATGATGGCAGCGGAGCTGTGTTGTAATGATAATGTACAGAAAAGGTCAACTGGTTTCAAGTGTGTTGTATAAGATTGTGTTCATGCATTTGTTTGTGTGTGTGCATCTTTATATCCATGCCATTGTTTGTGACTAACAATAGAATAGAATGTGGTTGTGTGTGAAAATGCATTTGCGTTTTTGAGAACATTTGAGGCTAGAATAGAATAACATAAAATGGAGCGGTTTGTGTGCGTACTTTTAGGCAAAGAATAGAATAGAATTGAATAGAATAAAATAGAACTGGATGGTTTGTATATAAATTTGTGTTTTCAGTATGTTTTAGGAAAATAACTGAATAGAATAGAATGTGGTGGTTTGTATACATACATATACAAGTACATTTTAAGTACAATTTAAGATAATATAATCCAGTGGGGTAGATTTTGTCTATATCAATGTGTAGAATAAAATAGAAAGAGGTGGTTTGTGAAGATATATTTCTTTTTAAGTCCATTTTATGCTTAAAATATAATAGAATATGGTGGTTTGTTTTAGAGCATTTGTGTTTCAAAGCACAATTCAGGCTTATAATAGAATAGATGTGATGTGTAGGTCTGTAGACATTCATTTGTATTTAATTATATTTAATCTAAGAATAGAATATAATGTAGCATGTTTGTGCATTTGTGTGTCAAAGTACATTTTAGGCTTAGAATAGAATAGAATAGAATAGAATGGAATAGAATAGAATAGAATAGAATAGAATAGAATAGAATAGAATGTGAAGGTCGGTATATGTACATTTGTTTTTAAGTACAATTAATCTAAGAATAGAATAGAATTTGGCAGTTTGTGTTTTTGCATTTGTGTTTCAAAGTACATTTCAGGCTTAGAATAGAATAGAATAGAATAGAATAGAATAGAATAGAATAGAATGTGAAGGTCTGTGCATGTAAATTTGTTTTTAAGTAGATTTAATCTAAGAATAGAATAGGATGTGGTGGTTTATGTATTTGCATTTTGTGTTTCTAAGCACATTTTTGGCTAGGAATAGAATAGAATAGAATGTGGCTGTCTGTGTATGTACATTTGTGTTTTAAGTGCATTTAATCTAGGAATAGAATAAAATTTAATGTATATTATGTACACTCCTCTTTTGTGAATATATGTTAGACTACAAACAGAAAAGAATAATCGAGGGTGTTATATTTATGCACAAATATACAATCCCTGCTGTACACATTTTTTTTTAAAGAAAATACTTGAATATGCAAATATTCAAATATAATTGTGTGGTTTATGTTTGTGCATTTGTGTTTGTGAGAACATTTTTAGGAATCTTAGGAAAGTTACATTGTAATAATACGATTATTTTTGATCAAATAAACAGTACAGTACAGATGAACAGTATGTGATAGTTGTTTATCAAGTTGGTTCTCTGTAACAGAAATCCTGTTTCAGACGCTGTTGTTTCTTGTCATCCATCGCTCATCCACTGTAGTGAAATGTCTTTTAAAAGCTCGGAAGATTAGATGAGGTTGAGACGAATCAGTGTCTGGGTTAGATGAGAATGCTGGAGCAGAGCAGGGGTTTTTTAGTTTCTAATCACAGAGATTTTTGTCCTCAAGATAGCACCAAGATTGAGGGCTTCTCTTCAGCGAGGCAGGCGAGAGAAAAATACTTCCTTTAAACAAGATAACCATCGAATGCACACAGCTTTAAAGGAATGGGACCCGTCAACAAGAAATGAATTACTCAAAGGAAGTGAAAGATTTGGGACAGTGCGCAGGCCACTGATTATCTGAATTTATAGAGAGTCGTGACAGTCGAGAAAACGCCTCTCTCTGACTCTTTCTGCCTTATATCTAGTCTCTTTTGCAACCCACTGCTTCCTCTATCCAGTGGTTAATAAAGGGGCTCTCATATTCACACTGTTTATGTTATGTAAAAGCTGTCAAGGTCAGCAAAGGAAACTAGTTTCCAGTTTTCTGAGCAGTTGAATCGACTTCACGGTTCCACACAATGTCAGTTTCTTCAGGGTTTGCTGGTAGCATCATAGCTTTCAGTTAATTTGGACTACAAAACAAAGTTGCTGTAACTAACCTCTTTATCTTCTACAGAAGCATGTCTCCATATTGGCCAATCATTAGAACTGGTCCCGGCTGAATTTATGCGAGTGGTTTAACGAGGATGTTTAGTGCTGTAGTGTGCACTGGTATCCATCATCATTAGGTTGCCATTGCATTAACTATGTGGGATGAAAAGAGAGCAGTGCGCTAGTTTATCAGAACTCTATTAAAAGAGCATTACACCCTAAGAGTTAAAACAGAGTCTGGTGAAAACAGCAGCCACTCAATGACTCAACACGAGTCTCTGAAACATGAGCCAGGGTTGCTTTCCTGAATGCCTCCCGCACATGTTAATAACTGCACTGCATCACCAAAGTGTTTGCTGAATACAGAGTACAATATGTACTTTATTGTTTTTAAAGGGAAATGTATTAATCTCCATGTTGCATTACACAAACCCAAGAATATTGCAACACCATGTAAAGCATAGACTATTGTTCAAAAGTTTGAGGTCAGTAAGATAATTTTTTTTTTTTTCAATTAATGTTTTTATTTAGATTAATTTATCAAAAGTGACGGTAAATACATTTATAATGTAACAAAAGTTTTTTTTTTTTTTTTTCAAATAAATGCTGTTCTTTCAAACGTTTTATTAAATGAAGTATCCTGATAAAAATGTATCATGGTTTCCACATAAAATATTAAGCTGTTTTCAGCATTGATAATAATCATTGAAATGTTTCTTGTGCAACAAATCAGCATATTTCACTCTTCATATTTCTCATTCAGGATCATGTGCCACTGAAGACTGGAGGAATGATGCTGAAAATACAGCTTTGTGTCACAGGAATTAATTTCAGTTTAAATATATTTATTTTAATTAGAATAGTTATTTTGAATTGCAAGAATAGTTCACAAAGTTCCTGCTTTAAGTGTATAATTGTTCAAATAAATGCAGCCTATGAGTGATTTCTTTCTAAATCATTAAAAATCTTACCACCACAGATATTATAGTTGTATTACAGTAAATATAAGGGAATGGGAAATATAAAAAAATCCTTTAAAAAAATAATACATTGTCTATCTACTATTTACTTGCAAATATTTTTTATTAAATAAATATTATACAGCATGTCTCTTTTGCTCAATTCTTTTTCAAAATAGTTAATCTTTTTTTTTTCTTAAACTTGTTCAGTAAACAGATGAAAAACTTCTGAGGGAAAAGGTTGTGTGAAATGAGGATTGAGATGAGCTGCGAGTCTATCCTCTCTCTGTCAGAAAGATCTATGATATATTTTATTTTATATTTCTGTGCTACAAACAGAATGACAACTGTAATCTCTTACTTGATATCTATATTGAATTAAATAAAATGATGTACTAAAGGAAACTGAGCATGTGTGAGAGTGCATGTGTGTGACATGAAATCACACGTGTCCAGATAAAGGATGTGTTCTCCACATGAAGAGGAACAGAAAAGGGAATGATGTGAGAGAGGGATGACAGATATTGAGTCGGAGAAATTATGGGATAGTCAGATCCCACCTGGGGTTTGGAGAAGAGATTGACTGAATGTGGATACAGCTTTTCAGATTTGTATTCTGGTGAAGAATGAGAGAAAAAGACAAAATTTATGGGTGAATGACTGAGAGAGATGAGATGCCCTAATTCATTCATCCTTATATTCACAGAGCTGTATTTCTTTCTGTATTCACATGTGTGTGAGTGTGTGTAGTTTATATTACATTATATACTAAAAGTATATATAGTTTTATTCCTTTTATTTAGTAATTTAATTTAATAATAATTTGTTTTTTATCATTTATTTTATATTTTTGTTTTCCTCTTTATTGTTATTATTTTAAAATAATATTATAATAAAATGTGTTCTATGCATAATACAGCCTGTGGTTTCTATCACGAATGTATTATCTGTTAAACACTTCTAAACCACTAAAACACTTTTAGCATCCATTTAACCCTTGTTGGAGATGATCTTGTAACTTTATCTGCCTTGACCAAATTTAAATGCTATATGAAATAATTATTTACAGTTAAATTGCTCAACTGTGGCGAAGGAAAATTATTTGAAATAATTTTAAGACATGTGAGCGGATATGACATGAAATAGGGTTCAGAGGTGATTTGAACCCAAATGTTGATGGATCTGTGTAGGTGTGTATTGTTAGAAGTTTATTTCAGCTTATGATTCAGGAAATAATAACAGGATGAATGTTGGCATTTGCTATCACATTTAGAAATTCAAATAGATGTGAATGGAGCTAGTTGTTACTGTACTTTTTACACAAATATAATTCATATAGATGATTTATTGTAATATTTTCTGGCAAAACAATGGTTTGATATTTCTACATTCCATTTTACAAGATAATAATTATTATAGTGTTTACATTTTGCTAAAATATTATAATAAGCTGTTTAATAGCAGTTGGCAGCATTGTGACATATTACTCCAAATATTGTACCTTTTGTTCTTTGCATTAAGGGTGGAAATGGTCAGTATCTTTTTTTTCTTGTGCTAAAAAGTGTGACAGTCTCAGTCTCCTCTATATTGTATGTATTATTATATTTCCCCTTTGAGCAGTCTTTCCTGTTGCATGGCTGACACTTAAGAGGAAATAACTCTTATACTGAAGTCTGATTTGTTGACATTTGCGTAATTGCACGAAACCATGGCATCTGCACAGATTAACTTGATCAAATGGCTACTTTTACAGCTCTATTGATCTTTAGCCCAAAAGAGTCTTTTGCAGCTCCCCATGGTGTAACTAATACCATTTTAGAGGCTAGAACTCCATCTACAAGACATCTTTACACCCCTAAATGGTCTGTCTTCTCTATCTGGTGTGCAGCATGGAACCAGGATTCATCATGCAACGTGTCCTGTATGCTAACATTTTTACAAGAGCTGCTGGAAAAGGGGCGCAGCTCTTCCATGCTCAGAGTATATGTGGCAGCCATCACAGCGAATCATTAAATCGTGGCTGGCCAGTAAGTCAACAGAAACGACCTAGTCATTGAGTTTCTAAGGGGAGCTCAGAGATTAAATCTCCATTGCCCTCATACTCTGCCAACTTGGGACTTATCTATCCCTCCTTTCGCCCCTATCACCCTCCTTCTGGCTTCAGCATAGGTCATGCAAGTGGGTGACCGGCAATTACTGTCAGTCAGTGTTTCCTGTCTTGAGTTTGGGCCTAACGACTGTAGACTCATCTTCAAACCGAGACAATGCTATCTTCTAAAATTGCTGTCCACTCTGTTCAGAGCACAAGTCATCACCCTCCAAGCGCTCCTCAATTCAGAAGGTGAACAGGGTGATAATCCACTCTGTCCAGTTCTGGATCTTAAGCCACTTTCAGAGCAGCTTTTTGTATGCTTCAAAGGCAACTCTAAAGGGCTGATGATTACAAAGCAGAGACTCACTGGACAGTCAATGCTATAGCTCTGGCTTATGCCTTAGCAGGCTTGCAGTGCAGTATTTAAGTGAGGGCCCACTCCACCAGAGGAATGACCTCCTTCTAGGTTTGGTCCATCTGGGTTTCTATTGGTGATATTTGTGCGGCTGCTGGCTAGTCGTCGCCGTCATCTTCAGAAGATTTTATAACTTGGACGTCCCTGCCGGGTATATGCACTTGCATATAGCACTGGACTATTGAATGCATTCACCATAAATGACAGTTGAAAAAAGTGAGAGACCATTAGAAAGGGACTGTTCAAGTTAATACCGTAACCTTATTCCCTGAGATAAGGGAACAGTCGTTGCATAGGCTGCCTTGCTATTGCTATAAGACTGCACGTGAATGACTGTCACTTCAGTCGAAAGATTCTGATGAAATGGTGCTCAGAGCCAACTTATTCTATATCGGTCAGCTCCTACCCTTTCGGTGAGTTGAAGTGCCATTGATTCAAGAATTGGAGGTAAAATTAGTTTTCCCATAAGTGTCAGAGATGCAATGCTCATTTCCTTTATCTAAGGGAACCAAGGTTACGTTAAGGTAAAAAGGTGGCAGTAATTTTCAACACTCTGACCTGTTTTCAGTTGGTTACATCACATTTTGCTATCAGCACTTGTAGCAGAAGTCTTTTCTTTTGGCATGTTTAAAAGAAATGCACCAGTCTGATAAAAAGAATTGTTGAACATGATGGTCACGAAAATCTCCTGATGGTCACGAAAATGCTCCTTTTGTTTGAGCCTCAGGCTGTTTTCACTGCTGTGTAATGTTGTAGACTTGTAAAGAAATATGCATTCTATTCATGTAGCTGGTCTTTAACTCAAGGATCAATTTCTACCTGTTCTAACTCATACAAATTGCTTTTATACAAATTACTTTTTAATATTCAAATAATATTTTTGACTTCAAGTGTCAGCCAATTTAGATGTTTTTTTTTTATTGTTTTTGTTTTTACATTACCTTAAAAATTCACAATTTATAATACACTGTATACAAGTATCGGCAATATGCACAATATACACATAACAGTGTGACTCAATCTAAAACTAGTAAAAATTTTGAAATCTTTAAGTCCTTTTTAATTTAATAACATTTTCATTGTAAATTGTATTATTAGCATAATAATGTGAAATTAAACAGTTTATTTGAGTTTCTGTATTTCATAGTATTCAGTTTGTCCATGTTATGTATAGATTTGGTTTTGTTTCTTAAATTTCTTTCAGTCGATCCACATTATTTGGTGTTTGTTGAGTATTGAGTGGTGGAAAGACAATTCACAGCCTTTAATCACCTCTTGAAGTACAAATCAATGAGATGGAGACCTGTGCAAATATAAAAGCACAGAGCTCTCTAACCTTCCCTATTTGTGAAAGACTAATGTACTTTCTCTCTTATCTTATTTAAACTTTTCAGCTTTGCCGAGTCAGCACTGAGGCTTCAAGGGACAGCATGACATTCAGATGGCACAAGTGAGGACAATGTATGCAGAAAGATCCCAAAGAAATCTGAAATCTGTGCAGATTTCCCTCCTGATTCAGATAAGATGACTTTTTCACTGGAAAAATATTATAGATAGAGGAATCGGTTTTTTTAGCCCAAAGCAGTGGATTACTTGTGGATTATTGTTATGTTTTTATCAGCTGTTTGGACTCTGACGGCACCCATTCACTGCAGAGGATCCGTTGGTCAGTGATGTGATGCTAAATTTCTCCAAAATCCATTCCCATGAAGAAACAAACTCATCTATATCTTGGAGGAGGAAATTTCCATATTTATTCCTTTAACATGCCTTGACAAAGTGTGGGATAGATGCACAAGTATAAAATGAAAAGGAATAGCATCATTACTTTGTCTGTTAAGAGCCCTGAAATGTTCTGTTTCAGAGGACACGAGATGCACACTTTAGATTCAGAAACCATGGGCTGATGGGGGTAAAATATTTTTGTTTCCATGACAACAAAATGGAGCCATTACACAGGCGCCAAAATGAGGGGTATTTTGTTGTGGGGTTGGAGGGGAACAGACAATGATTGCTGTAATCATGCTAGGAAAATATTAAGCTAATGAGTGGTGACTGAATAGCATTTCTCTTTTCCCCAGGGCTGTATATCTTTAACCTTCCTCTCGTCACAGATGCCTTCTGTATGCTCTCTGAGCTTCTCTGTCACATGCTGACTGAAGCTGCTCTGTGCAAAAATCTGTGTCCATGTGTGTGATGAGTTCTCACTGTGGCGACTCAGAATGCAATACTATGTACTGCTAACTGCATACTGTGCAGTATATATCACTCTCAAAAATAAAGGTTCAAAAGCTGTCTTTTTTAAAGGTACTCATTAACCATAGAGGTAATAACATTAAAAAAGAGGCTTAAAAAACATTCTAATATGCATCATTTGGGGGTAAATAAGGTACAAAGATGTTCCTTTTAAAAGGATACCACATATTTTTTCCTAAGTGCTGTTATATTGTTAACTAAAACTATAAAAAATAATGGTCATTAATTGAAATCAAATCAAATATAAAATATCAGATTAAAATTTAGTAGATTGCTGATTGCCTAAATAGCTCTGAGAAGCTCAGGGCGAACTTTAATTTTAGAGCAAAAATCAAACCCCCTCTGAACAAACTAAATGTCATGATGTTTTATCCTGATAGGACATACAATAATATTACTCTCATCATGAGATGCTTTACAGACCTTTTTGTGATCCTACATTTAAATCATCAATAATATGCAGAGGATGTGAACGGTTCATCTTTATATTCACACCAGTGCTACTCCTGAACTTAGATAATAGTTTTGACCTAAAATTTAAAAAATCTAAAAGGTTATCTTATATTATATACCTATATTACTAATATTTTAAATGGCTTAACTTTTTTAATTTGAATATTATACAGACAGTTACAGGCTGTACTTATAACCTTATATTAAGTTAATGGATGGACAGAAAGACAGATAGACAGATAGATAGATAGATAGATAGATAGATAGATAGATAGATAGCTGTAAAACTTCCAAAAACTGTAATTTTAACAATATTTTACTGTAAAATTACATTAAATATAATCACAGTTTTCTCAACATTTATAGTACAGAAACGTATTGTTTACCAATTAACAGGTTTTTACTGTAGCATTATTACAGTTTTTTTACTGTTAAAACCACTTTTTTCTTTCTTTTTTTTTTTTTTTACAGTATATGTCCTCATTTAGATATTAATATAAATCTCTGTAAAGACATAAGCAGTCTGCTCCTCATCATTTGGTATTCCTCTCGGCTCATAATCAAAAGCAGAGGTCAAGCCAAGGTTAATAAGTGGGAATCTCACTCGATTTGCCTGCGCGCACACACACACACACACACAGTGCTTTATGTCTCTCCTTCTGTCTCTCTCTCTCTCTCTCTCTCTTCATACATACAACCACACAGGCTCTATGTTTGGACACTTGTATCACATGCTCACTCACACACACATTTTATTCCTTCGGCCTGATCACTGATTCACATACATGTGTGTTAGAAAGCACTTGGACATGTGACTCAGAGAAAGGAACTGTCTTCTGCACAAACTGATATCCATTTATATGATAACAGGCAGCCTGAGGAAAGACATTTAAAGTGACAGCAGCCCGGTTGTTTTATGCTTTGTCTTGTGGTGAATAATGGAAAATAAGGAAAGGTTCTGTTAAACAGTTCTGGCCAGAGATAAGACATGCCTACACAAACACACACTCATTAGGGTTTCTGCACTCTAATTATATGGTCTAGTTGCTCTTAAAAGAGCATGTCAAGCACAGTTTTTTATGGCAATATGCATGCGATTTTCTCTGAGCATGTCTGGTGAGTTATGTAAGAGTTATTTGGAGACTCAGCTCTGATTGACAGCTCTCATTCAGTGTGGATACTCATTCATTTCAGTACATGTGTTGCTCAAATACTAGCTCAAATACTGAGTGACCAGAGCTTTTTCAGAGAGAAGCAACCTGGTCCTGTCTGAGTATATCTGCATCATTTCCAAAAACATCTTTTAAACTCTGTAACATTTAAAATATGAATATGACTTTGTTGTATTTTTATAAAAGGTGTTAGATCATGCCTCCATACCAGAAATATCAGATCCAGCCACTGAAGCCAGATCCTGTCAAAAAATATACATTTTGTCTGGTAACAGAACAACCAGTCAGCAAAGTTGTCTAATACCCAAAACCTGTTAACAGTATCTAACCAGTGTTTTGTCTGGCACCCAAAACTGTCAAAACTGTCTTCTAGTTTGGGCAATGTGCTTAAATCTTATGTACTTAAATGATTATTTATACAATAGCAAGAGAATGAACAGGATGGAAATAAAGACACAAAGTCAGTCATTGCTCAGGGATTGAAAAAAAATGTGTTATGAAATGTTGATGTCATCACGATTTCTGTGAGTTTTTTCTAAGTAATTCTAGGAGATTACATGTTGCAATTAAATTTTTTTCCCCACCACAAAAAAATAAATAAAAATAAATAAATAATAAGCTGATGGCGCCGATGAAGCTGACCCTTCGTGATGCAGGTTTGTGATATGTTCAGCATGACTTTAGTGGTATAAATGTTTGGCAAGTGCTTAAGGAAACAATCACAGTCCATTTACATAACAGATGGTGCCTGATGGTAATTTTCACATGCAATTAACTCCATTCATGAAGATGGCACGCTCAAACACTGCATTATGAGGCTGTTTGTGTGCATGTGTTATGTGCTTCTGGCTATAACTGAGAAACCAGAGGTCATAAGACAGATTATGTACGTTTGGTTACACTTTTTGACATGCTGTTGTTATTTTTTTATATTCAGGTTTTTGATTATCTCATATCTGGATTCTTGTACTCTCTCTCTGTATGTTTTCATATGTGTTGGAAAATGAAATACCTGGGAATGCAAAAAGGCAAGGGGTAAGTGGAAGTCTTAGTGTATATGTATATGTGTTGGGAGAGCAGTCAAAACAGACTCTGTCCCAAACCCTAGTGTGCTCACTACATAGGCATTATGTTAAGGGGTTATATGTATGCTCCCTCAAAAGATAGAGGCTTTTATCCAGTGCAAACTAAGTTATATTAAAGTTGTATTGTATTCAAACCTTGATGTCACAAAGTCCAGTTCAGCTTCAGGAACCGGTAAGATTAATCTTTTTTCAAATAGTTTTTATGATATAACAATCACAGAATGTATTTTAACAAGCTCTTCATTGTATTAAAATGTACATCATATTGATGAAAAGAGTTTTCATAAACAAATCAAATACAAAATATTAGACTTGAAGTACCACATCATAAGCTTTGCACCATGTTAATGCTAAACTCTACTTCTGGTTTCATGTTTATTTCAGTAAGAGCTTTAGACATTTTACAGCTGTTTTATCTTTGTTTTATTGTTCATTTTATGTAATGATTTAGTTAACTATAATCACTCTGCTAGTCAGCTCACTAGAGTTTGGAATAGAGCCGGTCTGACTGTGTACACACACACATCTGTGTGTCTGGGAGCGAGTGCAACAAAGCATGAAATGATTCTGTGTCATTTATCACACACACACACACTTCCAGCATACACTCGGGGCTCTGCATGCTGTGTCTGAGAGGCTGTGATGGCTCCCTTCAGCCTCTCGCATCTCAAGTTGTTTGTGTATCCTGGCATTTTTTGGAAAGCAAAAAGAAAAAGGTACCACTAGCATTGACAGGGATTTGGAAGCAATGTCACCTCAAACTGCTTTTTATTAACGAAGTGCAATGTATATAGCATTGAACACAGATTTAGAGAAGGTCAAAGAATTGCTACTGTTACTCATTCTTAGGATTAATAATTCATACAACTCCCTAAATCTAATAAATAAACATCAGAAAGTAAAACATCCAGCATTGTTTGTGCTGCAGACATTAAATCATGATACCACAAATCATGCAGATATCTGAATATAATATCACAGTGTTGAAAGCTCTCTTTGTGTTTCATTTCTTTTGCTTCTTTTTTCTTTTTTGTTTGTTGCTACCAATTTTATTTTTGGATTTAATCTGAAATTTGATCTTTTTTGAGACAACTACAGCCTTTATCATATAACAAACCCTGTGGTTCTGCTGCTGATACTTCACAGACTGCTGAGCAGCTGAAGAAAAGGTTAATTACTCTATATTAAGACCACTTATGGATGATAATTTATATGTGGGAGGCATTATAATAGCACATGACACTTTCATAACACTCTCTCATACATAACCTACAGTAAATCTATGCCAACACACACATGGACACAGCAGAGGAACTGAACTAGAGATTTGAAACAGTCAATCATGTGACTAAGCAAAAGCTTTTTAATGTTTTTGGAAAAAAAAAAGAAAGTCTCTTCTGCTCACCTAGGCTGCATTTATTTAATCCAAAATACAGTAAAAAAAAAAAAAAAAAAAAAAAGAAAGAAAAAAGGAATATTGTGAATTATAATTACAATTTTAAATAACTTCCCTATCTGAAAATATTTTACAATTTAATTTTTTTCTGTGGTCCAAGCTGAAGTTTCTAAATCATTACTTGAGTCTTCAGTGTCACACGATTCTTCAGAAATCATTCTAATATGCTGATTTGTTGCTCAGGAAACATTTCCTATTATTAAAAAAAAAATTCTCCCCAGGATTCTTTGATGAAAACTTCAAAATAACAGCATTTATTTAAAATAGAAATCTTCATTATAAATGTCTTAACTGTCAATTTAATGTATCCTTGCTAAATAAAAATACTAATTTATCCCAAAATTTTGATCTGTGTATCTCCATATAAACATAAATTTTTTAAGTACCATGATTCAATGGTATATATGATGCATATTTTGAATACATTATTAGAATTTAGATATATTAGATATATTTTTGTAATTTTCCTTCCAGGATTGGTTCTCATTGGTCTGTCTGGTTAGCATCAGCAGTTTTAATGTGAGGTATCCCAGAGCTCACACCTCTCTCCAGGTGTTACTGAGCTTGTTGGATTCTCTTGTCCCATTCTCTGATGAGGGGTCAGGTTTATGACTGCGACAGACAGAGTCTGACCCCTTTTAACAGCTTCTATCTGTCACCACCAGAGTCCATATCATTTACTCTTTCCCTTTTCTCCCTCTTCTGTCTTTATCAGTGTGTGTGTGTGTGTGTGTGTGTGTGTGTTTGTGTGTTTGAGAATGTTTATTGCTTGCAGGATCATGTTAAAATAATAGTTCACTCAAAAATGAAAATTTTGTCATCATCTGCTCTCAAATCTCATTCACAATCATGTGCATATTATTTTTCAAAATAATTTGGAGCTAACAATTATTTTTGGTAGCAATCATAAATGTTCTAGAAGCAACAAATCAACATATTCAAATGATTTCTGAAGGATCATGTGACGAAGGACTGCTAAAAAAATCAGCTTTGCATAACAATAATAAATTAAATGTATTTAAATATTTTAAATAATATTTCACTTTATTACTGTTTTACTGTATTTTTGATCAAATAAATTCAGCCTTGGTGTTCAGAAAAGAACATTCAAAAATCTTGTACAGCAGTGTTTGCAGATATTCCACTTGAAGATACAGTATGCTGTGTTTGTCATAAATGATGCTGAACACTGACATAACACTGAAGATACTGCTTCTGCATAACTTTTCTTTTTTTAAATCATATGGGATTCAAACGACATGTGGGTAAGTAATCAGTGACATTTTTTATTTTTCTCATTTCAAGCCATTTAACCAACTATTGCTTCCAAAATAAAAAATGATAAAATAATAAAATAAATTATAATGCGTGCATTTATAAGTTACTAATGAATGGCTAGAACATTCAGTTGTTTTTACTTGTGCGTTTGGACAACCCATTCTCACTCCAAAGGCGTCAAAAACCGAAGCATGGTCAAGCGCCCCTAGCGTCACTTTTATGACGCCAAATGTGCCTCTCGGCGTCGACTATCGAAGCACTACGACCTTCATTGCTTTCAGTGGGAAACTTTTGGCGTCAGAATTCGACACGAGGACATGAGATGTTTATCGCTATGAAATCACGTTCAAGAAGTCTCATTCAGCACACATCGCGCGATACTTGCTATCAGTTCCACAGTTTGGGTGAGTAGTCGTATATACGCTCTTTTAATGCCTTTTATCAAATGTATTCTGTCTTCTTTATTAATCAGATTAGTGCCATATGTTTAATCGCTGTATTATATCGGTCATCCGCGGCTGTCTTTGAGTTTCATTGCGTTTAAATAAATGAACACAGCTGCTAATTAGTGTGATTAAACTCTATCTGTCACGTGACGTGCCATAGACCTTCGATCCGTTTTATATTATTATTAATTTCAGGATCAATGATGTAAGTTGTATTTGTAGTAAAATCATGGTAATCACGACACAATAGTAATAAATGAAATGTGAAGTTAAAACACAGTAAATGGGACATTAGTAACTGTAACTGTAGTTTTACTATGATATATTAATAATCAATACAACAATACAATAATCACCAAACCAGCTATGTTTGTATCACTGTAATGTTAGTGTTTTTATGTGCTTTTATATGACAGATATCACAGTAATCATGTGTTCTGTACCATGCTTTTAATACCTTTTAATGTGAATCCAAAAAAAAAAAAAAAAATCAAATTAAAAATAAATAATAAAACATGTATTTTTCCATCTTGCAGTTCATTCATATCAGTTTATATATATATATATATATATATATATATATATATATATATATATATATAAATATTTTGCTCACAGATCATTATTAACATTCTGTATATAATTCAATTTTATTTTCTCTCCCCTTTTTTATTATTTATATTTTTAGCTGAAAAGACGTAAAGGCAGTCAGCCCAGTGGTGTTTCTGGAGAGGGATTCCTTCAGAAATGGAGAAGACAGAAAGCTGCGGAGGCAGATATTTGCAGCAGTAAGTCTGTGATAGTTTGTCTCTTTTATCAAAAATTCCTGCTGTTATAATTTGTACAGCATTTGTTGTTTCTTAAACTGTTGCACTGTCCAAATACCCACACTTGCCATCTTTTCACTTGACCACTTGATTACTTATTTGAAGTCTTTCCTGTATTTGGCCTAGTGTTTGAGTGAGCATGATAACCACAAGTGTGTGTCGAACTTTTCATGACCTGATGACTGTGTTTCCCAATCCTGATCCTGGAGAACCCCAGCACTGCACGGTTTTGGTGTCTCTCTTATCTGCCTTGGAGTCTTCACTGATGAGCTGATGAGTTGAATCAGGTGTGTTTGATCAGGGAGACATCTCAAATGTGCAGTGTTGGGGTTCTCCAGGACCAGGATTGGGAGCCACTGCCTTATGGGACACTTATGTGTTTAAAGAGATTTTTAATATCTAATTATCAATATTTCACATACTGTACTAAACACATCACAGTCTTAATAATCCAGTTTAACACTTGTATGATATTGTACAAGCCCCAGGACGGTCTCATCTGACACTATCAAAAGAATTCATATGACTATAGCTTGTTATTAATTACTTGCTTTCAATAATGGATTCATTTAACATTTAATTTTACAGCATCTTTACAGAGGCTGCTTTTATGGTCTAAACAAAACACAGTGTAATGTATAAGTTGAATGTAATGTAATATTTCTGTTTTACAGGATTGTTTGAGGATAACACTGCAGTTCTCCATCATGCACAAGGACTCACCTCGTTAACTCTTTTTCCCCCACACACACAGATATGGTCCCTGGATCAGTGATTAGACTTTGCAGTGGTTTGATTTTTGCAGAAGATGTAACTTTGTTTTATTTATAAGCTCATAATGAATACATTACAGAACCAGTGATGAAAACAATAGTTAAAAATAGTATTTTTCGTATTGATAAAGCATTTTGTTCTCTTTTTCAAGCTTCATACAGTGAACTTTTTAGACTTTAATTAAGAGTTTTAGTAAAGGAGATATTCATACACAGTCATCCCCTAGCTCCAGTCATGAAGTGAATTCATGATGTTATTGTCAAAGCTAGCAGGTGTTTGTTTTCCTGAACACTTTCTCTGTCTTCCATTGTTCAGACAATCAGTGTTTATTTGATGCTGTGCTGATTGAGTTTTATAGATGATATTGCACACTTGACATGCATGTCTTCATGGTGTTTTTTTGTGAGTTTGAAACATTTACATTGTGTTGTATAACATTTTGGTCAATTTAATTTTTTTAATAAAATTGATCTTTTTCCAGTGTTCTCTGAAAGACATACTGTATTTACTGTTTTGTTTTTTAATAAAAGCATTTTCATTTGCATACTGAAAATAGTTAATGTTTACCACATAACTGCCTTTTTATTCTTTATGGTGGCAAAAACGAGCTTGGTGACAGAGGATCCAGTGTAGTAATTTGGGCATGTTGTCTTTAAATGAGTTTGACATATCAATAAATAATGGAAGATCCTTACAAAAATATGCATGTTTATTATGCTTTATGTATTTATTTGTTCATTCATTCATTAATTTATAATTTCTGTTTTTATTCCTAGGGTTCAAATGGTAGAGAATGGTAAATCACAGAAACACAAATGTGAACAATTTTAACTTTAAAACACAATGTAATATACAATGTAAATTTTAGAAGCACGTCATTTGATTAGTAAATATATTTGTCTTTGGTCAAAAAAAAAAAATACAAATCTTAAAAATGTGTCTTATATTTAATGAGAGGAATCTATCTGTTGGATACAACTGCGACTGCTGGGCATGTGCACATCAATATTGCCCAATTTTTGTCAAGCTGAACAACGGAGGAAGGTGAAGACGTTAATAAAACAGAATCTAATAAGTAGCAAGCTTAATCTATTGTTAACCGAATCTATCCCTTCAGCCGAAAAACGAAAGACATCTGTCATACATGGATAAGGAAGTGTGACGCTGCTGCTCAGCTTAGATGCCATTGGCTATGACTTTTCAGGACAGTCTGTGGTTGGACTATCTTTTAACCCATATTAAACAGCGCATCATGTTAAAAAGTATGTTTTGCTCCTATCATCACATTAGTAATATATTAAGTCAACAATGAAGTGTTGCTATCTTGAGAAAAATGACATCTTTAGCGAGATCCTAATCCTAACCCTAAGCATAACTTCAATGAACTACAAAAACAGCCCCCTAGTGTTGCCTTTCTATAGATAGAACGACGGAGGCTTGTGGGTAATGTAGTTTAAAACTTTTTATTAACAAAACTAAATAAATTATTTATTTTAAGGTAAACTGGATATCTAAATATGTTTATTGTGCAAACCTCTATGATATATTTGAGAGGCAGGCTGAAATGTGGTATTTTACAGTGAGCAATATTTAAAATGCTTTTATGCCAGCTTTCCACTTATTTCTGAAAACTGAGCTCAACATTATTTTATCAGCATAGCATAAGTAATAATCCTGCCCATTTTCTCTTTGATATGTTAATTGGACTCTGATTTACAGCCATTTGAAATGTACAGTTTTGGGCTCTTCCGGGGGGTGCTACTGGGCCCCTGGGGGTAGCAGGGCAGTAAAACCTACATATATGTATTCTCTTCATCATGAACAACAAACTGAGCTGAGTCACATTTATATCTGACAGTTTTCACAGTCCTCTGTTTTCTATTCTATTCATCATGGCTATTATACCTTTTGACAGGACATTGTGAGGCCATCTGATGAAACATGGAAAAATTATAAAGAAATGATTTAATAATGAAAATAATAGATTATTTCTTTGATTTTTGAAGTAAATGGCAAGAAATATAATGGATGAACCTGCAACAACTTGCCATTATCTATTCCCCACTGTTAAGCAGTAATCAAGGACAATGTATACACATTGTGATACTTCACTATTACACAAGGACAAATTCATGCAGTGCTAAGAATATTAATTTATATATATATATATATATATATATATATATATATATATATATATATTAGCATTATATATAACTAATTAGCCGAAATCAGTGTAAAAATGTCCTCTCACCCCTGTCTCTTGCTCCTCATGTGCTGGACATCGGTAATGTGTGTGCTCTTGGTTTTAATGCAGTACAAGATCCACGTTGATCATTCCTGCTACATTCTCAGTTATCCGTCAAGTGCTTGTAACAATAAAGCCCATGGCACCATCTTGTAATGCAGAATAATTAATCTTGTAACTCCCTGTATTTCACAAAAAATGTGCATATTTGTTACTAAAATATAAAAAAATTACTTTCTGGTGTACTGATGTCCCAGATGTTATTAATCCGATCAAAAATGTTTATGTCTTAAATAAAAAATAATCCCAATAATTAATATGTAGTTTTTCCAAGTCTAAAATAAACACATATCAACCTACCTAGTAAAATGATGTATTTACCAAGAATCTTCAGAACACAATATTCATCATTTTCATTTTATTGAAGCATAGACTATAAAGTTGATAAAGTAGCATCAAGACGAATAAGATTCAATGAAAATAATTATCATCAAAAATACATTAACCTCATATATAAATCAGTTCACACAGATGAGTGATGAAATGTCCTTAAAAGTCACACAGTCCCATCCAGTCAACTGTGATACAGATCATGTGATACATATAAGACATGTGATACTGTTTCAGAAAATAATGATTCCCATCATCACATCTAAACTGGTTTCATCTCCCCATCGTGATCTTCTTCTCTCGTGTCTGGAAACAGTTTGTGGTTGATGTCCAGCACTGATGAGGTGTAGCTTGTTCTCAGCCAGATGATCTCTCAGTCCTAAGATCCCAGACCTGGTCAAAGTGAAACAAACAATGCAGAAGAAGTTGTTTAATGGACAGAGAGCGCAGCTTATGTTCTGTGTGGTTTTAGCAGGGTGAGTAACTATGACCCTTGTAGTACTGTACACTTACCATTCTTCAAGCTGTTTTAAGATCTTTTGAGAAGCTTTTCTCTGAAGACAATTTACCACATCCTCTTCTTTCACTCCTTTCAAGAGCATCACTTGGTCAAAACCCCTCATTTGGCTGATGAGATCATCTGTACAAATAAAAATACTGCAATAAATATGTCATTCTGCAAGAATTAAGAAAAAGTTACAGAAGCAAAGGTCTTGCTCATGAGACATTAGCATGTGTAGTTCTCAGAGACTCTAGAATTCATCTGTTGTTGCAGTAAATGTGTTTTTTTCCTCTAGAATCTTTCTCCAAAGTTCCTGACTTCTCTCACAAATGTGTTTTAGTCTGTGCAGTGTAATGCCTGGCTTCAAACCAATCAACTATCAATTCACAATTTATAACATAACATTTACAAAACAATGAAATAATGTCAATTGGTGTTTATATCAACTAAACCAATTTCATGACACTTGTCTGCTAATAAAACAGGTGGTGTGTTTTTAAAAACATAATATTAAAAATGTCCAGTCACACTTTGCTAACATGCTGTAATTGTAATAGTATAAAACGAAATCAAGGCTGACATGACCAGTTCTGTGAGAGATCATCATAAAATGTTGTATAACATTGCTTCAACACACACATACCAGAGGACTTCTGTTTGTTTGAGCTCAAGATGGCCATCTTCATTCCTCATCCTGAGCAAATCATTTCCTTGGTCTTCCTTCTCTTCTGTGAAACAAGATAATCTCTACTTACTCTCTGTGCAATTAATATTGCTCATTAAACATAATTAAGTTAATTTAAAGTAAGATTCAGACCAGAGCATTTTTGGAGTAAACAAATGTACCTGGGAAGAGCTGATCATGGCAAGATTCGCTGAGACTCAGTAATAGCTCTTTTAGGTTTTAGGAAGGTTTGTGAGGGTTGGCTCTTAAAATAGCTGTTGAGCTCGATATTTTAGACCTGAAAAAGAAGAACAGCATTATCTGGAAAAAATCCTGTAAGACAGAAGGAAGGACATATTATTAATTACGTGCAGCTTGTACATTACACCTCTGTAAAGATGCTGTATAATTAAATGTTAAATGAATCCATTATTGAAAGCAAGTAATTAATAACAAGCTATAGTCATATGAATTCTTTGATAGTGTCAGATGAGACAGTCCTGGGGCTTGTACAATATCATACAAGTGTTAAACTGGATTATTAAGACTGTGATGTGTTTAGGGATCATTTTTAAGACTTTGACCCTGTCCAGATACCCACACTTGCAGTCTTGGCCACTTGAGAGTGTGTGTACGTGACAGTGTGTGAACGAGACTGTCCCCGGTCTTAATAATGCCAAAGCACAGCGTCCTTAACACACACTAAACCTCTCCAATACTGCTCTGGAGCGCTATACAAAGCTTAGTGTATCCCATCATGCATCATGTTTTGGAATAAATCGTCAGACTTTTTGCCGAGATCTCACAAGAGGTCATGGAAAGCTGTCCAATGTACAGTATGTGAAATATTGATAATTAGATATTAAAAATCTCTTTAAACACATAAGTGTCCCATAAGGCAGTGGCTCCCAATCCTGGTCCTGGAGAACCCCAACACTGCACATTTGAGATGTCTCCCTGATCAAACACACCTGATTCAACTCATCAGCTCATCAGTGAAGACTCCAAGGCAGATAAGAGAGACACCAAAACCGTGCAGTGCTGGGGTTCTCCAGGATCAGGATTGGGAAACACAGTCATCAGGTCATGAAAAGTTCGACACACACTCGTGGTCATCATGCTCACTCGAACACTAGGCCAAATACAGGAAAGACTTCAAATAAGTAATCAAGTGGTCAAGTGAAAAGATGGCAAGTGTGGGTATTTGGACAGTGCAACAGTTTAAGAAACAACAAATGCTGTACAAATTATAACAGCAGAAATTTTTGATAAAAGAGACAAACTATCACAGACTTACTGCTGCAAATATCTGCCTCCGCAGCTTTCTGTCTTCTCCATTTCTGAAGGAATCCCTCTCCAGAAACACCACTGGGCTGACTGCCTTTACGTCTTTTCAGCTAAAAATATAAATAATAAAAAAGGGGAGAGAAAATAAAATTGAATTATATACAGAATGTTAATAATGATCTGTGAGCAAAATATTTATATATATATATATATATATATATATATATATATATATATAAAAATAAATATATATATATATATATATATATATATATATATATATATATATATATATATAAACTGATATGAATGAACTGCAAGATGGAAAAATACATGTTTTATTATTTATTTTTAATTTGAATTTTTTTTTTTTTTTGGATTCACATTAAAAGGTATTAAAAGCATGGTACAGAACACATGATTACTGTGATATCTGTCATATAAAAGCACATAAAAACACTAACATTACAGTGATACAAACATAGCTGGTTTGGTGATTATTGTATTGTTGTATTGATTATTAATATATCATAGTAAAACTACAGTTACAGTTACTAATGTCCCATTTACTGTGTTTTAACTTCACATTTCATTTATTACTATTGTGTCGTGATTACCATGATTTTACTACAAATACAACTTACATCATTGATCCTGAAATTAATAATAATATAAAACGGATCGAAGGTCTATGGCACGTCACGTGACAGATAGAGTTTAATCACACTAATTAGCAGCTGTGTTCATTTATTTAAACGCAATGAAACTCAAAGACAGCCGCGGATGACCGATATAATACAGCGATTAAACATATGGCACTAATCTGATTAATAAATAAGACAGAATACATTTTATAAAAGGCATTAAAAGAGCGTATATACGACTACTCACCCAAACTGTGGAACTGATAGCAAGTATCGCGCGATGTGTGCTGAATGAGACTTCTTGAACGTGATTTCATAGCGATAAACATCTCATGTCCTCGTGTCGAATTCTGACGCCAAAAGTTTCCCACTGAAAGCAATGAAGGTCGTAGTGCTTCGATAGTCGACGCCGAGAGGCACATTTGGCGTCATAAAAGTGACGCTAGGGGCGCTTGACCATGCTTCGGTTTTTGACGCCTTTGGAGTGAGAATGGGTTGTGGAGAACTCTGTCCGCCATACATCCCAGGTTTCATAATGCACATGGACAACCAGTCAAACTAATAATTGTCTAAGCTGTCACTCCCCTTGCCAGCAGTGTATGAAGAGATAGGGATAGAAATGATGTGTGTGTATGTGTAACCTAACAGGGCCTGACAGTTACTTTACATTTCTCAGCAGTCAGATTCACTCCTTACAGCACTTGCTCATATTCTTCAGACATATGTTTTTTCTTCTTGTCCTCCACAACTTTATGCAATTATTTTGAATTTAACATACAGACTCCATTCCAGCTTGTTTAGTACTGAAAATTAATATTAATATTGAAAGTATAACATTATAACTTTGTAAGAAATGAGAGAGATTGAATGAGATAATCTGTAAAATTATCCAATCTTCCGATCACTAATTATTTCATCCCTAAGGAGTATTTTCTGTTTTTGTGTTATGAAACTTTGTTTTTTAAGAACTTAGAAATTAAATAATTTGACATTTATTTAAAAAAATATATATATATGTTTTTTTTTTTTTTTTTTAATGATTACTAAAATTCTGTATTTACCATTTGACAATACAGAATACTACATGGACTGCTTTACAGTGTTTTATGGTCCTTTTTAGAGCTTATGAGCCCCTTGGTCATATAAAAAGCTACCCAGAGGTTCTCCTATTGGAAGTAAAGTTGTGCTCCTACAAATGTTCCAACCTAATGAGTAAAACACAACACAAAGCATGCAGTAAATCATAAAGACTGGCAGCATGTTGTGATACTGTATGTATAACATTTTGTTTTCTCTCTGTATTACCAGGCTGTGGTTGTTATTGGGATGATAACATACTGAAAGACACAGGGTTGTTATTCCATTATTTATAATGAAAACATCAGCCAGGTGAAGCCCAAGCACACAGCATGTCTCCTGTAATTGACTCATTTATTCACATTTGTCGCTCATTCATCTGTGGCCTGTGATGAATTAAACACCCCGGCTGCCTCCTGTCCATAATCTGTGTGTTATTATCAGTATGCTACACAACTCTCCACAGATGTGTTTCTTTCCAGTAATCATCAGCATCCCCTGATTGCCTAACCCACTGTCCATCACTCACTGTGGTAAATGACATCTCAGGGACATTAAACACGGTAATAAAGTCACTCTGATCAAGATTTAAATCACATAAAACAACCACAGAAAACAAAATCAATGAAAACTTTTTCTTTTTTGGAAATTTGTATCTCAAAAACGTCTCAGATTACGAAGGATGCAGAGGACGCAGTTCGAAGTTCCCTTGAAAGTGAACAACCCTTTATAATTTTGAGATTGATCCTTATACGGATACACTGTAATTGGATTATTTTATCATTTACAGTAGTTTGCAGACTCTTGCACAAACAGATTTTACCAATAGCACTGCTGTTTGGTCAAAGCTAACATGTTCCAGTCTCATATACATGGGATGCACGTCTGAGGTGACAGATTCTAACCCTTTCTCTTTGTTTTTCTTATAAAAGACCATTTCCTTTAAATGAGAAAAATTAAATTCATGCTTTGATTATTCATTTATGATATATAAATTCAAAATGACTAAGTTATGATTATTAGGAAAAAAATTCAAAGTCAAAGTCAATAATGGCATAAACAGTCAAAATCATGAGGTGCTAAGTCATTATGCCTTGTCGAAATTATGTCAGACAATATTTTAGTTATAATTAGAATTTTGTCACAATTTTGACTTTTAATGTAATTTATGACTTAATCTCAGTATACTGAGTTTTATCATAAATAATACTTAATATAGTTTTTATCTCATGATTATGAGTTAGTATCTCATAATTTGTACTTTTTATGTCTTAATTATGAGTTACTAAAGCATGTTTTTATGATGTCTTTAAATTTTAGACCCCAGTGTACATTATGCACACAATATACATAAAATAATTCAAGGGAAAGGAGTCAGAGTTAATTGAATATACTTGTGTTTCACCAGCATCTCTCTGCAGTAAATCATAAAGCGTTTTTATATCTCTTTGATATTTAATTTAGTTACATTTTGTTCATTGTCAAACAAAGGCTAAATGTGTTTATGACTGATTGTGCTGGTATTCAGTGTCAGTTTGTTTCTGCTGTTCCCGGAGGCAAACATGAAGTTACCTTGTGTTTTTTCTTCTCTTTTCAACAGTGAAAAAAATATTCAAAGTCCCTGAAGATAATGTTTAGTGACATTTCTCCATTACAGAAGTTAATGAACCGTAGAGAACAAGATAAAAATGTGGATTAGGAAAGGAATTATTGATCCAATTGCTTCTTCATTAACACTAGATGTTCAGACTTTTTTTTTTAAGATAAAAAAACCTAAAATAGACAATAAATTGGCTGCCAATTCATTGGCTGGAGGGCAGAAAACGAGCATCTCTCTCGAGGGACGGGAGATGAAAAAATCTGATTCCCCAAGAGCCAGCTGCTCCAAGAGACCCTCGGGAACCTTCACCTCTCAGTCGGGACAGTCAGGGTTAATAGATGATGAAGGGTAATCTCATGCTGAATTAGAGAGAGAGTGTGTGCACGTGAGAAAGAGAGAATAATTGAGCTCCTGTATATTGTTTCAGACTTAATTTGGCAGTGTCATATATACTATAAGAATGGAAATGAAAAATATTTTCTGAGAATGCATCGGTTTTGAGAATGCAGCGGATGTAGAGGATTATAATGTAACAGGAGCTCATTCAAATACTGGGGTGCTAAACCATTCAGGGCTTTATAAGTAATAAGCAATATTTTAAAATCTATACGATGTTTGATAGGGAGCCAGTGCAGTGTTGACAGGACTGGGCTAATATGGTCATACTTCCTGGTTCTAGAAAAAACTCTTGCTGCTGCATTAGTTGTAGCTGTAGTTTGTTTACTAAGCGTGCAGAACAACCACCCAATAAAGCATTATAATAATCCAACCTTGAGGTCATAAATGCATGGATTAACATTTCTGCATTTGACATTGAGATAATAGGCCGTAACTTAGATATATTTTTGAGATGGAAAAATGCAGTTTTACAAATGCTAGAAACGTGGCTTTCTAAGGACAGATTGCTATCAAATAACACACTTAGGGTCCTAACTGATGACGAAGAATTGACAGAGCAGATATCAAGTCTTAGACAGTGTTCTAGGTTATTACATGTTATCACAGTTTTTAGGTTTTTAGTTTTTAGTTTTTAATTAACACCTTTAGAATTTAGCAGTAAGAAATTACTCATCATCCAGTTTTTTATATCGACTATGTATTCCATTAGTTTTTCAAATTGGTGTGTTTCACAGGGGTGCGAAGAAATATAGAGCTGAGTATCATCAGCATAAAAGTGAAAGCTAACACCATGTTTCATAATGATATCTTCCAAGAGTAACATGTAAAGAATGAAGAGTAGCAGCCCTAGTACTGAGCCTTGAGGTACTCCATACTGCACTTGTGATCGATATGATACCTCTTCATTCACTGCTACAAATTGATGGCGGTCATATAAGTACAATTTAAACCATGCTAATGCACTTCCATTAATGCCAACAAAGTGTTCAAGTCTATGCAAAAAATGTTGTGGTCAATAGTGTCAAATGCTACACTAAGATCCAACAGCACTAATAGAGAGATACAATCACGATCAGATGATAAGAGCAGGTCATTTTTAACTTTAAGGAGAGCAGTCTCAGTACTGTGATATGGTCTAAATCCTGACTGGAAATCTTCACAGATACCATTTTTCTCTAAGAAGGAATATAATTGTGAGGATACTACCTTTTCTAGTATCTTGGACAGAAAAGGGTTTTTTGATGAGAGACTTAATAACAGCCAGTTTGAAGGTTTTGGGGACATATCCTAATGACAATGAGGAATTAATAATAGTCAGAAGAGGATCTATGACTTCTGGAAGCACCTCTTTTAGGAGCTTAGATGGAACAGGGTCTAGCATACATGGTACATGTTATTGGTTTAGATGATTTAACAAGTTTAAACAATTCTTCCTCTCCTGTAGTAGAGAATGAGTGGAACTGTTCCTGATGGGGGTCTATAGTGCACTGTCTGATGCGATACTGTAGCTGACTTTGAATGGTTACAATTTTTCTCTAATAGTATCAATTTTAGAAGTAAAGTAAAGTCATTCCTGCTGTGATATTGGGAAATGTCAACACTTGTTGAGGCTTTATTTTTTGTTAATTTAGCCACTGTATTTAATAAATACCTGGGGTTATGTTTGTTTTCTTCTAAAACAGTAGAAAAGTAATTGCATCTAGCAGTTTTTAATGCTTTTCTGTAGGATAGGTTACTTTCCCGCCAAGTAATACAAAATACCTCTAGTTTGGTTTTCCCCCAGCTGCACTCCATTTTTTGGGCTGCTCTCTTTAAGATGCGAGTATACTCATTATACCATGGTGTCAGGCTGTTTTCCTTAACCTTCCTTAAGCGTAAAGTAGCAACTGTATTTAAAATGCTAGAAAAGAGAGAGTCCATAGTTTTTGTTACATCATCAAGTTGTTCTGAGGTTTTGGATATGCTTAGGAATTTGGATACATCAGGAAGATAACTTATAAAGCAGTCTTTTGTGGTAGAAGTGATGGTTAAAATTTAAAATTTTGGCTATATGAAGTTTTTACACAAAACTAAATAATGATCTGAGATATCATCACTTGGCTGCATAATTTCAACACCATCAACATCAATTCCATGTGACAGTATTAAATCTAGAGTATGATTTAGACAATGAATAGGTCCTGAAACATATTGTCTAAATTTGCCAAGATGTCAGGTGCTCTGGCTCCCGGTAAACATTCACTTTCCGTAAAATAGAATCGCCAATAACTAGAGCACTTTCATCAGGTTTCTCAGTGGGTGCATCACTGAGTGGAGAGAACCTGTTTAATGTTTTGATCGTAACAGAAGAGCGGTGCTTTGACCCACGACTATGCTGCTTCACTGTCACCCAGTTGCCCTGCTGCAGGGGCTCTGTTGCCAGAACAGAACATTGTATGGGAATCCCGTAGCTCGACGTGTGTCTCTAATTCTGAAATCTTCTCTGTCAGCCTAACTATTTCCCTGCAATTATCACATGTGAATCCCTCATCAGCGACAGAGATAGATAAACTGTACATGTGGCAAGAGGTGCAAATAACAATAGCAGGAGAAGCCATTACTCACCGTGCTTGATGAAATATTCTTACCACAGTTGTGATAAGAAAAGATAACACTATCCCATCTCTGACAGTTTTACTTTCGAGTTTTCACCGCTTACGCTTAGTCATTGCATGTGTAAGTTTTACAATGCTCTGTGGAATTAAAAATGCATTACAGTTTGTATCGATTGCTAACACACAATTCTAAGTAAAGTGAAGTGACATACAGCCAAGTATGGTAACCAATTCTCAGTACTCATTCTCTGCATTTAATCCGTCCAAAGTGCACACACGGACCAGTGGGCATCATTTATGCACAGCACCTAGGGAGAAGTTGGGGGTTTGGTGCCTTGCTCAAGGGCACCTAAGCCTGAGACTCAAGCCCACAACCTTAGGGTTAGGAGTCAAACTCTCTAACCACTAGGCCACAACTTCCCCAATGCATGAAGCAATTCACCATTTTCTCACAACTATAAACACAATCTCAAACCTATACACCAGCTTGTGCAAACTTCAAACTTCCAGGTCAAAATCAAACAGTTTAGTCAGACTCAAACTTTGGCCACAGATGAAACACAAACCTGTCAAATACACAAACTAATTCACTGCCTAGAGAACACTAGTACGATCAATTCAAAACACTGTTACTAAAACCTCTTTTTGGGAAATAGGAATCCTTTTGCTAGTCAATGACACTTACAGTATACAACATAAATAAAAGGATAGCGATACAGTAAAATACAGCATTAAACTTTAAGAAAAGTTTACTTTCATTACACTAGTGTAAAGCAATCTTACAGTAATTGAACAGCACTATGTAAAAAGCACTAGAATAGAAAAGTCCAAAGACCAAACAACTGAATATTCATAAACACACTTTGTGATATACTGTCAGTTAAATATATTGTTTTAAATAAAGAATATAATATGTTTTTTTTTAAATATTTAAATGATAGATGATATGGATAGTAAAGATACTTACAGCCATTGGTATAGGTGGTCATTTTAAACTTTTTTGCTTTTAAATAGAGGTATTTTGGAACAGCTAAACAGAGGCCCTGCAAAATGTCATTTCTGCTCTGTGTCTGAAAATAGTAGATGGGTGTAAGGTTTATGACCATAGCAAAAGTAAAATAATTACTATTTCATGGCTAAATTTGCTTCATATGTGAAAACACCATTTGTGTTTACACACACCTTTTAAATGATGAATAGCATAGCTTAATGGCAGTGAAGGGCACAGTTCTCGAATTACATCTCCGCTTAGCCATCTGCCAGAAACATCTTTAATGAATGAATACAATCAAGGGTCTTTCTCTGAAAATATTTTTTTCCTTTATATCCGTTTGAAGAAAAATTACTTTGTTTGTTTGTTACTATGATGTGTTTTATAAGTTCATTAAACTTAAATGATGAATACTTTGTTTGAAATTAATGTTTTTCTTGATAGTAACATACTGTCATATATAATTATATATTTTATTTATTTTCATATTCTTTAAAATAGAGTGACGTGACGTTTAAGGAGCTGAAAATAGACGGCGCCATAGACCAACTCAAACCTGGTCTAAAGTCTAAAAGTCAATGGCGCAATATTAAAAAAAAAAAATAATTGACGTGACATTCAGCCAAGTATGGTGACCCATACTCCGAATTCATGCTCTGCTTTAACCCATCCAGTTAAAGTGCACACACACACACACTGTGAACAAGAGCACATGTGCACCCTTCAGTCTGATTTAAACAGATGTCGCATCTCATTCCGGAGGTCCATGGTCTGTATTACAAACAGGTGATCATAACAAACAGACCACATACCCATTAGCTTATATCATGATATATAGAAAGGATGTCATAACACATCCGCAGTACAACAGCTAAGCATGATATATTATAAAGAAGCTGTTGCGTACTGGAGGTCCGGTGTCTATATTACAAACAGTTGTTATAACAGTTGTCATAAGATTTATCCCTAATGACATAGTTCAAAACAGATGTCATATCACATTTCGTAACAACATCTGCATCCGTTAAAAAGTCAAAAGGTCAAAGCCGCATGGTTTGGGGAGGGGTAAAGGTAAAAAGGTCAAAGCCACGTGGGTGGTCGGGGTGGGGGAGGGGCGGAGTAAAAAAGGTCAAAGTCATCCATCAAAAATTTGGATGTTTGGTGCAGTAAGTCTATGCCTATGTATTTTTCACAGCTCTTTTTCTGATTTCCTCAGAAATTGGTTCGCTTTGTCCGCTGTAATTGTTGCAATGAAATGTGACTCTGATTTTGATCAAGGCTTAAAATATTCATCAGACTTTTGAAATATAGGCAATTCTGCACATTAAGACTGATTTAGCTTTCCTCAAGTGAACTGTTAGCTATACTGTATGTTTAAATAATATCATCATAATATTACCTGTTTAAAGCTGGTCCAGGATATATTTTAACATTAACTCAACATGAACATAACTGTGTTTCAAACAGTTTTTATAAGAAGGAATAGACTACTGTTTATTGGACTTTATATAATGGCTTTACCATGTCTGGATAAATAAATAAATATATATATATATATATATATATATATATATATATATATATATATATATATATATATATATATATATATATATATATATATATATATATAATACACTTTTTTATATAATTTATTGTAAGTTTACAGTGTGTTGGAAGGCCATCAGAGGTTGCACCCAAAGTCAGTGAAAAGGTCAGTGGCAGGACAATCTACATATGTTTTTATGTTCCATTTAGATATTGATATTGTGTTTTTTTTCATATCATCAGACCAAATTCTATCTGAATTGATCATTGTGTCTTAAGTCTTGTTCACATTTAGTCTTTTTTTTCTGTTTCTGCCGAAGGAAGTTGCACCCTTAAAACCAGTGATTGGCAATTCAGCAGATAAAACAATCTAGGTGTTAGTCTGATTTAATATCCATCTAAACATATACACACATTTAATTATAGAACGTTTTGTAACATTTAGCAGTTGCATGTACATGACGATGTCTGTCTTGGTTTCCTTAAGGCTTATTTTTCTTCTGAAAGGGTGAATGACTTTACCTGCTTTGTTTTTGTTCTGTAGATCCAGTGGCAAAAGAATCAGCTGAATGGAAACCAAACTAGGTTTTAAAAAATCCAGACCTCTAAAGTGAACAATGAAGGCTGGATTTTCAGATCAATTAGAGGTGTTTTAGAGACAATATGCTTATACAGTACATATACAATATGTCACTGTCAAATGTATTAGGTGCTTTGTTTAATTTTGTCAAATCCCAGTGGAAAGACAGAAGGACAGGGACTGTCTATAAACTCTGAGACAACAAATATGACACTCAAAACTCCAAGATTCATGAGGTAAAATCAGTAGAGACATTTTATATCAGTGATTAACAAACATACATTTTCCATGCAGCTCTCAGTCAACAGGTAATTTAAAGGAATAGTTCTCTGAAAACTTAAAAACATCTCAATAATCCACATGTAATCAGGTAATCTAGTGATGTAAAAAGCTGTAGTAAGTAGCAAATCCATCTTTAAGATGTTTTTAATGTCAAACTGTTGCTTCCAGCTGAAATACATGTCCATAATTTCCAGTGAAAGTAGTTTTGTCTGAATCAGGGAAATATGCAGAGATCAAGCATCGTTTAAAAACAAACCATTCTAAGCAAATATGTCTGTGGATTCTGATGGACAACCAGCAATGGGCATTTTCACTAGAGAAATCATTATTATAAATTATGGAATCATGATTTGGCTAGAAGTTATTATATAAAATCATCTTAATGATTAGTTTGTTTCTTACAAACATGCATATTTTCACAATTGATGGTCGGGAGTGGTGTGGATTACTTGTGGATTATTGTGATGTTTTTATCAGATGTTTGAACTTTCATTCTGACGGCACCCATTCACTGCTGTGGATCCATTGGTGAGCAAGTGATGGAATGATCATTTCTCAAAATCTGGATGGGCTGAGGGTAAGGAAATTTTCAGCAAATTATTTTTTTTTGGGGGGGGGGGGGTGAACTATTCCTTTAAACTTATTAACTTAAAGAATATTTTTTATGATAATGTTTTTTATTGTACTGGTCCACTTTAACCATCTAGATGCTTTAGTTTTGTATAGGCAACAGAAAGCAAAACCTGGTGAAAAGATGGAGGAGAATCCTTCCCATAACCATAAAACATCCACACTCAAAGACGTTAATAGTTCCAAGAGGTAAAAACTAAAGTATGTATAGTATTTAGTATCAGAAAATAATAACTAAAAGCAATAAGTTTTCTATACTAGAGAAAGGGGATAGATGACCAATACTAGAAGGAATAAAGAAACAAGCTTATTTTTAATTTGAGTGCATCAGTTGCTTTTTTTATTCTGGTCAGCATGCTCTGATGTGATGGATGTGGTTTATGGGCCGTGTTTGCATAAAGCAGGGAAGCTGATGGCATTCATGTGCTCCAGTGATCTCTAATAGTTTACCTTTTATCCCCCATGTTTTTCAGCACCAGAGGGTATAATGCCTCTAAAGCGCCGTCCTTCAGAAATGTAACCACACATAGACATAATCTACCTAAACAGGTCCCTCCTGTCATGACAGGTGCCGAATCTGTTTTTTCCTTTAGTCATTTTAACACATTTATTGTTCAATCTCACAGTTCCAGAAACCTTTTTTGAAACCCAAGTTTCAAAATAATTTTTAATTTAAGCATTACAGAAACAAGGAGAATGTAATGTGCGCATGAACTACATATCCAGGCCCCTCAAGTAGTGCTGTCTGCAAATGACCAGGATCCTCTTGAGGTGCAGAGTGAAGAGGATGGAAATGAGAGCGTTGAAGGACACGGGCCACTATAATTGTTTGCAGAGGTAAGGCATTTATAGGGCACTTCATGTATCTGGTATGTTTAAAAAAGGATTACTGACTAAACAAACATTCTGTCTATCTATCTATCTATCTATCTATCTATCTATCTATCTATCTATCTATCTATCTATCTATCGTTTTTTTTTTACTATGCTTTAACCCTTCTTTTTTATGACAAAAACATAAGCTTTACTACGTTTTTCCTCTTTAGTATTTAAATTAACATGAACTTGTAAATTGCTTTAACCAAAACTGTTTTCATAAGCACTGCATAGAATGAAATGAATCAATGTTTGATCAAATAATTGAAAATAAAGTGTGTTGAATTCACCTTCTTTATCTGGACATGATTATAAATTCTAGAAGTGGATGATGAATCAGATGCAGATGATGATGATGAATATGATGAACATGACACCTGATGATGATGATGATGTTAAAGATGACGATGAGTCCTCAGATGATGAATCCTCTGACACAGATGAAGAGTCCACTGACAGCACAGATGATACATTATCATCTTCATCATAAATAATCAACAAAAAAACAAAGAATCTACTAAATCTAGTGGTCCTAATCACATACAGTATTGTTTTAGTATTAATATATCTAATGCTCATAAACAATGTGTGTCATTTATGTCCAGTTATGTGTAGTACTGACTGGACTTTAAATCATATTCTGCATGAATTGTAATCTATATACAGCATGTCCTAAGACAATAAAGTAGCTATTTCTTCACTTTTTCGGTCTAGTTGTTCAGAAAGGTGCAGGCCATCATTGCGCCATCTAACGGAGGAAAACAACAATATTGTTTCACAGTTTGAACCTGGGTTAGTTGTCACACTTCAAATAGTATGTCAACATCTCCATTTAACAAGAAACGTTCTTTGTTGGCTAACGTTCTGAAAAGGTTATCTTAACATTGTGAACAAACGTTCTTCCAAATGACATTAATAGAATGTTCGTTCAAAGTCATCTGGTCTTTAATATTATTCTCAAAATGTTAGGATGAATACATTTATACATTCATAGAACGGTTTTATTATTATTATTATTATTATTATTATTATTATTATTATTATTATTATTATTATTATTATTATTATTATTTCTGAAGCATTTTAGTTGGCCGTCAATCAAAAGTTACAACTTGTTTTAGAATTTTCAGAAATCATTCAAAACGTTTCCAAGATTCCCTTAACGTTCAAATAAAAAATAAAAAAATCTGAAATAACATTTTCTTTGCTCACTTGGTACATAGAACATAGGAACCTTGTATATTAAGTCTCTATATACTATAATATTTTGAGTATAAATGCTTTTTTTTCTATAGCAGTGGTTGTGTGCTGAATCCAAACGTCTTCAAATGTATTTTAAACTATATTTTTTGCTGATTTTGTTCCCAAAAGTAAGATTCATACTATTATTGTTGTACAGGTGAACACAATAAAATCACAATGCGTGATGTGTGCGTTCAGATACGTTTTGTTGTCAAAACTTGCGCCTACAGAATTTGAACATAGAAAACCCACCCTGCGAGATACTGAATGACTGCAAAAAAAAAAAAAAAAAAAAAAAAAAAAAAACAATCGTGACAATTAGCCCCGGTCTCTTCTGTATTGACCGAGTGGAGCTGTCCAGGTGCTAAAAAGGCGGTAATTGTTTAATTAACAACATCCAAAAAAAAAAAAAAGAAAGATGTCATCAGTCCTGACAAGCGTAATCAGCAGAGGTTCTGGAATAAACGATTTTACAGGCATAAATAGAGAATATACCAGGGCGCTGCCCAAAAATCATTAATTCAAATTCAAGTTGTTCTGTTCTCTGTTGCCACCTCGCGGATGTCGGTGTCGTCTAGTTTCAGACGTCTCGTCTCATCTAGGTTATAGGCTACCTGGGTCTAATCCACAAGTCATGCAATAAATGAAAAAGCTAATCTTAAAATCTTGTTACATTACAATAGACTATAAATGTTTATTGTTTCAAAACAACAACAACAAGAAAACCCTGAGCTCGTCCTCATGATGTCTCTCTGACTCTCTCCTCCCTCCTTCTCTCTCGTTCTCTCACTCACCGGTGTCTCACTCTCACGGTATTTTGACGTGTTCATATTTATATATATATATATGTATAGCCTATATATTACTCAGAGAATTAAACTTCATGTGTCTGATGGCTCGAGCCTCGAGTCCATATATTAATCTCATAGGCTATATCTCGGTGGAAAAATACAGTGAATTAAGGAGATTCTCCTGTCGCCTTTTGAAGGATAAACACTGAATCAAGATTTGGTGCTGGTGGATTTTTAATTTCTTCTTTACTCTTGTGGTCTTCTGATGTCGAGTGCCTCGTCACGCGGTGTGGAACATCCTCCGTGTGCCTCCGTTCTTCTGGATTTTATTGTGACACCTGTGACTTCGTAAGGTAAGCGCTCACCTTCTGCGTTTTGGTCCAAATGTTTTCTCTTCTCGGGTGTTAGGAGGATAAGAATGCTTGAAAGAGGAGCAGAAACTAAACTGTGCTTTTTATATTCGATCATAAGAAATCCATGTGCAGATATAAACCTGCAGTTTATGCCAATATTGTGATCTTACGGGCACAGGTCTAAAAACATGGTGCAATTTAACACATGAGCAGCGCAATGATTTTTTGCCCATATTTCAAACCCCGACAGTGATTGAGGCGAGTTATTTGAAGATATTTAAAGATCTTAATTGGGAAATCAATAAGTCACTCTTTTTCTGTTCATTTGCTCTGCTGTTTTGGGCGCATCGGTTAAACACAAAGAAACAGAATTTATCATCGTCATTATCATAACACTAATAATGTCTTCACAAAGATTATTTCTGCCCCGACTTCGTTGCCTTAGTTATGCTGTGGTTGAAGTGAGCAGATTCCCCGTTTCTGCGTTTTAAATGATTCGATTTAAAAACCTTGTTACAAAGCCAATTAAGTCAGACTTCACGGTCTGCCGCGCGCTGGAGCTGGAGGTGTCCGGTTATTTTCGGAACTTACCTACCATTCTTTTTGTTATTTCTTAAGTTTGTCGCTAATTTCTCGCGTTTTGGTGTGATGTGTGCTGTGCATTTCTGAACGTGACAGACCCTGAGCGCGCGCGGCGCAAGACAAATTATCCTTTTGACAGGGAGTGAATTGCTGCCAGATGCGTGAAATTATGCTAGAGATTCCTTGAAAACAAAAACGCTTAATATTAATTTTGTAAGCAGTATATGAGATATAGCTAGCCTAGGGCAATATTATTCAGCATTATTTGTGCCATCACTTTATCATAACTCTCCATATTTACCAGTGCAGTTCTTCTTTTTTTCCAGTCTGGAAGCTGTACGGTGTTTCTCCTGGACTGATGGCGTCTTCTGCACCTTCTTCCTCGGCTCCTGATGTGGACCCAAACACGGCTAATTTACGACAACCTGCCACAAGTAGGTCTCTCTGGATAACGCGTTTTTCACTTGGCTTGTTTACTCCGTGGGGTGGCGATGTTCATCACTGCCCTGAAAACACACATCACCGTGTGAAATGTCTATTAGCTGACAGAGACAGCTAGAAAGACAAATGATGAATTATCTGATAGATAGATAGATAGATAGATAGATAGATAGATAGATAGATAGATAGATAGATAGATAGATAGATAGATAGATAGATAGATAGATAGATAGATAGATTAGATTTTTTGATTAAAATGTAAATTCTTCAATTTCAGGATCAAAGTGAGGAATAGAGAGAGAGACGGATTGTGTGTACAGATGTATGTAACACTACTAAATAATAATCTTATGTACGATTATTTTATCTCCTCTCTTTTTTCTGGGTAATTTTAGTCTGAATTAATATCTGGAGATTACAAATACAATTACATTCTTAATTTTACTCTCAAATAAGAGCATCCCACTTATGCCTAAATTACGTGTTGCAGTTAATTATGGTCCCGATCTTATAACAATAGTCCTGCATTTTGCCACGTTTTTATGGCAGCTTAAATGGCAGCAATCAGCCATCATCTGCTCTCAACAGTCCCACTTTAATAGCGTAATTACAAAAATGACCCGCCATCACGGTCCAATTCACAGTATTTTATAAATCTACTTAAAATGCCCGAGTCAGAATTTTATTTAAATGAATGCATAAAAGAAATGGATTTGATAAGCCTTTGTGTAGATATGTAAAAAATAATAATAATGATTGGTTAAAATAATTTAAATAAAAAAAGTAATGCACAAAAATAAATAATGCAATAAAATAACTACTTAGTATACATGTTATATATGTTTCATGTTATATCCATTTTGTTATAAATCTATGTTGTCAAACGAATTGTATGTTGTGTATTTTTATTGTGTGTGTGTGTGTGTGCGTGCGTGTTCTGCGTGTTTTGCCATTATCTCCCTGCCAAGCTCTATCTCACGCTCACTGACCCGAGGGGCGCGCGCTGTCTCTGCCTCGTGACAGCGCGCGCCCGGGGCAGACAGAGCTAGATCGGCCTCCAGACACAACCCACCCCGGAGGATGAGATCAATTCATTTCAAACTATTGACAATAATAATAAATCTGCTTCGTTTCCAAACACATACTTGTACTATATTATTTATAAAAAATGCACACTCAAAACGTTATGAATATTTATGTTCATGCATTATATTAATAATAATAATAATTCAGTATATACCAATGCTTGATGTTGTGTGTGTTCGTTTCATTGGCGTCTGTCTGGTCACTAATGCTGGAGGTCATTCCTGTGTTTTTGTATGCTACATTTTCTCTAGTCTCACTGAATGGAGGCTGGCAAGTCAAACACAAGCGTTACACTCAATTAATTCCGAGACCTCATTTCATGCCTGCTTATTTAAACCGCCTCTTTGCCGGATGTGTGCCACCATCTATTAGCTGTCTGCCTCTCTAAAAGCCTCTACTGATTCCTTTTAAAAACCTGGAATAGACTCATAGAAGAAGAAGAAAAATACAGCCGGCAAAGACCCAAATCTGCACATTCATTGCCTTATGCGTCAAAGCATGATGACCCTGCTTTATAAGACGCACACATCCTTACCCATAGCATAAAAATCAAATAAAATATGGATTGTTGAACAGCTTTCCAAACGTCTCGTTTTAGCCGGCGACGCGTGGTACGGGGTTGCACACGGATGCACGAGGAAACTGGGCATGAAGATCTGTGGTAAGTTACAGTCAACATCATTTCAGTCAGTGGGGTCACTAAAAGTGCCAAAACCAAGGGCACATTTATCCGTCCTGTTGTTGCTCTGCTGACCCAGGTGTGAATTCATATGTGCCCTAGATAGGGAGCGAGTAACTGTCATTGCGTGTTGCCAGCACACTAAAGGTCAGCGAGCTGTTATTTACCCTGCAGGCTATGTGCGAACAGGGTCTTAGTCTTTTGTTCCCCCATATCACCCCTTGTTCACTCGTGACTCGCATTATTATTTTCTGGACAAAGGAATATAAATTGGCCCGAAAGTAGAGGCTTACACCAGCAAGAGCAAATAAAAATTGCATGTAGAGAGTGCTGTGAAACGTCAGGGACTGGATGGAAACATTCTCTCGCGGTCAGATAGACAAAACTGGATTTGTTCTACAGTGAAACTCTATCAGGAGAAAAAGGACTGCCGGTGTTGCTCTCTATTAGTCCTAGTGGGTGGTTCTCTCTCTCTCTCTCTCTCTCTCTCTCCACCTGCCACACTGCTTTTTATAGACTGCTAAAAGATGTGAAGAGGATTGGGTGTTTTTAAGATGATGACGTCTGGGATGTGGCCATCGCTCCCGGTGAACTTTAAATCGTCTCATTCTCGTATCTCGTATGTATTCTCTAATATATTTTTTTTTAATGAACATGTAATGATAATTACATGCAAAAGCAACACGAAGCTTGTTGAAATAAAATGTATATGCTGCAACCTATAAGAAAACACGCATAAAACGGAAACTTGAATAATAATTTAAATGTTCAAGATCTTTAAAAGTGTTAAAATTATTTTGTGCCGCAGGGATAAATGGAACCTACGGGAATGCATAAAGAGAAAAAAACTAAACTACAAATAAACAAAATATAGAAATAAATTATGTATAGGTCTTTTCTTTATGCATTTATGTATTCCTTTATGTCTTTATTTTTGTTTATTTCTTTGAAGAGAGCTCATGCACAATTTGATTTCGGTTTGAATTAAAAAAAAACGGAAAGGAACTCAATTAATGTCTAATCCAGGGTGTAAACCATCTTTTATAATATTTAGCAAATCCTATATATCAAGCTTATAATAAATACAGCTATTAAATAATACAGCTATTTAGGAGACCAAAAAGCCTTTGGTTTTAAGCGTGAGAGAAAACAGAAAAATCTATTTTGATAGCCACAATAAAATCGTGTAGCCTATTGATGTTAATGCGCATCACCAAATATCCACGACGTCGAATATTCATTATTAGCTCTTATCAGAACCGAACCTGAATGATAGAGATGGGATGCATGGTGGACAGGGGAGTGAACGGGGATCTGTTTTCTCTGATAATATTGTGTGAAAGTCCTGCTCAAAATGAGAGAGATAACCGGCACTCAAAGACAACCGGGCCCCTGTGACCGAAAGACGGATGCTCTAAGGATATATGCTGTTAAATATTGAGAAATATACTGTATAATCTTCTCCCAAATATACTGTATAAACCAACCATCTCTAACTCATGTTTGACAGTATTTAGTAACTCTAAACAGTTCTCCGTATGAAACCAGTCAAAACAAAAAGTATGAATTATGAAAACTCTAGCCGATGGTATACACTCTTAAAAATAAAGGAACCATTGATTAATAATTTTGAGTTCTCCAGAGAACCTTTCAATGATCAGTTCTTAAAAGATAAATTTTTAATGCATTTTACAAATCTTTAGAACCTTGACTTTTAGAAGTTTTTTAATGGAACCATCGATGCCTAAAAGAACCGTTATATTTAATAATGTAAATGGTTCTTTCTGCTTGTCCTATTTGTCCATGATCATGTAAGATGCTCTAATAAAACATTCTCGATGGATTGGAGCTTCAGTCTATTGAATGTGCCTGTCGGCATTTAATGGATCATCTAGTCAGTCAAGCGGAATCTCTGAAGGATGACAGATCCAAACTCATCCGTGTTTCAACAGTGTTTCGTGATCCAAAAAACACACACCCTACATCCTCTGATGTCATGGATACAGTAACACCTCTGAACCTCCATTAATCAATAAATAGCACTGTCCTACTAAAACTCCAACAGCTGGAATCACCCTTTGCTATAAATATCAGAGAGCAAGCCTGCTGTTAGTTGCTTTTGTTAAGCAACTTGTTAGAGATAAAACCTTTTTCCCTTTTGCATCCAGAATCAAGGCTGAAGAAATGTTTTGCAATTCTTCCCCGTGTTGTAATGATGCAGGATTCCTGCAAAAGAACAATAGTCTAGATGAGAAGAGTCGGATGGTGGGCGCCTTCAAGGAGAGCGCGAAGAACCCGATGTATGACAACAGCGAGCGCTTCACGCGCGCAGAGACAGACTTCTCCAACCTGTTCGCTCGAGGTAACCACAAACTTCATTCTTAATGCTGTTTTCATACGCTGCTGCATATATGAGCAAATTATGTATGCCAAAAAGAGTTAAACTTCTGAATCTAACGCTTTCGTGCTTCATATAAATCAAACAGAAAATAGATTGATGATATTTTCACAAGTTGTCGCAGATGGACCAATGAACAAGTGAAGATATAAGGAAAATATCTGAATTTAAATATAACTATTTAAAGGGATAGTTCACCCAAAAATTAAAATCTAATGTTTATCTGCTTATCCCCAGGGCATCCAAGGTGTAGTGTTTCTTCAGCAGAACACAAACCAAGATTTTCAGCTCAAACCGTTGCAGTCTGTCAGTCTTATAATGGATGTGGACGAGAATCATGCCTTAAACATACAATAAAACTATAAATAAAAAAACACACAAACAAAACCAAATTAAACCCTGCGGTTCGCAACGATACATTTATGTGTAAAGGCACAAAATGATCGATCTGTGCAAGAAACTGAACAGTTTTTATATTGTTATTTACTGTACTGACTACAGAACTGTACTGAGCAAGCTCGACACAGTCTGCACACAGCCTGGATATGAAGGGAGACTGCTCAAACCAACACTAACAATTACATTTTATTTTGTGTATTGTGTTTCATTTATGTCAATACACCATCCATAAACATGCCCCTTACGATAATGAAAAATAGTAATTATTGTTGTACAGTGTGACCAAAATTATGCTTCTAGCCTTAACCCCTGCAGGTGAGGCGTCTTCTTCTTCTTGCTTGCTTTTTTTAACTTAGCCGTGATTCCCATCCACATCCATTATAAGACTAACAGACTGCAGTGGTTTGTGTTAAAAAATCTCAGTTTGTGTTCTACTGAAGAAACAAAGTCACTTACATCTTGGATGCCCTGGTGGTAAGCAGATGAACATCAAATATTATTTTGGGGGTGAACTATCCATTTAAATTGTTATTATTATTATTATTACTACCAATAAAGGCATGATCTTTAAAAAATCTCTTTATTTTTTAATTATTTTGAAATCAGAACCAGGTATTTTTAAGTATTAGATAAAAACAAATCCTTAATTTTCAGTGTGGATTTTAGAATTTTCACCTCCGCTAACCCACTTTTGACCCCCATATGCTGACAAACTGACTCCTTAAATTCCAGATCTGCTGCCTGCTAAAAATGGTGAGGAACCCACAATTCAGTTTCTTCTTGAGGTGGTGGAGATCCTCTCCAATTATGTGCGCAAGACCTTTGACAGATCCACCAAAGTGTTGGACTTTCATCACCCTCACCAGCTCCTAGAGGGGATGGAGGGCTTCAACCTGGAGCTGTCTGACCAACCAGAGTCGCTGGAGCAGATCCTGGTGGACTGCAGAGACACGCTCAAGTATGGAGTCAGAACAGGTACAACCCCTTGAACAATTTATCACACCGTCCAATCATCACAATCATTACAAGCATGAGTTAATGTTACACCAACATAAATCAATCTTAAACTTTAATTAATATAATTTATAGCTTACAACAGAGATTTGAACTGATGATGATTTTAAATGATGATTAATTTATGAAAGGTTCTCCCTATTTATTCACGTCTTGATCATTTGAAATGAGCAGTTTTAGGTATTGTCTTTTCTGCAGTTCTGTTATGTTGACCATTGAGCAATTGAAATTGGATGTGTCTTCAGATGAGTTTGACTTATAATTTATAAGAAATATAAGAACGGGAAATAAATTATGCAATTACCAAAGAACCAAAGAAATGTCAAATATTGTGGTGTGAGTTTTTAAGAGTTTTAATAGTTTTCAAGAAATTAATACTGGATGCATTAAATTGATCAAAAGAGACTGTAGAGATATGTATTACAAGATATTTGTATTTGAAATAATTGCTGTTCTTTTGAACTTACTACAAGAAAGGCAAGAAAGAATCCTGGGAGTGAATATGGTGTCCACAAAATATTAATCAGAACAATTGTTTACAACATTGATAATAATCAGAAATGTTTCTTTAGCAGCAAACCAGCATATTACAATCATTTCTGAAGGATCATGTGACACTGAAGGTTGGAGTAATGATTCTGAAAATATAGATTTTGTCACAGGAATAAATTAAATTTTTAATCTATTTAAATAAAAACAGATAAACAACAGTTAAAAGTATTTTGTTCTGGTTGATTAATTTTATGATGAAAAGTATGTATTTGCAATTTGTACTTACAGTTTCTGTAAAATCTTTTCTCAGGTCATCCTAGATTCTTCAATCAGCTTTCATCTGGTCTGGATATCATTGGTCTGGCTGGAGAATGGCTTACCTCTACTGCCAACACTAACATGTGAGTTACTCAAACCCACCGATCTCCTCTCCTCTCATCTCCTTTTCTCTCCTCTCCTCTCATCTCCTTTTCTCTCCTCTCCTCTCATCTCCTTTTCTCTCCTCTCCTCTCCTCTCCTCTCCTCTCCTGTCCTCTCCTCTCCTCTTCCTCTTCTTCTCATATCCTCTCCTCTCCTGTACTCCTCTTCCTCTTCCCCTTCTCCTCTCATCTCCTCTCCTCTCCACACATCTTCTCTCATCTCATCTCATCTCATCTCATCTCATCTCATCTCATCTAATCTCCTCTCCTCTCCTCTCCTCTCCCCTCCCCTCCTCTTCCTCTTCCTCTTCCTCTTCCTCTCCTCTCCTCTCCTCTCCTCTCCTCTGCTCTTCCTCTTCCTCTTCCTCTTCCTCTTTCTCTCCTCTCCTCTCCTCTCCTCTCCTCTCCTCTCCTCTCCTCTCCTCTCCTCTCCTCTCCTCTCCTGTCCTGTCCTGTCCTGTCCTGTCCTGTCCTGTCCTGTCCTGTCCTGTCCTCTCCTCTCCTCTCCTCTCCTCTCCTCTCCTCTGCTCTTCCTCTTTCTCTTTCTCTTTCTCTTTCTCTTTCTCTTTCTCTTTCTCTTTCTCTTTCTCTTTCTCTCCTCTCCTCTCCTCTCCTCTCCTCTCCTCTCCTCTCCTCTCCTCTCCTGTCCTGTCCTCTCCTCTCCTCTCCTCTTCTTCTTCCTCTTCCTCTTCCTCTTCCTCTTCCTCTTCCTCTCCTCTCCTCTCCTCTCCTCTCCTCTCCTCTCCCCTCCCCTCCCCTCCTCTCCTCTCCTCTCCTCTCCTCTCCTCTCCTCTCCTCTCCTCTTCCTCCTATTCCTCTCCCCTCCTCTCCTCTCCTCTCCTCTCCTCTCCTCTCGCTGGGGTCATTTGGCAATAACAACATGTTGTCTGTGTTACATATATAAGTATTTCCATTGCTCTGAGGTTATGGAAAGGCTATGTTTGAATGCTATGGCTGGAGGTGCTGTCTTTGGCAAGGCTGTATCGAGTGATGTGTCTGAATGCTGTAACCACCCCACTGCCCTCCAGGCCTGTGAGATTGCATATTGATCAGCCCAGAGAGTTACACATTTTACTGTTGTTATAAAGAGTAAATTGAACGGAGCTTTTCTATTGGACATTTCTGTCTGATTAGTTGCTCATGCGGTTTGCAAAGAAACAATAGTAGGCCTATAGATTGCAAAGACACATTGAATATTTTTGTTTCCTACACTGGGCCGTTAGGACCCACAGAGACAACAGGGTGAGCACCCCCTCCTGGCCTCACTAACACCTTTTCCAAAGGCAACCTAGTTTTCTCAGAAGGTCTCCCATCCAGGTACTGACCAGGCTCAACCCTACTTAGCTTCAGTGGCCCACCAGTCTTGGGCTGCAGGGTGACATTTTTTACAAAGCATTGTTGTTGTTGTTTTACTGTGTTCCTTTAAAATTCACCCAAATTATTACCAGAAAGAACAAGCATTTGTGCAACTGAATGTTTGTCTCAATTTTTTTTACTAGTTATAACTTCCCCTCGTGAAAACTGGCCTTTTTAGTACATCACTAAAGCACAGAATGGACTTGTTCCAAATCTATTTAACAGCCCATTGATTGCATGTGACTGTGGGTGTGCCAGCTGGGACCAGCCAGTCCTACCAAGCAGTCTGGCCATCGCATTTTACTCCCGCAGGCCATTTTGATCTCAGAGGACTAAGCAATTAATTGAGGTTGTCTTTCCTAATATAAATAGAGAGCTTCCTATAGTATAAGTCAGTTAGGATGAAAGCCTTCTTTAATAGCCATAACTATGAACAGTGGGTTTTGAAAATAGGAAATTTCTTTGATTAATATCCTCTCAATCTAACTCATATCATCAAATGAAGAGAAAAAGTTTCTTTTCTTTATTAAAGTCCTTAAAATCAGAGTTTTACATGAAATAATCATAGGGTCACTTCCACAATGAACTATTAACATATGGCGTATTTTAAGGTGTGCATTCTCGACATAAAATCTATTCCAACAGATGAGTTGTTTCTCTAGGTCTAGGATATCCCAGTTTTGGACAAAATCTAAAGCAGTGTCAAATGTGATGCTGCCTTCAAGGACATGTAGGAATCTTATACCGAGTCAGGTGCATTCATGGCGCAGCATGAAATTATAAACAAAAGACCCCAATAACAACATCTGAATTGAAAATGATATAAAAATGTATATATTTATTTTCTACACTGAACAAAAAAATCTGCTTTCGACCAATTCTAAGTTGTTACAACCAAATTTCTCCGTTTTTTCTCAAATGATGTATATGGTTTGGTTAACATTTTTAATTTGTTCAAAATAAAATATTTGTTATTAAAAAATTAGTGAAATGTTACTTGTCAAGCAGAAATACTATTTATATAAATTGTCTCTTTTTTTTCTATGGGGAGTGCTATTTACTTTTAGCCAAACTGAACAAAACGGGTTTAACCATGATTTTGCTAATAGACTAAGATAACTTTTCACTTTTTTCAATTAATCACTTACTCATACATGTTAGCACAACTAAATGTTTTTCATTTCAAAGTAAATCATGAAAACTGAGTGATTAACTTTACACCATATGCTTTCTGCTCACTGACCTCTCTATATAGATTATAGATGTATAATATTATATTTATTATATAGATCAGTGCTTCTGCCATGTGTCATGTTTGTTTTTTTGTTTTTGTTTTTTGCATTTGTTTGATGCACACAGTCCTCACACTTTTCATGTGACACAAGCAGTAGACACCAAGGTTTCCGGAACAGCTTGTAACATTTTCTTTTTCTACTTCATGACATTTGCTTTATATGATTTATTACAACAGTAGAAATAAAAAACATCCACAAGTGCTGCTGACATTTGAGAAGTCAAGAGGTGTTCAATGCATGTTGGCTGGTTTTTCTGTATTAAACCTTAAATTTTGTCCTTTCTTTAGATCTCATTCCTGTAAAGCACCAATATGAGGTTAAAAAGCAGTATATTTTTATCTGAATGCAGATGGAGCCAGGATGGCTCTTGTACACTAATGGCAGAGGTGTGTTAGTTGAGTAGATGAGAGTGTGGGAGTCACTCTGGGAGGAGGATGTTGATTAGTGCTTCACTTTGACACTGAAGCATTTTCAGAATCTCAGTATAAATGTTTCTCCATCGCTCCCACATTATGCCCTCTTCTTGCTCCAGGGATAAAGCTGTTCTGTCGGCTTCCCACTGCTCTCTGCCCCATTTTGAAGGATTTCACCTGCAATGTTTGAAAACATTTCATTTCTTCACTGCTGATAGTGAGTGTCACTTCTGCTGTTCTGCTGCTACCTTCACACACACACAGAAATGCTTTAGAAAGGGCTTTGTGGGTAGAGAAAGGGCAGTGTCCTCGTGTCTGTGATTCAGCGAATGCACGGAATGCAAATGCTGATTATTCAGTTATTATTCACCGTGACTAATTTAGACCTATTGTTCTCATCAACAGTGACACACACTGACTGGCAGCTAATGGACTGACACACACACACACACACACACAGAACAACCCTTTCACCCTCAAAATAGTTTCACATAAAAGACAAGAAGAGTTGAGTGTGTTTTTAAGGTGTTGATAAGTGGTTACTAAGATTTTAGGGCGGTTACTAGTAGAGCCAAATGACAAATGATTTTCAATGTTTGATGCAGATGTTGATAGGGCAATATAATGCTGAAAAAATTAACGAATAATATAGTAAATAAGATTTAAAAATACTTTGCACAATATTTACTCCTACACTTTTAAGCTGACACATACATGATGTATTACACCGAAGAAAAAAGTGATGTTATCCAGTACATTTGAATACATCCACTTGAGAAGCAAAATGACATATTAAGTTATGTATCACATTTAATTGGGTTTTTGTCTAAAATAAGAAAAACATCTTCTGCAAATCTGAACTTAATTCAAAGAAAAAACAAGTAAATTTTCTCACCCCATATTTTTTATGATGGAAAACAAGACAAAAATAATTGTTGCTGTCTAATCAGATAGATAGATAGATAGATAGATAGATAGATAGATAGATAGATAGATAGATAGATAGATAGATAGATAGATAGATAGATAGATAGATAGATAGATAGACAGACAGACATCTCACTAGTTCACTTGACCAATGTGTTGTGTTTATATGATTATGATTTTGTTATGCAAATGTATATCACACAATGCATTTTTAATTTCATAACGAATATAAAAACAGCACCAATATGCATTGTATTCAATCTCTTGTTAGTTTCTTCTCCTTTGTACATGAAAATACAATTTGTCAAATCCAACACGTGTTATAGTCCTGCGCGAGAAACATTGTTCTATTTATATGACATTCTGACAGCTCGAATCATGATTTCGCTGAGAGTTATTGATGATTCCCCGTTATTTTACTGTCTTAAGTTAAATCTTTGTTCCTTTTTGAGACGGAGCTGAACAATGAGTCTGCCCGTGCCTGTTCCGTGTCCTAGTTGTGTTCCATCACACACTTATCCTCTTTCGTCCGTCCTTTCTGTGAATGAGACGGATTTGTGCTGAAGCGCGGTCTTATCTCGCGCGCGCAGCCGTCCCCTCATTTGCGCGCTGTCTGTCCACTCAGGCTGAACTCCTCAGTTAGACGAACAGATAGCCATCAGAGTACTGCCTCCCTTCATCAGAACAGCCTGAAATGAGCCCTTATCTCGTCTATCACAGCCGTCTTTTAATTAACGCTATCCAAAGCAACCGAGAGGGACAGAATGTAGGCTCTATCTCTGATGGAAGAAACTCTGAAGCAGCTGTTGCCAGATTTTGACAATTTGCAAAAGTGGAACATAAATATTACGAACGCATTAACCATGCCAAATCAATTTAAATAAATAAATAAATAAATAAATAAAAATCAGATATGTACCTATTATATTGTATTTCTTGAATTGCATTAATGCTGCTATATGAGGAATCACCACTTGAAAAAAATAAGGATTTATAATCATTAAAAAAATAGCCTTCATAATTTTTTGCTAAAAGTGTAATTTCTGTTACACTATTATTGGATTGTTAGATCCTAGGTTAAAAAAATTTCCACCTTATTTTTTCTTTGTACTTAAAAGATACATTTTCGATGCTGTCAGTAAAACTAATTTCTGGAAGTAAGTTTTACACGAAAATTTCATTTCAATATTTCTATTTCAAAATTTCGCGTGTTACTTGCCGTTTCTGCAACTAAATACTGAGAAAATCACCTGTAAAGTTGTCCAAATTAAGTTCTTAGCAATGCATATTACTAATCAAAAATAAATTTGACTTGTGGCAGGAAATTTACGAAATATCTTCATGAAACATGATCTATACTTAATATAATGAAATTTGGCAAAAAAGAGAAATAGATAATTTTGACCCATACAGTGTTTTTTTTTTTTTTTTTTTTTTTTTTTTTAACCAATGCTACAAGTATACCCCAGTTACTTAAGACTGGTTTTGTGCTCCAGGGTCACATATTTACAAAAAAAAAAAATTCTAAGTGAAAAAATGTTTCTTCACCTTTTTTTAGTGTGCATGTGCCTAAACACAGTTTTCCTGTGTGTTGCTCAGGTTCACATATGAAATCGCTCCTGTGTTTGTTCTGATGGAGCAGCTGACCCTCAAGAAGATGAGAGAGATCATTGGCTGGTCTAATGGTGATGGCGATGGACTCTTCTCACCAGGTAAACTGATCCATAACACCCGATAGATGTAGACCTAATATTAGCTACCATTAAAAACTTGATCCAAAAGACATAATAAATATAAAATACACTCATGAAAGAAACAAAAATGGTTCCCTAAAGAACCATTTTGTGAAAGATTCTTTAAAGAACCGGTGTTTTTCTTGGTGCCATAGAGCACCTTTTCTGGTACTACAAAGAACCCTTTTTAAAGGTTCTTCGAAGATCCACTGATGAATAGGTTCTTTATGGCTCCATTTCTTCCAGATCAATATACTTACATTTATCATACTATAGCAAAATTTTCTTTAATAGGATTGTTCATTAAGTAATAAAAAAAGAAAATCCACAAGTAATAAGAGGTTATTAGATGTATGATTAAAATGTTTATTGCATTCACAGTATACATCAATGCATACATCATACCTCAATACCGTGTTTATGTGTTTCATCGGGAAGTGCACAAGTACTAGAGGACTCAGACTTGACAGCAATGATTGATCATTTTTTAAAGTCACCAATCATTAGTTTCATGACCACTGTTAAGTCTAAGTACTCGATGATAACTTTAAATATTTCTCTTTTTCTGATTGGTTATGGCAGTATTTTGGGTGGTACGTGAGCTCCGACTAGTTAGTGTTAGGACAGCATGCCATTCAGACAAAATCAAAACCACCAGTACTTGAAATGAAAAATGACAAAGATGTGTAATACAGGGAATAAATGCATCCAATTAATCAATGAACCTAATGAACCCTTCTTTGCTGTAAAGAAACTTTCTGTGCAACAAAGAACCTGTTGTGCAATGGAAAGGTTCTTCATGGTTCTTCATCTTCCTTTTTTTAGTGTAATTAGGGGATTAGGAAATTACATATTATGTTGTTGAATGAACTATACCCCATAAAGCCTATTCTTTAACACATTTCATTTTGGTGCTGTAATGTGATGAATCTGTTCACAGGTGGTGCCATATCAAACATGTATAGTGTGATGGTTGCGAGGTACAAGTATTTCCCTGAAGTCAAAACCAAAGGCATGTCTGCAGCACCTCGACTCGTGCTTTTCACTTCTGAATATGTAAGTACTCACTTTCACTGCAGTTAAGCAGAGGATTTGTCTCCCTCTAGTGGTCATATGTTACACAGCCATGCATGTCTGCTGATTTGCAAAGACTGTCTAATATTACCTAATTTGATACTGAGCTAAAAAATATATTTGATGTTATATATCATAATTGATATTTATTTTCCAGCTTTGATGCAATTAACAAAATAGCAAAAGCAGTAAAAGTTTTTGGGGCGGTAAAAGGACTGTAATGTCAAATAACTACAAAATAAGCTGAATACGTTTTTTTTTTTTTTTTCATAAAATCTGCAAACTCACAGATTTATCAGAAAACATCTGGCTCATGTTTGCATTTTTTTTTTTTTTTTTTTTTTTTTTTTTTTTTTTTTTTTACAGAGTCATTATTCAATCAAAAAGGCAGGAGCAGTACTGGGATTTGGCAAAGAAAACGTAATTCTTCTGAAGACAGATGAGAGGTATCTTTTTTTTTTTTTAGCTATTAACCATTATGTTCTTTCAAAGCTCATGTTTTATTTGCTAGAGTCCCTCCCACTTGCACCTCATTGGCTGTCTTGTTTTAGGGGGCGTGTCATACCTGCTGACTTAGAGGCCAAGATCATTGATGTGAAACAGAAGGTAAGCAGATGCTCAGACTCACTGTTGCTAAGACAAGCGAGTGAAATATTTAACCTCAGTGCCTGAAGAGTTCAGTGGATCGATATGAAGCAGGAATTCTCAAGCTGATGGGTGATTTGACCTTAAAGTACTAAGCCTCTCTGTTAATTAAGTGGCACTGTGCTGTTTAGGCCATGTACTATCAACAGTGGATGTGATTTTAAATGTTTATTTTAGGGTTATGTGCCACTGTTTGTGAACGCAACGGCTGGTTCCACAGTATATGGAGCATTCGATCCCATCAATGACATTGCAGACATCTGTGAAAAGTACAACCTGTGGTTACATGTGGATGTAAGCTTGACTCAAACATATACATGCATTTCCAATGAGTGCTTTCAGAATTAGCTGAAATTGTAACTAGATCAATTTAATAAATTGGCTATTGAATAAATAAATTAAAACCTTAAATCAGTCGCTCAGTGGTGTTTGTATATCTCCAGGGTGCATGGGGCGGAGGACTGCTGATGTCCAGGAAACACAGACACAAGCTAAGCGGCATTGAGAGGTATGTAAAAATCACACCAGATGACTGTTTATTTGTGCAGTGTGCCCTGAAAACTCACATGTCTGTTTGTTGCAGAGCAAACTCAGTCACATGGAACCCTCATAAGATGATGGGTGTACCACTGCAGTGTTCAGCCATCCTGGTCAGAGAGAAGGTGAGACAGGAAACAGTCAGGATTTATTACACATCAGGGTCCCATTTACATCTGGCATTAACATTTGCCTTGGAAAAGCCTATATTTTAAAAATATAGGGAAAAAAGCCTGGAAATTAATATTTATATTCAGCAAGGACACATTAAATTGATCAAAAGTGACAGTATAAACGTTTAGAATTTTACAGAAAATTCCTATTTTAAATCATTGCTGTTCTTTTGAACTTTCTATTTATCAAAGAATAGTGAAAATCAGTTTCCACAAAATATTAAGTAGGATAACTGTTTTTAAATAATTAAATAATAATCAGAAATGTTTCTTGAGCAGGAAATCATCATATTAGAATGATTTCTGAAAATTTGTGACACTGCAAACTGGAGTAATGATGCTGAAAATTGAGCATTGCATCAAAGGAATAAATTATATTTTACAATATATTCAAATAGAAAACAATTTTATTTTTCTCAAATTGTAATAATATTTCACAATATTACTGTTTTTATTGTATAGAAAAAATGCAGCCTTGGTGAACAGAAGAGACTTCTTTCAAAAACATAAAAAACAGACCCCAAACCAGTGCACAGTTTAACTCTTTTTATTACCATTTTCTAAACTATAGCAAATAAACTGTGATAATGTGTGAAATGTTGAAGGTGTATGTGAATGTACTGTACATGATCAAGTCTACAAGAGTACAGTGTTTAAGCCTAAACGAAAAACTTGGATATGCAGTTACACACCTAACTTAATTTGGATAAGTTTGCTGAATGAATACATGTAGATCAAGGGAATTCAAATACATTTAGAGTTTAGGTATACAGGAGCTGTGTCTCTGTTGCAGGGCATTCTGCAGGGCTGCAACTCCTTGTGCGCTGGATACCTCTTCCAACCAGACAAACAGTACGATGTGACCTACGACACCGGCGACAAGGCCATCCAGTGTGGCAGACATGTAGACATCTTCAAATTCTGGCTCATGTGGAAGGCCAAGGTGGGTCACAACAGCTGCAGTTATGTAATGTCATGTCAAATTAATTTATAAAATGTTTTTTTTTTTTTATATTAGACACTGCTTCAAAACCAGCTGCACAGAAAATCATAATGATGTATCTTAATATCTTCATACCTTTATAGTTGCATTTAGCAGATTAGAGCTGGGCAATAATATAATTCATATATTGTGACAAACAAGCAAGCATGATTTTGCATATATAAATTAATAAATATATATATATACTGTATGTATGGAGTAAAATAAATAAATAAAATAAAACTTTATATAAAGATCTGGGTGATAATATAATCACATTTTGCAACAAAATAAAAAGAAATGAGGTTTGTGGGATTTGCTCTATACTATATGTTGCTTTATGTGAGTGTGCTGTATATATTCAAAAAAAGTTTGATATAATATTTGCATAATGGTTTACATTTTTGCAACAATATTAACAATCACACAGCCAGGTTTTGCTATACCGTTTATTTCTTTATTTCTTTATATATATATATATATATATATATATATATATATATATATATATATATATATATATCCTGAGTATACTGTTCAGTAGGTATGCAGGTAAAGTGGTATATATGTACTATATATATCCCAATTTTAAAATAAAGACGGTTATATGGCAATAGCAATGAGTAGGCCTAGTTTTTAGAGAAATACACATTTTGATTTTGACTGGGGAATTTTTATCTATGCAGGGCACAACTGGGTTTGAGCAGCACATTGACAGATGTCTAGAGATTTCTGAATATCTCTACAATAAAATCAAGAACCGTGTGGGATATGAAATGGTCTTTGAGGGGCAGGTTTGTATCTGGCACACACATATTTACATATAGATTGAAAGAACTGCTTACCTAACACTGAATGTAATGACTGTCTTTTGTTCTCTGCAGCCCCAGCACACAAATGTTTGCTTCTGGTATATTCCACCAAGTTTGCGTGGCATGCCAGATGGAGACGAACGAAGGGAGAAACTACACAGGGTGCTTCATCTTATTTCAATTATCAAAATATGAGACTAACAAGCACAAACTAGTAGTGATAGAAAATAATCTTTTGTTTTCTTCTTTTATCAAAAAGTCATGTAATTTCAGCAGATGAGGCTTCATTATGTCATACTTTATTTTATTTTTTTTTAATTCCAAGGATTCGGCGCTGTACTCTTAAAGATAAAGTTTCCAAAAGAGGGTTTTCCATAGAAGAACCATTTTGGGTTCACCAAAGAATCTTTAAACTCAAAACAAACTAAATTCTTAAAAGAATAATTCAAACAAAAATGTAAAATTTACTCAGCCATATTCAAGATGTAGAATTTGTTTCTTTGAACAGATTTGGAGAAATGTATCATTGCATCACTTGCTCATCAATGGATCCTCTACAGTGAATGGGTGCCGTCAAAATGAGAGTCCAAACACCTGATAAAAACATCACAATAACATCCCAGTCCATCAGATAACATCTTGTGAAGTTAAAATCTGCATGTTTGAAAGAAACAAATCCAGCACTGAGACATTGCTTCTGTCTAAAATACTAGCCCATAATCCATAATAACGCTTCCTCCATTAAAAAAGTACTTTTTTTTTTAATCAAGAGAGAAATATGTAGGTGTTTAAAGTTAAAATTAGACATTAATTAATAGACTGGGGTTGTGTGGATTGCTTGTGGATGTTTAATTAGCTGTTTGGACTCTCATTGTGACGGCACCCATTCACTGGAGGGGTTGCAGATGAAGAAACAAACTCATCCACATCTTGAATAGCCTGAAGGGTAAGGAAATCATTCAGATAATTTTAGCTTCAGATAATTTTTCATTTTGGGGTCAACTGTCCCTTTAAATTAACTTTTTTTTTTCTTTTTTTTTTTTGTGTGAAGAAAATTTTGGATGTTAAAGGTTCTTCATGAAACCATCGATTCCGAAACCTTTATTTTAAAAATTATTTATAGAATAGATAACACTTTCATGAAAACATTTGCAATTATTTGTAAAAAAAAATAAATAAAAATACACATCTTTTCTTTCAGTTTACACTGTTTTGAGTCAGCATGTGCTTCCAGTGTTTCAGCGCTCTGAAAGAACGAATCATTTTACGAAGAAATTAGTTCTCAGTTTCTCACATCACTGCAACCTGTGTCATAAATTACACCGACTCCCCTGCAGGTGGCGCCGAAGATCAAAGCAATGATGATGGAGTGCGGCACAACCATGGTAGGATACCAGCCACAAGGAGACAAGGTCAACTTCTTCCGAATGGTCGTCTCCAATCACGCCGCCACCAAGTCCGACATCGATTTCCTCATCGATGAGATCGAGAGGCTGGGTCACGACCTGTAAGAGCACTAACCAGGCTCAGGCATCTCCACAGGACGGTCGCACGGTCTACACGTTCAATGGATATGTTTCGACATTGTATTGTGGTCCAATATGTTCTCTCCTTTTTTTCTATGTCCTTAGATTTTTAACTTACAGATTATGAAGCCTGTATAGCTACACAGTCACCTTATAACAGTTTAAATCCATTGGGGTCAGGTGTAAAAGTCAGTGCTTGAGTTTGTAAATACAATATAAAGACAAGCAAAGACGTGCCACCCTTTTAATGAGGCTCGAACCCCTTTCTGTGTAGTATTGGGGTCTGTGTGTACACCAGTGGTTGATCTGTAGTTTAGTGTTGTGTTTCCCTAACTAACCTTGTAGTAGGTCGTGTAAAGTGTTTAATCAACACCTTTGTGAGGTGAAACATAAGCATTCAATTTTCAGTTTGAAGAATACTCATATAAATACAAAGACTTATTTATATTGTGAGTCAGCGGTGTTAAAGGTATTTCTCTCATTTGTAACAGTTCTTCATTTGTATTTTAAGACAAGTTATATATAATCAAACCGGTTTAGGGTCCTGAAGTGTACTTGTGAGCCAAAGACAGAACTAGTGTGTGGCGAGTGGGGCGGGGCCGAGAGGCGTGGGAACGAGGAGTGAGGCCAGGTGTAGTGATTGGAGATGAGCTACACCTGAGCCCCACCGCTATCGAGTCCCACGTAGGAGATGGAAGGATATAAAACTGGAGTGACGACCGTGAAGGACGAGAGAGGACCAGGCCTGGGACGTTATTTTATATCCTTCCATCTCCTACGTGGGACTCGATAGCGGTGGGGCTCAGGTGTAGCTCATCTCCAATCACTACACCTGGCCTCACTCCTCGTTCCCACGCCTCTCGGCCCCGCCCCACTCGCCACATAGTGCCATAAATTTTACAATATACTCAATATCCTTTGAAATAAGCAAGCATAAAAAAATAGTATAAATCTTAAGACATTCATGTAAATATGAATATATTATATATATATATATATATATATATATATATATATATATATATATATATATATATATATATATATATATATATATATATATATTTGTTGTTCAGGCCATTAACTCTGTGCAAACAGTGTGTTAGTGTTATAATGTTACCTGTTAATGCAATCCGATTTTCGGAAGGTTAGTTACCATATGTATATTACTGATTACTGATATTCAACTCAGGCAATTATAGCATCATATAAAATAAATGAATGAATAATAACAAGAGAGAGAGAGATAACAAAATAAATAACAAAATAAAACAATAAAAGCACAAACTTGGAAGGCTGGAAATGTCCTCAGGACGTTGGAAGATTGTGTTCATATTAAGATTTATAACAAGTTTATTGATATGCTGTATTTAGATTCAGCTTTTGTCTTCGGAACATGTTTATTTCATGTTCTCTGTTTGATCAAAGTGTTTTTGACAAATGCACAGTTATCTTTTTCCTCTTTTGCTGTAATTTTTGGCTGTATATGTTGAATGTGAGGAGGGCGATCTGGTCTCCCCGGAAAAGGCTGGCACTTTAAAATTGCAATCACATTATATGTAAACTGTTATAAATATGTGTACACGGCACAATTAAAGCTATTAAAGTATAAGAATGTTCGGTTAGTCGTCTTTTTAAAATGTAAAATCTTGCACCTTTTTTTTAAAGTATATAATAAACTTGCACTTCACACCCAGTTTGTTTGAGTTTTCTTTTATTTCATTCTTATTTTTAACCGGCTGCTCTTTGGCACTATGTATGTCATAAGACTGCATTTATTCAAAAATATTTCCTAATATACAAAAAAAGGCCAAGAAGTATATTTGATAAAATATATTTCAAAATATGTACCAATTTATTTTTGGCCATTTTTTGAAAATATATATTTTAAATCCAAATTTGCATTTATACTTAATGGACTAATGAAATAGTGAAGCTTCACCATTTTCAACACACACACACACACACACACATATATATATATATATGTTCAAAATACTGTACAAGGTACCTCTTTATCATTTATACTACGTTTGGATCAAAAGAAGTAAATGAAAAAATGATAGAGATAAAAAAAAAAGGTTCAGTTGTAAATTATTAGTAAGTTATAGTCTATTTAACATGACTCCTTTTATCACGTTTTTCTTTGTGGTCTATAGTTTCTTGCTTTCTGTATTATCTTTTACTTGCACATCACCAGAATAATGTTGCACACATTTGACTTCCTCCAGGAGGCGCTCTGCTGTTTGTTGAAGCCTAACTAAATTACATGGCAATATACGCCCCCTAATGGACAACATGAAACCCTAAATCTATGCAGAAGTTGACATTTTGTAAAATTTTAATAACACGTAATCAAGTCAGCAAGTACTCCCTGCCTTTATCCTCTATCCTTTTTTTATATATATATATATATTATTTGTAGTGGCATAGTATATGTAAAAACAATCAAACACAAAAAGAGAAGGGCACTGGGTGTCCCAAAAAAAGGTTCGAATCGGCTCGTGAATGAATCTTTCAGATAAGTTTGTGCACGAAGCGTTCAAACGACACATCAAATAGATCCGACTCGCATGAATGATTCACGAATTCGACATACCGTGTCTTCTAAAGTGTCGCATCCTATCGTTCACATGGATTACACGTATGAATTACAAATAAACTATCCTTGTTTGATTTATAACATGACCAGGGCCTTGCTGCAGTCTCACCTGTGCGCCACATAAGCACGAGCCCTCCTTCTTGCACTGCCACGTCATTCGCCGCCGTCGCGCGCATCCCTGGGAGACTCGACGCTTCTGTCCGCGAAACCGGTTGGTGGGAGAAGAAACGGATAATATTCTCACCGCGGACACGGAGCGGGTACCATGGGGGGATCACAGAGCGTGGAAATTCCAGGTGGTGGTTCGGAGGGCTATCACGTTCTCAGAGTGAGTGTGTTTTTAAAGATGCTTCCGCTCTATTGGTCTCTCCCTTTCACTCATGCGGTACATTGCGAGTCTCTTGCGGCGCACAGTTCAAATAGAGGCCGAGGATGTCAGTGCGGCCTAAATGCTAATGTGGCTAAATGAAAATCTCTGCTGTTAAATGTAAAGATCACGCATGGGAGTCTTCCATCATTTGACAAGCAAAGACTGATACCTTTTAAAACACACATCATAATTTATTGTACTGTACAAGGTTTTTTTTTGTTTTGTGTTTTTCCCCCCTAAAATTGTTATTGAAGAAGCTTAGTAACGTTACATGTCAAGACGCTTTACTATTCAAATGTTTATTATTTAAGCTCACACAACTCCGATTGACCCAAACTAATGCAGTTTACAATTTATACAAGGAAATATAATGTGTATAAACTGCATGCCATTTAAATATCTGGGAACGTAGATGCATGAATGCTTATTTTAAAGGTTGGCATCTCTGTCAAGTATCTGATAAAAAGTGAGATTTACTTGTTACAAAGTTTATTATTTCATGATCTATCCCAGTTTATACTTTTATATGCCAAGTTTGTTTTGCATGGTTAATTTTTTTTTCCTTGACAATTTTAATGTTTGTTTTAGCTCTTAATAGGTCATTTATTAAACTTTTTTGTTAAAAGGTCGTTCCTTTTTGAATGTTAAATGTGTTTTCTGTGTTTTGCAGGTGCAGGAGAATTCCCCAGGTCATAGAGCAGGTCTTGAACCATTCTTTGACTTCATTGTGTCCATCAACAACAGTAGACTGGTAGGTTTGTTGCCAAATACTTGAAATATGTGCTCTGCATTTAACACAACAGTGAACATGCACACGGATGCTTTAGAGCCTCTTAACAGTAAAACTGACAGTTCTGAGTCTAAAATATGATTGGATGAACCCCTTTTAAAGCAATTGTAAAAACTGATGAATGCACTCCTGGACCACACAAATACAGTTATATATATATGCTGTAGACGATGTTTGACAGTAGAAATGTATCAACCATAAATGTTGTTTTTGCTTTAATTCTTTTTCCCCCAAGAACAAGGATAATGACACGTTGAAAGACGTACTGAAGGCTAGTGTTGAAAAACCCGTGAAGATGCTGGTGTACAGCAGCAAAACCCTGGAGCTGCGGGAAGCCACCGTTACTCCCAGCAACATGTGGGGCGGTCAGGGTCTTCTGGGGGTCAGCATCCGCTTTTGCAGCTTTGAGGGAGCCAATGAAAACGTCTGGCATGTTTTGGTGAGTAAATTAAAGTGATGAATGCAGTCAGAGAACATGTCAGGCATGAGTTATTTACACTGCATATTTTGTAAGGGTGGGGTGGCTTTTTATGAAAAATATTATGTTTGCTTTGACCTCATTTTGATTAACAACTTTTGGTTAATTCGTCATATTTCAGCAAGGTGTTCAGCAAGAACGTGCTCTGGTAAAACAGACCGGTCGGTCGAGCTGTAAGATGGAATGCAAGCCTCACTTACTTTTTTTTCATGCATAATTTGCCTGTTTTGTAGGATGTGGAGCCAAATTCTCCAGCAGCATTAGCAGGTTTAAGACCACACACGGATTACATCATCGGAGCAGACACAGTCATGAACGAGGTACATTTCTCTCACACACATCTCAACTCTCAGACTTCTTGATCATTGTGTACTGATGTATGGAAGTGTCACAACTGCACTCTAGATTTCTTGTACATTTAGTTTTTTTGGTTTTGGATAAATCATTAAAATGAAAGAATGCAGCTCAAATATAGATTAAAATGATTTGATTGGCAAATAAATGCTAGTTCTTCAGACTCCATAGAAAAGAACAATTTAGCCATAAATAAGATGAGGAGACATTGTAATTTTTAGCAGTGCATTACATTATTATAATACCTTACAAATTATAAAAAAAAAAAAAAGGAAATAAGAAAAGAAAAGAAAGTAACTAATGGCGCTTTACCACTGCATGGTACGGCAAAGTACGGCTCACTTTTCGGGGCATTTCTATTGTGTACTGTACCTGGTACTATTACCAAAATGTGACATGTAAACCCTGCTGATCACTGGTTGGCCGGAGAGAATCATCACTACCTGCATCATTGAACTCAGATCAGCAAGCCAGCAAAGATTGAACGCAGATTTATTTGAATGAACATGACAGTTTCGAACGAGTGCACCTTTTTGCATACAACAAATTAATGTCTTTTTCGTGGTCTGTTGAGGAAGTACAGATGTTCTTCTCGTTGATCGCTGAGGAGCAGATCCAGAGAGAGCTTGATGGGACGACACAAAAGTAAAAATAAGCTTTGAATTATACAGCTATAGCATGGCCGCATACAGTGCAAACTGATTGTTTTGTAGTTTTACCAGTATTGTTATTGTTAACTAAAACTTAGTTTTAATTTAAAAAGACTAAGACTACTAAAACTTAACTAAAAATAAAGTTACATTGAAATATTTATTAAACTAATATAAAAGACAAAAGCACTAGAACTCTGCATTTCACCCCTTGGGCTGGGCTTTGGGCCAATTTTCACGTCATAGTTCAGATGCTAATTTACTAATAAACTAGTGTTTTTTGAGTCTGTGTTGCAAGGATGAAGTTGCCGATCCTGACTCGTCATCTTCTCATTAGACGCGCCTTTGGAGAGAAGTGCATCTTTATGTATTTTAATTATAATGAAAGAGTTTTTGTTTTTGATTTGTTTTATTTCATTAAGTAGTAATTTAAAGCTTTCTATAGATATATTTATCATGCTTGCGAGGCACGTATTCACTGAGTTTCGGTTCATTTTTGAACTCCTGTTAAAGACGAAATGGCAGAAAGCATGTTTTCTTTATTTTATAAAAGCACAACGTTTTGTTGATATTGTGAGTGCACACAAATAAAAGTAGACCCTTTGCCGTTACGGATGATTACTCTTACCTTTATGAGTAAAAATGACGGCGTATCTACTGAAACAAATGCAAGTGATCGTGCTGGAACCATGTCCTGCAAAGCATATCCATACAAACTATTGGATAAAGCACACATTTATCTAGGTTTAACGTTTGAACATTGTTGTATGCTTGAACTGTTTTATATCTATAGATTTTATTTTAGGCAAGTCGTGAGAATTTGAGAAGGCTAAATTAAACATACAGTAGGCTCACTGTCGCTGGCTGCTTGTCGTTACTTAAAAATAAAATTAAATATAAATAGATATGATAAACAATCATAATATATATATTTTTAATTAAATTGACTGCAATGCAATGAAATGTAATCACTTTGCTATTACATACTGAACTTAACTATTTGAATAGCTGAAACGGTAGTATAAGCTGTTTAGGGAAAAGGGAAAAAAAAGATGGGCTGGGTCGGGCTCAGGGCTAGGGCTTGAGATAGATTACATTATTTTAATGACAAATCAGCAGAATTTGCAGTGAACATCACAGAAAAATTTTAAGGGGTCATGAACTGGCTTTTTTATTATTTTATCTGAGGTCAACTTATAACATTTGCATAGTTTTATCATTCAAAAACATTAAATTCTGTAAGTAATAGGCCATTTTTAACCCTGGTTTTAAGGCTGACTTGAGACCACCTCTCTTTTTTTACGGGTGTGTTGCAATGACTTGGAAGTAAACACCCTCTACTATGATTGGATAACAGTTTTGCATAGTAAACACATTTTCTGTTTGGCGAACTACGTCCTTTGTAGTTGGGGCCTTCTGTGACTTTGGTTAGACATGTACACATATCGAGCGATCTCAAACAAAGCTATAGTGATACAGAACAAATATTTTTTACTAACATAAGTGTGCTGTGCCATTCCTGTCAGACTCAATATAGATGCACAGCATTGCCTTTTAATCTCAGTCTCTCTGCAAATCCAGCATCGACCTGTGTTTTGCTTACGAATGAAGCAAACAAATGCTTAATGTTTTTACTCGCATGAGCTGAAACTTAATTAAAAATAAAGTTCAACCATACATTCCTAATATTTAAATCTGAAGGAAGGTTATGCATCAACTCTGTTCTTCTTCCACAACCAGGCACTGCACAATATTTTGCAATCTTCAACGGCATTTTTATTGCTTGGTTCCTTGATCTGGTTTAGTGCCACTCATGTTATTTCCCTTCTATGTCGTGCACGAATCAGTGGGCGGAGCTACAGTATTAGGCATTGATATTCTTCTGTGGAGGCTGTGTTTAATCTATAAACACAATCCAGGATCTGCCATTTGCCGGGCCTGGTGTCAATAAAAGCTTTTATTTCAATAACAAGGACGTTTTCGGTTTTGAAACTTACAGGATATTCTCTTAGTACGATGACCTTAAATATCAAAAGCTCAAGTAAAAATGTTTTTCTAAATTCATGACCGTTTTAAGTTGCAAGGCATAAAAAAAAGAATTTTTAAATCATTATGTAAATATTTTAATGGCACAGCAGAACTAACCTGAAAAGGCAAATGACTGCTTCATCAACTGGCCCAAAACTCTCTGATTTTCCATTATGCTCTTTCTCCAGTCAGAGGACTTATTCTCATTGATAGAAACCCACGAGGGCAAAGGCCTGAAACTCTACGTCTACAACACTGACACGGACAACTGCAGAGAAGTGGTCATCACGCCCAACGGTGCCTGGGGTGGAGAGGGCAGGTGTGTGTGTGTGTGTGTGTGTGAAACTCTCTCGCTTTCTCTGCTTCCTGTCTCTGTACGTATGTCCAACATGATTATTCTTCTTTGTTCAGTCTTGGCTGTGGTATCGGCTACGGTTACCTGCACAGAATCCCTACTCGACCTTTCGAAGAAGGGAAGAGAATCAGCTTCCCTGGACACACCCCCAGTGAACCAGCCAGCCCACTGAAGGACGGCTTCACAGAGGTTAGTGTGTATTTCACATGGTGTATAATGATGTATTTGGTCAGACGATTGACTTCCATGTTGTCTTGTCTAGGTTCAGCTGTCTGCAGTAACTCCGCCCCCTGTGTCACAGCCTTTTCCCACTGGGCTTGAGGACAGTCTGTCCGGCCTGTCACTCAGCTCTGCCCCGTCCTCAATACCCAGTGAGCTCCACACAGGTGAACTGTTTCTGCTTTTATTTAGTACTTCAGATTTTTCATACATTGTGCATAATTCATGATATAATAAATGGTAATATAATTAGTGCAAAATTCATAATTTTTATTTCTGGCAGGTGTTCCTACAGTGCCCCTGCTGCCCACTCAGGTGACCCCGGGGCTGGGTCCCCTCCCCATTGTCAACCCCTCCACCACCGTACCAGGTAAAGAACATGTGCCCTTCTCTGTTTTTTGTTAAACTAGAAGAGATGTATCTCAGCAATTTCATGTGGCTAAATGATCTTGATTTTTGTGCCTTCAGGTTTGATGTCTTTACCGGGTGGCCTCCCTCCCCTGCCAAACTTGCCTAACCTCCCTAACCTTAATCTACCATTACCTCACCTGAGTGCTGTATCTTTAGCTGGAATCAGTGGGTTGCCTCCCACAACAGCAGGTACACACACCAAAACTAGTATAGCTTATTCTGACCACTTAGACAGGGAACGTACAGGGCCTTAAGTCTTAAATTTAGTTTGATTCAATTTCAGCTCATAAAAAGTATTAAATATCTTAATTGGTATAACAGTACTAATTGTAATTTTAAGAGGTCTAAAGTTTGGAGACTGAAAAGCAGTGATCGTGGTGCGATTATTTATTGAAGTTCAAAAGAAAATTAAGTACATTAACATGAGCACCGCACATTCAAAAGGAAAGTGCGACGCTGATGCATGTTCTACAAGCTTGCCGTTTCAGAGCCGTTTGCAATCATAACCATGTATTTATACCCTGCTTATGATCGACTGTTAATTATGACATGGTTTACTTAATGGTTTATATATTATGTTGTATATTATTGTAAGAACACACACTTTGGGCCCTATCATACACCCGACGCATTGCGACGCAAGTATGTTTGCTAGTTTCAGTCTGGCTCTTAAAGGGATTGGAAGATGAGACTTTGATTGGGTTTATTGCACGTTACGCCCCAAAAAAACACCCATTACTCATTAAGAGAATGGGGACAACCTGTTTAGACCATGCACCCGTGCGCACCAACCATTTTTCCGTCGTTAAAATAGCAAAAGTGGATTTGGACATGCCCTGAGTGCACCTGCGCCGTGCGCTTTACACTTTGCGTTTAGATCGTTAAAATAGGGCCCTTTATCTCCCTCATCTTTTTGAAGCAACTGGAATTACTAAAGCATAAACATAAAAATAAAAAAATAAGAGTCCTGTTGTATTTCGGGTTTGTTTATAATTGTTTTCTTTATAATATAAAAGTCCTGCATTAAGCTTTTTTTTTTCTAGGTTACACAAACTGTATCTGGCATTGAATTCAAAAACTTAATAACAAAATCTTGAATTGTAAACATTTAACTTTCTTAAAATAAAATAAACTGAAATATAACAAATATAACTTCTTTTTTCTCATCATTTTAAGTACAAGAATAACTAAAATTTTAAAACTATTCCGACATAATAAAAATAAAAAAAAAGTAAGAAATGACAAATGATGATATTGATTGAATATTAAGTTGGCAAATAAACCAATGAAATTACATATTAAATAAAACATATCTTAATTGTTTTAAACTTACAGTTCCCATTTTGCTAAAAAGCAGTATTGAGTCCTTTTTGTTTATTGTTTAATCAAGTAAAAGAATCTGAGATGCATGATTTATTTTGAGATCTGTTCTGAATAGACATAATGTATTAGTTGTATTTGTGCAAGTCCTAAAAAGATCTTAAAGTCTTAAATATGCACTAGCCTCAGTGAACAACCTGTTTCTGTCACTGAATTTCTGCTGAATATTGATTTGGTCTGTCTCTGCAGGTTTGCCTCCTCTTCCTCCTCTGAACCTGCCTGGCATCTCTCCTCTGCCCATGCACACCATTCTCCCTTCCACACTTCCCAGCATGCCCGGGGTGACGCTGCCATCTTCCCTGGCACCGTCTGACCACATCTTGCCCGTCTCCTTAGCATCCGTGCATACTCCAGCGCTCAAACTAGATGCCACGTCCAACCCTGCGGTCAAAGACATGACCTCAGAGATGCCTGTTGCCACCGAGACCCTCCTAAAGCAGACGAATGCGCAGACAGCCCCAGAGTCCTCCTAATGGTCCGAGCGGGGCCGGAGGGCGTCCCTCTGTACGTCTCTATTGTATTTATTCCAGTGTGCAAACACACACACACACACACACAGAGATAAACGTGGTTCTGAGAGACGCCAGCATCAGAGTAATGAGCGTGTGGATGGACGTCTAATATTAAAAAATACATTTAAACAAGAGACCATATGTGCGGTTTGTGTGCTCTTCAGAATCTGTTCCGACTCGTGCTTTTTCTTTCTGTATATCCTGTAATCAACTTTAAAATCTTAGTATAGCATTCCATATATGACCAATTGCTATGTGATTTTACAATTTAATGTCTGACTTTATTTCCCTCTCATTCTTTGCACCGTTTCGAATGCTTTGATTTCTTCAAACTCTTCTTCTCATGGTCAGACTGGGCTCTGGGCCTCTGTTTCTCTCTCGCGTGTGCACACACACTCTCTGTATGATGGCTCTGCTGTCATGATGAACGGAAACACAGTTATAAATGTGCTGCAGGGCTGAATGTGTGCTTGTGCAGTTTGAAGATTGTCAAGGAATCTCGTATTCAAACATACACAAGCAATAAACTAACCATTTTACACTAGGACTGTGTGTCTTTTTAATCTAATGTAGTAATTCATGAGTATATTTTTTATGTATCTTGTTGCAATTCCTTGCTTTTAAATGCCAAGTGATAAGGGGTTTTCGATAGTAACGGTTCATATTAAGACAGCAGGTTGGTGTACTGTTAGAAGATTGTCACACGATAAACCCATCAGGATGATCAGGAGGCTGATGTAAAGCAGCAGACATTTAGGTCATATCAGAATCAAGTGTTCTAGTAAGCAGTAGAACATATAGAAAAGTAAAATGGAATAGCAAATAGAATCACAGTTCTGTGTTTCTCAGGCTCGAAGGCGAAGATATTTCTATATAAGGTTATTCTTTATAAAACTTAATTTACAGAAACTAGAAGTTTCAATATATAATAATAAAATCATTAAAATTCTATAATTCTGGATCTTTCAAAAACATGTTCTTCAGAGAATTTACATTATCTCCAGTCGTTCACAGGATTATGGGTTTTTAAAATAGGTTTTTATTCACAAATGCCAATTAGTTTTTCCAAGTTATGTAAAGCTAGAATATTAGGTAGAACTGTATATTCATTATAAAAATTTTCATGACCTTTTCAGGTCTGGAAATCACACTTTAAAAAATATAAAACGAGCATTTAAAGGCCATTAGGAATTGCAGTTTAACATATATCGAATTATATCATACATTTTAAAAGATATATACACAATTAATTTAAGCCATGGGCATTTCTATAGTGAACATTTGTCTATTTGTGCTCAGCTTTAAAATATTTCATTAATTTTTATTTTTTTTGCTCCATTCTATATCTTTTAAACATAATTGTTTTGTCCCTGAGAGCAGACAATAAGAACAGCTCTAATATCACAAGAAACTGTCCAAAAAATAAGGGTAAGAAAGCACGTAGCCAAATATTTTCAAAAATGTTTATTTCTCTTTTGGCTACATTCTCTACAATCGCAGCAGCACTTGGAGACAGATCACCATATATTGAGCTGAAAACTGCTTCTGGGGTTGAAAGAGTATTTAGAGAGAGGAAACAACAAAAGCTGAGGTCGTCCCCAGACTCTGGAAGCTTTGAGCGTTTGATCTCGGTCCGGTCCGGTCCATGTCATTCAGAGATGCTGACCGGGACCACAGAGGGTTGCTAAGCAACATGACAGCACTGGGTCTGGGCATAAAGGGGTTAATAATCAAGGGCGGGGTCCGGCCCACCTTCCGCCTATTCTGTCAATCATTACTCACATCACACACACACCTCATTCACAACCACAATGGAGGTTTATTCATGCAGTTTTTTTTTGTTACTGGTAAATCAAATGTATATTTGGTCTGATTCTTAATCGGAGTAAATCATGAAACTATAAACCACGTCAGGGTGCAGCGAGGTGATGATGCTGCATCAGACATTAAGTGTTACAAACCGAGAAAGCACAGTCATTCACTCGTCTGTGTGTTTGAGAGAAGCTATAGGAGGAATATTCTATTGAGATGATTTTACTGTTTCTACTCCTACATGCAGGACAAACAGGTGAATCTCATCAAACTGGTCAACAACATGTCCAGGTCATTTTCCACTCCAAAATTGAAAGAAAAAAAAAATCCTAATTTATCTGTGTGACAAAATTTATGACAACTCACTATAATACACTGTATATACACATTCATGTATATGCAGAGTATTTGTTACATTGCCTTTAATTTATGCTGATGTAAATAAAAATAACTTACTACACTTTTTCCAGTTCCCTCACTCGAGCATATATATGCATGTATGTGTATATCTATCTATCCATCTATACATATAGAAACAGACACACCCTTATAAGGAGATATATATATATATATATATATATATATATATATATATATATATATATATATATATATATATATATATATATATATATATATATATATATATATATATACACATACACACACATAACTGTGTGCGTGTGTATAAATATATATGTACACAAACAAATATGCTGGTTTAATTATATATATAAATTTGTTAACAGTAAAATAGTCAAGGTTATAATTGTTAGGTCAAAATACTAAATATTTTAATTGCAGGTAACTGTAATAAAGATATATAGATATAGACACACACACACACACACAAACTTCAAATATATAAAAGTTAAATACATAATTATTATGAAACAATAGAAAAATACACACATAGAGATATCTATCTATCTCTCTTTCTCTCTAAATATCTATATCCCTTGCCTGGACCCTTCCTCCCTTCCTCCACGAACCCCGCAGCACAACGAGGACACCAGATCCTCTGTTTATTTTGGACACTCTCCCCCTTTGGCCACATTTGTCCCAGGTTTTATTTTATTTTCTGTTAATAAAAGCCTCTCCGATGACTGATGCCAAGCCCACTGTGTATAGTGTGTGTATATATATATATATATATATATATATATATATATATATATATATAAAGAGAGATAGCCTTTAACTATCATGAAAACTGACAAAATCTTAAAAAAAAAAACTACTTTTCTCCTTTGGTTTGGGGGTGAAATGTGACCTGAACATTTTTGATGAGATTCACCTATCTACGTTTTGCAAATATTAAACCCATTTAAACAAACTGACACTTTTCATAAATGTTACTTTGAAGTAAAATAGACAGCATTTTTGTAACACACACACACACACACATCTTGCAATCTGTGCCCAACACATGTATGTTATGATCAGCCAACATGTAACGCTGTGGCATAAAACATCCATTCGCAGGCGCACACACACACACACACACACACACACTCTCTCTCTCTCTCACAGACACCGCTGTGTCACATTAAAACACTCGCTCTTCTATTTCCAATCATCCTACAATTAATTGTCTCTAAATTTCACACTTACACAAAACAAAACACCCCGTTACAGAGGCGTAGCTCAGGGAGGATATCAACAAGAAGCTAAATGTTAGCGTGACCCTCCCAAATCTACTCCACAAAATGCCTTGGGTAAAAAACAAATATCCATTTTCAAATGGTTCTAGCTCTGACTGACATCTGGATCCACACAGGAAATGACATCAGCCATTCCCTGCCCCAATATCAATGGCAGTCACTATGACCAATGTGGGCGTGTCCTACAGCCTGTAAGCTGACAGTTATAGCCCCTCCCCCTTTCCGGTCCACCCCGAGGTGACGAAGGGAGGGAACTCGCCATCAGAACCATCAATCATGATTGATCAGCCAATCAGTAGGAGATGATTCCTGAAGAGGCGGAGCTTGCGAGTGTGGCCTGCAAGTTCCCCGATGAATTGGATCGTCTCATGTGAGGAAGAAGGTACGAGTCGCTGCCTAACTGGTGGACATCAAAGCGATCCTCCTTCCTGTAAGCCAGACAGCGGCGGATAAACGCCTGCGGAGGACAAGAAAGAGACTCAGACTGTCGTTTCCACACATACAAGCTCACCTCGCGTAACTCAAACTGACCTTGGCCTCGTTGCTCGCCACAGGTTTGGCAGGAAACTGCACCTCAGTGGCTTTCAGGATGGTGTTCTCTTGAAGGATGTCTTGCTGGGATTGATTATGGCCAAATGGCTACAGAACAACAAAAGATTCAATGCAGCGTCATCCTAAAAGTAGGTAAAGAGACTCCATAAACGGTTTTGAAATGATGCGCCTTACCTTTCGTCCATATAGACACTGGAAGAAAATAACACCCACAGACCACACGTCTACTTTATTAGAGATCTTTGGAGGTTCTTTACCAACGACAAAACACTCTGGTGGCAAATACCTAAAACATCAGAGCATTTGGTCTTCATTAGAACATTTATCCCTGTAAAGCCCAACATAGACGTTTTTGAAGCAGTCATATGGACTACATTTATGCTGTTATTTTGTCCTTTAAGATTTTTGTAATTCGCTTTAGATAAAAGCTTCTGCTAAATCACTGAATGTAAATGTAGGTAATGTTTTGTAGTGCACTGAACTGACCAGTAGGTTCCTGCTCCCTGCGATGTCAGGTCCATCCCGTCCACTCCGTAGCTGTCGTCATCCATGATCTTAGACAGGCCAAAGTCTGTGATCTTTATCTCCCCACATGCCGTTCCATCCACCAACAGGATATTTCCTGAGCAACCAAAAACACACTTCCTATCCAGTCTGCATGACAAATAACCACCAACCATCTTTAAACATTTTTCTGGCACCAATTCAACGAACTACATGAATTGCATTAATCTGTGAGGCCCTCAGGCTATACAAGACATAGACAAGTTTGTTTGCTCATGGGAACAGATGTGGAAAAATTTAGCATTACATTACTTACTCACCAATGAGTGAATGGGTGCCGTCAGAATGAAAGTCCACACATCTGATAAAAAACACCACAAAAATCCACGCCAATCCAGTTTAAAAGCTGATGTTTTTTGAAGCGAAAAGCTACGTATTTGTCAGAAACTTCAAATGGTTGCTTCTCACCAAAATAGGAGTCCATCATCCATAATATTGCTTTCTCCATCTCCTGTTGTCTCTCCACACACACTTTCGTTTAGAGCTGTCTGCAGTTGATCTGTGCAGATTTCTTTCCTTTTTTTTTTTTTTTTTTCATTGGAGGAAGCGTTATTATAGACGATTTAAAGTTAAAAACATCTTAAAGCTGGATTTGTTTCTTACAAACATGAAGCTTTGTGTGGATTATTGTGATGTTTTTTTCAGCAGTTTTGGACTCTCATTTTGACGGCACCCATCCACTGCAGAACATCCATTGATGAGCAAGTGATGCAATGCTACATTTCTCCAAACCTGTTCCCTTGAGGAAACAAACTCGTCTACATCTGGCCTATTTTTGGGGGAACTATTTCTTTATGGTGTGTGTTGCGTTCACCTGGTTTCAGGTCGTAGTGGATGATGGGTGGTTTGATCTCATTGAGGTATCGCAGGGCGTTGACTATCTGCATGACGATGGAGCGAGCCTCTTTCTCAGACATCAGCTTGTGCTGCTTCAGATAGAAATCGAGATCATTCCCCTCGCAGAACTCGAGAACAGTGCAGAATCTAGAACAGAAACACACAAAGTCAATATCTGAATAGCTGGAAAAACTAGAACTGGTTTAGCAGAACAAGTGACAGAGACTTACGTGTCAGTGTCCAGGGAAAAGTAGTCGTAGAGTTTGACTATTCTGGGATGGTCCAGTTGCTTGTGGATTCTATATTCTCTACAGGCATGTCTAGAGCATACAAAACAACAAATGAGCAAAGAAAGAGAGAGAGAGAGAGAAAGGGCAAAAGAGATGGCCAACATACTTGTGGTAGTTTTCTTTCTTCTCCTCTCTCCAGTTCTTGTTGAGCTGGTGGATCTTCACAGCAGCATATCGCTGCTCAAACAGGTCAAATGCCTTCACACAATAACATAAAACAGGTTAAACAAGCCACTAAATAAGCTCCCTGAAACATTATCTAAGGTTAATAGTTAATATCTATCGCTGTCTGTAAACATTTTGTAAGATGTCAATTCTTATATCACTATAAAACAGATTTTATATTACATTTAAAAAATGTGTCTTTAATGATATGGCATTCGATGTTTGATAAGAGCAGCATTGAGCCATGCAAGGCTGAGTGTTATTTTACCATGGTTAAATATGTAATCTGTTTTCCCCTGAACACACATTCTTGGCCTTACTGGGAATAATTCAAAGAAATATGAATTTTATAATAAAGGAAAAAAAAAGTTTTACCAAAATATTATAATTTGCTCCACCTCTCAAATAACTGTATGCAATAAAGTTTTTATAAAATCAAGTTCTGTTCTACACGTCAAGTCACTTTTATTCATATGGCACTTTATACAATACATTTTTACAGTGTTAAAGTCCACTTTCACTGGATATTTACAGAAGAGTAAAGAGGGGTTTTGAAAATGTTTCATGTTGATTTTAATACACATTAACATTCACAAGTGAGGGGTCTTTCTATGACTCCCAATTCACAAAATGATATTTATTGTTTTTGAAAAGTCTCCTACACTCACCAAGACTGTAAATAATATATAACAATATTGTGCAATTGTGTATTTTATATATAAAATACAGTGTAATATATTTGTAGGGATATTCGTTTTAACCGGTTAACCGTTAACTGACCGTTAAGAATTTTGACCAATTTATACAATCAGTTAAACCATTTAAAAAGCAATTTATTTATTTTCAGTAATTTATCAAATATATATAAAAGTTTGGTGCATTGTTAAAATAGGCTACACGTATTAAAAAATATATTTCGTGTTGTTGTGTTGCCTATTAATAAGTCGCATTTTATTATTTCTTTCAGAAATAGGCCTAATACTGATGCAACATGTTTAATCAGCTGTAAGTCTCCATCACCTGCGCGCTCACATGGAGCAGCATTATCCGCCTAAAACAAAATGTTTTGCATAACATCACGGCAGTACAGTGATAACATTTAACAGCACAGATTTTATTACATATTTAAACTGAGCAGTGTATTTTTTCAGTTTTTTTCTTACATGTTTGTTTGACTGTATTTTATTATGATAATGAACAGGCTGCATTGTCAAAGTAGGATAACGTAACTTGATTTTTTCCCTTCTAAAAGTGGGGGCAATTTCTGCTTTAAGCCATAAAGAGCCTGATCAGAAATGTAAATGGGTTGCCTTTATTTTTGTACATTCACAATAAAAACAAACCTTTGCGCGGGAAATAAGCCTAAAGAAAAATAGGATGCCGCTTCCTGCCATCCGTTTCCTCCACGCAGCACAAAAATGAACCAAAACTCTGTGTTTTTCGTTCAATTTCGTAACTTATTATTCAAGTAAAAATATATTTGCTGCAGGTGCATGATGTGATAAGAAAACCATGTGAATCCTCAATTTGAACATGTGAAATGAATCCCCAGGAAACAAATGTTAGTGTTTTTGAAGGGTCACAGACACTTATCCTTTCTAAATTAATTCAACTAATTTATAATAATCTTATCCGTTAATAATCGGTTATTAATAATCGAGCGTCGGTTGTCGTTTAGGAAAAATAACCGAAATTAACATCCCTATTATAAAATTTTCTATTGTAATTTGGTTTAAAAAGTAATTTATTCCTGTGACCAAAGCTGTATTTTCAGCATCATTCCTCCAGTCTTCAGTGTCAAATGATCCTTCAGAAATCATTCTAATATGATTTTTTATTATTGTCAATGTTGAAAACAGCTGTGCAGTTTTATATTTTTGTGGAAAAGCATTTATTTGAAATATTTTCACTGTCCTTTTTTAATCAATTTAATGCATCCTTGCTGAATAAAACAGTCTTTAGACACCAAACTTTTGAACAATAGTGAATACGTTGAACAGGCAAGAACATGAACTGTCCTCAAGTCTGTGAGTGCATCTAATGACAAAACAAAAAACCCATTTACCTTATAAACTTCACTGAAACCTCCTCTTCCTAGCAAGTGTAAGAGAAGATACCTTTCATTAAGGGTTGGATGGTCTTTAAACCTACAAACAGAGTGAGAATAGAGCAATAAAATATACTATACCAAGAAATATGAATGCGGTTTAAGAATTTCACAAGACCTCCACAAACCATATTGAAGATTTAAATATTTAAATAAAACAAGAAGTGGGCGTGGCTTACTGAGAGCTGTCCTCATTGTTGATTCTTTTAAGTTCTCGAATGTGCAGATTCCTCACGCGCTCCAACCGCTCCAGCTCCGCCTGGATCTCTGCCTCCTCCTGAACACACACACACACACACACACACGTGAGCACATACTAACATACTCATGTATGAACAGCAGATTCCACTCGAAGGACAAAAAAAAGACCATTTCTGCACGACTGCTTATGCATGAAGTACTAATGCTCCACCTCAATGCCTTTTACCCATCTAACCTGAGAGTGTGTGGATTGTGTGTTTTTATAAAGAGACTAACCTTTTTGAGATGCCCCAGTCTCAGTTTGAAGATTTCTTCCTGCTCGTGATATTCTGCCACAGTCAGCCTGCAGATTCAACACAGAAGCATTTCTGGGCCATTTTTGAAGACAATATTGCAGAAAACACTTCAAATGTATTAAAATCACAGCCTTCTGGTGTTCTATAGATCACACGTGCTTATATAATGATGTTAAAATGATGAATTGTGCAGCCCTGGTCTACATTAATCCTAACCGTCTTATTTTAATACCACTAGAAGTCAAAAGGAAGTCTCCATGTGGTGTGTGTGTGTGTGTGTTAATGTCTCACAGTGTAGGCAGGCTGGGTTTGAGGAAGGGGTCGTTGTCGGCTCCATTGACGACTTTGGTCTTTCTCTGTTTGGACTCATTGGGGGTCGGGCTCTGGGAGGAGGGTGTGCTGGGAGGTTTGCGCTTCGCTAGAAGTTTCCTCTGCCTTTCGATCTCTTCCCTCTGCTGGTTTATCCACTCCTGCTGCCTATCAGCACAGAAAAAAAAATATGCAAATGCAGAATAAAAAGGACCCTATTATTATTTATAATGAAAGTGATTAACATTGTATTTTTACATATGTTACAAAGTTTTTTCTGCAATGCCTACATTTTAAAAAAAGAAACTTATTTTATTTTAGCAGAATTATTAAAACATATGATTTAAACATTTTCTTAAACATCTTAAAACTGAAATTAAAATTATTGAAACCTGTGCCTAAAAATTTTAATGGAACCTTAAAAATAAAGAATAATATAATATTATAAATAGATTAATTCAAATTATAATGATATTACATCTGATGGTGTTCGTGACGAGGTTAATACAAAAAATTATGCATTTAATTAATTAGATTCCAACAGCACCCCATCTGGATTTTATTTATGGATTTATTTATAGACTAATTGTGATGTCAAATTCTGTAAATTAGGAATAGGGATGAGGTCAGTGCATTAGCTTTTATGCTTCATGTCACCTTGCATCAGCAGCACCAGGGTTAACTATACTAAAACCATAAAAAATCCTATTATTTTTTTTGAGCTAGTTTCCAAGGCAATATTTCGTTTAACTGATATACGAAAATAAAACTGAAAAATGTAATTGTTAAAATATAAACTATTCAAATGAAAATGGAAAACATACATAATGCAAAAAAACTAATGCAAAATAGTAATAAAAATATAAGAGTATCTCAGTGATGCTAAAATGACCCTGAGCAGAACACTGGCATCCTGGGCAAGTATTGAATCTTGCACGACGGTTAATCTTCGCACTTTTTCCAGCACTGGACAGGAGCAGCTTTAGTGTGTGTCTGTGTGAGACTCTCACTTGACCAGGTTCTGGAAGGCATATCCGTCTGTCCACTGTTCGGTGTAGGACGCCCCGTGCCGGACCGTGGTGAAATGCCCCAGACGCAGCCGGTCCTGCATGCTCTTCTCACGGCAGGACTGCTTCTCTTGAGTGCTCTAGTGAGACGAGAACACACTCGAGAGTCACTCGACCTCCCCGACACATGAGAAACAAGCAGCTGCCAGCACATCAAACACAGCTCACCTTCTCAATGAGCAGCTTTTTACTCATCGTAGTGCATTTGTTCAGACGCTCCTTGAAACGTTCCAGCAGCTTCTGCTGCTCATCTATCTGTCTGCGGAGGTCACAGTTCGCCTGGGGAGAAAACATTAAAACCACTCAACCTCTGAATGGAAAATGCCACAAAGAAAAAAAAAAAAACCTCAAGGACAGGTGACACTCACCCTGAGTAGATCATCTATTCTGCCCTCCTTCTTCTCAAGATCAAGATTCTTATTGCTCTCAAGTACAGCCAGTTTCAACAGTGTCAAATCCGTCTGAAAGCAGAGAAGTGTGCAGTGCAAATATTGTACAGCTAACAGTTCCAGAGCATGCAGTGCATGTGTTTGAGAGCGACCTGATGCAAGCCTCACCTGGACACTTCTGCTGCTCAGCAGTTTCGGGTTCATCATGGGATCCATGAAACACAAGCTTGTGGGTGAGGAGCTGTTCTGCCTGACCTGAAGAGGGAAAAAAAGTCAACATCACTGGATCTTCACATGTCAAATCTGAAAGATGAGCACTTACGATAGAGCCGGGTGCAGAGTGAGAGTTCTGTGGCGAGCGCAGGACCGGAGGAAGCCCCCTGACTGGACTGGATCCGTTTCCTCCCTGGAACTTCAGCAAGGAGAACATTACATACAGACACCACATTACATACTGACAGGATGTGATGTCATCTCAGTGTTACTACCAACGCTCGAGCGATTTCACAACTCTACTAAAGCGAGGGAGCGGGCAGCCTTTAGAAGATGAAAAAGCAGTTTTACTCTGACACCTGACTGACATTTAATACAGAGCTGAGTTCACACAGAGTCATCCAAACAAAGCTTTACTTACATCAAAATAATCGCTGATCTTGGGCCCTCGGCCGGAAGACTTTCCTGAGAGGTTTGGAAAAAAATATATTAAAAACATGGGATGCTGAACATTAAGCGCTGTATTTCCCAATAAACATCAAGCACAACATTCTCAAACTCGAAAGTTGCCAGGTTTGTTCACAAATTTCTTCAAACCAGTCATGCATATGAAGAAATACTTCATTCATACACACAGGAAGTTAGCATTACCCTGGCTGATCTCTGACTGGTTGTCAACCTTCCTCTTTCTTCCTCTGGATGACTCGGAGTGCTTCTTCTCTGGAGTCTTGGGAAAACAGGAAAAGACGTTACTATTCAATCAATACTTCTGTTCACTAAATCAATACAATCAATTTCAATGCTTTAGGAGCTTCACCAATAAGGCTTTCAGACAGCCTTTCTGCATTTGTACAAACTGCACACATCATTTCCCAAACCCATGTGGCATTTTATTAATATCTTGGGTGCTCTTTTAAAAGTAATGAAAGTGAATATGGAAAAGCGCTGTCAAACTCTAAAATGACAACAACAAAAAAAAAGCGACTGATTGCAGTTTTCCCCTGAGAAGACATGGAATAGAGCACTGCAGAAGGGAGATGATGAAATATTAGTTATTTACTGCAGCTTCTGAATTATGGCACGTCACATTTGACATCAACAACATTATCACATAACTGTATTCCTATATAACTCCTATGGACCAGTTTAATGGTTCTTATTGGTCATTTCCATTCACTTTCATCATACAGAAAGTGAGATATTTTTCAAAAATGCACCTTTTGTGTCCCGTGGAAGAAAAAATGGATTTGGAACATTATTATGTTATTCCTATTCAAATAAGATAATAAAAGAGATTGAAATGTCAAACTCACTGAATATGCAGGTGATCCTCCTTTCTTTATGTCAGAGTTCTTTAAGGGAATAAAAAAGTACACATGGATGAACTGTTGAAACAGATCTGTTCAATAAATAATAAAGCTGAAATGAGTATGCATGAGTATAAAGTTCACCTCAGACTCCTTGTCACTAGATGACCCCAGGCTGCCAAAACTGTGACTGGAACATTCGTTATTGTTCAACCCCTAAAAAAAAGAAAGACCACAGCAGGTTTGGTGCAGGTCATGACGATGACAGACGGCCTGTGTACACCTGGTATTAGGATGCCATTTCGTCTAGCAGATCACAGATGGACAACGCTAAATACAACATTTTGAGCACGTCTGCTTTTGAACACTTCCAGAAGTAGTTGAAAACCCATTGGACCGGACTGCGCTCACAGATGTGGCCGAAAGTGATTGAAAAGCCAAGAAAGCCCAAATACTCGCAGCTGAGTGAGCTAATTTCGAAAACAGTACGATGTTCATTACCTATCCATTTATCAGTGGTGTAGTTTTGTATGTGCATGTTTTGTATGTGTATGTGTCAACAATAAAAATGTATTAATTCAATATATAAATTAAATCTCATCAAAAGCATCGCCTTGAGCATATGAAGATGCACATGTGTGTGTTTGGATTACTTTAGGTCCTCCGCTCGCGCTCCCCGTGCTTCCTCCTGTATTTCCACTAACTGCTCCGATGAAACGTGCCTCCAAAAGCTCCTGCCGCCGTCTATCCAGAGAATGCAGTTCATCCATACCTACAAACACACACAGGATCACACGTCAATCCCAACATGTTCACACACACATGTACACAGCGCTGAGGTTCGGGAGGGGTGTGATCACACTGACGCATCCTCCTGGAATCTGACGAGACCATCCAGTCATTGTTTTCCGATCCTATGCCACCCTAAAAGAGCCAGAAGATCACCTACTCATATTACTGGTTTAAAGGCAAAGGACTTAGAAAAGGTTTACAGCTACAGAACTACACTCACATCAGACTCAAAAGTTTATTTATATTAATCTTCTTCGAAATAGCCAGACTGTGACAACGATAGGTTTAAAATAAGATGTGCACCATGCTTCACATCTGACCATCCACAATATTGCTCTTCTAGCCATTTTCATATATTTTTTTTTTTTACGGCAAACTTCAACAGAGTTTCCTGCTGATGGAGTCAGGACTACAAACAGGAAGTACTTCTAGACATTTCCTGCTCATTATCAGCTGATGCCAGTGTCAGCGTGGTTCCATCACCTTATTTTCGTCTCAGTAAATAATAAATGACACAATCTCCCATTTATAAAATTAATGATTTAAATAAATACAATGTGCATTTCCCCAATTTTACTGATTATACTTGGTTATATAGACTACCATACATACAGTTAGACCTTCCTATTTACTGAATAAATAATAAAAGTGACAACAAAGACATTTATAATGCTACAAAAGATTCCTACTTCAAATAAACGCTGTTCTTTTGAACTTTTTATTCATCAAAGAATCTTGAAAACCAATGTATCATGGTTTCCACAAAAGTATGAGGCTTTGTTTTCAACATAGATTAAAATCAGAAATGTTTCTCAAACAGAAAGTCAGTATATTAGAGTGATTTCTGAAGAATCATGGGACACTGAAGACTGGAGTCACGATGCTGAAAATTCTGCTTTACATCACAGGAATAAATTACATTTTAAAATACATTCAAATAGAAAACACTTATTTTAAACTGTAATAATATTTCACAATATTACTGATTTTACTGTATTTTTTTATCCAATAAATGCAGCCTTGTTGAGCAGAACAAACCCCAAACTTTACAATGGTTCAACAGCCTGCTAAGAACGCGGAGTAAATAATATAAGAAAGATGTTTTTGGTTGAACTATTCCTTCCATGTTTGACATGATATGGCAGCAGATGCCTGAAGACAGAATTCATCATCATCATCATCGAAGCAGCAGCCAAATGGCCCCCGTTTCTTCAGCACTTCATGAGACTAATACAGTATCAGCAGCCGATAAGAACAACCTGCTAATAACAGCATGAATCATCACAAAACCTGTCTAAAGGAATCGTCTGGTCTTCAAACCCCTTTACAATGACTAGACAAAACAGCTCAGCTTCATAAACACCGGCGCAGTGGATGCATCCGACACAACTACCATGATAAGACTCGTGCCAGAAAGAGCTCCAAGCCAAAGAGATCCCAAGATGGTGGATGGGTGGAAAATTATGAAGGTCAATGGGGCAGGAAGAGCACAGCTGCCCAGATAAGGGACACAGATGATAAATCAGACCACTGGGAATGAGCATACACAAACCTAAGGCCACGTCTGCTTCGGCAAACAACCCGAGCACCAAAGAAAGCAGTGCCTGGCTAAATGAGACACCTCCCAAACTGTGCTGATGAGTGAAAGCCAATGGCCAGGAAACACACAAGCCACATCCTAGTTTGTGCACTGATGCACAGGTGAGCCATCAAGAGATCCCAAAATAGTAAATAATAATTACTATTAAATAATACAGTAGTTGACAAAAACATACACTTTTAAATTATTATATTTCCTTGTAGGATCTTGTGCATTATTTACAGTTACTTTTATATGTGACTTTGATTTATTCTAACAAATATAAGCCAAAATTGGCTTCAAAATGAATCAGAATGAAATGAAAAAAAATGAATAAATCAATTCCTGTGGTAAATATTAATGCAAAAACAATTAGTAAATATTGTGAAATAGTACAACAACTTAAAATACCTGTTTTCAACTTGAATGTATTTTAAATGTAATTCTTCTTCTTTGATCAAAGCTGTATTTTCAGCATCATTACTCCAGTTTTCAGTGTCACATGATCTACAAGAATGATTCCAATATGTTGATTTGTTGTTTGAGGTAATTATTATTATTATCAATGTTGAAAACAGTTGTGCTGCTTTCAAGGAATTACAACCAAAGATGAAATGAAAACACAATGCATGTGCATTCCTCTGGATGTAAACAAGGTGCAATTCATGTTTGCAAATGCAAAGAAAGGACAAGCAGGTAAAAAAATGAAAGGCAAGGTATGCGATTACATGGCTGAGAACTTATTCTTGGACATGAGAATCTGAGTAATGCATTAACACATATGATATTACACTCATCAGTTCACATACAGTACGCATGTTTACAGACCAGCCTGAGTCTCTGGTGGACGTGATAAAACACCTCTCCAGCACAGAAGAAAAATAAACAACACCAACTCATGTTTACTGGCGTGTCCAAATTCAACATGGCTACCTAGAAAACACTTCATGCAGATAAATAAACACTGTTTTTCACACATGCAGAACACCAAATGAGTTGTGTGTCTCACAAACCTTTTGCCTACCTAGAAAGCATTTTGAGATATTGCATAACATGCATTGAATACTAGATAAATAATTCAATACTTTCAACTATAAAAACATAAATCATGTTTGTTAGGTACTGGCATTTTATTTAAATCCAGTAAGATGCTTACATTTACAACAACCTACATGCATTATTGACTCAAACATTAACATCAACTTATGTGATACATTGATCAGACATGCATAAGTTCTAGAAATAACACACGCAAACATAAAAACATCAGCTAATATATATCATGTTTTGGCTGTTTCTCAAAAGCTAGTAAGCAGACAGCATTATGAGCCATTGCATTGCATGCAAGCAAGCATCAGTGACAAATGCATACTGTCAACCTTAAAAAACATCAATAATGTCCTAAAACCCAGTTTGTTTCTACCAATCTAGCATTTTGGGCTGTTGCATTGCATGCATGGGTGATAAACATACTCAAGCAGACAGCAACTCATGTTTATCAAGTACAGACTGTGTCTCATTTCTGATCCATTGCATTGCACAGTGATAACTAACGTTACATACTTTAAACCTCAAAGCATCAACTCTTATTTATCAGACTGGCTGTCTATCAAAACACAGCCTAGCTAGCTTCCCACCTAGACACAAAGAGAGCATTTAGGGGCAACATAAAAAAGCACAAAAAAGATGTACCTACGATGCCCAAAAGTAGACATCTAGCCAGGATTTGAGACGCGGCCAGTGACCAAGTCCCTAATAGGTGACCATGGGCATCCTCACGTCAAATTAAACGTGCAATCAACACAAAAAGCGATAGGATTCCATCGCAAACAATGTAAAACACAGCAGCTCGTGTCTAGGACTCGATGCTTGTTATAAAAACACGGAGAGACACAGACAGTAGACGAGAGATCAGCGGCCTCCGACACGACCGCTTCGCTTCGAGGCCAGATTTACTCAAAATCACACGTCAATCTAACACAATCCCGACCGATTTCACACGAACAAGCTTCAAATCAACATTCACGCCGGTTTTACCTTCCTTACGCCTCCGTGGAGCGCAGATATCGAGCGGAGAAACTGAGCCCGGGGTCGGAGATCCAGTCGAGAACTGAGAGCAAGATGGCGCTCCGTCCAAACTTCCACTGCTGTTGCTGTTACTTTGGACACTCATGAAGACACTTTCCTCGCGAAGGGACGCACGAGCGCATGATCTCCGTCAAATCACACCTGTGTGTGTCTAATGCATCATGCACAAACCCGGATGATCCATGCAAAGCTTAGCAAAGTCATGTTTTCAGCTCCGCACTGCGCACTGAGATCCTCGCTCACTCTCAGTGTATGTGTGTGTGTGTGTGTGTGGACGATGCGTGACGCCAAGTTGCAAAGCTTACACACATGTACACTCACACACATCAGTGCAAACTTCAGATCATGTCTGATGCTTCAACCCTACTAACTAATTCTATTATGTATAAAATTACTCTTTGCCTTAATATGTATTATATATACGATCAATCAGCTGATCATTATTGCAAAATAAACAGGTTTGACACGAAGTGGTCATGAGCAGCTTTAACTTATATAATATCAGACCATAATAGCCTAAAAGTATATTTAGAAGTCAAAAGTGTTTATTTTGTAAAAATGACTGCATTACTTTGGTGGGCTATTACATGGCTCACAATTAAATAGCTGTACATAATCATAAAAATGTAAATGACTTGAGTTGGAATTAAATTATTTTCTGAGACCTCAGAGATATTTAGAGACAGTCAGGCACTGCCCAGTCATAATTTAGAAATATGTATGATAGTAATATTATATGTAATATATGGACTATAAGTTAAATAATGTGTTAAAATAGCAATTACATATATTACATATAAATTAATATAAAAATAATAGATTTCACAGGCAACCAGCTCACTATAATGTAATATAATATAATAATCATTAAAGGGGGGGTGAAATGCTCGTTTTCACTCAATATCCTGCTAATCTTGAGTACCTATAGAGTAGTACTGCATCCTTTATAACTCCAAACAGTCTTTATTTTTATTATATTTATAAGAGAAAGATAGTCTGTACCGATTTTTCCCGGAAAAACACGAGCGCCTAGAGGCGTGACGTGTGGGCGGAGCTAAAGAATCACGAGCGCCAGTAGGCTTTTGAGTTGACAGCATGTGGGAGACTTAGGTCTCTGCAGAGCAAAAATGGGCGTTTATCACCATGTGGGTGTTTTGAAACTGCTGGGCGTTTCTGAATCATGCAATCTAAATGATCCCCCTTACACAACCCCACCCCTAAACCTAACGTCACTATTACATTAACCAATCAGGTATCATGGTGTAAAAACACCTTGATCTCGTAACTCCCATTAATTTCCTGCAGAGACCTATACTTGGCATGTGGAAGCTGTGACACAGATCCAGAGGCTGAAATTTAACAAGAGCAGCATCAGCAACGACGTCTCTATGTGGTATGTACTGAAACTGTATATATTTGCTTAGCGGTTTTGGAAAATGACTAAGTTCCACTTTATGTCGTCTTTTTTTTTTTTTTTTTTTTTAAGCTGTACATGTGGAAAGTGCAGTTTGATGACAACATCCATGTTGTTTACTTGATGTGCTTACGCGCTGATAGCTAAGTTAACAACACAGAGATATTTGAAGCAGTTTTACTCACCGCATGTGGTTCCAACACACAATCGTGACCCTTTTCCGTTGGGACTGCATTATCCTTAAGAAATAAACGACGTGCAATCCGAAATGCAGGGAACAAACAAAAACACTTGCACAACTCCGTTGATGCTCTGTAAAAATAAACTCCATCCACTGGTCCCTTAATGCTGTTTCTCTTTTGGTAATCTGTGCAGGGTTGTCTTGCCCTGGCAACCAAAAACACACTTCTTTTGTGACTTTTCGCGACGCTCTCGCTCTGATCAGGCTGTGCTCAGCCTCTCTCTGCTCTGCTATAGAGCTCGGGCGTAGACGTCATGGAATGGTGCATTGTGGGTAACGGCGGCCATTTTAGAGGCATCGCAAAGCAGGTTTGTAATAAGATAATAGCCAGTCTCCAGAAAAAGTTATAGAACGTGACAAAAAAAGTTGCCTATACCTATACGGACAAACTTAATAATGAAGCCAAACAACGCTAATTTAAAAAAAGAGGTTGTAGGCGGAATCGATCCCTATGAACACATGAAAGTTTACCAAGCCTCAGTTTCCCTGATAATTTATCCTACCGGGTCTGTGGAGTGAGCGCTTACACCTCCGATCAATTTAAAAATGTCACTTTCACTTTTTAAAAAGTCACTGGAGGCTCACCTGCAGATCATAAATGGATCTGCAAATTAAACGTGGAGAAAACAATCTTTTTCACTAAGGAAATGTTAACATTAACCAAGCATCAGTGGTGACACACACACACACACACTTATCAGATTCTGCGAGCTATGAAGCTTGTCTATGCGGGTTTGTTACACTTCAGGAGTAATTACTCACCTACCGTACTTGCAAAAATCCACTGTTTTCCTCCGGTAGTTCTGTAATCCGGTATAATATTGACGAACATTCACCTCAGACACAACCCACCATTCACCAAAACAAGACGCTTAACTTCCTATTTTGAAGTTCGTTCCAGTTTTTTTTTTTTTTTTTTTAAACAAGATGTTCAAATTTGTTAAATACAGTCAGCACAAAAATATCAAAAAGCAAATTAAGTTCAGGATTGGGTCAAAAGAAAATGTTTAAACAAAAAATACAGACACTAAACTGACTCCCTTACTGGCCAAAAACTACAGAAAACGTAATGTGTTTGTGTCTGAGTTTGTGTGTGTGTATGTGAGAGAGAGAGAGAGACCATACACAACATGTCTCACCATAACTATGTATTATAATATTATCGAAGGTGATGGTTTCCCTCCGTACAGTGGCGACCCAAGCCATCTGACGCCTCTTGGTGATTTCAGACACCTTGTGTTTTTTTTTCCAAGTAGGAAAATGTTGAAAACTAATATGATTCACGAGGCGTTTGCCCTGTCGATCATGAAACCGATTACAGCAGTTCACAATACAGCAATACTGAACCATTTTCCAAAAAATAATCAAAATTAATGACCAAATGACCAACGTTACCTAATGCCTACTATACAGTACATCTACTTCTGTACCGCGATTCCCACAATGCATTGCGACGTGACGCAACGATCCCGACCTCTATATGGGAGCGCGCGATCTTCCGGCAGAAGAGCGCGCACTTAGGACCCATATAAGGAAATTCCGCTCCATCTAACGTCACACAGAGCCATACTCGAAAAAAACTTTCAGAAACTTGTGACAAACCGGAAGAGTTTTTTTTTGGAACAAAAATACTCCTTCAAACGTACAACTTAATTTTTGAAACTTTGTCCATGTTTAGCATGGGAATCCAACTCTTTAACAGTGTAAAAAACTCAGTATGCATGAAATAGCATTTCACCCCCCCTTTAATAAGAAATTCTCATAATATATAATAATAAGTGTATTTACAAGCTTCTTGAAAAAATAAGTGATGAGGGCATGTATATTCATTAGAAATAAAATAATAATAATCTATATATCAATAATTAATGTCCGAGGCATTAAAATAACATAATAAATATATTAGGCTATAATAATAGTCTGTGTACAATAATATATTAAAAGTGCATTTACAAACATTTTAAGTTAATGCATATTCATTAGAACATTAAACTAAATGGTAACAGCTCTGTAATGTGAAGTGAGATGTTTTTTGTTTTGATTTATTGGATGAAACTTCCTTGTTTGTCCTTCTCTCTCTCTCTCTCTCTCTCTCTCTCTCTCTCTCTCTCTCTCTATGTGTGTGCGTGCGTGTGTGTGTGTGTGTGTGGGTGTGAATGGTTGTACATGCAGAATTCTATGCACCATGCACATACATCTTCATATGTGATTTGCTGACTCAGAGATCTGCCCAGAGCTGAGCTTTACCCTCTGAACAGCTCCAGACACATATTTCACAACATCACATAGAGTTATCTTCCTCTGAGCTCACCACAGAGGAATTCAACTCACGATTTCACCAGAATAAGAGCACTCATTACATATTCTGCTGAAATGAAGACAGTTTTAAAATGCAAATATATGTTCTGCCTTTTCATGCCAACAGATGACAGCTGTATGGGTTCACAGGGTTGATCAGTTTATGAATAGGTGCCGCTGAATCACACCAGCCTCTGAGGAACTGCTTTTTGCCATCTGACCGGAAATGTGTCAGGTTCCTCCTTCACAATCTGAAGGTGTTTGTGGAATATTCTCAGCTACTCAGTCTGCAGTTTCCAAAGACATCATTTACCTTTACAGTCACAAAGTTTTAAAAAGGAAAATACTGCATAAACTCTTCGTATATAGAGATATGCTAGGCATATTTGCATTGGTAGAAAGAATTCCACTGACACTTGCATCCTCCCTGCAGTAATCTGAATTAACTGTCTTGCTCAAGGGTAAATAGGTCATCATGAACTTGCTATGAACTTGACATTTATGAGTTATGAGCTTTACTCACTATACAACACTCCGAACACAAAAAGTATCTTCCTCAGATGCCCATAAACCTCGTCCACTACACAGTCTGATGTAAATTGCAAAGAAAAATGGAAAACATTCTGTAAAATCTTTATAAGGGCTCACAGGTTTCTTTATCAATCATAACCATACCAGCTAGTGACTTTTTTTTTGGTGCCATCTTTAAATCTTTTTTAAAGCTCTTCAACTTCTGTAAGATCCTAATAAAATGTTTGTCCTCTGATTAGAACTGTCATGTGATCATGTGCAGGTAACATGAACATTCACGTCAGTTCAGAGGAGATAAGAGATTTTCCCGTTTATGATTCTCTATAGGAAAGGAAGAAGCATCATGTCTTATCTTACAGTCTGGTGCAAACAGAGGATTAGAGGATTTTTTATAGCCTCAGTTCACATGTCAGAACTAGACTGTCTATAAAGTGAAGGAACAACACATTAAAAAGTGGCTTAAAGGAACAGTTTACCCAAAATGAAAAGCTGCTCAAATGTACTCATCCTCAGGCAGTGTTGGGGAATGTTACTTTTAAAAGTAATGCATTACAATATTGTGTTACTCCATAAAAAAGTAACTAATTACGATACTTAGTTACGTTTTATTGAAAGTAATGCACTTTGTTATCTTTGTGTTACTTTTTAAATCTGCACAGGGCTTGCTTGTTTGTTTTTAAAACAAAAAAATATATTTTTTGGCAAATATAAAAGCCTTCTCACATCAAGAGTGGAATGAATACGCATCAGTAAATTGACGTCCTGACAGCAGAATGCAGAAGAAGAAATTTCGACACATTTCAGCAATAAAAAACACACACAAATGTTTGTCTAGAGTCAGATTAGTGGTAGTATTGTTGAACTGGATCATCCAAGATCAGAAGCAAAGACATTGATTTAAATAATGGGATTAAATACATCAAATATATTAGTGTTTTTTTTTTGTGTTTTTTTTGTGAGTGAGATGAACTAATGCATATTCATATTTATTTTAGAACTACAGTAACAGATCTCTTTCAAAATGCGGACAGGAGAGATGTCAATCAATAAATTGGAAAAAAGTAACTTGCGTTACTTGTTTGAAAAAGTAAGTAATCTGATTAGGTAACTTGCTTTACTTGTAATGCGTTACTCCCAACACTCCTAACCCTCAGGCCATGCGAGGTGTAGTAGACAAGTTTCTTCATCAGAGTAGATTTGGAAAATCACTCATCAATGGATCCTCTGCAATGAATGCATTTTAGCTGAACTTCTTGTTTCAGAATTGATGAACCTCATACTGTTATTAATCTAAACTGACTTGAGTTACATAAAGAAACTATTGCACATGGATGGGTGAAAATGCAGAGCACAAATTCACTTTCACTTTCTTTGACATGACCTGTATTGGATAAAGCCTTATAAAAATAAAGCTTGTCTTGACTTGAATGGGTGCCATAAGAATGAGAGTTCAAACAGCTGATTAAAAACTTCCTGTGAAGTGAAAAGATGCATGTTTATGAGAAACAAATTCATAATTAAGATGTTTAAACTTCCTACCATTGCTTTTGGCTAATATACAATAATATAGTTTTCAGGTGAAAAGGTCACCTGAGTTAGAAGAGAAATGTGCACAGATCTTGAAGTGAAAACAATATAAACAGTTCTAAAATAAAAAATGTGGGTGGATTTTGTTGTGAGAGGACAGGGGATGTAGTTTTATGCCTGTTCCAGATATTTCCTCAGATGCTGAGGGAGTGTGACTGATGTAGGGTGATAAAATATGTGGAAACCTTTGCAGATATATAGAAACATGCATGTGCACACATCTGCTAACCCATAACCTGACTTTTAGTCACAGACATGTTGCCATGGAAACTACAACGGCCCTTTACAGCCATTGTCATGTGGCAAAAGACAAAGGAGATGTAGGTTACAGGGCTTTGCTCATCTCTTCCACACACACACAGAGAGAGAGAGAAAGAGAGAGAGAGAGAGATGACCTCACCATGAAAAGTCCCTGAATCATGCACACAAGCTCCTGAACGTGCACGCACACACACACACACACACACACACACAAACATTAGAACATGACACACAGACATATTTCCGCTCATATATCAAATTTATAACACTTGATGAATGAAATCACCAAATGCATTGGGATACAGGATGTGGTGGGAAAAAAATGTATTATTTTTCCCTTGCATTGTTTTTAGTCAGCTTTGGTATTTTTATTTTTTTTACCTGTTTAAACCCATAAAATGTAATTTTGTAGGTATAAATTAATGCATTTATTCTCCATTAGTAATTTAAAATCATATTTTTGATTAAAATAAAAGCAGCTGATTTAGATGTCACCATAGGTTACCGTTTTTCCAGTGCATTTCTCACAAAGCTATATACTGTATGACTTCAGAAGACATGAGAAGTAATATGAGCTCTGCAGACTGATATTAGGATGCTTTTTTGTCGTTGTTTGATAATCTTATTCACTATGAATTCTCATTCCATTTTGTCATATGGAAAAGAGATGCAAATTAAATTTTTAATTTGGGGTGATCTATTGATTTACAAGCTCTTTGTGCTGTTCTCTCATATGGGGCTGGTGTCTAGAATAAAAATATGAATGAATAAATGAGTCTCTTACTGATCAGACAGAATCTCTGTGAATAAATAAGTGCATAATCAAGACATTCGCTTATATTTCAGTACTGATTATGCACATATGTTTGCACTGCTAACTGAAAATATACACTACATTCAGACTCACATCTATTAATTTATAAAACACATAAATACAAAACAATAGCATACATGACAAAGCATGAACCAGTGCCATAAATAGAGCTCTGCATCTACCTCTTACACACGTTCATCTTTCCGTTTATAGCAGGAAAGTACCAACCGGGAGGGACTGAACTCATACTCATAAATCAGGTACATGTGAACTGCAAAGAGACGTACTTTGGATTCTATTCTATTCTATTCTATTCTATTATATTCTATTCTATTCTCTTAATACACAGCAAATAAGTATGTTTCTGCCAAAATTATATATTTAAATATATGTTGTAAACAGCAAACCTCAATAAAATATATTTTTATATATAAATATATATTTAACTTTAGCCTTCACATATTTATATTATAAATATATACAGTACATTTATATATAGACATATATAAATACATAATTACACTTTGAGACATATTTTTTGCAATTTTTTATATATTTTTTTCCAAAGTGGGTTTAAATGGTTAGAAAACATAAAGCACATTTTATAGGCTTAGTGTATGTTTTTTTTATTACAGTATAAATCCAGTTTATTAAATACTTCATTCTTCTGAATATTAAATGCTTTATTTTATTTTATTTAACCTTCTTAATGTTTGTCCTTGATTTTTAGTAGTTATTTATTTATTCTCCTTTTAATTAAAAATTCTCCCTACTGCTATCTCTAGCCTTTAATCTTAGTGATTGACGATTGTGTTGATAAAGCAAAAACCTCTTCAAAACTTAATTAATTTTGTATATTTTTAGTAGGGTTTCCAATTTATTTTGTACCTAAATGTTATTTTGATTATTTTGTTAGTAAATGATGTTAAAAAGTGATGCTTGCAAAAGGCAGAAAAGTTCATCACTAATCTATCAAGTGAAGGTGCGCTCTCTAGCGGTCACTTTATGAAACGCCTCATCCTCTGTGTTGTGTTTGAGACGAGCCCTTCGCGGCTCCCGTAGCCGCATCCCAGATTCAGCGCTGCTGTCACAACAACAGAAAGAGGATAAGAAGTTATTAGTCAACTGACAGAAGAATAATCCTCTCCATAACGACTCCGAGCAGATAACATTTCATTTCAAGTAAGGATACTGTTTTTTTTCTTTATTAATAAACAGGTTTTTTGATGTTAGACTGGGTTATTGTGTTTTAAATGGCGATGTTTCGTTGCCTGACGTGTGTTATTTACATTATAATAATAAATAACGTTACATTCTTACTGAAATTCATTTAAAACAAAGCACAGCATGACTTCACAATGCAATGGGTTTTTAAAACATAAATTTAAACGGTTTACAGAAAAAAGAAACATATATTTACAGCTGATACAACCAGACAGATGATGTATTTAATGCACTTCAGACAAATTATATAAGTAGATGTCCTGAAAGCTATATATAATTATGTGTGAGGACTTCATGAGTAATTATGATTCCAAACTGATGATCTTACGAGCTTTCTCCGGGTTTTAGCGTAATCGACTGATCATCCGGGACTCTTACAGGAGTGTCCCCTATGTGTGGGTGCGCGCGCGCGTGCGTGTGTGTCATTGAACAAACTCTTCTCAGGCTACATGGGCATGGAGCCTTCTTTTAGTAAACATCAATAATAAATTATTTTATATTATTCAAGCTTATCATGCATGCATGATCCAAGCAGAATACAAAAATATAAAACTAAAAATTATGCCCAACTTTGTCCGACTCTGAAATACTGAAGTCATGGTGCTGGTGTGGACCAGAATGACCTCAGCACCATCAGATGTGTGTGTGTGATATTCTCTGAATGGCCACCAGAGACTGCTCATGTAATATGAAACATTAGGATAATGCATTACAACCAGGGTTATTATAGTTAACTGATAACCATAAAAGCAAATTGTGTTGTGAATATTGTTGACTCTTTGACAAATTGCTCTGCTTGCAAATACACCCAGAAGACTTGATTTGATTCAGATCTTTTTGCAGAATGTCTGACAAAAGTGAGCTGAAAGCAGAGTTAGAGAGAAAGAAACAACGACTGGCTCAGATCAGAGAGGAGAAGAAGAGGAAAGAAGAAGAACGGAAGAAGAAAGAGGTCAGCTGTGGTGAAACTGCAGTGATTTGATCTCTTTGTCTTTGTAATACTGAAACTATCTCTCTCTCTCTCTCTCTCTTTCTCTCTCTCTCTGTAGCTGGATGGACGGAAGGAGGGAGCGTCTCCTCCGCAGGATGACTCTGATCTGGAGAGGAAAAGGAGGGAGGCAGAGACTCTGCTGCAGAGCATGGGGATAGTGGACCCCTCCATGGGTATGAAACACAGCAAAGCAGCATGGGAAATGCTTTTCTTACTAGTCAACTACAACCTAATGACAAAAAGGGGTCATATCGAAAGAATATATATACAGTATTTATACACACATGTATATTCTGTCACTTTCAGACCTCAAAACCTCCTTTCCAGTGAGAAAAGACTGTTATTAACATCATAAATCTAGTAGCAACATTTTTGTTTTTACATTTTTGGAAAGTAAAAGACAATCCTCACAAGGCTGCTGTTCTCTCAGTTGGTTGTGCATCTTTTTCTTCCACACTTTTTCCTTCCCCTCAACTTTCTGTTTACATGCTTGGATACAGCACTCTGTGATCAGCCTCTTTGGTTTTGAAGACTCAGGAATTCATTTATTGAGATGCACCTGTATATTGCACAGGCATTACATAACAGAAAGTAGTTAAAGCTGCTGCGTGAATGTTGAGTGTTGATATTTTTTCCTTTTTTGGAAAATCATAAAAAAGCTATTTGCAGACTGGAAATGGGTCGAAAAAGGGTTGTTTATTTATCTTCAGCATTTTTCTGTTCCTCAGACAGATTTACATATTAACACACACTTTACATGTTTACATGTTAAAGAGATACTTCACCCAAAAATGACAATTCCGGCATCATTTACTCACTTGTTTCACACCTGTATGAGCTTCTTTCTTCAGCTGAATACAAAAGAAGATGTTTTGAAGAACATTGGTTAATAAACAGTTGACGGTAGCCATTGACTTCCTTTGTATCTTTTTCCATAATATGGAAGTCAATGGCTACCGTCAACTCTTTGGTTACTAACATTCTTCAAAATATCTTTTAAACAGGTTTGGAACATATGAGGGTGAGCAAATGATGAGCATATTTTCATAACTGGGTGAACTATCCATTTAATCACAGCTAAAAAACTTGTTCTGCTCAGCCGCTGTGAGATAATAAGGAGAAAACTTGATAGCTGTTATTATTCCTTCAAAACTATATGATATGACCTATTTGAGCCCTTCCTAAACCTGTTTGGCTGGTTGGTTAGCAGCTCACCTGTCCTGACCACCTGACAAGAAACCCAAAACCTTCAAATAAACTCATTTGTTATCCATTTCCCCTGGTTTCAATGTTCATTATATCCTCTTTCTTCATGAATTAATTTGGTTTGGTTTGGAATGAGCACTGATCTCTTTTTAACACACGTGGATCCTGCATGAATATTAACCACTGTCCTTTTGTCTTCTCTCTTTTTCTTTCTTTTGCTCAATCCTCTTTGGTTTTGCTGCTTCATCGTGATTATTACACCACTCTGCTCTCGCTTGTTTTTGCTCACCTACTTTTATTTTATGGTTTTTTTTTGCATTTTTTTTATTTTTATTTTAAACCCCCTCTTGGCTCTGCTTGTGCGTGTGTATGTAGTGCAACCTCTGCATGTAGTAACAGAAGATACCTGTCTGTTTCACTATTTAGTCCCCCCTCCCATGTCCCCCTCGGCCAAATCAGTGGACACCCCCAGTGAAACGGGCAGCCAGGACTCAGGAGACGGCGGCACGGGGCCGAGGTGTGTACACTCACATCAGAAATATCATATCACCGCATGAGTACATTTATATCAACATAATTGTATATACACTACCACTGAAACGTTTGGGGATTAAAAGACTTCAAAGACATTTATATTTCTATCTCAAATAAATGCTATTTTTTTAAACATTCTATTTATTTAAAAAAAAAAGTCTACTAAAATATGAAGAAGCAAATCAGTATATTTTCATTATTTCTGAAGATCATGTAACACTGAAGACTGGAGGAATGATGCTGAAAATACATCACAGCAATAAATTACATTTTACTATATATTCAGAGAGAAAGCTGGCTTTCAAATTGTAATAATCTTTCACAATATTGTGATTTCTACTGTGTTTTTGATCAAATCTGGTGAGCAGAAGAGGCTTCTTTCAAAAACATTAGAAAATCTAGATGACCCCAAACATATGAACGGTGGTGTTGTTCATTTTCCTTACTGTAATTCTATTAAAATATAGTTTATACTTTATAACACCATGTGATAATGCCTGTTTTTGGATAATTAAGTGAATGAAATCATTTACAAATGAAAGATTCTGCATCCTGTTTTTCTTCATTAGTCATGACAGCTTCGCAATGTAAAACACAGATCATTATTTTAATATGTCGCCTGGCAAACTGAAACAACTCATCTTTGCTTCACGCTCTGTATTTCACATTCCTTTGATGTTTCACTCTAAAAATGTTTTTGATCATTATGTATTAACTTCCTTTCATCTTTTTCCCCGCATGTTTATAATCTGTCACAAAATGTTTATATCAAATTGTAATAAATGGTTTGGAGTTTTTAGAAACTCAAAATAATACAATTTTTTTATTAATTTATTTCAAAGTGTTGGAAAAAGTGCAATAAGCTTGTCACTTCAGGCTGACACTGTTTTCTTTGAAAACATTTTATTTTAATTTTTGGGTGTATCGAAATGTCAATGATTACATACAGTACATTAAGAAACTATTAATTTATTTTTTCACATCTTGAAAAAACTTCTAAAAGATTTTTTTTTGAAGCATAAGTCCTATCATAATGTTAAAACACACGAAAAATAAGTGATTTTGATACTTTCTCCCATGGTGGACCTGTTACACCAAAAACCGTTCAACCATCATGTTTAAAAGGCCAAGCCCTTATAAGCACAGACATGCAGATAAACTTTATTATATTTCAAATGTACGTTTCTCAATATTGTATTGTGTAGAATGTGAAGCGTGTGTGCATGCACATGTATACTTGTGTATAACAGCACCTCTTATGCATGCGTGTCTGCCTGTGTGTGTGTGTGTGTGTGTGTGTGTGTCTAACAGGACTCTTCATTGGGACTCTGACCCCTCTACTCTACTGCTCCATTCAGACTCTCAGCTCGGGTACTGCTGTCTCTCTCTCTCTCTCTCTCTCTCTCTCTCTCTCTCTCTCTTATTAACCATCACTCCTACTGCACTTCTCCTGCATTCTCTCCTTCTGTTAACCTTCATTTATTCTTCAGTCAAGTCTTGCTTTTTTTCATGAAAACAATGTGATTTACAACTCTCTTAAAGATTAGTTCTTCAGAATTGTATTGTTTTCAAACACGTTTCCATCATCAGACTCCTCCTGCTTGTCATTAAACAGAGAGTCCAGGAAGAGTGACCCATGATTTGTCAAAATACTGTACAATCTTATTTCCTGTTGGAAAGCGTTCAGACATCATACTGTTACTATATTGACCTTTTCTGACCAACATGAAATGTTATTTTTGTAGCATCCCGAATTAATATTTAGTTTAGCATTTACTTCATAAGGCTCCCTCAACCTTTTTGTTTTGACAGTCTTGCATAGATTCAAGCCTCCCATAAACGTGTTATTCACAAAGTGACTTTGTGAACGTTATCACACTTCAGCTGATAAAATTTTATCGATTTCTGAGTTTTCGGTGTGCTATTTATTTATTTATTTTTTCAATTTAGCTATTAATTATATAAAAAAAATTGTTTTTTTTTTATTTAGAAATTATTTTTTAACAAATCAATTTTAATTAAATATAAAATTTTAATTAATTAATGTACTATTTATTTATTATTTTTAATTAGTGTTTTATGACTTTTTAGTAATTTATTTAGTTATTTTTTTTTACTGTTTCATTTTTGTAATTTGTTTATTTGTTCTTTATCATTTATTTTAATTAATTAATTTAGATATTTATTATTTTTCATTTTTTATTAGTGTTTATTTAATTATTATTTTAATTTAATTATCAATTGTTTTTCATTTAATTATTCAATATTTTTTATTAATTAAAAAGTATTTATTATCACTGTATCCCAGTATTTTTCGATCTAAACATATGCATCTGTATTTTCTGCAGACGCGGCCTGTTGAAGTTGGGCATGTCAAAGGTCACACAGGTGGATTTCCCGCCCAAAGAGCTGGTGTCTTACACAAAAGAGACCCAGACGCCCACACAGACTGATCACAAAGACGGTAAATCACACAAACGCTGCTTTTCTTTAATGCATCAGTGTGCAAATGAAACTGAACTCCTTCATTGCTGTGTGTAGATGAGGAAGAGGAGGATGATTTGGTTTTGACGCAGCCTGTTCTGGAGCATCAAGAGGAGAAAGACTCTCAGAAAGAGGAAGAGGAAGGTAGTGCTCTCAGACATAGTTAGACTGAAAATATGGCCGCTTTCCAACTGCTGAAGGGATCTGTTTCTGTGTGTAGTGCTCCCTCATGATCTGACGGAGGAACAGAAACAGCAGATTCTTCACTCGGAGGAGTTCGTGACTTTCTTTGACCACAGCTCTCGGATCGTGGAGCGCGCTCTCTCCGAGCAGGTGGACGTGTTTTTCGACTACAGCGGACGGGCTCTTCAGGATAAAGAGGGGTGAGTGTGTTTATCTGTCAGCAGATGTGTTGGTGTGATGTGTGGTTTGTGATTGTTTTATTGTGTTTGTTTCAGAGAGTCTCAGGCTGGAGCCACACTCTCCCTGAACAGACAGTTTGCAGACGAGCGCTGGTCCAAACACAGAGTGGTCACCTGTCTCGACTGGTCACCGCAGGTACATGATCACGCTGGAAGTGTCTAACTCTGCTTTTAAGACTATTTCACTGAGGTTTCCTGTTTTCTGTCCTTCCCATCAGTACCCGGAGCTGCTGGCGGCGTCATACAGCAGTAATGAAGATGCTCCACACGAACCCGAAGGGGTGGCTCTCGTCTGGAACATGAAATATAAGAAAACCACACCAGAATATGTCTTCCACTGCCAGGTGATGAGCTTAACGCATTTCTCTGTGAAACATACGCATGAAATAATCTAAAGTATTGTTTTGTCTTGGCATTATTCTGATCTTGTCCTCAAGAGCACATTTTATTTATCTCATGAAAATCTAAAAGATTGTAAATCAGACGGGGACTTTTATATTCGCAATAGAAATAAGTTGAGAATCACTGAGAAAAAGTAATAATGATTATGATGATAATAAAACACTGGAATGCATATATAAATGCATCATTCATTCAATAAGTACATAAAAAAGAATAAATATTTTTTTTATTAATCAATGAGTTAAAAAAAGAGGACAAGCGGTGTGGATGGATAGATGAATTAATTCAAATAAATAAATGTATTAAAAATAATAAACAATTCAATAATACATTTATATAAATAAATAGAGCACAAGTTGTTTGGGGATGGATGAAAGAATGAATTCAAATAAAATAAATAATTGATTAACTTGTGTGTTCAGTCTGCGGTGATGTCAGCAGCGTTCGCACAGTTTCATCCCAATCTTCTGGTTGGAGGCACGTATTCGGGGCAGATCGTCCTGTGGGACAACCGCAGTAACAAACGCACCCCTGTGCAGAGGACGCCTCTCTCTGCCTCGGCTCACACGGTACACACAGACACACACCTCCTCGTCTGCAGCATCTTCTTCCTCTTCATCATCTGTGTGTGTGTGTGTGTGTGTGTGTGTGCAGCACCCGGTGTACTGTGTGAATGTGGTGGGGACGCAGAACGCTCACAATCTCATCAGCATCTCCACCGACGGCAAGATGTGCTCCTGGAGTCTGGACATGCTGACCTCACCGCAGGTAACACACTTAGCACAGCTAGCTTAATGCTGTCCAATGATTTTAAAGGCAACTTCTGCAGAATTAAAAAAAAAAGTTTTTGCATCAGAGAGTTCACTGTACAGAAAGCATTCAGAAACTCTTCAACAGATGGATTTTTAAGAACTTTCCTGTGTTATGTAATTATTTGTTGATTTAATGTTTTTTTTTTTAATGCAACTATTTATTGTGTCAATTTATTTATTTCAATTATCTATTAGTAAATTATTTATTTACTGATATATTTTATGTTTTATTTTATTTTAATTTATGTTGTACAACACTTTGGTCAGTCATGTGATTGTTTTAAATGTGCTTTATAAATAAAAGAACTAGAACTTGAACTAGATTTTTAATTAATTTTAATTCTTTTAAATTCATTTATTTATCATTTATAGATTGTAAGAATTATTAATTTAATTAGGTAAAACACACAAGGCCTCTAGATTAACTACTGTTCAAAAGTTTGGGATCAGTAAGTTTTATTTTTTTAAAGAAATTACTTTTATTCAACAATGGCGCATCAAACGTGACAGTAAAGATTCAAATAAATGCATTTTCTCTCAAATCTTACCCACCCATACTTTTCGAAGGCAATGCATCAACTGATCAAACATATACCTCGAATGCAATACAAGTCATTTTGGAAAAAGATTATCTGTTATATGCATTAATATAAAATTCTGTGATTTCTAAAAATGTCAACAGTTTGAAATGGAGCCAATCATTGGCTCTCATTGATCCAATCACACAACAGCAGTCAAACTAACGGCTCTGAGTGTGTGTGTGTGTGTGTGTGTGTGTGTGTAGGACAGTCTGGAGCTGGTGTTCAAGCAGTCTAAGTCAGTGGCCGTCACCTCCATGTCATTTCCTCTGGGTGACGTCAATAACTTTGTGGTGGGCAGCGAGGACGGGTCGGTCTACAGCGCCTGCAGACACGGCAGGTGAGTGTGTGAGTGTGTGTACAGCTGTTTGTGTCTGCTGAGTTATATTGGTGCTCTGTGTGTGTTGTAGTAAGGCGGGCATCAGTGAGATGTTTGAGGGTCATCATGGACCAATCACAGGCCTCGACTGCCACACAGCGGCAGGACCGGTCGACTTCTCGCACCTGTTTGTCACTTCCTCTTTTGACTGGACCGTCAAACTCTGGAGTACCAAGGTGCCAGACACACTACTGATATAAACACTACAAACATTGTTTATACGCTATCATACTATTTGTTACAGTTTATTTATTATTTTTTTAAAGTATGTTTTATCATTTAGATTATTTAGTTTAACTCTATTTTCTATTTCAGTTTTAGTATTTTTAGTACTTAAACCTAGTACATAGTTTACACCTGTTAATATTTTGTTATTTCTGCTTTATTTTAATGAACACAAATAATTGTTCATAGTTTCAGTTCAGAGCGCTGCTCTGTTTGTGTCTCTCCTGACAGAATAAGCTTTCATTTATTTTTATTTCAAATTTTCAAATTTTAGCACCGCAACATTTCAGTTCCAATTTTCCATTTAACTTTTTTTTTTTGTAGAATATTTATATTTTATTTCAAATTTATTTCAATTAATGAAAACGTTTTTTAATAGTTTTAGTAACTTTTTTTTTTTTCAGTTTTTTTAATATTTATATTTTACTTAATTTGATCTTTATTTCATTTAGCAAAAAGTTTTTAATCGTTTTAGTTAGCAATAATAACACTGGTCTGTTCATGTTTCTCCTGACAGATCAATAAGCTTTCATTTGTATTTCTTTCAGATTTTAGTACTTTAACTTCATTTTTTTCTTTGATCGAAGTTTTTGCTGAATACTTTTAATAATTTATTTAGCTTCAGTTTGAGTAATTTTGTAAACTTAAACTTTACATTTAGAACCTCAACTTAAATGTAAAGGTTTATATATATATATATGTGTGTGTATATAATGTAATATCAGCTTTATTCCAATGAACGTAAGTCATATGTAATAGCTTTAGCCAACAGTATTAACGCTGGTCTCTCTGTGTCTCTCCTGACAGAACAATAAGCCTCTGTACTCCTTCGAGGACAATTCAGACTACGTGTATGACGTCATGTGGTCTCCCACACACCCCGCTCTGTTTGCCTGCGTGGACGGGGTCGGACATTTGGACCTGTGGAACCTCAACAATGAAACAGAGGTACAAAAATATAATAGAAATACTATGAACAAATCCACGTTTCTTGAATGAATGATAATCTGCTGCGTCAGGTTCCCACAGCGAGCGCGACGGTGGAGGGAAGCCCCGCGCTGAACCGTGTGCGCTGGACTCATTCGGGACGAGAGGTGGCTGTCGGCGACTCTGAGGGCCGGGTGCACATTTATGACGTCGGAGAGGTGAGGAGGACGCTTTCAGTTATAAAAAATACAATGAAATGAAGTTGTGAAGCTGTGGGCATCGAAACACTGGTTTGTTTTTCCTGCAGCAGATCTCAGTGGCGCGGCAGGACGAGTGGACACGGTTTGTGCTCACGCTCACCGAGATCAACGAGAACCGCGAGGACGTGGAGGAACTGGCTGCTCAACGATTGGCTGCATGATCAACATAGCATCCCCGGCTGACCAATGACATTCCCCCTGCATTTGCATATCTCCACCCTCTCTGAGGTTATTTTAATCCAGGCTCTTTTTTAATTCTAGAGACAAATGTTATTTCAGAAAGCAAGACTTTGCTATTAACAACTAAAGTACTTAGTGTTGCTAAACATTTAGGAGAAATAATCATAATGGGATGGGATGTGGAAGTAGATTGTATATCAGGCGGAGATTTATAATATTTTGAGCTATTTCTAGGATTAGAGGCTGATTTGGAGGAAAGGGAGAATAACACTACCGATATGCAAACTATTGTCCAGCATCTTTAGACTCTGAGTAACAGGGGAGATGTGTTTTTAAAGAGCTGGGATATTTTTAACAGTCCCGTCTATTGGATAAACTTTCACATTTGGATTATTTATAGCTTTTTAAGAAATGCATTTTGTTTTTAGATTATAAAGACTGAATGCACATTTGTAAAAACCAGATCGGCAAACCTATTAACATGTAACTCAGTTCTTCTGAATGCCTTAAAGCTCATTTTATAACACACACAGAAGTGTCCACGATCTTCCATCACACAGCATTGCCCTTTTGGTGCTTGTTTATTCCAGCGCTTATGATTGAAATATTTTTTTTTTTTTTTTGCAAAATGCAATCTCTAGATCATGGTTTTAAAAATGTCCCATGATTTGTCATTTCAAAAGGACTTGGAGTGGTCTTTTGATTAGCATTAACCTAAAACTTCCCTTTGGCACATACTTAAACTAATAGAGTGTTATTATTTTTCCATTTATTTTATGAATACATTTTTCCTTGAAGGGTTAACAAAGTAGTTAATAGCCAGCTTCACAATGTCTGCATCCTGTTATATTTATGTATTTTTACCATTTTAATATGTAATTTGACATAATTATTCGTAATTTAAATTTAGTGACCTCCCAGCCAATAACACAACTGCTCTTGCATTCATTTTTAATATTTCAGTTTATTGCTGATCTATTATTCCTTAGTCTATTCATTTTAAAATTTCTCAAATCTTGGAAATTTCTATTCCTAACCCTAACCCTTAGATAATGATTAATTGTTAAATAATTATGAACAATTGAATAATAACAGCTAATTAATATGCATAGTTAATTTATTCATAATGAATATGAAATACTCATAACTACACATGACAATGACGATATAAAAAAATATATTAAAAGAATTTTAAAATATTTTAGGAATTTAAAATGCATATTTTTGTTCATATTTTCTTAAAATTCCCTTATTTGGATATGATTGGACTTTCAAAAACACTGAGCACAGTCAAAAAAATCAATTACATCACATTTTTGACAAGCCTAACCATATGCAAAATATTACTCAGCTAAAAGTAGTGCTTTGGGCATGCATTATTTTTAAATCATAAAAAATCCACTGGACAAAATGTGTGTGTTCCCTGATTTACATGACCAGGACATGTGTGTTGATCTTGCATGTGTGCGTTTGGTTCTCCAACGACTTCACTAACTCACTTTATCCAACATCTTTTGTAGCTTGAGGTAATAAACTCAATAAAACCATCACAAACTAGAAATAAAATTGAACTGTATTGATTTATTTCCATAAAATACAAGGATGAAATGCATTTAAATTATTTTCTACATTTGAAATCAACCATGATTTCTCTTATCAATCAGTCAAGTTTGGAAACCTCTGCACATCACTCTCAGTGTGATGCAGACAGAGAGAGACACACGTCTCTGTGCATGAGATGTACAAGTGCAAGCTACGCAAAGCCTATTGAGCAAATGAAGAGCGCTACAGCATGCTTCGGTCACATCAATACATCATAACCATGAGATTAAAACTCAAAAGCAGCGAATGTGCGTCTTGGGGATCAGAGGAAAACAAAACCAACAGTACATGTCATGGTTTTCCTTTCAGGAGTGTTTCATGAAAAGCTCTTTCGTTTCAGTGGCTGATGAACTTCTTTAGAGCCCTTGTTAGGTATTTCACTGCATGTGTCACGTTAGGTCTCGATCGGTGTGGCAGACGCCTACACTGTGCTTCAGAAAACACACTAACTATGAGCTTTAACCAGTGTTCTTCATTAAAACTGAGGCACTGATATGGGTTAAAGCAATCAGACTCTGAAAACGAGAATAATTTCCCATGTCCCCAACCTAAAAACTCAAACGAAATGAGGGAGAAAAAAAAGTGTGAAAAATGTGGGCAAATGTACTGCAGGAGGGAGGCATGCAGCCACCGGAGGACAAGACTTTACGAAGCACCATCCTGTTCCCTGGTTTCGGAGTGAATGGCTGTGACCCCGGACGATTTGAACTTGGGCAGGTGAAGTCCGAACTTGTTCTCCACGCCGGCAAAGGTGGCGGCTGCCAGACGGTAACCACCCACGTGCTCAGGACTGACAGGAGGAAGCTCAGAGATCCGGGATTTGGGCGTTGGTTCAGAACCAGTAGGGCGGCTGGAAAGAGGAAAGGAAAAGAGTTTTTTTTCTTACAGCAGATGCTTATCCAAAGTGACTCAACATGCCATATTTCTCAGTGGTTTAAGAAGTGCAACAACACCCTTTCTCAGAGAAAAAAAACTACCATTATCAGGAAACCATTTTTTGACCAAGTCCAACAAACATTCTATGCATTCTATCAAATTTCAACATAATTTTTCAAGATTATTTTGAACATAAGACAAGGCTGTATTTATTTGCTCAAAAATACAATAAAAACAATATTCTGAAGTATTATTACAGTTTAAAATAACTGGTATATTTGAATACAATGAAAAATTTAATTTATTTCTGTAATGAGCAGCTGAAATTTCAGCATCATTACTTCAGTCTTCAGAGTCACTGAAGAGTTCAGAAATCATTGATATATTAATTTACTGCTCGAGAAACATTTCTGATTACCATCAATGTTGAAAACAGTTTATATATCTGTGATAAATTTTTTAAGGATTAAGAGAACAGCGTCTTTTTGAAACGGAAATCTTTTTGCAACATAAATGTCTTTTCATGACATTTTTAATCAATTTACTGTAATGAAACCTTGCATAATAAAAGTCTTAGTTTCTCTCAAATTGAAAAATCTTACCTCAAATAAATATGAGTTTTGAGACATTTTAATGATTTGTAGCAGCAATGTTGATCCGTACATTATTAAAATTTCAAATGATGCGCAAAAACACTTGTGTATATCAGCTATTTTATAGCAACCTTGAATGAACCTCATCCATCAGATATTATATCACCTAATCTTTCTGATTTGCAAGCATGATGTGTGAATCTTCTCCTGAGAGGTCTGCTGTCATGCAGTAAAACGTGTGCTTCACATGATCAGCACTTACTGTCCTCCGAAGTCAACGTAGAACCATCGCTGCAGGAGCTCGTAGGTCACCAGGGTCACACCGAACTGAGGGGAGGAACGAAACACACGAGCTACGGAGAACACAAAGAGAGGACTGTGAGTGAGTAATGGATGTGTAATGACATCAGTGTCATCGCGTGTGTGTGTGTGTACCTCCAGCTCCCTTCCACAGAGCTCGGAAGCCTTCCTCCTGTAAGATCTTCCTGAAGCAGTCGATCACTCCAGAATAAGTCGTCTGACCGGCGCGGGCAGCCACCTGCAGTCGTGTTTTGATGACATCAGCAGGGGTGACGAGCGAAGCGGCCGGGACACCTGTAAAATAAAAACATCCAGACACCTATTAATACATGAAACAAAATGTGTGATCTTCAATAGGAAATCTTGTCTTATCATGCATGACACATTCATATTTGTCATTTTAAGGGAAAATAAGATTATTATATATTTTTTTTCAAATTTCAAATTTTGAAATCATGAACCATGCTTGTTCTACATTATTTTCCAATGAATATCAAATTGTTCAATAATATGATTTAAGTCACGTGCACTGTGGATGTGTGTTTGTAAAAAGTAGTGGAAGATCTGTTCTTCCATCTTACAGCGAAAAAAAAAAAGAAGAAAAAAATGTATGGGCTCGGTGTATCGCTTGTTGACTGAGATGTGGAAAATTGAATTCAGAGGAATGCAGGCTTGAAGATGGGGTTTAAGAATTTTGATTTTTTTTTTTTTTTTTTTTTTTTTTTTACTTATGTGATTGTACTTGGTGACTTGTGGCACTTGCTATGTGAACACTATTAAAAAAAAATTGTGGTGTACAATCTCCAAATCAGTCATAATAGGGGAAAAAGCACACAGCAATGAAGTGGATAAACTCTAAAACAAGTGCAAAATAGACACACAATCACTCACTCACACACACGTGTGTGTACAATCTTTAACTTAACTGGGTCAGCATCACAAAGTTCAAGCGAGAGTCATGTTCTGACCTGCGATGGCTCCAGCGGTCAGCAGCTGCAGAGGCCCCACCCTTCCATCCTCATCCGCCATACTAGCCTTCGTATGGGCATACACGGGGAAATAGATGGCAGAGAAGGGGATATCACGCAGGAAACAAGCCTTCGCACCCTGAGGAGGAAAACCAGTAACATTTATGTGTTACAGTTCACACCAAGTCATCGATTCGGGAACAGTGAGTTACAATGTCAAATGTAATTGTATACGACGTTTCCCACCTTGTAGAGGCCAAAGAAGCCAAGGTCTCGAACCACACTGAGCGCGCTCACTCTGGGGCCTGTAGTGATCTCACCGGCCACCTGCAGACGAATCTTAACAATCTCCAGAGGATTGGTGAAGATAACCTGTGACCCACCGGCCTAGAAAGACAGACACAAAAAGTTTAGCCATTCAAGTAGAACATAACCCAGTTTAACAGGTCTGTGCGGTTTATTATACTCACACATCCTCCGGCAAGAATCTCAGCAGCCAGAGGTATTGTATCTTCTTTTGTGGTAAATTTGTCCCTCACAAAGTCATTCACCTGGAAGAGAGACACAGATATATCTCTATAATTGGCTTAACTGTCATCTGATTAGAAACAGCTTTTTACAGGATGTTTGATGACACTCACTGTAAGCTTGATGGCTTTTTCTGGAGCCACTCCGATGAGCTGGGGTACAAGACCTGATGGGGAAAGCACACACGCACACACAGAGAGAGAAGAAGGAAAAAAGAAAGTGGGATCAAGGTTAAGAAAGCTGAAGACACATAGTTTATTTCATTTCGTTCTTCTGAAGCAGCGATGATGGCACAAATCCAACCTCTATAAAAGCCGAAGAAGCCCTCGTATCGCAGGACCTTCTTGGCGCAGTCAAAGCTGTTCTTGTACATGAGCTCTCCTACGAAGGAGCCGGTGGAACGCTGGTTCTGCATACGGGTCTTGACCAGGTCTATGGGGTACACAGCTGTGGCACCAGTGGCTATAGACACACACACACACACACGATAAAGTACATTTCAATCAAGTGTAATAACATATATATACTCATCCATGTAAACCAGAAAATCTTGTGCATTTAAAGAGGCCACGGAAAACAAGATTGGTCTTTAATTCTTGTAGATTTGAAAATACAGTAAAATAAGCACTAGTGTGAAACATTATTGCAATTTAAAAAAACAATAATATATTTTAAAACGTAATTTTTCCTGTGTCCTTCAGAAATCATTCTAATATGCTGATTTGCTGCTCGAAACATATTTCTTAATATCAACGGTGAAAAGAGTTGCTGTTTAATATCTTCGTGCAACTGTACTTTTTTATTATGAAGTTCAAAACAATTGTTTATTTGAAACCGAAATCTGTTGTAATTTTGTAAACGTCTTTACGGTCACTTGAGCAATCTAATATGTAAAGATAGCATTCTATTAAAAACTGTGACTCATTTAAAGACCCTTGAATTTCAGTGGTTTTTAGTCAGTTTCTATTAGCATTGAAGTCCGTCATAATCAACTTGAAATGCACATTTCAAATTTACTGTTTAAGACTTCTTGGAAAATGGAAAAAAGGGATCAACAACTCATCTTGTACACTGACATATCCCAAATTTTGCCACTACAATGCTTTTTATAAAGGTACTGACCCTCCTCCTAATACCACCTGAACAAATCACAGTTTATGACTTATCAACTTCCTTTATCATATGGAAATACATAACGCAGAATGGAAAACTGTACTCATTTTGTGGTGTCTTTATAAATGAGAAAACTCAAACCTCCAGCGATGGAGCCCAGAGTAAATCTGTACGCCGACTCTGCTGCCTGCAGCCACACGGGCCGAGAAACATCCGCTTGTGAATGCTGCAGTGACAGACAGACAGCAAGAAATAAGCATGCGAGGCACAAAAACTACATGTACAATAGTTTGGGCCGATCTGTATTTGAGATGGATGACAGAAGCTTGAATATTTATTTAAAACCTGATTTTACATTTTCTGAAGAAAGTGAGATTGGAATCTAATCCCTAGTATTGAAAGTGTGTTTCATGCCATAATGAGTCACTGATAACATAATTTCCGTAGTAATATACACATTTAAACAATTCCTAATAGTCTCTTATCTGACGGTTCATACAGATAAGCTCACCTGTCTCTGCGCCTCTGCTAGATTATATGGCAGGGCTCCTTCCTCCAGTGGTGCTATCCGCTCGATATCAGCCAGGTTTAATCGTCTACACATCATAACATACACAAACACACGATCAGCTGATAATGCTGCTTATGGTATGTGTGGAAGAACTTAAAAGGAAAGTACCCTGTTTGGGAGTGCAGGCCTGCTAGCTGGAACAGGATGTCGATTTCCATAGGAGTAATCTGACCAAACTTATTTGCAGAATGAACAAACTCCTCTACAGATGAAGAAAATGTTAGATAATAGTTAAAAACTTTATTCTGATGTGCAGATGAACAGAACTGGATATGACAGAGGGCACGCACCTTTAGTGACGAGCGTATCCTTGCGAGACCCAGCGAGAGTGCTGTAGATTTTACGGATCAGTTCCATGTTGTTCAGGAGAGAGTTGAAGGCATTGAAGTAGGAGAAGCTCACCATGTGAGAGGTGCCACCGCCTGCTGCCTGAGAGGACACAAACATTTAAACTTGTTACAACAACATCGCAACAAACAGTTTACTAGATGGAAAGAGAGCCACACACTTACAGACACAAGGTTTTCCTCCACAAAAGGTGTGAGCATGTGGTGTCTGATGGTGGACATGATGTCACTGAAGTCCAGGGCAGAAACAGCGCCGCTCTTGACCTTGTCTTTCTGTGCGAACGCCTGTCTCGCATGCTCCAGCTGCAGCTCCTGTGACAACAAGCACAGAAATTAGATTTTTGCTAAAAGATGAACTTATACAGAAGTTTTGCCAAAGACCAAAGGGTCAAGATTTGACAGGTTGGCATGGGCCAATTAAAACCTGATGGTGCAAAATTTAACATCATACATCATTCCAGGGGCCTAAATTAATATTATCTAATACTAATATTATCTTATAAATAAACATTATTAAATGTACTTTTATTATTGAAATATAAAATATAATTTTATTGTATTATAAAATTTATATTACATTATTATAGTAAAATTTCATCGATACTATATTAACATTTTATATAAAAATTATTAATTAATTAAGAGGTTGCATTTAATTTTATTATAAAAATATAAATTATTATTATTTAAAATAATAATAATTTCATACAACTATCATTAAAATAATAATAATACTGAATATTTAGTAATATTAAATAATATAATATAAACTCTACAATTTAATAAATTACATTAACATGTCATTAAGTTTATCATATATAAAAATTTCATTATATTAAATGCATTATTATTAAGATAATAATAATAATACTACTACACAATTATATTTTTATTACAATATAATTATATTATTATTAGTAGTAGAAAGATAAGCATTATTTAAAACTGATATAATAAAAGTATAAAATATGTTTTAATAAAAAATGTAATATGATATTTCCATGATGAGTGTGTATAAATAAATAAAATCTATAAATAAAGGTGAATGAATGTGATGAATGAGTGTGCATAATTGTTTGGGTGTTGTACCTGCAGGAATTGGGTGAACTCCAGGTAGCTGAGACTTTTTTTCCTGTCATTGCCGAAATGCAAGCGGATGAACTCACAGTCCCAGTTGAAGGGGATGTGGTGGTGCACGGTGGTCTGGCTGAAGATATCACGCACATTCTCTGTTAACACACGGATAGGCTCAGATATACACTCCTGAAGAACATAATGGGCGTTGCAACATTACTGACAGTGTTTAAATGTGCTCTGAACACGTGACCATGTGCGAGAATGAATGTGTCTGTGTGTTCAAGGTTAAGCTGCTTGTCTGTTTAGCATAACTACATTATGACCAGCTGACTCCGTTAAAGGAAATGAAACGCTACGGGTCATTTCAAAAACACTGCAAGCTGTAGGCAGCATTAAATGAAAGATGAAGGAACTGGAACAACATACATACAAATCTCAACACACATTCTTAACTCTGAATTGATTTCAATAGAGTTTGATGTCAGCATGTAAAAATACAGACGTCCACTTTAAATAAGACTGAACATTTCTATACAGTCAATACTGTTCTCACCGAAGGACACAGATCCAGTGCCTGTCTTGTCAAACAGCTGGAAGGCCACGATGAAGAGAGCATCAGGCACACACAGCACCGACTCGAAGGCCAGAAACTCCTGAAACGAGATCAGCCTGGATAGAAACAAAACAGAAGAAACATTAGAAATACACAACTTGTTGTCATTCTGCGATCTCTCACACACACACACACACACACACGCAATTAAATACACCACCTTTTAAAAGTTTGGTGAAATATACGATATTTTTTTTTATAAATTAACACTTCTATTCAGCAAGGTTGCATAAGATCAAGGAAGAAATGAGAGTAAAGACAAGACAAAAAAAATATATTTCCACAACAATAAATAGTTTTTTTTTAACATTAATTATAATTGCTCTTGAGCAGTAAATCAGTATATTAGAATGATTTCTGAAAGATCATGTGACACTAAAGACTGGAGGAATGATGCTGAAAATACAGCTTACTATTTCACAATTTATTTATTTTTTTTATTGCATTTTTGATCAAATAAATACAGTCTTCTATAAAATACTTTTAAAAATTGTACCGACCCCAAACGTTTGAGAAGCAGAGTATGTGCAATACATAATTTTCTACATTTTGCCATATTCATTAGCCTGCTACTGCAAAAAATGATGTAAAATTAATGCAAGTGTGAGAATTTCTTGATCTGAGCTGAAGTTTAGGCTTCATATCAAACCATCAAGAATTATAATACTGAACGATTACACCGATGTCCGTCTCACCCATCTTTTGTAGTGTCTGCCACACCGGCGAGCAGCTGCACAGTTTTAGGATTGAAGTGAAGCTGCGTGTGGAGGCCCAAATACTTCTGCACGAAATCATTGGGTGTCATGTACCGCTCCCCATCCTTATCCACCACACTGGAATACTGAGGGGAAACAACACAAACATAATCACAGCATCTGAGCACCATGTAAAGCAAGATTGAACATGCATGTGTGTTTGTCTAATGTGTAACCTGACTTGTGTAAAAATAGAGAAGAACCTGAAGCTAAATGTCATATTGTTATGCATGGCAACAGATGAGAAACGAAACTGCAGTTAGCTGTGTAAAATAACACTGGCTTCTCCCATACAACTGTGTTGGCAACATACTAGCTGAAATAGTATTTAACAAGTACCAACATCTGCATTGCAGGACAAATGTGCAAAGGTGACAATCAATATTAAACTAAAGCGAGACGCCCCCCTGACCTTATAAAGATATTATTCACTCATCCATCTATTGCCCTGACATTCATGTCTTCTTCCAAACATCCATCTCACACACTTGAGTCCTATTATTATAGCCACATAACATACAAATCTCTGTGTTACCTGAAACCAAAGCGGCTCAACAAACAACTTCTCTCAGGTGACAGAGGCACAAGATCTCATAGACCGGAAGTGATCACATATCAACACAACAATTAAAAAGCCCTGACTGACAGTTAATGAAGGACACAGATTGGTGTTTTCCTATTCGTGCTACAAAAGGAAGCATATACACAATAAATTGTGTTCAAGCATGCATGCCAGTCTCTTTAAACTGCTGTGGAGAAGAAGAGATGACAACAGAGGGACATTTAAAAATGCAGCATCACTAAGGAAATAAAGATTTAATGAAAGACAATCTATGGTGGCTGCTTCTAAGGTTGCAGTTTCTAATAGGAATTGACTGCAGTGTAGAGGAGGAAAAAAAAAACATCCTAACCTGACATTACACCAAAATTAAGCGTTCAAACAAAAACTTTAACTTACCTTTTGAAAGATGACCTTCAGCTCATTAGGGTCGGCCCTTTTGGTTAACTGAACCTGCAGAATCACATCAAGGTTAAATTACACTGTAAAGATGAACTAAAGAGCTATGATCTAGAATTGTGGACAAAATCACCACCACATTTAGAGAAATATATTGCATGTTTTACAGAACTATCTGCATCTATTAAATGTTTCTCAGTGAATCCCAAAATGACTAGGTTTTAATGAACGAATACATTTTCTAATGTTCAAAATTGCATTTATTCCCAAATTCTCATTTATATCAAAATATCTTTGAGAGCACATTCAGCATTATTGGGACTGTTTGACAGAATGGGTGCAAAACTAAACAAACTTAATTTTTTAAGTACACAAAATAACCAGTCACAAACACATGAAGTGATAAAATTAGCCCAGTTTCGCCCACAGAGCTTGATCCTCACACGCCTGACTAGACTTTACAAACAATTCTTCATCTCGAACAACACAAAAGTCTGCTAAAGAGCTGATTAATGCGGGTTAACGCACAACTCTGATATTTTTTATTGTTTTATGATCTTCACAGACACTAAATTCAGACAAAGTCTCAGCGCGAGCGCGGCGATAAGCTCAGTGATGCTCGCGCCGGACCGTTAAAAACGTTAACCGCGGTCTCTACTCATCCCGTTTACGGATCTATTAGCAATTCTCCCGTTAATAATAAGCAACTGTAATTAAAAGTCGACGGCTAAAATAATGAAAACAAAAAAATTCTGTCAAACGCGGTGTCGCCGGAGTCACCTTGGCCGCCATGCTGCTGTCTCACGTCACGTGTGGTCGTGGGGTCGCGCAGGCGCGTGGCCGATGAGAAGAACCGGGAACTAGAGATGTCAAACCTCACGAGGTTTGACATCTAGATAAAGATAATAATTTGACATCTAGATAAAGATAATATCTATTTGATCAAGATAATAGCATATACATAAATAAATATAAATAAATACAATACGAAAATAAATGCTTATTTAAATTTTAATTTTAAATCTATACAATTTCAATGAATAAATAAATGAATGAATAAAATCTTATCTGATTTATTTTTGTGTAGTTGCTAATGTATCCTTGTTTATTTTGAGAACCTTCTGGAATGTCTTGTATTTTAGAATTCAACTAGTTTAAAGCTTTAGGTTGGCGTAAGAAAGCCTAGCTTGAAGTTCAAAGCAGTTGTAAAAGTTTAAAGTTTGAAAATTTAGCTAGATTAGATAGATGCTGAAAGCATGATTAGCATGTTGCCAGCATGTTTTAGCATGGTTATCTTGCAACTTTTGTGTTGCTAGCATGATTACCATTTTATTCACATGTTGCTAGCATGTTTCTAATGTTATTAACATGTTGCTAGCAGGATTAGCATGTAGTTAGAATGTTGTTCATCATGTTTCTAGCATGATTATCGTGTTTGTATGAATAGCATATAGTTAGCATGTTGCTAGCATGTCTAACATGCCGTTAACATGATAAGCATGTTGTTAGCATGATTAACGTAATTATGTTGCTAACAATTTTTTAGGATTAATACAATGTTGCTATAATGATTAACATGTAGTTAACATGTTATTAACGTGTTTCTAGCATGATTAGTGTTGTTAACATGTTGTTAACTTGTTTTTAACATGATTAGCATGATGATAGCATGTTTCTTACACAATGAGCATGTTGCTAATCATGTTTCTAGCATGTTTTAATGATTAGCCTATTGCATGTTGTTAGCATGATAAGCATTTTGTTAACATGTTGTTAACATGTTTCTAACGTGGTTAACATATTGAAAGTATTTTTCTAAGATGACTAACATGTTAACATGATTTACATGTACCTAGCATGTTGCTAGCAAGTTTCTAACATGGTTAACATGTTACTAACATGTTTTAACATGATTAGCATGTTTATAGCATGTTTATAACATGAATAACATGTTACTAGCATGTTTTTAACATGTTTAACGTGTTGCTAGCATGTTTTTAATTGTCTGTAACTAGCATGTTGTTAACATGATTACTATTTTGTTAGCATGTTGCTAACATGTTTCTTATGTGGTTAACATGTTGAACGTATTTTTCGAAGACAATTAACATGTTGTTAACATGATTTACATGTAGCTAGCAAGTTTCCAACATGACTAGCATGTTTCTAACATGATTGACATGTTACTAACATATTGTTAGCATGATTTAACACCATGATTTTGCATATTTCTCCCATATTTTAGCACACTATTAGCATGCTTTAACACTTTAGGGGCATCCCAAATTGTGTACTTATTAACTATTCTATGACACTTTGTAGAATAAATAGTGTGAGTAGCGTGTTCATACCGAAAATTCTTAAAAGAAACAGTGCACTTTAAATACCCAGATGATGACCTCAAATCACCAGAAGAACGGAATGTTGGAAACTTCATGAACTCAACCGTCGCAGTAATCGTTAATTGTGTAGTGAAGAGGGAGGGGTTATCAGACTCCATTATATTATACATTATATCCTTATATTATTCATACACAATATACATAAGTACACTGTGTATGAGTGCATAGTGTGTCACTACCTTATGGTCACTACACACAATGAGCTGTTGAGACCACGATTAGCATGTGCCTCTTAGGCTAGATTAGAAATATTAGAATGGAAGCTTAAGAGATAGTACATAGAAGGGGATTTGATTGAGTCCCAAGGAATTCTGGGATGTTAAATTTAAATTTTGAACATTCCATGTTTTTTTATGATTTTAAATCTTCAGTTTTATGAAAACCATAAGTCGAATCAGTCTAAAAAGATAAAGCGAACTAAGTCGCCAGAGCTGGTGGTTGTATCTTTAAAACTCTAATAAGAGGGGTAGCATTTAGAAATATAGTCTAAGATGAAGCAGCAGCATCTTAAATACAGAACATTGGGTTGACTTTCTCAAGTCAACCTAATCCAAAAAAGAGAGAGAGAGAGAGAGAGAGAGAGAGAGAGAGAGAATCCCTTACAGTTGTCAATAAACACCTGAATATGTTACCATATATGTAACTGCCAATGGGATAATGTATTTTATGTGATCAAAACCATATGCATACATTTACATTTCATGAATTTTAAAATACATTACTGGACAATACTGAACAAACTAAAAATCGGTTTCTTTAAAAATATCTTTATTGTACACGGTTTCACAAGTAAACAGTGCAGCATCATATCAGATACCGAAACTTTTCCCCAAGTTTGCATTTATCCACATCACAACATTAAATGAGGGTTGAGTCTCAAATTAAGAAAAAGAAAAGGTTCATGACACCATAAACAATTGAAATTGTTTTCCTCTACAGCCAAACTGATATTTACAGATTATACAAGAAGTCGGAAAGTCCCAAGAGCGACAACACACTTTCCATCATGTGTTCTGCTGTCCTTTACTGGACCCTGTGCTTGTAGAACCAGCAGAGACCTTTAGTGAAGTTCCAGCCGAGAGAAATGGAGAGAACATACAGGAGTCCGAGCAAAGCAAAGGGATAAAGAAGAACCGCGGTGTTCTTTAAGAACGGAAGTGCTAAAGAAACAAGAGACAATGTTCAGCTTGTGGATACATGTCATAAAACACATGGTCATGACCAGCAGTCACATCACTTACCGTTGTAGCCCAGGAATGTGATGTAAATATAGTAACTGACTGCAATAAGCCAAAAGGTGTTTCCCACAAAATACCCCAGGAACCAGTCTGAACTTATGACCACAACATCTGTCAAGAAAGCGTAAAATATGTTTTTCACACAGTCCCAGTTCATTATTACACATATTTGTTTACGGTTTACTTACGGTTGATGAAGAACAGCTGTAAAAAGTGCAGAATGACCAGGAGAGGGTAGAAAGCGTTTAGATGGACGTCAAACGCATAGCCCCACTCCACATCGTAATCTCTAGGATGCTTCATTAGATATTTATTTGTGACAACCCTGGAGAAGCAGAAAAACAGGGATTACTGTACAGTGTCACAGTAAAAACTCCTCGTAAGTTAGGCTGATTTATTAGCAATGTTACGTTATCTATTACGGTATTATATATTTGGCTGATTAATTATCATTATGTTATTATATAAAGTACTTGATTCTGACTGGTCAGTCACAGCAAACATTATTGTTTAATATATATAATATAATATATATATCAAAATATATATATTTTGTATTCATAATTTTATATATCATAGCATTCATTAAACATATTTTTTATTTTAGTCATTTACTTTTGCCATTTTGTATTTTTTTTTATATTTATTTAACTTCATTTTTATTTAAGCTTTAGTAATTTTAGCAATTTAACCTAAATGTACTTATTTCAGTTTGATGCAGTTTTTGAATTTTAATTGTTAAAATCAATATATAAATATATATAAAAAAAATTTTTTTTTTGTAAGTCTACTTTTTTACAATTATTTTTTACTTTTAATTTTTATTTCAGTTTGACTAATTTGAGTACTTTAACTTACAATCTTTTTTTCAAGGCAAAATTACTTCTTTGAGTTGTTAAAGTTTAAGTTGTGTATTCAACAATTATATTTTACTTTATTTCAGCCATATTTCAATTACCAAAAACAATAATAGTTTTAGTTTCAGTTAAGGATAACAACATTGTTTTGTGCTGGGGTCATAACCACCCTGTTCTGGTTTATTTTATAATTATTTAAATATCTCTTTGCAAAAAAGATGGATCATTCACCTTATTCTGAAATTAATAATAGGCTAATAATAAAAAATGCAAAGATCCATAACCCAGAAATAAAATCTGAATCAATATCATAACAGCAAGGTCAACATTAAGGAAAAAGGACACATTATGGGCAGTCTTTGTGAGTGTTTGTGTGGCTCCTCACCACATGAGTGTAGATATGAGCAATCCGACTCCGACACAGTCGATGAAAACAACCCACAGCAACAGCTTCAACGTCTCCACAAAACCCATTTCTAGAACCAGACCGAAGCCAACTGTCGACACTGCAGAGAAAACATGATTAGTGAGCCGATGCAAGTTTAATTTCTAAACCCTTCCCATGTTTCCATCAAAAGTGCTCACCACAGAGCCAGATGCTGAGCAGCACCAGGAACGCAGGGTCGTCTCGAGCCCACTGGTCTTTAGTCTGTTTGCGGTACTGGAAGTTGCGGTACACTTTCTGTGGTGATGTGAACAAGTAGAGCATCTGCCATATAGCAAACTCAAAATCCATCTGTCTGAAATGCAGCAGTCGCCGCAGGTATTTGTAGCGCTTGGCGCCGGCTGTGTGCCGCGCTGCATCCCGAGCGCTCAGACTGCCGTTCTGGTGGATCTGCGGGGAACTCGTCGGCAACATACTGTCGAGGGATGAGAGAGAGAGAGATTTAGTTATTACAGACACATGAAAGGTGCAAATTAGGGCCATATGATTTCCACGATGCAGAAAACATGGATGGAATCATGGTATCCATTCATAAAAATAGTATTCAAAGTTTAACGTGGAATGTCATGGAATTTGTCACATTTTTTATGTAATCAAAAGTAGGTCATTACACTTTAATCAAATCATGACATGGATTGGTATCTGTAAATATTAAGACGCAAAAGTCAATTTAAATATGAATTCTGCATGTTCTGCATGTCTCTGTTAATGAAGACGCAGATGCAGGGTTTCAGATGTAAATTTCGCGCTGACATGTTCCAGGCTTCAACATCACAACTGACAAACATATGGAATAATTGGAGTCAGATACGGAAATGATTATATATACTACTACTACTACTAAAATGAAACAAACATGATTTTTTTTAAGGAATAATCACACAACATTTCTTCCTTTTTTAAATTTTTTTGTAAATCCCCTTTGTTTGTCCCAATTTTCAATAATTAAAAAATAAATTAAATTGTTCTATGCCTTCATTTGATAACCAGGAAAAAAAATGTTGTACATATTAATTAATTAGGAAAACAATTTATAAGGCTACTTTAAGAAAAAAAAAATGCATTAAGTAAGACATGCTTTTTGATTAATAACATTTAATGTATAATTTAATGTAAAAATTTTAACTAAAATAAAAAACTGAATCCAGAAAAACAGAAATGGGAAAAAAATGAATTTGGAAAAAAATAAAACAGAAATTAGTTAAAAAATTAAGCGGATTTCGTAGGGCCCTAGCTGCAAATAAACATTTGAGCAAATCAGAGCAAGATCTATTAATTTTGATTGATATAATAATAACAGAAGGCCAAGTATAACACAAGAACCTTCCTACATGTATTCTTAAATCAGGAATAAATGATGTGGCTGAATTTTCATCAATTACAGCTCACTCTGTTTTGACAAGTCAAACTTAATTACAATTTCATTGCAGGAAAGTAGATCTGCCCATGTTTGAAATCTACATCTATTAACTGTATATGAATTTAGTTTGAAAGAAATCCACCTGAACTCTAGTCTATCATCAAGAAATAAGCTTCATAATCAAAAGTATTGTGAGTTCATTCTTCTGTTTCTTGTGAATATAACCTGCTATGTAAACATGTAGAGCTGATTCAGGATCAGTCCTGTTACTCTTATTTGATTTACACAGCACAACTGACAGTTGCTCTAACATTACAGCAAACTCAAATCACTGGTTTAAAAGCAAACTAGCTATTCTTAATATCTCGGTGAAATGTGATGCTTATTAATAACAAAAACGTAACAGACGAAGCACTAGAGTGGTAAAGCTGGTGCTTGGGCCTCGATATCACATAATACCCTGGTAAACATGTTAGCTATAATGTCGCTCCTGCTCGCGGTGTGTAAACATGACACTCACCTGCTCTGCGGCAGTATCAGAAATTAATAAAGCAAAACTCCTTTTAATCAGGGTGTAAAAAACAATGCAGCAACGGTGACATGTCAACTTCCTGCTTTATCCGAACACGTAGCAGGCTAGAGGCTAGCAGCGCAACCGACACAGTGACGCAGCTTCCTGTGTCAAGGCCTTCCGGGAAATGTAGTTTTGGGGTAGAGAGCAGCGTACGTCATTACTATATTACATTCCTATATCATATTCATAGATTGGATAAATATGAAACTCACAATTTCAAAAGATGAAAATCATTTTCGTTCTTTTATCACAATGTCAACTTTTCATACTGGCTGCAATGAAAGTGAATTTAATGTGAATTAGGCCTACTGCTGTTTCCTCTGGCTCTTATAAAACTGTTTTATTTATATATATTCTGATCTGTGAAGGTCTAAAGACACTGCAGGTTTTAATAACTGATTATTACGATTGTGAGGATTAAAATCATTTGAATAATAAACAATTGAAAAGCTGTTCACTGCATGTTTAGAAACAACAGATGGCGCTAAAGCACTTTATTCCTTCTCCTTCTGTCACGTTAATGGCGTTTTTTATGAATAGTCATGACTTTTTAACAGGCCTAAAAAAAAAGAAAGAAAGAAAGTTATGATTTAAAAACAACAACAAAAATTCTGAGTAATAATTCAAAAACAAATCTTGATTTATTTCTTAATACTATATGAAAGATGAAAATGAAATACTGTGAGTTAAAAGCAAATAGTTTACCACCTGTTAACCTGTATTTTGATAACTGACTTTTAGTGAGTAGTATGTTCACATTCCAAAAAATTACTTCCCCCTGCAAAAGAGTCAATTTCTATTTTTAGTCTATGTCTGTAAAAAAAAAAAAAAAAAAAAAAAAAACTCTGCTAAGATGCGTGAGTAGAAAGTAGTTTTTATTTTTACCTCCACATTTCTTGCTGGTGACTGGAGCAGAGCTTACCTGCGAAGAGCACATCACATCTGTTTGGAGCAGTTCCTCTTTCAGAGGATTTTAAAAACGCAGTTTTGATATTTGCCTCATATTTATTTAATAAGCACCACCACTTCATTCTGCTATTCCTCTCAGGACGACCCCATGCAGGCCATTCATGTGGTGAACTATAAAACACTTTGCACATCACTTCAGAAACAAGGTTCATACATGTCATTGAGCAACACTGACACAGTTTTCAGTTTCCATCACAATTAATAAAAAAGTAATTCTTAGTCTTTCCATCTTTCACGAGTTTAGTTTAAACCTAGACATTTTAAAATTTAACAAAATAGGGAAAAAATATAAAATGTATTAACATTATCATAAGTGAACATAAGTTAACTACTTTAGTCGACATGAACTAAGAAAGAACAATACTTCTACAGCATTTATCAATCTTAGTTCACTTTAATTTCAACATTTACTAATGGATTATTAAAATCAAAAGTTGTTCTTGTTAACATGAACTAACAATGAACTACTGTATTTTCATTAACTAATATTAACAAAGATACTGTAATAAATGTATTGTTCATTGTTTGTTCATATAATTAGTTTTTCTTGATTGCTTATAGTTTTTGCCCATTGCTTGAACACTATAGACACATGCTTAAACCAAAGTAACATAACTTGAAGTTGGTGTTACTATACCTTAAACAAAGTGTAACCATACCTTAAACAAAAGCGTTGCTTTGCACTTTAGTTGCAGTTCTGTAACACACTTGCTCCTTTCTGCTACACACTTGCAGAACTAGACAGACACTACACACTATTTCTTACATAAGACACTTAGTTAAAAAATGAAATCTCAGGGTACAATTGGGAAAACACATCTATTCAAAATACAGCACACATTGGTTAATTAAAAAGGCGTTGACACACACCTGAAAATACTTACTTACAAAACTGAACACCAATCAGCCAGCTACAAAAAGGTCTTAGTTAAGCCATTTTGAGAACTTTGCAAGCATGGAAGAAGGGAGAGTGAGAGCGTGGTCGAAGAGGCCATGCAAGGACCATTATTTCTGATGACATAAGAGCAACTCTGGTGGACCATGTCATAAACCATGGCCTGACTGAGGGAAACTGGGCATTGAGTCTATCCTAATCTAAGCCGTTTCACAGTGTCATCCATAATAAGGACATTCCGACTGGAAAACCGGTATGTCTTCATCTCTCTACTCTACTCAGACTGTTTTACAGTACTGTACCATATCTCGTTACATTTTGACAAAGGATTGTTCGGTTTTGATAGCAGAGTTTCAGTTTGACAGACGTGAATGCTTTATTTCCTAGTGTTGTGTCTTATTTTCTTGTGTGTAGAGTTTTGACACAATGAGCCAAATTTAGCAAAACATGTGCAAGCAATAGGCAAAATCCGTATAGTAAACTCAAAATGAGTGTAGTTTATTTTGATGATCTTAACGTGCTTTCAAAGACTTCAGAGCAAAGCAACTTCTTGGATTAATGGAGCTGTTTTAACATGTTCCAGTTCAGTTTACTATAACTCTGACACTCTTGTCCAAACCTGTTTTAAAAAACATTCCTGGAGACTGATATGGGAAAATATGTGTTTTCAGCTGCAAATAATTTATTATTATAATTTTTTTTTTTTTTTTTACAAAAGATTTGTTAAATGTTGCTCATTTTAATTTAATTCTTGAAAGGGAAGAATTGCCCTTAATCTGATGGGACAGAGCAGTAAATGACTTCATTGTCAGAGAGACACATGTGAACATCAACAAGCCAGGTATTTTAGTTTGTGCTAAATTTATAGCACATTTCGGCTCCAAAAATACCGTCTAGATGAATAAACCCTCTTATTCATTCCAGGCTCTTATAATTTTTTGAAATGTTTAGAATGAGATCACGAAAGTTGGCAAATCACAAAACAACATGGGATTAAGAATGTTTGAATGGTTTTCAATTCATTTAAAATAGCTTTAAGTTTAAAGATTAACCTGTTTTGCTCTTGTTTGATTCCCATGTCGACAGCAATGTTGTGTCTGTATGATACACATTGCATATTAAAACTGCTCTCTTTTGACTGATCTATGGCTTCTTTGTCAATTGGGTCAAACACTGAGGTGGTTGAAATCTGGGTATGACTTGAAAATATCAACAAGAGAGGTTTTTAAACCAACGAGGTTCATAACAACTAGAACTATCCCTTTAGAAATTGGTCCTCTATTTTTAAGCCAAACCATCAGTTTTTATTGTCATAACATTCCCCTCTTAATTTTCCTCAGAATTGCTTTCTGAACTGACAGGCTCAGAACATTAGTTATGAAAATGAATAGCAGAAGATTTAGCTGTAATGGCTAACTAATTATCTGTCCACCCAGAACCAGAAGGGAGTTTTGATGGATAATACACTATTTGACTGAAAAAGAATGATCAATATGTAAGCACTGCTCAGCATCGCTATATTATTAATCACAGTCTGTGTTGTACTGTGAGACTGGTCTGGAAATCACCCAGCAAACTCTTTCTGGAGGTATTTGAGTTTGCAGTGGACCGTGAATGGTGAACTTCTCTCCTACTGAAACACTGCCGAATTGGCTTTGACTAGTTACTAGGAGCTCACACAAGCTGTTAGATGTCAGCAAGAGAAGGAAGATGTTTCAGGGTGGGGCAAGTTTTACATTTTGATGAAAGATTGAAAACTAACATTTAATTGTTGAACTGCGCACAGTGAGACCAATGCATTTGAAATACATCAAAAGTTTGGCGTCAGAAATAGTTTTGAAAGAAGTGAATACTTGTTTAAAGCAAGAATGCATTATACTGATCTAAAACAGAGGTGAGCAAGCTTTTTAATACAAAGGGCCAAAAATCTTGTTTGAGGGTCATGGGCCAAAAGTAAAAACCATATTATTCTAAAAAATATTCAGTTAAAAAAATATATATAAATAATAAAAAATTCAATTGTGTGTGTGCGTGAGATGGACTATTCAGTTCATCGATAATTTCAAAGGATATGATGGGAATGGTGATCTTTGAGTCTTTGTTATTGCAGGAGTTCGGGATATTCACAGGAGGAGCACACATCTCAGTCCGGGTTTTTGGATGACACAGAGACGCTGGGAGCAACACACAAGGTAAGTTAGCAGGTAAGTACAATCAAATAGAAGTAGTATCCAGTGGTGTCAAAAGTACTGGCATTCATTACTCAAGTAGAAGTATAGATACTAGGGTTTAAAAAGACTTTTGTAGAAGTTGAAGTATCAACTCAAGCTTTTTACTCAAGTAAAAGTGTAAAAGTACTGGTTTAAAAAACTACTTAAAGTATAAAAGTAAAAGTAATGTAAGGGGAAAAAAATGCCATTAAGAACAAAAGCTTAGGCCGCACCACAGGGGCCTATTGTGCACTACCCCACCGCCTCAAAAAACATTTTTCTAAAGGCCATAGGCCATAATGACTATAATGTTCATGTTGAAAAATTTGGGATGCACTAGGCTTCCTGTTTCAGCCGCATATATAAAAATACAAAAATGGTGTGCACATCCCAAACATCCAATTAGGACACAGGTGCAAGACAACTAAATGATATAGACAAATAAAGAAGTGAAGTCTGAACACTGAAAACTACTGCTCCAGAGGAATTTAATTAAGCAACGTTTCGACCTTCAGGTCTTCCTCAGCCGCATATATGCCCATTTAAAATGAACGCACTTTAGTACAATGCAAATACATTAAAGGACTAGAGATATGATGACTAGTTGCCAATAAGTATTGTTATAGTGCAAAAAGTCAAACTTCAGAGGCTTGTCATCAATAACTTTTAATGGAATGTAAATGTACATCCAAGCTTAGCTGCAGGAATCTGCGAGGGCAATGGACAAGAACATTGGTACAGGCTCAGTAACAATTACACTTGTATGGTGGTCTATTTACAGTAAACATTATAGTGCTGTCAAAATGAATGATTAATCCAAGTGATTGATCAAAAACTAAAACTGAAAAAGAAATCATAATCCTGATACTTTCTTGATTGATAGCTTCTTGTATTTGGTACATACGTCTGCTATGTCCAGTGTTCGGGGGGTAACGAGTTACAAAGTTGGTATAGCCTACTTATCACAACATTGTCAATCGCATCGTCAATCGAAAACGCTAATTTATTAAAACATCTCGCTACCGAACTACCTACAGTAGCTTAATTTGTGGAGGACGAAGAAAAAGCACTCATTTGGTAAATGAGCCAGTGAGAAATAATAACTTTTAAATAGGGTCCAGTGCCTTTTCAATACTTTTAAAATGGTACCGGCTCCTAAACGGTGCCTGAACCGATACTTTAAAAAAAAGAAACACAAAAAAACTATGGATAACTTTACAAACATTACAAATATTTAAAATAAATCCATAGCTTGTTGTGCAAGTTGTGCTTCCCTTAATCTAAGGCTAATAAATGTATTTCACAATCTGGGTCATTATTTAATACAAAAGCACACATAATGTTTCTACTGTATCTCTGTCACTCACTCTGATATAAAAGTTAACATGAGTGCTGTCTGTCACTGTTTTAAATCAGTTCTGTGAATTACTGTATGGTCATTCTTTATAAAGTAGCAACAATGTCGTTTTTAAAATACAGTACTGTGCAAAAGTCTTATGGAAAAATTAGTATTTTCTCCCCAAAAAGGGTTTTAAGCCAGTTATTTATATCTTTTGCTGTAGTGTGTCAGTAGGAAATATCAGTTGGTCATTAATTTTAGTAATAATCTAGTGCGATTCTGAATGCACAAGCAGTCTGACAACGGGAAAATTAATTTTTGGAAATGTAAACTGATATTTTATACTGACATTCTACAGCAAAATATATAAATAACTGTCCGAACACCATTCTTTTAAGTGAAATTACTAAAGTGTCTAAGACTTTTGCACAGTAGTGTATGTATAAAGTACGTATGATTAAATTAAGTATATTTTAGTAAGTGTAATTAAAGTATGTGTTCGTTCATATGTGTTAAGGGCTAGATTTTCGCTGGAGGAAACGGCTGTGGTGTGATGAGCGAAAACTTTACAGATGAGAAACCGACTGCTACCTCGTGACTTTTTGTAAACTGTATTTATGACAAAGAACTGCACAGATATGGATATTCTAACAATCTATCGATAAACACATACCTTGTGTCCTCTGTTTGTTTAAGTGCGCATGCGCTGCTCCGTTCGCGGTCTGCGCCTCTGTGGATTGAAGAGCGCGCTCAAAGACGGGAGGAGACGGTCTGACGCTGGTTTCATGTGAAATTTAAGCGGACTGACTCTGAGGCGATCGGATACCGGTTCCATACCCAACCCTACTTTTAAGAAATATATATTTTGATAAACGAACCCAAAACTTTCTATGTCCTGGCTGGACTGTGATGTGATTTGTGTCACGTGCAGGTGTGATGGATCGCGTAAAGACCAATAGGGTGTCGGAATGGTATATGTTTATACTTCTCATCCAACCACAATCAAATTCACTCCATCCGGATGGCGCGATTTATCTGGATAGGTTTTTTTTTTTTTTTTTAATGATGACAAGCCGGAATGAAAACAAGCCGAAATGAAATAGCAGTAACGAAGCTATTTTTAAAATGTAAGGAGTAGAAAGTACAGATACTTGCCTGAAAATGTAAGGAGTAGAAGTAAAAAGTCTGCTGAAAAATAATCACTCAAGTAAAGTATAGATACCCCAAATTTCTACTTAAGTACAGTAACAAAGTATTTGTACTTCGTTACTTGACACCTCTGGTAGTATCTGATTTAGAGAGTCCTCTACATGTGTACGAGACTGGACAATGTGGCTGTCAGAGGTGTGTGCTTTTGTACAGGCTGGTTGATGAGGTGCTTGATTGGTGACAAGTGCAGGTGCTCAGAATTCAGGTGATTGAGATCGTGGTGACTGGGTGATGGTGGAGACTGGCTGATCCATTACAGTACCCTCCTCCACGGCTCGCTCCTGAGGACTGAACATCCCGACGTCGTCGTGGTCTACTTCTGCCCCGAGGTGCTGGAAGTTCGGGATGAGCAGCATGGAACTCGGCCATTAAGGCGGGGTCTAAAATATCAGCCCTATGTATCCATGAATGTTCTTCAGGTTCATATCCTTCTCAGTCCATGAGGTATTCTAACTGACCATCACGGACCCGGGACTGCAGAAGCTCCTTCACCTTGTAGACCGACGCTTCATCCAGAATCAATGGAAGAGGGGGTTCTTCCCTCTGGCCAGGCTCTGTGGGGAGAGAAACAGGGTCATGGTGAGGCTTGAGCTATGACACAAGAAATATAGGATGAATTTTGTACTGCGCTGGAAGTTGTAATCTGTAGGTGACCAGGTTTACTTCCATGATGGTGAGGGGACCAACAAATCTGGGACTGAGTTTCCTACAGGGTAGGTGCAGTCTGATACCCGATATCCCGGGTAAATAACTATACTTTTTGACCTGGTTGGTAGGTAATTGTTTGCATGTGCTAAAGGTCTGCGGCTTTGTGGCTTTGCAGTGGTTTTGTGGAAAGCGCACACTTCTCCGCTTTCATTAGAGATTGTGTTCTCTAAGGCATTGGAGGACCTCTGAAATGTGCTGGCGATGTTCAGCCTGGCTCAGGGAGTAGATGAGGATGTTATCTATGTAAGCGATGAAGAAACTCCCAGAGCACCTCATGCATGAAACCCTGGAATACAAGAGGGGGCGTTAACTCATATTGGCCAGTAGGGTTCAGAAAGGCCGTCTTCCAAGTACATTCAAATAGTAGTAGCTGATTCAGAGACTGCATCTGAAAACTGAAAAATGCTGCCTTCGGAGGACGCATTCCAAGGTAGGAAGGCATCAAGGCACGTCCGAAATCAATGTTAGCTTCAGTTCCTGTCTCCTGAGATGCCTTCATATGGCCAATTTTTGAAGGCAGCATAGATGTATCTTTTGCTGCCTTTGATATCCCACAATCCTGTGCGTTCCATTCTGTGACAGTTAAGCCTAAAAATAAAGATGGCGTCTAAAATTTGCGGTCGGTGGTCAGTTTGTGTAAATGTATGTTTCTGATCAACGTTTTCCACTTTTTGTCATTTCTAGAGAGAAATTAATATTGTAGTAATGAAATATCCACTTAGTTATCACCAAAGCTCTCTATATTTTGCTGTAGATCATTAAACCATTACTCTGCCTCAGAAGTTTGTCCAAAATCAGTTTTGTGAAGTGCCTTCGTGCAAGTTCGCTCTGAAAAAGCTTCATCCATTACTTGAGCACTAACTGCCATGAACTGGCTAAAGGATGTGACAACGAACCTTCATGAATCTCTATGTACGTCACAAAGTTAGAAAACAGCTGTGAATCGTGCCAATTAATTTTTCTGAACTATTATCATCCCTTGAACTAAATCACAGACAGAGAAATGAACAAATACATTCAGCGGACTAATGCTCAATCTTTCATTCTCATGTATTATTACTGTCTGTAAGTTCAGATGAGGAGAAAGAGCGCTGACCTCCTAATGATGCCTACTGTGCCTTACGTCTGAATGCTGTCAGATCTTAACACTAACACATCTCAACTCAACACCATGATTTAATCAAATGCATCCCAGGAGAGGAATCAGAAAACTATCGCTGTCAATTAAGGAGATGCAATCCAAGACATAACGAAGGAGGAGGCAAGGAAGAGGAATTACATCATTTCTCTTTAGCTACAGAGAGTTGGTGCGTGTGTGTGTGTGTGTGTGTGTGTGTGTGTGCGTGCGGGATGGTGAGATCATGATTTTCACTCTGACTCTAGTAAATTATACTTTTGGCAGTGAACGAGTGACTGGAAATGACACACCCACATAATCACACACACACACACACACACACACACACACACACACACACTGCTACATGCCTCACTTAAAAACACACTCTGGCTCCAACCCATCCATGCAGTGTTCCAATACGACATCTCTCTTTGGCTCTTGCTGTCAGCTCTGATTAAAGAGGCTAATCACTGCGACTCTGAAAATAGAAGGGCATCAGTGCTGTGTGTGGGTATAGAGACGGACGTCCTATAATAATCATCCATCAGAATTTCTCAATTATTGCAGAATATCTGTGCCTATATGTGTGAAAGCTTCTTTGACTAAATCAGTGATTCTCAACTGGTGGGTTACAATACAAGAAATGGGTCACAGGTCTTGCAAAAAGCTAATAAAATAACTAACAATATAATCAGTAATGCGCGGTTAGGATAGAAAATACTCCCCAATCAAACTTCATGGTTATTTAGAAGCTGTCCAATAGACAGAAGTTGCATGATACAAAAAAAGAATAATCTGAAAACGAAACTTTGCATGGTAAAAGAAAAAACTACCTAGAAATCATTAAATATGAGTTGAGGATTTGGTATTGTGCTGTGTTCTTTTGATTGACGCACCTCCGTAGTTATCTTCTCTATCTCTTGACATCTAAACCTGTGGCATAATAAAGTATAGTATAAATGCATGGCATTAAATACTGAAGTTGTCCAACAATAAACATGTGCTCAATACTTTTTATATTCTTTTTATATTCCATAATCAGGTTACTGGATGAAAACTTTTATTAAATGTAACATAATATGTTGAACTGAGGAAGAAATAATAGAGAAGATAACTATGAAAGTGCAATTTCATCTCTAAATCCAAAAGAACAAAAAAGAAAATTAACATAATTAAAATTTTTCCTTTTTGCTTTGTTATATTATTTTCCTGGCAGCTGCCCCGCTAATTTATATGAGCTTGTTTTGGAGAAATTTATAATTTGATCACTTGCTCACCAGTGGATCCTCTGCAGTGAATGGGTGCCTTCAGAATGAGAGTCCAAACAGCTGATAAAAACATCACAATCATGCAATAATAAACACACACACACAGACACATTCACATGCTGACACACAGCTGAGTTTTACCAACAGAGATAATCAATCAGATATCAAAGATGAGCTTCAAAGCAGCTTTTGATCTGTGATTAATTAGTTAAAATAATGTAAAGACAAGCTCTGGCTGTCAAGGTCCATTGATTGACTGTTCTTATAGAGATCTGTTGTTAATACTGAAGGCTCAGAGGGTGCTTAGGACTCTTGAGTTAACTAGTGAGTTTATTTTCATACCAACATGTGATTTCCAGGCATTTCTGTAAACTTCATCGTTCAAAGATTTTAGAAATGAATGGTGAGCTTCAATACACCGGTGGCAGCATATAATGTGACTGACAGCTCAATATTTCTCATTTCACACTGACATAAGTGTCTGTACTTATTGTGATGGACGGTTGCTGATTTCTGATTTCCATTTTTTACATCTCAGGAGAGTAAATCTGCAGTATCATGTTGCAGTATCTTACAGTCTTGTGTGCAAATTCAAATGTTTCATTTTTCTTAGGGATGACATATCTATGTTTATTGGCAGGTCTGAGAGAGAGAGCATGCATAACATGAGAACAATGAACATATCTGTTCACATCCCTCAGCAGCACTTACTGCCTTTGAGAACATAACACAGATTTTTTTTGTTCAAGTAATCCTTTAAAAACATCTGATTAGACGGTAAAAAGGGCCTTGATGGCTTTCCAGTTGGCAAATTCCCTGTAATAGTGTTTGAACCCCAATTCCTACCTCACATGATCTCTCAGCCTGTGAACCAGCTCATTCTTTGTAAAAATATGTTTATTTTTTAAAAACCGAATGGATTTTTTTTATTAATTAATTTATTTTTATTTTTTTCCATTAATATTGCCTGTTAGTGGGCATTATTTATATAACAATTTAATTATACAATTATATAGGAGAGTTTCTTGAACTTTGGGACAACAGTGTCTTGAGATGAAGACATTTTATACAATTATGAAAAATAGATTATAAATTAAAAGTCAAGTCAAGATAAATATTAGTTAATAAATAAAGGAGTCATTTATCAGAAGCATTTATCAGTGAGTGGTTGTTGTTTGTAAAGATCCGTGTATGATTAGTGCCATTATTTCATGTCCCAGAGGCAAATGTAGTAGTTTTGTTTGTAATTATCCAAACCGCATCCATACAGCAACGAAGCGACATCAGCATACCTTTATTAATATTCATAAGCAAATCTTCTTGATAGGAGCGTTACCGACAAATGACAAGCACGACCTAATTAATATTCATGAGCAGCAGTAGTAGGCGGAGCTGACTGACTCTGAGGGAGAGCACAGATGCTTTGCTTTCAAAGCTCAGCAGCACAGCAGAGTCTTCTGAACACCTCATACCCTGAAATCACCGCTGGATCCACCTGACTGCAGAGGTAAGATCAGTCCTGTGGGTTTCCCAACATCAAGCGTGCAAAAAAATGCCATGTTTACAAGCAGAACTGCTTGTTGAGGTGGATTACTGTCGTAAGTGAGTTTGCTAAAGTTGTTTCAATTGATTATTTTGCATTTTGTGTAATATTTTTGCCTGGTTTAGAATTTTTTTTCGCCATTTTCCATGTCTGTGTTTATTCACTTTACAGTTAATGACACTGATTGATTGGAAATGTAATTGTTGTGGTGCAGATAGTAATGTGAGCGCAGGCCAGTAGAGGGCGATACAGAGTCTACAGTTATTATAATACTTGGCTTCGCACTAGATGATTAATATTACCTGTTATGATTTACAAAAAGTCTGCCTTTGTTTTGTTTGTTAAATGACTTTGTGTCTTGCATATAAATTATACATCAGAATTCATATTTGAAGTGTTTAGGTGGTTTGATCTGGATTTGTGTTTTTGCTGATTCTCCATGCAGTGGATGGTGTGATCTGATTCTGCACCCTGAAACTGTATAGAAACTGTCTCATCAGTATGTCTAGACATGAACAGACAGTTGTAGTCAAGAGTTAAGTTGATGCAGAGGTTCAGCACTTAGATGAAACTGTATTTTCTCATACATCTGGACAGACCACCCTCATATTTTGATTAATAACAGCATGATCTCTGACCTTGTCATAATTTCCTCTGCATGTGATTTCTCCGCTGGCTCTCTTCAGCTCCTCCTGAAGTTATTTGTTAATATGCATTTCATTAGAATCCTTACAGAAATGACTCGGAGCACATTTTTCTTTCCTTTTTTTTTTTATTGTTAACACAGGAATTTGTAACTGGACAGACATTTTCTATTTTTTTTGTTTGTTTATTTTATTGTGCAATTATTATATTCCCAGTCAATACGTTCCCAAAAGTGCAAAACTGTAAATTTGAAATATATAGGCCTGTATTGGCTAAAAAGTCAATTTTTAGCACTCATTTAGCATTAAAGACACAAATGAGATAAAGGTTCACATGCAGTAGAAGTATAGAGCAATCAATGTGATTTAATAGATTTCTGATTTATATTGTCATAATGAGACGACTTTTGATCACAGACTTTTGAATTTAGCGTAGTTGAGACATTGTTGAGATCTCTTCTGAAACGCTAATGGAGACACGTGATTATTACTGGGGCCGTTTTCTCAGATTTGGAGAAACAGTAGACCAGGAAAACTGTTTTTTCTTTCTCTCATTTAATCTCATTGCTGTTCAAGAGAAACAACAATTGTGATTTCAATTTTTTACATTTCTGAATAAGTAATATTCAGATGAACAAAACACATGGTCTCTTCAAGTGTATGTCAAACTTGGTTACTGATGATGCTTTGCATATGCTAATCAGGACTAATCGGCTGTAATCTGGGTTAGTACAGGGGTTACTGGATGAAGAAATACCCCAGTTACCATATTCCCCAACGGCCACAAGCACCGTTTCAGCAGTTATTATTAAACATTTAGAGATGCATTTTAAAAGTCTGTTACATTAATTATTTCTACAGCAAGAACAAACTCATTAATATTTCATGTTGGGGTAAATTAACAGAACTGACCCAATAGTCATGCAGTTGAACGATGACAACAAATATCTTTAGAAATAGGTAAACAACTATTAACTAAATTTATTAAATGTATGCAATGAAGTTTAATAAATTAAAAATGAAACTTTTCTTGCCTTAGGTTTACTGATCCAAGTTGTAGATGAGTTTGTTTGTTCGTCAGAACAGATTTGTAGAAATTTACATTGCATCACTTGCTCACCAATGGATGCTTTGCAGTGAATGGGTGCCGTCAGAATGAGAGTCCAATCAGCTGATAAAAACATCACAATAATCCACAGCACTCCAGTCCATCAGTTAACGTCTTGTGAAGTGAAAAGCTGTGTGTTTGTAAGAAGCAAATACATCATGAAGCTGTTTTAATGGAACACCGTCCCTTTTTGGCCAGAATATGAATCCATAATCCATAACAGTGAAATAGTGCATCTCCTTTTGTCTCTCAAATCAAAACCCACTCATATGTTTGTTTAGAACTGTTTTGCTCTGTCTTGTAATTTGTAAATGGTGCTTGATATGTACATATTTCTCTCCTGATTCAGACCAGATGACTTTTTATCACTGGAGAATACTGGATAAAGGATTAGTAACAGTTTGAAGTGTTGTTTAAAATATTTTTAAAAGAGTTATTTTAAACTCATGTGGATTACTGTGATGTTTTTATCAGCTGTTTGGACTCTCATTCTGACGGCACCCATTCACTGCAGAGGTGAGCAAATGATGCAATGTACATTTCATGAATGCATTTTCAGCAAGTATAATTTTTTGGTTGATCTGTTCTTTTAACAGAACAAGTCATGCAACTAAGTTTTGGTCTAGAACCATTAAATGTAAAAGTTTACTCGGAAAGATTCGGTGCTGTCAGAAGGTGACTCTATAGCCGCTTTACTGTAGAGTCTCAGTGATTCTGACAGGTCACCAGTGAAATGTGATCCCAAACTAAAGACTTCCCTCTGCCAGCTCAATTAGTCTCCTGGACATGACCCTTCAGCCCCATTCTGTCAGCCCTCGCTCTGTTTCTCTCGTGTCTAGCATCGGTAAGTCACTGGAGTGGAGACCGCATGCAATCTGAGAAATGCAAACCTTGCAGATCTGGACAAGGACACGGTGGAAAAGTGTTTGTGACCTCAAGGTTCTTTCAGAGAGCCATTCGAACTCAGTCTTGATTTAAATCATCATTCAGCAGCCCCTGGTCCATTAGCCCAAGTCTTTCCTTGAAGTGCATGTTTGCTCTTATGTATTTATGTGAACATTTTACACTACTGTTCAAAATTTGGAGTCTGGAGAATTTTTAAAGAAGTGTCTTCTGCTCCATTTATTTGATCTGCTATACATGTAAAAATTATAATAATAGTTTAAGAACTGTTTTCTATTGTAATATATTTTAAAAAGTAATTTATTGCTGTGATTAAAGCTGAATTTTCATCATCATTCCTCCAGTCTTCAGTGTCACATGATCTTCAGAAATCATTCTGATATGATGATTTTCTGCTCAAGAAAGATTTCTGTTTATCAAAGTTGAAAACTTTTGTGGAAACTGTGATACATTTTTGTTTCAAAATTGTCTGATGGATAGAATAGAAATATAAATATTTTATAACATTATGCATGTCTTTACTGTCACATTTAATCAATTTATTGCATCCTTGATGAAAAAAATCTTCTTTGAAATACGTTTGGTTGGTGATGATAATGTGTTGGATGTCAAATGTGGAACTAAAATTGTTTTATTTCAGATTAATGGGGGAAGAATAGACTTCAAAAATAGAAATGCTGATGGGGGAAATCATCACGTCGAAAGCATGCAGTGTAGATAATGTAGAATATGATTATTTATAACAAGAGTGTCTAGTTTTTATTAAAACCGTGCCACATGCATCCAGAAATGGTGTAACATATATCTTCATGTTTTAATTTTGACTAAATGTGTCATGTTGAAGATACCTGGGCCTGTAGTGCTGTGCTCATCTCATGAAGTTTCAGCATCTTTCATGTGTCCCACAGTCATACATCTGATAAATGAACAGTTCTCCAGGCATTAATGAAACATATCTGATAGAGACTCAAGTGTCTGAAAGCTTTCCTCAGGGTTCCCAAAGAGCATGTCTGGGGAAGCGGTTTAATCAGAAGCACAGGGAAACACTGCGTTGGGGATATTTTCCACACAGGAACGCACCTTTGGGGCTATATGCTCCAGATATGATGAAAAAGCACTATATAAGTATAATTTCTACTCCGAAACAGCTACATCTTTTTCTGTCTTTTCTCATACAGAGCTATAGAAAGGCTTCTGGAGACGAGAATGGAGTCTTTTATAATACTGTCTTGGCTTTTTTTTGTGCCATGGTTGGATCATGACATAGTCCTGATAACATTTCCTTTTTATTGTATGGAGAATAGCTGAAATATCACTCAAGAAGCATTAAATTTTTTTTTTTAAGTAATTAAGATACTTACTCTTAAGAGACGTTTTAATGCATTTGAAAATTGTAGTGAATTTGTCTTGCTTTAAGGACAATAAGTCATTTTACTAAAATAAATAGGCAATAGAGTTTTTGCTGTTGATGTGATAATGTATTCAGTGTTGTTTTACCGTACATTTAAAGCTTATAAAGGTAATTAATATGCCTGTAGCATATGGAAAAATAAGCATTAATGCACTGGTAAATGTTCATTTGGAACAATGTAGAGATGCATGGACTTAAAATAGAATAAAAGATGTGATCAGGGCAATCAGAACGTGTTATTCATTAAATTGTTCAGCAAGATGCGCAATTATCTGTTGCACACATACATTTGGACAGACCTGACTGAATTTGTGTTTATCATGATCTTGATTTAAAAACATATGCTTTAATACTTAAAATCAGTTTTGTAGACAAATATAAATTGTGACATCATAGAAATTTGTTTACGCAAATAAAATTTATAAGAATGAATGAATTAATTTTTTCTTTTTTTTTTTTTTTAGTGGATGAATTGGAGTGAGTTTTAATAGAATTATCTCTGAACTGAACAGTTGTGTGTGTGTGTGTGTGTGTGTGTGTGTGTAACATAAGCGGGTCTTTTTTACTGTTAATGTTAAGAAGTTAGTGCATGATTGGGTTTAAGGGAAGCTACTAAAGGTCAAGTTCGCTTCTGCTTTGAGGTCAGGTTAATCAAGTCAGTGAAAATCGAGCCAAATTAGACCCTGCTTCTCCAAGACATGGCTTTTTTTTTTTTTGATTACAATGGAAATAATTGCAGTAATTCCACCATTTAGAGAGGTTTATGCTTAAAACAAGTGACAGTGTCTGGCAAGAACAAGATGAAATGCATTTGGGAAGATTTGATTAAAAATGCCAGACTTTTTTATTAACTGGCGAGCTCTTAAAATGTGGAAAGGATTAAAGAATAACTTTTATATAGTCAGTAATATTTCAAGATGAACAATACTGGACTGAAGCAACTTTTTTTTGTGCTTAATCTCAATCATCATGAATTCAATATATATGAATGACTTCTGATTTTTTTGTTCGTTGACTTTTATGTGATGAAAGTCAAGTCAAAGTCGCTGATGACGTCATTAATTAACAAATAAGTCTGGAGCTGTGAAAAACTCCCTGTGCACAGCTGTGGTACAGTGCTGCGTACATGGCTAATGCTCCTATAACAGCTCATTTTTACCAGTTCTTTTGCCTTTGAGTTGTTTTATTTCTCACAGATTTATGTTAGTTCTAAATGAGATCTAGATAAAGTAGCGCAAGTTTACATTTATATGAATGCATTAATGTGAAGTAATTCTACATGGCAGCATCTCTCTAGCAGTAGTGAAGCTGTGGGATTTAGTTATCAACAAATATATGCTTGAACTTTTCAGTTTCTAAGCTATTTTATTGAGAAATCACAGAACAGTGTTGGCAGTACATTTCCGTGCTGAATGATTCTGTGCTCGAGCGATCTGTGCATGACGTACGAGCTTCTGTCTGTAGCCTGTGTGTGTGTGTTACAGTGCAGCAGCGCATTAGATGAGAACAGCGATTAACTTACCTGTACAATAAGCTGTTTACAAAGTGCATTCTACCGTTCAATTTCGAGCATCCAGGAATATAATCAAACATGTCTTGTGGAGCTTTTGTCATTTTAACGGTTTGGAAACGGAGCATAAATGTGGAAATCCTGCAAAGATTTCTTATCCTGTTGCGCCCTCTATAGGACCAGCAACTAGTCAACGTCAAGCTTAAAGTGACATAGAGCACTGAAGTCGACTAGTCGATTAGTTTGTGCAACCCCTAATATACTCACACACATAAATACATACAAACATTCATGCATATAGCTCTGTAGTTTCTAAAATAAAATGCAAATATATGTAGGGGTGCTTCGATCACGATTGGCTGATCATTAATGCGCATCTCGTCAGTAAAGCCAGTTCTCTAATCAGCGGTAAATTCCATCAGGTGCGTGATTTCACATAGAGCAGCTGTTACTATGCCAGGCTTTACAGGGTTAATTTTATAGTAGTTGTGTTAATGTGTTAAAGTAACAATGTGTTAATGAATGTTTGGTTTTGATGAAGTTATTATTTAAGTTTTTTGTTTTAATAAACTCCTACTCAGACAGGTTTTGATGACTTTATCATTCTAAAATATGGAAAATAGTAATGTAGGATGAATACATAGTGTCTAATCTGCCCTCTCTCACTTTCGTTTCCTCGTCACCTGCCCGTCTTCCTTCCAACCAGAAACCTCAGCTTAAACTCTGCACCCTTTTACAGTAATCTAAACCACTGGTGGAGCGCTAAACCTCAGGTTAGACCGAAAACACATCATCCAATACTAGCGCCACTGTTCTTCACTTCAGCCCGAGATGCTTGTGGTCAGGAAGTGCAGAAAAGACAGACTGTTGGGGGGGGGGATCACACCTGTGATGAGGAACTGCTGGTTTTTCATGTCAGCTGCCTCACACTGGGTCTGTGAATGGATGAACTGGGCTGGAGGAGCTGCTTTAGGAGCCGTTTGTGGAAGCTGATTGTATTCGAGCACAGACCCGAGGGGATGGAGGACAACACTGCCAAGCTTGTGTGAAATGGGTCAAGCTAAATGTTTTAAATATTAAAGCAAATATTGCTGCTCCTAAGGCCAGGCCGCACAGTGATGTGCTCTGTCAGGCACAAGAGAGTCATTGATGCTTCTGACCACGGCGGGGTGTGTTGTGTTTTAACGGGGGTCTCTCACCTCTGAGGGGTCTGTGCACCTCCAGACTGGGTTAGTCAAACAAGCAGGTCTTTTTTTAAGAGGAAAGTCTTTTTATAAGGCACCATAACTCCCTTTCTTTCCTTTGATTAGTGCAGCAGAGAACATTTGTGACCCTGGACCACAAAACCAGTCTTAAGTGTCAATTTTAATAAGCATTCCATTTAAATTTTATTTGTTAGAATAGGATAATATTTGGCCGATTTTGAAAATCTGGAATCTGACAGTGTAAAAAAAGCTAAATACTGAGAAAATCACCTTTGAATTTGTCCAAATAAAGTTTTTAGCAATGCATATTACTATTTAAAAATTATGTTTTGATGTATTTATGGTAGGAAAAGAACAACATATCTTCATGGAACATGAATTTTATTTAATATCCTAATGATTTTTGGCATAAAAGAAAAATCGATAATTTTGACCCATAGAGTGTTGGTTATTACTTCAAATAAACCACAGACACTTAAGACTCTCACATTTGTTTTTAAAGCTGCTTCAAACTTACTTACACTTTAAATTTTAAAATTTTATTTTGGCTACTTGAACTGATATAGAATATAAAAAAACATTTTATATATTTTTTTCTATTTATAATATATTTTATTATATTAATATATTTTAGAGCATTATGGGTCATTATTAATGGCCGAGTACAAACCCCCAAATAAACTTAACATTTAGCTTTAAGTGCTTAACTGATCCCGAAAGGATGGACACTTGAAACCATCTGATAAATGATCTATTCCAAGAACAATAACTATGTAGATAACTATAAACATGTTGCAATTATGGTTGTATTAACATTATTCACCCTATTTGAAGAGCGGTGTGGCCATTTTTAACTTGAATGTGTGAGGCTTCTGGTATCATTCATTCCCAGTTATTTTAACCACACAAACACAGTCTGTCATGCTGCTAGGTAATGCACATTGGTATTTTTTTTTATCATATTATTTTAAACGAATTATCAAAATTATAAACACTAGCAGCCACCTAGAAATATGCTAACAAGCATTCAGAGAAGCTTCTGTCATCCAGCGCAAACACTCTGGGATTATATTAGCGTGTTTTGTTCCGAGTATTGCAGAGATATATGTTTAAGTTGAAATGTGTTTAATGCATTCCTAACAGATTTCATCGACTGCTGTCAAAGTGTGAATTGCAGTGAAACGTACAACTCTGCGGTCAAGTTTCACACTTTCAATGCCAGTACTCCCAAGTTAATTCACAAGTTGTTTGACATCGTAGTGTGTGTGATGATTTTAAGGTGAGACACTGCAGGCAAAAACACTGTTTTTTCAAGCACCTGTCAATTTTGAGATTTTGGGCTTTTTGGTTTTTCATAAAGTGCTTTTTCAAATTAGTGGAAGGAAAACATCTAAAAGACACTGTTAAGTGTTTCTATTATAGCACTTTATCTGTTTGTGTCAATAGATTTCAATTACAAAACATATTTTTAAAGGCCGTTTTCTCAAAATGAGTTTTTTCTTCAACACTGAGCCATAAATCTCCACTTCAGTAGCACTTACACACACCAAACTTGACATTTTTATTCCTGTATATTCTGAAGGTTTTTACAGAGGGATTTGTTCATATATATTTTCCTGGATTATATACAACATTTTATTCCCACCAAAATTGTGAAAATATATTGTTTTCTGGCTGTTCAAAGTATTTTCTGAATTATGGAGTGACAAAAAAAGATAACCAGAATTCCCTCTGTAAAATCATTTGACTCTAATATGTCAAAAAAATTAAACAAAAAATTTGAAACTGACTTCATCTAGTGTTCAGATTTTTGCACTACAAATTTATGCAAATTAGCACATATTTCATAAAATAATGCCTCATTTGCATATTTAAACATAACATTTTTGAAAACTTATAATACAAAAGATCTTTGCAATAATCAAGGTAATCAATCAACTGGGTAAGTAAGGTGATAACTATTAGTTTTTTTTTTTTCCCTATTCACCTGCAGTGTCTCGCCTTAAAGTGAGGAAACCACACAGATGAGTTATGATGTTTTTAGAAAGGTAAAATAAGTCAAGGTGATTGTAACAAAGTTTTTCTTACAGTGTGGAAATATACATTCTGTCCTCATAATATTGAAATAAAATTGAGAAATTTCAGTCAATGTTAATTATATTTCATATAGAGTTTTTTTGTATGGTCTTAATTTTAGTTAACCCAATAATAACCCAGACAGCAGGAGATGCTTTCCAGACATGTGAGAATCATTGCATTTTGACATCAATTCTTGCATATTTTTTCCACATAAAATTTACAGTTCTGTCTGTTTTATATACAAGTCTGTTTCATAAGACGTGAAATATCGTTCTCAAGTCATATAAACTACTTTAGTGCTTCAGTACTTCTATGGTGTTTTTTGTCCTTTGTGGGGCTTGACAGATCATGGTGTGCTTTCATTGCATGGATGTTCTTCAGAGCATCTCCTTTAGCATTAACTCAAAGTCATATGGACCTCGGACGACATGAGGGTGAGTAAATGATGACAGAATGTTCACTCTGGGTGAACTGTTATTTTAAATAATAATTTAATCATATTCCCAGGCAGTGACCTGTCAAAAAGTCATGGATGGGGCCATTTTTCCCCTTCCAAATGTGACATAAGTTTTCCTATGTGTATAGGAACAGTGTGAGTGTTTTCATGAGCAAGGGAAGGAAAACTCTGCATCTGTTTTTACAAGGGAGGAAAAACAGTGCTGCATTCATGTTGTCCAAATAGCCGGTCCCAAAAGTTGTAAGTTCAATCCCAGGTCGTGTGACCCATGCACTGTAGTGTTTCTGAGTTCTCCGATCATCACAGTGCTCTTGATTGAGGCACTTAACCTCACTCTGTCCCAGGAGGGGAAGGTCCCTATTATTAGCGTAATGCTAATTGCTCTCAATGTGTATTATCTGAACACTTCTTGTGCTTTCTCTTCACGGCACGTTCACCTTCCTAGTCTGCATTTGTCTCAGTCCTACTGAAATTGGTTTAACATCACTCTTTCTGCTGGGGCGTCCCACTGTTTTGTCTGTTTTTGGAGCATTGTAAAGGAAGATGAATGGCGCTCTTGCTGGTGGCTTGAAAGGTTAAGAAAATGTCAGAACAGCAGAGCTATTAGTCTCCTGTGTTTGGACGGACCCTTGAAGGGGCGGTTGACTTCCTCCTGAGATGTGGGATGTGATCTGTGCGTGCTGGTAATTGCTGTCGTGTTTGTGTCTGACAGGTCAAACTGCGCCTTGTGCTTTTCTCTCCAATCAGCCATCTGGCTTCAGGACTGACATTTCACTTTGTCTCTCAGTTGCTGTAAGTTATGCAGGAACATTGAGGATTGCTACGGCTAATGATTGATTTAATTCATTTCTCAATTTACGCAGTAATTCATGTCAGTTTTCCTCAAGGGAAAAAAAAAATCTCTCTCAATTTATGCTGTAAACTAGGGAACCCTTTAAACAATATTTGGATACAAACAATTAAACTGCACAATGCAATTTATTAGAAAATAACTTAATAATAATATTTTTACTCCAATTAGTTTTTTTTAAATGTAAACATTTAAACAGTGGCTGTCATAACTTGTTTTCATGATGGGTTTATTCAAACATACATTAAGTACAGTTGAAGCACATATCGAAGTACAATTTAAGTAAAAATATAATGCATAAAATGTTCCTCTTTAGAATTCATTGATCTAATTATCTATAATGTTTATGGACACTGAATGGCTTTTCTGAGGTAAATATAACGTTCCATGACATATCAATCAAAATGTAAATTTCATAAAAAAAGCTGAGACTTTGTTTTATATTAAAAGTAACAAAACACAAAACTTATTGCAATTTATTGGATAGGTGGAATGCTACTAGATTAGAATAAATTAAAACTGAGAAATCAATATTACGATTTTGACTATTTTGATTAGAGATTAATCTGTTGATTGAATGTAAGTTTGTATGGGATGATAAATTCCCCAAAAGATTAATAAAAAAAAAAAAAAAAAAACATTATACATTATTAATTATTTATTTTTCAAAATTTGTAATATCTGGAAGTGCAAATGGGATTTAATAGCTACAGCCGAGATTCAATTGTAATAGTTGTAGATTAAATGGCTCTTTTTAAATTAATTATGCTATTTTTTCCTGGCCCTCGCTCTGGCTATTTCTCTTTCTTTCTGTTTGGATTTAATTTGCTTTATTAATGCTTTTGTGAAGAGATCACTCACTTCTTTTCCTCCAGTGCAGGAATCTTCATTCATGTTATTTTCTCTTATCTCTGTTGTCTCTGAAGAATGGTAGGCTGTAGTTACTGTGTGAATATCTCTTTCTCTTTCCTCAATCCTGACTGAATCCCACCTGAGGCTTGAGGAATCCGCTCTCTCCTCCTGTCTTTGTTTTGCTTGTTCTCCGGAGGAGGATTTTATTTCTCCGCGGTTGTTCTTTCACAGCTCAGGAGACTTAAGGGAGTTCACAGTTGTGCTTTATTTACGTATTAACTTTATTTGTGATGTTTCTCCTTAGGGGAAATAAAAATAGGTGCATATGAGACAGTCATTGGCATAGAGTATGATTACAGAGCTATAAAATGAATGCACTGCAAAATCTGTATTTTAGTCTTTAGTTTTTTTAACTATGTTTTTGTTGGATTTAACAAATTTAGTAAGAAACTAAATTGTGACTGTGTAACTGTAACTTGGCATTCTATGGGACAGTCACAAGCCTCCCTGTTTTCATCCAAAATGTCTTAAATTGTTTTCCGAAGGCAAACAAAGCTTTTACGAGTTTGGAACAACATGGGGGGTAAGTGAGTAATGACAAAATTTCATTTTGGGGTGGAGTAACCCTTTTAATATTTAAATAATTTGACAACAAATTAGCTTTTTCACAGTTATATGATGTTGGTTTATGGTCAGGTAAATGTATAAAATATATCAAGCATTAATATAAAGTATATGATGTATTTTATAAAAACAATTTTTTTTTATCATTTCTATAATTTCATTCATTATTAAATTATAGCTCAATCCCCTGCAGTTTCCTAATTCAGTTTTATGCAATGGATTTTGCAAGTAAAATGTTCTTATTTTATGGATGTTTAGACATTTTTACAAGAAAATAAGACCAAAAAAAATGCTAATTAGAGAATGATTTCTTAAATAGCATGATGCAAAATTTTAATGCATGTAGAGCTCTCTGACTTTTTATCGATCTCCTTGGCACTTCTGGTTGTGACATGCATGATTATCGAGGTGTTTTTTCAGGAGACACATCTGCAGGAAACTTTTCTCCATTTAAAAACACAACACAAGTTTGAGTTTGAGTGAAAGATCTCTTTTTTCACTTTGCATATGTTTCCTCATCATGAGTTCCTCAAAAAGAAGATGGACTAAATCAACTGGTCTCCTGATACTGTGCTGTCTTGTGGACATCTTGTGATTGCAGCCATCAGGTTGACCACAGGAGCTCAGAAATGAACCGACAGCACTGTGAGGCGCACATAAGATGAGTTCAAATAACCCAAAATACATAGCAAAAGACCTCTGTACTCTTGTCCTTGAAATACTGCGTGCTCAAACACCCAGGCTTTACATTTGACAGAAATAATCTTTTTATTTATAATTGACTTTTAGTTAGCTTTCCAAAAGTTTTACCTCATTTCCCCGTCTATTTCAATCCGGCTTTCTTGCACAAACACCCACATTCAGTGCCTGCAGAGAAGAATATGGCACATATCCAGCACGCTGCTTGTTTATAAAGAATGATTGTGAAGAATTAAGTCAAATCAGTGAGAGAAATGGCGAGTGGGAACGAATAAAGTGTCTAAAAATGAGTGCTGAATTGAGATGATTACAGCATGAGTCATGTATTTCACGGTGAGATCATGTTGGCTAAATCTGTTTTGTGTTTCTTCATCCAGTGCTCTTCTAGCATGACTTATGGTACTGGCATCTGTTCAGACGTGACATGTTCATAGTGAACCCCTCGAGAGGGTACACACCCGTGAGGGGCGGAGCCAAGACTAATTAACACCAGACTAAATCGACGCTGAATGCTAACATATTGTACAACTATTGTTTTAGTAGTGTTCCTCTTCTTTGGGATTTACATTTGTTATGCAAAAAGCGAAGCAGATCTGAGACATCTGAGACAAGTTTTCATTATGTTTTCCTTATGTCATGTTTACATTAATCTAATGTTCGGAAACAGTATACCTCGCTCAGCCTTTTCAAACTTCTTTTTGTCCCCAAACAAAGAACGAAAACTAACTTTGTTTGAAGTATAGCGAGGCCTTAAATCAGTAAAGCAGAGGGTTTTCACTAGTTAAGATATTCAGGTAATGGGATTGTAGTGCTTGGTGGCTGGTAAAGGCTGGCTAGTGCTAATCATGAGCTGGTTCATTCTGGTTTAGGGTTAAGTAATACTAGTATTATTAATACTGGTGTTAGTTATGGGTATTTAGTGCTGGCCTGGTTGACTTTGTGGTTAAATTAGTAAAGTAGAGGGTTCTTGCTGATTAAAGCTGCGGTTGGTAACTTTTGACGCTCTAGCGGTTAATAAACAGAACTGCTTGCGTCTTGCGGAAGAACATCGTAGCCGGAACTACTTCTCTCTGTTTATGTCTATGAAGAATCACAAAGGTACTGGGTTACTCCGCCGCGGTACCCCCGAAGCAATCTAAAATAGTCCGAATATAAACACTTATTATAGGTGCACCCTAGTGATTCAGGACAAGCCAAAAACACGGTTTGGAAAATGGATTCATGGTGTACTCACTTATTATATAAATTTTTCTACATTTTGAACACAAACAAAGTTACGGACCGCAGCTCTGATTGGTTATTTCTTACCGGGAGCGATGGAGTTTCTGCAAATGGCAATAGGACACTGGGAGGAGCCAGAGGAGCTTGATTTTTTTACAGATTATCTGTCTCATATTCTACTGTCAGGACATAATGACAGGTTTAACAAATATGTAAAAATATATATTTTTACAAAAGTTACTTACTGCAGCTTTAAACTGGTCAGCTAATATGATTTTGCTGTTTTAGAAGTTTGGTGGCTGGTTAATTTGAATCTGTAAATGTTTAATTCTGGTTTAGAGTTAAGTTCTGGTTTGGTGCTAGTTGTGGCTGGTTAGTGCCTGTTAACTTTCTGGTTAAACTGGTCTGCTAATTTGATTTTGCTGGTTTAAAAGTTTGGTGGCTGGTTTATTCTGGTTAGTGCTAATCTGTAACTGGTTTACAGATTAAGTACTGAACTGTTGCTAGTTTTCGCTGGTTAGTAGAGATGCACCGATTGCAATTTTTTTTGACCGATTCTGATTCTTTTTTTAATGCAAAAAATATTTACATAATAAAATAAATTATTAAACATTACAAATCCCCTAATCTGTTACATTACAGTTGTTCTTTCACTTAAACAACTCTCAGAATAAAGTGCTCTGTGACTGGAAAGAATTAGAAAAGAGTTGCTGAATATATAATATCAAAACAGATGTCATTTCCCACTGTTTATAATTGTACACCCAGTTATTTTAAGCTTATAGTTCAAAATAATTGGCTGAATTTCCCTTTGTGTTGTCGAGAGATCTTTTTGACTCTTAGCAAACCTTGTTAGATTGTGAAGCTAGCACAACTCTTGCATAAAATGTCATCCTTTCCCTCATTCCCCTCAGAGAATAAATGAATGAATATCTCATTTCAGTCTGCTGAATTAAGCGACTCATGAATGGAGCCACAAATGAATGGATGGATGAATGTATGAGTGAATTGATGGATCTCAAGAGAAAGTCAAACAAAAGTTGAACTCGAAATCAACCGCCCCGTTGTGTATTGTGTTTCAGTGTGCGACGTGGGCCTGGAGATGGAGGGAAACAGAATTATGACAGAGGGGATTGAGCATGTTTTTTGATCTCTTTTCACATATTCTCACTGGGAAATGTCACATTTGAATTGATTGAAAGGAAAATTACAGCTGGATTATGGGATGTCATAGGGCAGGGGTCTTGTTGCCACAGAAACTAGACCACTGCTTCTCAAAGTGCTGTTCTGCAGCTAATGAGTGAGTCTCATGTCGAATATACAGTGGCCCCAAAAAGTCATCAAAGAATCCTAAAAAATGTATCTCAGTTTAAAAAAAAAAAAAAAAAATTATTTATCAACTGTTTTCAACATTGATTTTAATCAGAAATGTTTCTTGAGCAGCAAATCAGCATATCAGAATGATTTCTGAAGATCATGTGACACTGGAGACTGGAGGAATGATGCTGAAAATCCAGCTTTGAATCACATAAATAAATTACATTTCAAAATATATTCACACAGAGAACAGTTATTTTAAATTGTAATAATATTTCAGAATATTGCTATTTTACTCTATTTATAATCAAATAAATGCAGCTTGGGCGAGCAGAAAAGACTTTTTTCAAAACCATAAAAAAAACTGACCCGACCCCAAACTTTTGAACAATGTTTCGATATTAATTAAGATTAATGTTAATGAAGCAAAAAGTATAATGACACTTGTGAAACCTGAATCCGAATCTTTTTGATCCATAAACATCACTCTGCTAGAACACCCGAGTGATTGTATCATTTTTGTCTGATGTTTTGGGGTTTTTTTTGTGGGAAAAGCGTAGTGAAGTGAAAAGCTTCTCCAGCATTTAAATACAGAAGACACTTCGTATCAGACATTTTCAAGCATAGTATAAGTGTTGAAGTACTGGGGCTTCTATACGCATCTGAGATGCACCAGCCTTCATTCGGGAACAGTTCGAGGAATTTTAACCCTTTCGTTCCCCGCGTTAACTCGTCACACATGCCAAACACGCATCCGTCATGCCCCCAGCAGCCTCCCTCCATTGAGAAAGTTAACAGTTTGTTTTTCACAGGGCCGAAAGCTTCACTGCACACATTACTGAAGCCCCTTCATCTCCCTCCTTTCCTCTGGATGCAGCCCGTCCGCGAGAGACTGACTAAAATGATTTCTCTCTCTCTCTCTCTCTCTGTCTGTCTGTAAGGACTGCATTAAACAGATCAGAAGTCGCTCCTCTGGAATGAGCTCTTGCTGACACCTTCCTCCCGGTGAGTGCACTCTTTCTGTTCTCCTCTGCTCATCACTTCCTGAGAGTCTTTGCATCTTGTTGCTCTGTGCTTTCCTTTATTTAATTTTTTTGTCCTGAGAGCTGTTTTGCTCACATGTCTTCCCTCCCCTTGTGTCCATCCTGTATTATTTTATCCTCTCTCACTGCGCTCCATCCCGTCTTCTCTCTCTCTCTCCGTGTCTTTGTTGAGGTATGCTGATAAACAGTTTGGCCGTCATCTCCAGACCTCCCCATTGTGTGTATCCAATTCTCTTTGTTCTCTGAGCTTGTGGTGCTGGCGTGTGTGTGTCTCTGTGTGTGTGTGTGTGTGTGTGTGTGTGTGTGTGTGTGACTGACCACTTCATGTGTTTGTCTGACTAGACGGAGCAACTATACAAGAATTTAGCCGTGTTGTCTATCGTTTTTGTGTCTGTCTGTGTCTTTTTCTCAGTTCAGTTCAGTTTCATTTCAATTAATCTGTTTTTGTTTTCATTGGAGTTAATCTTGTCAATTCTGTTTGCTTTTTCTGTATATTTCTCATAACTTATTTTAGATGTCTTTTTTTTACTTGCTGTAATTCTTTTTCATTTCAATGCAATTAAATTAGTCTTTCTTGTCATGAAAGTTCATTTTGTTGTTCCGTTCTATCTTCTGTTTCACTCAACTCTCATTTTAAATTCATTTTAAATTAAATTGTGTTAATGTTCATTGTTGTCGTGACAGTAATTTGCACTGCAGATATGGATAAATAATATTTATAAATAATGTATATTGTAGAATGTGCATTGCTGATGACCTTATATAAATCTGAAGGTTTAGGGTCCGTATTTGTTTTTTGTTTAAGTGTTGTTGTTTTTTTAAAGAAAAGAAATTAAATTACATTGATCAAAAGTGACAGTAAATCATAATGATGCAAAATATTTATATTTCCAAAAATGCTGTTATTTTCAACTTTCCATTCATCAAAGAATCTTAAAAAATAAGATTCCAGAAAAATATGAAGCAGCACAACTGTTAAATGCACAACTTTGATAATAATCAGAAATGTTTCCTGAGCAGAAAATCAGTATATTAAGATGATTTCTGAAGATCATGTGACACTGAAGATTGAAGTAATGATGCTGAAAATACAGCTTTTATTATAGAAATAAATTACATTCTACAACATATTCATACAGGAACATTTATTGTCAATCGTAATAATATTTCACAGTATTATTGTATTTTTGATCAAATAAATGTAGCCTTGGTGAGCAGAAGAGACTGCGTTCAAAAACATGAGGACTTTTGAATGGTAGCGTATGTTTCTTACAAGAATTTGATTTTATAAAAATGTATTAATTTATCAGCATTTATTAATCTTGGTTAATGATAATGATTCTTTATTGTTTATTATATGTATACATTCCTTTAATGTTAACTTATACAACATTTGTTGAAAAGTTAACTGTTAGTATACCTAGAAATAAAGATAAAACTCACTTTTGCATTAACTAACATGAATTACTGTGGAAAGTTTTTACAGGAAAAAAAAAAACGGGAAGAAACGTATCTTTTTGTCGTTTTGAAAAGTCTGAGAAATACTATAAATATAAAACGTGTGGCTGTTGGATTAATTTCCTAACACAGAATTAAACCGCAAACCTAAACAACCGTGATAATGAAAATTCATGGATCTGCGACTGTGAGTCTAAGTGCATGTTGTGCATTATTCAGGGCCAGGCGTCGATGCGCAACGATTCATAAACAAATATGCAGATTTACAGCTGTGGGCTGCGATTTTTGCTTCAAGCTCATAACGTTAGTTTAAACATTCTTTTTTGCTTTTCTATCTACTTGAATATATTAAATTATCAATCCACTGTTGAGACTGATGCTTCTGTCACAAACCTGACGTTGTCAGTGACACAAAGAGAGGGAGAGCGATGGACAGAGAAAGGGAGAATGAGTGAAACGTGAATGGCGTGAGGATGGACACAATAAAAGGCCGGTCTTGTTGGAGTGCTGTTTAAGATTCTGCCTGGCGTCGGGTCCGTGGTCAGGGCTGAGTGAAAGTGCTTAGCTTTGGCGGATGACCACGTACTCGCTCAGAGCACCCGTAAAGCTCAACGGACTTCATTCACGTGCTAAAGAGCCTCTGCTTTGACAGATAGTTGGCCGGTCGCACAGAGAAGGCTTTCACGCACAGACAGTGAAGGAGTGGAAGGTTTAGGAGGAAGAAATGGCAAACAAGGATGCATCTGAAAAGGCAGACACTTTTAGAGATACAACAAATATCCGTGGAACTGCTAGGTCTTTGGATCTGTCTCACTGTACATCTATCTAAGGATGCTCAGGTTGGCGTTGGCTTTAGGTTGCTCGCCCGTATTAGTGCCCTAATGAGGGTAGTGCACAGACCTCCAGCTGCGTGAATGGGAATACAGTTAATTTGGGGTCTCTTTTAGGGGATAAAGGTTTCGGTTGTGTGACCCTTTTCAGCATTTAGAGAAATGCTGGCGATTAAGGGCGGCTGGGCTCCAAAGAGCAAAAATTTGTTCTCTGTGGGCAATGTTTTTTTTGTCTGGTGTTTTTGTCAGTTAGTCTAGCTAAGGACAATTAGCTTAAATTACATGCACTCTGCATGATCAAGTGCATCTACCAGGCAGAAGGTCTTCATCCTGTGTGCATTTGAAGACGGTTTTCTGTCATTTTGACAACACTTTACTTGAGCAATCACAGACAACGGACTTCATTCATCAAATGCACACAGAACAAATTCTCTATAAATCATTGGTAAACCATTCTTTGGAAATTGTTGCACTGAATGGAATGTGATAATTTATACAGAAAATTGTGCTTGCATTTCATGAATGATGCTATAGATCAATTCCAAGAACAACATGCCAACAAACATCATGGTCTTTCAGTTGCTTTAAAAGAGCCAATTTTAGGCTCTTCAGATGATATATCATACAAACAAGATTTCTCCCACAATATATTTGGCTGTTACTGTGTGCACACCTGTGTGTGATTTCCTAAAACAATCCCTAAATAGCTGTTTTTCCTGTTTTATTTGATCAAGTAAATGCAGCTGTAGTGAGAATCAGATTTCTTGATGGTGTAGGGTACATTTACACTCTGGTAGTTTGTAGTGTATATTTTATTATTTTACAGCATTTATTAACCTTGGTTATTTTTTCTTTGTTGTTTATAATATAATTTAGAAATTTGCCACTTCATCGACTAAGGTTATTCTATACAGCATAAAAAAAAAAGGAAGTAGAAATTAACGTTAACCAAATTTGTAAAATTACTCTAAAAGTTATGTTCTGTTTTGTGCAGTGTTAGACAAATTAACATAAATTGCTTTCACTGTGCAAATGGAATATGATGATTTACGTTACAATTTACAACATGCAATGCTTTTGAAAAAGATCTTCAGATGATGTATTGTACAGACAAGATTTAGACAAAATAGCGGTTTGTCTCTTGCTTAATACTGGCCAGTAGCTTAAGTTTTTATTATTTTTAATGAAAAGGTATGAAAAAAAAATGTATTCGAAATTGCATACATTGATTTAATATGTCTTAATTACACATTGCATCATGTTGTGTTTTAGAGTTGGAGATGCCTGTAAATTCACCAGTTAAGACTATTGCCAGTATCTTTTCCATTTTCCATTCCTTTTTTTCCATTTCCAGATTTTTATTCTTATAGTGTAAATAAGTTCAATTTGGATTTCATTTTAGCTTTAAATTAAAGTTACCAAAAGTAGCGGCAGAAGTTTTTATATTTAATGAAGGATTAAGATGACAAACTTTATTCTTTGAAATAACGTGTACCAAAGAATCTCTCGCAGTTCAGGAATGTGTATTAAATCAGTCCTTTTTGATTTCATATGGACTTTAACTAGTTTACTAACTAAACTTTATTGCTCTTATGTGACCAACTCGGTTATTTTGTAACATCTGGACTTTCCTGAGTTCATATTGAAACCCTTCCAGCTGCTCTTATCACTTGTCTTGTCTTTCTTTATGACTTCCCTCCTTCTCACTTTCAAGATGAGTAGAGATGAATCGAGTTCATAAAGCGCCTGTATCAGTGCGCTGATGCTGCAGTGTTTGGAAAGCACTGGGACAGTGAGACAGTGTCTATCTGAGACCATCTAGAGTGAATTAACATCCATCTCTGTGTTTAACTGTTATCACGCGTCAGTCGTGGATTCGTTGTCTTTCAGTAATGTGCTTGAGGACAGCTGTATTAAAGTGATCTGACTTCTGGCAGAATTTTCCTTCAACGCCCTTCATTTTTGCTCTCTCACTTATTGACCTTGATGCATGTGAAACTTAATATCCAAGGAATTGAGTTGTTTATACATTGCATAATCAAAGTGTGTTAAAGGAATGTTCCGGTTTGAATACAACTACAACAACGTCTATCGAAAGCATCTGTGGTCTGCTTTGGATTATCAGTTTTGACTCGTCCCTTAGTTTGTAGAAACTATGTTGTGTTGACGTTACATTTCTGTCAAATGCAATGCAGGGTTTCAGGACATGTATTTTTCGTGTTGTTGGTTTGTAGTTTTACATCTAGGTTTGTAAAATCTACATCATACTTGTAACAGCGCGAGTACTTTTCCAGTTTTATACATTAAATAGTTTGGTTTATTACTGGACAGTACTGTGCAAAAGTTAGGGATGTTTTTTCATTTTAAAGAAATTCATGCTTTTTATTTTTGTGGAACTCATCAAAAATGTTTTTTTTGATGAATAGAAAGTTCATAAGCCCAGCATTTCTTAGAAATAGAAATCTTAAATGTCTTTACTGTCGCATGTGATATGGATCAGACAAACAGAAAAAGTATTTCAACAAAACCAGAGTAGAAGTGAAAACACATTTAGTATATATTTCTATTTATTTATTTTTTAAATACAGCAAAAGGGGAGATCGTTTAATCCTGATAATCTCATAATCAAGATTTATGTTATGACTGTGAGATATCTACACACTTTAAAAAGTCTCTATTATATAATAATAATAGTTGATAATCTCATGCTCTCGTTAATCACTGATTGTTTCGATGGATTTTGTACTAATTTACAAGGGCGAGAAACAAGTTGCTTCTAAACCAGGCATGACCTCGAGAAATGTCACAATATTTTGTGAAACAACAGATGAGCATTTGAGAGGAGTCTGAAAAATTCCCTTGTGCATTACCCATAAACATGCTTGGAAGTCTTGAGTCACTTCAACACATTGTTTGAATTGTAAACTCATAGTCTAATCTAGTTAGAAGAGCTGTCAGCTCACTATTGACCTCCAGGATATCTGTCTGTTAAAGAGCTCATTTGTGTCAGCCATCTTTGACCTTATTTATTCATCCCGTTCTTTCATATCTCCTCTATTAACCCAGAAGGAATCGTCTCAGACATACCATCAGTGGCCCACCTAGTCAGCTCATTGTCTGACCCTGGCCTCCCCTCCTGTGCGTTTGTCACTGCCATCATTGGCTCTCCATCTCTCTCTCCGTTATCCCTCCATCTCTGTGGCCTCTGATGAGTCTGAGAAGGTGGGCATGAATAGACTGAATGTGGAAATGCTGAGGGTATTAAGGGGGATTTGGGGGATCGGGGGTCTTTTGCTATTGAGGTGCATTAGACATGGTTGGCGATGAAGTGTCTGCCGCACAGCGTCACGCTCCTGGAGCCAAGAATAAGAGCAACAGTTCGCCTGCGGAAGCTGCTGCCAGAGAATTACACAGAAAACTCGACACATTTCCATAGAATTCAAATGCATGCCATTCATAAAATTCTACACAGCCCCTTCCCTTGCTATGACTGTTTTTCCATATAATCGGATTTTGAGAGTTTTGTATAGGCATAAATGTTGTTTAAATGTGCGTTTTTTTTTTAATTATTGTTTATATATATATATATATATATATATATATATATATATATATATATATATATATATATATATATATATATACTGTTAATAGTATTACCAAGAGGAACCGTAAAAATAAATACTGTTTTCAAAACAGTTTCGTAAACAGTCCCCCGATCTGCTATTGGTCGGACCCTATCATAGCTCCGCCCCCAAATCATGCCATTGGTCGAGCCACTGTTGCGGTTTAAGATGGGAAGTTTATATTGTTTTGGAGTTAAATCAACTTACGAATGGCTTACTTTTAGTTGTTTTCTGCTTATTAAATGGTATATGAAAAAAATATTAACCCTGAAAAAATGACACATCAGCTTTTTAAAGGCCATTCCATGTTTTTTTTTATTTATTTTTTTTAAATAGATTTTATATTAGTTTCTGCTTAAAGTTTTCCCAGAATATTTTATTTTGAATGTTTAGGTATCATTATGTTGTTTGGACAGGGTATAATTTTTTTTCCCCCTTCTACTAATATAATTTTGATCGTTTTGAATAAAGCGGTTTACATAAAAAAAAAAATAATAATAATAAAAATGCTTAATTAATAGTGCTTTCAGCTCAATGTTATTTTAGTAAAATTTATACACTGATATTTTTTTATTTATATTTTTAAATTTGCTTTTTTTTATTTTAGTTTTAGTTTAAAGTTTGGTCATTTTGTTGCTTTTGTGATTTTTATTATTTTATTTTTAAATTTGCACTTTATTTCAGTTATAGTACTTGTATTTATTTCAGGTAGTTCCCAAGGCAGCTTATTTTAATATTTACATTTTATTTTAAATTTAGTTTAATTTAAATTACTGAAAATTATTTGCACACACAAAAGGATCACTTGTTGAAAAATGAATGTGAAAAATTGTAACATTCAATATGTTGACTATAGGAATGCCAAAAGGCCAGTAGTTATTCTGATATGGGCATCAGTTATTTTTTTATAATTTTTGAAGTGGCAACCTTTCAGATTTCTCTCATGAAACCAACCCGGAAGTGACAAAAACTGCAAATCAATCGAATAAATATAAAAAAATCAAATTTTTACGGCAAAATTTTTTTTACGTCCTGGTACAAAAATTTTGCCCTTCATGACAGCTGTAAGGGGGAGATTTTTTTATAACTCATCTGATTCAATTATATTAAGCCTAAAAATTCTGCATATTTAAGGGCATGGCCACTTGAGTGACAGGATGATTGTCACCACTGTTGAGCTAGGTGGGCGTGGCTTCAGCAACCAGCTCCCGCCTCTTTTCCCATTTTAGATTAGCTGGGAGAGACACGCAGTGATGTTCAGCCAAGATGGCTCCGTCCAGCTCCGCCCACTTTAAGCTTCAAAACACTACGCCCACTACGCCCATGTTTTTATACTGTCTATGTTTTGACATAGTTTTGGAGATATCAGGCTTTACTTTGGGGGTGTTTCTAAGATGCCCTGAGTGGACCGACTTGAATTTTGTTTTTAAAGTATATAAGTGTTTCCATTTGATACCATCATGTGGTATCAAGTTTAAGTGAATCAGTTCAAAAATCTGAAAAAGCTGGAGCTAGTTACAGATACAGGACATCAGACCACCTCTCTAGAGAGTGACCAGTGTTTGGTGTGTGTGTGTGTGTGTGTGTGTGTGTGTGTGTGTTTGCGAAAAACCAAGACAGATGCTGCAGTGATTTCTCAATGACGTGTCAGGAAGTAAAAGTTTAAGTGTGATTGAGCATGTGTTAGTGTGTGAGTGTGTGTTTACTGGAGAGCTAACGGGGAGGTTTCTGTTGAAGTGAAGCTGTGTGTATGTACTGTATTTATTCTGAGCATGTCAGATGTCAGATGCGTGTTTACATGTTGGGTTTACCTGAGCCTCATGCGCTGTTAAACACCTAATGGAAAATAAACTGAGTGAACCGTTTTAAGCTTTAGGGAAGCCATCAAAGAGAGCCGTTGATTTCCATGACAATATATCATGAAAACATATCAGAATCTTTTTTTTAACTGATAATTAAACTTTTAATGATCTGCTGGCTCATCGTCCAGAGGCTGTCAATTACAGCAAAGCAGTGTTATGTTTTAGAATAACATTGTGTTGAACCGCTGCGGGTCTCGGAAGAGGTCCAGACGTTTACTCTGCTGAGAGATGGAGGTTAATTCGATTAGAAAGAGCAAGACTTACTCCATCTAACCCACGAGGAGAAGATGAAGCCGTCTCTCTGCGCTCTGTCTGTCTGCTCACTTGTCTGTTTATCTGTCCATCTAGCTTACTTGTCTGGACGTCCATCTGCTTTCTTTCTGTTCTTTCAACATGTACAATTCCAAACACACTAAAATGTAAAAAATTGTGAAGATAACAAGCTGTTTTTCCAGTATTGGTTCCATTTTTCCCGTAGGGATTTTTAAGAAGTCTTTGTAAAAGTGTTATAAGCCATGAAGTAAACCAACCAGCTACGAGGTGAATCACAACATTACAAACTTATATTTGAAGTAAAAAGAGTATTTAAAAATCAAGCAAATAAACAAGACTTGATGGCTTTACGAGAAAGAACTACAATCCCTTGAAACATTGTGAATGACATAAATTAAAAATGATGATGAAATGTAAAACTATTCAATTAAAGTTGTTGATTATATCTCTATATAAGCAATATATTTTACATTTACTGTAATATATGCAAACACGTATAGAAATATTTAACTATTTTGACATTCGATTATGTCCGAGCTCTTTTTGGTCACAGCAGCTCTCTGATTGGTGAAATGTTTTGTGCAGAATCATGGGTAATGTAGTTTATCACCACAAATTAAGCTGTTTAACATGATTTTTCAAAAATGATATGAAATAAAGTCAACAGATGGCTTCAACAAAAATATGTACTTTTGATTAACCTCATAGCTCACAACAGGTAGAAGTTATTTGTAAAATCAGTTTTCCCTTTGGGAACACGGCTGTTGCACTCTATAACTTGATTCATTTTTCATCTCTCCTCGTTTCAGGACTCTCTCACTGTTCACAAGTAAGGGAGAGGTTGTTGCAGTAATCATGACAGCATTGCCGTTCCGGGTCGGACCGCTGTCCTACGCTGGATTCGTCATCTTCTGCCTCTTCTCTCTGCCTCTCGTCTCATCACAGACGCCATTACTCCCAGTGACCTCTGACCCTGAGTCTGCGCCCTCTCAGCCTGGAGAGTGCCTGAGAAAAATGCACCCTGTTACCTCCTACACAGGTGGGTGTAAAATAGCTCGCTCTCTCCTGCCCTTTCCATCATCGCATTTGGAGCCAAAGGTTAAAACGATAAGCCTTTGAATCATTTTTTCCCCTGAACATCTCTGTTAAATTGGTGAAGCTAGTAAAAACTGCTTACAATGCAGCTAGAAAAGAGGAGGCCATCTAACTGAAACCAGAGATGGTATAGGGAGGATAAAAACAGTAAAACGTATGGGAGAAGTCACATTGCTCACTATAATGGCTGTAAATTTCAGTTACAAGAGCCTTTTTGAAAAAGACATTACTTGATTGATTTTAATAACTAGTATGTATTTATTTATTAAATAAATCAAAAGTGACAGTAAAGACATTTATAATGCAAAAAATAAAAATAAATAAATGCTGTACTGTTGAACTTTCTACTGATCAAAGAATCTTGAAGAAAAAAAAGTTTCTGCAAAAATATGAAGCAGCTCTACTGTTTCAGCATTGATGATAAAACTAAATGTTTCTTGAATATTAAATCAGAATATTAGAATGATTTCTGAAGGATCATGTGACTCTGAAGACTGGAGGAATGATGCTGAATATTCAGCTTTTATCACAGGAATAAATAGCATTTTACTATATATTCAAATAGAATATAGCAATTAAAAATTCCTATTAAATTGTGTTCCTTGTAGCTCAATTGGTAGCGCATTTTGCTTATCAAGCACAAGGTTGGGGGTTCGATTCCCCGGGAACGTCAAAAAATTTATAGCCTGAATTCACTGTAAGTTGCTTTGGATAAGAGCATCTGCTAAAAGCGTTAATTTAATTTAATTTAATTTATAATATTTCACAATATGAATCTTTTTCTGCATTTTTGATTAAATACGTGCAGCCTTGGTGAGTAGTAGACACTTCTTTGAAAAACATAAAAAAAATCTTAAGGCTTTTGAACAGTAGAGTAGCTTGAGTTAAGCCAAAGAAGTTAATGACACAATTTTCATCAGAATTTATTGTTTCTTTGACATGTTATTGAAATATATCCTTGACAAACCTTTGTACTATCAGGACTAGAAAGCTACATTCACACTGCGAGCCTTGGTGCTCAATTACATTTTGCTCCGATCCAGTTATTTTTGTATAGCTGTTCACATTGTTGTTTTAAATGTGGCCAATATCAGATTTCCAGTGTGAACAGGTCATGGTTCTGAACTGACACACATTCGCAAAAGAACAATATGAACAGGGTTGCCAGGTCTTTCAAAAAAAGTCTGCCCAGTTGCTTCTCAAAACCATTCCTAAACTATCCCAGTCGTGTTCTGGGTGTATTGTGTTAGTGGGGTTGAAATTATGTGCAGGCAATATGAAACATAAATACAAGGATGTGAGAGAAGACAGCAGAGTTTTGAAACGTTATGATACGAGCCCTTATGTTTTGCTTGTATAAAGATTTGTCACTGCAATACTGATGAGTTCTGACACGTCACTGTGCTTCCACTGACTACCTTTCGCAACTGTCTTGATAGCTTTTGGTATGTAAAATCAGATGTTATATAAGCAGATGTTAAAGGTTAACACAGCTGTGTGTACAATCACGCCCTGCAGTTTCTAATATCTCACATTAATCGCTGCAGTCTGCTCTGAAAGTATGCAGGCAGGGCTACACTGTAAGTGTTTATAATGTCCTCTATTATATAAGTGTTAGTGAATCACTGTAGTAGCAGAAGCTGCTGTACACCAGAGACATTAAGGGAATGATTTTGCCCATCGAGAGAGATTCAGCAGCATTTCTTTTTTTAAGTGTGAGACAGTAAGGGTGTAGTCATCTGTTTTTGGGTGATAACGACCCTGATTTACAGCAAAGCTTGCTTCAGCACTGTTTGGAGAGCTGAATGGACTGCATACGCTTCTCTTCAGCCGAGCGGCTCCTGAAATGTCCGATCATTTCATTATTAGTCAAGGTTTTCTTTTTGCCACTAAAAAATCACACATTTTAAAATTGCTAACTTCTGCTGGACTTACGCCTAAATCACGCAGTATGATTTTGGCCACAATTTTGCCATCTTAGACAAATTTTTGGAAATCATGAAGGATTACAAGGCCAAAATCTGCTTTTGGGATTACACAAATGGTGACTGAAATCTTAAAATGATAGTTCACCAAAATAAAAATAAAATCATGTCATCATTTACTCATCTTCATGTCGTTCAAATGTTAATCCAAATTGTTTTGGTTCCTATTGACTTCTATTGACTGGAAGCCAATGGGAACTGAAACCATTTGGTTTACCAACAAAATAGATTAAATCGAAGAAAGTTGGTACCCAAACAGTTTCAGTTCCCTTTGACTTCCATAGAATTGAATTGGCTGTTGTAGTCCTCATTTCTCCTAAATGAATAAATGTAATGTGCACAAATAAAAACAACACAAGTGATTTCTGAGGATCATGTGACACTGAAGACTGGAGAAATGATGCTGAAAAATTCAGCTTTGCATCACAGGAGTAAATTACATTTTAAAATATATTAAAATAGAAAACAGTGATTTTAAATTGTAAAAGTATTTCACAGTTTTACTGTTTTTATTGCATTTTTGGTCAAATCAATGCATCCTTGGTGAGTGTTAAATACCTACCAACCACAAAGTGTTCAACTGGATTAGTGCATAATGTCTCTTATGATGAACAAGACTATTAATGCATGATTCAAACCCACTTAAATATGTTTATTAAACATCTACACTGTATGTGTGCAGAGACAAATCTTAAGGAACAGTGCATGAAGAAAATCTCACAAGAGGAATACTGCAGTCACATAACATTGGTCTTCATTTGCGCTAACTTGTGTGTTTTTTTTTTCTCAATTCGTGGTATAACAAACAGTTGAACCCAGCAGCTAAACAGCAGATCAAGTGTTTCCACTCACAGCTGTCTAACTGTCACCTGTGGCTCTTTTCTGCCGTAGCTTTGAGCCCATGGCTGTCCTCTTTCTCTCTTCCTGGAGTGACTGACTACTCACCGCTCACACTCGACCTCACCAGGAACCAGCTGATAGTGGGAGCCAGGTAACACACACACACACACACACACACACACACACACACATACACACACACACACACATTTGTTTTAGTGAAAAGTGTGTTCATCCCATAGGTGTAATGGTTTTTATAGACCCTTTTACAGTTGGTAAACAAGGTGACGTATTTGTGTGGGCGGGGCTTAGCTGGAGGCAGAAAGATTCCCCTCAACACTTAAACAAATGTTAGTTAGCGAGTTTTCATAGCTTGTTTTTTTTTTAACAATGGCTGGAGAAAATCTGAATATATCTGCTTTATCTGAATATTTAAGGTCAATCACTGTCCGGGACCGCGATAGTTTTTGAAAAAGTTAACTTTAACGGACGGAACCAGATTGGTCAACCCGTAAACAATCACTCATTGGATGGACGATCTGACAGGATTAACGTTACCTCCGATTGAGTGGCCTGACATCTACACTTACCTGATAGAGAAACCGAGCGTATAAATCCTTAGACACGTATAACTACGTACAGAATGGTCACGTACAAGAGATAATACAAAGATATAACAGACGAGTTTTGTGTTGTACGATCCAAAGTTCTGCCTAGCCAGCGCCAAGGACAGAAGACGACCATGTATCAGGCTTGGGTCATTGTAAACAGAGGAAACAACTACATCTTGACGGCGAACTGCACTTGCATGGCTGGTTGAGTATCTTATATCAGATTAGAAAGATCACATTTCATATTGAATTAAAATGGAAAAAGCACTTTTGTTGTTAGCAGTTATGCTATCTAACATGATGTTGTGTTAGTGATGTTGTTGTGTTAGCTATGATATGAGATGAGCAACAAGATATCAATTAGTTTCATTTTTACATTTCAAATTGCCTGTTCTCCGTCGATTCTGGCAACCAACAACACGACATTTTAAGCTCCTTGTGTAGCCGACCCTGTGTTTGTTTGTATTAGCCGCCTCCAGTTTTCCGTTTGTTTTGCCTCCAGCTAGCGTCGTGACATACCTGTGACGTCCGCGCAAAAGGGGTCTATACTGTACAAACTGTATATTCTGTCGCTCTTCACCAACCCTACACCTAAACCTAACCCTCACAGGAAACTTTATGCATTTTTACTTTCTCAATAAAACTCATTCTGTATGGTTTATAAGAGTTTTGAAAAATGGGGACATGGGTTATGTCCTCATAAGTCACCCTCTCCTTGTATTACCTGTGTCATACCCATGTCATTATACAGAGTTGTGTCCTGATATGTCACACACACACACACACACACACACACACACACACACACACACAGAAGTACAAGCCCAGCTGAGCCTGTCAAACCTAAAGCATCTCTTTCTATGTAGGAATCATCTCTTCCGTTTGAGTTTGAGCAACATCTCTCTCCTGCAGGTAGGACATCATTTTCTTTCTCTCTTTCTTTATTCTCCTTCCCATTTGTCCATCCAATCATCTTGACGTCTCAAGAAATGCAGTACCAGCACTGTCCATTTAATTGATCCCATGCCAGACACACACTCAGACTCAGTCTTTATTATGATTGCCCACATTTTCGAAAGTGCTGATGCACAGAAGCAGAAATATCCAACAAATCAAATCAAAAACACACACACATTCAGTGGCATCTGGTATTTTGCAGATGTTTGAAAAGCATTGACTTCCAAGACCGCTGCGTCATGTTCAGCATCCTGATTTAAGCTCCTGTCCTCCGAATCTCTTGAAAAGATTAGTGATTTTATTTAATTTCTCATTCAAATGTCATAATTTGCTCATCTTTGAGAGTATGTTTTGGTGGGAAATGGTTATGGAAAAACTTTCTAAATGTTTTTGGTGCAAGCAATCTTCACCAGCACTGCATATATATAAAATAAAGTGTAGAATATGCTCCGTTCAATATGCAGACGTCTGTATGTTTGTCTACTGCTGCTGTAGACTGCAGTCTCATCTGGGAGTGGGTTTAAATTGGCCTTGTTTGTCTTGATGTAGTGGGAACGCTGAGATTGTGTTGTGCTTGCGTGACAAGCCTGTTGAAAGCTTTGAGCGGTTGTGTGATATTTAAGGGTTGCGTTTGTGGAAGACCCTGCCGGTGAACCCTCTAAACATTCACCGTAACCTTAAAAGGGGGTGACGCCCTGGAGGCAGATCTCACAAGAATCTGTCAGAATCCAGTGATTTAGAGTGACCTCATGACCCTGTGTCCACAAGAGTGACCCACGGTTACCCCTCGAGCAAACACACACACACACACACACACACACACACACACACACACACACACACACACACACACTGCAGCATGACAACTTCCTCACAGCACTCCTTTATATCTCTGTTGTAAAATAATTTTAGCACAGCATATTTGCAGAAACTAAAGATAAAATTTTGACTGTCTGTCCATCATGAACGAATGTAATTTCCAGCCTGTCTTAAATAACCATTCATGTTGCTGTGCAAATTACATTTTAAAAACATTTTAAATAGAAAGGCAGACACTTTCTTTTTGTTTAACTTAAATTTTTCTTTCAAAGGTGATTTTAGTAATCTTTTGAAAGAAAAAAAAATTAGGGCCAAAATTGTTGATTTTGGTAGAACGTATAATAAAAACAGCAGAGATGTGCTTATGATATATTATAGTAGAATTAAAAATGTAATTATCCATATATGTTTGATGGATTTTAGTTATACATTTATATATATTTTCAGATAGAAAGTCTGATTCTGGGATGAGTAATTTTTTTTTTTTATAAAATTAAAAAAAATAATGATATGAAGACCTTAACTGCTTAAAAAAAAATAAAAAAAAATAAAAGCTGCATTAAAGTGGTGTAATTTCTCAGCCATTTGCATCACAAAACTGTAATGACTGTTTTCAAACAGGTTTCCTGAAAACTCGCCTCGTATTTTATCAGTGAAACGCACATCAGCCATGTCAGTAAATGAAAGATATCATAATGATCTATTGCAACTCATGTCAATGATTTATTAAATCGGTCTTGAAATTGTTCTGGTTTAATGACGGTTCTGTGTCAGGAACAGGCCACAGAAAGAGATAGAGAGGGTAGATAAGAGTGGTTTAGGTCAGGTCAAATGATCGTGCCTGGATGAGCAGATCTCAAGTGTTTTGGAGAAAAAACACAACCCCACAACATCCAGAGGTGACACAAGTCTGACCCCTCTAGATCATTCAGGGTGAATCCTGCTCTTTCACGTGTTGTTCAGTGACCTGACTGCAGAGGCACGGCTAGATTGATGATTGCTTTCTAAACCTCTGTGCTCTCTTTGTATCTGTCTGTTTCTTAAACAACAAGCAAGAAATGTAGTTTGCACTTTGCAAAAGTCAAGTGAGCAGATGCAGTTTGTCAGAACATGTGTAATCAGATCTGTTTGTAGATGAGTGTGCTCATCAGAAACGCCTGCTGCTTTTCAAGAGTGCAAAAGTACAGATGTAACTTAATCACAAAATACGCACTACAATCCATGCACTCTTTTTATTTAGTGAATGCAATGTTGCTCCTAAAACTAGCACTAAATGGCAAAAGCACTTAAGGAGAATAATTGATCATGCTCAGAACTGCATTTTTACTATATTTACAAATGGCAACAGGAACAAGATTGCAATTTTTAATTTCAGGCTGTCAGTCATGCACATCACTTCCGTTTGTTGCATAGTTGTATTTGAAGGCAATGAACATCAGTCTTTGCTCCATTAAAGTCAAATCTCCAGCAAAATAAACAAAGTTTTAACGGAGCTCTTTCCGGGAATGTAAGTTTTTTTTAATTTCCCTTTTTTTGTATCCTCAGTGGTGACTCATTACTGTAATAAAGTAAAAAAAATACTGTAGTACAACGAAATACTACATTTAAAGCAGGATAAATTCAATGAATTATCGAGTGCTATTAATTATACAAATTATAATGTACAGATTCTTTACAGTTGAAAAAAATACTATTTTTTTCTCTTTAAAGTATTAATAAATTTCCGCTTTGTGGTTTTAGCAGATATTTTTGATCATTTTCTTTTTTTTTAAGTCTCTTCTGCTCACCAAGGCTGCATTTATTTGGTCAAAAATAATACAGTAAAAACTGTAATATTGTGAAATATTATTACTATTTAAAATAACTAGTATTTTAATAGACAGAATATATTTTCAAATGTAATTTATTCAGCATCATTCCTCCAGTCTTCAGTGTCACATGATACTTCAGAAATCACTCTAAAATACTGATTCGCTGCGCTATAATTATTATTTGTAATGTTGAAAAAAAGTTGTTCTGCTTCATATTTTTGTTGAAAACATACCTTTTTCCGGATTATTTAATGACTAAACAAAAAGGATTTATTGTAAACAAATCTTTTATAACATTAACTTTTTTGTCACTTTTGATCAATTTAATGTTCCCTTGATTAATAAAAGTATTATTATAAATCGTAATTTTTTTTTTTTTTAAATATTGATCTCAAACCTTTGAACTGTATAGTGTATATTTTGATTTAGGGTGAAGTTTAGCCCAGATCAACCTAATGAATGATAGTGTGATTTTAATAGTCTAGATCTGGCTGTGATTATGTTATATAAAACTTGATAGTAACGCACAGACGTTAATCTGTGAGGAGCTCTGGGTTTTATTTGTGACCTTTCCACTCCATTCAGGCTCCGCTGGGATCCTCACAGTTCTCCAGCAGATGCCTTCAGGAAGGGTCACATCCAATACTAAATCATGCTTTATTATTGCATTCGGTAGTGTGTTTGTGTGTGTGTGTGTCTGGTCTACATCATTATTTTCAAGACAAATGACAACACAGATAAACATGACAAAGCAGTCTGTGAAAGGAGAGGGAGGAACAAGGAACAAAAGAGAGGAAGGACGTCTAAAATGAGTGAAACAACACATTCAAGGGTTTTCGTTTCAGATAAGAGAACAAATGCGATTCGGACAAACCATCCAGTGTTCCCTAATTAAATGTCACACAGCTGCTTTGCCTCACATGCAGCGAAACTCTCCATCTTCCGTCTTGTGTTATTGTGTGTTTTGTACCTTCTTCAGATTAAAGAAGGATGTTGAATGAATAGAAGAGTTCGCCATGACTGAATATCTTTCATAGTTTTAGTTCATCAACAACTTCTGCCTCCTGAACATAGTAATGAGATAAGTTTAGGTTTGGTAAAAGGCATGTCAATATTTGCACTTTACAGGAATAGTTTTTTTTTTTGGAAGTGAACCGTTTACAGATTTGTTTGAATCATCGGTAAACGGTTGTCTCTGTGTGACCTTTTACAGTTTCTATGTGAACTAAATATTTAAATACTGTTGTTTATGATTCCGACATCACAGTTTTACTCGTTGTGAATCAGTTCAGTCGAATCATTAACATCAGGGTTATTCAAAGCTTGCCCTGGAGGGCCAATGCGGTGCAGAGTTTGGCTCCAACCCTGATCTAATGATCCCCAAAACACTGATCTGAGGATCCCTGCTCTAGGCCATACACACACACACACACACACACACACACAAACACACACACACAAACACATGTTGGTATATGTGGTTTATGGGGACTCTCCATAGGCGTAATTGTTTTTATACTGTACAAACTGTATTTTCTCTTGCCCTTCACCAACCCTACACCTAAACCTAACCCTCACAGGAAGCTTTGTGCATTTTTGGATTCTCAAAAAAACTAATTCTGTATGATTTATAAGCGTTTTGAATCACGGGGACACTAAAATGTCCTCACAAACCACCTCCTCATTGTAATACATGTGTCATACCCATGTCATTATACAAATTTGTGTCCTCATTAACCACATAAACAAGCTCACACACACACATATATATATATAAACAAATAAAAAAGTACACTCAAATAAAAACACACAAAAATGATGACTGGAACATTAAAAATAATAAAAGTTAATTATTAATAAAATCTATAATAGTGATCTATAATAGTTGATTAAAAAAACAACATAAAAAAACAGCTACTTAAACTGAAACTTAAATAAAAATGACTAATTATTGTTAGCCCAATAAAAAAAAACAATAATACAATTGACAAAAGCAACAGATTTACTAAAAATGTAAGTATAATTAAAATTAAAACTGAAAAACAAAAAGATGATACTAAAATAACACTGGTTTATGCTTTTCAGATGTTAGTCTATGGTTAGGTGACAAGCAGATAAACAATATCTAAAAAACAAACAAGCAAAAAAAAGCTTTTAATTGATTTATTTTAATAAATTTGTAATTTTTCATCAACTCATGAACACCCTGCAGTTCCCTCATGAATCCAAGAGATAAAGGATGCATGTGAATTTTAGCAGGCAAATGTCTTGATAACTTAACTTCTAGCCGTGATGTTAATTGGCTGTTAATTGCAGGCCACAGAATGGGGAGTGGACGAGAGCACCAGGAGGTCCTGCCAGAGCAAAGGAAAGACCGAGGTGAGAGATGCGCTCTGTGAATGAAGGTTTGTTATAGAGTGCATCAGCTGTAATATGTGTGTTAAATGAAATAGTCTTCACTTGGTCTCTGTCTCTCAGGATGTGTGTCAGAACTACGTCCGTGTCCTCCTGTTGAACGGCAGTCGTCTGTTCACCTGCGGCACTAATGCTTTCATGCCCATGTGTACGACTCGCCCTGTTACGGACATCTCCAGCGTCCTGGAGTCCGTCAGCGGTGTGGCCCGCTGTCCCTACGACCCTCGACACAACTCTACAGCCATGATAACTGAGAGTGGAGAAGTCTACGCTGCTACAGTGACCGATTTCTCCAGCCGTGACCCCATTATTTACCGCAGTCTGGGGAACATGCCGCCCCTGCGGACCGCACAGTACAACTCCAAATGGCTCAATGGTACAGCGGGACAACACACACCTTGAATGAATGGAAACAAATCCTGAAAAGTGTTTAGGTCATATTTTACATTAAAATCTAAATAACACCTGTATGTTAAATTAAATTTTATTTAAAGAAAATAGCGCATAATTTAGGACCTTTAGCACCTCAATTAAAAAAAAAACTTATTGCATATAATGAAGTAGGGGAGAGCAGGGGCGAATGTACCATTTTTCAGAAAAACTTCATTTTAAAAGATAATGTTGTAGACAGAGATATATTTCTGCTGTGGCCAGTAACTCAGAAGTGTGGTCTATCAATACCAGGTGGTATTTTGTAGAAATGTAGAAAGACTTCAGTATAATTTCACTTTGAACATAAGTTGAACATTGTTACTTTCGACCCCATCGGTTGGGACGAAAGTAACACACAGGTGGGTCAAAAAAACAACAATATAAGCTAGATTTTTTTTTGTTAGTCTTATTTTTCTTAAGTATACCTGATTGTGACCTTGTTAATAAGTAACTGCAAACATATTTTATCCATTATCTTTGCAAAAAAATTATTCAATTACATTTTCATATTTTCATTTAAAATTTAAGTTTAAGTTTCATTAGATGTCTTAAAACCTGACTGTATTTTTTAATTGTAAATTTCAATGTATTTTTATATAATAAAAAAAAATTATACAGAATGCACAATATAAAATTTTATCACATTAGCATAATAAAAAAAACTCATCAACATAATGTAACAGTATAGGCCTATTCATGTTTCCATCCAGTTGTTTTTATGCATGAATTGAAAATGTGCATTAAAACATCTGGAAACACTGCAAATTCACAGGTGGAGGTGTAAAGGCTAAGATATGGCTAAAACCTAAATATAAATGTGACGTAGCAGCTGCCCAGAGAGAGATGTTCCTCTATGTCCAGAAACGCCCTCTCAAAAACATCTGGATAAAACCAGACCTCTGTCTGTCTTTCTGACCCTCACTAAGACATATTCTTTTGGTATAATATGACATAAACATGTGTAAGAAATGATGCAAGACACAGAAATTCACAATATAGCTTGCACTGGAACAAAATAAATTCTTTTTGTGACTGTAGCGGGACAGGAACTCCTGACATTTAAACTCGATTTAATTTTATATAAAAAAAAATTGAAAATGCAAACTTTAGGATGTGTTAAAGCACTAAATAACCTGTAGATTGATCATTACTGTAACACATGAAACAAGAAAAACAACATGACTAATAAAAAAAAATTACCGCTTCACCAATTTACTTTTTGTACTCAAAAACAGTTTTACGGACCTAACTCCTGGAAAGGGTGAGGAAATTACATGATATTTCTCAGCTCCGTCAAGGATTGCATGCTGAACATGCTGTCATAGCTGGGAATGCAAATGCAGAAAGAGGCTCGGAGAAAATCGCTTTGTTACTTTCGTCCCACGTTACTTTCGACCCCGCTCTCCCCTACTTAAATATTGTGTTAGAAAGTAGAAATTAAACGCAAACACAACAGTTAAACATCTGGAAATTGTTCATGACTACATATTTTACTGTGAACACACACACACACACACATATATATATATATATATATATATATATATATATATATATATATATATATATATATATATATATATATATATATATATATATATATATATATATATATATACATCTAAAAATCCATTATATTAGCTCATTTTATTCATGTAGCAATGCTGAATAATAAAGTTCAACAATGAAACTGTGATAGAAATCATCACTGATATAGAAAAATGTAAAGAATTTTGAGAGAAATAAAATCACAACTCATCTTTAGATACAACTTTTTACAGTTATGTCTATTTATTGAAATAGTTCTCTATAAGGAATTATATTTCTTATATTTCCACACCCCTGTCCCTTCTTCTCTACAGAACCTCACTTTGTCTCTGCATACGAGGCGGGCCGCTTCACATACCTCTTTCTGAGAGAGAACGCTCTAGAACAGGACTGTGGGAAGATGGTCTTCTCTCGTGTGGCGCGCGTGTGTCAGAATGACATTGGTGGTCGTTTCCTGCTGGAAGACACATGGACCACCTTCATGAAGGCTCGACTCAACTGTTCCCGCTCTGGAGATGTTCCCTTCTACTACCACGAGCTGCAGAGCACCTTCTTCCTCCCTGAGCAAGATCTCATCTACGGAGTCTTCACCACCAACATGTGAGAGGATGCTTCATGAATTACTGAAATATATTATGGATATGCCGGTATCAAATTTTCCTGTTGCGAATAATTGCTAATGCTTTTATCATGGTATTTAGTTTTTAAGAAGTGGTCATAATACAGTATAACAGGTTAAATAACTTTTTTCTTATAACAAAAATAACTGAACATTTAAATACAATAAAGCAATACAGAAAAAATATATAACGTTTAAAGGTTTACACAGATTAATGTGCAAAAGAGCTAATAGGTACCACTTTATAATAAGACTACATTAGTTAACCATTAACATTCACAATAGCTACATTTGCTATACAAGTTATTATGTATTATATATGTTGTATTATGTATGTTGTAGTCCAGATTAAAATGAGAACAATTATTATTATTTTTTTATAAATAGCCTATTAAGTTTAGATATTTAAGTATTTGACGCTGTCTTGAACACCCTATAATACACAAATCTGAATTACTGTTTAAAATGATTTAAATATGTTTTAGAAAGTTGTGCAGCTGCTTTATTTATGGGGTTTCGAGAGTAAAGGCTGCATTTCCTGCAGTTTAGCGCCATCTGCTGTCAGAGAGTGAATGTGCTTTCATTCAGCGCGTCTCTCACGTGTGCCTCATGTGCTTCTCATGCATGCTTGCTTACATCAGAGCACACACGTCTTTCAAGCAGCATTTTGACCAGTTGATGGGAATAGTATTCTTAAAATGCATTCCAAATTCTGAATAATATGTAGTGCCCATTATAACAAAATTGTGAATATTCATTACCTTGATATATTGCATTACCAAGTACCGGCACATGTCTAATATATGTATATATATATATATATATATATATATATATATATATATATATATATATATATATATATATATATATATATATATATATATAATTATAATCAGTGGGGGACATTTTATTTGATCCCCTGCTGATTTTGTAAGTTTGCCCACTTACAAAGAAATGAAGGGTCTGTAACTTTAATGTTAGGTTTATTTGAATGTATAGAGACAGAATACCAACCAAAGAAATTGAGAGATTGATTTGCATCTTTGTGACCCCTAACTTCTGAACACTATTGTTGTTCTATTAAGATGTAGAATGTTCAGCACCTCACCATCCCTCACCTCTTCCTCTCATGTCTCTTCACAGGAACAGCATTGCTGCATCAGCGGTGTGTGCGTTTAACCTCAGTGCCATCACACAGGCCTTTAACGGACCCTTTCGCTATCAGGAGAACCCTCGGACCAGCTGGCTTTCCACTCCCAACCCCATCCCAAATTTTCAGGTGAAGGAAATGAACTGCTGCAGCTTCCATTTCAAAGCATTTCACTTTTACCCTGAAGCCAACTCACAATTTTATTCAAGAGATTTGGAAGCAAATGCATTAGTCAGTTCGATTTAGATTTACCGTTTCTCCAGCGTGCTGTTCCTCATCACCTATCTCTGGCTGTAATGTCCTCTCTCTCTGTGCCAGTGCGGGACAGTGAATGATTCGGGTCCGAGCGCTAATCTAACAGAACGCAGTCTTCAAGACGCCCAGCGGCTGTTCCTCATGAGCGAGGTGGTTCAGCCTATCTCCACGGATCCTCTGGTCACGCAAGACAACATCCGTTTCTCCAGACTGGCTGTGGACATTGTTCAGGGAAGAGACAGGCTCTACCACGTCATGTACATCGGCACAGGTCAGGAAAGAAGAGAGTTTGACATTCACACTTTTGTCGTCCATTGCTGTGGTTCTAATAGTTTTCTTTCATTGACCAATCAGAGTACGGCACCATCATCAAAGCCTTATCCACAACTAATAAGAGTTTGCATGGATGTTACTTGGAGGAGATTAACATTCTCCCAGAAAACATGCAGGAGCCAATCCTGAACCTGCAGATTCTGCACAGCGATAGGTCGCTTTTCGTGGGACTTCCCAGCAGAGTGCTGAAGATCCCTCTGGAGAGATGCTCCAACTACGAAACCGAACAGTGAGTCGCACACGCGTCAACTAGAGCATGCACATTAGTCAACCACTGTAGATACAGCTGACAAGCTTGCCAAAATGCTTTGAAAGAAGTATCAGTAAAGATGCATGTATTTGATCAAAAATACAGTTAAACTGTGAAATATTATAACCTTTTAAAATGAGTGTTTTCTATTTGAATATAATTTAGAATGTAATTTATTTCTGTGATGCTCCGCTGGATTTTCAGCATCATTCCTCCAGTCTTCAGTGTCACATGATCTTTAGAAATCATTATAATAAGCTAACTTGCTTCTCAAGAAACATTTCTGTTTATTATCAATGTTGAAAACGGTTGTTGCTTAATATTTTTTGTGTATAGAACACCTATAAATTGTCAACTTTAACATGTTTTTTTTTTTCTCAGGATTCTTTGATGAATAGAAAGTTTGTATCATCATAAATTTGTCTTTAAATGTTACTTTTGATCAATTTAATGCAACCTCGCGAAGTAAGTTGGTTTTAATTTCTATATAAAAATCCTACTGACCCTAAACCTTTGAATGGTAGTTAACCAGATTCCTGAGAAATATGAATCAGGCTACTATATGGCAGTGATTTCTTTGGTGCTGAATGCAACAAGATTTTCAGTTCCCACATCTTGAAGAATAATTGTGTCGTTGACAGCAGACTCACGAGGTCAGAACGTCCTAACCGTGAACATGATTGAACCGTCACATTCACATAATATCAGCACAGAACTTCCAGATCCCATTTCCCAGCATCACCACCACACTGAGTACCTGTTCACACATGACAACAAAATCCACAGTTGCTGTTAAATTACAGCAAAGGATGATTACAGCACCAGTCCTTGCGAGTGGCTGATGCCCTTGGAGTCAGACAGGAAATGAAGCTCAAGGAGATGAAGTGAATGACAATACTTATGAGCAGTCACAGAAATTATTCTCTCATAAATTCTCCACCATTGGTGTAAAGGCCAGAGAATGATGAACTAGGTCATTTAAAAAAAATCACTGTCATGTTCTCCATGGCTGTTATGAATAGAACACCTATAAATCGTCAAACATCGTTAAAAATATATAATGCATGCATCACTCCTCACAGGAAGCGACTGCGTTTACTTTAGAGATGTAATTAGATTTCAAATTCATAGACTCCGAATGGATGAATTGGGCTTCAGAGCTGGATCTGTAAGAGCTTTGTGCAATCTTGTACGTAACTTAATGCTTGGTAAATTGAGTTACAATATCAAACAAAGCAATTTTTTTTATCTGCTAAATGCCTTCAAGCTCCACATGGCACCGTTTTTAAAATACACCTTGTGATATAACAGATTATAATTTTTTGTCTTCTTACAGCTTGTCACATCAGAAGATGTTTTCCATGTGATCTGTCAGTTTAGAAGCACACATGTGCTGATGATTCGAGGGTGTCTGTAGTTACTTTAGAAGTAGAAGATTGTCTTTATTTGAGGAATGTGATCGATTGAAGACTCTCGCTGACTTCTTGCTGCAGATGTTGTTGTACAAACACTCGGAGCTACACGAGGCGGACACATTTGGTGTTAGAGGCTGTTATGGGACATGATAGAACTGTGTGTGTGAAGCCGCTCGGTGTTTAGCATTCCAATGCAATGGAACGAAGTCATTCATGACGTATTCTCCCCCACGCACACGTACACACAAGTGGGAACAGGTCACATCTCACAAGATGTTGCAAATAACTCGAATTATTTTATACCATTTCTCATCTGTAGAGTTTGATTTATCTGCAAGCATTATACCTTTATATAACCTTTAATGTATTCAAATGTATTCTCTTTATGCATCTCTAGCACATTTGCAGTTTTCTAGTGTTGCCGGTGTTTCGTTGTTAGTGGGACACTGAGACGCATTGTTATATTTGATTTGGTTGTGAAATATGAGTATATAAAATGCAGTTGAAATGTTTTGGGGTCGGCTTACCAAGGCTGTATTTATTTGATTAGAAATGAAGTAATATTGGGAAATATTATCTCCATTTAAAATAACTGTTTTCTATTTGAATTGTTTTTAAGTGTAATTTATTCCTGTGATCAAAGCTGAATTTTTAGCTTTATCACTCCAGTCTACAGTGTCACATGATCCTTCAGAAATCATAATATGCTGATTTGATGCACAATAAATCTAAATACCTTTTTCAGGACTATATGATGAATAGGAAGTAAAAAAACAGCATTTATTTGAAACGGAAACCTTTTTTGCATTATTTATGAATATATTTACTGTCACTTTTAAGCAATTATTTAATCCCGAGTAAAAAAAAAAAAAAAAAAGAAAAAAAAAAAAAAATATATATATATATATATATATATATATATATATATATATATATATTTTTTTTTTTATATATAATCACATAAATTATTTAATTCTGACTAAATTAATATATATATATTAATTACTTATGTATGATTGTATGCTTGTGCTTGTAATATACATTGTTTGCTTTTTCAAACTTTGTCCTTCTTAAGAATGACATCATTAAAACAATGAAACATGCTCCTGAATTAATAACACAGTCTCGCTCCACTGAACCCAAAGGACACAAGGAGAAAATGATAAGTCTGCTAGCTGTAATAAATCACCGACCTTCTGTCAGATGTTATTTATCTCCCAGAGCAGGATTTGAGGTTTATTGTGTCTTCCCTGTAGTTCCTGTAAGTCAGATCATATCATTTTCTGATCAGATGCTTAGATTATATTTACACTTCAGCTCAGTCTCTCATAACCCTGAAAGTTATGTTTATATTATAGACCAAATTTGCAAAATATTCACTTGAGATTCAGTGTTCAGTGACAGAAGGATTAGTTTGAATGTTTATTGCAGTGAGATTTATTCCTCCGTTATTAAACCCAATCTCTCCTCTCCTGTTTCTCTCTTGTCATGAAGAAGTTCTCCCGAGCAGACAGGACACTCATTATGGTGGTATTTATTAAGAGCTTGTCACTGATGTGTGATTTGGTGATCGTAGGGACTGTCTGGGTGCCAGGGATCCGTACTGCGGCTGGGACCAGACACAGAAGCGCTGTACGACGATTGAGGACAGCTCCAACATGAGCCAATGGAGCCAAGACATCACACAGTGCCCTGTAAGACACACACTTTCAGACAGCATCATCACACTGAAGAGACAAATCACAAATTACATCTCTTTAATATCTCTTTAAAATCTCACCGAGATGAAATGAACAGTTAATGGATTCATTTATGATTAAGTCTCCTGTGACTTAATTATTATCTTGAGCAAAAGACCCTCTGTTCGGTTCTGTATTCAGTTTGATTATTTTCTGCTCTATTCTATTCTATTCTATTCTATTCTTATTCTATTCTATTCTATTCTATTCTATTCTGTTCTATTCTATTCTGTTCTGTTCTGTTCTATTGTTATATTCTGTTATATTCTATTATGCGTTGGTATATACTGTATTCAATTATTCTATACTAATCTACCCTTTTCTATTCTGTTCTATTCTATTCTGTATTGTTCTGTACTTTATGCTTGTAGCTTCTGTTCTGTTCTGTTGTATTCCATTCTGTTCTATTCTCTTCTAAATTATGTTCTATTCTATACGCTATTATTACTTTTATGTTCTGTTTTATTCTATTCTATTCTATACACTGCTATTCTTTTTTGTCCTCTTTTATTTACTGTGTTAGTAAAGACTTGTTTTTGTGTTCTATTCTATTTGATTCTGTTCTGTTTTATTCTATTATATCATGTTCTATTGCTGTGCACTTATCTTCTGTTCTGTATTCAGTTTTTTTTCTACTATTGTAGCATTTTCTGTTCTATTCAATTTTGTTCTGTTCTATTGTTGTTCTGTTCTGATGTGTTATATTCCGTTTTCTATTCTGTATTCATTTTCTATACTCACCTATCATTTTCTGTTCTGTTCAATTCAGTTCTATTCTCTTCTATTCTGTATTGTTCTGTACTGTATGCTTGTATTCTGTTTTGTTCTGTTGTATTCCATTCTGTTTTGTTCTATTCTCTACTCTGCTTTTATTTTTTAATTATGTTCTATATTCCATTATTTTATTTAATAATATTATTTCAACAGAGTTGATTCTGTTCTGTTTTGTTGTATATGTTTTTTTTTCTATTTTATTCTATTCTGCACTACTCCATTCTTTTTGGTCTATGTTGTGTTCTCTTCTGTGCTCTGCTATTTACTGTTCTTTTCTTTTATATTTTGTTTCTGTTCGGTTCTATTCTGTTATATTTTCTCTTCTCTTTTATACACTTCTATTATTTTCCGTTCTATCCTGTTCTGTTCTATATTCGGTTTTATTGTATTATGTTAATTCTGTTCTACGCTACATTGTTCTGTACTATTCTATTTAATTCTGTTCTGTTCTATGAACATTATTTAAGGCTTCTGTAGTGAAGATACATAACAGCTTTTGTTTCTTTGACTACACCAGAAATCTTGTATGATTTGAGCTGGTCTTGAAGAATCACATTTCTGATGAAGAGCTTTGAAACCGAGGCTGAAGGAACTCAGCTCATCTGAACCCTTCGTCTGACACTGTCAGTTACACGCTGGTGTTCTGCATGAAGGCTGGCCAATGTCAGTCCTGTTCTTCTTGACACCTCATTAGGTCCATAATTAGACATCACAAATTTCCTATTATCTCCGATGGTTGATATTCTCTGAGGAGCAATAATAAACAAACCTCATTTTCTACACGCTGTGCAAGCTTTGGCTTTGTCCCAAGTTGCATATTATAATGCATAATGGCTTTAAGCTGTGACAGGAAGTAAGAGTGTTTTTCCCAAACTTTTGCAAAATGAGCGTTGGCTCCATAGTTACGGAGTTACAAACATGCACTGCTAAATTTTGTGATTCACAACATTAAAGGGGGGGTGAAATGCTCGTTTTCACTCAATATCCTGTTAATCTTCAGTACCTATAGAGTAGTACTGCATCCTTCATAACTCCAAAAAGTCTTTAGTTTTATTTTATTCATAAGAGAAAGATAGTCTGTACCGATTTTTCCCGGAAAAACACGAGCGGCTGAAGGCGTGACGTGTGGGCGGAGCTAAAGAATCACGAGCACCAGTAAGCTTTTGCGTTGAGAGCGTTTGGAAGCTGTGACACAGATCCAGGGGCTTAAATTTAACAAGAGCAACATCAGCAACGACGTCTCTATGTGGTATGTACTGAAACTGTATATATTTGCTTAGCGGTTTTGGAAAATGACTAAGTTCCACTTTATGTCGTCTTTGTTTTTTTTTTGTTTTTTTTTTAAGCTGTACATGTGGAAAGTGCAGTTTGATGACAACATCGCATGTTGTTTACTTGATGTGCTTACGCGGCGATAGCGAAGTTAACAACACAGAGATATTTGAAGCAGTTTTACTCACCGCATGCGGATCCAACACACGATCGTGACCCTTTTTCGTTGGGACTGCATCATCCTTAAGAAATAAACTATGTGCAAATCCAGCGTCAACCTGGGCCTTGTTTGTAAAACAAGCATCTTCGAAATGCAGGGAACAAACACAAACACTTGCACAACTCCGTTGATGCTCTGTAAAAATAAACTCCATCCACTGGTCCCTTAATGCTGTTTCTCTTTTGGTAATCTGTGCAGGGTTGTCTTGCCCTGGTAACCAAAAACACACTCCTTTTGTGACTTTTCGCGACGCTCTCGCTAGAGCTGAAACAACGAATCGATTTAATCGATTAAAATCGATTATTAAAATAGTTGTCAACTAATTTGGTAATCGATTCGTCGCTAAATAAATTTTATTTGCCATAAGCGGCTCATTTCGTGCATATTTCAAATCTGCGGTGACCAAAGTGTGGCAGTAATGAGCCACCGGAGGTTTTACTCAGCCAGTACAGCAGGTGAAGTAGCGAATAGCCAATAGCTGGCCTCGTTTTATGTCACGTGCTTCCCGAACAGCGTCTCTGCAGCATTCAGCGGGAAGTGGGAGTACTTTACTTTGAGCCTTCAAAATGAAGAGTAACCTGTAAACTCTGCACTACTGAACTGTTTAAGGGGCCGTTCACATATCGTGTCTTTTGCATGCTCAAGTTCGTTATTTCCTATTTAGGCGCACAGTATGCACTGTCATAATGGAAGCGACGCGGTCGCGACACGCACGCGGTGCGATGCGCCCGTTTTTCCAGGCGCGTCCACACCGCATCCATTTATCCTTTGCTGAAATTTCCGGGTCTTCATGGAGAGGGCACGTCATGGAGAGAGCACGTCATGTTTGCTTAGCAAAGGCAGACGCCTCAGGGGCGCTTCTGTCCGAGCGCTTTGGAAAGAAGGAGAAAGCGGCGCGACTAGCGTTTTCCACGCGTTTTTAGGTGCGATATGTGAACGGCCCCTAAGAATTTTATTTGTGCAGATTCTCCAGTACAAGGGTTTTTTGCAAATGTTTAGTCGTAAAAGCTGATAACATTGCTTTTTAACAGTTAACATTTAAAGCTTTACAAACATGTTATGTGATCAGTTTGTCGTTTACCAGTTCATAATTCAGTCTTGCAGCCTAATTATGACTGAATGAGAGAGGTAAATGTTTGAGTATATTTAAAATGCACTTCTTTTCTAAGTATTCACTGCTCTTTTTCACACAGCAGGTTTTTTGTATGTGTCCCAATTTTTTTTTTTTCTGGACAACCTTCTGATGGATTTTACTTTAAATTGTGAGTTCCATTCAGGTTTCATGCCATTGGCACTTTTTTTCGAAGGATTGTTTACAATTTCACAGCATAAACTATAAAGCTTTTTCCCAGTAAATAATAAAATACAATGCACTGCAATTTTATTCTGTTTTATCCTTATACTTCGTGAAAATATGTTCTCAAAGATTCCTTAAGCTTTGTTTGGGATGTTAAACTACTTTAGGAGCTCTAAGGACTGCCATGGTGAAAACAATATTTGAAATCTCCTTGTGAATTTTGCTAGAGTATGGGTCAGTGTTTTGATTGCAGAAGAGTTCGACAAAGGATTACTAACATAATAAAACAACTCCAGGTATATTTTTGATGAGGATATGACAATGCAAAATGGTTAAAATCTCTTAAAAATCTATGCTGAATGATAAAGACCCTTTATTAATAATTTACTTGGGGAAAAAATGGAAAAAACTAAAATATAAGTACATAAACCGATTAATCGATTAATCGTAAAAATAATCGACAGATTAATCGATTATCAAAATAATCGTTAGTTGCAGCCCTAGCTCTCGCTCTGATCAGTGAAGTCTGTTGTCCTCTCAGTGCTCTGCTATACAGGAGCGCGTGCTCTTCCGGCAGAAGTCACACAGAGCACAGAGCCATACTCGAAAAAAACTTTCCGAAACTTGTGACAAACCGGAAGAGGTTTTTTTGGAACAAAAATACTCCTTCAAACGTACAACTTCATTTTTGAAACTTTGTCCATGTTTAGCATGGGAATCCAACTATTTAACAGTGTAAAAAAACTCAGTATGCATGAAATAGCATTTCACCCCCCCTTTAAACATTAAGCATACAAACAAAATATACACGTACAATTCTAGTCAGAAATAACTTGGGATAAAATATAGTGGACTGTTTAGATTGCATTGGAGTTCATGTTTTGCGGGAAAAAAAAAGACTGTCCATTACACTTATGTAATTATGTCGACATTTACATTTTAAGAGAAAGTCGATGTTGTGCTTCTACTATCTGAATAAATCAAACTTTTGTGTATAAACTGTAAGAGCTGTTACTGTATTAAATATAGTTATGGTAACATTGTATGATAAGGTTCTGTACATTAATATTAGTATTTGTATTATTAATATTAATCTATTTAGTGTTACGAATTAAAAATGGCCTATATTTTTACAGCATTAATCTTTATAAGTATTAATTAATAAATATTGTATTGTTCATTGTTAGTTCATCATGCAAAATATATTAATATATGCACACATTTACATTATCCAAGCTAATTTGTGTAATTTGTTTGTTGTGCTATTGAACGCAACCTTATGTATTGCCATGATTCATTTTACATAGGTTTCTGAATAATATTTTTGACTAATTTTCTTTTATGTGTCTCAATGGGAATTTAAACTATTCCAATGTAAAATGCAAACATTAAACAAATCAATGAAGAAACATCATCCAACTGATCTAATATCTGCAGCATTTTGACAATACTACTTACAATCTCATTGCTATGGTTTTGGCTTGTCTTACTAATTAAGTGCCAATTTAAGTAAAGACTAAATAACAGTTACTACCCTGTTCCCACAGCAGAGCTCTGATTCCTTGAATATCCTGAGGAACAGAGCAGTGAATTAGAGGGCAGACTGTTGAGTATTACATTAACGATTTTTGTCATGCAGCAAAGAAAAGCCCTCAGTTGACCTTTTTTGATCCTTGAAGTACAGTGAAAGTTGATGCAAGTCTCAAAATGTATTTTGCTATTAATTTTAATAAGATTTTAGTGCCTCTGTGGTCTGAACTATTGGATGAATGGCATTGAGTTCTGGTCAGTTGTTACTAATCCAGACTCACAGTAGATGTTGGTATTCACCTCAGTGGACACGCCACACACCTGCATGGAGATGAATTTTAGAGTTTTTATTCTTAGTAGCTGTGCAATACATAAACCAGCTTCTACTGCAAATGGGAGGAACATTTGAATGGGAAACCGTAAAATTGTAACTTGCAAAATGTTGTCTTCAAATAAGGCATGAATACTGTTTTGACCTTTTCATCATAAAGGTTAAGTGTGTAATTTCTGTGCCACATGCATCATCAATTGAAATTGCAAAAATAATGACATAATGTATTCAAGAAGGTTTCCCTTATCTTCTGTTGGTCAGCTAAGGAAATATTCCCATCTCAAACCCACATCATTGTCTGAGCAAATGGTTAAACCCCTTTACATTTCTTAAAAACCATTGAGTTTATAACAACTAAAACAGGTAGCAAAGTTAAGACACTTTATTTAAAAAAATAAATTCTCTCAATTAACTATTAACTATGAGTTCTGCCTCAATAAACTCCCGATTTGCTGCTTAATAGTAAGGTAAATAAAGGGTAAGTTCAGCCAAAAATGAAAATTTAGCCGTAAATTACTCACCCTGAAGTCATCCTAGGTGTATATCACAAAAACAAAAACGAATCGATTCACTACAGGAGGCCTTTGTTCACCCCCTGCAGCCGTGTGAGACACTGTTTTTAATGGATGAGCTTTTTATTAAACATCTCATGGACCGATGCAGTGCAACACCTGCTAAGTTGCATCAAACAGCTTGAAGGTTCAAAGACAATATTTAGAATAACTCCTACTGAAATCGTCTGAATGAAGAAAGTCATATACACCTAGGATGACTTCAGAGTGAGTAATTAATGGCTTAAATTTCAGTTTTTTAGGGTAGGATTAAGGGTTGTTAGTAATGTAACATGTTAGTAATATGCATGCTAATAAAGGGTTACCTACTGCATTGGAATCTGTACGCTAAAACGGTTTATGCAGAATGAAGTTTGAAAACTAGTACGATGATTTTCAGTGCAAACACTAAACCTGTATTTAAAACATGCCTTGTTTGCATTTACATGCGTAGGAGCGTAACCTCACCCAGGATGGTGGATTTGGCCAGTGGTCACCATGGCAGGCTTGTAATCATGATGACGGAGGTGAAGGCAGCAGCACGTGTCAGTGTCGCTCTCGGGCCTGTGATAACCCTCGACCCCAGTGTGGAGGGATGGAGTGTGTCGGGGCGAACATGGAGGTGGCCAACTGCTCCAGGTGCTCCTTCTCTATAAACCCATATGCTTGTTAAAGGAAACGAACCATGCTTGTTACTCCATACAACCTGTGTGTGATATTATTGCTTTGCTGTTAGTTATGTCACTGACCATTTTCTCCTCTGATGTAGATCTCAAATCCCATTCGCACCCTGCAAATAAACTTGACATGTTGTGATTGGTTACCAGACGCATAAGTCATTGAGCTTCATTGATGACAAATCTGGCGTGACATCATCATGAGCCATATTTAAATTGTTCCAAACTATGAAGTCGATTCGATTTTTAAAATGTTCTTTGAAAGACTTTGTAACAATATAACTCCATGATCATGGGAAGAAGTAGGTGGGAACCGGCAGACAATCAAAATGAAAGCTTCAATAATAAAATAAAGACAAAACAGCGTGACAGCCCCTCACGGACGACTGTCGCGCACAAATAAAAACCAAACACAAGTAAAACCCAGGCCTGGTCCTCTCTTGTCCTTCACTGTCGTCGCTAAAATTTTATATCCTTCCATCTCTTCCGTTCCCACGGCTCTTGGCCCCGCCCCACTCGTCACAGACTTATGCTCACCAATGCTGCATTTATTTGGTCAAAAATACAGTAAGAACAGAAAATTTTGAAATATTATTAGAATTAAAAATAATTGTTTTCTATTTGGATATATTTATATTTTATATATTAGTTTATGCCTGTGATGTGCAGCTGGAATTCCAGCATCATTCCTATAATCAAATGATCCTTCAGAAATCAGTCTAATATGCTGATTTGCTGATCAAGAAACATTATTATTGTCAGTCGTAGTTTTTTAAACTATATCATCAATTATAATTGTCTTTTTTCAGGATTATATTATGAATAGAAAGTTCAAAAGAACAGCTATTTAGTTAAATATAATTCTTTTGTAACATTATAAATGTCTTAACTGTCACTTTTGATCAGTTTAATGCATCATCTATGTATAGAAGTATACATTTTTTGCAAAAAAAAAAAACACCTTTTGATACAAATGATATCTGTCGTGGAAGACTTGGAGTATACAGTATATCATATATGGATATAATAGTGCATCTAATTTTTCAAGTTTGACAGCATCTTGTTCACTGTCACTCCACAGAGAACGAAAACTCATATGGGATTTATAAGAGTAAGAGAGTAAGTTATTTAGTTTTTGGATGAACTAGACCGTTATAATCTGGGACTCCCCATATTGAAGTGGCAGTGCGGCTAAACTGATATATGAGAGCCAGAGAGATCAGCCTGAAGTCTTCAATCACAGCCAATCAAAGTGTCAAAGCACATAAATGTGTGATGCTTTTATTCCGTCTGATTCAGCTCTTCCGCGAGAGAAAGTCACCACCCAACGCTAACAGCTGCAGAGAGTGAGGCCTCAAATCCATCAATCCTGAACTCTGATTCATTAACTGCAAGCGGCTGACGCAGCGTTTCTGGCCAAGCAGCTCCTTCTTTGCTTGTCCCATTATATTGCATTCACTTTCCGTTACTGAATGAATCTTCCAATTATATCTTTACCTAGAGAGCTTGTTTAAACACACACATCACTGGTCTGGGTGCGAGAAACTAATAGGATGCAATGTTTCACTATAACAGCAGAAGAGCAGTTGTGGTAGATCTATAATAGATGAGTAATATGTATCAGCTGCTAATACATCTTTGTCAGAAAGCTACTGTTAATTTAATAAAACTGATGTTACCTGTCAGTCTCTAAAGTTGTGATCATAAACCCGCAAAGTCTTTATCATCATATCGTTCCAAACCTGTATGAGTTGGGTTTCGAACCTCATTGATTTCCATTGTCTGGACAAAAACTGTTCCACAGAAGAATGAAGTAAGTATCAATGTGGTTAATGTCAGCTTAAACTAAATGTATGAAAAAATATTATTCTTTTCAATTGAAATAAAGTTATAAAATATAACAATTTGATGAAAATCTTAACAATAAGTGATTTTGTCTAAATAAAAGTAGTTTAAAGGGTTTCAAATTATATATTATATATAAATTGTTATTTGAAATGAACGTTAACTAAAAAAAAAGCCAGGATTTCTCATTTGAACTTAGTTTAACTTGATATACTAAAAAAACTCAAACTAAAGCAATAAGACTAGACAGACATATAGACAGAAATAAAAAAATACTAAAATGGCAAAAACATAAAAAATTACTCAAACTTACATAAAATTGTAAAATAAATAAAAAATAAATGAAACAATGTCAAAAGCACATGAAAAAAATTATTGAAATGTAATATTAATGCAATATTAATTTTCAAAAATAAAAATAAAAGATTATCCAAAATATTAATATATACTATAATAGTATAGAAAAAAGAAAAACATATTGAAAATATGGACAAAGATACATTTTTTAAACAATTTAGTTTCTACAAAAAAAAAAAAAGATGTCAGGTGTCACTTACAATTTCTTCTCAAAAATCGAGTTAACTGAACAGACAATTCTGATGTCACCATTATGACACATGTGTTGGTATTCTGTAATGATATACCACGGGAATGAATATGCATGATATTATCATGGGCACTTCTAGATACCATGAATAATTATATATTACAAATTATTCAGAATTTGGAATGCATTTTAAGAATACTTTTCCCATCAACTGGTCTAAATGCACAACACCGCTGTATACTGCTTGAAAGACTCCTGAACACACTGATGTAAGCAAGCACGCGTGAGAAGCACATGAGGAACACGTGAGAGACGCGCTGAATGAAAACACATTCACTCTCTGACAGCAGATGGCGCTAAACTGCAGAAAACGCAGCCTTTACCCCGAAACCCCACAAATAAAGCAGCTGCACAACTTTCTAAAACATATTTAAATCATTTTAAACAGCCATTCAGATTTGTGTATTCTATGGTGTTCAACACAGCGCCAAATACTTCAATATTTAGACTTCATTGGCTGTTTATCTTGAAACTTTTTTTTTTTTTTTTTTAATCTGGACTACAACATGCCTTCGATATTGTCTGAAAGTGTTTTGATTCTTTATTGTTCATTCACACTTTCACATTGGGGCATCATTAGTTAAAGGGGGGGTGAAATGCTCGTTCTCACTCAATATCCTGTTAATCTTGAGTACCTATAGAGTAGTACTGCATCCTTCATAACTCCAAAAAGTCGTTAGTTTTATTATATTCATAAGGGACAGATAGTCTGTACCGATTTTTCCCGGAAAAACACGAGCGCCTAGAGGCGTGACGTGTGGGCGGAGCTAAAGAAGCTGTGACACAGATCCAGAGGCTGAAATTTAACAAGAGCAGCATCAGCAAAGGCGGTATGCTATGTGGTATGTGAAACTGTATATATTTGCTTAGCGGTTCTGGAAAATGACTAAGTTCCACTTTGTGTCGTCTTTTTTTTTTTTTTTTTTTTTAAGCTGTACATGTGGAAAGTGCAGTTTGATGACAACATCGCATGTTGTTTACTTGATGTGCTTACGCGCTGATAGCTAAGTTAACAACACAGAGATATTTGAAGCAGTTTTACTCACCGCATGTGGTTCCAACACACGATCCTGACCCTTTTTAGTTGGGACTGCATTATCCTTAAGAAATAAACGATGTGCAATCCTAAATGCAGGGAACAAACAAAAACACTTGCACAACTCCGTTGATGCTCTGTAAAAATAAACTCCATCCACTGGTCCCTTAATGCTGTTTCTCTTTTGGTAATCTGTGCAGGGTTGTCTTGCCCTGGCAACCAAAAACACACTTCTTTTGTGACATTTGGCGTCGCTCTCGCTCTGATCAGTGAAGTCTGTTGTGCTCTCAGTGCTCTGCTATACGGGAGCGCGCGCTCTTCCGGGAGAAGTGCCTCAGGACCCATATAAGGAAATTCCACTCCATCTAACGTCACACAGAGCCATACTCGAAAAAAACTTTCGAAACTTATTACAAACCGGAAGAGGTTTTTTTGGAACAAAAATACTCCTTCAAACGTACAACTTAATTTTTGAAACTTTGTCCATGTTTAGCATGGGAATCCAACTCTTTAACAGTGTAAAAAACTCAGTATGCATGAAATAGCATTTCACCCCCCCCTTTAACATTAGTTAATTCAATTAATTGTGCTTGTTCAGGAACGGAGGCTGGACTCCCTGGTCGTCCTGGGCCGAGTGCAGCACCAGCTGTGGCATTGGATTTGAGGTCCGTCAGCGGTCCTGTAACAACCCGGCACCCCGACACGGAGGACGTGTATGTGTGGGACAGGCACGGGAGGAGAGGTGAGACGAGAGGGAACTGAAGGCTGTTAGTCAGACTATGCTTTTAATTCACTACAATTGAATCATAAATGTCAAGTGTTCAGGAATCGGTTGGACTACACTTGCTTTGCTTTATGGTTTTGATTCACTAAAAAGAACCAACTCTTAAGAGTCGTTTGTTTGATTTTCTAGCTAAACTGATTCATAAGTGTGTAAGTGTTTATTTGAGGTTACTGGAAAATGATTTGGGTTCATTTGTGTGATTCAGATTGTGTAACGAAAATAATCCATGTCCTGTTCCGGTGTCCTGGGTCTCCTGGAGCGCTTGGTCCAAATGTAGTGTTGTGTGTGGTGGTGGAGTCCAATCCCGTGTTCGAACCTGTGAGAATGGAAACACATGTCCTGGTTGCCCTCTGGTAGGGTCTTAAACAGGTCTTATAAAAAAAATTAAAAAAAATAAAATAAAACTGATATCGGAAAAAGATTTGAAAAGCATGTGTGTTACTGTATCCAGGAGTATAAGGCGTGTAACTTGGACTCGTGTGCTGAAGTGAGGCGGACCACACCATGGACACCCTGGTACCCTGTTAATGTGACTCAGATGGGGGCGAGACAGGAGCAGAGGGTCAGGTACACCTGCAGGGCTCTCCTCGCTGACCCTCACGACCTTCAGCTCGGCAAACGCAAGATAGAGACTCGCCTCTGTCCCACCAGTGACGGAGCTGCTGCCTGCGAGACTGACGGTACACACACACACACACACACACACACACACACAGAGAGAGCTGCTTTTCTGATAAAACATGTGATTAAAATGTGATTTAAAAAATTCAAAAATCTATGTTTGCTATGCTTGTTCGTATGTACAATTCGACCCGAAATGTGTTTATTATATATCAATATATTTAAATAATATGAATAATAATTTTTTTTATTCAGTAATAATAAATATTATTATTATTAACAAATAAAATATTAAACAAAATAATAATAAATGTATTTTATTATTCTATTATTTTTTATTGATTATATTATTATTTACTATATATTATTTACTATATATTATTATTTTACTAAATAAAAATATTAAATAAAATAATAATAATATGAATCGCTGGTCGTCTCAGTGATCAGCCGTGAAACAGTGATTCTGTCCAAATTCCCTTTAAAATCTTAAATGATTCCCTTTGAGCTAAATTTACATGTTTCCCTTACATTATTATTTTATAATATTATTATTTTACTAAATAAAATAAAATAATAATAATAATTATTATTATTAGAGCAGTAGTAGTAGTTGTATATTAATATTTTTTATCTAATGACATTATTATTTGTATTATTATTATTGTTAAATATAAATTTAACTAATATTACCTCTATTACTGCTACTAATATTTCCCTATAAAATAGAAAATTACTATTTGAGAAAAATTAAATGATTAAAAAATTAAGAAATAATAATTATATTTTACAGTACAAATGTAGAATCACAATAATAATATTTATGGATTGTTTAATTTCTTAAACCGGCAAACTTTTATTTTGACGGAACACCACTTTTGTTGACAGCTGCTGGTTAATAAGCGCTTCACGTCACTTTGAGATGCTGAAAGCACTGCTTGCGTGTAAATAAACACAATGCTGCTCTTCACTTTAAAATGCACCATGCATGTATTTATGTAATGAAAACGCAACCTTGATAATTGCACTAATCCATATTGTGCACACTTATATATTTGTATAGGTCTAGTTGAGGATTTGTTGAGAATGGGTCGACCTGTGACACGAGTGCAAGGAGCCGCCTGGTCGTCTTGGGAAACGTGGTCCTCATGTTCCGAAGAGTGTTCCAAAGGCTTCCGCACACGCAAGCGTTCCTGCGCCACACCGGATGGGAAGAGCACGCCGTTCGCCTGCAGCGGAGCGCCGGTCGAGTATCAGGACTGCAACACTCAGCCGTGCCCAGGTCTGAGAGAGCTTTTGATGTGCGTCACTCTTGTCCTGTTTATGGAGTCGTGTACTAACAGGTGTTGTTTCTCAGTGAAGGGGGCGTGGTCATGCTGGTCTTCCTGGTCTCAGTGTTCTACTTCCTGTGGCGGCGGTCACTACCAGCGCTCCCGTACCTGCTCTAACCGTTCCCCTGCTCATTCTGGAGACATCTGCATCGGTCTGCACACAGAGGAAGCGCTCTGTAACACACACGAGTGCGAGGGTGAGAAAATCACATTCTTGCAGCAGTAAAAGAATATTATTTACTTTAAACTGGAGGTCTAATGCTATTTCATGCATTCTGACTTATTCACACTGTTTTGTAAGACATTGTCAGAATGTCTTCAAAGAAGTGTGTTTTTGGTTGTGAGGGAAAGATTTGTCCATTTTGGTGATAAAAATGTGTATACACACATTCCACAGTCTTTAACTTTGTTTCCTGTAATCCAGTACTTGGCCTTAACTATATCTAGATATTAAACAACAATAATAAAAAAAAAAACTACTAAACAAAAGTAGCATATTTCATTAGTTTATTTATTTTTATATTTTTACTACTGGCAAACCCCCTAATGTGCAACTGTGTTTGATTTCAATAAAAAGAACGGGCACAAAAGAGTAATTCGATTGGGAATCGATTGAACTGTATCAGTTATACTCTGTGTTTGATTCACCGGTTCATAAGAGTCGTTCATTCAGAAATCAGTTTAACCCTAACAGTGCTGTATTTGTTTGATTTACTAAGAATAACTGGCTCATAAGGCTAATTGTTCGGGAATCGGTTGGTCTGAACTAATTGTACTGTATATGTTTAATTAACTTCAAATAACCGGCTCATGAGAGTAATTGGTTCGGGAATCAGTTGAACTGTACCAGTCATTTGTTCAGTCATAAGAGTCATTCTCCGAGCTCTGCAGCAAACGTTCACTTGAAAGTCACAATGTGGACTCAGAGGAAGACCGCAAGGGTTTAGGGTGCAATTTGGGACAAAATTGCCCCACTTCCCCTTTAAATACTCTGCATGACTGTGTTAATGATGACACAGTTGTGAACTCTGTGCTCTGTTTATCTTGTTCACCTGTGTCAGGTGGGTGGGGGGCGTGGTCAGAGTGGGCGGAGTGTAATGAGGAGGGGCTGAAGCTCAGGACTCGTACATGTGAAATAAGCTCCGCCTCTTGCCAAGGAAACTCCACAGATCAGAGACCGTGTCGACCCAATGACAGCGCAGGTTAGTTAATTTTGTTTCTTTCTGGCCTCTCAGACTACAGTACAGCTTCACATGCACATTTTCGTTTCCTTAATTCTAGTGCTGTCAAAGGGACAGAAGAGGAGCACAAACTGTGAAGGTAAATCTGATTTAAATCATAGAGCATTCAGGATTGGATATTTCTACTGACCCCAGTGAAAGATGTCTTTCTGTTTTGTCTCCTGCAGGGTTTTCTCTGTTTCATTTGGTGCTGACTGGAGCATGCTGTTTTCTGGGAGCCGTTTTGTTGTCCGTCCTGGTGTATGTTTACTGTCAGAGACTCCGCAAACCCCCTCAAGAGTCCGCAGTTATCCATCCCAGCACCCCCAACCACCTACACTATAAAGAGAACAGCTGTGCGCCCAAGAACGACTTATACACACCCATGGAGTTCAAGGTATCCCATCATGCCACAGCGTTCTCTCTGTATTAACTGGTGGGTTGCAACCGCAACACTAATTAGTGCAGATAATAAAAAGCACTTAATCATATAATCATGTGTTGTTAATATAGAGAAATAAATAGAATTTATTTTTTAAAGGGAAGGAGAAAACAATTCTTCACATTTCAAGAAACCAAAAAAGTCATTATTAATTGTGCATACTGTTTGGCCTATACAGTTCACGATTATATTATTATTATTTGTTTTTATTTAATAATATATACAATAATATAAATAATGTTTCAATAAAATGTAGATTTTATAATATTATACTTTTATTGTATTATACAATATTGTTATATATTATATATTGTAAATATAATATGTGAATTCATATTTTATTATTATTTTATTATTATTATTATTATTATTAGTTTAATAAATAATTTTCGTCTTGGTGCAGTTGAGAGTGAAAACGCTCCCTTTTGTTTGATGTTAAAAACATTTTTATATATAAATATATTTTTTAAATAAGTATTATATTGTATGTTATTTATATTATATTTTTAAATAATAATTAATCATTATAATAAAATAATAATTAAATATATAATATTATATATTTTTAAATAAATATATAGTATATAATTATTTATTTAATAAGAATAATAGTTATCATTATTATTATTTATATTATTATTTACTTTTGTTCACTGAATAATTCTTGTCTTGTGTTGGGATCTCTGGACATCTGATGTCAAATCAAAGAGAATCACAACTCTTTCTAATCTGTCTCAAAGGAAACGGCTCTCGTTCCTTCAATCTGTTTTAACTCAATCATTCCTCATTTTTCGGTTCCCTCTCTTCCCTGGGAGCGTTGACATCACAGGACCGCTGCAGCATGATGCAAAACACACTATGGCCTTTGAAATATTGAAGAGACTTTCGACATCTCTTGTGCTCACTTTCTGTGCTTTCCCTCTGTTCCCCGCAGACTCTGAATAAGAATAACCTGCTTCCACCAGACGAAAGCTGCAACTTCTTCCCATCAGCGTTACCGCAGACCAACGTCTACGCCACCACATATTACCCGTCTCCTCTGGGCAAATACGACTTCCCTTCCATGGATTCACCCTGCAGCTACGTGCACAGCTGATGCACAGACACACATCTCATGCTTTCTTAGGGCTGTGTGACCACGGTTACGCACCTTGATGCCTCCATGCAGACGCATTGGAAAATGCATGGATCCACAGGAAGGCTGAGCGCATTATCTGCATCTCAAAAGATGCAGAAAGATGCAAAGGAGTGAGGTTTGGATTAGACGGGCCCATGTAGTTTTCTTGTAGCATTTCCTTTCCTAAATGTCATCTCGAACTGGAAGTTCAGCTGATCACATGCTTCGTAATAACTACAGACTGACCCTCACAAAGCATGCACTCTTCTTACAATGCAAAGAAACAAGAAGAATTCTGCGATCAAGCTCCAAACTGAATTGTGACGTACTACTTTATGTGCTGGCGTCTTTGTGTTGTTTTTCACAATCGAAAAACTGCAACGCAGATCTCGCTTTGAGTGGATAAAGCATGAAAGTTTCCAGACGTCTCACAGTAAGCCTGGACATCTGTTTCTCTTATTTGATCCAGATCTCCAAGAACTCCAAAGATGTGAGACACATGTAATCTGGATCAACGGTAGATTAACATCAGTGATGTATGGATGAACTCATAAAAAAGACCGTTATCTTCAGTGTCCAATAAAAGACCTGAGCTCATGGATATATGGCCATCCACACAGTTACACAAATGGCTGTGGATTTGTCTGTCAGACACTTTTAAAGGGAAAGTTCACCAAATATGATCGTTCTGTCATCATTTACTCACCCTTATGTCATTACATACACTTTTTTTTTTTCCAAAGGCAAAACACAGTATGTGAATAGGGGTCAGATGAGGCTTTTTTAAAGATCATTATATTGTGTATTTGGTGTAACAGAAAATCTTGACATGCTTTAATGTTAAATGTATTTTCCAAATACTGTACATTATTGTAGGTCCTCTATGCCCCGCCTCTCTCAAACACGTAGTTTTCTACAAAGTCCCTCCTTCTGACAAGCGCAGTCTGCTCTGATTGGCCAACTGACCTGACCCAGTGCGTTGTGATTGGCCGAACACACAAGCACTCGTCGGAAATATAACACCCCTTTCCTTAACCGTGAGCTTAATCTTTCAAAATAAATGTAAAGACAGTTAATAAAGTCCTTAGTTTTACCATCAGTTCAAGCCTGAAAGAGGAAGAGAGTCTCGTGACAGACACAGTGATGAAGCTCGTATGTGTTTGCAGTACACAAGACACGGACGGTTGAGACAGCTGACTCCACTGTGTGACCCCATCTCTCTCTCTCTCTCTCTCTCTCTCTCTCACACACACACACACACACACACACACACACACACACACACACCGGACACACAAACACAACTCGCAAAAATTCCCATTTGAACAAACAATAGCAAATATTTAAACTAAAAACAAAACATACTTAAGCTGATTCAGAAGCACCAGATTGTCGTAGCAAAGTCAGAATGACCTCCTCTCCTAGGTTCATGAAACGGTTGTTCATAAAATGTGTTCTGTTCTGTTGTAAGTAATCTTAAAGATTCCTAAATGTATCTACATTCGGAAGACCAAATAAAGTGCTTTTGTCTAGATACACACAGCATCTCCCTGACATGACTGCTTCAACATCTGGGCAGCATTACGCTAATATTTCCACATAGTCACGTAGACATGGGGTCGTGGACGTGAACTTTGATAAAGAATATCTCTTTGGATTTGAGACTTTAGTCTTTGCAACTTTACAGATCTTCTTTACGCACCAAGAGCTTGTAACACTCCAAAGAGAAAGGAAAACTTGAAATCACTGTTCTAATAGGTTCTAATAAATATCACCATATTTCCCCAGTTGATTAATACAGTACATTAAGATTTTAACATTAAGATTTTAATCTTAATGTATTACAAGATGAAATGTTGTTTAAATATGCAAACGGGGCATTGTCTAATTAAATATGCACTCATTTGCACACACATCTGAACACTGGATTATGTTGTTGACCTATTAAAGATTTTGGAGATTTTTATTAAAAAAAATAACCATTTTTTGGAATAAAATTGTGCACATGAATGATGTATGAATAGACCAAACCAAATGTGTAAAAACCTTCAGGATACAGATGGAGATAAAACTAAAGTTTAATCTAAGTTGAGAGATCAGTCTTTAAAGATGTGTATTGCAATTGAAATATACAGACATAAGTTAATCAAATGTAATAAAAATAAACAATTAAATCTTTATTTTGGATGTTTTCTTTCCATTAGTCTGAAATAAGACAAGTTATGGGAACAGAATAGCCCATTATTATATTACCAGTGCGTGAAAAAAAAAAGTTTTGTGAGGAACCGGATGAAAGTTACTTGTTTAAAGCTTCATTCAAAAATTCATTCAAAGTTGTTGCAGTGAGATTGTGTAAAAGAGTGTTTTGCACATAATGTTAAACTCTTTTTCACAAGTAATGAAATCTGAAGATGAGTAAATAATGACAAATATAAACATTTTAAGCATTAATCAAATGAATAGTGAATAGTGACTGAAACAGCAGTATGAAATAACTCCACTGCGAGTTTAATTGAATCTAAAGGGATGTACATTTTTAAGTTTGTGTGTATATTTGTAGCTGGCATTATATATTTATACACAAATTCAGATTTTTTTGTTCTTGATTGAATCAGGTATTTTTTTTCCACTATAACTCCACAGTGAACACATGACACTGACAGAAGCAAGTTGTCTTCAGAACCCTAAGAGTGCTCAGATTTACACTTCTTTCTTACGTATGACTATTTTGTTTTTGTTTGTTTTTTTCTGTCTGGCATCATGTGTACAGTACATGTTTAATGACAATATGTTTAATGAAATATTTAATGTTAATTCTTTCCAATGATCCCAATGCAAGACGCAGACGGTCTGGTTGGGTGTTGAATATGGCACTGGACGCTGGAGCTGGACGCTTGCTGATGACGCTTCTGTACGCTGATGTTGCATGGATGCTGCATTATCTGAATGCAGACGGTCTTCTATGCAATAAATGATTTCCCAACACATGATCACTGCCTTTATACACTGTGAACTTTTTGCTATGTTTTTATATGTTGTACATTGTTCAAATAAATAAATAAATATCCAGCTGGGTGTCAAAACACCACAATTTAGTCTTCTGTCAAGACTTTATTTGATCCATCCATCCAACCATCTTTCAGGATAACTGTGTTTTACTAAAAAAGAAAACAAAAGCACACTTCTTCTTCTACAGTTGCTATCCAGTCCAGAGTCAATTCATCATTTAAGAAGCTTCGCTGGCTTTTTGCCCAGGAGTCAATGACTGTGACCTTCTCCAGATGTAGAAATGGTTAAAATGGTTTAATCAGCTCGTACATTTCAGAGTCTCTGACGTGAGGGCGAGAAGAAATACCGGCCAGCTCTTGATATCTGAGCGGTGATGCTGGACTTTTGGAGCATGTTTTGTAGAAATCAGCTGTGATGGTCACGGATGTGTTGATGATTGAACACAGATGAGACGTTTTGGAGCCACAGCCGTCAGCTTGACACGCACGACCCAAACAACACACTCACACGAAGAAGAAACTTCTCAAGAAACTCATGCGGATTCCAAGAAATGAGGATTGTGCTGCCAGACTTGATGTAATAAACTCACTCGGTACACACACACACACACCCATGATGCTGGTGTGAGTCAAGACATCTTTTAGACGTTATAAAAGTCCCTGAAGGAAGCGTCCAGCATGGTTTCATCAGAGTCAGTGAGCAGATGGACAAAAACAGAGTGAAACATGCTCAAAGCGTCCCGAACACTAACACAGGAATGAATGATCTCAGCACAGAGACTATTGACTCTTCTACTGAACAGAGACATGCAGGCTCATTAACATGCCTGATTGTTTACGGGTTCATTTGTTTTCATTTGTAGTTTGTTAAAAGAGTAAATGGATGGGATGCATTTCAGAACACTTTTTAATAGCTACAGGACCGATCAGATGCGCTTCTCATCATTTATCATCACACACATAAACACAAAGAGAGTGTGTGTTTGGGCCTCAAATCTTCAAAAGCACAATTCAAGAGAAGCAGGGTGAATTTAGATTTAGAGACATTTTTAATCATTGTGCCAAATGGGAAAATGTTGCCAAGTTTACCTGAATGTACCCTATGGTTCATATTTGGTTAATTTTTAATATGTCAGTAAGTTCTAAGCAGGTTCCAGCTATCTGGAATCAAGCTTACATTACAGCCCTATTTAAAGCTGGCGATCGATATGACATGAACAACTACAGACCAATTTCTAATCTCCATGTTTTTTCAAAAATACCTTTAGTTGCTATACAACTTAAATCATATTTGCACTCACATACTTTTTTAAATGAATCCGGTTTCCTGTCAGGGCACAGTACAATATCCGCCACTTTAAAAGTCATGGATGACATCAAAGAGGTTATAGACAAAAGATGTACCTGTGTTTCTTTGTTTATAGACCTCACAAAGGCGTTTGATACTGTGGACCATCCAGTACTGGTTAATACCCTGCTGAGAGCCGGCATTGGATGTAATGCTGTCAAATGATTTCTTTGCTACTTGACCAATCGATTACAAATGGTTAAATACGGCAATGACATGTCAAACCCAGTTCTTGTTATGAAGGGTGTTCCACAAGGTTCAGTTTTGGGACCCTTGTTTTTCCTAGTTTAAATGAATAGTATTTGTGATAAGTTTACATTGTGTAAGTATCATCTGTATGCAGATGATACAGTTTTGTATTCCTGTGCTCCCGCAGCTGAGTTAGCCTTTTAATATATCCAGACAGATTTTGATACCCTGCAATATGCTCTACAAGATTTGAAGCTGTTGTTAAACCCTCATAAAACTAAATTTATGGTTTTAACTACTGGGCGAACAAAGCTACCATCAGACGGATGGAGTTTGTATCCAGTCTGTAGATAATTACAAATATCTAGGATTTTGGATGGATAAAAACCTATACTTTAAATACCATGTTGATTTTCTTTCAAAGAAATTAAAATTCACATTGGGTTTTAGCCTTTTTCTGTCACAGATTGACTACGGGGATACTATCTACAGATTTGCCTCTCTGTCCACCCTTTATCACTCTGCTCTCAGATATGTCACTAGCTCTAGTTTTAGGACACATCATTGTATATTGTACAGTATGGTTGGATGGTCAGCCCTTCATTTGTGCAGGCTTGAGGAGTGGTATATTTTAAATTACAAAGTTAATTTAGGAAAACCTTTCAAATGATTTAAATAGGATTTTTTTTTATATAATTTCAAAGCTGTCATAATCTCAGTTCACATAATTTGCTACAGTTTAAAGTGCCGGCTATTAGATCAGAGGCTGGAAAGCTAAGCCTGTTTTATTATGGCCCTTGGTCTTGGTCGTGCAGACCAAACTCAAACTACAGTTCCTCATCTCTTTAAATTATTTTAAACAGAATAAAGGAGCTGAATTGCAGTTGTTTTGCCAATTCTAGTACCACTTAACTCCTTTTTTTGAATTTATGATTTAATAATGTGGTATCTGTGATCAGTATTATGTAATGTACTGTGTAATATCTAAATGTATGCGCTGCTGTATGTGCTACAGTAGACTAAAGTAACTTTTTAGGTTTCTTTTTTTTACTGGCATTTGATATCATTTTTCTTCTGCAGAATAGAAAGTGCACTCATAAAATACAAAACCTAGAGCATTTAGTGTGAGTTCACACACCTGTCATGATATGAAGCCAAAATATGATTAATAGGTTACATATATTTCATGAAATGTCTGACTTTTTCTTCACCACGTTGATGTTTTTGTTCTTTCTCAAATCAAGCTTTTGAAAAACATGCGTTCTACTGATTCCCGGAGGAATTTCTAACTCCTATTTGGAATCAGATCCTGGATAAACTGGATTCCCTTTTCGAGCATTTCTGTTGCTGTTTGCTCTCAAGCTCTGGCTCTGAGCAGCGTCATATGAGCCAGTAATGCTGTCTCCACTCAGGTCCGGTGGGTGATGATTGACGTGAAATCACCTCACGGATGAGAGAACTTCCTTCCTGATTCCCAGCTCCACAGCGCCCTCTGCTGTCAGCTCTCTCTCTCTCTCTCTCTCTCTCTCTCTCTCTCTCTCCCTCTCTCTCTCTCTCTCACACACACACACACACACACACAGTGATTCAAATACTTCCTGCCTCTTTATGAACCGACTGATTGATTGATTGTTCTGGGCAGACACCAGCAAAAGACTAAACAGAATACTAAAGAGAGAAAACAGGAAGAAGAACTAGACAAACTGACTGCGTGCATATAGGATACATTTGAAACAATACCATGAACTTGTGTGAGAGGGACTTTATTACAATTTATTAATAGCATAAAAAAAGCACTGACACTTATTTTTTTCTGACACTAATCATCATATTGCAATCCTTCAGAAAAATGCTTTCTCTGCCAATGTTTGAACAGTCTGACTCAGCTTTAGCTTTTGTATTACGTGTTATATTAAAGTGTCAGTGTGGTTTAGTTTTAATAAACTAATCAGACTCATTCCAGTCTATTCTGAACACTTGTTTTGTGTGCTTCTCTTAGTTACTGAATTAGAAAGATCCGGGCACAGTTGTGTCTGAGAACCATCAGAGACTCCAGGACCGAGAGAGAGAACTGAAAGACATGAAGAAAGACTCAGACACACTCATAGTAATTATATTCTATTGGTTTTATGAGTTACATCTTATGGCTCTGGAACAAGATGGGTGCATAAATAATGACCTTTTTTTGGAGGGTGAAGTCAGAATATTTGTGTGTGTGTACAGGTCCTCAGAAATGGTGTGGGACGAGGCGGATGTGGTCCTGTCGGAGCTCCAGGAGTCAACTGGATGTCACTGCCAAAAATCTACATTTTATTACATTTAGAGCAAAATTGTTTTTATTTTAATTTATTTTTTTCCTATTTGCTTCTGGGGTGAAATATGATTCAGATGTATCCTGACAGCTGTTTTTTTTTTTTTTTTTCAGTTTTGTGTGTTTTATTAATATCAAAGTAGTCATGGACAGAGAAAATCAGACCTCTCATAGACGTCAAAGCACACAGAGCAGAAGCCCACGTGATGAAGAACAAGGTTTAAATGAAACATTTTCAGTGTGGTGTTTATATGCATGGCGTAAACCAACCTCACAGTGTTTTAAAGCTGTTCTCCTTTTAACTGTCAGAGGACTGCTGGAGCTTGAGTAAAGACTAATGAGAGAGGACAGAGAGCAAGGTGACGTTTGATTCATGTCTAGTTTTTAGGAAATTTAACACCTGCTTTAAAAATGACATCACGTTTGTGTCTGTTTTCTCTCCCAACAGTCAATGGAGAAACTCTGAGTCTCTCACAGCAAAGATCGAACACTGTGGACAGACAACAGGAAGAAGAGACACAGGTAAGTGCAAGAATACATAGTCTAAATGAGGACTAATGATAGACTAACTGACTTTTGGGGACAAATGTGTGCCTGAAGTATACTCACATAAACCCTTAACACAATAAAATCTTTACTAGTCTGGTTTGTCTTGGATCCAGATTAATGCCTGTATTTCCTGCTCATGTGAACTGTGGTCTAAGCATATGTATCAGCTCCTCTTATTTTTGTCTGCATTTGTTACGTTTTCAAGTATGCATCCAGCAACACAGAGCAAAATGTTTCCACTGGATTTAAAAACCTTTTAAATTAAAAATGTTTTGTCATCATTATATCATCAAATTATTGCATGTAACATTCACATTTCAACCTCTCACAGTGAAAGAGGCCACACCCACTATACAGGAGGCGGAGTCAGTGAGACCTCGTAGCCCCTCCTCTGCGGTAAGTCACTCAGTGTACATTATTTGAATGATACATTACATTTTAAATAAAATAAATAGTTTAGAAATTCTACGTCTACATAACCATTTATATAATTCAGAAATGTATTCAAAAACAAATAACAAGTGAGAGGATGAAAAATGGTCATGAAAAACTAAATTATGTTGTTTAAATAACACTAATAATTATTTTATGAAACAAATGCATACTTTTATTCAGCAAGCTGCAGTGAATTGATCAAGTGACAGTAAATTCAGCTTTACATCACCAGGTTAAAATATATTCAAACAGAATAATAATATTTCACAATATTAGTAGTTTTGATCAAATACAAGCAGCCTTGGTAAGAGACTTTAAAAAAACATTTATAAACCCACACACTTGTCTTTTTCAAATTAGCTCTAAAAACTGAAAATCATTATAATTCTTATATTATTAATTATGTAAAGAAATGTTGACTGGAGCTCAGCCAACAGAAGGTAATATAAAGGTTTTTGTTTGTTTGCTTGTACTATTGTGGCTCCATGCCCCTCAAAGGTGCAAATTCAGGGGCGGGGCTTGGGTATAACAGCCAATCGTGGAGCTGTCAGACGTATGCTTCACAGATATACACGCCAGTCAGAAGCTGGAGATCCCTGTGACCCTGTATTGTTAAGACCAAAATTATTTTTGAATAAAGATTCAGCACTTTTTTGTGCAAATATATATTTATGATTCTCATTACTGCAATACAGCCTTGTTAATCATTCTGTCTAGACATTTTTTAAATCCGCTAAACAATTTGATTCATAAAACAGTAATAAATAATAGATTTTTTAAATTATAGAAAGGAAAAGTGAGATGTAATTATGCTTTACTGCCATAAAAATACATACCTTAAATCTCTTAAATGGTTTAAAACATGATTTATTTTGTTTATGCAATATATATATATATTTCCACTGAACATGTTTTTTCCCACCCTTTTTTGGATTGTATGGTTATAGCAAATAATTACGAATAGTAATATTATACTAATACAAATACTCAATTATACATAAAAATAATTGTTTTTGTTCACTTGTTATTTTTTTATTAAAATACAGCATGTTTTCAATTTCATAGCTTATAGTTCAATATTATATTTTAGTTAATTTTTTTTAAATGCAAAACAAATGTATTTTTCTCTTCTGGACACCTATTTATCCACCCTTTAAGGAAAAAGATTGTACGATTATGGTAAATAATTATTAATATAAATTAAATAATTAATAATGTAAAGAAATATAATAATGGTTTGTACTGTCAGTATAATATACCAAAAATGTTTGTACACTAATTTTAGCTCCTGTGTATAGTTTTCAAACTCCTCAGGATGAAATGTCAGGGACACCGAAGTTTTTCATGTTTTATTATAAAAAAATCCATCATAACACAGTTCTGACAGCTAAACACAGGAAAACACACCATGTCAACAGCACAAAAGAAATCACCTGGTGCTTGATGTCACAGCTTGTAGCATCATCATCAAGCATTGACCTTTGACCTCAATGGCAGCAGAGAGCTTGATGATATCAACAGCAGGATGTTAATAAGGACACTTTGATACAGAAAGCAAGTCATGCGTTTAGTACCATACACTTCAGCTGGGAACAGAGCGAAGCTAGTGATGTATAAATGCAGCAAGCATGCTGGTATTGTTCTGAAGAGGTTGAATGATGGGATTGATTTGACCAAGTTTAGTTTGAATCCCATTTAGATCCGTTTGTGTTCTTGGCATAATAAAAGCTCACTAAATGTCACTCCTGTAACAGTTTCTGAACCAAACTGATGGTTGTGCGGTCATCATGTCATTTACCACAAAGCACGAAAGGTCAGTTTTCCACAAAAACAAACACATCCACATACGTTGTAGCTTATAAAACGACAATTCAGGCAAAAAGATAAAAAAATCTTTTAAGGTTAAACCCAAAAAGATCTTTGAAACTTGAGTCCCTTTCTCAAACTCCACCAAAAACATGAAATGTATTAAAATGCCACTCTTAGCTGAAAGGTTAGTGAATAATATTAGCCATCAGGTTACATAAATGTATTAATGTACTCTAGTCTTAGCTTATTGTTAGATAACGCATATAAAGCCTATTTACTAAAAACACAATTCTAGTAGGTTAAAAATTAAAAGTGCATAAAATGAAGGGAAATAAGTGAAGATGACAAGGAAGCACATTTGGTGTCTCTAAGGAAATATTCAGGGGTCATAGGTCATGACCATGCAATACAATTGGTTGACCATCTTTAGGGCTACTTTAGAAGGGTTTCTGTATTCACTAAAATAATTTATTTAAGCTTTATATTTAGGGGGTGTAAATGCAAACTCCCCTCTCTTCAGGTTTCAGTTTCAGAATCCTCTAAACTTAAAATAAATGTAAAGTATAATCTGCAGTAATGCCTTTTGAGTCTACATGTGAACTGATCACTCATTTCCCCTATATACAGTCCCTGAATATTATTTCAACAAGGTTACATGTAGCAGAACCCAAATATATCCTGAGCACTTCAGATCTGTTCTTCTGTGACAAAACTTCCCAATAACCAGATAATTCAGTGCAAAGATATAAGAGGAGCATATGTCCAGATACACCAGCATGCCCAGGGACACAAATGCTTGCTTTGACCTTTCATCTGTACCTGTAATGACGCACAAATAAAAGATATATGGGCAGGTGAACGTCCTACTAAATGTCTAAAAAGCTTTAGCTATCTTTAATGCTAGAAACTCTCAGGAACTGCTGAAAGAATCAAGACAAACTCCTAAAATGAGGCTGTGGAGATGCGACCATCCATTTCACTTGCCATACTCCATTCTTGTTTGTGTTCATCACCTCAATCTTGTTTCTATAATTCACTAGGATGAATCAAAGTGACCATTAATTCACTTTTAACCTACAGAAACCCTCATATCTCCCGTCCTTTATAGCATTTCATTTTAACATCCTTCCTTCCATCGATTCAACGTTCAACATCTTTCTACACATACATTTTCCTGTCTGCTCTCTCCACCACTTCACAGCTCCACAGCCTCAAGAGACAGAATCTAAGTGTGAGGACTTGTTAATGAAACTAAATGAAGGATGAAAGGACATAAATGAACAATAAAGGAAAAAGAACTTTAGATTGAGAAGAATGGGATTAGAAGTCTCTCTTTCCTTTTGAGTGCTTTAAGGCCTTTAAAATCTGCGTTTTCTCATAAACATTGCAACAAGACACTTTAACTTCATTTTTGTGCTTTAAAACAACCTTAAATGTCTTTCGGCCTCTTTTTCCAAGGAACAGATGGTTAAATAAAGGATACGAGGGATAGATATAAAGTTACTCCTGTTGGTCGGAGACCACGCCCACATCCTTATGAATTATGCAGGTAGGGCGGGGCCTGAGAAAGGGAGGCGTGTCTACGTGTGCGCCGCGGTTCGTTTAAGTTCCCCCATGGTGGAGTAGGAAGGGCCAGGGAAGTAGGGTGAGGGGGCGGAACAGGACGGGACGGACTGGAGACGGATGCACTACGCCGGCCAACCATGACAGGCAGACTTTGATTTCGCCGAAGCCCATCCAATAAGCTGCCTCCTCCTGTTGCTAGGAAGGTGGCAGATTCCTGTGGATGGGCGCCTTCGGCGTCTGACCCTTGGATGACTTTTTTATCCAAGCCTAGTTTGCGAAGATGCTCCATGAGGTTGACAGTGTGGCAGTCGGGTTTGTTTGACTGCCCATGAGGGGGTTGTTCAGGGCTGAGGAGATCCGGTCGCGGGGCACGGCCGAGTTTCAGCCCGTATACGTCTTGCAGGAAGAGCTCGGCGGGACGGGACGCCAAGAAGTTGTCCGAAGAGGTGGATCGGGAGTCGAAGGGCACAGGGGAGGGGCATGGGGAGTTTTGAGGAGTGCTGGGAAGAAGACGTAGAGAAAGAGGCTTTTTGGGTGCCGCCACAGGTGCGGGACCCTGAGCAGAGATGCCTTTCTCCAGCAGGAGCTTGGCGAGACCACCAGGGGGCGCTGCAGGACGGCGAATAGGGAAAGAATCGCCCAGACTCAATCTACAGGGTGTGACTGGAGTGCTGGGACCGGTCCGGAGAGAACTCGGGGTGTAATCACTCACAGAAGGACTACAGGCAGAGCTGATACACAGAAAGAAAAGTGTGATATGATCAAACACATCCATGCATCAGAATAAAAAAATTTAATGAATAATAAATAAATAAAAACAATCAAATTACACACATTCATACAGAATATATATATATATATATATATATATATATATATTAAATGTATAATATAATTGAGAGCAACTCTAAGTAAATTAATCAATTATATTAAATGTTATTATATATAATATCTTATCTAAAATAAAATAAAAAAATATTTAAATAAAATAAATGATTTTTTCCTATCAATAACAGCCATTATATATATTAACAGAGTTAAGGAAGGTTAAATGGATACTCCACCCCAAAATGAAAGTTTTGTCATTAATCACTTACCCCCATGTCGTTCCAAACCCGTAAATAAAAATAAAAAAATAATAAAATAATTGATAATAAAAAATAAACGATCCATTTAAAAAAAAAAAACAGACAATTCTCGTTCGTTAACCTTGCTAGTTGCACGCATTAACAAACCAGTCTTAAACTCACTTGCATACTAAAATCTGATGGTTCCTTACTAAAGGAAAGATGTGCAAAAATGAAGACAGTTCTCAGATGATTCACACCCTTGAACTGCTGTTCATTAGAGGTGATCGATAAGATGTTGTACCTGGCTGTCACTTGTGTGCTGTCTCTAGGATGCAGGATCCGGCAGGTAGTGAAGGTGTATGTGGAAAAAGTGGAGCTCTGATATTTCCCAGGATTTATAGCTAAACAAATAAACTAAAAGTGATCAATATACATTCATTATTATACAGGAAATGGAAGTTTGAAGTGACAGTTATTTACCTGTAGAGGGCGCTTCAGATTGAAACTGTGGAGGTGCTGATGCTGAGGTTCCTGAACTAACCGCAGGAGCAGCGCTGGCTGTCAGGTTAACTGCTGTTGCTAAGGAAATGGCCGTTGCTACGGGCACAGGGGAATTCCTGAGGGATGCAGGAAGGGGAGGGACATTAGCTGGGCTTTGGACACACCTCCTCTTTCCTATCTCTTCCGGAGTTGATGATGAGTGCACATTAAACGTGATTCCTTCCTCCTCCTCATCTTCCTCTTTTATCTCAGCATCCTGTGGCTCCTTCTCTTTTCTCTTATGTTCCCACGCCAGTCTCTCCTGGTCTTCGTCCTCTTCGAGGTCAGTCAGATGGTGAACACTGTCCTGAGGGAGAGGGCGGAAGCCTTTGGTAACTACCCCTGGATGGGGGTCTAGAATAGTGGCCAGGTGGGGTTTAGCGAGCTGCTGCCAGTGATGAAGAGTCAGAGAACCTGAAGATCAAACCAACAGGAACAAAAACTCAAGAAACAGTGATGCACTACAATAATGTGTAAATGTGTATTTCTACACACACACACGCCAGGTTCGGACACGGAGAGTTCTTTCAGAAACATCAAAGATCTTACTGACCTTAAACTTTGGAATGGTGTACTGTATTCTAATACATCAATCAGTTTTAAATGTTATAAATTAAATGCATTAAATAATTCAACATTAATATATTTTATGAGCAAACATTAACAATAATATATTTAGACAATAAACTACATTAATAAATTATCTAAAAATAACATTTAATATGCTGAGACTCATTTATTAACTAATGTTAATTAATTACTATTCTAATTCTATTCTTTAAAAAAATCTAACTACCTTTCTAATCTTTTTGTATTCTATTTTCTTTTCATTTATTATGCAATTGTATATGTATGTGTGTGTGTATGTGTAAAGACCTCTAACTAGCTTGCTCTATTCTTTTATTTTTTTATTCCATCTGTTTTCTTTTTATTTATTATATAATTTAAAATCCCATGCTACGTGTACTGTCTGTGTTAACCTAACTGAGACTTGTTATGGCACTTATATATCATTGCTCTTTTTGTTGTTTTTGATTGCTTCCACTGTCTTCATCTGTAAGTCGCTTTGGATAAAAGTGTCTGCTAAATGAATAAATGTAAATGTAAATGTAAATGTAATGTTAATGAATTAAACCTTAAAGTGGTAGAGGAAATGCTCACTGTCCGAACAGGGATTTGTTAAGACTTTGTTTAAATCAACATACACCAAAAGGTACATGCCACACTATCCTCTACCCACCTTCCATTGGTTTAACAATCTGCAGTTTTTCAGGCAGAAATGTCTTGAAACAGCTGGAGGAGAAGGAGAACTCTGATAGGTTGGTGAAAGACGAGACGGTGCTTCCCATTGGTGAACTGCAGCTGGTCCCGCCCTCTTCAGACTCCAGCTTCCGCTCTCTCTCGGCCTGGAAGAACTGTCGCTCACACAGGAAGTTCTGCCTCCGCAGGGAGAGGCGGTTTAGGGCTGACGTGAGGTTGTTTCCCCCGGGAGAGCTGGGCTGACCCAGATGAGAGTTCTCTCTGCAGCACACACAAGATGCGTGTTGGAAACACACTAAAGCATTGTGGGTATAACCACATTGTGCAGTCACTCTCACTTGGTGGTGTCCACGTCTCCAGCTCGCTCCTCTGTGTTGGGTGTGTGTGACTGATAGGGCGCTGGGGTCATGACCAGGCCGCTGTGGGCGGAGCCAGGGATCGGAGGCACTGAGGCAGCTGCTCTCATCACCGACTGATTGACAGACCGCACCGTCTGGAACACACGCTTGTGGGTCGACCTTCAGACAGAGCAGACAGGGGTCAAAGGTCAGTCCTGCTGAAGGAAAAATGACTATTATAAACATAACTCTGTGTATGAATGGTAAGCATTACCTCTGGTCCTGAAAGACCATTTCCTCTTCTACACTCAGCTCTCTTCTCATACTACCTTCAATCTCAGCTGCCAAAGAATCCTGAAGGACAGAAAAAACGAGCAATGATTATATACCTGTAAACCCAAAGCAAAGAGACAGAGACTGGCTCATGCAGAAATAAATGTGTTATTTAAAAACAAATAAAAGTAAAAAAATAAATGAAATATAAAATACAAATAAAATAATATGTAAAAAATATAATAAAATAAACAAAAATACTGAAAAATGAAAAAAAAAAAACGAAATTATATGAAAACAAAATAACACAAAAAATTATGAATACAATTCAATAACAAAAAAGTAAAACGAACAATAAAATTAAATAAAAATTAAATAAACAATGAAATAGAATGAAAAGAAAAACAAAAAATACAACAAAATAAAACAAGTAAACAAGAAATTTCATTGAAATACAATTAAATCAACCAAACACGTCTATATACTATACATGTCTATACTAATATATATATATATATATATATATATATATATATATATATATATATATATATATATATATATATGCAAATAACTGAAACCACTATTGTTACATTGTAATAATTAATGCAATAATAATAATAATATAATCATATATACACATCCATTCTTTTTCTCATATTTATTTAAATGTGCCTAATTATTCCAATGCATTAAAACACACAATCACCACCAAATTTCATGCACTTATAAAGTATAATCTTTATAATTATGAAAATATATAATAGATTGGGATGTGAATTCGAATGCATTAAGAATATCTAGCAAGGCATTGCATGTGCAGGTTACTGAACCGGCTCGTATTAAGAACAGATGTGACAGAGAGTTCTCACCATAGGATAGAGTCCGTACGACAGGTGTCTGCGCAGGTCTGCAGACGGCATGTTCTTACTGCGCAGCTCCTTAATCTCCTCCTGAGACTCGTGCAACATTCCCACACACTCGGCATTCGTGTCTGACAGCTCCTTCAGCTAAAACACACAGACACGGGACGCTGGGATGTCTCACAATACAGCAGAGCAGGCCATAATCACTTTATCCACTAATTGTACGAACCTGATCGTTTTGATATTTCCCACTGTGTTTAGATGCGTTTCATAAAATGGTTTTGAAATCACAACGATATTGTTTATTGCAGTTATGTCTGGGACAATTTATTATCGCAAAAAATGTGTTATCATGCCAAGCCTACAGCAGAGAGAGTTCAATATCCTGACATTCATGAGATTACTGACATGATCACCATAACACTTCCAGGTCACTATGGACACTGCATTTATTAACCAGCGCTGTGCTGTAATGTATTATAACACTCCAGGCTTTATGGACACATTTCAGAAGTGCAATGATAAGACGGACACACAGCATGAAGGAATGAAGTTACATGAGTTTATGGCCTTTTCCAAGTCACAGTGCCTAAGCTGCTTTGTCTTAAAACTTTAATACCTAAAATGCTTTAAGCAAGCAGATTAATCTTAAAACTTCACAGTTTTAATCAGAATGATCAGTGTTAATCCAGATTGGCAGACACATAGTCTCAGCCTCAGACGTCATGCTCATGGACCGTTGGCTAAACATCTGATGCATATGGGACACAAAAATTGAAAAACTTCAGGAGTGTTGAAATCGTCATCAGATTGGTTGAATTACACAGGATTTCCGGGAGACGTGTGTCTCGCGTTCCTTAATGTTCAGCCTGGAAACAAAAATGCTTTGGTGCCAAACCCCCTCACGAAAGAAGAAAGCCACTGAGTTTACAACTGTGACGACGAGCGCTTATCAGGATCAACTAAACACTGGATACACAAAACTAAAAATTTGTGGAGTTTTACCTCCACCGTGAGCTGGCGCTGTGCTTCCTTCGAGGCTCGCAGGTGAATTCTCAGCTCTTCTTTCTCTAGTGCCAACTGAGAAACAAACACAGACATACGCAATTATACACACAGTAAAATTCAAGTTTCCTTTCTTGAGCATCATTCCTCCAGTCTTCAGGGTCACATGATCCTACAGAAATCATTCTAATATGCTGACTTGCTGCACAAGAATAATTTCTCCTTATCAATATTGAAAACAGTTTATTTTTTTGTGCAAACCGTGATTTTTTTCAGGATTCTTGCATTAATAGAAAGTTCCAAAGAGCAGGATTTACTTGTAATAGAAATCCTTTGTAACATTATAAATGTCTGTACTGTCACTTTTGATCAATTGAATGCATCCTTGCTGAATAAAAGTGTTAAATAAGGCATGCATCCTGACCTCTTTGACTCTCTGCTGGAGCTCGACGATCTGTGAGAGGAGTTGTGCGATCTCCTCCTGATGTCTCATTAACTCCTCGTTCTTCTGGGAGAGCTCATCCGCCAGAGACACCATCTGACTGTTTGACTCCCCTGTTAATCAAAAACACCGAAGAAATAAACCTACAGCAGTCAACACGTATATTAACAAGCACAACAATCGCAATAAATCCAATCCGCTTTCTCTTTATATGAACCCTAAAGCAATCCGATTCATCTAATCGTTTACATGTGCACAAGATGCATTGCAAACTAAACTTCAGCACATGTGCAGCGTCACACTCAGGACCGGATAATGTCACCGGCAATTGCACACAGGCAAAAATCAACAGCAGTTGCATGTATTTTGTTATAAAATCACAGAATGTATTGTAACAGACAAAAAGGTCCTTTACAGTCCATTTGTGTAGGACAAAGTTAATGAGGTTTAATTTGGTTTATGATGCTGCTTGTAGACAGTACACAGACTCAGTTTAACTTAAATTAGGAGCTTGAAGGTCGATGCAGATACTCACGTAGCTCTTTAACACAGTCGCTCACCAGCTGCTGTTCTTTCTCCTCATAAGTAATGGTCTCCTTCTTCAGGTGACAGGCCTGAAAATAGACAGAAAATCAAGAGGTCACGCTTTCATAAAAGCCTTCCGCTTCAGAAACATCGTCCAGAGCCCATGACGCACCTCTGATCTCAGGGACAGGTTCTCCTCCTCCAGCTCCTGGAGTTTGGACTGGAGGGCGTCCAGCTGGCTGAGGGCGAGCGCGGTCCCGGCGGGCACGGGGTGACGTAGCGGCGTGGAGCAGCTGGAGTCGGTCTCGCTCTCCTCGCTGGCGCTCGCCACCATACGGAGGAGTTCATCCTTCTTCGCCAACTCATGCTGAAGCTGATGAACCTGACGGAGCGATGACATGGAAGACTTTGAAGCCAGCTTATACACAGTTAGCTTCAATTTCTCGTGTCAAAGCATGCTGTACCTGGTCTAGGGCCTGCGCTAGCTGCTCCTCCAGAGATTCGTTTCGTTCCTGCAGCACGTGATTCCTCTGTAGGAGAGACTGACCGATCCGAGCCGCCAATTCCAGGTCGCGATCCCTCTGCGGGACGACACCGTAAAGTCAAGAGCTGTTACTAACCAAAACAAACTAGACAAATGATTTTCTCACAGTTTGCTGAGCGATCACTCACTTCAGCCAGGAGGTGTGTGACCACGTCAGTGTCACTGTAGGTCTTGGTCATCTGCTCCACCTGCTCAGCGCTGAGGACTACGGTGAGAGAGACACAGACAACACAAGATCAATGTGAATGCGTGTAAAAAACTAAACAAACACAACAAAACAGGAAGCTGTAAAAACACCCACATGCCATATGGCAAGCCCTACACATGCAATACACGAACACACACCTCCTGACACTGCAGTAACATCATGCACAAACCCAAAGTGCATTCAAACACATCTGCATTCAGATTCACTATTAACTGCAGGCACTCAACTACTGTTCAAAAGTCATTTATTTATTTTTAGTGCCATGTCAGCATTTTTATGGCAAAAACTTAGAAACCTACAGCATGTTCATGTGATAACAATGATGCTGAAAATTCAGCTTTTTTTTTTTTTTTACTGTATATTTGATCAAATTAATGCAACCTTGGTGAGAAGAAAAACTCTTCCCAACCCCAGACTTTTGAACAGTCGTGCACATGGATGTTAATCTAAAGTCAGTTTACTCTACACGACCGACGGCTCTCTCCTGCATATTATAATCACTAGAATTTTAAAGAGGTCTTAGAGATTTCCCAGCTCCTTTATTTTTTCCTTAAGTCAAACTAATAATTCCTGTCAACATTGCATCAAAAGCTATTTAACCATGTCTCATTTACATGATTTTTTTACTGTTCCATATTGACAAGCAATAAATCCTAGCCATCCCAAACAGATTTGAAATCGGCAAGACATGATTTTGTCGCATCGAGCAGCATTTTCTCTTTCAGCATGGACAGACAACCTGCTCGCTGCACCATACATTATTAAATAAACTGGTTTGGCCACTGTACCTTTCAGGCTTCATGCAAATAAGATTTGTTACAGTATGATTGGCTAACATCTTCGCATGTGAAATGAGTAACAATGCCAAGTCTTTAATACGTAATAGGAGTTTGTGTGAATGTGCTCATAGTTGAGTTTAGTTTCAATAAATGTTTTCCATGATTTGACCCCTTTAATGTGAGTTTCAGATGGCTCAAGGACACATGCTGGTATCCTGAGGTCAAACACTAGCTAAATACAAATACTAAAATAGAAGCAGAGACTAGGAAGGACAGGAGAACTGTAAACAGATGGAAGTGGGACATAGACAGGTAAAGCATCAGTTTTACCTTCAGAGAGACTGTTAGAGTCATTATGAGGATAAGAGGAGCCAACAGCTAGAAATTCTGCAGAGGGAACGAGAGAGAGAGAGAGAGACAGAGAGAGAGAGAGAGAGAGAGAGAGACAGAGAGAGAGACAGAGAGAGAGGAGGAGAAATGAAGCACCTTACAGCAGTCACTGTCCCCTGAGTGCTCCTGGATTGAAATAAATGCAGTCACATTAGGTTTAAACATACACACACACACACACACACAGCTGTCTTTACCCGAGATGGTGCTCTTCACTCAACTGAAGCATCCTAACAACCACAGCACAACAGCTTCCTCTGTCCAGACCCAAACACACACTGACTGAACCTTCATTACCACACAAAACACATGGACTGAACAAGCCTCAAACACTCATGACTCACGCCACAGATGCACTGATCCGCTCGGTCTAGTTCAGACGACTTTATATAACCCAAGCATCATGAAGAAACCTCAGCGATAAGTGATGCACATGTAATAGCAGACATGTGGAGACCTCTGATCTCCAGTAAAGCTTCAGCTGGGGTCAGGCCGCTCAGTTCACTTCTACGATCACAGAAGTGAGACCACTGCAAAACAGTGTGCTGCACATTTCAAAACCCGACAAAATGAGGGACCTGGGATTTTGCTACATTTTTTGCAATAGCCAAAAGAACCCTTAATTTTTGATTACTAATATGCATAGCTAAGATCTTCATTTGGACAACTTCAAAGGTAATTTTCTCAATATTTTATTTTTTTGCACCCTCAGATTCTAGATATTGTCCGATCCTAACAATCCATACATCAATGGAAAGATTATGTATTCAGCTTTCAGAAGTTGTATAGATCTCAAAAATTGACACTCAAGGTTTTGTGGTCCAGAATCACATTAAACAATGACAGAACACAATTACAGTGAAACGTGGATTTCTGGCAAGCAATCTTGAGTGATCCGTCATCTTATTACCAGTGCCGTTACTGTTAACTAAAATACAATTAAAACTATTAAAAATAATTATTGGTAACTGAAATTAATTTGAAATAAAATATTAATATTAGATGAAAAACTTTAACATGCATATACTGTATATATAAATATATATATATATATTTTATTTTTTTAAGGGTTATGTGCTAAAATTATCAAAAGAAAACATAATATAATATGTATAACTAATAATATAATAGTGTTTAAATAAAAGCACTGCCTATTACAGATATAAAAAGAATTTGATTTGTCTTGAAAACTGATTTAATTAGATTAGCTGTAATTGCAGAAATAACTCCCAGCTCTAATCTGTTAAATGCAACTGATTTGCTTTTAATTAATTAGATTAGACATAATTGAATATAAAACACTAAATAACTGACTATTAACTGATTTCACATACAAAAATGTACTGTAATAGCTATGGGATTTTTGTGAAAATTGCCAGTTGAGTTTATATAGACTTAGATTAATTAAACATTAATTAAACCATGATACTAAGGAGCCATCTGTACAAATACTACAGAAAATGTTGCTTATTATGAAATATGTTATATAAATTTTAATCAATACGCTGATATATTGGGATCTTCTATTATGCCTCTCAATCTTTAAATATGACTTTGTGCTCTTGTTCATCGCCTCTCATGTTCAACCCTCCGATTATAAACCTGAAATAGCCTCCATCTGCCCCCTCTATCGCTCTCAGTTTATTTTTAGTATCACATCATCATCCAACTGGGTAAAACTAGGGCAAAAAGTCTCAGCAGGACTCTGGCTGTGTTCCCCCCTTTCTAGAGGAAAGCTAAACACCCGTCCGCTCTGACCCCTGATTAGAACATGATTCATGAACAAATGACTCTCATGAACCAGATCTGTTGATGAATCAAATCAATAGGACTTCTGAACACAAAAGAAGATATTTTGAAGATCGTGGGCAGTTGCGGGTCTCCATTGACTTCCATAATATTTTTTTTATTCTCAGTCAATGGAGACCAGCAACTGTTTGGTTGCCCGCATTCTTCATAATATGTTTTTTCATATTCAACAGAAGAAAGATACTCATATAAGTCTGGAACTACTTGAGGGTGAGTAAATAAAAAAAAGAAAAAAAAATTGTTTTTGTGAACTGTCCCTTTAAATATACACAGTCAAAATAGGAACTGAAAAAATTTGCTCTGTTTCAAAACATAGTGTTTTTTTTTAAACATTGCACAGCTCTAATCTGCAAAATGTGAAAGACATGACTGTATATCACACAAAAGCCCTAAAACAAGCAGTTAGTCATTATAATCGCAATTATTTCTTAGACAAGTAATAGTCAGCCTAATTTCATAATGGTGACAGCCCTATCAGCCGAGCACTGAGCGACTCTTAAAGATGACATCAGCACAAGTGAATGGTTCCAGAGACGCAGAGAAACATGCGCCTCCACTTCCTGTACACACTGCAGAAAAGAGCAGCACACACCCTCAACAAACCTGCCACAAGAAGTTATTCAAGATAACATTCAACACTGCCTTCATGCAGCGACACAAACAGACGCACACAACACATACTGCATACAGAAACACCCCACATGCCCTGTCCGTTATAGATGACCTTGCATTGTCCTGGAGTGTCTGTGATCGGCACAGATACTTAAAAATGAAATGAGACGCTCACACACACCTCTTTATGCTCAGTGCTTGTACGAATCTCGATACTGTCTCACCTTCTGCAGCATATTGATCATAAAGCTCCTCATTGTGTATGTTTCGCACCGGCATGACTGCTCTCCTCTCCTCTCTCTATCCATCCATCTGTCCCTCTCCCTCCCGCCCCGTGACGCCTGGACGGCTCTGCTGTCAGCTGCACTTAAGAGACCTGACCACTGAATTCCTGTGCCCTTGCCAGGGACGGGCACACACACACACACACACACACACACACACCAGTGTAGGGTGCAGTGCAGCAATGCTACTAACTAAACTACATGTTCCAGTAGCATCACAGAAGCTCAGCTGTTTACAAAATAATGTAGATTTGTCAGTGACGAGCCGCTCTTCCCACAGTGTCCTGTTACACTTTAAATCAATGATCAGTTAACACTATTTTAAGGTGTCCTTGTTGCACGCTACATGTTCTTACTATTATTATAACAATGAATTATGCAGAATAACCCTAAACCAAACCTTAATCCTAATCCTGTAGTACATGTAGTAAATTAATATTACTCATTATTTAGATGTATAATTACATTGTAACAAGGACACCTTAAATTAAGTGTAACTTAAAATTCAAATGATATGACATAATTATAATTATAAAAAATATATAGTTAATAGTTTAATTTATAGTTTTCACTATGTACTTTACTGCCGAGCAAACTGAGGTGAAAAACAAACATGCTGTCCTAAAATGCCTCTTTCTCCCTTATGTAACATCGGAAAGTTTGATTGATCTTCATTTGTTTTGACAGTAAGCAAATTAAGCTAAAACGAACATGAATTATTTATTCCCTTTGTATGGGCAATGCATCCTGGAAAATAAAAACTGTACTATAATAAAAAACACAAATGCAGGTAAAATCAGAAACATTCTAAATAACATGAAGCTTGAGAAATAAAAGGTGAAAATCTAAGTAATACAAAAATGATAAAAGCTAATAATTAAAAAATAAAAAAGTATTTACTGTCAATTTCAGGGCTAAACGCTTCAACCCTTTAAGGTTTATATGCTTTATATTTGAAACATACAACTGTTCAGGTTCAAAGTTGAATATTAAATGCAAATATGTTTCTTAATGCGTGTTATTGGTCTTACAGTGGACAGTTCATCTATGCATACGCTTCCTGTTAAAAACATTTTTTGACCTTGTAAGTGTTAAATCAAAAGCAATGCTTTATATCACACATCTTTGGGCGAAACACAACTAGATTTTTATAAATGATTTTTACAGAGTTCAGAGTAACAAAGAGCAATTTGCAACTACAACCAACAAAAATGTCTATAACTCCTTAACTTAAAAATCTTTTATTTTTTAATCATAGTTTTTGAAATATTCCTGCCTATTTGAGACTAATTACAAAAAAAAAAAAAAAAAAAAACAGAACAAGCTACAGTCAACTGTAACCTGACCGTAGTTTAACTTTATGAATTATGAGTAGCTTCCCCAACAACGGCATTCATGAATAGAAATAGCAAGCAAACATTAGTCCACACACACACACACACACACACACACACACACACACACACACACTTACTCATGTAGCGGAAGGTTTCCTCGGCCAGCACGGGTGAGATGGCGCTGGGTTCCTCCGGAGAGCAGGAGGGAGAGATGACCCAGTCCTGACCCTCATAAAGATACAGTGAATCCCCTCCACGACCGCCGACACCCCCGTCACACACCTTACTGCTCTCATCTACAGGACAGACACACACCATTCAGCTTCAGTCAGTTCCACGAATCCATTCACACCATACTGTTCATTACTACTGTATGAGGAGTCCTTCAAGAGTAAGACTAATTCAAATTACAGAACTTAAAACTTCTGAAACTGATTTTTTATAAATGTCAGCAAGAATGTGCATAGCAACAACATTTCTGAATGACTGAATTATTTATCTGATGAAAGCAATGTATAATTAGTCTGAATCATGTTTTTCTGAGCCATGATGAACAAATCATTCGGACCCGTCCCAAGACATCACACAGATGCATCAGCAAACAACCTCCACCTTTACATGCCGACGATGCCTACTGCATGATTAAAAACTTGGTTTGCATCGTGGAATACAACATGTGGAAAAGCTCGGCAAACCTTGTTTTTTAGCACCTGTCGTTCACACCATAAGACAGGTGCATATATATATATATATATATATATATATATATATATATATATATATATATATATATATATATATATATATATATATATATATATATATATATATATTGCTTATGTCAAGCACTTAATTATTATTTTTGGCAAATATTGCTATTTGTGAGTAAAAATGACAAATTACTTTTTATTTGTTATTTATTTATTCAATGTTTTAAAATGCTAAAATGTTTACTTTTCAGAAATATGTTTTACAATCATGTTTTCAAACTCATGGACGGGTGTAAATGTAAATGTTCTGTGGCCCTGAGCTGGATTAACTGGAGTTAACTCTGAAGGATTCGCTGAAATTAACTCGGGCAATCCCTGATGCTAAATTTACCCTCAAATAAATAAGCCAGACTGCAATTACATGACACACATTGATAAACAATTAAACGCATATCCACACACACACACCTGTTCCTGCAGCTGTGTCCTTCTTCTCCACGCTCATGGGCTTCACCTCGAACATTCTGATTGGTCAGCTGGGTGAATGAGGGCGGGGATCCTCACTCATGCCCAATCTGCACGAGCAGAAGACTGTGAGCGAAGACTGATGATGTCACATCCTGCTCTGTATCACAACACCATAGAGATGCACAGACTATACCTGAAACACAGAAAATACCATGATATTTAATAACCCTTGGAGTGTGTGTGTGTGTGTGTGTTTGTGTGTGTGGTATATAATCCCTCCCTCACTCTGTTTCAGATCTGCTCTCCTCCAGCTGTTTGGCAGATTAAGTGTGTATTAACTGAGCGAAAGATAAAGATTGAACATTACAATCATTATGTAAAAAGGAGAGTTATGTGAAAGGCTTCAGTTTATTATGTCCCTTACAAACATTTTTATTTTCCACCAAAACACCACAGTTACTACTTGAGATCAACCGATTTGTGTTTTTTAATGAGGGATAACCTTCATTTTTACGTTTCAGTGCGCACTACCCAGAAACCATTTCTTATAAGTGTCATTTTTGATAATTTTACAATAAGAAAAAAATAACTAGGTATTTAGTAGACTACAATAATAAAACGATTATATACATCATGAATAATAATAATACAAAATAACATGATTTCAGTGTGCGAATAGTTTCGAGGTCATCGTGTCTAAAGCTTGAGTGTTTTCTTCAGGCCATGTCGCAGCTGTCTCCGAGGGGGGTGTGGGGGGCACTTCCTGTTGTTCACAAACTCAACGGCTCCAGCGCGATTTAAAGGAGCAGACATGAGCTTCCTGTCTCGAGGTCTGGAGGAAACAACATCCCGTAGCACTAAACATGGTGATGATGTTGACGGAGCATGATATTCATCTGAGAAACATGGGTTGGCTTTATAATGGACAAAAACTGAGGGCATCAATTCCCAAATAAACACCCACCAATTTTTTTATAATTAAACCTCTGTGTGTACATATATATATATATATATAAAAGCAAGGAAACAATAAATAAATAAAAAGTAGGATAACAGAAAATACATTTTGTTTTGTGAACAGATTTTGTAAAATATTATTCCAATTTAAAATAACCTTTTTCTATTATATAATTTAAAAAGTAAATTATTTTGGTGATGCAAAGCTAAATGTTCAGCATCATTCCTCCATTCTTTAGTGTGGATGAACAGAACTTTGAAAAGAACAACATTTATTTGAAATGGAAATATTTTATAACAACATAAATATCTATTTAGTTTGCTGAATAAAATACATTCAACTATTAATTAATAAAAAATAAAAAACAACAGTAGGTTTTTGTAGGTTTTCATTTGCAGAAGGGGCCACAGTCAAACTACTGTATTTCAGAGTGAAGATGCTTCAGTTTCTTGTGTGTGTTTGTCAAACTGTGTGTGGAGCGTGTGGATGTGGCTTTTGTGCACAGTGAGATCAAAACATACCAAACAAAAGTGAAAGTGAATTTACAATTGCGGACTGTGATCGATTTACTATAACAAACTCATAGTAATAATCTTACTTGGCAAATAAATTCAGAGTGAAATTGCAGTTCCTGAAAGAAGATTTCTATTTTTTACATTTGCAAAATGATTATAGAGCAATCATATTTCCACTTAATCTTTAGAACAAGATCCTAAACACTTAATCCCCAATTCTCAACTCTAGTAGCATTTCCCCACACAACTCCAGTATTTACTGAACCTGAAAAAAAAGATGTATTCTCTCGTTACTGTCAGAAGATAAGCAGCTATGAAAGGCCTTCCAGTCAAATAATTCACAACAAGAAAACTATGCATGAATGTTTATGTTCTTCCTCTTTTTGTATTTCTCCAGGAAGTTGTTGTTACTGTTTTGGGAAATGCAAAGCTTGTTACAACCTGTTCTTTAAATATCGAGCCTCGGCTGACCAGCCCATTATAGGAAACTCTGCATGAAGAAGAACAGACTTTTCATCAATCACACAGTCTCAGGGTCAAACCAATGATATCAGCGATATGTCATCTGTTCATCAATCTTCCCTCTGACCCACAGCAAGCTGTCTGCAGTTATCTAAAGCGTTACATACTAACACAAAACAAAACAAGCATGTGACAGGATACACTAAGATCCACTGATAAGGATGAATATAGATGATTCTATTTATTTTATCATAACACTTGAGCTGAAAGACATGAAGAAAAGCAGCACAGAGATGCTCAATAATGATGCAGTGTGAGGGGGAAAACAATCCATTAGATCTGATGCAACAGATTTCATGATCCCTGCAGATGTCACATCAGATTGTCTAAATAACACATCTGCTCATCCGTAGATCACTCACCTCTAAACATGCAAAGAAATGCATTGATCTGATCTGCATCCCGATGCACAAGAGCCAATGTCATTGAGCACATCCGTGATTTTACCCTCTACAACCCGTCAAACTCATCCACTCTCCCTGCACACACACCAATGCACGCGCATGTTTTACCAAAGAACGAAAAATCTCTCTCTTACCTACAGTTCACGTAAAATGCGTCTTTTCCCTGAGCGCAGCTGGCTCATGTGGCTCCTGTCACAAGAGCGTTTGAGACAATAGCGAAGAAGAGCGCGCAGGGGAGGGATTTGGGGAAGAGTTTGGGGCAATTCTAGCGTCAGTGAGCTGTAAGTACGTCATACATTCCGCGACATTTGTTTTTTGATAATTATTTATCATATTATATTTATTTATTTATGGTTGACAATTACAAACATTATTATACACATGAACAACAACAACAATAATAATGATATAGAAAGAGAAAGGTGTTGAGGGGAAGATTGGTCAAATTATTTTCTACATATTAGGTAATAAAGTAAGATTTATTACCTAATGTCTGAAGTCCCTCATTCAAAAATAATCACAATTTATATAATAGTTCTAAGAATTCTAAACGTGCAATTTAATTTAAGCTTGCCACTATCTATCTATCTATCTATCTATCTATCTATCTATCTATCTATCTATCTATCTATCTATCTATCTATCTATCTATCTATCTATCTATCTATCTATCTATCTATCTATCTATCTATCTATCTATCTATCTATCTATCTATCTATATAGCCTATTTTTTTTTTTTTAATATATATCTACTCTATATCTGTTTCACAGGCGCTAATTACAAGCCAAAATAAATCTGTGTCGGAGGAACTAAGTACAGAGATAGATATCGTTAATAATTTTAAACATAATTCTAAATTATTATTTAAATAACAGAGAGTGTTTTATTATGCATTGCCTTACGGCGTGAGAGCGACTTTTATTATGTAAATGTCTTCGATACGTCAAGCGTGACGCGCGATCAGCTGGGACTGAGAAGGAAAGCTTTGGCAAGTCAATTTACAAATGTTATTGATAAATGAGAGATGCACTTTGTGGTTTTTCCTCACACGATAAAACTGTGGTGTGACCGAGGTTAAGTTAACTGTTGCTGCGCAGAACTGACGCCCGCCATCAAACTTTATTTACAGCAGAACCTTCATCCACATGCATAACAATGGTGAGTTTTTATTATAACTGCCGTTGAAAATTATTGTTATGCATCATATTAAAAAATAATAGTTATTGTAGCACGTGCGAATAATGTTAATCCCGCATTATCAATGTTATATCGTGTGAATTATACAGCATTAAACATAATTCATATGAAACGGTGGATTTAATATTGAAGTACAGCTTATTTTAGACCCTTCCATTGCACTGTTACTCTTCTTTAAAGATGTTTTGTTCTTAACCCTGTTAACCTACATGCAGTCTCTGTCAAGGACGTCTAATGTCATTTGCTCTGATAATTACATATTTAACATTTAACATATCATCTAATTTGGGCACGCATGTTTATGCACATCTATTTGTTTTCTGTATTGTGCAGTGCACCAATATAATATGCATGATTTATTTTACTTACAACAGCAGTTTAATAAAGATACCTCATCTTGAGCTATATACTTATAATCTTTATATATATATATATATATATATATATATATATATATATATATATATATATATATATATATATATAAATTGTATTCAAGCAAGCATGAACTCATTTCGATGCTGCTAACATTAATTACATAACACAAAATGGACAGTAGTTGCCAATGTCACCTGCGGCGATATCAGAGCTGATGCGTCCAGACAGATATGACATCTTATCAAGAGATATAACTGAAGATGAAAAAGATGATGATGATGTCTAAAGCAGAGAAGAGATCAGACTCATACAGTTATTTAAGCAGAGCCAGACACTGATTCCGGATCAGAAAATAGATGCTGCTTTTCAGACAAGATGCATTTGAAATCAGACTATTCAGAAATGACAGAAATAGTTCTTTAAGCTTAGAAAGCAGAGATGAGATGCTTTGGATCCGGATCATATGTGATGCCATTTAACCCCTGAAAATTTGATATGTGCTTGAAAGCTTCTCCGCTGATGGTTTGCTTCATAGGACTCTAATGGAGCAGCGTAAGATGAGATGACGTCTGTGTGTTTTACGCAGTGAAATCCGAGCAAAGCCAGGTAAGCGAAAAACATTTAGCTTTCCGGGCAAATTTTCTTGCAATGAAAAATGTAGCATGACACAGTGGAAACAGCCAGAAAACAATGGCAGGAGTGTTTCTGCAGATGGACTAATTGTTATTCACTGTCTCCAGAATCACGTAAATGAACTCCAGTGAAGCATCAGCTCAGCCTCATGTCGTTTCTGGTGAGAGTCAGATCTTTTCATCCGAGGCTTGTTTGTGCAGAGCTCAATGCATTCGATGTTTCATGCTTTCTGTGTTTATTTCTGCAGTCATTGCAGGTACCAGAATGTGTTTGCATGAGGGTTTTGATTCTGGGTTTAGTGTGTAGTTGCAGTGCTTTAGGGGTGTTTTTAAGATGCTCGCTGAACAATATCCATGGAGGCTTGTGTGTCAATATCTCGCTCGTAAAGAAATGTTCTGGATTCAAGAAAGGTTCTATAAGCAAGCATGATATAAATAGTTTCATGTTACATTGAAAGCAGAACATGCCTGTGAATCATGTCTTAGTCAAACATGGCAAGCTTGAGTCTGCACTGCAACATTTCCATTCTCATTTCCTCCTTTTGCCGTGTCTTTGCCCTTCAGCCCACCCTTGCTTGCACATTCATACTGTGTATATAGTTGTATTCATCTCCATATTGTCATGTGTCCTCCCCTCTTCCCCTCAGGACTGCTCCTGTATCTCCTCCCACTCACGAGTCCAGTCCTTCAGCATAGAGGAGCAGTATGAAGACATCAGCCAGCAGTGCTCGGTCAGTAGAGTCTAATAATAGATCTCAGCTTCAGTGTGTTTGAAGGCACCGGGCGAGGATGCACACATCACCTTATATCAAAGACTCTGATTGAAAATGAATGACTTCTGTTTGCTTTGTCACAGCAAATAGCTGTCAGTGTGAAAGCCCTGTAGAATATGAGAGAGCACAGTCATGCCAGAGAAACATCATTGTATTTTCACAAAGTCCTGTGAGCTTCAGATTGCTGTTGTTCTGAAGGGTGATCTGAGGTTTGAGTGGATACGTTGTGTTGGGCATCACAAAGCTGTGTTTCTGTTCCATGGTATTGGATGAAGGCTCACTTGTGCTGTTGTCTCGTGTTTTTGGGTGTCTGTGGGTTGTCTTCCCATCCTGTGGCAGAAATCTTCAATCCGGGTCACTTTTCCATTCATGGTCTACAAATAGATAAACAGTCATAAGCTTAAGAAGTTGAAGTCTAAAATGCTATAGTGTTGACATGTTTATAAAAGCTAAATAAAATCTGGTTTGATGGCACAGAGATCAGAATATAACACTATCACCTCTTACAGTTCATAGAGTTGTGTGTGTGTGTTTGTGTGTTTGTGTGGTGTGTTTATGTGTGTGACAAAGCAGTGATGTCTCTCCGTGTTCTGTGTTGATGGATGAGGATGACATCACAGGTCTCTCCACTGACCCCGCCCACTATCAGCTGCTCTCACAACTGGGTAGGGACCGTGATGTGCTTTATGTAGTATGATATGTTAGTTATTCCCTGAAGTCTCATGTTTATGTCATGTAGCGTATATTGAGAAGTATCACTGTGTGTGTGTGTGTGTGTGTGTGTGCAGGCCGGGGCTTTAATAACCTCAGTCAGGTGAGCATGGCTCGACACACACTGTCTGGCCGGCTGGTGGCGGTGAAGAACACTGACCTGGATGAGTGCACAGAAGATGAGCTGCTGCAGCTGATGGTGTGTGTACATCACACACTGACTTCTGCTGTTTTCAAATGAAGCTTTATTAGATTTTAGATTTTAATAAAGCCTGGCATATGAAATTATAGTCGCATTTTTAAGTTCAAGTCAAATTGTCAGTTGAAACTTACATTTAAATAACGTATTATTTATTAAATATAAATAAATTATATAACTAAAATAACTAAACAATATAACTACATATAAATAAAATTCAATATATACATTTTTGTGTGTGATTGTTCATATTTGATAAATTGGGCTTTTATGCAATTGCAGTTAATTCTAAGTAATAGTATATATATATATAGTTTTATGGTGTCTCCTTTATCTATACACCTTTTACCTATTTCTTTATTATTCTCAGGTAGGTAAGGAAAGTCGACCCTGGACAAAACTATAAGCATTTCAAAAATACTTACATCTTGCTCAGTAGACTTCCCTGTGGTCAGTTCTTGCTTACGGCTCTTAAATTACTACTCTTGCAGACCATAACTTGTCAATAATAAAATACAAGTTTTATTAAAATTAACAAAAGTTATATCAAAGTACAATAGTAAAGTTACAAAATCAAGGTATAATCAGCTCGTATCAGGCATCGAGGGATACAGACTTTCCTTACCTACCTGAGAATAATAAAGAAATAGGTAAAAGGTGTATAGATAAAGGAGACATCATAAAACAATATATATATATATATATATATATATATATATAATGTATGTATGTATGTATATATGTATATATGTATATATGTATATATATATATGTATATATGTATATATATATGTATGTGTGTGTGTGTGTGTTTTATAAAAAAATACAGTTAATATTATTTAAATATATAATTTGTATGTATTAGAAACTGTATATAATAATTATAATAAAAACATTTATAATTGATATTATAGACAGACAGATAGATAGATAGATAGATAGATAGATAGATAGATATATTCTGAAGTAAAAATATTAATAATAACAATGGAGATATGTATGTATATATATTATATATATATATATATATATTATATTTACATATAATAATATTTGTATTACTATGTTTACGAGAGCACCCTTGTAGTGAAAATCAGTTGGATTTTAATAATAAAAACACATTGCATACATACAAAATATGTATATAATACTTAGTAAAATGAGTAAATTTTGTATATTTTCATGGAACTATTTTCACTGGGACTATTAAAACCTAAAAAAAAAAAAAACATGAGGCTTGTGTACAATATTTTACTTTTTTTTTTTTTTTAAGCCGTTGATTTATAATTCAAAACAAATATAAAAGCATTTGGGATTGTCACAACATGAGAGGGAGTAAATAATGACAGGCTGTTAATGTTTTAGGGAGAACTATTGCTTTAAGGCATTATTTGGCCCTTTAATGATGATTAAACCATTGGTTTAAAACTATTGGTATTATAATTATGTCTATTATTTTGCAGAATGAGGCTCTGTTGTCCAGACTCTTCCGTCACCCGAACCTGCTGACGTCCAGACAGGTGTTCAGCTCGTGCTGTCAGCTCTGGGTTCTGTCTCCTCTCATGAGCTACGGTGAGACTCACCTCTAATATACATCCTCTTTCACTTCCCATCCTTCCCTTACTGAGTTTCCCTCTCCGCACGCGTCTCATTCAGGCTCTGCAGACTCTCTGCTCCGGTCGTATTTTCCGGATGGAATGAGCGAGTCTCTGATAGCGTACCTGCTGTACGGGGTGCTCCGAGCGCTGGAGTACCTGCATCACATGGGTTACGTGCACAGGTGAGCACACGATGACTCCGTCAGGTCACAGAGATGAATCTGGTCTCATCTGGTGCGTCCTGCAGGGGTGTGAAGGCCAGTCATGTGCTGCTGTCAGCTGAAGGCCGTGTGTGTTTGTCGGGACTGCAGAGTGTGTACAGTCTGATGAAGGATGGCAAGAGGATGAGAGCAGTGTTTGACATGCCTCAACACAGTCTGTCTCTGCTGCCCTGGCTGAGTCCTGAGCTGCTGCGACAGGTGACGCTCACACAGTCCACACGCCAACAGAAGCGTTATATAACCGTTAACAGTTTCTTCAAATTTGAGTGTGGCACAGGTAAACGAAATGTAAAAATTGAGCATGCACAATTAAATATCCAAAACTGTCTGATATACTGTATACACTTCCATTATTTTTTTTACAGAGGTTAAGTTATTTAGCAAGGGCACATTAAATGGATCAAAACTGACAGTTAAGACACTATTTATTAATGTTACAAAAGATTCCTGGAGTAATGGCTGCTGAAAATGCATTTTACATTTTAAATGAAATATTATTTACATGCAAAACAGTTATTTACAATATTTACAATATGTTCAAGTATAAAATAAATGCAAGTAAATGCAAAAAAAAAAAAAAAAAAAACCTTACCTACACCAAAATTATAAAACATTAAATATATTCATTTATTCATTCTGTAAAGTTCAACTTACTTTATTAAGTGAATATGAATAAATGAATGAAACCTATATAGACATAACAAACTAAAATGATAAAAATGCACAACAAAATTGCTCAGCCTTTCACTTAAAATGAAAACAGAAAATGTGTATAAAATAAAATGAATTCAAAATATTCATAAAAACCATAATAGTATCTTTGAACTAAATGAACACTGATAAAATTACATTTAAATTAAATCACTAAAACTGGCTGTTATACATATGATACTAATATGTTGTACATATATTTTCAATGTCAACTCCACCATCAGTTTTAAAAACATTGAGCTTGATGAGATTTTCTGTGATGAAGGATCTTCACGGCTATGGAGTGAAGTCAGACGTCTACAGTCTGGGAATCGTGGCGTGTGAGCTGGTCAGTGGCAGAGTGCCGTTCCAGGACGTGCCGCCCACTCTGGTACTGCTGTTCTTCAAATGTGCCATCTACTGCAAGCTAACCACGACTACCAAACACTCACTTCCTGTTTCTTCTCCTACAGATGCTGCTTCAGAAGCTGCAAGGTTCTCACTGCTGTCTTCTCGACGTCCCTCCTTATCCTCTCAGAGACATGGGTGCGCTCAAGGTGTCCCGCTCCGGGGTGGATTCGGGGATCGGCGAGAGTGTTGCGACCGGAAGTCTGACCCGTACTGCCACAGCGGAGAGACCTCAAAGCCCCGCCCCCAAAAACCACTCGGCCACACTGCACAACCTGGTCCAGCTGTGCCTGCAGCAGCAGCCTGAGCGCAGGTTCACACACACACACGCCCAGGGCCCATGAAAATATCTAAAACATAAAAAATAACCTTTTTACTTTGATTTAACCCTGTGTATGATGTGTGTGTTTGTCGTTCAGGCCGTCTGCGACAGCTCTCCTCACCCATCCCTTCTTCAGACAGGTGCTTTCACTCACTTTCACCCTGTCTTCAGTCTTACAGTGCAGCCTGAATTCATTCCTTCATTGGTCTGTATTGATCTTCCAGGTGAAGAAACACACGAGGGACTCTTTCCTCAGTTTGATGTATCCGGCCGTGCCATTGTCCTGTCCTCCAGATATGCCTCCGTCTGAAACACCCACCCAGACCTGCAACACCCCGTCACCCACCCACCCTGAGCCCGAGGATAGCTTGTGGGATTTCTCTTGAACCTCGTCGTCTGTTTCTGTCTCTCCCGTCCAATTCTTGATATATATTCCATATTAATTTGTCCTATCCAGCAGCTAGATTTGGTCATTTTGCTGTTCACTTGGTTTGTGTTTATGTCACACCATGTTACTTTAGCCCCGCCCACAGTGAACTCACTAAATCTCTATATGGACCAAAGTATTGATGACATCATCTTGCACTCATGGGCGTATCTACATTTTTAGCCAATCAAACATCTGCCTAGACATTTCCTGATTAACAAAAGCAAGTATATACTCGTTAATAATGTCTGTGCCCTCAACTAAAAGCCAGTTAGCCTTGGGCCGCACGATTAATCAAAATAAAACTGAAATTGTGATGCAGCGTGTTTATGAAATCTCAAAAGATGCCTTTTAATTTATTAAATGTATATCTTTCTTAAATACTTGAGATTTTTAATTTTACAGTCAAATTTTACTAAAGTAATATTTCTTTTTTTTTATTGAGGAATATAATTATTCAGATAAAAAATATTAGTATTGTTATATTTCACAATAAAATTAAAAATGACAATACTAATATTTCCTTTTTGAATATTTTGTATTTCTCAATAATAATAATGTTTTTCTTAAATATTCTATTGTAATTTTACGGGAAAAATATTAAAAAAATAATATTTGTATATAATAATATATATAATATATATTTTAATATATATATATATATATATATATATATATATATATATATAATATTAACTGTGAAATATTGCACATCTTATATTTTTTATTTGTTAAATATTATATAATAATAATATATTATGTATACTATACTCATATTTATTTATATATAATAATAAAAAAAGGCCTAATTGTGCAGTCCTATTAAAGTAATAAGCCCCAAGTTATAACAGTTATCAATTTAATGTAAACCACGGCTTCATTGGGCTTATTGCTTTTATAAAACGGTTATTTCATATATGTAGTAAGGTTTCACTAAAAAGAGCAATTAAAGTGCAGTTATATTAATAAAAAAAAAATTCCGCCAAACAATGTAGTTCCTCAGAAACGTTTTGGTTCCAGCAAAGTGGTTGCCGAGCAACACACAAATGTAAACAAAGGTGTATGTTTGTAGAGTAATATACAACGGCTTCGAACTTGGTTCAACCAATCAGAATCAAGGACGGGAACTATCCGTTTTATAATAGCTATTTTTAAACAGCCATTTTTTAAATATGTCCTACCCAACTTTCTGTAAACTACAGTAAAGAAATTACATTTCCTCTTTCGTTATGGACAGAAAAATGACAGTTACAAGCTGTTAAAGACACGATCTGTGACTTGTGTCTTATTTTATGCTGTGTGCTCATATGTATACTGCACATTTTAGCCACCCAAGTATTCCATGCATACTACATTATATACTGTTACTATGCTATTCTGATAAAAGACCATGTCAGTGTGTGATCAGCGCTTCCTGTTAGATGTTCACAGCAGCCTATCACATCATGAACTAACTGCAAATAACTGGATTTGATCAAACTGAGCCATGAATGCAGGAGCCAGATGTTGTGTGTGTGTGTGTGTGTGTGTGTGTGTGTGGAGTTCATTAGTGCATCACCCACTCAACCTGTGCCAGTGAACCTGTGGGTGTGTGTACAGTACATGTGTTTTTGTATCCAAATCCTCCTTTTGCTCTGGAGAAACGGCACGTTTTACTCCTGTGAAGAAATAAACCAAACGTTCAATGCTGTGCTGTTCAAGTGCCCATCAACACTGCCTCAACCCAATAAGGATGAAACTGAAGGACTGAGCAGCTGTAACTGTGACCGATATAATATTTACTGATTTTTTTATATATATATATATGTTGACTATATGAGATCTTTAGACATGTTAAATATATTCTTACTCTGTTTCATAACTCTTTGGTGTACTGTCTTTTGTTTTTTGTTTTTTCGCTTTGTGCCATTTCTTAATGCAGTAGATTCAGAACTTTCTGACAATTAAAAATGTCATAAATAAGTGTTCTTGTTTTCCCGTGCAACTTTACAAACTTATCTTATTTGACTGATTTATATTTTCAAAAATATTTCACTTCTAGCAGTTTGTGTTGCATTTGGTGAACTTTTATTTGAACTGCAAGTATTTCTGTATTGGCGTTCTCTGGCCAGCAGAGGGAGGTCATATATTGTGCACAAATAGATCCTGCACTTTTTATCTTATAATGCTGGCAAAAAAAACAAACAAAAAAAAAAAAACACGGTATATTTTATGTCAAGGTAACTTAAAGTACATTAATTAAAGATCTAAAAATAGCGACGATCGAAGTATTGAGACTGAATTTAGCAGTCTTACTACACTGAACGCATCTTATCAATATTAATTATACAAATGATGTGTATACAGTGAGCCTATCTGATTGGATGACAGGCATTCGAATGTTAATTAGATTAGGTAACCAAACACCCTGGCCTTGTGTAAAAATGAAACATGAATTTCACTTGGAAGGTCTTTTCTATAAATCTTTAGATATGAGAATTTATTTTCCTGAATTTTATTTTTGTTATTTAGATATATACATAGATTATTACCAAATGAGCCTTGTATTTTTTTTATATGTATTAAAAAGTATAGTATTATACTGTTATATTTTATATATACTAATACTGTTATATATATATATATATATATATATATATATATATATATATATATATATATTATATCAGTATAATATATTTTTTTAACTAATGTTTGTACAAAGTGACTGTCAAGAAATATGTCAAGGAAGCATACTATGCAACGTCATCATGATGTAATTAATATTCATTAGGCCAAGCCTTTATGGGATTGGTCGTTTCGCCAGTTTCAGCCACGCCTTTGCGACTCACATGAGCTCCACATAGGCAACGTAAAGGAGTGCGGCCTGTCGTAAAACATCTACGGAAGAAAATAACACACACACATCCATACACGCACGCACGCACACACACACACACACACACCTTCAAGCCAGGCGAGCCCGTGCCGTGGCTTTGTAATGAGCAGTCGCAGTCTAGCGCGATGATATTCGTCGTATGCATCCGGGCTGTCAGGCTTATCTGGTTACAAAATGAGTCAAAGCTAGTTTGGGTGGTTGAAACCGACATGCTTTAAATATCAGTGGCGCTTTCAGTTCATACAACATTCCTGGATCCTTCACCAGAACACAAGCTTTAGGGTCGGGACTCTTTTTGTTGAAGCAGGTGAGTTTCACAGCGATAGTGAGCTAATATATGAGTATTAATGTTGTATATGCCTCTGCCACTTGTTATTATGATCAGATCTTTATAAAAGGACAAATGTTGTTTTTAGGGCTATTCCTAAGCGTTACATCTAAATCTGTAGTAAATATTTTAGGCAAGATAATGCGGATGATCTAAGTGTTAAATGTTTTCACACCCTGTAGGGGTGAGTTTCTATCTAAATCTAGAATCTGTGTTTTTGTTTATGATCTAAAGCTTAAAGTAACACCCAGAGTAGTACATCAGCTCTAACTATGTGTGAATCTTTGGACACATAGAAGTAATATATTCACAGAAATAATCTGAACTGATATGGTTTAGTTAAAATATAGTTTACAAGGCCTGGGATATAATGTTGGCTCTGTGAACAAGTTGAGTTGGCCTGGGATGATGTCATGGATCTCTGTTTATTTTGGGATATTTTTTCCTTCTTTTAAAATCATGCATTGCACATTTACTGTTATCTGTGGCATCCATTTGTTTTGTGAATTTGCAGTGCATTCGTGCAGCATCTAAATCCAGGGCTGTTAGTAACGTGTGCTGTATTTGTCGACAGGGCTTGGAAGAACAGAGGAATTTCTGGAAAAGCTGCTGGTGGAAAACTGCCGGAAACGCACAAGTCCAAGTCATCTGGGATTGGTATCGTTCACATGATGGATGGGATTTCATTGTGCACAGGGGAAATGACACGATCTGTCACCCTGGATTAAGACCGACTTCGATTCACTCGTTGGTGGGATTTGTTAACCACGAAGGAACGTGGCATTTGGGCAAACTCCTGTTGACAGGATATTGACACCATGAGGGTTTGGGAATACTGACCATAATATAATCAGGGTTCTTATCGGGGAGATTTCTGCCTACATGCTGACAGCTTGCAGTGCAGAATGGCATCAACCGAGAGACTGTATGAGGTTTGGATGCTATACTGTAATAAGGTAAAGAACTTGCAGAGCACATGCACTTTCATAGAATTAATGCATTTAATTTCTCACGCAGATGCTCATTACATCACTAAGCACAGCTATATAATCTCCTTGCATGTAAGAAGGAGTGCCGTTTTATTTATTTATTTCTTGAGGAGTGCACGGGGTTGGCACACTGTGTTCTGTATGTGTGAACGCATGTTGTGACACCATGAGATGCCCGCCGGGGAGATCCTTGTGCCCAGGTGGTTGGGAATGTCCAGTTGTGTTCATTGATGAGGGACTGTAGCTACTGCCGATCCCCATCTGTGACGTCATGTAATCGGACTTAAGATAATCAACCCGAGATAATTCAGGACATACTGACAGATTGGGGTCTAAGATTTTTTTAGTAAAGGTCTCATGTTGGTTTACAAAAGAGAAGAGAAAGGTCTGAAAGCATGTAGTTTTTTTTAATGTTAAAATCTTACTTATTCCAGTTCAAGATGTAGGAGCAACTTTAAGTAGACCTTCATATTTCAGTTTCCCTAATAAGTGTAAACAGTGCTCTGTTTGTTTGTGCAACACTGGCTCAACCAATGGTGTGAATCTGGGGGCGGAGTTAATTGTTTGACTGACCAGTGGCAGATAGGGGGAAAATCTGTTTGAAAACATAATTTTATTTAATTTAATTTGTTGGTAGTGTAAAAATGACACACTTAAGCTTTAAAAGACTCACATGTCTTCAAGTTAAAGCTCTCTAATTTGGACTTTCTCTTTTGGATTTGTCATGCTGTCATACACAAATCAATTCTTAAAATGTAACTGCATCAAACTATGAAAGAAAAAAATCTGTTTTTAATTTATGACCCTCTAAATGTTGAATATATGGTATTATTTATATACTATTCATTAATGTTTTGCTCTTTTTATATAATAATTTTTCATTGTATTAATTTTGTTCTGTGCTTTTGTAATTTTTATTAGATTTTTATATTTCTATATAATTAGTTATAATGTACTCTTTCAGTTTTAGTAAATTTGGTATTTCAATTGAACTCTTATTATTTAATCACTATTAAAATAAATGGTTTTATCATTATTTTATCAGTTAGTTGCAAAGGCAACATTTATCATGTTTGTTAGTGTTTCATCTAGTATTTATTTGATTTTATTTCAGATTTATTTTAATTACACTGAAAAAAAAAAAAAAACTGGTGTATGATTTACTTTGACCAGTTTTCACTTTCTAGTAAATTTCACAAATAATTACAAATAAATGGCAAGTAACATTCAATTAAACATGACATTTTTAAGCAGAAAAACTGAAATAGCATTTTCTTGTAAAGCATAGGCTACTCTAATCTTTGTTTTATTTACTTAAAAACGATTTAGTTTAATGATTTGCAATAGTTTGAGTACTTTCCCAAGCCAACATATTATGTTATTTAAACTACTACTACTTCTGAGACCAACATTTCTGATTGTACACCCACCCACAACTCCCTAGCAACATCCTATAAACCACCCAGGTTACAAAGGCAACTTCCTTGGAGCTGCCAAGCTACACCATGGCAACCACCCAGAACAGCCTAACAAGTGCCTAGAAACACCCAAACAACCACCCTGGATGCCCTAGCAACCGCGTAGCAACACCATAGCAACCGTAGGGTCCTTTCTGTCTCAAGTGAACATAAACTGTTGAGAAAAAATGCAATGTGGATCATTATAGTGGATTCATGTTGCTGATTCGACTGTGCAGCTGCTGTCTGTCTTTTACGTTCCTCCATCAACAACGAGAAAGGCACTCATTGCTCATCAGTTAATAATCCAGTTTTTTTTCGCTATAGCTTGTAATTTTGCTTATTGTGTAGTGTATCAGGTATTGACAATTTTGTTGTCATAATAAGCTTCTTAATTACAATACAACATAGCTAGAGTCTATAGAAAAAATATTACAAAAACAATAGCTTGTAGGGCTGTTCGATATGGACAAAAAAAACCTATCGAGATTTCTTTGATCAATTTTGCAATTTCAAATTTAATCACGATTTTGACACACACAGATATGCTTTACAGTCATAAATCCATTCGGTATGAATTTGAAACATATTTCCAATAGAAAACCAATTAGAGCTTCATCAAAAAGTTGTAACATGTCTCTAGAACAGACATAAGTCAAAATAATCACCAGGTAAAGGTGTGACAAAATGTCTAGACATGTGGCAAAAAATTTATAAATATATAAATCCCGTGTCCAGGGATTTTTTTTGTTCTTTTTTGCCATGCATTGGTCATGGAGCTCATTGTAGCGGTGCCTCAGGTGTTGAAATAGATTTGTTATACATTGTCCAGGTTCACACGTACTCCGTCTGCAGTGCGTATACATACAGTGTGTGAAGCTGGAGTTGCGTAGGCATATGCCCAGTCTGTTCTGTTGTCACGCTAGGCGCGTTGCATTGTGATTGGATAGCATACTGCAGGAGGTCAGGGCAGTGGAAAATCATGCTATAAAGCGATTTAGAAATTGTGCATGCTCAAATCATGATTTTATGATGATTTTGATTAATCATTTTAATTTTGTGGCGAGGCCAGCTCAAAAACACAGAACAGACATGTGATATGGCTCTTTTGCCTTGAGGCTGCCCATGTTTACTTTCTCAAGCCAACGTCAAAGTTTGTTCACTACCTTTAGCCTCTAGTTTTATTTAACACTGTTTAGCTGCAGATTCAGCACAAAAGTATTCTTCTCACTCCTTTAAACTCCTCGTCTTGGTGTTTTGTGTTGCCAGAACAGTTCTTGGCTGGTATATTCAGATCCTTGTTGAGACCATTGTAATCATCAGACTGACACCAAATCATTCTCAGTAATTATGAGCCAGAACAAATGTAATAACATGTTTTCCATAAGAGAGAATATTCTGCCTCCTCAAGAACTTGAGTGTCAGCAGTGTCTTGTGGTTCTGTTATGTTAGCGTTATACATCGATTAGAGCCTGAGCCCGTCAGAGCCGCGGCTGTCCACTGGGACGCAGATCTGCTCCAGATGACCTGCCAGATAAAATAAGACTTCTGAATCTGAATATTAGATTTGGGTTGTGGCAGCAAATGTGAGATTTAGGTCTAAAAGGAATAAAAAGTGCAAGGTTTTAAATGATAAAAGAGGGGGATATACAGTTTTGCTTTAGTTATCAATCAAGTGTTGTGCAGTCTTGATTCTCTCACAGTGATGCGTTCAACCTGCCAGCTCGTCCTTGACATTATTTCCATCGTGATCTGATAGTCCCAAGTCCAGTGTGGTTTTGTTTGCTGTAAGAATGACCTTTGCTTTTGTTTATGGTTTCCTCTCTCATGCAATAGCCAGCCTGTGATCTTCAGAGCGCAGCGTGAGGTGACATTTCCTCTTCAGCACGCTAATGTAGCCTAATGATAATGTTTACGTCTGTCAGATCTACAGTTATGCATGTTGGCAGGCATTACAGTGGTCATTTTGCTGTGAATTCTGGGACATGTGTTTTTGTGTTTCCTGGGACAAGATGATTTGGAGCCAAACCTGCTCGGCCTCTATGTGCTCTGTTTACCTGTTCGCAAAACATAGAGAATGTGCTGGAGAAAACGATCAAATACTGGAGAAATGTTGTTCTGGGAACCATCTAGTCTTGTACTAAGAGCTAATATGCAATTTCTGAGTGATGTTTTCTTGTGTAACCACCTTTATTAAGTTGCCACAGCAAACCTTTGACCTCTGTAGCCTCAGTTTCCTGCTCATCTGAAGTATGTTTTGTCCATTCAGTAATAACACTTGATTTTGATCCATTTGAACCATTTGATTCCTTCAGATGAAGAGTACCCTGTTTAGGCATATATTGTATCTCAAGGTCACAAAATATAAACCTCATGCATTTTGATGGAAATTGATTTACTGGGACGTTCTGTCATCTGACGTGCCTTGAATGGCAGCATTGATTTAATAAAGTTCATCTAAGTTCTTTGAAAATGTAAGTGGAGAATTTGTTTGGCTTTAGTTGTGGATGTGAATGTGTTTTTTCACACATTAGGAAAAAGGCGTTGCTAGTGTCCTCTAAGTGGTTACTAGGTGATCTTTTTTACTCGTTTCTATTTCTGACTCAGTTCCCTCCTTCAATTTAATGGTGTACTCATGTTATAATTATGTTTCAGTAAAAGCCTTTTTCATCTTCTTCGAACTCTACATTTTAACAAAGCTCCAATTTAATGTATACAAGTCTGCATTTATTTGACCAAAATACAGTAAAAATAGTGATATTTTGAAATATTATTACAATAAAAAAAGTTTAATATATTAAATTAATTGTTTAATATATTTGAAAAAGTTATGGTCAAGAAACATTTCTTAATATTATCCATATCAAATACAGTTGTGCTGCTTAAAGTTTTTAGGTTATTTGATGAAGAGAAATTTCAAAAGAACTCATTTGAAATAGAAATGATTTGTAACATTATTCATGTCTTTACTGTCACTTTGGATCAGTTCAATGCATACTTGCTCGATAAAATAATACATATCTCCAAAAATTTAATGTAAATCTTTCTGACCCCAACATTTTCAACAATAGTGTAAGAAGAACCAAAATGGCAGCAATACTAGAAGTTAAAGGGTACTAATGTTGATTATGCATCAAAGAATACTTAGTCTGACCAATTTTTGACTTTGCATACTATTAACATAACGTGGCATAATGTGTTTTTGAGATGGAAACATCTACCATGTTATATTCTGAATGCAGATGGACAAATGTCTAAATGGCAGATGAATGAATGAATGAAACAGAGTTGAAAATGATTGAAAGAAGAACCGGATGGATTGAATAAAACATTCATGATGAAAGTGCTTTCCTTTTCACAAGGTCTGTTTACTCAGACAGTTTAATAGAAGCTGCGCTTTGTGTTTCCCGGTTATGGTTGTGTTCCCATAAACACACACACACACACACACCCTCTGAGATCATGATAGACCACACATGTGTGATAGCGTCAGTTGTCTTGTGAATGGAACGGAGCTACTTGTGTGTGACCTTTGACCCGGTTAAGACCAGTAATTATCAGGGCTTGTCCTTCAGTGATGGCTATAAACAGCTTTTACTGGGCTGTTTGCTATTTATACACGTACACACGCGTACAGTACTCATCCATTAGACCTGTATATAGATGGACAATGAGGAAATCCTCTATTTGTGAGTGTAATCCACTCCATGTTCATATTCTCTCTCCTTCTGACAGGTGCACTGTGGAAATTAAATTGGCTGTATCTAGTACTGGTAAATAAGTACATTAAGTACAGAAAGCGATTCAAAACTAGAATGTTCTCATTAGCCTTTAGCTGAAAAACAAAACAAAACCTGTGTTCATCGCTTTGGTGTTAAAGTGTGTTTTTGAGGGTCTGGTAATGTTTCTTCTAGAAATATAATAGAATAGAGTTGAATCCTGCCATTTTACATTTTCATTAGTTATTTGAAAGGTGTAATAAAGTATGATTAGACACATATAAGGTACTATAGATGTAAATCACTCATTTACATAATTTTACTAATATACTAATTTAAATTATATACTGATTTACTAGCAAATATATAATTATTATTTTATTTTGTATTTTTATTTTATATTATTATTATTATTATTCTTATTATTCTTATTCTTATTCTTATTTTTTTTACAGTGTCTTAGTATACAGGATTCAGCCAGTTTTTATTTGAACTTGTTTTATTTGAAAAATGACTATGGATGAAACAAAAATGAAATATTGAATTAAAATTCAATGTTATATTTTATGCATGTTATATTTGAATTTCAAATATCATATTACGGCTGGATAAAGCTAGATCATTTTTTTTTTTATTGTCCCACATTAAAGTTAAACATTAATTACATTTAAAATATGTACATTACCATTTAAAAACAATTTAAAATAACTTTTTTCTATTGTAATTTTTGTAAAATATAACATTTATTCCTGTGATGTAAAGCTAAATCTTCTGCACACCTGTGTGATCTGTAGACAGTGACATTAGTGAGCTAAATAAATCATCTTGGCTGCTTTCTGTTGCCTTGTTGTCCTTTCTCTCTTACCATCTCGTCTGGTGTTCAGAAGGGAGCGAGAGGAGATAAGAACAGCTGGATGCTAAATTAAATGTGTGAGAGAAGTGAGAAAACGGAGATAGTGGGGTGAGATAGAGGAAAATGTGTTAAAGTGAGAGCGAGCGACAGGATAGTGCTGTGCAGGCCTGTGCCGTCCCATCCCGTCTCACTCTTTCGTCATCATGCTAACAATACCTATCCAATCCTCGCAGGAACTCAAGTTCCTGTTGTGAAGGATTATTTGACTATTGAAACGCATAACTAAGATAATGGACAAGAGAGAATAAACGCAGAGACCGTCTGTTGGACTGACTTTAAGTCAGACGGGATTTAAAAGAATATTTCCTCTTATTTTTAAGCTGGTGTTTGTGTACTAGCATGCTGTTGATTGCTACCCAAAAACAGCTTGTATTTTTACTAAAGCGTTATGCATTTCATGGAAGTTATTGGCTATGTAATTCCTGTGAATTAGCTTTTTTTAGCTGATGATGGCATGTGTTGAAGGATATAACTTTGGCAAATGAGTACAGGCTCATATCTCATGCTAAAACATGGAGGTTTATATGTAGGTGTTATGCTTATACTCTGAAACAGTAGCTTTGTTCCAAAACCTATTGCGCTGCCCGCCTAGACAGCATTTTAAGGCATCATAGGCACATTTGTTTCTGACAAATTCTAAGACAATATGCATCCTTCATGGAGGAACGCACTTCAAAATGCTATGTATCAAGATCAGTAGAAATATACTAAGTTTATATATATTTTTTGTATACTCATATACTCATTAGTATACTATAACAACTTTTGAAAATTGCATGGTATTGTTTTTTTTGTTTTTTTTCTGACCTGAATAGGATGTCTCGCAAAGTGATGTTTGCATTTATTCCACAAGAAAAAAGTAATAACTGAATTTATAAAAATGACACCGTTCAAAAGTTTACATACCCTTGAATCTTAAAACTGGCTCTTCTTGCATCCAGTTGCCTTTTGAGCATCATTAAATGTTTTTATCTTTTGAAATAGTTGAGCCCCTCAATTGTCCTCAGTTTGAAAAGATGGAGCTTAAAATCATACAGTCATTGGTGGAGTGTGATCAAATATGCAGAAGATGCATACCACAAAAATGTGCAGGACCTTGAGGATTTTTCTAAATAAAAAGTTGGCAGTTTATATGTTCAGGACAAACAAGGGACTCGTGAACAGTTATCACAAGATATAAAAACAGTCATGGATCATCCAGGAAACAACACTGTTGCTATGATGTTTTTATGTGAAGGGGTAGGGGTGTCTCCTTTCTCTTTTGATTGGCGAACTTTTGAATGGAGAAATTTGAATGAAGTCAGCTAATATTTTGTCTTGTGGAGTAAATGTAAACATCTGTTATGTGCAATAACTTATTCAGGGCAGTATTAAAAAAAAAAATCCCACATATTTTGTTAAAATTATTAACTTAGCATTATCTGCAAAGGGTATGTAAACTTATGAGCAGAACTGTACAATCCCTGGAAGTAGAAAGATAAAGGCTATAAGTGAAATACACCACGGTCATGTGACCTCAACGACTCTTTCAATTTTGATTAAAAATCTACTGGTAAGTTTGAGTTAAAATAATTTGCAAGAATGTGTGTATAAACAAAATGGAACTAGTGAGTAAACGAGTTCAGCTGTTTAATGTCCTTGTTTAATTTAGCTATTTGTTTCGCAACTGTCTTTTTCAAGAAGCAAAATGGTTTAAAATACATAATTAAGTATCTTATGTAATAGAATAAAACATTTTTCTGAGCTTGTTTTAACCACAGACTATATTTCAGGCAGTTATCTAAAAACCCATTCAATAAAAAAAAGCATTTATTTTGAGACCGTGGAACCAGAAGTTCAAAAATGCAGACTCCTTTCTGAGTATCCTGTTCTTAGCTCAGCAACCATGCTAACACAACACTGCCTTAGAAGGCTCTGCCTGCGCAGACAGTGAGACCAGTTTAAACACGTGTGGTTTGTAAATGCATGTTTGGTTTGTTTTTACATATCAAGGGCTGAGGCAGAGTTATTCTCTGGAAATTAACAACATCTCAGTCAGTCAATCCCAATTAATTTACTTTTAATCAGAAGTACTTCTTGAAAGAGAGGATAACCGATTTGGAAATGGTCACAGGAGAGAGAATATGCTGCATAGTAGAAGACAAGTTATTACGGTGTGTCAAATGGACAGGATGTCTTGACCATGTGATTAGAGTGAGCTCAGTGTTGTGGCTGCAGGTCATACGCCCGACATTAGCGATGCTTCACATTAGCCAATCTCTGACGGATTTCTGTGTCTACTCTATACATAACCATTTCTGAAAGAAACCCTCAGATACGGTCAGTGTGAAGTACTCATTTATCAGATGCCTTCATCTGAAGTTACATTTATTAATCTACACAAAAGCCACACCAATCAGGTTACCATAAAATCGTTTCCCCCAGGGTGTGCAATAGAAAAAGGCTACTTAAAGTTAATGTTTCCCAGTTTTAGAAGAAGAACCACTTAATCATTTAATTGGGAGCTTGACATGCATGAGTAGGTGGATGTGAGCGACTCGCCCCACACCCTTCAGCTGGAAAGGGCATCGAGAGCAAGGCTGTGCCCGCTCTGTGGCGTGAGCTCTAAATAAACAGGGTGTGCCACCTTTGGCCAGATCCAGACCTCAATAGACATGTGTCTTGCCGCTGGATCCCAAATGAATGGGCCTTTTCTTTTCCACACACACACACACACACACACACACACACACACACACATACACACCATTCACAAACACATTCTACTTGTTTTTTGTGTTTGGAAAAGTCCAAAACACTTACTTTTCGTGTCGTCCATATCTGCAAGTGGTCAGTTGTTTTTTGGCATGGACGTGCATGGCTGTGCTCTGATGATCTCATCGAGAGGAATTTTTGAGCATGATTTCCTGCTCTGGATGTCTGAGTGTAGCACAGCTTAAACATTGACCACACAAACGGCCGCATTGAGCCACGTCAGTTACAGCGTCACATGTTTCATGAACTCTCGCTGCCAGCTCATCAGATTGCTGCTGATCGAGATTTAATTCTGCACGTGATGATCTGGGTGAGAGGGTTTGTATGTGGATGGAGCGTTGTTCTTGATCAAGGGGAGAGTTTATCAGGTTGGTGATTCCTGTTGGAATGTGGTCCGGCCGGTTTGTTAGTCGACAGGTGTCTCGTGTTGCACCTGAAATTATCCACCCGCTAAACCTAAAACATTTGGACTCACCTTAGATAAATAACTCTTTCTGCATTCCTAGCTCAATGACAAGCTCATGGTATTGATTCCCAGAGAATGCATGAACTGATAATGCAGTGGACCTGAATGCAATCTTATTCACTTTTGATAAAAGCGTCTGCCAGATGCATAAATGCAAACTCATAAGGCACACCTAGGAGTTAATTGCATCTCAATGAATGCTTCTATCTGTGATTAACACTTCCTTATTCTCTGTTGTTGTCTTGTTCTCTGAAACTTGCAGAAGGACCCGGACTACCTGAAACTCTGGTTGGAGATCTTCATCGGCTCTTATGAGAGATGTCTGGATGTGGATTTCGAGAAACCGCCAACCAGGTAGACGTTAAAACAATCCAGATACATTCATCCATCAATCTGTCCCTCTGCGATGCACTTATCCTTCCATTATCAAGTGAATAAATGCATAAAGGAATGAGCTTATTGAGTTCACAGTTCCTTGTCACAAGCTTTCAGCTTTTTCTGGACTAAAATATGGGCTAAAGAATTGCATAGCCACACTTTTGACTGTTAGCATCAAGTCTGGTCCACTTTATTAAGGCAGCCCATCAACTAGTCAGTTGTAAAAATAAAAAAAATTTAGATGTGCATGCTGAATCACTTCTGCATAGAAATGGAGGTTGTTTTTGTAGTACATATATGAATGAGTGTAACCATAGTGCTTAATATGGCGGCTGTAGTCCCGCCTCCAGTTAAAGGAGCCAATCACCTTTTTGGTCATGTCATGTCACATGAAAGAAGATCCATTGTCCATTGTTAGTACTCCAGGATCACTTCCAAACCAAGCAGTTTTTATATTGTTAACACTACGAATTTTCATGTGCAAAGTTCAACAAGCTTTCAAATCTATGTGGGAAAATTTCTATTTCAGATTTCTGTTGAAATAAATCTGATTAGATTGAAGCTTAAAAACCACACTCTGTAATACTGATGTTTGTGAAATGTATTTAAAATATATTATTGAAATTCTATTTAGACAAACGGGGCATTATGAATATGGCCACAGACTAAAGTGACTTGGCTTAAAGGGAGTTATTTGTATAAAAGAGGCCAGTCAGATTGGAGATTTGTGCTTTTTGACAGAGCTGGCCATTTTATGCACAGTATGTCCAGTGTTGTTTTAGTAAGGATGGAACCAAGGCACACACATCAAAGGCAAAAAAGTAATAATCCTAAAAATTGAAGGAGGACAAAAAAGAAAAAAGTCGCCACACCATAGGCTCCAAAAAGTTACCTTGTTACAAGTTAATTTTACCTTGTGTGAAGTCCATTATTAAATTGTTTTGCTTTTTTTGTCTTCTAACAATTAGATTTAGATTAAATTGAATTTTTTTTTCCGTTTTTACTTTATTTTTTTTATTATTAGTTAATTTATTATTATTATTATTATTATTATTTATTATAATTTTTATTTTATTTTAGTTCTTAAACTAAAAGGAAAATGTGAAATGTTGCCTTAAATGTTACTTTGTTACTTCTACATTATGGTTTTAGTTTTAATAAATGACAATAACCCTACTTCAGACTGTCTTTGAGAGTAGTTTGTTGGTGTTTAATATGAGGCTGAGACTAGACAGGAAGTACGCCGCCTTAACTGCTAACCTCAGTTCAGTTTATTAAAGCTAAATTGAATGGTTTATTATTAGAGACACATCACATGATTGATATGGTTGTGTGTCTGTTTGTGTACAATGCATGTCTGTGGATAATGAGCCGAATTTAATGGACGCCCTGCCATCAAGGTCACGTTCTGATGCAAGTGAGCGGCAATCCAGAAAAAATACAGCCAGCCCAGTTTGTGTGTGTGTGTGTGTGTGTGTGTACATGGAAAGAATGAAGAGGGTCGAACTAGATAAAAGGGGGAAATAAGAGAGTGAAAGAGGCTGAAGGACTGAAAGAGGGAGAGTGTTGAAGGATTTATGTGGTGGTAAAATCACTCCAGCTCTCCCAGCTGTGGTCATGTGATCATGAAGTGCTTAGACTGTCACATGACATTATGTAATGCGGAGCGAGAGGAGACCCAGGAACCGACAGACAGAAAGAGAGATGAGATTGTAATGGGTTTATTCATCTCTCTCCTTCACAGCTGTGCTGTTCTCACACAGATCCGCTTCATTACTCTCTTCCTTGTGCTGGAAAAACACACTCTAGTAGTGCATTATTTGCCTTCACAGTCACGACTGCACATTTACGAATCCCTAAAGTGCCGCTTTCAGTTGCTGCATTAAAAAAACGGAGCTAGAAAAGCAGCATTTTGCATATTCATAATTTTTTGATAATCTGTTTTTCCATATTTCATGTTTCTTGTCATGAAAACAATAACATGAAAACAAGTTTATATAACGGCTAAACCAGTTAAATGCTAATATTTGAAAAAAACAAACCGGTAGAAATTTCTTTAAAAAGTTGTTATAATATAAGTGACTTAAATCCAATTTAAACTTTTGCATACAAAGCAGTTGTTAATTTGAACCTTTTTTTAAAACTTTTAAATCTGTTTCAAATCCAGTTCAGAATGGAATTGTGAATCGGATCGCAAATGTATGAATTGTTAATGGAATTGCAAGTTTGTGAATCATGCATCGAATGGCATTATGTTTGTGAATCATGCATCACATCACAGTGTTTGTAGTTTGTGAGTGTTTGGCCTGTGTTCTGCAGGCTGGAGGAGACGCCGCCCGTCATGACGCTGTTACCTGATAACATCCTGCAGGTGTTGCGTCTGCAGCTGCTGCAGTGTGTGCAGAAAGCGTCCGAGGGACTGGAGCCCGAGCAGCAGACGTTGGCGCTCCTGCTCCTCAAGTTCCTCATCGTCACCTGCAGGTCAGACTCAGAGACGTCACACCAGGGGCCTGCTCTTTATGACTGATTTCACAAACAGATCAGTATTCCAGCTAAATGTGCAAACTAACTGAAGTAAAAGAGTGATTTGAACTGTTTGGAAATCGAGTCTCTTAATATGAAAACATGAAGTGCATTGAATCTCAGTACAAACAGAAACTGGACACCCGTGATCCTGCTGAATGTTTCATGAGTTCATGAGTGGTTTCCGCTTTCAGTGACACATTAAGACTCTTACACTGCAAAAAAAGCTTTTCTTACGTAGAGTTGTAAGTAAAATAATCTTATTTCAAACTGAGAATATGATTTTTTTGCTTGTCACATTGGCAGGTAATTTTTGCTTGTTTACTTAATTTTGACTTATTCTTTCTGAAAACAAGACAATAATTTTTACTTGTCTAGAAAATGCTTCTTGATGTAAGGATTTTTAGATATTTTGACTTAAAACAAGACAAACACTCTTAAGTAAGAAAAGCTGTTTTTGCAGTGTAGGATTACTCGAATGGCAGCTGCTGCTCATATGTACACACACACACACACACACACACACACACACACAAACACACACACACACACTTACTCACACTTAATGTGGATATTTATTTATGTGTCTTTTTATTTATGTTTACTCATTTAAATTTAAGTTTATTTAACATGAATCTAGTCAAAACTTTTAAATATAATGTTAGGTTTTGGTTGTTTACAGTTTTTTAAAAGTAAAGAGAAATTTTTTTTTTCAGGCATTACCAATCAGAAGTTTGGGGGCAGTCATTTCTTTGAAATTAAATGTCAGCATAGTTTTATACATAGATGATCAAAAGTAACAGTCAAAAAAATGCTGTTCTTTCGAACTTTCTATTGAAAGAGTAGAAAAACCATGGTTTTGCACAAAAATATGAAGTAGCACACACTGTTTCAACATTGATAATAATCAGAAATGTTTCTTGAGCATCGAATCAGGATATTAGTATGATTTCTGAAGATCATGTGACACTGAAGATTAAAGTAATCATGCTGAAAATACAGCTTTGATCAGAGAAATAGATTAGATTTTAAAATATATTCACATAGCAAACAGATGTTTAAATTGTAAAAAAATATTTCAGAATATTATTGTTTTCACTGTACTTTTTAACACCGCCTTGGCGAGCACAAGATATTTTAAGAAATCTAACCATCCCCAAACTTTTGAACAGTACTAGTGGAGCTTCTTGGGCTATTTTGTTTTCTCCAGACAACATACTGTAATTCCTCAAATAAAAACTGGTAGTTAAATAAACGCCGGGCCTCTTACGGGGGCTTAGTCAACACGGACAAATAAAGGCTGGTCTTAAATAAAGGCCGGGGGAAAATTGTGCAGGAGAGCCAGATAACGAACGTACATGCCCACTGCCGGAGCGTTTCTCGTTCTCGAGTCAAGAACCGGTTGCATTGGTTTTCGGATCACCAGTACACTGAACCGAGAAGCGTTTCTGTCGGACTCGTCCGATTCGAGAACCGAGGAGCTGATGATACTGCGCATGTGTGATACAGCATGACACAGAACGACATACAGAGCGTCTTAAACTGAACTGATTCTTTTGATGATTGATTCTGAACTGATTATGTGCTAATGTTATGATCTATGTCCACTGGAACACTATCGCTTTTAATTTAAACGGGTTATTTAAAACAATGACTCATCAAACAGATGGAATTAGAAATAAAGGCCTGCCTCTAATAAAAGCCTGTTATCTTCTGCAGTTCAGGTAAATAAAGGCCCCGGCTTTTATTTGAGGAATTATTTCAGATGCGTGTCCACTCAGTGAGGTGTTGTGATTTGTCCACACACACACACACACACACACTGTGTAGCGTTCAGCAGCAGTCAGGGTGTGATTTCTGATCACGGGGTGGCAGGAGAATCTCTCTCTGTCCTGTAGTCTCTTCTCCACACTGACAGCTGTGTGATGTGTCTGACAGGAACATGTCAAATGTGGAAGAGATCGGCGCCTGTTCCTACATAAACCACATCATCACCATGACAACGCTCTACATCCAGCAGGTCTGAACCTTGCTCCAAAATCAAGATCTCTGTTTATCCATTTATTTTTGACTTTCTGTCTCCGTTATTTAATGGTGGTCAAACTGGCCAATGCTTTGCCTCTTCCTCTTCCTGGTCTCTTCCCTGTTCTTTCTTTTAATTCTTGTGTCTTTTCTTTCTGTTTCTTTTTCCATGCTCCTTTCCTCCACTATTTCTCAATGTCCTCCATTTCCTATCATGTTCTTTTCTTTCCTTCTCATTAATTGTCCTTTTTCCTTTCCCTCATCCCGTTCCTCAAGTCTTTCTCTTCCTTTTCTGGTCGTTTCCTCTTCTTTTCCATTTACCTTCCTTTTGACAAGAATATAAAAAGGAAGAATAAAAGCATTTTCCTTTCCTCTTTTTTGTTTTCCCTTTTCTTTTGCATTTCCTCTGCCTCTTCCTCTCATTTCCTCTTCCCTTCCATTTTTCTTTCTTTTCCTCTTCCCTCTTCCTTTCTCTGCATTCAATTCAAGTTTATTTGTATAGCGCTTTTTACAAAACAAATCGTTACAAAGCAACTTTACAGAAAATTATTCATTATGCATTCTTCATCTCTTTTCTTTTTCCATTGAATTATTATTATTGTCGTTTCCTCTTCTTCCATCCTTTTTAGTGTTCTGTACCTCTTCCTGTTTTTCTCTTCCATCCTTTTCCTTTCCTTATTCGTATTTCTTTTTCTGCCTTCCTCTTCTATTTTCTCTCCTCTTTCTTGTCTTTTCGGTTTCCTCTTTGTCTCTCTTCTCCTCAGTATTACAGTAAATCAGTGTTTTGTTCTCTGTGTTCAGCTGAAGAGTAAGACGAAAGAGAAGGAGCTGGCTGATCAGACACAGGCCGAGGAGTTTGTCCGTCACGCTCTGGCCTTCTGTGAGAGTCTGTATGATCCCTATCACAACTGGAGGCATCGCATTCACCGGTGAGAAATGCAACCAATGCCGATCCCACAGCTGAAGCCCTCCAGCTATTCAGAAATAACTAGAATATTTCTCTCTTTGATTGCACGATGCGTCTTTCTAGACTTTCACCCAGTTGTCCAACGGGGAACATTTCTTGCATGCAAAAAAATGCATTGTATGAAAACTTCACAGCTGTCAGATGCAGTCATGCTTCAATAAGAGGACTTCACCGCCTCCGTTATTAATCTCTTTGTACGAGCATGTGCCAATCCAGACGTTTCCTCATGCACACTGAATCTGTAGAATAAACCAGTGTTGTTTGGAGAGCTGCTCTGTTTAAAATAGCAGAGCAGAGTCAACGCTAAATCAAAACCATTCCCTGAAAGAGTAAATCATTTACTTTCTTAATAAATACTCCTGGTCTTCTTGTGCATGATCTGTCACTGCATGTTATTTGAAAGAAAAAAATGTTTGTTTTATTCATCTTTTGTCAAATTATTTTAACTTTTTACAGTCACTCAGAAGTACAATAGATTGTCTGCAGTAAAATGCTTAGTAAATGTTGTTGCTTTGGTTATTTGACACCACACTGATGACAGGCCAGAGGAGAATCTGTAAGTGAAGGTTTATGTTACATATCATGGTATATATGTGGCTAACCCAAAGTGCAGTTAAATCAGAAGATACACACTGTCAAACAATGCAAACACACACATATACAGTGAAAAACACAGCTGTGTTTGACCAATAAACACTTGTAGTCTGGTTCTACAAGTTCTGTGAAGAGCTGTTCGTTTTTCCTCTCTCTCTCTCTGTTTGTGTGTGTGTGTGTGTGTTCAAAGGTTATTCGAGGGCAGCTAAAATCTCCAGAGAAAATAACCTGGGCTTGTGGCACAAATGTCACTGAAAATAATAACTTATAGGGGGAAAAAGGCTTCTGTTTTTCAGTGTTATCTAACCCTTTATATTGTTTTATTATTTCAATTAATATATTATATGTGACTATTATTTCTTCCTTCCTCCCTAAACTGGAGGGGTTCATTAGATAAATAATCAAATGTGCAATATGAAGTGTGAGTAATGGGTTTGTTCTTGCAGACAGCAGCTCAGCGCTGTGGAGCGAAGCAGACAGAAGTTTAAAGCCGCACCGCTCACTGTAGAGTTTGTGCCCTTCTTCTACCGTAAGTCTCTCGCTCTCTCTCTTTATTTACTGATCAGATCTGCTGTTTATCACTTGGCCTTCAGCGATGGCACATAACCAGTGCTCTCTAAACAAAGCAGCCTCAGTGTTCCTGTGGTTAGAAACTCACGCCGCTTATCTGTGTGTTTATCACTGAAGCCAGAGACATGAAGTGTCACTCTGTTTCTGAGTGTACCTGTGAGTGAATGCTCTCCATACTTTGGTCTACAGCACTGAGGAACTCATGAAAATAAATGAAACCGTATTGAAAAGACTGAGGGACAGTAAAGAGTAGCAGGAAGCATGAAAGAAAAAATGTCTGCTTGTTTTTGTGGTTGACATGTTATTTGCATGAAAAACAGATACCTCTTCATTCATTTGTGTGTGTGTGTGTGTGTGTGTGTGTTTCAGAATGTTTTCAGGAGAGTGAGCACCTGAAGGACAGTCTTAAATGTTGCCTTTTGCACCTGTTTGGAGCCATTGTCGCGGGTGGACAGGTGAGACCATGCCACAGCAGCAAAAGAATAGTGCTGAAGTTACAGATAAAATGGAAAAATGAAATTATGGTTTACTTTCTGTTAACTGCTGAAAAAAAATTTCCACCAATTATAACTTGGAATGTTAAAAATGACTAGAATTGTAATCCAATTGTAATGTAGTGTGCCAACAAATACACACACACACACACACACACACACAGAAAAATAATTCCAAGAATAAAGACCAGTAACAATTTAGTATGCAAATAAACACAAAAAAGAAAACATTGCAATTCCATATATAAATGATTGTAATAAAGAAGACCAATTGCATGTCTATATGCATGTAATTGGAAGAAGAGGACCAATCACAATTTAGAATTCAAATAATTACTATATATATATATATATATTATAAATAACACACACACAAACACACTAATTGTAAAATAATTTCAAGATAGAAGACCGATCACAATTTTAGTATGCAAAAAAAATATATACACAGGGAATGACCTATTACAATTAATTATAAATGCAAGAAGACACAGTTTAATATGCAGACAAATACACAAAAGAAATCCAACTCCAATTCTGTATGCAAATTAATGCAGAAAAAAAGAACAATCAGAAGTGTAGTATGCAATTAAATATACAAACTGAGATTGATTGCAGTTCAGCATGCAAATAATTGCAAAATAAAAAATAAAAACTAGACCAGTCCAATCCCATTTTTAAATATGTAAAAAATGTAAGAATAAAGGCCAACTGTGCAATATGACAGTGACGCTATGGCTTACTTAATAGATCATTTATAATAATCAAAAATAGCACACAGAAGCATTTATTTGTTTTTCAATTCAAACATTTATCTTTTTGTTGTTGTTGTTTTGCAGCATTTTTAAATGACAGTTCTTAATCAGCTTTTCTCAAATATCCTGAAGCCGAATGTCCCTTCTGTTTCACTTGGTTCTTTTTCAGCCGAAACTGTGTTTAGTGGTTTAGGTTAAAAAAGGTGTACTTCCTTGTCTTTTAATGTATCTTTTGTCTTTGTCTTCTCTCTCAACAGCGTAACTCTCTGCTGGCCATCTCTCCGGCCACGATGGAGGTGCTGCTGGGAGTGTTGGGTGCCGGCGAGTGTCTGAGCGGAGATGGAGACGGAGAGGACTGGGACAGTGAGGCTCCTGACAGGAAGTCTCTGTTGACTCTGGGCTGTTTGAGAGAGGTAGTACACCGGCTCCTGGCCAGCAGCTCCGATCAGAGACAGGTGGAGATCAGCTCTGTGCTGGAGAGCTACTTCAAACTGCTCAACTCGGACCCTGCCGCCACAGCGCAGGTCAAAGGTCACCCGTCGCCGCCCCGCTCGCGGCACTGGGAGAGCCGCTTCGTGGGGTTACAGGTGAACATGCTCGGTGAGTAGATCGGTCACTCATGTCATGTTCTTTACCCTTGATGCTTCTCTCTTCTGAATCCTGTTCTCCGTTCCTCTCAGAAACCATTCAGGACATGTTTGAGTGCAGCGACCGCCCCGTCCTGCAGGCCATCTTCCTCAACAGTAACTGCTTTGAGCATCTGACCCGACTCCTGCAGAACAGTAAGGTGAGCTCCTCCACAGACGCTGCGTTTCCTGACCATCATGCATTTGGGTTTGTTCAGTTCTGAGTCCAAATAGAGCTCAACAATGGGTTTGTCAGCTCCCTTTGTTTTGGGGGCATTCATAGAAATTTTCCCTTTAGAGAAATCTTCAGAGAAAGTCTTCTGAACCTCTCCGAGATGAATCAATATTTGATTTACTGCAAAAAACATATTTATTATATATTTATAACAATTTATTACCCTTTTAAAAATATAGTTATCTGATCCTAAACAGTGAAAGTATATTTGGATGCAGATTAGTTCCCTAAGGGTGCATGATATTCAGCAGGTAATTCTAGTCCAGTCATATTGACTTCTACATAACTTATTTCAAAAATCATGCTAGATCTCCTCTGGAAGGTTGATATGTTTTCTCTAAAAGATGTGGAGCTTTCTGACTGGATTCTTCCAAAACAGTTGAGCTCTATTGACACTGTATGACTTTTACAGGATGTTAATGACCTGCCGTCTTATATATTGTAACGTTTGTCAGGAATATCCTTGTTTGTTGTAGATCCTGTCAGAATCTATAGACAGATTTGCTAATTGTCGTTTAACTGACAGTGTGTTCAGTTGCAGGATTTTCCTTTGTGTGTTCATGCACATGACCGAATTTGTCTCGCCAGTCAGTTTCTTGTGCAAATATTTACAACTGTAATTTTTTATTTTTTTATCTTTGCCTTAAAGATCAGTTTTCTTTGTGCACATGTATGTGTTTCAGATGAACAGTTTCTTGATGATGTATGTGGCTATTAAAACTGTCTGACTGTGCTTCTAGAGTTATCAGCTTGTATCTGCATGTACACGTATCAGAACTGCAGCACTGCCTTCTACCCGTGCATGTTTCTGTCCTTTAGTGATGGAACATTTAGGCACTAAGGATCACAACCTTTGACCTCCTACCTTTTAACCTTAACCCTTTGCATTTTCCTCTCATCTGACCGTTTGTGCTTGCTGCGGTCGGCTCCGTCCGGCAGCTGGTTAACGCTAGGTGCACAGCTGCAGACAAGGACCAGAAAGATTTAACCAACAGGTTACTGACAGGAGAGAGTGAGATTCAGGTACCGCCCACCTGTGCCTGTCGCTTCCGCAAACCCCGCCCCCCGCCGCCCACATGACCACTCCAGGACAAGATCACAGTCACTCTCACTCACTCTCTCTCTCTCTCTCTCTCTCTCTCTCCATCTCTCTCTCTGACTCTCTCTCTCTCTCACCTGAGCAGGGTCACTACGAGTCACAGAGTCACATATAAACCAAACTTACCGGTGATACACTGTTGATACGAGGAAATTGAATTGTTTTTTTAATGATTAGAATTTGTTTATTTTAGTTTTTCATCGGATTTAAAAATGTAATAGCCGAGAACAACATCTACAGTGATCCAGTATAATGTAAATATAATAATAAGTAAAATATATAATAATAGAAACAATACATAAATACATTTTAAATAATATTTTTATAAAATAAACAACAAAAAAGTATATAGTATAATTCATGTTATTATTGTATAATTAATGTAGGTTATAAAAATATTATAAACAATCCAATATGTGTATATTTGTATGTGTGTGTGTATGTATGTGTGTGTGTGTGTGTGTGTGTGTGTGTATATATGTATATATGTATGTTATATAATAATATATAATGTATTGTATAAATGTATAAATTAGTCTTAATCTAATATATAGTTTATAATATATACTATAAATGGACACACACACACACACACACATGAATATAAAATAAACACTCCATTTTTATCTTGTTTATAATATAAATTTTAGACTTAAGATAATAATGAATATATTATAAAGTTAGTAGATATAATAACATGATATTGCTGAATTAATCAATTAAAATAGTTGAAATTAAATTATTATAGTGTAATACTGGCCTGTGATTAGTTTCACATTTAAATGGACTTTCTCAGCTGTATTTGGATACATTTCCCATCACATTTATATTATGACACATTGACCAAAATGTTTGACAATGTCGTAATAAATATAATATTTAACATGATAAAATTTTTGCCTATATAACCCACTCATATTTGCATGTGTACCATGACCTGACAACAGAGTTTCATATCCAAATATACTGGCACCAAAAGTGACCGGTCCTGGTTTCTTTCAGAAGACGTTCAGTGTTTCCTTGTCCATCTCTTCATGAGAAGTGCTGTGAATGTAGGAGCTTGTAATGGAGTGGTCTTTAGATTATTAACTCAGTCATGCTTTCAATAATCATCTCATCCTATTTATTTTGCTTTGCTTGTTTCCCTCCCGTTCCTGTTCGCCTTTCCTCTGGTGGTTTGGTAACAGGGTCAGAATGCTGTGACTTCAGCAGCCTCCAGACTATCGACCCATAGCTGTGTGTTTTACGCTGTATAGACGTACCTCCTTTATTTCATGTCTTATTCTGTTAATAGCTGCTCAGTGTTTGTCACTCTCCAGCCAGTCTTTGTCATTGTCTTATTCATAATGAACTAGCCAATGGACTGTATGCACGTTACTTCCTGGTTTTAGATAAGCCAGCTCAGTCATTTCAGCTGAGCTAGAAGAGGAGCGCGCCTCTTCTATGAGTTATAAAATAAACCCTTCTAGGCTGTTGGTGACTTGGCTTAATTATTTACATGAGACTTCCTGCACTTGTTATTCTTTATGCTTCATTACAGTAAAAGTACTAAAATATGTTACAAAAGTAATTTTATAATAAAGCAAGAGGTGAGAAAACTAGGGAGTCAAAGTTGTAACTGAGCTAATGGGTGATCCTCTGCTGCCATCTACTGGTTATAAAACTAATTCCATGTCATATTCAACTCAAAAAGTCTTCGGTTTCCATCAGGAGATGTTAATCATGAATAAAAAGTGTATCTTTAATGTGAATTTTACTGCACAGCTGTAACTAATCTCACTTCAGCCAGGCAACCAAAGTTGGCAACCTTGTGCAAATGTTCAGTTATGACTATGAAGGTAAGTTATCGATAATCAAACGAGATGGCATCGCTTGCTAGATAGTGTCAGCTTCAATAGTTACATCAAATGATGCTTCACCAGAAGTTTACAAGCTAGCTTATTTTAATGCGGAAGTTTAGAAAAATGTTCAGTGAATATGGTCCATTGCAATGGCAGATTGAACATCATGATTTTTGCAATCAGCCAATCAGGAGTCTCATGACACAGTGTGGCTGGACAGTGATTTTCTGGGAATACGTTGTCTGTGTGTATACATGAACAGTGTGTCGGGTTGGTGTTGGGGAGGTTTTAGTTTCAGATCTGAGCACTGATGGTCTGATATCATCTTTATCAGAGGCTCAGAACTCAAACAGTTTCACTCTGATAATCAACATTTACGACGCCTGATTCTATTCCTGCCTGTTCATGGAAGCATGGTTCTGTTGTAGCATTGGCTTTTCACTCATCATTTGCATGGCAAAGTGAACCGACATGCAGGGAATAGAACAGGCCTCACTATGTGCTGAGTCGTCTTTCTTCTTGATCGACTGTGTTTTCCTCCAATCAGGTTTTCCAGGGGAGACTCGACTCTCTTGCCGTGGCAACAATCAAAACTCTCACCACAGTGATGCTCAAGTCACCTGCTGCAAAGGTTTGTCATAATCAAGTGATTATTTAAGCTTTATGTACAGGATTTGGATCTGGAATGGCCCCAAAGGGAAGTTTTCTAACATTCTATTATGTTAGTTGATCCTATTCCTTTGGATTATTTCTAAATTATGACAGAAATGGTGGATATATATATATATATATATATATATATATATATATATATATATATATATATATATATATATATATATATATATAATTTTTTTTTTTTTTTTTTTACTGAAAGTTCTATCAACTTTCACAAATATTTTTATTAAATAATTCAAGAAATAGAATTTTCTTTTATAACATACTCTTATTAAGATACCAGTAAAACAAACCCTAGTAAAGCTCTATATGCTTTTTTTACAACTTCTATTTCTAATGCATGTTCTAATGCGGATTCTTTTTGTATGTATTGACTAGTCACTATCAGTAAATAAAACAACCTTGTTCCCTTGTAGGAAGTGTTTAAGGAGCGGATCGGCTACGTTCACCTGTATGAGGTGTTGGTCTCCCTGGGTCAGCCGTCCAGACACCTGCTGAAGGAACTCATGAACATGGTGAGATGGACACTTCCTGTTTCCTGTGTGTCAGTCACATGATGTTATCTGCCCCTGTCTTTCTCATCATTCCAAACCCCTTTGTTTCTGTATCGCTTAATACAAAAGATAGCTTCAAAGCAGCTTCAAAGTAAAGAAAACAATAAAATAACAGAATCATATGACGTGTTGATTCAGTTGAGTTCAATAACTGCTGATGTTTGATTCAGATAGAATGAAGATGGTTTAAAAGAAGGCTGTTTTAAACAGTCTGGTACTAACGTCTGTCTCGAGGGATCTGACTAGTTTGTGTGAAGCTCTCATTTTAGTTTTCATTAGTTTTAGTCAATGGAAATTGAATTTTAGTATTTTTTTAGTAATGCAGTTATATTTAACCCAGTCAATATAATATAAGCACCTAGTAATACAGACGAAACAAAATGTTATTTTAGCCAAACCCATTTCAAACAAAGTTATCTTATTTTATTATTATTACCATATAGACTCAAGAATACATCTATTCCAGGTGCTCTGATTTTGCTCTGAATTTACAACATTATTTTACCAACCAAACATGTTAGAAGTACACACATCAGTCCCTTTCTCTGTGTCAGACTTAACTTTGTTTGTAGGTTCGTTGACGACGATATTTAGTCATAATTTTCGTTGACGAAAGCAACACTAGATCTGACCACCTTTAAATGCTCCCTAAGTGGGCAGCTCACTACATTAGCAACATCTGTCTTTCTGTCTTTCCATGGCTGTCTTCCTGCAGGCTGTTGAGGGTGAGCATTCGTCCGTGGGTCTCCTGGGCATCAGTAACGTGGATCCTCTCCTGCTCCTGATCCAGTGGCTTCCAGAGCTGGACTCTGCCGAGCTGCAGATCTTCACAGCCGACTGGCTCCGGCGCATCTGCGGTCTGAACCGGCGCACGCGAGCCACCTGTGTCAACTCCTGCATGACTCTGGTGGTGCTGTCGGCTCTGGAGAGACACGAGCGGCTGCACCGGGCCTGTGCCGAGAGTCTGGTGGGCCTGTTGGGGTCTTTAGGCAGCCAGTCGCTGAGTTCCTCTGAGCTCCAGAATCTGCTGAGACTCCTGCGTCAGGACGAGCCGGGCCGCGCTCACCCGTATGTGGGACCGGTGCTGCGGGCGCTCCTGGGGATGCTGCGCAAACAGGGTATGGAGAGCGCCATGCAGTACTTTGATCTGTCACCGCCCATGGCTGGCATCGCCGTGCCGACCATCCTCCGCTGGCCAGGCTCCGCCTTCAGCTTCTTTGCTTGGCTCTCATTGGACCAAGATCAGCTGGGCCCGCCCAGTAAAGGAGAGAAGAGGAAGCAGCTGTATAGGTGAGAATGGAAATAAGAGATTAGCGGTTTGATGGTGATTTTGGTAGGAGGGGAAGATGAAGGAATAAGAAAACAGTTTTCAGCCTTTTATTCTATTTATTCAGTTAGTTATATACACTACTGCTCAGAATTTTGATGTCAGTATGATTTTTTTTATGTTTTTGAAAAGTCCATTATGCTCACTAATTAAATTATTTTTAAAATATTTTTTATAAAAACTACAATTTAAAATAACTGCATCCTGATTTATTCCTGTGATGCAAATCATACTAATATGCTGCTCAAGAAATGTTTCTTCATATTGTTGAAAACCTTTTTTTGAATTTTTTTTTTTGTGGAAAAATGCATTTACAGTCACTTTTGATCAATTTAATGCATCCTTGCCAAATTAAAGTAAAATTTACTAACCCCAAACTTTTGAGTAAAAGTGTTTTTTGCAACAATTACTGTATATTTTTTGTATTTATTTATTTGATTTTTTAAAGTATTTTTATTGTTAAAGTAAAATCATATACAGTTCAAATATTATTTTGTAAATATTTTATATTTTGCATTTTATTAAAATATAACTATAACACACTGTAAAGAACAGGGGTGAATATTTGAAATAAAAAGTATTTTACCTATAATCATTGTATTTTTTCAGCTGCTTGAAATTGTTTTTTAATTATTATATTTTTAAAAGATTTTTGTTTTGTATCAAATAAGTTACAAATTTGCAGTCTACAGTGTGTGTGTGTGTGTGCCTCCTAATTGTAGTATTTAATTTTTATGATAGCTATAAGGACTGATTTCTTTTTTATATCTATGTTTTGTGTAGTTTTTTCACCCCGGTCGGCACCGGGTTCGAGGCCTTCATCAGTTCAGCTGGAGTGCTTGTGGTTGCGGTGTGCACTAAGAAAGAATACGTCACCGTCATGCTGCCTGACTACTGCTTCTGTGATTCGCTCTGGGTGAGTCACATGACCAAAGAACCGTTTGTACTTGTGCTTATATTTATATAAGGCTGATGAATTGATGTCCGGTTTGGTTTTGACCTTCAGCACAGTATCGGTGTGGTTCACGTTCCGGGGAAGAGGCCGTTCGGCCAGAGTCTGGTCTACATCTTTGTGGATGGACAGCAGAAACTATCAGCACCTTTAAAGTTCCCGACCATGACTGAGGTATTTGAAACCCTCCTAAATCTTCCCATATCAGTCCGATCAAGTCTTTTATTGTGTGTATCTCTCTCTCAGGCCTTCACGTCGTGCTGTATCGGTTCAGCGGGTCACCGCACCACGACGCCTCCTCCCTCTCAGATCCCAGATCCTCCGTTTTCTGGAGGCAATCCCTCCGGACGCTCGTCTTTTGGCGCTATCCTCCCGGGCTGGGGCGGCCTGCTAGGGACCAAACCGGAGTCTGTCACCAAACTGATTTCGGCTGGGACTCAGGACAGCGAGTGGGGCAGTCCCACCTCACTACAAGGCCAGCTGGGAAGTGTCATGGTCTTTCACGAGCCCCTTCAAGCCAGTCACGTCAAAGCCCTCTGTAGCGCTGGACCAAACTGTATTTCCCCCTTTAAAAGTCCAGAGGCTGACCTCGGAGACCTGGTGCCCAAACTTCTGCTACACTATTCTCCGAAGGTGAGGGGACTGAGCTATATAAAAATTATGCACAATAAAAATAAGTTATTGTTGTTTTATTAAACTTTACTTTCCATCTGAGGGATAAACCAACATTTTAACAAAAAATATATATGAACAATTCTTGTACAGTTAATATTAGAATAGTTTCTGATTATTTCACATTATTTACTCATATGTGACCCTGAACCACAAAACCTTAAGGGTCAGTTTTTCATCTGAAAGCCAAATAAATAAGCTTTCCATTGATTTATGGTTTGTTAGGACAATATTTAGCTGAGATACAACTATTTGAAAATCTGACCCTGAAAACTGGAGGAATGATGCTAAATATTCAGCTTTAATCACAGGAATAAATTACATTTTAAAATATATTTAAATTAAAACAGTTGTAATAATATTTCACAATATTATTGTTTTTACAATATTTTTGATCAATTAAATGCAGCTTTTTTGAGCACAAAAGACTTCAAAAAGATGGTTTATAAATATATGTGGGTGTATAGAAATCAAAGAATGCTAAAAAAGATTGTCTGTTTTAATAAAAATCATCCACTGAGACGCACAAGTGGTCAACATGAAAAAGAAACACTCCTCTGTGCTTGCTCTGCAACATCATAACTGTCAGTCACTCATGTTTGCGACGTAACTTCTTTAACATGTACATGATGAATCCTCTCTTTGCATATACAGGCATGCAGGAAAGCCATTTGTCTGGATTTGTCCCCTAATGTGCTGCACGGTCGCCTGACAGGAAACAAGGTGGTCAACTGGGATATCAAAGTATGAACGGCGTTTGGCTTCCTTTGAGCTTGCTCCTCACACTTTCTGCTGAACCTGCTCACACGCTTTGGTCTTTCGTAGGACATGATCAACTGTGTTGGAGGGCTTCCTGTGTTGCTCCCAGTCTTGGAACAGTTGACTTTGTTAACCCCTGATTTACATCACGTGGACCCCTCGGGGTCAGAGTTCATCACCCCTGACTTGACCACACCTTCTGATGGAGACTGGGTCATACTGCCCTCAAACAGAGCGTCAGGTGAGCACAAGCTCTTTATTAGACCGGCTAAAAATATCCCAAAATAATAATTTGGGTTATTTTGAAATCGTTGATTGAAATAAAGCTATAATAAAATATATATATTAGATGGGGAGAAAAAATTGAAATATTTGAAACTAGAAAAGTTAATGCAAAAAATAACTTAATTGCTAAAGTTACTAAAGCTGAAATAAATATAAAGTGAAATAGAAATATAAAAAAAACTAATAGAAATGACAAAAACACATTACAAAATTACTAAAATTAAAATGAAAAGTGAATTTTTTAAATAAAAGCTGATTCTAAATATGAATAAATACTGTAATAGTAAATATAAAATATAAAAGTATAATATAAAATATGAATAGAAATAAAGCTTAAATAAAACAAAATGTCAATATTAAATGACAATATTAAATGACTTATTGACTTAAAATTTCTAAAACGTAACTTTAAATGATAAAAAAAAAGAAAAAAATGAAATAATTTCTGTAAAGTACTAATGTTACTCAAACTGAAATAAATGTAAAGTGAAAGAAATGTAGTAAACATGTAAATGGTCAAAAAGACAGAAGTGCATAAAAAAATTAAACTTTAGCTCAAATTTAAATAGAAATAGAAATTGAAATTTCTTTAAATAGAAATATCAAAGGTAATTTAAAGTATTAATAAATAGTATGATCGAGTGTAGCTGTCGACTGTCAGAATGAATGTGTGACTGCTCTTTGCATCTGTAGTATGTCTTGATAATGTTGTGATGTGATGTTTTGTGGACATTTCTTATTCAGAGGCCAGATTGGAGAAGAATCTGGTGGCGACGTTCTTGCTGGTGATCAAGCACTTCCTGCAGAGGCATCCCATAAACCAGGAAACCCTTCTGCACTCCCACGCTGTGGCCACGCTAGGAGCTCTGCTGCAGAAGGTACCCACAATTCTCTTTGCTTTGATTTCTCAGTCTTGCTCAGCGTGTGTGTTGATTTGCTGTGTGTGTGTGTGTGTGTGTGCAGCTGCCGGTGTTCCTGGTGGACGTGAGCGTGCTGGTGGCGGTTCAGCTGTTGATCGAGCAGATGACGTATGAGAAGAACTCCCAGCTCCTGCAGCAGCTCCACACACACCTGCTCTTCAACTTCAACATCTGGAACCAAGGAGATTTCCCACTGCGCATCGGTCAGTGTGTGTGTGTGTGTGTGTGTGTGTGTGTGTGTGTGTGTGTGGTTTATTCAGGCTGAATTTATGTGTGTTCAAACCAGCTCCATGCATACTTTTGATACACAAACTGTTTTTCTTTCTTTCTTTCTTTTTTTTTTTGTTAATTCTGTCTGATTAAAGAGAGCATGATTACAGAGGGTTCTGGAAGTCAAAATCCCTTTCATTTTCTCAATGGAATTTTTTTTTGACAAATGGATAAAAAAGCAGTTTAAAATTTTCATATAAAAATAATTTATTTGTTTACTTTATGGTTTTGTTAACCTATGTTAACAAGCACATTGAATAAAAAGTAAACAGTATTTATATGCACGTATGTATTTTGTCAGTTTACAAAATTTATTTACATTTTTTAAAAGATTTCTTTAATGCATGTTTTCATAATTTTTTTTAAACTATATTTTAAAACATTAAGCAAAAGTTTTATGTCTATTAATTTGTCCTTTTAAAAATGATTATTTTTTTCATTGTATTCATAATTTATAATTAATGACCTAAATAAATAAAATAAAATAAATTTTAAGTGTCACTCCTAGTCCTCTATAACCATTAGCTCAGGGGTTATATTATTATTTTACATTATATTATATTATATTATATTATATTATATTATATTATATTATATTATATTATATTATATTATATTATATTATATTATATTATATTATATTATATTATATTAATGACATTAAGATTTTATATGTATGTGTGTATATCATTATTATAATTTTTTAAATGCATGTTTAAATGAAGAACTAAACTGGACTGAACTCATAATTCAGAAGAGAGATTTGAAAACTCTGTAATCTCAATGAAGAAAATGAATGGGAAAAATCTTTCCAGAGCCTTCTGCTCTGTTCACCGTCACTGTTGCTGAGTTCAGTGTATGTTCTTTGAGACTCTTATACTTTTGTTATGATCTTGACGTGTTTGTGATGTTGAAGGTCACATCCAGTACATGTCCACCGTCATCAAAGACAGCAGGAAGCAGTTCAGGAAGAAATATGGAGTGCAGTTCCTGCTGGACACTATACGCCTTTACTATGGGTGAGACTACATCTCCCACAATCCCTCATTCCTCTGCTGTGTCCCCTCACGACTGTTCTGGCTCTTTCTCTCTCTCTCCATTAAGTCATCCGCTCTCTCTTTTCTTTCTAGTTCTGGAAGTAAAGATGCAGATCTGAGTGAGGATGACATTAAAACAATCAGAGCTTCTCTCTGTGGCCTGCTGAAGTATTACATCAGCAAGGGAACCACCCAAGAGGAGATCCAGAGCATTCTGGGATACATCGCTGCCATTGGAGACGAGGAACAGGTGAGAAGAGGATGCTGGTAGGCTCACAGTGTCCTATATAGTGTGCATGACTAGGATCAGCGGATCCCAAATCATAAAGTACACTACCAATCAAAAGTCTGGGGTTGGTAAGATTAAAAAAAATAATAATAAAAAAATTATATATATTTTCTTAAGTTGCAAGACTAAATTTTAATTTTAAATTAAAATTAGGCATTTAATTTTCGACACTCCTGATGGTGATCAGGTAATGTCTGACTCTTTGGGTTTTATCATACGCCGGCGCAATGTGACGCAAGCCGCAGCACAAGTGTGTTTGCTAGTTTTAGTCCGGCGCGGTTCGCATTTTCCCGTCCAGCGCGACGTCGCTTAATTTGCAAATGCATTTGTGCTCATTTTTGCGCCCATGGGCATGCTGGTCTAAAAGAGAGGTGTGTTCAGGCACATTGCTGGTGCATTACTATTTTGAGGAGCTGAAAATAGACTGCGCCCTAGACCAGCTCAAACCTGGTCTAAAGTCTGGTGCAATGTTTTTTCTTTGTTATTTAAAGAGCGTACACGCTGCTTATTAAACACAGGGATACACAGCAGCACACAAACATGCCAAATATGACAAATTTAAGGATTGCAATGCATAAAAAATTTTTGTAGGCTAATTAAATATAAGTATAAATATATATATACATTTATTTTTATTTTTACTTTTTTATTTTTATTTTTTCTTGCGCTTGCGCCGTGTAAATAGCAAATTGATCATGGCACGAGTGCAACTAGCTCTTAAAGGGAATTGAAGATGAGACTTTGATTGGGTTTATTGCACGTTACGCCCCAAAAACACCCATTACTCATTAAGAGAATAGGGACAACCCGTTTAGACCATGCGCCCAGGTGCGCCAAACGTTTTTCTGTCATTAAAATAAAACTTTGCGTTTAGATCGTTAAAATAGGGCACTTTGTGTGAGTGTGAGTGTCCAGGAAAGAAGCACTCTCCTTTATTGTTATTGATTTGCCCATTATCTATTTTAATTATTCCTAAACCACAATGTGCTTAACCACAAACTAGATTTACTGTCCTGTCATTTCATTTCATCGCTGTCTCTCCCGGTTTCTCCTGCTCTTATCACTTATTAGAGATAAACATGATATTGAAATCGGTGCCTGGTCTGTTGCAGCTGTGTGGGATGCTGGAGCTGCTGCTGACTCTGCTGCAGACCAGCGTGGCGCGGGACCAGCTCTTCCTGCTGCTGTTTGAACCTGGAGCAGCCGACTCCTGCTACGCTCTTCTGCTCAACAACAAACACTCCGACCGCCTCCGAGAGCTCGTCTTCAAGGTGCACTTCATACTCTGAGCAGATTCTCTAAACCAACTTCCAGCAGTTAGAGATTTGATTGGAATAGATCACAGAAATGAGAGTGTGCTGAAAATGTACTCCAACTCATCTATATCTTGGATGGCCTGAGGGTGTTTCTTCATGTGAACAGAAATTGAGCATTGCATCACTTGCACACCAATAGATCCTCTGCAGTGAATGGGTGCCGTCAGAATGAGAGTCCAAACAGCTGATAGAAACATCACAATAATCCACAAGTAATCCACAGCACATCTTGAGAAGTGAAAAGCTGCATATTCGTAAGAAACAATAGACCATTAGGTTGTTTTTAACTTCAAACCGGCTAAAATACCAGTCCTCTATCCATGATAATATTGCTTTCTCCAGTTAAAGAGTCGTCTGGTCTGAATCAGGAGAGCTATATGCACAGTTTACAAGTCAAAACCGTTCTAAACAAATATTGTGATGTTTTCATTAGCTGTTTGAACACATTAGCAACTGGAGTGCAGCAGTAAATATAAAATGTGGTGCATAATGAAAATATTCATTTAAAATTCATAATTATATTTTGATATATATTCACATTTGAAAGCTCATCAACTCTAAATTTGTTTTATGTATTGCATAATGCATTATAAAAATGTTTGATAATGGACTTAAATGTAAAATGTCAAATGGATGTGTTATTAGTGTGTGTGTGTTTGTGCAGCTGTTTGAGCGGATGCTGAAGTGTGACCGTGTGTATGAGAAGAGCAAGCAGAGGTTACGCTTGAGGGACGTGGGATACTCCGGCCTCAGTCTGCTGTTCTCTGAGCTGCACCTCACCTCCACCCTCATCAAGTGCCTCCTTCACCAAGTGCTGTCTACCGGTCAGTCTGCTGAAACCTGATGAACCGCTCCAGCCTCTGGCCTTTTAACAGCTCCTTTTCTCACAAGTCTGTACTATAAATATATATATATATTTATAAGGATTTTGGTGAAAATCAAAACGATGGCAGAAAAAACAAAAACAAAATAATTTACATATTTTCAAAGCAAATGCAGTGTTAAATATTAATAGAAAATTAATAAAAAATATTTAATATAATATAAATGGTAATCATTTCTATTATTTCTTTCTCTCTCTCTCTCTCTATATATATATTCATTATCAGATTTTTTTATCAGATATTTATTATCAGTTTTTATGGAATAATTCTTTTATTAATACTTTGAAGTAATTTTTTAATGAATATTTTCTGTTTTCATTTACATTTTTGTTAAAGCTTTGGTAATTTTGTTTTATGTTTTTCAATTTTGTTAGTTTTTTTTTTTTTTTTTTAAATATGCAGTTCCATTCATTTTAATTCAGTTTTAGGTATTTTAGTACCTCAAGATAGACTAAATGAAAATGAGAAATGTTGCATTGGAAACTAAATTCATATAGTTTTATATTATATTTATATAATATTTATATTATCAATATTTTTTTTTCTTATTAATGTTTTGTGGTTTTAGTTTTAGTTAACTATAATAATCCTTATATTAGAACACCATTCATTGATGAAGCCACACAGAATTTTATGATGGGAAATGTGTTTGGTCTTTTATCTTGTGCTCCAGACACTGTGGTGAACTATAAAGATCTGATGGCTGTGGTTCAGCTGACCCATAAAGCCGGGCCCAGTGTTCGCCTGACTGTATGCAAGAGGGTGAGCGCTTTTATCACATTAATACACCACAGTTATTAGTGTTAACAAAAACAAAAATCATGTTTTAAGGAATAGCCTTTTTATTATTGCTTTTCCATATAAAAGGATAAAATACACTAAGTACCAAAAAATAATCCATATGATACATGGGCTATATTATAAGCCTTCTAAAGCCGAATGATAGCTTTGTCTGAAGTAATAATAACGATTTATTTTCACATTTGCATGGGACATCATTTTACCTTTCCCTAAAAATAAGTGTTTGCAAAAAAAAAAAAAAACCTGCACTAAATGATATACAATGATGGAGAAATACTTTAGATGTCGTATGTTTTGAGCTTGTATATATACAGCACTTCTGTTGTTTCCTGCAGGTGTATGCGCTGCTGCAGTCTCAGCAGGACGCAGCGCTGCAGATCTCCAGGCAGACGTGTTGGCAGGGCACTCTAATGAGTCTGTTTGTCCGGAGCCCCGGGAGCGATGGAGGTTCAGGTTCGGGCCGTTGTGACGCGGCCAGCCTGGGGAGTTTGGAGCTGAGCCGCAGCAGCGGAGGAAACCGTCTGGAGCCTCCTCTGGAGCGCAGGACTCTAGGAGACCAGCTTGAGGAGCGAGACAGCGCCTCAGACAGCAGGTCCATAGACAGCCTGGACAACGGAGAGCTGATGTCTCTCTCCGAAACACCAGGGGACACGCCGACACCCAAACCCTGGGGCGTGAACCTGTCCCAGCTGCATCTGTTCGATCACGGGGACAGCGGCAGTCAGACTCCGGGCAGCATGCCAAGCACACCGTCTCCTCTGGAGAACGCAAAGCCCTTCCCCGGAGCTTCCTGTCTGAATGATGACCGCTTCCTGTTTAGTGACAATATGTCCCTCGGAGAGTCTTTCAACAGTGAGGTGAGACTGATAAGTGATGTGTGTTTCATTGGACACAGGCCCTGACATTTATCACTTCCTCGTATTAATTGTGTTGTCATTTTTTGTCCACTACATGTTCTCGACAAGAAGTACCTGATAATAAATACTATAATGAAGGTGTTAACGATTATAAAATATTATTTATTTAAAGCTTTTGTAAAATTCTTATGCATATTTAATATTAATGTGGCAAGTTGCTAAAGGGTGTCTAATTAATTTACTTGCTGATTATTAATTTTAATAATATTGAACATTGTTGTGTTTTATCATATGCTTTATTAACATTTAATGAAAGCTTTATGTAAACAGTGGTGAAATTGCAGCTTTTGTTGTAAAAGGAAAAATGCATAATTACATTGCTGTTTAAATTTAGTAAGGATGTGTTAAATTGCTCAAAAATTGATGTTAAAGACATTTATAATGTTACAAATTATTTATGTTTGAAATTGTTTTAAACTTAAAAATGTCACATTTCCACATAAATATTAAGCAGCAAAACAGCTTTCAATATTGATAATAATTTCAGTGTTTTTACTGTATTTTTGCTCAAATAAAGAGAGAATATGAGACTTATTTCATAGCTATTAAAAAGAGCTTTCGATCCCCAAACTGCTGAAAGGTGTAGTGTATAGCCTTAAATCTAATTGTGGAGAAGTGATGGACCTGGCTTTGAAAGTCTTTATTAAATCGGAAGATTGTTTTGAAGTGATTTGTTGATGTAAGCCTCTGTCTTGTCGCCCAGCGTGCGGAGGAGGAGTTGTCCCGTCTGCTGTTGGAGATGGTGCTGTGTGTCATGTGGAGAGGGGTGGAGGGGTCCGATGACACCGCCTGGCTGGAGAGGGGGCAGGTGTTCTCCGCCCTCACCAAACTGGGCACTGCCAACGAGCTGCTGCTGCCCGTCGACCACATCAAACTCAAGTGTGTGCTCCACCACGAGTTCATGCAAACATGCACTAAATAATAAAGTCAAATAGAATGAGTATGTAATATAGTGCATATATTTATCAAAATGTTCCTCTCCAGAGTTAATTTTCCTAACGTTCTAGTTAACAAGTCTTGGTCATTTGATGGTTTTCTGTGGTAAATGTAATATTTTGTGGCATTGTTTACAAGCTGTTTTATTAATGTCTTCCTGCGGTTGAAACACTGTTAGAGTGATTACATGAGTATGTTGTACTGAATCTTTCAGCATAACTCATTATTCTTGCTATAATTAGCAGAAAATAAAAAAAAAGATGGTCAGTTCATGTGCAGATCGAACCGATGCGAATACAGCAATCTATACAAAACTGAAAGATTTTGTTTCATATCTAAAGTAACAAAGCGCAAAGATTATTGTGATTATTGAATGGTAGAGGAGCTACAGTACAAATATCGTTTAGTGAAATTTCATTCGACTTAGAACAGCATAAGAGCAAATGATTAGTTCATCCAAGTGAACATGGTTTGAAATTAATAAAATCTATATTGTATGTTCGCCTGTTGTAGCTTTTCCAGTGTACACACAAAATAGACGATGACACAATCAAAACATGGCATTGCAGAAGTGCTAATTAAATGTCACCAAAACACAAATTTGAAGCTGATATTTGAGCACTTGATCTGAACATGCATTTTCTAATGTCTTTCTCTCCAGTTTGATGGAGAGGATGCTGGAATTGGCCGTAACGGACAACCGAGAGGCGACGACGGCCACGCTGCCGCAGCACACGGAGAACGCGGTGCGTCTTCTTCACATGGTGCAGGACTTCCTGCAGGCCGAGGGGCTGGTGAATCCTGCTCTGTGGACTGAGAGGGTTCTGGAGGACACGGTGACTCTGATGGACGGGCTGATGGTGTGGTACGCCTCCGGGACGCAGTGGCTCCAGCTGTCTCAGGTGGGACTACGGCTGCTCCTCGGGTTCATGGCACAGGAAGACCCGCAGGTGAGAGGTCATATTAGGGATGCATCTTGATGTACAGTGCCTTCTGGGGCCAGCAAAGGTGCATTAAATTGATCAAAAGTGACAGTAAAGTCATTTATTTTGTTACAAATAAATGTTGCTTTTCCTGTTCATCAAAGAATCTCGAAAAAAAAACTCTTTTGGTTTCCATAAAGATATACAGCAGCACAACTGTTTTCAACATTGAGAACAATCAGAAATGTTTCTTGAGCTGTAAATCAGCATATCTGAATGATTTCTGAACACTTCAGTGACACTGAAGACTGGAGGAATGATGCCGAAAATACAGTTTTGATCACAGAAATAAATGACATTTTAAATCTGTATTCAAATTCGTTTTGTAAAACGATTAATCGCGATTAATCGCATCCAAAATAAAGGTTTTTGTTTACAAACATATTTTTCTGAAATGTGTTTACATGAACTACATGCATATGTGTGTATTAATATATATATATATATATATATATATATATTAGGGGTGTAACGGTTCACAAAATTCACGGTTCGGTTCGATACGATACACTGATGTCACGGTTCGGTTCGGTTCGGTTCGGTTCGATACGTTTTAGATACAGCAAAATGTAAAAACATCTCAACTTTTCAGAATGCCGCAAGCGCACCGCGGGTCATGTGACAAGAACTAACCAATCAGCTTCATCCTTTCCCGTAACAACGTTGAGAGCTCAGCCAAGATGAAGGATCAGCTGATCATAGTTGTATATGGATTGCAATTTTGAAATAAATTTAGTAGCAGAGCTACTGCAAGCGATTTTTAGAGCTGCAAATCCATTTATCCTTCGCTGAAATTTCCGCGTCTCATGGAGAGAGCACGTCATTGTTGCTTAGCAAAGAAAGACAGACGCCTCATGTGCGCTTCTGCCCGAGCGCTTTGGAAAGGAGGAGAAAGACGCGCTTAGCGTTTTCCATGCGTTTTTAGGCACGATATGTGAACGGCCCCTAAGGCGCTCGCTCACTCAGCACGCGCTGAAGGCTCGTTGCAAAATGTCGAATGCCTTTAACAGACCAGAAATATAAGATCCTAAAATAACCAACAGGTCTGGTGTTTGGGTTGGATTCCCTGTAAGCAGGGGCGTCGCACCCGTGGGGGATGTGGGGGTTTTAACACCCACACTTTTCCCGGTGAGAGGGTTCGACACCCGCACTTTTTCTGCAGTTTTTCCGCAGTTTTGCACAAACGCCTTACTACAGACGTTCCTCCGTTTCTCTAACCGCTGTGTGTGTCTGCGCTGGCCGCGGCTGCCTCCTCCCCCCTCCCTCTCAAAGGACACCGGCTTTGAGTGTGACCGGCTGATGATTGGCTGTTCTGCCTTAAGTCCCGCCTCTCTTGGGGTGTTATTGGTTAGCTCGTGCTGAGGAGGCGGGAACTTATGGTTAACGTTATTTACATCTCCCTTTTCAAGGTACTTTGAATGAGTGTTTATGCTTTCGAGGTTTTTTGGGAATATGTTCTGTTATCGTTTTGTTGACGTCAAGTGTTTTCAGTATTATATGTAGTTTTTTAGACTAATGCTAATTGCTATTATTGGGAGATTGTTCAGCAGCTATTGTTTGCATACCTGTTGAAGAACTATAAAAGAAAATTGTATATTATTTTAATGTTTAAAAACAGTAAATTGTTACATTATTTATACCACCAGAGAAAAAGCTTTGTGTGGGCGTTTTTTTTCTCTCCCCTTTTCTGAGTTTTTTTTTTTTTTTTTTTTTCAGCCAAACGCTGCAAGCCGAAAATCCGGCACGACACCGGAGAACTTTAAGCCCTGCATTTCGTACCCCTTTGTCAATGTATTTATCATTTTTATTGTTTATAAACAAATCACATCCATCCCCCACACTTTTGAAAAGCTTGCTACGCCACTGCCTGTAAGCTATAGTTTCTAAATGCTGCAGGGATAGTTTGCTGCGTGCATGTTTCTCCTTTTTTTCGTCTTTTCCCAGATAGTACTGACGCATATATCCCAGATATTCCCGCTGTTTTTTTTTTTTTTTTTTTGTATTCCCGCTGGTGTACCCTGTCATGTTGCAGATGCGACATACCGTTGTTTTTTTTATCCACCACTCTCTTGCCATCACCATTATAGCTTAAAGGGAATCCAAAGTGCACCCAAACACCAGACCTGTTGGTTATTGGGGGATCTTCTCATTTCTAGTCTGTTAAACGCATTGGCTATTTTGCAACGAGCCTTCAGCGCGTACTGAGTGAGCGAGCGCCTGCTGAGTAGCCTAACATAAACATATAAGATGGTGTTTTTTTCTTCTTCGGGAGTGTCAGGGGCGTTGCCTGTTACGTTGTTTGGGTTATTGGGCTACCTTGTTGAACGCATATCATTATATTTCTCTCTCTCTCTTTTTTTTTTTTTTTCAAATATAATTAATTACTCCAACGAACCGTTCGGTATACATAATGCGTACCGCGTACCGAACCGAAAGCGTCGTACCGAACGGTTCAATACGAATACGCGTATCGTTACACCCCTAATATATATATATATATATATATATATATATATATATATATATATATATATATATATATATATATATATATATACATAATAAATATACACTGTACACACACACATGTATTTTGTATGCGATTAAGGTGTGTGCGATGGCTACGGCCAAACTGAATGGCATCCTGCAGACGAAGACGGTGGACTCTCAGGACGAGGCCTGTTATCTTCTGGGCCGTGTGGAGGAAATCCTCAGGCGCTCGGTGAGCGAGGAGCGGACAGGGGAGACCTACTCGTTTTTAGTGCCTCTCCTCCGTACCCTCCTGTCTAAAGTCCACAAGCTCCTGTACATGGAGCTGCACCTCCCCTCGCTCCCCGACACCAACGGGAGCCCGTCCTTCTTCGAGGACTTCCAGCTGTACTGCAGCTCTCCGGAGTGGAGGGTCTATTTGGATAAATATGTAAGACACTAAATGAAGAAAATTGTGAATTTAAGCTCTCACTTATTTTCTATTTCTGATAGGTTTAACTAATAGTGCATAGTAGTAGTAGTTGGTTGGTTTCTGCTCTTCATTTCACTCTCTAGTTTACAAATCTGAATTTCGTGCATCTGTTTTGAAAGATCATCCCCTACATGAAGCAATATGAGCTGGAGACGTTCAGTCAGGGTCATGAGAACATGGCTCTATACTGGAAGGACTGTTATGAGGCGTTCATGCTCAATCTGCACCGCAAGGACCGAGAGAGAGGAGAGAGCAAGATACGCTTTCAGGTACAAAACATCTACTGCTCATTCAACAAGGATGCATTCATTTTATTAAAATGAATGATGCTGAAAATACAGCTGCGCATCACAGAAATAAATTACATTTTAACATGCATTCAGCTAGAAAACTAATTTTTGAAATTGTAATAATATACCACAATATTACTGTTTTTATTGTATTTTTGATCAAATAAATGAAGCCTCTGTGAGCAGAAGAGACTTTATAAACATTGAAATGTTATTTCAAAAAAGGTGTGTAGAATTCAACTTCAAATTTAATGCAGAATTCACAAACATTTTCATGTTCCTCAAAACCCCTCAGGAGCAGTTTGTGGAACCGTTCAGTCGCCGAGGGCGTCAGGAGAACCTGAGGTACAACAGCATGCTGAAACAGATCCACACGCAGAACAGCGCCATCCTCAGGCAGTGGAGAGCGGCGCGCAGAGGACTCTTCTGTGAGAGAGGACCCTGGGTGGACAAGTGAGTGTCCTTTCTGTCTGTAAAGGTCACTGAGATCAGGAGTGGACAATGTTTGTACACTGGAGGTTTTTGACTTTTAGATTAAAATCAGTTATTTTTGCTAAAGAATAGAGATGAATGCATGCACATGACAATAATGCAGTAAAATTAGTTTTTGCCAGGATGTAACAAATTAAAAGCTATTGTTTTTTTTTGTTTTGTTTTTTAAAAAGGGTCTTTAATGCGACTGTTTGTGTTTGGCAGGCAGCAGAAGGACATTCACTGGAAGCTCTCTAGCGCTGAAAACTACTCTCGCATGCGACTCAAACTGGTGCGGAATTACAACTTTGACCCCCATAAAGAAGCCAGTGCCTTGAGAGATAACCTAGGTATGACATACACTCGAAAACTGTCACTTACAATCTTTAAGGAATCATGTGATGGGCATTATAGGAAGTAAGATGGTTTTGTGTGTGTGTGTGTGTGTGTGTTGCTTCAGGTGTGCAGCACCAGCAGGTAAACGCCGAGTCACTGTTGTTAGAGGCGGTCAAACAGGTGAAGGTCAGTGATCTGGAGGATGACATCCTGGAGCTCCTGGAGGAGGATCCTGCTTCAGCCAATCAGTGAGTCTCAGTTTAGACAGACAGGAGCAGTAGCCAATCACTGGAGCTAAATACAGAAACACACTTTTACTTAGTAACTGGAGATACACACAGTAAAAAAAGGGTGTAAATTCTTTGAAACTCCTTGAATAATGTCTTTTTATCTTTTAAAGGTAAATTTAGATTTTAATTAAAAGATTTGATAAAAAATGATTTACGGCTAAGTCTGTTTATATTTTGACATTCATGTCAAGGTGTTTTTCTGCATTATTACTAGACTGTTAAAGAGTTTGGCTCAGTAAGAGTTATTATTATTTTTTATTGTTTTGAAAGAAGTCTCTTTTTCTCACCAAGGCTGCATTTACTTAATCAAAGCTACATAAAGAGTAATATTGTGACATATTTCAATAAAACAACTTTTTTCCATATAAATATATAATTAAATGCAATAGTCTTATCCTGCAGAAATCATAATGTGCTGATTTGATGCTCAAGAAACATTTCTGATTGTAATCAATGTTGAAACAGTTGCGCTGCTTCATATTTTTGTTATTTTCAGGATTCTTCGATGAATAGAAAGTTCAAAAGAGCAGCATTAATTTGAAATAATGTTTTGCTAAATTCTGAATCTCTTTACTGTCGTTTTATTGCACCTTCACTGAACCAAAGTAGAATTCCCTGTGCATGTGACCACACTCGCTGTGCTTCTCTAAGGGCTGATTCAGAAGAGGCGGGTCAGAAGGAGAAGCTGGTGATCTCTGAGGACTGTGAGCTGGTCACGGTGGTGGACGTCTATCCGGGTCGTCTGGAGCTCACCACACAACACATCTACTTCTACGACAGCAGCACAGAGAAAGAGGAAGGTGAGGAGAACGTGCTACAGAGGAATGTGCAGCAGTGTATGAGGATAGAGATGAGACTGGTGTTCTGTGTTTTCAGGTGTAGGTCAGGACTTTAAATGGCCTCTGTCTCAGATCAGAGAGATTCACCTGCGCAGGTACAACCTCCGGCGCTCGGCTCTGGAGATCTTTCTCATCGACCAGACCAGCTACTTCCTGAACTTCAAGAAGGAGGTGGGGAATCTCTCAGTCTCCTTTCTTCATAATCAGCTGATATTTGGGTTTTGATTTGTTGTAGATGTAAACACACTCATTGGGTCTCATGCACTAAGAATTTAAAAACTGAATTGAACTTCTCTGCTGAATTTGCAGTTGCTTTTATTTATATTTTGTAAGTTGCTTTGGAAAAAAAGCATATGATAAATGCATAAATGTACAGTAAATGTACATGAATTAGTTTTTAACCTCATTCTAATGCTAATAATTTGAATTTAATAATTTAATAATTTTTTCTGGAGTATTCTAAATGAGTGACAAACATATTTTGCAGGTATGTGATCTGTGCATACATGTGGTTTCAGTTATTCCTATATATATATATATATATATATATATATATATATATATATATATATATATATATATATATATATATATATATATATATATATAATTTTTTTTTTTTTTTTTTTTTTTTTTGTACGTTTAGAATAGCTTTTTGTGTGAAAACTTTATTGATTAATCATGATTTGAAGTTTTGGCTTTTTTAAATTTCATCTATATAGTTTCCACTAATTTTTCTATTCAGTTTTAGTTTTAATACATCAAAATAAACTAAATGAAAATTGTTGTATTATGTTTGAAATTTATTTTTTTATTATTTTATTTTATATTTTATTTCAGAAACAAAAATTGTTGAATCGTTTATTCAGATTCTGCCAGAAAACATTTTTGGATAATTTTATTTATTTTTTATTTTTTATCATATGGTAATTGAAAAAATATATATTTTATGATTTTAACTGCTTTGTTTAAGTGTTTGCTTGGTTTTTATTTGGTTTCTGTATCTCTTGTATTATTCAACTATTGTTGCCATGAATATAACCTTAGATGCTGACATGGCAATACAAATAAAGAACTACTACTACAACAATTGTTTCATGCTTTTAGCTTTAGTTAACTATGATAACCCTATATTTCACATGCAGACGTGTGTATACACACAGTAAGTGAATGAAACCGTTTTTATTTGTTAACCTTCCCACCTTCTTCCTGTAGTCTCTGATGATTGGTTGAATCTGTTTGATTGACAGGTGCGTAATAAAGTGTACAGTCGGATGCTGCTGCTGCGCTCTCTCTCTCTTCATGCCACTCACTCGCCGCAGGAGCTGCTGGAAGCCTCTGGACTCACACAGGTCACTACACACACACGAAGCGGCTCTGTTTCACATAGAGTATATCACTGAAGGTTCAGAGCTGACTCTTTCTTCTCTCTCATCAGAAATGGGTGAACAGGGAGATCTCAAACTTTGACTACCTGATGCAGTTGAACACTATAGCAGGACGCACGTATAATGATCTGTCTCAGTATCCTGTGGTGAGAGCTCCGTCCTCTGTCTGAACCACACGTCAGCCCTCATTCACTTCCTGACTGATCTTTCTCTGCTGATTCTAGTTCCCCTGGATCCTGTCGGATTATACGTCCGAGGAGCTGGATCTGTCCGATCCGCGGGTGTTCAGAGATCTCTCTAAACCTGTGGCCGTGCTGAACGAGAGGAACGCCAAAGCCGTCAGAGAGAAGTGTGTTTCTGTCCCCGTCCTTTTAGTTTTATTCCAGTTTTAGTTTGTAATAACAAGTGAGATTTTAAGTCATCATGCTCTTGCTCTGAAGGGTTTACCAAATATAGTAGGCTGTGAAATTTCAGTTTTACAAAATACCTTGAATTGGCTAAATCCTGATTATAATGCACTGTGACGAACTCATGGTGGAAGTCTTTTAAATTATTATTTTAGTATTATTTTTACTAAATATTTTTTTATACTATACTTTTATAATATTTATTGTATTTTATATTTTGCATTTTATATTTTTTGTATGTTTTTAGTTTAATGTTTACTAATTTTATGTGCTGTTCCCGTTTTTTATTTTTATTGATTTATTTAATTTATTTGTATTTCCATTTTAGATAAAATAATTTTAGTATTTCAGTTTGTTGTCAAGGCAATGTTTCAATTTCTTTTTCATTGTTTTTTTGTTTGTGTAGCTTTTTTCATCTAAGATTTATATTTTATTTCAGTTGCCAAAACATTTTTTTTTATAGTTTTAGTTTGAAACCCTAAACACGGGTCTCTTAGAAGGTAGCTTCCCGTTCAACATTGAAGCAGTTCACAAGGTATAGAGTAAAGTTAGAATAGCTTTCGTGTCAGCAGTGAATGCAGCTGATGTGTGTAAGTGATGTTTATTCTGCAGATATGAGAGTTTCGAAGACCCCACGGGCACCATAGACCGTTTCCACTACGGCACGCACTACTCGAACGCCGCTGGAGTCATGCATTACCTGATTCGCGTCGAACCCTTCACATCCCTGCACATCCAGCTGCAGAGCGGCAGGTAATGCTCATCTGGGTTTCCTCTCTAACTCTTGTGTCTTTCTATCAACCAAATCATAATGGTTTTTATTTATGCTGTAAAAAGAAATGGTTCCTGAAGTGAAATTCATTTAAAGGCTTTTTTATAGGATTATTTCAGTTTTTCATGACCATTTTCTGACCCGAGTCTGCTTACGATTTCTTTAAGCAGATGGCCTCTGTTATGATTGGCTATTGATTGATTGATATATAAACATGGGCAATCGTGTAAATGTTTAGTGCTGTTCTGTCACATCCTCACACAGTCCTGTTTTCATTACATGAATAAAGTTGGTCTGACTGTCTTTGGCAGGTTTGACTGTGCCGACCGTCAGTTTCACTCCATTCCTGGCACCTGGCAGACCCTCATGGACAATCCCAACGACGTCAAAGAGCTCATCCCAGAATTCTTCTACTTCCCAGAGTTCTTGGAGAACCAGAACGGTGAGCAGAGTGAAATAAAGAGCAGTTGAGCCGATGATTGAGCTGGAATAGGAGAGAGCTTTCTGTGTTTTGGGCTTCATGCACTTCGGTTTCTAAAAAATATCAAATATGAGAGAAACTGAAACATTTCAATCTGTTTCTATTCTGTTAGGGGTTCATCTGACCCACATGATTTTTGTCATCTGCTTCTCAAACCCTTGGGAGGGTAAAAGAAGTTGTTCACAATGAGATCCAAAACCCCTGTTAAACCATAAACATCTTTTTTTTTTTGACTGTGAAACTCACCTAGATAAATGAACAGTGAATTTTCTTTAGGTAAATCAGAAGACGAGTCTTTTAAGTAAACTTTCTGTTTTTCTGTTGTTGTTTTTTTTTTTTTTTTTGTGATTCTTTACTGTTTTTCAGAGTTGATTTTTGGCACATTGCATGGAACCTAAAGGGGGAGTCAGTAATACCCCAACAACATTTTACAGCCTTTTTAAAAACATATCCGTGTCAAAACTTTGCAAGCAGATTTATGACCATAAATCAGCAAAATCTGAAGTATCCAGTGTTTGATTGTGTCTCATTCTCTCTCTAATCGCTGTAGGATTTGACCTGGGTCGCTTGCAGATCTCTAAAGAGAGGGTGAATGATGTCATCCTGCCTAAATGGGCCAAATCCCCCGAGGACTTCATCTACAAGCACCGCAAAGCCCTGGTGAGCCCATCTCTGATGACCTCATCACAGCTCTTCCCCACTGACCTCAATACAGAGCGTCCAGGGAGGGATGCCTAATTGAATACGGGAGGATCTATTTCTGTTCTTCTTCTCAATTCCTTTGCCACTTCTGTCCTATTAAAGCCTGAAGCAGTCAGAAATGGCTTCATGAAAGGTTAGAAAACTAGAACGACACAAGAGTCTTTCCCAGACTCCTCCTGGTGGCAGATTCCTCTCATGATGACTGACCGCCTCCGGTCTTAAGTTAGAGAAATACTGGTTTGGAAGTGGATTTGTGTGGTTATTTCTTGATGTAGGTGATGTGGTTTCTGTGTTCAGGAATCTGAGTATGTGTCGGCCCATCTGCATGAATGGATCGATCTGATCTTCGGCTATAAACAGAGGGGCCCGGCTGCAGTGGAGGCCCTCAATGTCTTCTATTACTGCACATATGAAGGTACAGTATGTCATCCTTTGCACCATACTTGAGGAAGACAAAGTATTAATATTATTACAAATACAGCTTATAAAATGTTTAAACTTTATTTTTCACTGCAAAAAAAAAAACTGTAAATAATATGGATTTTTAAATAGTTGCATTGATCTGTCCATCGTAATAATACCACAATTACTGAGCTAGAACTGTATGTGCCACTATAAAAATAATTTAATAACATATGTTAAGAGATATTGTTGTGCCAAACCTAATTTAAACATTTAAGTTTCATTACATTGTAGATCTATAAACTGCCATTCTGTAAATATTAGTTCAATATTGTGGTATAATGTCCATTAAACTAGTGTTGTTATTATTAACTAAAGCGATTACATTTTAATACACATTATTTGTTTATTTAAGCGGAAATAAAAGAAAAACTAAATATTAAAAGAAAAACTCAAACTTGAAGAAAAAAAATTGAAATGTTGCTTTGCCAGTACTTTAGTAGAACTAAAGTTACTAAAGCTAAATCTGAAATAAATCCAAAACAGTTTATTTTAGTGGTTAAATATTGTGGTAAATAACTGGTGTTTTATTGGAAATTAAAATAAAATAAAATAAATATTAAAAGTAAAAAATAAAACAAAAATAGAAAAGTTTTGCCAGTATTTTAGTAGTAATAAAGTTACTAAAACTAAATCTGAAAGCAACAACAACAACAACAAAAGTTTATTTCAGTAGTTAAATATTGTGGTAAATAATTCGTTTTTATTATAAACTAAAATGATTACTTTAGTACACATTATTTGTTAATTTAAATAAAGCTGAAATATATATTAAATGAAAATGCGAACTTTGAAAAAAAAATAGAAATGTTGCTTTATGCAGTATTAGTATTAAATTTCCAAAAGTAAATCTTTAATAAAATAAAGCTAAATAGAATAAAGAACTGAAATCATAACAAAGTGACTTAAACTCAGGCAAAACACCAAAAATATAGAAATACACTTTTATAAATAAATATTATACTAAAATATTTATCTAAAATATTTATAAACACTATATTAATACTAAAAAAAAACTGTTTCATACATATCTGTGCTAGTTTTTTGTGGTCTCCATTTGTTCTTACATAATGACAGTTTCAACTCATATCAGTATTTTATGTCTGCAATTTATTTATTTCATAAGTAGCCATTTAAAAATACAGGATAATGATGTCTCAGACGATCATTATCACAAAAACGGAGCCTTTCAGGCTTCTAGAAGACTTCTCTTTCATATCAAGAGAGTCTTCATCAGCCTGTTGGGCTTTATTTTGAGATAATGACTGGCTGATTCTTCATTATCTCTGAGTTTATAATGCAAATAGTTTTTATCTGCAGCTAAATGAAACTGTCTGTGGTTGTCTTAGGGGCCGTTGATCTGGACGCCATCACAGACGAGAAGGAGAGGAAGGCTCTAGAAGGCATGATCAGTAACTTTGGACAGACACCGTGCCAGTTACTGAAGGTACAGCACACACACACACACACACACACACACAGTGTTAGAAGAATCTGGAATGGAGATCATAAGATGACACAAACAGGAGAGAGTTTGCTGTTTGACCAGATGTTGTGTGTTAATGTGTTTTAGGAGCCCCATCCCGTGCGTCTCTCTCTAGAGGAGCTGGAGAAGAGGAGAACCCGTCTGGACTCCTGTCCTCTCAACATATTCGAGCACCTCACTGAGCTCAAGTCCTTCTTCATTGAGGTGACTGAATTAGCAGTGCTTCATGAGTTCGTCCAGATGTTGTTCTGTGGACTGATGGAGTTTGGTCTCTGTGTTTTAGGGCATCAGTGATAATGTGCCGCTGGTTAAAGCCATTGTCCCTAAGAACCAATCCCATTCTTTCATCTCACAGGGGAGTCCAGATACTCTGGTAAGTCTGCCCTTGATTAGTCAAGACACATGACATCAGGATAGACCCTATCATTATAGATTTTTATTTGTTTAATTAATGTCCCTAGTCATATTGTTCATAATCAGATGGTGCACATTGTGATTTATTATATAAGATAATATTCATATAATGTAAACACAACCGTAACATATATAGAATAATTATAATATAAGATTTGTATTCATATGATTTAAAATGTAATAAGTGAGATACTAATACACATTACTGACCACTCAGGTTTTTTTATTAATGTCCCTGGGCATAATTAATCAATGCACATTGTAATAAATTATACATATAGACTGATTTTAAATAAATACATAATTATAAAAAAGATTTGCATTTAATTATTTTATAAGCACCCATGTGATGTCCCTGGTCCTATAATATGTAGAACATCATAGAAAATAATAACATTTATTTAAACATTAAATATATAAAATAATTTAGACTCAAATCATTTTAAACAAATAATAAATGAAATACAATTGAGTTTATTTATTTGGTAAGCAGCCTTTTAATATTTATATAAATATAACATAATTTTGATAATGTATCGTCATGATCACAGGTTTTATTTAACAGTAATAGCATGGCTTTGCATAATTCCTTAATTACAAATAAATGCATTATAAAAGCCCTTCTACATGGTCTATAATGCTCTCTGAGGTTTCTGGCTGTTGTGAAATCTTTGATATTTTCATATATAATGTGTTATCAAGGTAACACTGAGCCAGAACTGCTTGATGGGAACTCACGGCTGGTTGCCCTACGACAAGAACATCTCCAACTACTTCACCTTCATCAAAGACCCGACCGTAGCCGGTGTAAAGTGAGTCTCTCTGACCGATGTTAACATCTTCCTGTTGGTAGCTGCCCTGCACTTCCTTGAACAGCACCACCACGCTCTCTCTCTAGGACTCAGAGGTTTCTAGCAGGGCCGTTCTCTCCAGGAGTTGAAGTCACAGCTCAGCTGTTTGTTGTGTCTCATGACGGGAAGTTGCTCTTCAGTGGAGGCCACTGGGACAACAGTCTGAGAGTGACGTCACTCGTCAAGGGCAAAACAGTGGGGCAGCACATCCGACATATGGGTAATGGAAACGGCCTTTCTTCCTCATGAATAGGCACATCCAGATTGTTCTGTATGATCTCAATTTAGCCTTGAATTGCAGGAAACAAATCTGCTCACTTTGTAAATGTGTGTCTGTGTGTGGCTATATTATTTCAGACATCGTAACGTGCCTGGCCACAGATCACTTTGGGATTCACCTGATCTCTGGCTCTAGAGACACCACCTGTATGGTGTGGCAGGTGCTACAGCAGGTTTGTTCTGTTCTCTTGGAAAAGTCTTCAAAATTAAAATAAATATATTTTAAAATGTAATTTATTCTTGTGATCAAACCTGAATTTTCAGCATCGTTTCTCCAGTCTTCAGTGTCACATGATCTTCAGAAATAATTCTGAAAAGCTGAACTAAATTTGTTCTGTTTTTGTAGGGTGGTGCTCCGGTGGGCCTGTCCCATAAGCCAGTGCAGGTGTTGTATGGACACACAGATGAAGTTGTGAGTGTGTCTATCAGTACAGAGCTGGACATGGCGGTCTCTGGATCACGGGTAAGACTCCGCTCTCTCAAAGTCACTCAGAAACACTGTCTAGTTCTCATTGTGCCTCATTTGAAATAATAAAGGTGAGCCAATCATGGCTCATTTACATCCAGAATTCTCAACGGGTTCAAAGATGTTTGAAATGTTTGTGTGTGTCACAGGACGGGACGGTGATCATTCACACTGTCCGCAGGGGTCAGTACATGCGCTCTCTGCGGCCGCCGTGTGAGAGCTCTCTGCCCGTGTCCATCATGCACCTGGCTGTGTCCTGGGAGGGACATCTGGTGGTGCACACCTGCGTCGAGGGCAAAGCCACTCTGAAGGTATCAAACACAGTTCAGTTCCCCTTCTCTGCACACATTTCTGTGCCCGTGTAAACCGAGCCTCTTTGTGTTGTGTGTGTGTGCTCAGGATAAGAACGCCCTGCACCTGTACTCTGTGAACGGGAAGCACCTGTGCAGCGCTCCTCTGAAGGAGCAGGTGACAGACATGTGTGTTTCAGGAGAACATGTCATCATCGGCAGCGAGCAGGGCTTCCTGTCTGTCAGAGATCTCTACAGGTAAACCTGGAGACCATAATCTGCTGCTCTTCCATATTATAACATGCATCAGAAAGATGGCATTTTCTGGAAGAGCAATCATATCTAGAGAGCAGAGCATTAGTAATACTATTCAATGCAACGATATCTTTTATGTTGATTATGTACATTTAATCAATATATTCTATGTTTACTGCAAAATATGCACATATATAGAGATTTTTGAGTAGTTGACTGAATCTGCACCATTCTCAGTGCTTCATGGCAGTGGTTGGGCACTAAAGATTTTTGACATGATTTGCTTATCATGATTCTCTGATTTCTTGGCAGAATGAAAATCTCACCAGGAATTCTGCTGTGAAATACCATTATTTTAAAAAATAAGTTGCAAAAGTAGCACAAGCATATTCCCATCGACTAACTGCTCATAGTAGGTCTGTCATTGACAAGTACATTTTACCCTAATGGGAACATTAATGGAATTTTTACATCCGGAACTCAACTATCGCACTCAATTTAAGGAATAGTTTGCCCCAAAATAAAAATTCTCTCACCATTTACTCACACTCAAATTGTTCAAAATGTGTATGGATATGGAAAATATACAACGGACGCCAATAGGGACCTGAAACTGTTTGGTTACCAACATTCTTCACAATTACAAAAAAAGGAACAATTTGAGTCCACTATCCCTTTAAGGATGCTTAAGGATTTTTATCATTGCATTTTATGATGATGTTGTCAGATTGTAAGGATGCAGGTCTGTTTCTTGCACCTGATCCTAACACTCTCTCTCTCTCTCTCTCTCTCTCTCGGTTATCATGGCAGTCTGGCTCTGTGTGTGTCCCCGATGGCGATGCGGGTGCCCATCCGCTGTGTGTCGGTGACCAAGGAGCAGTCTCACGTTCTGGTGGGACTCGATGACGGCAAGCTGATCGTGGTGGGCGTGGGGAAACCTGCGGAGGTAAAAAACTCCTTCAGGAACTACATCACCCAGAGGATGGAGGGCTCTCCTCTCATGAACACGCTGCGTGTGCGATCGCCCGCACGCCTGCTGCATCTCAGAGACCAGAACACGTTCAGCCCCGACATCATCTGAGAGAAATACATACACACTTACCAGATACATAACATCAATTTCACACGCTTAGCTATCGAAGTGGAGACTATAGTTTAATCTGAACCTAAAACAATTACTCTTCCTCTTAAAGAATAGATTAAAAAATGTATTAATTATTCAAAAGGTTTGTTCTCAAAACTATAAATAAACAAACAATACACAAATTAACATCGTAATAACATAACAATGCATTGATACTGTTGCCAAGGATTTTTATCCTGAGCATGTGTAATCAGTGGTGATTGTGTGAAGTGCAGTAGTTGATATTGGTTTTGGTTTTCTCTTAGCAGTTGTAGAGAGTCGTAACCAAACCAAACCAAACCACCCGTCACGTTAATGCTAACACTACTAGTAATAATAGCATATAACAATAGTAAGAATAAATAACTTGTAGTGTCATTCTAGAATAATTGTAAAACTGTTGATGGTTTTCTTCTTTTTTGTTTTGTTTTGTTTACAAGAAAAAAATAATTCAATGTGACCGAATGCATAGGTATTTATTAATATTCCAAACAATGCAAAGCGTTCTCAAGGATTTTCTCTTTAATATCACTAGCTTGAATAGCAGCATTTGGGTTTCTACATTATGATAGTTTTACTCAGAGAATATACTGTACATTTTCATTCACCACATTGACATAAGGAGAGCTATAATGACATTTCCTCTGCCATCACTTTTCTCTTTCTGAGTAAGTCAAAATTAAGCACACTTGACATATAGCTACTTCCTTGAATTATCGCACAATATTTGATATAAACTCTTATCGCAGGCTTGAGTTCTGAGATTAGTTAAGGTGCAAGTAGTCTGTGCCTCAGACAGAAAAAATGGAGAACACTGATTCAATTGGCCACTTTCAATTTGTGCATTAGAGCATGTTTCTGTATTAAGATGTCAGTTCAGACTTGAAGAGTTTGTATGCACACATAGTAAGTACTTACAATCACACAGCCCTGCATCTTAAAAAAAAAAAAAAACTGTATAATGTTGTCATTTGATTTTGCTGAGTTAAAAAATTTCATTACAAATTTTTCATCTTGTACAGATTTTTCACAAAATAATAATAAATATTTTTTTTAAATGATCCGTTCAAATTAACTAATTAACCGAAATAACTCTTAACGCAGTCAGGTATCAAAGGCTTCAGGTTTAATGACAAAAGAAGTATTCAAATTTTATTTTTTAGTCTAGAAAGGAGTGAAAAAATATTTTCAAATACTCAATTTAATGTCAAGGAAGGTTACAAAATAAGCTTTTTTTTATTTTCTGTCGCTGTTTGGATGTAGTAAAACACCCACAGGTGTTGCAATGGCCATAATCCAAATAATGTCTTCAGAATAATTCATGCATGTGAAAATTTTACAAATATTTGTTAGCTGACCTGATTACAGATAAAGGAAGATGTGAATTATGTCTGTGGTGGTTTTAAGGGTAATACAAAACCTCCTCAGCTTACAAATGGTTGTAAAATACAAGGATGCTGCAAAATTTGCATCATGTGTGAGAAAGTATGATAGATGAATCAGCAGCCCAAAATTGGTAAGAAACGAGCATTGGATTTCATTCAGCAAACATGATGCAGGGCAGTGATCCTTATCTCATCTTCTTGTTTTGAACTTCACATAAAATTAACATTTTGATTTTGCACTAACCTCAAAATGAATCCAGCACAGATGATCTCACATGCACTCATCAATCACCTTCTCCCCCCCCCCCCACTGTTCACCTCCTCTTTACTTTTATCCTTCACTTCCCTCTCCTCTCCTCTCCTCTCCTCTCCGTTCCTCAGATGCGTTCTGGCCAGATTACGAGGAAACTCTGGGGCTCCAGTAAACGTCTCACTCAGATCTCGTCTGGAGAAACAGAGTATCACACCCAAGAGCAGCCCTGACCCCGCCCCCCTCCTGCCTGATTGGCCCACAGTCCTGTCAATCACCCAAAACCATTGTTTCAGTTTTGAGGATGGCTATCTCCTCTTGCTGAAACAATATGAAGGACTTTTTTAGCACCTGTATGCAAATCTCTGTGTGTGTGTGAGTCAAACGGATGTGTGTTCCCTCGTGTTGTAGACGTGTAGTTGGACTGGTGCAGGCACCATCTAACTATACGTGTCTGATTTCTGTGAAAACCACCTTCTCTGTCGTTTTTCCACCACATATGCCACGCCCCTTTAGTTAATCATAACCATCATCATCAGCATCATTACAGCGTGTTTTTGTCACGTCAGGATTTATGTGTTTTTGTAGTACGTGTCCAGTTATTCATTCGTTTCTTAGTGGCCTTGTCATATTAAATGACTTTCATAGGAGAACTTTTGATGTTTTATTAGTGGACACAGGCATTATTTATTTGCACAGTCTTGCTCTTGCACAGACCTCGGAAAGTGGATGACGGTTCACACCAGTATAATTCACAATACGTATGACATATTCTGTTCCAATAGACCAACACATTTTATAGCGAAACTGACAAACACTGATTTTTATTGTGCGTAACTGTTGAATATTGTCATTCATTACTTGAATTGTGATGTAGTTTTTTCATTGAAGAATGCAAGATTGAATTTTGTCGTGGACATATACATGCGAACAGCTTTACAGCCATTCTACAGTTTGGTTTCTAGATTAGTTGCGTCTGAAGTTTGTTTTGTTTGATAAAACACTACAGATACACAGGAGGACAAGTTTCGAAGGGCTTTGTGAGACACGACAGTAAGCAATACAGTTTTGTCCCTCTGATGACTCTTATTGAAGCATTCCACAGGCTAATCGCTGCCCTGCAGTCTTCCTAGTATCCAAACCGAGCTCTACATAGAACAGCTAGAACCAATGCAGCTTGATGCAATAGTCCAGTGAGACGCTGTTTCCCCTCCTCTTTTTATATTTCTAAGCCATGCAGTCTCCGTTTACTATGCAGGTAAACTTCCAGGCCTTTTAGAGAATTCTCACAGTTACTGATTGACATCTCCTCCATATGTAGTTTTTGATTTCTTCACCGAAGGCTTGAGATATACGTGTTTCCCTTACAAGAATGTACTGTAGTACCCATAGGTTTTGGGCCCACCAAAATTGTTTTATTGTAGTCACTGTGAAGGATCTCATTTAAACTGTTTCAGAAACCTTTTGCATTTGTTAATATATAAAATTCCTACACTTGTACAGTGATAATAACTGGTATTTTGATGGAGGCGATCATCACCATGATGATAATTAGTTTTTTAGTTCAGTTCTCATTTTCTTACACTAATGTCCTTCCGAGTGACAACATTAATTTCTTTACTTACGAACGGTTGTTTTGAAATTTAAAAGTGATCGGTAATATGAAGATGTTAATGAAGATACGAATACCAAAATGCAGATGTCTTTATCAGGATGTTTTGTTTGTGGTATGTTCTTCCATATATATGTGCTTTAGTTTGAAGTGGTGCTGAATTTGAATAGGGATGAGTTATGTAACTTATGTTGCATTTTCTATCACAAAGAGTTCCCTGCATCTGCTGGTTGCTTTGGAAATAAGTTATACCAAGAGATCTCAATTAATGCTTTGATATCTTTGCTGTTAATCCTTTTTTTAAATCCTTAATTTTTTTTTTTTTTTTTTTTTTTTTTAACGGGAGATCCCAGAGGTGGCTGTTTTTATTCACATATCTATTTGTATGTATATTTGTTTTTCTTCCTTTAATTAAATGAATGGAGTGCCTTTTTTATTCTGTCGTCATGCAAATTAGACTCCATGATCTGAACTCTGTAGCATGACTTTTTGTGACCCCTGTGGACAGCCACGGTTTCTGTGGGAACCAGATAACCATCAGACCTGTGACTTACTGAGCTGCTTTTATTTTAGGCGTCACTAATGGATGTGTGTGTATATCTGTGCTTATTTATGAATCCAGTATGAAATGTACAGCATGAATTTTATTTCTGTTTATGAATTTATTTTTTTGCACTTTCCAGGTACGACAGATTTTAAGAGATTGTTTTAAATGTCTGCTTGATCTGTACAGAGAAACTGCTTTGTTATACGTGAAGATTTATCATTAAAGCCCTGTTGAAAAGTTGTTTGTATGTTTTTTTAACTGAATAATACTTTATGTATTGTTTAACATGATAGCATGAACATTTCTTTACACTATATAATTTAATTTGGGAGTCACAGTGTGTGCTTCTTTGTGCACCATTCGATTTTTTATTAAATCAATTTTTTTACAATATATTTTGTGTGAAACAAAGCCATAGCTGATATGCAAATCCATGTTAGATATCAATTTTCTTTTCATAATATTACAAACAAAGAATGAAAAGGTAGATTATTGTACACAATACAAGGGTAAAGCCTATGTCACAAAATAAAATAACTGATTACATTAATAAAGATATAATAAGAGCAATGTGTTAAATAATGTAAGTATAGTCTGTCTTTTTTTTCGCGGTTTCTCGAAATATGTAATTTCGAGCCGATGTAATAATGAAATAACGTGGAGAAGTTAAATTTCGAGAGCAACCTACAATTTTAATATAGTATATTTTTGTAAAGTGTGTGATGATGCTGCCTCCACGCTGCAGCCGCGGTGGGCTATCGCGAGATTTGCCCGCGAGAGTAAACAGTCGCCATTACTGGAAAGTAAGAAAGAGCTGAAAGTGTGGTGAAGAGTTCGTTCACATCCACACAGAAACCAAGCCCGACAAGTCCTAAACTGAAGACCGCGTCTAAGCTTCCCGTTACCTGCTGTCCTCCCTGGCTGGTGTACGGTCACATGTGATATCGCAGTCGGAGTTTATGAGGGCGGTGAGTGAGTGAGGCCTGACAGTACAAACACACTCCATCCTGAGCAGACTGTAAACTCTCTGATGTTGGTGACTCTCACAGGGACGTAACTGCAGAACAAACAGCCCTCCTCTGAAAAATGATCATTGAAAACCTCGAAGCCTTCAAGACATGGCTGTCGAAGACTCTTGAACCCATGTAAGTGAAGTGATGCTGCTGCCCTGTGCATCATAAAATGATTTTAGCACAATTATTCAAATCTTCCTGAATGACAGTGGCTTTATTTATATATGAGTTTATGATTACTGACTAATGCATTGACTCTTCTTTTTGTATGTTGGTTTGAAATTGTATTAACTATAATTCTTGTACTTGGTTATCCTAGTAATCACAAATTATTAGCAGTGGTATCTATTATACATTTGTAAAGATGTTGTAGGTTTTCATTTACAGATCTGCACCATCTTTATGTGAGTCTAAAGATCATTTGGGTTCATTGTAATTGAAGTGTATCTGTCTGTCCGGCAGATGTGATGCTGACCCTTCTGCTCTTGCAAAATATGTGGTTGCTTTAGTGAAGAAAGATAAATCGGAGAAGGAGCTGAAAGCACTATGCATTGACCAGTTGGATGTATTCCTTCAGAAAGGTATAATTCATCTCTATTAATGATTGTAATATATGCAGTTTAATAATGTTGTTGTTGTTATTTCTCAAACCAGGTGAAGACCCCTAACTCGTAGGTTCTTTGCATAACAGCTGCTTCATTTCCAAGACAGACCGTGTCAGAACTAAGTCTCAGAAGATGTTAACATAAATTTGCTTTTGCTTTCAGAGACGCAGACATTTGTGGACAGACTTTTTGAAGCCGTAAATGCAAAGAGTTACCTACCTCAACCGGAGCAGCCGACTTCTGCAAGCAGAACTGAAACTCACCAGCGCACGGAGAAAGATGAGACAAAGAGAGAGGAGGTGACACGAAACAGGCACACAAGATCACTGTTTACATAAAGAAATGAATACTGTTAGTCAGCAAGTGCATGCTAAATAGATCAAAAGTGGCAGTAAAGACATTTGTTATGCTAGAAAAGATTTTAATATTATGTAGCACAACTGTTTTCAGCATTAATGATTATTAGAAATGTTTCTTGAGCAGCAAATCAGTATATTAGAATGATTTCTGAAGATCATGTGACACTGAAGACTGGAGGAATGATGCGGATTCATCTTCAAAATTCAGCTTAGTATCACAAGAGTAAATAAAATTTTAAAATATATTCAAATTGAAAAAAAATTTAACTCCCAATTTTAAAATTTTGCTGTTTTTGATCAAATAAATGCCGTTTTGATGAACGCATGTGCTGGAGATACTTCTAATCACAGGAGTGCCTTTACTGACGAGATGTGCATGAAAATCGCATTTGATTTTTTGCACAGACCTAATATATATAAATGTATATAAAAGTAAAGTCCTAGAGACCCCAAACTTTTAAACGATGGTGAACGTTGTGAAATTTTGCTTAAAATGGAAATTTTCTTTTGTGTTTGATGGTATTGATTTTGCATAAGCAGCCCAGCCGAGACGAGGATCGAGAAAAGAAATTCTCCCGGAGAATAAACCACAGTCCTCCGTCTAGCTCCAGATACAGCCGAGACAGCAGGTGAGATGAACTTTAAAAATGCCACGCATGCACACATCTCTAAAGCCACCTTGTTTAGCTATCCTCATACTCATTTCATTCTCTTCTATTTGAATGAAATCTACAGGAGAGTAGATGAGCGCAAGAAAGATGACCGCTCCAGGAAGCGAGAGTATGAGCGTAACCCGCCCAGAAGGGACTCGTACAGGGAACGTTATAACCGCAGGAGAGAACGCAGCCGCAGTTTCAGTCGCAGTCGTAGTCGCAGCTGGAGCAAGGACCGCACTCGTGACCGGGACAGAGACCGAGAGCGGGACAGAGAGCGGGACCGAACCCGATCACGATCCCGCTCCAGAAGCAGAGGTGAGGCGTCACCTTACTTTAGAGATGTGCTTTATTTGAACACATTTGAATTTTTCTGCATGTAGTTCACATGAAATACTTTATGCTGTGCTTTATCTGAAACAATTTTTACATTTTTTTTATGTAAGTTCTTATGTTTTGTGATTCATATTAATAGAGATCGCATGAAATATTTCTCTCTAAAAATAATAAAAAGTTTTATTTATTTACTTATTTAAGTAAAAAAGTTTAAAGGTGGGTAGATTTTTAAAATGTTTTGGAAAAAGTCTCTCATAATCAACAAGGCTGCATTTATTTGTTCAAAAATACAGTAAATACTATAAAATATTGTCACAAACTAAAATAAATGTTTTTATTACATTTTTCATTTATAGTTTTTAAATTATTCCTGTGATGCCAGTCTTCTGTGTCACAAGACCCTTCTGAAATCATTCTAAACATTTCTTATTGTTATCAATGTTGTAAACTGTGATAGGCCTATTATTTCCAGTATTCTTTGATGAATAGAAAGTTCATAAGAACAGCATTTATTTGAAATATAAATCTTTTTTAACATTATAAATGTGTTTCTCACTTTTGACCAGTTTAATGCATCCTTGCTAAATAAAAGTATTAATTTAGCCCAAAAAATTGCCCATTTTTAGCTGTAGTGTACTTAGAAACTTGCTTGCATAAAAAAGACATGTTTTCACAACTTTTACTTTGCTCCCTCTGTCATTCTTCTGTTGAACGCTTTTCTTGCTCTTCTAGAGCGGGATTCTGGAAAGCCAAAATACGAGCACAGTCGTCCAGAACGTCAGGAGGCCGTGACCACCGATGGCTTCACCGCTACACCTCTCACACCCGGCATCCCCTCTACTCATTTCCCCGTGCCCACCCTCAGTAGCACCATCACTGTCATCGCCCCCACCCACCATGGGAACAGCACCACTGAGAGCTGGTCAGAGTTCCCACAGGACCACGCGCCCTTCGGCAGAGGCGGCCCACCGAGGAAACGCTGTCGCGACTATGATGGTACACAATTTTTTACTCCCTAATCAGTGAAATCATGTTCATTAGAGACTAACCCTCATTATGTCAGTAACATCCTGATTTGGTTGAATTAACAGAGAAGGGCTTCTGTATGCGAGGAGACATGTGCCCTTTCGATCACGGGAGTGATCCAGTGGTGGTGGAGGACGTTAATCTTCCCAGCATGCTTCCTTTCCAGCCACCGCCTCTTCCTGGAGTGGACGGCCCACCTCCTCCGGGCCTGCCGCCCCCCCACTCACTCCTGACTCAACCGGTGAACCTCAGACCACCTGTGCCCCCACCGGGCACCATGCCACCCAGCCTACCCCCTGTAGCAGGCACGAAAAAGCTTTGTTCCCAGGAAAGAATTTTCATTTGAATGTTTAATGTTAAGTGTATTTTATAAATGTGCTGTTCTTCTTTCTTTCAGGTCCTCCACCTCCTCTTCCTGCTCTTCAGCCCTCTGGTATGGACGCCCCACCAAACTCCATCACCAGCTCTATGCCCACTATAGTGACGTCAGGTGTCCGGCCCCCGATCAGCCAGCCTCCGCCTCCCCTGTTCACGTCAGGTCAGTGTTTATGAATGAGTCACGTCTGACACGGTAATACAGTGATGACTCATCTCCACTGGACTGTCATAGCTTGAACCTGGACATATTAACTGACACATATGAGGAGTTATGCAAAAGATGAATAGATTTGAAGGAAGAAATTCAATTATGAAACAATTTACAATTGAAGGGTTAAAAAGAAAGCATTAAAAAAGCGTGGAATATGTGGGAACGATATACAATCATTCAGCACTAATAAATTCTGGTGATTAGGACTTGTATCTTATATTATGATCTTGTATATTATTTTGCAGTAATGACTGGATGACTGTGTTATCTCACTTATTACAAAACTGCAACATTCAAATGTTTGGGGTCGATACATAAAAAAAAAAAAAAAGAAGTCTTGTAGTCTCCTAGACTTCATTTATTTGATCAAAAATACAATAAAAAATAATATTGTGAAGTATTATTACAATTAAAACAACTTTTCTATTTGAATATATATTTTAAAATGTAATTTACTCCTGTGATGACACAGGGAAATTGTTAGCATCTTCATTGTCACGTGATCTTCAGAAATCATTCTAATTTGTTGATTTGCTGCTCAAGAAAGATTTCTGATTATTATCAATGTTGAAAATGGTTGTGCTGATCAGTATTTTAAAGAATCTTTGATGAACAGAAAGTTTCTATTTGAAATAGAAATATTTTGTAACATTATACATGTCTTTACTGTCACTTTTGAACAATTTAATGTGCCCCTGCTGAATAAGAGTATTCATTTCCTTCTTTAAAACAAAAAATCATTCTAAACACAAATTTTTAAATGGTAGTGTACATACCAAATAAAAATGCTGCTAAGTATTATTTTATAATTATGGAATTACACCTGTCATTGTTTATAATATACAGATTCATTTGAGCCAGAGGTGTATAATCCTGAAGCCCCCAGCATGACCTCACGGCCCATGTACAGACACCGGGTCAACGCTCAGCGGCCCAATCTGATTGGTCTGACCATGGGAGAAGTGGATCTGCCCCCTCGAGGTAACCGTGAGCTCTGGCCTCCCTGCTAAACCAGCTCTTCAGGAATTTTCCCTTTTTTCTTCCTGTGCAATTTAAATAAAGCCTAACAGATGTTCTCCTCCTTTACCTGCCTCTCTTTGTGTGTGTAACTCTTTCAGAGAAAATGTCAAACACCAACAGTGCTCGGATAGTTATAGAGTCCGACTCCAGGAAGAGAGGAGCAGGACTTCATGATGGGGCCATTCCTGCCAAGAAACCCTGGGTTGACAAGTAAGACAGAGTCATTCATATCTCCTCCGATATTGAGCCATACAGTAAGAAAAGGGGCAAGTCAAATGAATATTTCAGAGGTTTAATAGATACATAAAAGGTGCATATAGCTGAATATGAATGCAGCCTTTCTTAAGGGGCTCGAGTGCACACAAATAAAGTATCCATTTGTTTCATCTCTCAGTCGGTTTCATTACTTACATTTGAGCACAATGTGCATGTTTGTTTTCTCGCTCCACAGACCGAACTTCAACAAACCCAACCACCACGGCTTTCACAGGAACGTGCCCTACTCTTCAGCAAACACCAAACTGGCCATCCGTCAGATTCCCCCTGAGCTCAACAACATCAGCAAACTAAACGAGCACTTCAGCAAGTTTGGCACCATCGTCAACCTCCAGGTACTGTAACTGAGAGAAGCACGCGACGTGTTGATGTTCATGATCATAAAGATCTTAGAAGCACATTTCCTCTGTCTCAGGTGGCATATAATAATAACCCAGACGGGGCGCTGATCCAGTTTGCTTCTCCTGAAGAAGCCAAGCGGGCCATTCAGAGCACAGAGGCAGTGCTCAACAACCGCTTCATCAGAGTACACTGGCACAGAGAGGACACACACACCACCACGCCACATCCGGTATCACATCCTCCGGTTAACATGCTCTGATTTACAAAAAACAGACCGAATCACACTGTTAGAACTCTTCCAGCTGTATTCTATTAGTGACTGATGCCACTAAAAATGTATGTTTTATTTAATTGTGATTTTTTTTATATATATTTAATTGTATGTTAAATATAGATTTTATTTAAAGAGACAAACTAACACATTCATCACAGTTGAACTTAAAGACTAAATAAGAATGTGTTTTGTAATAAAATCACCGTTTTGTTTTTACATTATTTTAGGAGTAAATAACATCACATTGTTATTTATATTTATCTCAGTTTAATATAAATAGTAAATAACATCACACGTTTCAGTTTTTATAAAATTATCAGAATGTTTATAATTATCACTATTTAAAGAGTACAAAACAAATCGCTATTTTGTATGTTTATCAATTTAATTTAAATTTTTATACACTTAGCAAAATGTTTGTATTATCACTTTAATTTCAAGATGGTAACTAACACATTTATTACAATGTTCCTCACAGTTTAGTATATGTGACCCTGGACCACAAAACCAGTCTTGTCAATTTTTCTGAAAGCTGAATATATAAGTTTTCCACTGATTTATGGTTTGTTAGGATTGAACAATATTTGGCTGAGATACAACTATTTGAATATCTGGAATCTGAGGGTGCAAAAAAAATCTAAAAATTTAGAAAATCACCTTTAAATTTTTCCAAATGAAGTACTTAGCAATGCATATTAGTAATCAAAAATTGAGTTTTAATATTTTTACAGTAGGAAATTTACAAAATATCTTCATGGAACATGATCTTTAATTAATATCCTACAGTTATTTGGCATAAAAGAAAAATCGATAATTTTGACCCATACAATGTTTTTGTGTCTATTGCTACAAATATACCCCAGAGACTTAAGACTGCTTTTGTGCTCCAGGGTCACGTATATTAACTCACATATCTGATTGTTGGAGTCATGTTTGTTGTTTGTAGAGCACACAGACAGCCCAGGAGTCTGTGGTCACCACACCGAAACAGTCAGTGAAAGACCGGCTCGGACCCCTGCCCACAGCCCACCCTGAACCCTCACACGACCCCGGCGACGCTGCACAGGTGAATGTGTGTCTCACACTGTTCCTGAAAGTGTGTGCTTCGTCTGTGGTCGCAGATCTCAGCATATCTCTGCGCTTCTCTTCTCTACAGAATACAGCCAAGGTTTCAGTGAAGGAGCGTCTGGGCTTCTCTAAACCAGCTGGCTTTGGAGGAAAGGTTTGCATAGCTAGGCTCTGTCCTGTTATCAGGAAGTCCACTTTTAGGGCCTATTTACACGTTTGTGTAGAACCACTTGTTGTGGACCACTGGCTTCTTTTGAGACACCTGTAAGTTTATACGTAATGTCAAATCACTTGGTAAATTCTTTCATTTCTTTACAGGTTTTTTCTACTGGCCTGACTAAGACGGTTTATAACCCGGCTGCACTGAAAGCTGGCCTGAAGGGAGCGCCATTCGGGACAACTCTCCTCGCAGAAGATGCCCTGAAAAGGAAGCAGGTTTGTATTAAAATCCTGGAAATAGCAACCTGCAAGTCGCACATTTTATGCTTGTGCTAGCAGCGTTGAACTAGTGTAAATGTGGTTGTCTTTCTCCACCAGGAGGCGCTGAAGCTTCAGCAGGACGTGAGGAAAAAGAAGCAGGAGATTTTGGAGAAGCACATTCAGACTCAGAAGGTGCGCCATTAATTGTTGTCCTTGTGTCTTGTTGTTCATACCTTGTTAATTAGAAAAATGCTCGTTGTTTGCTAGATGTCACTATCTGCTAAACAGTTGTAGTTTGAGTCACAGTTAAAAAGTTCTCTACTATTCAAAATTGTTTGAATTTTAAACATTTAACATTTTCTATTTTTTAATTGCTACTTTTATTCAGCAAGCGCACATTAAATTGATTTATAATGTTACTAAAGATTTATATTGCAAATAAATTCCGTTCTTTTGAACTTTCTCTTCATCAAAGAAACCTGAAAAAATATAACTAAGTTTCTGCAGAAATATTAAGCAGCATTTATTAATGTAATTTTTTTTTCTTGAGCACCAAAAGGATTGTGTGACAGTTCAGATTTACTGACATATTTATAAATTACGTTTTAAAATATATTTAAATGGAACATATTTTTTAGTGAAACTGCAATGTAGTACTAGGCTGGCACTGATTTCATTCAAAATGTTCATGAGGTTCATAAAAAAACAAATCTACTGAAAGTCTAGAAAAATAGCTTTTTGTTGTTGTCAGAGCTTGCTAACTAGGGATGAAAGCATTGTACATAACTTTGTTCATAACTTAGTTTATGAGATGACTGAGACTTCTGCATGTCTTCAGCTGCTGATATCTAAGCTGGAGAAGAACAAGTCCATGAAGGCGGAGGATAAAGCTCAGATCATGCTGACCCTCACCACCCTCACCAACAGCATCACCAAACTTCAGGAGGAGATGAAAGGACTGTCCAGTGCTAATGCCCTCAGGACCACGCTCAAGAGTAAAGCTCAGGTACACACAGTCCCAAAGCACCAGAATCAATGAATGGATGTTTCTGCATATGTATATTCTGATGCATCTCTGTTTTCAGGCTCAAAAGGAGCTCCTGGACACAGAGTTGGACCTTTATAAGAAAATACAAGCAGGAGAGGACACTGCTGAACTCAAGCTCAAATACACTCGGCTGCAGTTAGAGGTATTTCACAAAGAGACAAAAGCTCTCTGTTTGTAGTTGTAATTTATTACCTATAGCTAGATATTGACACGTTTATATTTTTTCAAATGTAGACAATGTGTATTTACATATGAATTAGAGATCGAGCGATATGGGTTTTTCTATTGTCGATGTTTAGAGGTCAGGGTCGGCCGATATCTTGAAGTTTTCCCCTTCATTTGCATGCTAAAATGTATCCAAAGTTAACCAAACAATTCAATAAACTGACCAAGTATTAAATATATAAAACAGGTAATATATATGTCAATCATGTACATAAAAGTTTTAGAGCATTTATCAAGCAGAATTTTTCAGGTTTGTTGGAACATAAATGTAAACTTAAATATACATTTGAATAAAATAAATACAATTTTATAAATAAAAATTAATTTAACTGAAAAATATAAAAAATAAAATATATAAAAAATAAATAATAGTAGCGCTTCAAACATACTAGCAACCAGCAACATCTGTGTTTGGTATAAATGACACACAACATCTAAAGTGCATTCTGATTTCAAACTTACATCGCAGTCTGTTCATTATTAAAATAGAGTCAACCAAACATATAAACGGTTACACTGGTCAGTTTAAATAGACCGTAGTATACCGGTCCACTCTGCTTTTATGCCAAGGACGTTTTTTCTCATGTGAAGAGGATGATCTTTTCCGTCTAGTTTTCATTAAAAAAAAAAAAAATTATTGTTTAACATTCAGATACATTGCGAATATGGAAACATTTGGATATGTGCAGAACGAGATGTGAGCAATAACCTCCAAATACATCCAAACCTGCGCTTGCTCGTCCTCGTATGCAAATACTCATACACTGTCACAACCTAATGCACTGTAAATGCCAAATTTTTTAAAACAAATATGCCTAGCGGAACACAAAAATTCATATTCGAACATTTTGCCGAACAGGATCAAATAAAGTACTGGTCATAATACTTGCAAAAAATGTTTGATGTGAAAAAAGCGGTTCTCTGACTGCGCAGAACAGCCATAAGCACCACAGTTAAGTTTGGGATTATAGTATTAAAAATAAAATTGTGTCATTTGAAAATGCAATTGTGTTATAAAATACAACAATGAGCACCAAGAAACCATTTAAAGAGGCGCATTCAGTGGTCTCCTTGATGGGAAAGAGTCAACAAAGTAAAATGATCTCAAACGTATGGCATGCTCTCTTCATTTTATCAAATCACATCTATTCATTTTACAGTCCTGCTACTAGCATTTTATTCAGACTAAAACTCCTTTAATTCGGGGTGAGAAATCTTTTTTTCCAAGTGGTTGCTGCAGATGCATTTTACAGCATTTAGGTTATTAATTAATCGTTAATTTAAACGACGATCGATCATGGAAATTATCGAATATTGACATCCCTAAATACAAATGAGTTGGATGGAAACCTGGCTATTGTCTGCATGAAACCATGCTTCCGAACAAATATCGTTCACGGGCAGCTCCAGGACAGCTGTCTCTGCGAGCCGATGCCGATATATAATATATAAAAAATGAGAAATATCAGCCCGATATATCGGTCGACCTCTAATATGAATGAATGGCTTATAGACAAAACATTCCATCTTTCCACTGTAACTGCAGTGCTACTTAAGCTTCATAAGCTTACATAAGATCGTTTCCTTTCATTCAGGCTGCCAAAAGGGGGCTTCTGACCCCAGGACGTGGGAGGGGGGCCCACAGCAGGGGTCGGGGGGCCCTGAGGAGCCGAGGACGCGGGATTCGAGGACGCGGAAGAGGAGTCCCAACTCATGCTGTGGTGGATCATCGACCCCGAGCTTTAGAGATCAGCGGTTTCACTGAGGCCGATCGAGTCGACCTGCTGCCACACTTCGCAGTGAGTGACATTATAAAGGGCATGTTACATCACACTGTTATGAGGTATGTCTTTGAGTCATAACTGCTTTTCTCACTAACCTCCAGCAATACGGGGAGATTGAAGATTGCCAGATGCAGGATTCCAGTCTTAGTGTCATCATAACATACAAAACCCGTGCGGAGGCTGAACAGGTCTTAACATATTCCCATAAACATCAGTAGATGCATACTTCATGCAGAGTCTAAACTTCAGCTCTGTTTCTCAGGCGGCCATCCACGGCGTTCGGTTAAATAATCAGGAGCTGCGTTTGGCCTGGCACAAGCCCACGGCTTCCCACAATCCAGCAGACCAAGACGAGGTTGAACCTGAGGATGAGGAGGTACGCCCTTTGGTCTGTGTGTTTGGTCTGCTTTCAAAATGTTTCTTTTAGTGAAAAGTGGGGACATCCCATAGGCGTAATGGTTTTTATACTGTAGAAACTGTATTTTCTATCGCCCTTCACAAACCCTACACCTAACCCTAACCCTCACAGGAAACTTTGCATTTTTACTTTCTCAAAAAAAAAATCTCATTCTATAAGAATTGTAAGCGTTTTGAAAAATGAGGAAATGGGTTATGTCCTCATAAGTCACCCTCTCCTGTAATACCTGTGTCATGCCCATGTTATGTCCTGATATGTCACAAAAACAAGAGCACACACACAAACTTACTGGCCACTTTGTTCGGTACACCTTGCAAGTACCGGGTTGGACCCCTTTTGCCTTCAGAACTGCCTTAATTTTTCGTGGCATAAATTCAACAAGGTGTTGGAAACATTCCTCAGAGATTATGATCCATATTGACATGATGGCATCACACAGTTGCTGCAGATTTGTGGGCTTCACATCCATGATATGAATCTCCCGTTCCACCACGTCCCAAAGGTGCGCTATTGGATTGAGATCTGGTGACTGTGGAGGCCATTTGATTAAAGTGAACTCATTGTCATGTTCAAGAAACCAATCTGATATGATTTGAGCTTTGTGACATGGTGCATTATCCTGCTGGAAGTAGACATCAGAAGATGAGTACACTGTAGTCATAAAAGGATGGACATGGTCAGCAACAATACTCAGGTAGGCTGTGGTGTTTAAACAATGCTCAATTGGTACCATGGGGCCCACAGTGTGCCAAGAAAAAAACCCACCACACCATTACACCACCACCACCAGCCTGAACCGTTGAGACAAGGCAGGATGGATCCATGCTTTCATATTCTGACCCTACTATCTGAATGTTGCAGTAGATATCGAGTCTCATCAGACCAGGCAATGTTTTTCCAATCTTCTATTGTCCAATTTTGGTGAGGCTGTGCAAATTGTATCCTCAGTTTCCTGTTCTTAGCTGACAGGAGTGGCACCCGGTGTATTCTTCTGCTGCTGTAGCTGCTTCAGGGTTCGACGTGTTGTGTGTTCAGAGACCGTATTCTATATACCTTGGTTGTAACTAGGGATGCACCGAAATGAAAATTCTTGGCCGAAACCGAAAACCGAAAAAGAGAAAACCAAGGCCGAAAACCGAAACCGAAACACCGAAAGAAATTATGCCAATTATTAGTACCATTGCATTTATTGCTATGACCGTGTACTAAGTTTACTAAAATTAAGACATTGCAGTTGCATAAATTAATATTAAAGTTTCAAAGATAATTACAATTAAATAACTTATTTTAAAAAAACAAACATAAGAATACGTAATTATAAATGATGCACAAATGATTAAGCACATTGCAACAATGCACAGTATAAAATAAAATTCAAACTAAAAATTTATCCCACTCGTGTATATTTAATAATAATGTACAGGCCTACTGGCCTGCAGAAAGGTTTTAAAATGAACAGTTCTCTCATAAAAACAAAGTGCATTTAGGTGAAGTGCATTTGAAAATTTTCTCTGTAGGACTAGAAAGTGCATCACTTCTCCAGTTGGCAAGACTGTTATCACTTCTGGGGATGGGGACTTCAGACAGATAACCATCTAGCTGTTGAGCAGTTGAGCTTGTCATCTGCCTGACATTTGAGAAATATTTGAGAGAGTGTATTTAAATAGGGCCAGGGCATAAATAAACATTTTTATCAAATTAAAGCAGAAATCTAGCAGAAAATTTAGCATAAATATGGCTACAATCTGATATTATGTATGTATATATGTTTGTGTGTGTGTGTGTGTGTGTGTGTGTATACAGTAGCCTAAGAACAATAGCCAACGTATTATTATTATTTGAGGCACTTTCTTGCAGAATTCCACTGAACATATCAGACCACGATGGTGCATGCCCCTCATCTTGTGTAGAGACCAGTCTTTTTTTCTGCGCTCTGATCTGTCTCCTGCGCTTGGCGCTTCTCCGTCTCCACGCGGGTTCTCTGCATCCAGCGCGGCCTGGATCATTTCTCGTGCGCGCTGCTATATTTCCGCATCCAAATAATTGTTTTATAACGCGGATCAAGCACATTCGCGATGAAGTGCAGAGGATCCGAAAAAATCTCAGTGAGACGTGTGCTAACAGACTCTATAAGACTGTACTTTTCTTTGTTTTTACTTCGTGGTCCGTCTTAATCTCTTTGTTAGGAGACGTTTTAGTGCTGCGAATAAAGGAATACGAAGAGAGAGAATGTTCTCACTGGTGTTAAGTGAATGTCGCGGGGAGCTCGTGGTCTAAGCTATGCAGGTGCACGTGCAGGTCGCGGTTTCTGTTTGCGTCATCACAACATTTCGGCCGTGTTGTTTCGGTGATAAAAGTCTATCGGCCGAAAACCGAAAAGGCCATTTTCGGCCGAAAATTTTCGGTGGCCGAAATTTCGGTGCATCCCTAGTTGTAACGAGTGGTAAATTAGAGTTACTGTTGCCTTTCTATCATCTCTAACTAGTCTGCTCATTTACTTCTGACATCAACAAGACATTTTTTGTCCACATAACTGCTGTTCACTGGATATTTCCTCTTTTTCGGACCATTCTCTGTAAACCCTAGATAGGGTTGTGTGAAAATCCCAGTAGATCAGCAGTTTTTGAAATATTCACACCAGCCCATCTGGCACCAACAACCATTCTATGTTCAAAGTCACTTAAATCCCCTTTCTTCCCCATTCGGATGCTCGGTTTGAAATTCAGTAAGTCGTTTTCACCACATCTAGATGCCTAAATGCATTGAGTTGCTGCCATGTGATTGGCTGATTAGCAATTTGTTTTACAAAGCAATTGAACGGGTGTACCTAATAAAGTGGCTGTTGAGTGTATATGTATACATTATGTATATGTAGAAAAAAGTTATTTTAAATTGTAATAGTATTTCACAATATTGCTATTTTTGCTTTATTTTGAAATGCAGCTTCAGTGAACATAAGAGACAAAAACAGGAAAAAACTTTCGAACAGTGGTGTGTATATTAAACAGCCCTGCAGTAATACATATTTTGGTGGTCCAGAGGCTGAAATATTTAACAAATGAATATTTTCTATTTATTTGGAACTTAATTTACACAACCCAAAAATATGATGACATTTTGGAATGTTGTGATGTTGCCTAGCAACTGTAAACAACCTTGCATTGAACCTTAGAACAAGGTACAATGAGTTGAATGTAATATAGTATAATTTTGTATTTTTCTGGTTCTGATTGGCTGCAGTTTCCAGAGGATTTCCTCGTGGATGATTCCCTGCTGCAGGACGATGATGAAGAGGAAGAAGATAATGAGTCGCGCTCATGGCGCAGATGAAGATGAAGCCGTGTGTCCAGTCCTGCTGCCCTGCAACACTCGAGCGCATCAGATCTTGAGTTCTGTGTTTTTGAAATGGTTGATTTTAAAAATATTGATTTACATTTCATTGGCTTTTTTTTATTTTACTTATCAAACCTGAGCAGCAAATAGAAAATGTACTCAGAAGGCTGTGAAATTGCAATTATTGAGATGTAGAATAACATGAATGATTTGGTTTCTTGCTGTCATCGTTTTCTTTTGTATCGTGTCAAAACAGTGACTTAACTTTTGGCGGCTGCAATTTTTTATTTTTTTTATTCCTTTTTTTTATGGTCAGTATGTTGACCCAAATTTATTTTCAGCAGTTCTGAAAATGTTACAGTTTGAGACAAATGTGGGAAATGTTTCAATCTCAAAGACAACAGTAGAGCATTGTTATAAGTTGTTTGCTTTCCTTAGTATAATCAGCCTGATGAGGATGTAGCTCTTTGTGTACATATTTTATGTATCAATTTTAATGGTTTGTATGAATTCTTTGCTTCTGGATTCATCTCCTGGGTTTAATTTTGAAATGTAAAAGAAAATAAAGAATTGAAATGGTCTAGAAAAAATAACAGCTGCAAAAAAAAAAAAAAAAAGAAAAGAAAAAAAAATATTGAGAGCTCTGCTGCGAAAGCAGCATTGAGAACAAAAAAACAAAACAACTCTGAACAGCTGAATAAAGACCATTTCAACCCCCACCCCCCCAATCCTCACAAAAAGAGCAAATTTCCTAAATTCTTCATGCACCACAGTACCAGCAAGTAAGTATAGAGCACTAACAACGTAAAATGAGGTAAACAAAGTGTTCTGTGTGTTATTTCACATCTGTTTTTCTTTTCAGTTGACTAACTGTAACTGTTTATTTCTGTCCGTTAGGTCATGTGTTGATGTTTTAGTAGCAATAAAATGATTACAGGTGAGTAAAAGCTATACAATAAGAGCAAGAAAAATTTAGGAAGATAGAAATATAAAATCTACAACATTTGAGATTTAATTACAACATAAACAGTAATGAACATTACTTTTTGTTGTTGTTGTTTTGGGCATTTTCATTGTCAACTTTTCTTGTCCCGCAGGACACTAAAACCTGTTTTTACAATATTTGTTGACCCTTGATGCCATCGCACCATCCTGACGACTTGCATCCAGCCCCCCACCACCTCTGAGCATCACATTTGCATAGTGGAGAAGAATGACCCAATCAGAGCTGGAGCAGTCGGTGATGTGGCTCTCTCACCTTGGTGCCTGTCGTGGAAGCTCAGCTAATTGTGAAGAATTAGATTTGCTCTTGGAGTGTGCCATGCAGCTCGGCTTTACCCCCACCAACTAAACCTCACCCGGCCCAGCAAGGGGGCCCTTAAGTGGATGCTTGCCCCCTCCTACACGGCCCCATGCTGCACTTCTCTCCCAAAACAGGTCGCTGGGACCTGATCTCTCACCATCGGACAGGCCTAAAGTGAGTGTGTGTGTGTGTGTGTCCCATTCCTCCCCTAGTTAAAATTTGACCCCTCTCCCGGGGTAATATAACATTTTAATAAGCTTTGTTGGGTCAGTTAGTGTGTCGTTACTATGGAGATTGTCGCGGTGTGTGAGGCATGTGAACCGCGGTTCTTAAATAGCCCTATTTAATCTGAGCGACCCCTGCAGCCCGACTGCTCTGTAATGAAGAGATGTATTTGTTAAACTCAGACTCATCGTGAGCTGTGAGTCCATGAGGCCAATGCATTTCCGGCGGAATAAACCATGTAATGTGTTTAGCGCAGAACAAGTGGGCTAACTAGTTTAGAGCGTGTCGGAGAGCCTCAGCTAACACGTTTACATTGGCCCAGCCATTTGTAAAGACTCTTTAATCTGTAATCGGTGTCAGTAAGATAAATGGGTTTATTTCTTAACTGGTGAATGACGTTTGACTTGAAAATCATGTGTGAAGCTTTTATCGTCAGTCTTTTTTTTTCCTGAGTTAGGCCATTAATGTATGCAAAAATCGGAATTCGCCCTGCCAATATTTATTTACATGTAATCCACATTCGGTTCTGATCAAATGGAATCTTTTTTATTTGTTTCATTAAAAATGCTCGCCTGAGACGGGTGACGGTGGCCTCCTCCTGCTAGTGCTGAGAAAAAGTCTTTAATATTTGATGTGATCACGGGCCTCTATAAGCAAATTTCAGTCCCCGGCAAGTTCAGCCGAAACATGATTAATTTAGTGTTTATCCCGACATCCTTTAAAAAACAAAACCCGCTCGGCCAGACGTGCAGAGCTCAGTTTGAGACTAAATCTCTAACGCTACATCATAATACAGCCCTGGGGAGGAATCTTTGGCTGGATCACATTTTCTTATTTGGATATCTGAGAAGGAGGAAGACTGAGGAGCTTTGAGTTGGGTTTTGTACCACTGTGTGGTGGTCAGTATAGTCTGAGCAAATCTCACTGCTTCCAAGAAAGCAGCAGAAGTTTTATTATTATTTTTGGTAAAATGATGCAGTAAAGTAAGATGAATGCTGGTCTTAGCTGCTATATGCAGATATGACATCATTTACTTGATAGATTTCAAAGTTTTATATAGATTAACTGAATTATAACAAAAATACTTTATATTCCTAAGCCTTTAAAGAGTTTGTTCACCAAACGTCATCAGTTACTCACACTCATGTCATTCCAAACCCATCAGATTTTCATTGATCTTCCAAAAACAAATGAAGACATTTTTTATTTTTTTTCCATTACACCAGAACTTAACAGGTTGTGTGTCTTTCTCACCTTGATGAGTTTGCATCCCTGCACACTGTTTTGGTTTTAATGGAAACGAAGCATTCAAAATATGTCTTTTAATTTATAATCTGCAAATGAGTGGGAAAAATGGAAATCAGGATTGGGCACAAAGTAATTGATGCATGTGGAAATGGGCTGAGAATTGAACAAGTAGTTGTAATCTGGCTGAGAGAAAGATATGAATCTTTCTTTGCCACTTTTCCTGATGATTATGGAATAATACAAGACCTTTGACCTCACATGTGATTGCCCAAAGCAAAAATGTTATAAAATGCATCCTATTTTGTGAGAAAGTTTGGCATGCTAGAGAAAAACATGGACTATTTTTGGAATCAGCCAAGCTGAAATCGATAAGAAACAAGTACTGGATTTCATTCAGCAAATGTGATGCAGGGCGGTGTAATAAATCACAAATGATTTCCTTTCAAATTCAGCGATTGCATTCAAAATCTGAGCAAAATCTGAGCAGCTTTGAACGTTGTTCTTTTTAATATGATCAGAAGTTAAATCTGTGACTTTTAGATCTTATTGGTATCATCTTGTCATATACATTTTGCAGAAACTTGCCTCCTAATGTTTGTTGAGTCCGCTCGTTGGGAACTGCAGTTGTACCTAGCTAAATTAAGTAGATGAATTAATTGAAGTTTTACTGGAGAACGAAAGGATGAGGGATTTCAATACACTACAGCGCTTGTAATGACCGATTACTACCTGTTTTTTCTCTCTCTCTGGGTGAGTTGTCAAGAGTGGCTCCATCTGTCTCACTCTGCAGCGTGTGTAAAGGTGCTGACAGAAGCTTTGGCTGTTTGAACTTTACAGTGGCCTTGTCATGCAGACAACTGCCCTCAGCTGAACCACAAATCCCACATTCCCCAGCAACATGGCAAAATTAGCTCCATAAATCAGAGGGGCTTCTGGGAATAGGCCCTGTGTTGCCAGGGGCAATGGATCATCCCAGATACTGGTGTCAGGGGTGCGTGAGTCTCAGACCGCCGGCACATCAGCCATCACTCGTGTTAAAAATACTCCAATGAAGTCTGTGAGAAACACTCGAGCAGGAGCTGCCAGAAGTGTCTGTCGGTGTCTGTGTTCACACACACATACACACGCATCCCTCTCTTTATTTTTATTTGTATTGGCTGGTGCATGATATAGTTTTGCATGTGACTTTTTAAAGGAGATTTTGAACCATTGCAATCAACGTTATGACTGTTTGTTTTAATAGGTTTTTCTAGTTCTGTGCCTGATCACTGGATGGCAGTGTGCTGCAAATATATTCACCATGTCATTATTGTGAACAAGAGTGTAATATGATGTTTTAGATGGAAGGTTTGGGCAGTTACATACTTTCCTGCTTATTGCATAATTCTCCATGATGCAATCTATTATTATTGCAATCTATTATTTTACAGTGTAATGTAAAATAGCACTAAGCGTTTTTAATTTGAACTTTGACGTTGATTTGGCTTCTTCCTTTTATCCAACCCCCTGATTATTATTTTCATAGAATGATACATTTGTTTAATTATCACATGCACAATATTAAAAATAAAGCTTAATGCCACTGAAGAAACGTTTTTGGTTCCCCAAAGATTTGTAAAAAGTAAAAAAAATTATTTGTGTTAAAAGCATTTTAATAATGATACTTTTTCCACTATAAGAACCTTTTGTGTAATTAAAAGCATTGATGTTAAAGTTAAATAAGCTTTCCATTGATGTATGGTTTGTTAGTATCTAACAATATTTGGCCGAGATACAACTATTTGAAAATCTGGAATCTGAAGATGAAAAAAAAATCTAAATATTAAGAACGCCTTTAAAGTTGTCCAAATGAAGTTCTTAGCAATGCATATTATTTTTTACAGTAGGAAATTGACAATGTCTTCAAGGAACATGATCTTTACTCAATATCCTAATAATTTTTGACATCAAAGAAAAATCTATAATTGTGCCCCATACAAATTTTTTTTTTTTTTTTTTAATTATTTTTTTGGCTATTGCTAAAAAATATACCCCAGTGACTTAAGACTGCTTATGTGGTCCAGGATCACAAATATACTTTGATTTGCACAGGTTTGATGTGACGGGCCATAACAGGGTTAAAGATGTCAATTTAATTATGGGTCATAGGTCACATTACTTTACAAAAACATCCTGGAGCCAAGATGGCAGATTAGAATGATTTCAAGTCATTTAGGTTCCTTATGATAACATGCTTAAAAATAAAGTTTCTTTATTGGCATCAGTGGTTTATTCATCCATTGAATCGTTCTGTTATACAAATAGTTCTTTAAATGGAAAACAGTTCTTTGGATTATTTAAAATGTTCTTCATATTAAGAAAAAAAAATTTAACCCTAAATGCTTCTTCTATGGCATCACTGTGTAAACCTCCCTTTTAGAAACTGCATTTTTTTAAGAGCATAAATGAGAGATAAATCGAATATTAACAATCCAATCTTTTCTTAAAAAAGAAACTTTACATGAAACCATTCACTAACTCTCCTGCTTATTTCAGCATGTTTTTAATCACTTGCTTTGATAACTAAGCCTGTTTTCATCTAGATGCTATCTGCAGAAATAATTGCCTCGTGTTAGAGATCTCGATGTGTTGTTATAAGACACGGTCAGTACGACGCAGTTCAGAGGATCAATCCTGCTGCACTTTGCTGTTTTAAAGTCCGAGTAGAAATAAAGAGACTGCATCAGGACCCCAGGGGCTATTCAACATCCCCTCCACCCCAAACACTGCTATCTGTAAATTAGCTGACTTTGTGACCCTGCCTGTAATTGCATTAGTTTATCAATGTAGCACACAATTTATTATCCCTGGAAATAACGGCACACACGCACAGGGCCGGTGTGTGGAGTCTCACACCTTACACAGTAATTAGAGACGAAGGATTTCAGAAGACGTGCTCTAATGTGTTTGAGAGTGGGCTTATGGGTCTCTGATCAACACTGTGTATAGACCTGTGAGCACATGGATAGACACACCACACCTCTATTTCCATCTTTCTTTTATGAGCTAGGTGCCTATGATTCAAATATTGTAAGGCAAGTGTTAGTATTTCTATTGCTCAAAATGAACAAACCTCTAACACTAACTAAATGTTAACTTTGCATTGTACGTTTGGTAGTATGAACATGCATGATAGATACCTCATGTATCCTGTGGCTTGTTTTTATTTTCTTCTTTTGATCACACTAATATTTAACTGGCAGACAAAATATCTCTTAGACAATGAAAGACAGTTGTGAGCCAACTAGAGCTTTTTTTAAGGAATCAGAGTGGCTCTCTTGACTTGGCAATGTTTTAGAAGACATTTCTAGCATGATAGAAATAAATGAAAAGCAGTTCAGTAATGTAATGTAACAGTATTGTTTTGTATTGGAAATTCTTATCCTGGATATATGATCACCATGCGGCATCTCAGACGCTTCATGTCTCTCAGATCATGTTTGGAATGACCTTTATCACTCGGCTAACTTCTTGTAAATTATCATGATTTCTTTGACCGCTCATGGGTGCATATTTGCATCTGTTCAGATCCACCGCGTCCCCTGTCCCTGTTATATGCACCTTCAAGCTGTTTAATTAAAGCATGTATTATTAATCCGACTATATTTGAGTCGTTTTTCCTGTCCCTGTGCCGATATGACTGCTACATTAAGGCTAAATTGTTTTGCAGTAATTCCCATTTAATGTTTCTCTCATAATCAGAGGCTTTAGAGCAGCAGGAGGCGCGGGAGCGAGAGGAGAGCCAGGACAGAGGAGGCCGTTACTGTAGCTTAGTGTTTGATGTGCGAATCACATATTTGGGGCCTGTAATTAGGTCTGTTTTACAAGTCAAATGCTGCGCCAATGACAGTGGCAAAATATGAGCTTAATAAAAAGTGCCAGCTGAGACGATGCTTCCCCCGTCCCTCTGCCTCCGTCCTCGTCTCAGAAATATCCGCTCCAGTGTAAAGTCAGCTCAAGGCCAGTAATGATTCTCTCTGACTTCACATATACCGCAATTGTTCATTCTAATATACGGCCCACCACATCTCCCAGATATTAAGATTATCAGAGCACAACGCTCATATATCTGGAGGTGCCGGAAGCCATATTGGTAGCAGACATTGGCACTTGATTACTACACATTCATTCTAACCCCATGGAAATTGGTTTGATACGGTCAGAGTGATTAGTTCGTTGATACAGTTCGAGTCGTTTAGGAAGTAAAGGAGACCTGGTGAACTTTTGAAAATCTATGACTTACCATAAAAATATTTGTTATGGGCCATGCCTGCTCTCTATATTTAAAAAATGAGTATTTGTTATTAAGAAATATTTTCATAAAAGGCTTTCAGAAATATGCTTTGTTCAAACTCATAAATGTATTAATGTTAATTTGTCCACAGAATGGCGAGACAAACAAGCATGATAAGCGAGAGTGTACACTGCAAGTTAATATTATTTATTCAATAATATATAGTTGTTATCAAGTATTGATAATATGTTGATTTGTAATATTTGAATGGGATGACATAAACTAACGGCACAAAACTGCAAATACTTACTGATGATTGTTCTGTCGTTATGTCTCCAATCTGATGTCACTTCCTGGAGGATGATGTCATTCAGGATCTGGATGTTGGGTCTGGATTTCTGAAGGATTGTGTGACTGGAGTAATGATGCTAAAAATTCAGTTTGAAAGTCAGCTTTGATTGTTCCTAATAAACTGTTTAACTGCACTCACAAGTGGATATAAAATTTTGTTGTGGGATAATTAAATATATTCTAAATAAACTACAGACATAAAATTCTATACATTTATTTTGTCCTCACATTCTTTCTTGTAACTCCTCCCTCTCAGTGACACACAGCTGACAGAACGGCTCATTATGCAGCTCATTATGCATCTCATTATGCAGCTCATTATGCAGCTCATTATGCAGGCCTTTGTCTTCTCTGGTGTAAATCACAATGATATTCATGATAGTTGACGCCTACTCGCATATGACTTTTACCAACAAAAAGAGTCTTAGAAAATTTTAATCAATATATTGTTTCTGTGAGTGAGTAAACAAGATGAATTTCAAATAATTCAGAAAGAAAAATTCTAGGCTACAAGCTCCGGTTCTCAAAAATCCCGGGAACCATTGTTCTGTATGTGTTTTATTGCCTTATTAAAGTGATTTAACATTTTATAGTTATTCACTAACCATGCATACATTTTTTTTTCTCATAAACACACATTATTATAGCCCAGTTTGTGCTGATTACAGTGAGATTAGACTTTAGCAATTTAGATTTGTATAAGAAACTGAAAAAAGCACAAATGTCAGGGCATGGCAAAACCTCTCCAGGCCTCAAAAATACCCTTAGACTCCAGAGGGTTAAAGGTATTTAACAAACTGGTTCATACATAAGAGTCTTCTATGATAAACTATGAATTTCTGTAATATACAAGTCTGGGATCTAATCTTTTTTGCATTATTATTATTTCTTTATATATATATAAAGTAGTTTTGTGTTTATTGGACTTTAGCGACTCTGTCTGTACCTGCATCTGTTTGACTCTCCTCCTCTCTATCGATACTCTTGTCATTTATCTGGACGCGGCAGCCTCGACCGCCATATTGATTCTGTAGAGGCAATTTACTGGGAAATGGCAGTGAAGCAGGGATTTATTGTGCAGCCACTTCATTGTCAGATGATGGGTGTAAAATGTGATGGTAACGAGGGCAATGAGGTGGGTCGTGTCGCTACTCTCCACCCCGTCATAAATAACTCCAGTCCCGTGCAGCAAGTGCGGCTCTGATCCCCGATACAGAGACAGATGAGTGTTTAAGAGACACAGCTCTAAGATCATGTGCTCACTTCTATCGACATCCACTGTAGACTGGTATACTTTAGTTATCCTTGAGGAGAAATACGCGCTATAGGCCTATTTCTTAATATTTTAATAACTTATAGTCATATAACCTGCCTTAAGCTATTTCATGTATTCTTGTCTACTTTCGGTTATATTCTGGTCATTGGGTTCCCTCTTACAATGTTTGCAAAGTTTGTAAAGTTTTTTTTTTTTCACTGGATAAATCATCATACATTTGATTACCACAAACCATATGATTTGAGATCATTTGTGTCTCTAGGACCAGCATTGCAAGATAAGTTGTGCACCAATGTTTAATAGTGTCACTGTACTGCAGGTGTTAAAAAACAAAAAACCTATGCAGTTGATAACCGTTTGGATGTTGACTAATGCTTATTAATATGCTATAATGACATTAATAACCATTTAGCTGTGCACAATTTCAAGATCATTAGTGATTTAAAGGTTTCATCTAGAAGAGATGTAGACACATTTGTGTGTGTATGTTCATTTCTCTGAATCACACATTTGAGAAATCATCATTGATCAAATGTAGGACTGCTTATAGACAGTTTTAATACACACTTAAAAATAAAGGTTCCAAAGTTGTTGTTTTTTTGCAGTGATGCCATAGAAGAAGCATTCTGGGTTCCCCAAAGAACCTTCAGTGATCATTTCATGACATGTAAGAACCTTTTTTCCCCCTTCTCTTCTGAATCTAAATAACTTTTTTCCAATAAAGAACCATTTGTGGAATGGAAAGTTTCCATGGATGTTAAAGATTCTTTATGGAATCATGTGTAAGAGAGAGAAATTAATATTCCTCATCATTTTAAAATGTCAATGACTCCAGGGTATGAATTTCCCATATGCACTTGAAGGCAGCATGAGACTACAACATTGTTGTAAAAACCAAAACAGAAAGGAGAGTGTTCAAAGCTTTCTGGAAAATGATTTTTTGTGTGTGTGGTGCCGATGGTGGAATAACACACTTTGCTTCTAAATGGTTAGGAATTGTATCGTCCAAGGGATGAAAAATATAGGGGAAAAAAAAGGTTCTTTATTGGCGTTGATGGTTCAATGAAGAACCTCTTGGAATATTACCGGAAACAAAAAGTTCTTTATAGTGGAAAAATATTCTTTAGATTATTAAAATGTTTTTCACACTAAGAAAAAAAAAAGGTTATTTTAGAAACTGACCAGTGAATGGTTCTTTGAGGATCTGAAAATGGTTCTTCTATGGCATTGCTGTGAAAAAAAAAAAAAAAAAAAAAAAACACAATTTGAGACCTTTATTTTTAAAGGGGTCATATGACGTCGCTAAAAAGGAAAATTGTTGTGTATTTGCTATAATGAAATGTGTTTATGCGGTTTAAGGTTCAAAAAACAATTTTTTTTCACAATGTACATTATTGTTGCTCCTCTAATATCTGAAACGCGTCAATTTTTACAAAGCTCTTCTGTTCTGAAAAGCAAGGTGTACGCTGATTTATCAGCTGTCCATTGCGTTGTGATTGGCTGAATAGCTCAAAGTACAGTACGTTAACTTTCACAACGAAACAGCATCTGAACAAAACATGGTGGCGGCAATAAATGTTACGCCACCTTTTTTGCATGAACAATAGGGCGGCTTTATGCAAATTTTCCAACATCATTACATAGACGTGGGGGCATGTTAAAATCAGCCATTTTAGGTAGGTGTGGTTAAAACTCTTAACTTTTATAAAGAATATCTCTCTGGATTTGAGACTAGTCTTTACAACTTTACAGATCTTTTATGCACCAAGAGCTTGTAACACTCCAAAGAAAAAGGAAAAATTAAAATCTCATCATATGACCCCTTTAAGAGTGTAGGTTCATTCCAGTCTATACTACACTCTACAAATTAAATGCTCTTTTTTTTGCATTGATAATTCCGTGAAGAACCTGTAACATCCATGGAATGTTTCCATTGAGGTTCTTTATAGCGCCAAAAGGTTCTTTAGATGTTATTCAAACTAAGAATAAATGGTTCTTTTAAGAACAGTTCAATGAAATGTTCTTTGGAGAACCAAAAATGGTTCTTTTGAGTGTTTTGAATAGTGTAGTCTTTGGTGATCTTTGCAGGTCTAAGGAGGGTGTCTTCTAAGAGAAATCCAAAAAGTCCCTTGTGTTGGTTCATGTGTCTGTGAGTCTTCACACACTTTTGTCCTTGCTCTGATGGCATCTGTGTTCAGGTTGACAGATGGGCCGTGTGACTTATGGACGGCACATTACCGTGAGCGTGTCACTCAAATAGAAGCGTCAGCCTTAATAGCAGTGAGCTCCGCGCCGGAGGTGAGAGGGATTCGATGATGATGATGAGATCACTCCCGTAATATCATAAAGCAGTGTTTAAATATTTTAATTTCATTTGTCAAGCCGCCACCTTCCCCACACTCCATTACTCTGCTAACCATCCCTCATCAGCTGAATTAGTGCATTATTCATCAGCACTAATTATTTTCACATAATGTCTGCCCCGATATATTTAACCCTCACATTATATCTCCCCATAATGGCCTTGTAAAATTGAAGTGGAGTTGGAAAGCTCATTTAAAGAACATCAAAGAGACGGGAACGAGTGAGATGGGAGGCTGCCGAGTTAAACACTTCGGGTCGAGGGTCCCTACTGAGTCAGGACATTTGTTCCTGTCTGATTTGCATGGCGAAGGAGAGGAGAGGTCGAAGGGAGACTGCTGAATGAGTGTGTGCTCTGCTTCAACATCCACATTTTTCACCGTAGGCTTCTGGACTGCAGCGGAGATGGGCTGTGGACTGCATAGTGAAGTTATTTGGACATAAGAGTGAATCTTCAATCAGTGGCTTTTGGTTACTTGAAGTATTCAAGCTATCCATGTTACCAAGTTTCTCTCAAAAACAATTCACTGTTTCTTAGAAATTGTTGTAACATGACAAGTTTATATAATTCTACATAAATGCATCTGTTTGCGCCAATCATTTGTGATCCAGCTTCACCAACAGAGGGAGTGAGTGTAAGGTTTAATGAATCTTTGCAAATCACCTTTCTTAGTAATGCACTAATTAGCAAGTTTCACGATGAATGCGGCTAAAGTAAACAGTTCCTCAGAGAGTGGCAAGGAAGAGAGGGGCGGGGTCAGCAGAGCTCATTAACATTTAAAGGAAAATGCTACAAAACGGCGTGCTCTGAAAAGATATGTTTTTGACAGGGTAAAAAGTGTGTTGTTTTACACTACCATTGAGGAATTTTAACCAAACTACGTTATAGACTTTTCATTAAAAACCTAAAGAATCATATCAACTTATAGAAAATGATTAATAAAAGATGTTTACACTCGCATTTATTCAAGGTTTAAATCTGTAAACTTATTTTTTTGCTTTTTAAACTATATTTTTACAAGATTTCTGGTATCTGAAGGCTTTTTTTCAGTCAGTCAGCTCGCACTACATCTGAAGACCTGCACATCTTCTCTTGCAACAGAAGATTGTTCATGTCCCTCTGACCTCGCTGTTACTTTTCTACAGCTTTACTTTGTTTCTCCGGCTCTCCTTCACTTCTCGTTTACCTCGAGGAGCTCTGACATCTCTGACTGGGGTTAAAAGACTGACTGACTCACACACACACACACACACACACACACACGAGATGCTGGACTCACAAAGGGTTTTATCTGATCTTTATTAATTCATGACTTTGACATTCCACAACATGTAAAATTTAGACACGCACCTTGTTCTTGCTCCAGTTGGTATATTTGTGGTGTCCCGTGAGCTTTAACAGTGACCTTCACTGTAATCTCTCGCTCTCAGCACAAACACAACAATACACCGGGGAGAGCACAACTCCCAGTTAACAGACGGGAAATAACTTTATTAGTCTGACAAAACAACACTGACATTGTGCAAGGAAAAATCAAAGCACATTACATTGATCATCATATCGTGAACAAACAAACTGAAATGACTGTAGATGATGAAAGTCTAACTAAGTGCTTACATCAGTGTTTCAGTTGATCAATTTGAGAGCACATTTGAATATTTAACAATCTCTAGGTCCAAATTCAAATAGGATAATTCGTCAAATAAATACGTTAATCGCATACAAAAAGTTGGAGTTATTGTTACACCAATAACAATTTAATAGACCCTAAAAAGGCCTAAATTTAAGATTTATGTATTTGAATTCCATTTAAAATTGTGATTACAGTTTTAGCGTTATTAAACTATTAAACTTTGTGATGCATTCATCTGTCATAAAACCAATAAGAAACAGGTACAATTTCTGTAATTGTACTAATAAACTAAATGTGTTTTAAGTAAGCAGGTTTTTATTTTTATTATCAATAAAGCCAATTTCTTCCAATATCAAGATTGCTTTTTCCACAGCTAGCCATATTTAAACCATGTTTATTCTTGTGAACTGAAATAGTTTTCAATGAACACGTTTATGCAGTTTGAATAAATTCAATTTAAAAATACAAAAATAATACATGTTAAAAAGATAGAAAAAGTTAATGTAAACAATACAGTTAATTTCACATTGTATATATAAATACAATATAGTATAACTAAATTATATTTTAAATGAATAATTCTCTTTTTGGAGGAGATGAATGTTTAATAAACATGCCTTATAATGTGCATACAATATAATTTATATAATAGCGAAATAATTTGATGAAAACTTCAGACTTTTCTAATCATTGGGTTCTCCGGGCTGTGACAAAAATTAGCATGCGATTCCAAAATGATCTCTCATTTGAAGAGGAGATGCAGATTATGAAATATTCAGGTTCAATTTTCCCCTGTCAGCCGTCTGAGAGTCATAATTAGAGCAGGATTCACATTGTAATTCATTGTGTGGACAGTGATGCCAGATCCTCCACCCCACGCTCAATAATTCAGAGCCGAGGGTCTCGCTGTGTTTTTGGGAGGGGCATAAGAAGGAAAAATGATGGTGGATTGACCATTTCTGAGAGGCAGGTGGAACTTAAAGTATTGATATTTTAAGTCACTCTTAAGTGTTTGAATTTCAGTGCATCAGAAACATCACAAAATATCACACCTAATGAACAAAAAAAGCTTTTTAAGTTTTTTTATCACTTTTTCTCTATATTGTTTTTTATCAAAGACTGTTATTAAACTTTTTTTTTTTCATTCCTTGCCACAGTCACCTTTGACTTGCTCTAATGTTATTTTAGTAATAATATATATTATTACACTATTCATATTTGGAATTAACTTGTATTTTTTTTACATTTCAGTTTTCATTCTATTAAGCGTATATTAATTTATAATTACTAATCTCGAAAAAATTGTTGAATTTTTGAAAGTGTTTTTTTTTTTTTAAGACAGTGGTGTCTCATATTACGTTTTTATTATAGATATTCTCGGGTATTATTTTTACTTTTTAGTTATAGTAATTTTGTCATGTGCTTTTTTCATATTTGTGCATATGTGCTTTTTTATATTTCTATTCAGTTTTACTTTTTTTCATTCATTTGTGTTTAATAATTGTAGTACTTCCATGTAGATGAGACGGCAAGTTTTTCATCTAAGATTTAAATTTGAAAAAAAAAAAAGCTTTGTTGTAACTTAAATTATATTATATAAGAATATTATTAGTTGGGGCATATACTTTTCTATGGAGCTGCAAATTAAACCGCTAAACGATGACCTGTGGAATTAAGATATTATTGCTGTATTATTTACTGCAAATCTGCTTTGAAATAATGTACATAACTGACTTGACTTCTGGTCATTTCTAGTCAGTTCTCCTTAAGTTAAGTTCCTGCAGAGGAACCACAGATGTAGAGGATCCCAGTAACTATGATCCACTAACTATTACCAAACTCTAAACCACATCTTTTGTCTTCATTTTGAACAGTATATCTATTATTGTATTATTAAAAACAAGCAACTGAGACCAACATGTGTAGAAGTTTCAAGAGTGTTGGAAAAGTTCTCACACGGTCCAGACACAGATGTCCTGATCTGTCCTCGAGGAGCATCAGCATCTGTCTGTTACGTGCGCATAAAACACACCGAGTTTATTTTAATGAGACACTCATGAAATGTGATCTGCAAGGTAATATAACGTGGCAGTCTTAAAGGGCAACATGTCACAACTGATTCTGCAGCTTTATAGCCGCGCGTTAAAACTGAATAATGGGAAATTGAGTTTTCACAAAGTATGAAATGTTTGCTTATTATTTAGTAAAATACCGCAATAATTCTCTTCACACTGAAGTAGACAACTAAGGGTTAGATTAACATTAAGACAGATGATACAGGAAAGCCCCTGGACTGTTTTATGTAGCAGAAATAGTGTAGAAATTACTCAAATGTATGGAAGAAAACTTACAGGGAGACTTACATTACTTTTCCAAAGTTTGGGGTCAGTACGTTTTATTTTTATGTTTTAACATTTAGTTTTTAATGTTTTAGAATTTTTTGATGCGTGCATTTATTTGATTAAAAAAATGGGAATAACAAAAATATTTTGAAATATTATTTAAAAAACTGTTCTCTGTTTGAATATATTGTAATAATAATAATAATAATAAATTCCTGTGATGTAAAGTGATGTAGTTCAAAAGAACAGCATTTATGTTAAAGTTTATTAGATATTTATTTATAAGTGTTTTTCTTTCTATTTTTTTTTTTCACTTTTGATCAGGTGTTAAATTTTTTTTTTATTCGATTTAGATTTGGATAAAAGCCTTTAGACAGATAAGTGCACATTTCCTCCGAAAACACAACCAAATGTATTATCTACAAATGTATACCTGACAGAGCATTGAGCCGAGAAGAGAGACAAATCACAATATTTAAATCAGCTTGACTTATGAAGCGGCTCTAATTGGCAGGTGGACAGGCTTGTGTCTGTAATAATTCACATCTAGTGTCCAAATATGACTGCAGGATTCAGTCCCACTCATTTTATGCAGGAGCGCAGACGTTTTCCTCTTCCTAATAAAACCCTCATATGCTTCATTCTCTCACTGTGACTGCATGATAAATCAAACCAGAGATATTTCAGCGGAATTTAGCCCAAGGAGAGGTAATTTAAATAATATCTCGCGCAGAGCTGCTTCCGAATAAAAATTATGTCTCTGGCAATATTTCATCCAATATGAAGCTGAGAAAATGATTTCTTCCTAAATAACAAAAACGCAGTAATTCAAATAGGCAACCTTTCTATAAGCAAGGTTAATTACATCTCTCGCTGGAAGAGGAGGTCGCTAACATGCGGAAAACAGAGGCTGCAAGCTTTCAAAACATGATGCGTTTCATTGCTCATGTCATTATTGAGAGGATCATTTCATGCTATAGAGTTGGGAGGCAATCATGGGACATTTAGTTAAGCATCCTACATTAAGCATCCCAGCTAATACTGTGCCACTTATCCTGCTTGCCAGAAAGGTATCTGAATCTATTCCTGACGAATAAAGGTTATAGAAGTCATCATACTGTAGTGATTCACACGAGAGTGGCACAGTTTAAAGACAGAAAAGTATTACTGCCACTAATGAGACTTGATTATTAAACTCAATTATTAATTTTGCAGTAGCCTGTTGGTGGACAAAAGGCAAAATGACACTCAAATATGAAAACGGTGGGGTTTTAAGTTAAAATTATATTTTATTTATACAAAAATACTTCAAAAAAAATTATTTGGACTGAAAAAATATCACCTATAGATCGGCTTAATTGTAAATATTGACCTATGTAAAATGTCATTAACAACTGTTATTTCAGTATTATTTGGACACTATTATAGTCTTTATTAATATTTAGATTTTACTTTCTTTTTTCATTTTAATTTAGTTTACTAAACTAAAACTATATTAAATGTTCCTATAGTTTATTATTATTATTATTATTTTGGTTTTAGTTATTTTAGTGTGTCTTTGTTAAATGAAAACAAGAAATGTTAACTAGCTGAAATTAATTTTTTTGTATATTTTATTTTGGGCAGCATTTATTTTATTTCAAGTAATGGAATTTTTTTGTGTGATTTTAAGTTTTAGTTATAATAACCTTTAAATTTAATAACCCTGATTCACAATACATTTGAGGTCTAACAAATTATAAAAGTGTCAAGTTCTTGGCCATCATGCTTGATCTGATTAAAAAGGACCCTATTATCTTACCATTCATATAATTTATGATCTGCAGCTGTCATTCAGTTGATGGGTTGAACCTTGAGAAGATCAATTCCTGCCAATCATCACCGAACAAAAGGGTCTGACTCTCTTCAGGAAGAACCTGAGGATAGAAAGATAGACAGAGACAGACAGACAGAGAGAAAGAGAGAGAGGTGGAGGTTCATTAGTGTTTCATAGGTTTTTAATTGGCTCTGTCTGTTTGTAGGGAGGTGATGTGATCTCTGTGGTGTGTCATGGTCCTCGGTGCCCTGGAGATGGTCTGAGGGGGCAGGAACGGGAGAGCTGTCACCGGATGACATGGCAGAGAAAGCCCGTGTGTGTGAGGCCGCTGCTTTGATGGAGACCTCGCAGACACCTGCTCCTCACACACTGAATACAGAACAGCCTGATCCGCTGCTCACCTCTGCACACAACCTCAGCCTCATTACAATGGCTGACATACTACATACAGCACTTAGGTAGGTCTGGTTCTTCATGCCTATGGAAGGCCATATTCAGCATATAAGAAAACAATAATTCTTTTGTAAATCATAACTATGACAACTCAAAATGACAACATATGCTATAACCAGGGGTGCACATACCGTATGTTTCGGATGATAAGTCGCACCTGAGTATAAATCGCATCAGTCCAAAAATACGTCATAATGAGAAAAAAATAAAATAAAGGTGTCGCACTGGACTTTAAGTCGCATTTATAACCAAGAGCAAACATTACAGTCTCCAGCCGCGAGAGTGTGCTCTATGTTTTCAGTGTAGGCTACAGGAGCAGTGAGCAACATAGAGCGCCCTCTGGCGGCTGGATACGGTAATGTTTTCTCTTGGTTCATGTCAAATTAATTTTTATAAATAAGTCGCACCTGACTATAAGTCGCAGGACCAGCCAAACTATGAAAAAAAGTGTGACTTATAGTCCGGAAAATACGTTAAGTGGTCCACAGGTTCGCATGCACGACCAAAATAAAAAATGCGTTATATAAATGTTCTGACAGCGCATTTGCGTACCGACATGGTTGACAGCTGTTAATACACAATTACCATTTTAGATCACAAACTGTACTATATAAGTTTTATTTTCAACCTGAAAGCATAAATCTAGGCTATGCCCACCGTTTCAAAGCACAATGCAAAACTGTGACATTCATCCACTGACGCGCTTTAATCAGCAGCGCTAAATCCGGAAGCGTGTATACTTACTTGCCAGCAACCTGCCAAAATAAAAGCCTGCTGATTTTAAGTTTGAATATGATGAAAACGCTTTTATTCATTTATTTTTAGATGCTTTTATCCAAAGCGACTTAAAATTGGGGGAATACATAAAGCGATTCTTCTTAAAGAGGCAAACAAAGAAAGTAGTAGTAAATATTAGCATTTTATTTTTAAGTTTACTATAAAATAAATGCAATTGTATTTAATACTAGGACTGCCTTTTATTTCTAATTATATTATCACACACTATTATTTAGTTTATTTAATATTATTTTAGTTAAAAATACTAAATAAGTAAAACATAAATAAAAACTAACTAAATAAAGTGCAATAATATTGTAACTATTGTTAATAATTTTTTTTTATAGTTATATTTAATGGGTCACACTATGCAGTGTGAGGATCAAACCAAATCTTCAGGTACTCTTATGAGAACCAGGCTGAAATAATTATCTGCACCCCTGGTTATAACATAAAAACTCAAAAATTCCCATAATACTGTATATAAAAATCAAAACTGACGTAATTTTGGCTTTTCATAATTTTCAACTTTACATTTTTTTCATCTCACGAGTTTGACTTCTCACAATTACATTTTATCTCGCAATTGACTGTCAAAGTTTAGACTTTTGTTATAATTATGATTTAGTATCTCATCATTTTGGCTGATCTCATAATTTCAACATTTTATCAGAATTGACTACAGTAAATCAATTTGACTATCTCAAATTCAACTTTTTATCTCATAATCATGACTCAGTATGTCAAAAAAAAATGTGTCTCCTAATAATTATGACAGAGCATCTCATAATTTTTACTTTCTCATGATTTCACATTTTTACATCAGAATTGTGACTTTGTCAAGATGTCAAACTTTTTATCTCATAAATTCAATGCGTCACAATTTGACCTTTTCATCTCATAATTGTTTAAGTTTTTGACTCAGAATTGACAATGCAAAAAAATTTTTTATGTCAGAATTATGATTGTCAAAATTCCAGCCTTTTTATGACTTTTTATCTCATAATTATGAGTTACCAAATCATTATTTTTCTCCTTAAGTGGTGGAAAGGGGCTTTTATATAATGCTGGTCATGTGCGCTAAAATATACAATCAGTGAAAAATATACATAAATGTTTTGGTGCAAGGTTAGTCAACTGGAAAGCAGCTTGAATAGAATAATGCATTCCACAATGCTATGCACACTACTTGATCTTACATTTTCAGTATGTTCTGTTCAAGACTGCACATTTCTGCAAATATAAAAAGCTTGCATGCAGCAAATGCTACACACTATGCACAGTATGCATACTGCAGTTCTAGTGGGATTTCTATAGCAATACCAAACATAGCCTATACTTCCATTCACATTATTCCTTCCTCCACTACATTCGTGTGCCATTCTGTTTGTCTTCAGCATTTTCTCTCTGAGAGCGAGTCCAGACTTTTGTGGTCATATGCAGACAGGCCCTAAAAGAGATGTACTATTATGCTCAGAGAAATGCTCTAGTCACCCTGCCGGACTCATAAAAGAGCTGCTCTTTGCTCTCAACACAACGGCTGTTTCCTATCGACCTGCAAGCGTCTTTTCCACCCAATTTAGAAGAGAAGATTCACAAAACTTTAAAGTGTTTGGCTTGTCAGATTTCTACCCAGCAAGCAAACAGAGGCTTTTATGGACCTAATTAGTGTCTGAGCACTCTGTGTAAGATTTATATCTGAGAAAAACACTTGAAATGAAAACAGAAACCGAAACACACATAATCAACAGAAGAAGGGACACGGGAAGCGCTTTAGGTCCACAGCAGGTGAGATGAAAGAGATGTCTGTGTGGCGTGTTTTATCAGCGCGCGGGAAAGATGGGGAGGATTTGTCTCTGTTAAAGCGATACATGGCTCCTTTATTAAAACCATTTATCACCCTTTGAATATTCTCCTTTAATGGGCTCTTGCCCCTAATTACCCAACTTTGTCAACAGAGGAACACGGCCAGGCAGACCAGAGCATCTCCCATCTGTAAACGCTCCGTTTTCCTCACATACACATCTTTCATTCCCACAGGCGCTCTCTCAGTGTCAATAAGCAGTGTTTTCATGCAGTTATATGATTAATTCAGATATAGTCTGGAGGCAGTAGGATGTTTGTGTATGTAGGGAATCTGGGTGTCTCGCCTCAGATTTGGTTAGATTTAATTTAAGACAAATTAATCCATTTATATTTGGTAACATTGAAATCTTGGGCCAGGTGATATAATGAATATTCGCAATGATATCACTGGTGATATGAAATGAAGCGATAGTTTTCATGCACTTTTTATTTGGCTGTTAAATTTCCTCGTTTCACAACACAAAGAACGACTGGGTTTTAATAGCAGTACTGATTTAAAGGCAACATGAAATTAAAATGGATCCTTATTAATTTTTTTATTTTAATTGCATGTTTATGTTCCCTTCTTTTGATAAAGGGATTTTTTTTCGTCTTTGTAAACATTTATTAAGTAAACATTTAGAAGATGCCATTCACAAGCTTTTACGGCTTTTCGTGTTTTCACTGTTATACACTCGGGGGCGCTGGAGGAATGAGCAATCTCTTATGTAAACAGATGCATATTAAAAATAATGTGATCATCAGCATATAAATGAAAACTGCATAATGTTATGGAGTAAAATGTTGATCCAGGAAGTGGTACTGTATATGCGTGTGAAAAGCGATTTCCTGGATTTATGCTTTGATAATTGTATCCAAGATATATCCAAGTGTTGAGAAAATAAGAACCACAATAAAAGCTACAATAAACTGATTTTTTTTCTGTTTGAAAGTAGAGGCTCTGATATATATTATAGAGGCTATAATATATATTATTATTATTTATTTTTTTGTTAAGGTTGAACTGGCTGTGATCTGTTAGGTCAGTGGCTGTGTGTGTGTGTGTGTGTGTGTGTGTCACAGCGATGGGAGTTTGAGGGTCCCTCCCTCACAAGTGTCCTGTGGCAGCCGTTATTGTGTTTGTTTGTGTAATTATCCATTTAACAAGCTGACCTGAATGAAGCCTGTGCAATAAAGAGTTTCCAAGGAGCTCAATGAGACGTGTCAAAGCCTTTGTTTGGCTATTAGAAGACACAAAGAGAGATTCAGTACAGCAAGATTCAGAGGCTAAGAACATATACAGAACAGGGCAACGTTTATTCTTCCTATCAGAAATAAAAATCACAAATGATGTTTGATATTTCAGTCTCATTTTTGAAAATAAATTAAATATAAAATAATTTAAACATTTGTTATTTTAAAACTTTTTTTTAAATATTTTTATTATAATTTATTAAAAATATTTTATAATAATTTATAACTTGTATTATTATAAGATTTAATGAAGAGGAATAGGATACTTTTGTTTGCTTTTCAGGAGAAACATCTGAGACTAAATTGATTTTAATAAATTTAATAAAAATTCCTTAAAAAAAAATCATCAATAAGATATCTTAATTGTTTCTCCAAGAAAGCAAAAACATAAAAATGAGACCAAACCTAAACTTTTGTTGAAGTCTTCTGCTTATCAGATAAACAAAGTTCAGATAAGAAATCTAACCTGCCTTAAACTAATTATTAAACAATTGTCACACTTTTGATTTCCCAAACAGAGTTTTACAAAACATTTGAAGCGAAGCTGATACATGAAACAAAACTGAAATCTCCTGAGCTATGAAAGAGCAGCACCCGAGCAATGCAGTGTTCCTCAGGGATGTACAATATAATGACCTCTACATGTCCAACAAACCTGCCAAAATCTCCAGAAACAGACACCGATGCAAAAGCAGCTCGTACGTTCACTTGCTAACAAGTCGTTGTGTGCTGTAAATGTGGATCCTCAAACTGTGTGTGAACAGGCGATTTGAGAGCCGTAAAAGATCAACCCCTGTGGATGAGTGCTGCACTGCGCTCTCCTCCTCAAATAAAACACACACACACACACACACACACACACTGATATGAGATCATTTAGCACTGAATAACAGCTAGTCATTTCTGTCATTTTGAGACTTTAGTGTAACTTAAGTGTCTGCAAAGGTTCCCTGGTGTGTACTGTGGAGTAGTACTCGTGTGTGTGTTGTGCAGTTATTAACTCCAGTTTAGAGGAAAACACAACAATGCTTCACTATCATCCAGCGACTGAGCTCAATCCTGATTGGTTAGCGAGGCCACAGTCAAAGCGGATGAATCAAATACATTGATCAGAAATACATTTTATGCTTCCATGAGCAATACTGAGATTTTAAGGATCAAAGAGCTTGTTAACCCAGTGGTTAAACCATGCTGGATCTTACATGGAGAAACCGTACGATTTCAGACGTGTCAATAATGTCACCGAAGCTGCTAATGAACTTTGCACATCTGATCTAGTGTGTGTGGCTTTACATTGAGGACATGTGAGGTTATCTCAGATTAGAAATGTCTGAATGAGATGAACATGAATCATATCCAGCGTAGCCATTGTTTGTGTGAATGTAGCTGCAATAGCAGATGATGTCCAATAGAGGCCAGTCTCTCTGTGTTAGAGTATATGAGCAGTAAACATAACTGTATCATTAATAATACTGATAAAAAGATCATATTAAACATTAGATTCACCAAGGGCACATTAAATTGATCAAAAGTCACAAAAAATATATTTTTTGTTTTAAATAAATGCTGTTCTTTTGAACTTTGTTCATTTAACAATCCTAAAGATAAACAGCTTTGCCATTACAAGAATGAATGAAACTTTAAATATATATTCAAATAGAAAAGACTTTTCTACATTTTTTAATAATATTTCACAATATTGTTTTTACTGTATTTTTGACCAAAACATAACAAAATCCAGTATATAGTATGGTTAATTTTTAATCCGTATGTTCAGCATTATATATTAAAGTATTTATTTGATTTATATTAATTCATTATATTTATTTACATAATCATATTATAATAATTTTATATCAGTATGCATAATATATAATTAAACTAATATATAATATAATATATTAAACTCAATATTTTTTTTGTTGTTCTGATAATTCTCTTTAGTTATACAGAAAAACAAGCAATTTTATAAACTATTTTAATATAAAACTTGCAATGGCACATTTAACGTTTGTTTTGCATGAATACATCCAAATGAATTAAATGAGGTGTTATAAGACCTATGATAAATAACCTATAATAAAAAAATCCTAAAAATAATCAAAAAGTAGTTTGAAAAATCATATGCAACAACAACAACAACAACAACAGAGGTGTTTAAAATGTTAGACATAAGCCATCAAGATTCAAATCTTACTATAAAATATGAAATACCTTTTAACTTCTTAAAATATTCTGGAACCCAGACACATCCCTCTCTTACAGGCCACCCGTCCTGAGCTGAATTTGCTCATTATCTCTGGAGCCTGTACTAGTCTGCTGATGAATAGCACACATTGCTTTTCACTTAATAGCTCTTAGATGTCATTTTCAGTATTGGCAGTAGATGGCAGGATCCATACATTGATTTAATGTGGTCAGGGGTTTGATGTCATTCTGACCAACACCTGACAGACCCCCCTGAACCTACATATGAGAATAAATACATGCCTTATTACAGTCAATATTCTGTAACTGCACACTGGAAAAACATATGTTATAAATATATTACATTCCTAGAAACAAATGTACAAAGATGACACAGTAAAAAAAAAAAAAAAAAAAATTGTATCCATAACTAAAATCTACATCTAAAGGTACATGCTAAGAAAAGCACGTTCTGAAATAAGTTTTGCTAACTTATTAACGTTCCTTCTAAATTATAAAAGTGTATATAAATGTTATTTTCGAAAAGGGGGCATTCTATTTGATCATTTTGCAAACATTATGGGAATGTTACTTTTGAAGGATCTCCGGAGATTCTGAAACAAGTAGTAACATTTAAAAAACTTTACATGAACACCTGAATAAAATGTGTCAGGAAAAATCATTCTATGATTGATGTATAAATAATGTTTTTTTAAAGACCAGATAACTATGAACAAACCTTCTTTTCAAACAGAGTTCCAGGTGGAATGTTTGTTCATAACTTTGAGAGAACCTTGATTGAATGTTAGTTCTGAGATTTTAGTACCTTAAATATACATATTAATAATTGAAAATTACATAGTGTGCATATTAGTACTTTTTTTTGAAACCATACCACCCTACTGACAGTTTCATACCTTTTTTCTGAGAGTTTAAAACACAAAGAATTCAGATTTGATGAGATATTTTTGAGTTTGATTTAAGTTTGATTTTAGATCTGAATCTGTGTCTCTGTCCTGACTGACATACTTCTGCTTTACTGACCAACATAAAATGCCTAAAATCTCTGGAATGAGTGTTTAATCACACATTTTGTACAAGTTTGGCTGTGTTGAACTCTGACAGTCTTTTCTCTCAATAATGCAAAGCACAATTTGCATAACAAGACCACCATGAGCCATAATCAGCGCTGAGAGAAACCACAGAACACATCCTTCAGCTTTGACCGGACTGAGTTTTGAGATCATATATGATTTGGCCAATGGGTCCATGCAGAGTCAGAGACTCCTGCATTACAGCTCCTGCCTGATGACAGTGAAACCAAATATTCAGACAATATTTGGCCAAGATACAAATATTAGAAAATCTGGAATCTGATGGTACAAAAAAAAATCTAAATACTGAGAAAATCGCCTTTAAAGTTGTCCAATTGAATTCTTAGCAATGCATATTACTAATCAAAAATTAAGTTTTTAAATATTTACAGTAGGAAATGTACAAAATATCTTCATGGAACATGATCTTTACTTAATATCCAAAAGTTTTTTGGCATAAAAGAAAAATCAATATTTTTGACCCATACAATGTTTTTATGGCTATTGCTAAAGATAAACCCCAGAGACTTCAGACTGCTTTTGTGCTCCAGGGTCACATATTATGCTGATACTGACATGAAAACTTGGTTTTTGACGTCAAAACAAAAGTCTCCTTCAATCCTGTCACTATCAACAAGTCAAAATGTTTTAGTAAATAATGTATTTTATTTTGTAGCCAATGCAGTCTTTTTATCGTGTCAGTATTCTGTTCTGTTCATTTCTAATCTAAGCTTTTATCGTTTAGTTTTGATGTTGTTGTTAGTCAATCTGTTATTCAATACCTTTTCAATGTGGAAAAAATTAATGTGTTTAGAACATATATTGACTTTCAGAAATATTTATTAATTGTTGTTCAAATTATTTAAACAAAGGCAAGAAAATGACCAGGATCTAAATAACTTAAAGTCACTGCTCACTAAGAGACAGCTTACTTGAAATTTGTCTTGATTTTTATTATTATTATTTTTTTACTTGTTAACTTTTTGAAACGTTCAATAATTTTTCTCAAACAGGCTGGAACGTCCTAGCATATGACAAACCAAATAATATCAGGACACATCACAAAACGCATCAAATCTATTGCTAATACAGATGCACTGTTGTTTCCCTCTGAAATGATGTAATTTCCTGATGTCATTAAGGTTTTTATTATTAGAATTATTATGATAGTGTAGAAAGATAAAAAGTACTCACTAAACAATTAAAACAATATTCCTATTAACACATTTTGTTTGAAACTTTTCTTTGAAACCCTGAAACGTTTCTTAATAAATTGTCCATTTTGTATTGTACAAATATGACAACATCTGCTTTAAACCAAGTAAATCATAATACACGCATATAGACACTTAATTGTGACATTGTGATAAAATAATGTTGCATTTTTTAACCTGATATTGTGATGATAAAATATTTCCTCCTAAAATTATTTGTCCAACATATAAAGCCAATGTCTAATAAAAATATAGATACATTTAGTATGCATTTTTGCTTAATGCCTGATGATATGAAAAGAAAAAAACATGATGTCTCTAATAGATTTTAATGTGATGATCAATCTATGATTTTAAAATCAAAGCACAATGTTAAAAACTTTTCGTTCGTAATTCAAATCAAATTAAGTACAATTGTATTAATTAAAAATGTAATTTAAACTACATAATTAAAAACAAAATCCAACTACATTGTATTATATGCAAATATGAGTGCAGTGGTTTGTCAAAGCTCTGCATCTCTCAGTGTGTGTGTGTGAGTGTGTTTCTCACTCAGGCCTGTGCTTGTGTCCCTAACACACTGAAATATTGAAAAGCTTTTGTTTTGCCTAGTTAGCCATGCGCTGCTGTGACACAAACTGTGAACAATGCCATGGCACACGCACGGGACTCCTCAACTCTATTATTCATGACGGCAGGACAGCAGTCCAAACAGAGAGCGAACAGCACTCAACACCAAAGCAGAACTTCACATCAGCTGTTTATCTCACAAAAGAAACCAAAAATCTCCTTCAAATCAAACAACGTAAGCTGATACATTTACTATCGACTGCAAAGTCCCAACAATATGCAAAATTATTAACATGACACAGGCTGCAACAGAAAAGTGACTATTTAATTATGCAGGATAAAGATGGCCTCAGATTGGAATCAAAAACAAACAATGTGGGAAGCATTTCTCATCCATTTGAAAAACCAGTATTTCACTTTAATAGTTAGTTGCATCTTATTATAGCATTAAGCACTGTTCAAAACCCAGTCAAAACAGCTATTTGGGGCCATGACTCCCCAACTGCATTGCATGACAAAGTTTTGCATGCAAAATTAAGTAAAATATGAGTGTTTATTTTTCTTTTATCGTTTTAAATGATTATACAAATTTCAATCATTTTATCTAAGAGAATGGAATCTTCTAATGTGAAACAAACAAACTCTTGCTAATACTTGTTGACATTTGTGCTGTTGTTTTCCCTCCGAAATACAGGATAAAAAGGTTTTTTGTTATTATTATTATTATTATTTAAGTAATTACAACAAGATTGGACCCTGGACCACAAAACCAAAATAAATAAATAAATAAAATAAGAGTAAATTTCTTGAAATTGAGATTTATACATCATCTGAAAGCTGAAAAAGCTTTCCACTGATGTATGGTTTATGATAGGACAATATTTGGCTGATATACAACTATTTGAAAATCTGCAATCTGAGGGTGCAAAAAAAATCTAAATATTTAGAAAATCGCCTTTAAAGTTTGATTTTGATATATTTACGGTAGGAAATGTACAAAATATCTTCATGGAACATGATCTTTACTTAATATCCTAATGATTTTCGGCATAAAAAATATATAATTTTGAACAATACAATGTTTTTTTTTGGGCTATTTCTACAAATATACCTCAGCGACTTAAGACTGCTTTTGTGCTCCAGGGTCACACATTCTGAAGAAAACTACAGATCTGTGAGTCGTTTTGAGGTCTCAGCTCACATATAACGGTTTTCATGCATAATTAAGTCACATAAGGTTATGATTTTACAGAGTGACTTTAAAAGAAATAATACTCGAACAGGAAAATGAATAAAAATAGGTAGACTGAAAGAAATGTAAATGTTTGAGGAAGGCCAGAGCCGTGAGTCCTGACCCCTGCACCTGTGCTGACCTAACTTTTGCCTGCGTGTAAACTCAATCCACGGCCGTGTAAAGCCAGTGAGGGGAGAAAAGGGGGGTATCAGCAAATAAAGCTCAGAACAGCAGTATGGCGCTCTTTCCCAGCCACTAAGCTAAGCCATGAATTATAGATGCCTCCTGAGGATTTTCTCTTTCCGCTCCTCCTTCCGTCTTTTCTTTTTAAAGGACAGAAAAGGATAGACAAAACAACAACAATACACAGATAAAACAAATAGATATGCTACAAGCCTATTTGGACTGTTATGTTGAAGAGGGATGTGCTCGCAAACATCCTAGGAACGTTGTTAGAAGCATCTGCGTGGATTCCTGATCATTTGAGATGTGTTACAGGCAGGTGCATGAAAACTCCCACTGATTGACAACATTTATCCCATACTAACCAGAAAAGCTTCCCGTTTCCAAACAGGCCTATCAAAAGCCACATTAACAGACGTGAAAAAAGGGAAAAGAGACACTAAATCGTGAAAAAAGCGAGGTGATGTGATGCTGTCTTACTCCAAATGAATAAATTATGCGTCTGAAATTTCATCGTCATAGTAACTGCCCCATTTCTGTTGCACGCACACTCATTCGAATGCAGGTCAGCGAGAAAACCCTAAATGTATGGCTTAATTTGGAGTATCATCTGTGTTTCTGATTGCAAATAAGTGTGTTAGTAGAAGCTTGCATGCATATGTGTGTGTGTGTGTGTGTGGGAGAGAGACGGTGATGGATCGAGTCTTTGTCCATGCGTAAGAGTGTGTGTGTCTCTGAAGGACATAAAACAAAATGCAGCGGACCGCTGGGGCCTGTAGTTCGTAATTGCACGGGTGGCATTTTAGCGATTCTTGCCGCACGAGGGTCAATTTTCCCCCAGGTCACTTACAGTGACATCATCAGACCGATATTACCTCTGCAAACAATTTCAACTCGGTATCGATAACAGACTGTATCAAACACACACGGAACTGGCCAAAATCTGCCCTCAATCTAAACCCTTCACCTTACAGCCCACCAAACACTAGCACATCCCTACAGACTCACAAAAAGAAACAAACGGTCTCCTCTGTAAAGAGTCCGAGAGAGAGAGAGAGTAAAAAGCAGAAGGAACAGAGGAATGGAGATATCAGAGGGAGGAAACACACTTCACCATCTGAAGATCTCATGCACAAATGCCCACACGGTGGATTTGGACACTTAAGCCAAGCTTAAATATGTATGAATGCCATCGCTTTAGATTCTGATTCTCAGCTGCTTTTGCTTCAGGACCCAGATTCTGAGGCAACCAAAGAGTATCGAAGCTGTAACCTGTTTTTAATGTAGTCTGGGTCATACACATTTTTTTTAAAGAAAGTCTCTTCTGCCAAGGCTTCATGTGACACGTGTGGCATGCTCCAGTGTATTAAGGTCCCCGTCGGTAGAAATCCCAGACTGGGGACACCTAGATCAGAACGAGAGGGCATTTTACCGTTAAATTGGAAAGGGGTCATTTTTTCCCCAGTGAACAAAACTGAGTTTTCAGCATCATTTATTTGACATAGAAATGTAGCATATTTGTAGCATTCTATATGTCTTTAAGGTCACTTAAATAAACCTGGCTGAATAAACAGTGTCAGTTATTAGCTGTATTAGCTGTAGTAATTTCTTTGAACATTGATGGTTTTTGTTCATGACTTTCGAGGATATCAATTTTTCCATGCAATAAATATTTGAGTCCAAAATATGAACCGGCACAATTTTATAGAACTGGATTTTAACTTTCTGTATCTCTCACAAACGTTCATCCAAATAAAATCATTTTACACTTCGATGAATTAGAAATAAAACCTGAAATATGAGATGCTTCTCAGCCTATTTTACTGGATCAAACCTCAACGGAGACCCTGAGCTAATAATGTCAGTGATAATAATGAGCTTCATTCCTAAAACAGTGTTCACACCTTATGCAAAGGGCTCTGTAATGGAAACTGTAGACAGAGATAAAGCAGAGAGGTTTGTCACAGGTTTGAGAGAGCTCTGTCCTGGTCCTACAGGGTGAACTGTTCTCTATTGACTTACAAGCAGGAGGCATGTGTCCAAACGCACTGCACTATTTTTCTGTAATAATAGCCAGCAGCCATGCAGCTAAATTATTAATGGGCACTATTCAATACAAACAGGTAGACATACACGCACACACACACGGCCTCTGCAGCCAATCCAGCCAGGTTTTATTTCCCGTCCACACCTGCTCACATCACGTCAGTCACCTCTGAATGTTCGGGGATGATCTGAGGAAGACCTGGAGAGACAGCTCAGTTTATACAAGCACGTCAGGAAAATAGATTTATACTCTCATGGATTACGCATCTGGCATGTTTTGGCATCATAATGACAATACCATGGAATTTATTTATTATTATTTAAATTTTTTTCGGTAGAAGTAACTAACCATATAATCATGCAACTTTTGCAAAATAAATTGAGAGAAAATACTTCCCATATTTTTATTTTATTTTTGTTGTTAAACAATTTTGAAGGCACTTTTTATAAGAGCACTAATCCAAGATCATAAATATTTTTATAAATTTCATCAATCGTTTTGTTAGTATTTTTAATAATATGTATTACAATTTTTGTTTATTCTTTTCATTTATTTTGGGACACTATTCTGAAAAGTGGTTCTTAAATGGTCCATTAGAACCCAAATTGGGACCACGGGGGTAAAAGACATCAGGAAAAAGAAAAACAATGATAAATTGAGCTAATGCAATTACTGCAACTAAAACTGCAGCTAACTACATAATCATCTATAGTTTATAAAATACATCTAGAGAAAATGCTTCCAGTATTTTGACTGTAGTCAAAAATTATGTCAAACCAAACTATACAATAAAAAAGTTGTATATTCCTTTTTTAATTACTTTAACAATTTCGACTCCGTAATTGCTAGTAAATTTCACCAGTAAGTACAAAGAAATGTCAAGAAACACACTGAATTAAACATGACAATTATGTTTATAAAAATGTATATATATATTACGGTTTATCTCTTAAAAGTGTTTTATCTCTTAAAAGCCTTTTTGTTAGCTTCAGGCAGTCTTATTTTAGTATAGTATTGTTATACTGCTATTGGTTTTGTTAATGTTTTGAATTAGATTTTATTTTCATATTTATTTATTTTTTACCTAGTAATTTGGTCGAATTTGTCATATGTCAAATTATTTTTTTTAATTAGTTTTAGTTTTTTAAGTTTTAGTACTTCAAAAAGAAACATTTTTTTTATGTTTTGTATATTTTATATCAGTTAATGAAAGCGTTTATAAAAGTTTTAGTTAACAATAATAACCCTGGTTTTTGGAAATCTAAAATGAAAAAGTTGGAAGGTATTTTATAATTAGACAGCTCCTGTGTGACCTTTTACAGAAGTGTACAGTGAAATGGAAAGTACATTCACCTCTAGGCAAAGAAATCCTCCACATTCCTGCCACACTGCCGTTTACAATGCATTTTTATGTTTTACGTTCCTTTTTCCATCTGTAGGTGAAGTGACAGATTTTGACAGCGATGAGCCACACAGTCAGATGAGATTAGGAGGTTAAGGGTTGTGGACCGTACCGTTACATGATCAATAGCAGGGTTAGTGGGGAGTGAGTATACTGACCTGCTCCTTGAGGGGCAGAACAACCTCTCCACCCGCTCCTCTGCATCCTCCTCCCCCCCTCGATCAATTAACTACTGAGTAAAGAGATCTGTCCTGTGCCGCTCAAGCCACACTGTAAGAGATATGCCCTCCCCTCCCATGCTGTCTCGTCCTGTCCCGTCCACAGAGGGAAATGAAATCCTCCCTGTGTTACTGCAGGCTGCTCTGAGATCAAGGCTCTAAATAAAGAGCGCTTACATCATCTGACATGGCATCACCCATCAGCAGAGCCTCACAAACCTCTCACAACATCACGTACAAACCATAAGAGCAATTAAGCACATGAAAATCATACATTCGGTATGTGCATATGCATTAGAAATATATATTGCATGACCAAACCTGTTCAAATGTGTGTGCTGATTAACCAATCAGATACCAGTGATTTTTAAAATTCTTATTTTTAGAATTCTTTTGTGTTGGGATAATCATATTTACAAGATCAGAATGTGAACGCAGTCACAAATTTGCATTATTTTTTCTTTGAGTCCGGATCGGTGGAAATTGGTTGGTTCATAATAAGTTAAATCAAACTTGCAAATCCAAATTTATTAAACCATTTACAATTACAATTTTTCCCCCCATTTTGTGCAGCAGTTTAGACAAACAGTGTCAGGCCTTTCAAACAGAGTTTATGAATATATAAAGCAAAACATTTGGGTCAGTTAATTAATAATAATAATAATAATAATAAAAATAAAATACTTTTATTCAGCTAGAATATATTGAATTTGTCAGAAGTGACAGTAAAAACATTTTATAAGAAAATGTTTGAAACAAAACATTTCTGTTTCAAAATGCTGTTCTTTTTAACTTTGTTTCTTTTTAACTTTCAATTCATCAAAGAATTCTGAAGAAAAATATAACGTATGAATCAGCACAACTTGAATAAGAAATGTTTCTCGATTCAAATCATCATATTGGAATGATTTCTGAAGATCATGTGACACTGAAGACTGGAGGAATGATGCTGAAAATACAGCTGCACATCACAGCAATAAATTACATTTTAATATTCAAATAGAAAATTTAAAATGATTTAAAATTGCAATACTATTTCACAATATTACTGTTTTATTATTATTATTTTTTTTTACTGTATTTGTGTTCAAATAAATGCATCATTGATGAGCATAATTGACTTCTTTAAAAAAACATGAAAAACCCCACCAACCCTAAACTTTTGAATGATAGAGTATTATGTGTAAGTCAAGAAGTGATTAGAAAGAACATGCACATTTTATTCCATACACAAACTCGAATCACATTAAGAATTCCAAACTCATAAGCAGAAACTTTGCAGCAGGATTTAAGGACAGCTTTTGTGCTGCAAACCGTCAGCTGTGAGAACGGTTAACAAGCAAACAACTCAGCAGTGTCATAGATGTAGAAAATGCCAAATAAACTGTTTTAAGTCCACCTTTCAGGACCTAAAAGACTCTGACAGATGTGGATGTGACACTTCCTGTTAGGAGCCACATGCTCGGATGGTCCTCCCCGAAAACAATAACCATAGTTGAGTTCAGACTCAATAATTAATCCAACAGAAGAAGGATCATTCCTCATTCTGTGCCATCTGTGATTCACTCCACTGTTTCAGTTTGGCTCAGTGTCTCACATACTTTTAAATACCACTCTTCACATCTCATATTCATTTGCACTCTGTGTGTCTGGACTGGTGACATGAAATTAAAAGTTTTGGGAGGCTGACAGGTCCTGCGGCGTGAAGAGCTGTACTGCATTGAAAATCTTCAAAAATCGAACGAACCTCATAATAATTGGGAGAATACACAGAACATTTTCACTTCTATTAAAAAGGATGCATTAAATGGATCAAAAGTGACAGTAAAGACATTTCCATTTCAATAAATTATGTCCTTTCTTTCTATTCGTCAAAGAATCCTGAGGAAGAAAAAAAAAACTGATGAAAATTCAACATTGCAATCACAGGAAAAAAAATTTGATTAGAGTATTTTTTACTTCGTCTTGGTGAGCATAAGAAACTTCTTTCAAAAACTTGGTGACGCAAAACTTTTCAACAGTTGTTTGGACAAAAGCAAAAAAAAAAAAAAAAAAAAAGTATATCTGAAAATTCTTCATCAAACACTAATTTCCTTAAAAGAGAAACTGAACAACATTTTGAAATAATAGGCAAATCTAAGCACATTTATTTAAGCAGAAATTATAATAAATAATGCATTTATTTATTAAATAAACATTACAATTCTAAAGAATTAAGCATCCTACTTTTAATTCAAGCAAAGCAATACTATATTTCCAGATAATAGATTTTCTTCCTTTCCCTCCAACATTGTCAGTCTATTCTGGAAATCCAAAACAAGCTGTTAATGCTATGTTTTAATGCTATTCCACATGTATTATTATCAGCTCTATTAATTTAACGAGATACCAATTTGCCTGATCTAAACGCTATAAAATTTCACAGGTCTGGATCACGTTGCTGCAGGGCTCCTTGTACTGCACATCTGCTCCCACCTGCTCAACACACACAGCATCATTAAGACACACTCTGAAGGTGTACGAGACCGTGGCATGGCTGGACCTGCTGGCTCTGGCCGCGGGCCACGACTCCTCACAGCAGCATAATCAGATTTGGGCCGGTGAGAGACTGAATGAGGCTCTCTGGGCTGCTTGGCTGTTTGCAGAGGGACTGAAGGGCCGTAATGCCCTAGATTAATAGATGGCTATAAGATCAGTGCTGGAATGTCAGGAGAGATCTGGATACAGTCCAAAATGATGGACACAGCAAGGGATAAAAGGATGTTTTGTTATAAGGTGTATCTGTGGCAGGGAATTGTAAGTGATAGATTATTTTATTACAAAAGAGCATTTGAGAAATATCCCCTTATAGGGCATTTTAATAACATGAAAGGACAAATGGATTCAAGGTTTTTATGTTATTTTGGTATGGCAGTGCAAGTTCTCCATTATAACGCCAGATGTTCCCCACTGAAGGTTCAGGTTTTTGCTGAGATCTCTCTCTGATGTGCAGTGACAGGACAGAATTAGCTTGGACGCTTCTCAAAGCTGAGAATGACGGCCAGAGAGACTCAAAAGAAATATTTCATGAACAAAAGTTTCAACCAGGATGTTGTCTGAGTGCTAGAAAGCACTACAATTCAAATAAATAGCACTTGACTGTGGCTTAGAAACAGACCAGAAACAGACCAGAGTTATTTTATTATCACTTCTATACTATTATAGTATTTGCTAATATTTTGAATTCGATTTAGTTTTTTGTTTTCTGTTTTCACTTTCATTTGAACTAAAGTTTTAATAATTGTGTGTATTTTTGTCAGTTTTATTAGATGTTTAAATGTCTATAATATTTTTTTATCAATGTACCGTACAAACCCGATTCCAAAAAAGTTGGAACACCGTACAAATTGTGAGTAAAAAAGGAATCAAATAATTTACAAATCTCATAAACTTATATTTTATTCACAATAGAATATAGATAATATATCAAATATTGAAAGTGAGACATTTTGAAATGTCATGCCAAATATTGGCTCATTGTGGATTTCATGAGAGCTGCACATTCCAAAAAAGTTGAGACAGGTAGCAAAAAGAGGCCGGAAAAGTTAAATGTACATATAAGGAACAGCTGGAGGACCATTTCCAACTTATTAGGTCAATTGGCAACATGACTGGGTATAAAACGAGCCTCTCAGAGTGGCAGTGTCTCTCAGAAGTCAGAGGATCACCAATTCCCCCAATGCTGTGGCGAAAAATAGTGGAGCAATATCAGAAAGGAGTTTCTCAGAGAACAATTGCAAAGAGTTTGAAGTTATCATCATCTACAGTGCATAATATCATAAGATTAAGAGAATCTGGAGCAATCTCTGCGTACAGTATCAAGTACAGAAAAGTATACTGGATGCCCGTGATCTTCGGACACTTATATGACACTGCATCATATACAGGAATACTACTGTAATGGAAATCAAAACATGGGCTCAGGAATACTTCCAGAAAACATTGTCGGTGAACACAATCCACTGTGCCATTCATCGTTGCCGGCTAAAACTCTATAGGTCAAAAAAGAAGCCATATCTAAACATGATCCAGAAGCGCAGGAGTTTTCTCTGGGCCAAAGGCTCATTTAAAACAGACTGTGGCAAAGTGGAAAACTGTTCTGTGGTCAGACAAATCAAAATGTGAAGTTCTTTTTGGAAAACTGGGACGCCATGTCATCCGGACCAAAGAGGACAAGGACAACCCAAGTTGTTATCAGCGCTCAGTTTAGAAGCCTGCATCTCTGATGGTGTGGGGATGCATGAGTGTGTGTGGCATGGGCAGCTTACACATCTGGAAAGGCACCATCAATGCTGAAAGGTATATCCAAGTTCTAGAACAACATATGATCCCATCCAGACTTCGTCTCTTTCAGGGAAGACCTTGCATTTTCCAACATGACAATGCCAGACACATACTGCATCAATTACATCATCTGTTTAGAAGAAGGATCCGGGTCCTGAAATGGCCAGACTGCAGTCCAGATCTTTCACCCATAGAAAACATTTGGTGCGTCATAAAGAGGAGGATGTGACAAAGAAGACCTAAGACAGATGAGCAACTAGAAGACTGTATTAGACAAGAATGGGACAACGTTCCTATTCCTAAACTCAAGCAACTTGTCTCCTCAGTCCCCAGACGTTTGCAGACTGTTATAAAAAGAAGAGGAGATGCCACACAGTGGTAAACATGGCCGTGTCCCAACTTTTTTGAGATGTGTTGATGCCGTGAAATTTAAAATCAACTTATTTTTCCCTTAAAATGACACATTTTCTTAGTTCAAAAATTTGATATGTTAAAATGTAAAGACAGTGATGTCTTTTCAAACATTTTGGAAGAAACAAAATGAGTAAATCAATGCGAATATAAAAAGTTAATTTTAATATAAAATAATAATAGTAATAATTAGTGTATTTATTAAACAAACAATACTATTCAAAATTTTAAGCACCCTACTTCTAATTCAAAAACAAAAACCAAAAACATTTGAAACAAAATGTATGATGACAAAATCATCCAAATCATTTTTGTTCATGAGCCTGCGGAAAGAGTCACTGTTAAATACCCACTTCTAATGCAGTTTTAGTTTTAGTTAACATAAATAATTTGGTTGCACTTTATTTTACAGTACGTGTACTAACATGTACTTATAGTGTACTTACAGTGTACTTATCTAAGAAAGTTCTGGTAACACAAGGTAACTACATGGGGTAGGGTTAGGTTTAGGGGTAGGTTCAGGGTTAGTACATAGATATTACATAGTTATTGTAATTACTATAATAAGTACATAGTATGTACATGAGGAACAGGACTGTAAAATAAAGTGCTACCAATAATTTCTTTCTTTCTTTATCTTTATTTACCGCTTAATAACGAGGGTTGAGAGAATCTGTTTTTACGAATGTCACACAATGCCATCTTCTCTCTACTGAATCTGTGTATAGACTATATCATCAACACTATAATGATGTTCACATTATCAGTAAGAAAAACATCTTGTCATGAGAGCAGAATTCAGACTGTGATAGTCTTTCTTGAGTATGTATTCTCTTCACACAGGGGAGCAATTCCGGTCTGTTTTTCTCTGATAATACTATTTGTTAGGTCGATAAACATAACCGTATCCACATTACCACTGAACTGCTTTTCTGAAGGACCACTGGCATCCATTACTGAAACAAATTTGATTGGCTACCGAACCATGGTGCTTACAACTGCACTGTAAACTATAAACCTGCGCGTGCCATCCAGTATTTCACTAACAATTTAGAGTTCTTGCATTCCATGTTAAAATTTAAAGATGATGTCTTTTCAAACTTTTCGAAGAAAAAAAAAAAGGTAAATTCAAGCAAACTCAAAATTTCTAATAATAATATTAATAAGTTATAATGCATTTTTATTTATTTAAATCTAAATAATTATAAATAATAAAGCACCCTAAACCTTTGAAAATATACATATACAGTGATGTCATTCATGCATGAATTGTTAATTTTGTCTCATGACAGATGTTATGTTCATAATTTTTCTTTGTCTGCATTTTAATGTTTTTAGTTATTTTACAAAAAAATCTAAGTAAGAAACATATTATAGATATAGAACATAGATATTTTAAACACAATATTTCTAGTTCCTCTGTTTCTGTGCCACAAACAAACTTAGATTCAAACCAAGCCACAGCTAACTGACAATATAACATAATAATAGCGGCTCCCCGATGCCTGCGATTTACATACAGTATAAGTACCCAACAATATAACTGCGAGAGAAAGCATTGAAATATTTTGTCTCGTATGTATTCCCTTTAGAGCCTTCATAGTACAAATCATTTCCTTTCCGAACACGGCATTCGGATATGGGGACATTCCTCATTTATGGAGTCTGATTAGGTAATCCAGTTTTCATTTAATCAGTTACTACCCAACTCTGAGTATAATTACCTCTAATGAACTAAAAGTATGCTAAAAAAAGGATAAATGGCATACTTTATTCTAATCTGCTAAACTGCCATCATATTTTTCTTTTAACAATTTGTGTTTTATCTGAAAAGCAGTGACCTGGACACTCACAGAGGCCATTAAAAAAACATATTACTGCAGTATTGTATAACATTTACTGCTTTAACCATGCCTGTCCAGGGTTAATATAACCCTGTATTTGTAATCACTAGGCTAGAGTCATTTATTTTCTATGCCAAGGCCTTGATTTTCACCCTTCACGTGCAAGCCATGTGCAGTGGAGTCTCATCTTCGACATCGGGTTGCCTGGAGGCCAGAGATGCAGCGCTGCTGAGAGGACAAACTCATATCTCTTGTGGATATTGCAAGAGAGGCTTCAGCATTAACCCACTCTAGGGTATATCTTATGAATCAATGTAGAAATAAAAGAAAAGGGACACATTTTCCCAATTCTCTCAGTACAATTCTGGGCAGAGTCTGTTCCATTAGTTTTACATCTGAATGAATCGCTCTGGAGTCCCAGTCGCTCATTAAAGCTGGCACGTTAAAAGATGAAAATGCAGAGTGATAGATTTCTGCAGTGATAATGGAAATCTCTCAGAACAAAGGCTGGTTATTAATGAATACGCTTCAGCCTTCTGATAGCACGAGCATTTGAAACCGAACACAGAAAAAAGAGGGGACTGGGAAATGAAGGCCTCTGAGATGAAAAACAAGCATGTGTGAGTTATTAGATTAATCACACGAATGCTACTGATGGGAAATTGTTGTACAAGTGAGATATTCAAAGAATGCTGATCATGTTCAGAATAGAGTACTAGCGCACTTCTTACTGCATTTTGTGCATGTATTTTTTGCCTTCATACTATTTTGAGTTCATATAGTCAAATAGTAGTTGCCAAAACCAAACATTTGAAAGGATATACAAATATTCCACACTTTTTAAATGGCTGTGCACATACAGCATTGTTTCAAAGACAATATGTGTGCTATTCCAAACATACCAAGTCACTAATGTGTTTTTATAATCAAAAATACACTGACCGAAATGTCTGGACATTTTGTTTGCATTTGTGGAGTATTTCTCTGGCAGCAGCACATGAGCACAAGGTCAGTGCTGTGTATCAGCTCATGGTAGACACTACTGCTCCTACCAGACAGATACACATCTCAAGGACCCTGCATTCGTCCGTGCCGGCCGCCCGATCAATAATGTGAAAGAGAGACAGCGTTTGAATGATCTGTTAGGAGACTGGATTTCCTGTGGAGACTCGAGAAACCAGTAACAGCAGGAAAAACCACTGAAGAAGAAAGAAGCGACTGCAACAAAAAAGGCAGGAAGAAAAACTGCTGCTGGGGTGATTATCTGCGGATTACACTCTGGCTGCAGGGGGTTTTGGGTAAATATGATATAATGAGGACTACTTATAACAGTAAAGGCCGGGGAGGGATTTCTTATCAGAAATGACAAATCAGACAGTTCCGGTCCTGGATGATTCATCAATAAAGCATTGCAGCCATACATGATATAATCCAAAACACCTGTTCACTCACCGGCTTAACCTTAGTACACATGTTAAATACTAGAAGTTCTTACAGAAACAGGACACTTAGTTAAAATAGAAAGGACATTAATGGAAAGTATCGCTAGAAATATTGCTCATGCATAGAGTTACAGATTTAAACAAACCCCTAACAGTATTAAACCATCACAGCTCATTATATTACCAGGATAGTGCATTCAGAATCAAATACCTTTTAAATTCAATACATTTTCCTGAAGTTCAATTACGGTGGCAAACAGAATGCAGATTTGAATTCAAGGTAGGAAATATAGATAGATAGATAGATAACTCAAATTCCCACTCTTGAAGTGAAGGGAAGACAGTTGTTTAATTCTGAATTGATCTCTTAAGTAGGTAGCTGAGAGCAGCAGGAGATGGCCAGTTTAAATCATAGAGATGTTGATCTGGTCTCAATGCTCTCAGGCACTGTGATTATCAAGTGCTTAACAGTCAGAACGTACAAGACACCTGCCAGAGGCAGAGAGAGAGACAGACGGAGAGAGAGAGAGTGACATGTTTTTGTCTGCATTCTTCTTCTGGAAGCATCTGGAAAACTGTCCCCAGGAAGCCCACGTGTCTTTCACAGCCATATGCTCGAGTCTTCACAATACAGGTATCTCTCTGTGTGTGTGTGTGTGTGTGTACATCTGCTGGTATTGTGGGATTTGTATTTATCAGTGTAGCAGGCAGAAACGTACAACATTCATAAGTGAAAAAACTCCATATTTAGCCCTGAGCAAAGTATGAGTAACTCAGCTCTCTCTGGTTTTGCCGTTTAACTGCCCATTCATGCTTTGTGTTCTCTCTGTCTACTGAATCAATAGCTTTAGATGTGTTCATGTAGTGCTTTTGTTTCAAACTGAGGCCCGTTACGGGAAGTAGGCCAGTCTGCCATCCAATAAAGAGTCTGCGCTTTAAAGCAGCTCTCTCATCTCAATGCTAAAAGACGATCTGAGGAGAACTGCAGGTGGAGGAGAGATCTATCTGGAATCAATCTTTCATCTTCGTGTGTGCTAATACAGTGGCAATACTTACAAAAATACAGGCACACCTATATTCATACAGCTTCTTCCTGGTGCAAACCGATTTCTGATTTGGCTCATCATTCACAATGTTTCATAAAAGTGTTAAGAGCATTTTAATTGGTAATTAATGGTAAATTAATCTGAATATCTCCAACTCATCAGTTTCTAAGACCACAGTGAGTTCTCAGAAAGAGATATTCAATGTTTCATTACATTTCTCACCAAATATTTCCAAGACACAGCTGCTGTCCACTATAATTTTAAAGCTAAACAATTCTTAAACTAAAAAATGTATATTTTTCACAAAAGTTCACATTTGGATGAAACACCAAAAAAGTAAGGAAAATATTTTTGGTCCATTCAGTAAAGGACAGTGGGATCCAATGTTGATTTGGAGCCCACTGACTTTAAAAAAATGGAAAAAATTATTTGAAACCATATTTCATCTCCCACAAAAAAAAAACAAACAAAAAAAAAAACAAAACTAAATTTCACCTTTATTTTAACCTTTTTAAAAGGTTTACAATGACAAATAAATCATAATAGAATTTTATTTTTTATTTTTATAAATCTCTTTAAATCCTGTGAGCTTTAAAAAAGCATAATCTGAAAACTAATTTTGAATTATTTTGAGAATTTAATTTTGAGAATGACACAGATTCATCAACTACAAAAATCACTTTGTGACAGTTTCCATGATCCAAACAGTTAACCAGTAATCAATAAGCAATCTCACTGTGTCTTGTGTCATCTATTGTGTTTAAATGAGACATTAACACTAGCTGTCACTTACATCCCAATATTCACTGCTATTCTGCAACGTCATTATAGCGCACACGTAAAGGTTAGAGACCAAAAGGGGACATCATTTCCAGGTCATGACCTTTGGCAATATCAATAGAGCATGTTTGATTTAGTCCTCTTTAGTGGGATTTGTGCTGCTCTTAAAGTGGATTACAAATGAAGACACTCGACACTAATTGCTCGTTGAAAATCCACCCTGTTACAAGTACATTTATCCTCCAAATCTAGAAAAAAAAGAAGTTTAATTTAAACATAAAAAAGTATCTGACCAACATGAAAAGTGATTTTAAAATGGGTTTTGGTTTTATTAGTTTGCAATAAGATAGATTGAAAAAGTGGAAAAACACTGAAAAAATTAGCAGCATAGACCATGTGTAGACTTTCAAACATAGCATAGGCCTAATATTCAGTGTATGTGTAGTTAACTTGCTACTAAGTGCCTCAAACAAAGAGTATCTTTCAACGATTTCTTGCAACTGACATTGAACTAGGTATCTCTCCAGCGCTGCATAAAGTCAAACAAGAAGCTTTGAGTGCTGTCAGACATTCTAAGTTGAAGTCTGTGCTTTTTTCTTCCCCACAGTCAAATGAGGCTCTAAGTCTCGTAACTTCAGCACTGACTGAAAAAGAAGAGACAGAGAGTCAGTCCCGTATGGTCCTGAAGGCCTCGCTGATGGATGGAGCTGCGGAGGCTAATAGAAACATATCGACAGGAAAATGTTGTGCTTATCTCACTCCTGCTGGAAGACCGCAACCGACAGTCCCAAAAGCAGATGGGAGACACTTTAGGGAGTGAAGGAGGGGGGAGAGAGAGGTGGAGGGATGTGGAGATACAAATGAACAGTTTTACAGCTTTATTGCTGCTAATTCGCAGGGCATCGGGACTCCTGGGAGAAAGGCAGACGGCCAGGTTTCAGATGTAATACTGATCAATGACACACTGAAAATGATTAACTTTCACACAGCGGGAGTCCGAAATTTACTGATCATAATGTTTTATAATGCAGCCGTCTCCAATACAGCATGTGCAGAACAAATGTCTCTGAAGAACTCTCAAATCGCTATTATTCAGAAATCTCTTTATTGGGACAAGCTCTGTCTCTGTTGTGCTCTTTCATTTATTACTTAGTATTTAATTAGGCCTCAAACTCGCAACATTGTCTGTTTAAAAATTGGCTGTTTTCTGCTGACAAGTTGCTTCAGAGGCGGAGCTACAAATACTTTAAAAGTAAATTTGCAATAATGCGCACAAGAGAATCAGGAATGTGTGTTAGAAATAAATATCCATTTTTTTCTTTCATGTTGACTTTGACTGAAAAGATTTGCTCCATCTATACTATTATTTAAAAAAATAATTGTGCAAATAGATTTTAGAAATTGCACTCTCAATGGACACTAAATTTTCTTTTTATAACATCGGCATAGTTGTGGAACAGTTTACACAAAAATGAAAATTTGCTGAAAACGTACTCAACCTCAGACCGTCCAAGATTTAGATGTAGCATTACATCACTTGCTCACTAATGGATAATCTGCATTGAATGGGTGCCGTCAAAACGAGTCCAAACATCTGATAAAATCATCACAATAATCCACAAGTAATCCAGACCAAACAAATCAATCAAATCATTGCTTCCATGCAGCTAAAATATGAGTCCTCTATCGATTATATTGCTTTCTCCAGTAAAAAAAGACATTTCGTCTGAATCAGGAGAGAAATATGCACAGACTCTTTGCATAACGGTCCATGAAAGTGTGTTAATTAAAGTCTATGTATGTGTGTTTGGGATAATGTGCGTAAGTAGACATCAACCAATTGATCATGATGTAGGACTCAATTTCAGAGGGCAAACCTGTGATGTAGGAGTCAGCAGGTTATCAGTCGGAGGCCTGCACCTTGTCTTTATTGAGGTGGAGGTGTTGCTGGCCACCAGAGGATGAAGATGAGGAAGAGGAGGGGTGTCGTGAACGGCCTGTTCTCGACTGCTCCCAATACACAATCAATGTAGGATTTAACTCAAAGGTGGAAATTCACTGTGCATTAAATATTGTTTTTCGACAACCCGCAGCTCCCAAAAGAGCCATCATAAGGCATGTGGAAAGCATGACTTGGAAACAGATGTATACCATGAACAAAAGCATCTGTGTTGCCAAACATACTAAAATGTGATTCGATGATAATCTCATGACTATTTCAACATGTGTTGCTAATGCACATGAGCTGTTTCCATCTTCACTGCTGGTGTTTGAGGCTGGTAAGACATTAAAGTCTTGTGTAATTTTGGACCCCTAATGGAATAGGCTTTTAATGTTGACTTAGTAAGTGACCCTTATTATTAGAAGGACTTTGGAGTGGACTACATGACGAGGTCTGAGGTCTCTTAAGGGAAAGCGAGAGGTATTGCGGCGTTATTGCTGCGCTCTGATAGCAGGTGCTCCGCACTGACTTGGCCTTTATTGACCCATTACTCAGTGGCCCTATCACTGGACATTAACGGCCCGGTCAATGAATGGGGAAATGGTGACCATTCACTGCCAAAACTAACCCCGCTCAGCTCTGAAATATTGTTTAGTAAGTGTTTTGTGTTATATTACCCATCAATACAGTTCAACCCATTTTTTGCTACTTTTATTGTTGGTTACAGTCTCGGAAAATGATTTATATAGTACAAAATTTACCTTGATATTTATTTTAGCTGAAGTCTAAATAAGATGTAGTGTACATGTTATTGTTGACAAAAGATAGATACTTTAATTGTTTTCATGATCTTAACAGACAGTTATTCACAGCATAAAACGTACTGTGGGCCGCACAAATAGTTTATTGTTATTATTATTTTATGCTCAGGGCTGCAATTGTCTGATAAAAAAATACAGTGAAATTCTGAAATATTATTACAATTTAACATAACTGTTTTCAATTTGAATATATTTTAAAATGTAATAAATTTACACAGTGTCACAGGATTCTTATCTAATCTGCTGATTTGCTGCTCAAGAAACATTTCTGATTATTATCAATGTTGAAAACAGTTATGCTGCTGTATATTTTTGTGGAAAACCATAGCACATTTTTTTTTAGGATTCTTTTATGAAAGGAAAGTTCAAAAGAACAGAATTTATTTGAAACAGAAATCTGCTATAATATTATATAATATTATAAACTGACATAAGTATACATTTCAGGTAACATCAGGAGGTACAACAGATTTAAAGATGTTCTATCTATTTATTAATGTAAATCAATAAAACCAACCTGGCGTTTTGTACCGTGTCACCTCTCAGGACTAACATTACAGCTGTCATCTCCCACTGCATGGCATCGCTCACAATTTACCACCAGTTCGTGGGATCCATTACTCACCCCCGCAAGGAAACATTCACTGGAAGAGAGGGAGGGCGCTTCTGAGACAAAGCCCGGTGAGTAAGATTCAAAAGAGGAAAACTGGACCCTGGCGGGCTGCGATATCAGAATTTTGTCGAAATAATTAGCCTGCTTAACATGCCATCTGGGCCCTCCTCCTCTGGCAGGCAGTGGGTACCAGATGCCACCTGGCTAATACAGCACCAGAGCTGACAGACTCCTACATCGCCTCTCTGCTGGGCCCTAAACACTGCAACGAAGGGCTGAAAAACTCTAGAGATGGCACATTATGTACCGAACACTTCATTATCTGAGAGCTAAGAGTCTTTAAGAGATCCAAAACACACTAAACTGCTCTACAGGACGCAGATTGCCTTGTCAACAATGCCATTATCTTTTAAAGGACATAACAACTTCAACTAATTCAAACCCAGCTGTAAATTCTGAATAAATCATCCCACATGAATTCGAATCTTAAAACTAAAGACTCCCAGACTCAGAGAAAGCACTTGTCTTGTAGACGGCTAGAGAGATAAAGTTTTGCATGTCCCCTACTTCTCTCCTAATCACCCAAACAAATCCATCACCTCCCAAATTTCCCCGGTTATCAATGAAAAGCAGGTGCCCTTTAATGCGACCGGCTCTTTTAGCACTGACAGTGACAATGGGCAGAAATATTTGTTCGACTGGAAGAGGCCTGCTTTGTAACTTGATAAGGGTCTGAATTTACTTGATGAGGTAAAAAGTTCCTGAGCTCAGCAGCATGAGGCTGACGGTCCCCTGAGGGCGGCTGAGAAACCGTATCTGCCCTGTAGGAGCTTCCCCTTTGGTAAGCACTTCTTATCACGAGGCCATCACGGCTGGCCGATAGCGCTGGGTAATATCCAGTAACAGCAGTCTTATGTGAGATCCAATACACGGATCAATCCTCGGGCCAGAGAGCTCTCATTATCCTCCAGAGGCTTTCTTATCCACCGAGACCGAGGTTGGGCGCAAAACACACGTTTTCTAAAACCGAATAACATAAATCTTCTTATCTGGAAGAATAATGAGAGTTTGGTATGTTTTTATTTGTTTAGGTCACAGTAAAGACATCAGGATACATGCATGTTTACTTTCGAAATGGTTGAGAAATCACGATGCCATGAGTTCTTCACCAACTTTACACCATTCCCCGATGGGTGGCTTTACAATGCAGTGCTGCAGTAAATGTGTGTGTGTGTGTGTGTGTGTTGGAGCCTGATGATGGGAAGACACAAGAGATTGAGAGAAAGAAAAAAGAGGCAAGAAAACAGGGATATGAGAACGGTAGACAGGATGGGAGAAAGACAGAGACGTTGGGAAAGATGGGACTCTGAAACCCCAGCTCCATTCCTTTGGGGACGGCCATATACTGGTGCACATTTCCCCATGTGACCAAAAAAAAAAAAAAAAAAACTAGCGCCTGTCATTCTGACAATCTTTTCCACAGGAGCAACACATTCCGATTCAAACTAAACAAGCAGGCGTAAAACAAATACTCAGCGAAGGGACAATAATAATGCAAAGATAAATGAGTGGAGTGACAGACACCCAATGAAAATATTAAACTTGAAAAAATATACATATATCATTATTTAATGAGGATTCAATGCGTCATCGGACCAAATATAGTACATATTTTAATGATTAATATATTTTTACAAAGTGATTTATACAGAAGTCTGTATTAAAAAAAATACTTTGCCTTTACTCATGAAGCATGTTCATGTAATTGGTGAAAATTCATGTAGCAGAGCAATAACAAAACAATAATAATATATATCTATATTAGCATCGATCTGTCTATGTGAAATTTAGATTACTTATTAATTTAACAGAAATGACTTTAAATGACCATATATATATATATATATATATATATATATATATATATATATATATATATATATATATATATATATATATATATATGTGTGTGTATTTATCAGAAATCTTTCCCTCATGTTCAGTGATAGTTTGTATGAATGGCCTCTTACATTCTGTGGCCTTAAATGTTACGGTTCATTTGAGCGCATTCTAATCAATTGACTTAAATTTGAGGAAAAGTCAATGTGCAAATGACATCCTGAGAATTCCACATTTAAATCCTCTGTATTTTCACGATTTAAAGAAACCTACATATTTATTTTCCTCTTTAGGCAAACAACACAGCCTCCGCACAAGCACACGACAGCTAGACTCTCAAAAAGTTTTCCATAACAGTGCAGAAAAGTAATTATCCACATTTCAAACAAAACCCAGACAATTCCCAGTGCTACTTTACACACAGACACCGAACTAAGGTGGAGCGGAGCGGCTGCTCTCCAGTAAAACCAGCGTGTGTGTCTTACCTCCAGTGAGGAGCTGCTATCTGAGGGGAAGGTCAGGACCTCTCGGTGTGCAAATGGTCACGGATCTCATTTGGCTCCAGCAGGATGGAGCAATGCAGGCCGGCGCAGTGAGCGAGAGGGAATAAATCAGGGACAGAGCAGCAGGGTAAAGAGCAGCTCCATGCAGGGGCAGAGAGGACTGTTCGAGCCGGGCCGGGTGGATGGCTTCTTTTGCCTCTCCCTGAATGAAAGCAATCCCTGAGACTGAATGGGTAATGAGATCTCGGCTCCTGAGATTTTAGCTTTCTTAATCATGTTCATAATTAATTCAAGAACATTGATAATTTCATTACATTCTTTTTGTCTTATCAATAAATGATGTGCCTGCACTTTTGGTCTTGTGTACGGGAGAGAGAGAAAGAGAGAGAGAGGGAGAAAGAGAGAGAGAGTGAGATGCTGAGAGTAATACAGTACTACAGGCAAGAGGAGATGAATACGATACAAACAGTAAAGTGGTAATTATAATCTTTGACCAGGCCACCAGCAGCACAATATGAAGTCAAGTCGGCACTAATAATTAATAAGCCCTTATGCTGAGAGTGTGTTTGATTACAGTTTTGCATATCTATGTGCATGCTGTACTGTCGTAATCAGAAACGACTTTAAAAAGATGCATGTTCATTAGTTTTATATGAATCAACGCCAAGATTTTAGGTTCAAATTTAAAAGAATATGTTATTGAAACTGTATATTTTATGTCTAATGGTCAATGCCGTGATCAGTAAAGCAATTAGTAAAATGCTGTTTAAATGGTTTCAGTTGGAATACAGCATGTTATATTTCTCAATATTACATTTGCATAGTCTCAAAAATCTATTTTCACAGGCTGTATAATAGTTAGTGCTGTGACCGATTATGTTCTTTTATTTTTCACAATTTTAATCGCTTTTTTGTCTAGTTCATTTTAAACCATCCTGTAGTATAACATATTTTTTTAAGTGCAAAAAAAATAAAAAAAATAAAAAATTAAATTAAAAAATTAAAAAACTACAGTTATAACAATACGTATTTAAAAACATATATGGAATAAAAAATATTAAATCATACAATAATTAGAAAATAATGAGTAAAAAGCCAATTAAATAGTTTCAGATGGAACACAGCATGTCATAAGCATTTCACCTGAACATTCCATTTGTGTAATCTCAGAAAAGTTTTTCACAGGCTGAATTCAACAGATCAGATCCTAGACTCGTAAAGCTGTCGCCATGAATCAAATATTGCAAATATATATATATAAAAAGAAGTGATTAGAAAGAGCTTTCAGTCTCTGCAAAAGTTAATGAGGTTCTATGCATTTTTAACGGATTACTGTGACAAATTCCACATCTAGTCAACTCTGTCTTAAACATGAGAATGTGTTTGTAGTTTTATCTATTTTTATTTTTTTTATCTATGTACTACAAATGAATGGAATGAGGATTGTATAACTCCGGTTAAACCAGTGATATGTTATTGATTTGTTTGCATTTTCAAAGCTTTACTTGATCAGGTACAGGAGATTGGGGCAGAAAGTGTGAGTACAGTCATTTGATGGATGGGACTGACCCCGTTTATTGGGCACTGAATGATCAGCCTCAGTGGGCGGGTTAATCTGATAACTAGCATGGCAGAAATATCTCGCAAGGAACTAAACACAATCACTCAGAGGCCGGTCAGCACTCAGACCGGTGACTATGATTGATACACGGACACACCATACATCCCACAACAGGAACAAAACCAGTGACGTTTGCTGCACAGATTACGTTTATATATGCGCCTTAACACAACGGCATTAGACAAGAGCTCCTGTCATGCAAAAGAAACAGGCCGTAAAATATTTGAGGTGAAAATGTCTTATTTACATGTGCTTAGTAAAATACAGCTGTGATGGAGCCCTAATAAAACCAGAGGCAAAAAGTAAAAAATTGATTGAGGTAATTATTATTATTTTTTGCATTTTATTCAGCACACATTTTATGTGATCTGTGCATGCCACTCTCATCTCTGCCACCGTGGCGTTCACATTTGCCCTTCCCAGAACAGATTGCCACAACGGATGCAATGATGGCCCTGCCCAGCTGTGCTTCAGAGGGCCAGTGGAAGATAGTATTTCCATAATAATCCACCCTCGGCTCCCAGGGGCCCTTTGAGAGAGGGATAGATGGAGGAAGAGTGGTGTAGCGGAGCCACCGTCGGGCTGAGTGGAGCCTCATCTGCAGCATGGAAGGGTGGGGGCAGCACGAGCGAGTCGTGTGGCTGGAGCAGCCTGTAGGCAATGCAATAAAATCACTGCACGCTGCTCCTCTCTGCGCCACGACGCATGGCCCACCACTAAAACTGCACCCGCGGAGGAGAATAAATTTGAGGCTGGAGAGAGAAAGAGAGAGGAAGGGGGTGGTGGCACAGCTCGAGAACAGAATTTGATACTAATAATTGGGGTGGCATCTCATGCACTTCATTAGAGAAGTCCTTATATGAATGTATTCATTTTGTGTCTGGTTTTCGGCAGACTACAGTCAAATTAGGGGTCGTTCACACAGGATATGTATTCTTGTGTTTGTATATGTATGCATGCACCATCCGGTTGAGCCTTTCTGTTTTTTAAAAATAGCTCAATTTTTGACATGCAACCCAGCGGTTGTCATTTTGATAAAAATTTCCCATTTAGATGAATCCGAGGGCGGGACAAGCATCTTAAGTGTAGAGTTCTACATTTAACAGTTTTGAAGACTTTCTTCCATACAGTTTTCTTCCGTACTGGACTGGTATTATGACCAAACACACAAAAAAGTGCAAAAATAATTTTAATAAAACTCACAAACAAAATGTATGAACAATTAAAACCAACCAACCAATCAATCATATAATAAAACAACAGAAAACAAAACATAGTCTGGGTAACTGTTAACATTATTGTATTTTTAAATGCATTTAATGAGATGCCATGAGCAATGATTAAATTCAGAAATTCACCAATAACTTTAGTTCTAAAATGTATTTGACATTTATAAAAAAATAAAATAAATAAATAAATAAAGAATAATAATAATAAATACAAAAAATTAAAAAATTAAATAAATAAAAGTAGGAACAACTGAAAACATATATGCAAACATAAATAAAATCAGTCACATACTCTGGGTGGCTTTATAAACATTTTAAGATAAATTTTTCATAAAGATGTTATTTTAAATGTTTGTTTTTTTTTATCATATTGTGAGACGTTCTCCTGTGCATACAAATATAAATAATCCACACACTTATAAGTGAATGAGACCCAACAGGTGAATTTGCCTGTTGTTCCTGTGTTTTACACTTGGATAAAATGTTTAACATAAAAAAACAAAATAAATAAATAAATTACAGAAGTATTTTTATGCAAGAGCATATACAGTGTGACTTCCTTTGCAAGCTTTTAGCACAGTTTAAGACACATAATGGATATTTCCAGATGCCGTAAGCTTCAATCAATGATGCAAAACATAAAGAACCGGATGCTGCTCCGACTTTTAAAGGGCAGGGTTGTGAAAGGGCAATGAACGGTGTCTGAGCCGTGGAGGGGGTGTCAGCTGTGGCTTGACTGTGGAGAGAGAGCCAGGGCTTAGGAAAGAACCCCGCGGACAGCAGGGGCCCCTCATCTCCATGACACACTCTCTGGCACCGCAGCGATCGCGGTCAGGGGCCACGCTAATCAATACATGAAGCCTGCAGGAGTGCGGGGGAAAATGTCTTAATGTCCTCAAGATCTGCACGACTGCAGGTTACACTCATTCTGGTTTGCCAGTGATGCAAAAGCCATTGGCATGATGATGGTGTGTATGTGTGTGTGGGATCAGGTGGGCGATAGAGAGAGGACAGTCTAATTAATGTAAGCATTTGCCAGTGATTAAGCTTTAAACAGAAAGGTCAGCTGAGCAGCGGAGCAAGGCCTGTCCCGGTGCCTTGCTCTTAGGGCAGTCTAAACCTTTCCAGCTTAAATGGTAAAGATGCAATTTTACAATGGAGGAGCATGGGACACATGTAGGCCTGACACACGGGTCATTGGCTCGCCACCCTCCATTACCCAGCCAAGGCAAATGTGCCGATCTGTGTCATTTAAGGGATGAAAAATAAGGCCTTGGACGAGATCAATAGATCCTGCGGTCCTCAACCGGCCGTGATTAATTGACTGTCACCAATTAATGGGGGAAAGATTACAAACCACTTTCTGAAGCATATGTGGGCAAAATACAATCTTTACAGTATCAGAACGGTTCCAATAGTATGATTTGAACTTGATTTTTAAATGTTCCCACGGAATTACAAATGCAATATTTTCTAACAAATTTATGAAATAAACTGCCAATTTTTTTCTTTTACGTGTTATAAAATAGTTCAATGAAAAAAAAAATGCTGCTCTTTTCTATGAATTAAAAAAAAATATATATATATAAAAAAATTAAACACAGATACTAAAAAAAGTATTTTATTTATTTAGTTTTGAACAGCAAATCAGCATATTAGAATGATTTCTGAAGGTTCATGTGACACTGAAGACTGGAGGAATGATGCTGAAAATTCAGCTCTACATCACTAGAATAAATTACATTTTAAAATATATTTACATAGAAAAGAAGTTATTTAAAATGGTAATACTATTTCATAATATTACAGTTTTTTACTGTATTTTTATTCAAATAAATGCAGCCTTGGTAAAGATAAAAAAACTTTCAAAAACATAAAATAGGTACCAACCCTAAATTTTGAGACATTCTTTAATAAATGAGTCATCAGCAATGCAAATCGATCCATACCTCTCTCTTAACAACAGAAAAGATGAACTTCTAATCTCCAAAATGACCTTTTGCTACACTCATGTGATGAGGTGTTTCACTGCACTGGATGAATCATTTCACTGGAGACTTATGATGAAATGGATGTCTCTTGTTGACACAGCTCTTGTTCCACTTACGAACGATGAAGTGAGCAGCAAGCGATTTTTGTGTGTATTTCTGAGATGCTGATCTCACTGACAGGAGACAAAAGGGGAGGGAGGGGGTCTGTAAAAATAAGAAAACAAGGCAAATTTATGTTATTATGTAAGCGCATGCTCAGCAGTTTGGTCTTTGCTCACAAAGGTGTGCAAACTTTCTCTCCAGGAAAGTTTTCACATGCAGATGTCTGATTCTGAGTTTCAGACCAGCTGGCGTACAGTTAGACTACTCATAGTCTAGACAAAGTGAAGTCGCCATGTGCTGTGTTGACATGAAAGACCTGCAACAAATGACAGTAATGTAGTCGCAGCACCAATAGTCCGCTTGATGCAATCAATGTACAACATAGTTTTGCATCAGTTCGATGCTAATGAAGTTATCTCACAAGCGCTCAGCCACTGGGTCTGTCATTATGGGATAATAAAGCCATCATTTGGCAATGACCAATGAATTATGAGATTGAATAAAAATGAAGAAAAACCTCTAACAGTTTACACTGTTGTGATGATACTCTTGAAACAAAGACACAAGACACATTGGAAGAACAGGAGGGACAGATGAAATTTTTTAATACATCAAAAAAGCATTATTTTTCAACAGAAAGCATTCAGTTATTAATTGCTACTAATTTGATTGCTCTATGCATTATTTTTAATCGGACAGGCAACCCAAGTGGTAATGGCCTTTAGGACACATTCAGGACACACTCCACGGCAGATGTGTTTTGTAGTAGTTGAGTACTCTGTGCTTGCCGTAGTCGCGTGTGCTGCTCATTACTTTGTTTCTGTTGGAGGGAGTTTTGGATCATGTTTCATATGTGAGGACTAAAAAAACTTGTGACCTCTTGTATTAAATAAATCCAGTGCACACAGACTGAAGTAGTTTAAGTCTTTGGTTCTTTTAATTTTGATGATTTTGGCTCATATTTAACAAAACCCCACCAATTCACTATATCAACAAATTAGAATCAGCTGATCAACTCAAAACACCTTCAAAGGTTTCCTGAGCCTCAAAATGAGCCTCAAAAGTTTGGTTCACTAGGCTACACAATCACGGGGAAGACTGCTGATCTGACAGTGGTCCAGAAGTCATTCAATGACACCCTTCACATGGAGGGTAAGCCACAAACATTCATTGCCAAAGAAGCTGGCTGTTCACAGAGTGCTGTATCCAAGCATGTTAACAGAATGTTGAGTGGAAGGAAAAAGTGTGGAAGAAAAAGATGCACAACCAACCGAGAGAACCACAGCCTTAGGCCTGAGGATTGTCAAGTAAAAGCGATTTTTTTGAATTTGAGTGAACTTCACAAGGAATGGACTGAGGCTGGGGTCAAGGCATACAGACCTCTTGTTAAGCCACTCTTGAACCACAGATAATGTCAGAGGCTTCTTTCCTGGGCTAAGAAGAAGAAGAAGAAGAACTGGACTATTGTCCAGTGGTCCAAAGTCCTCTTTTCAGATAAGAGCAAGTTTTGTATTTCATTTGGAATCCAAGGTCCTAGAGTCTGGAGGAAGGGTGGAGAAGCTCATAGCCCAAGATGCTTGAAGTCCATTTTTTTTATTGCTTGAAGCTTGAAGTCCAGTGTTATACTCAGAATTTGTGCTCTGCATTTAACCCATCCAAAGTGCACACACACACACAGCAGTGAACACACACATAGCGGGAGCAGTGGGCAGCTATTTATGCTGTGGCGCCCGGGGAGAAGATGGGGTTTCAGTGCTTTACTCAAGGCCACCTAAGTCATGGTATTACCGGCCTAAGATTTGAACCCTAGGGTTAGGAATCAAACCCTCTAACCACTAGGCCACAACTTCCCCACTGGGATGCAATGTCATCTGCTGATGTTGGTCCATTATTTTTTATGAACACCAAAATCACTGCACCTGTTTATTAAGAAATTTTGAAGCACTTCATGCTTCCTTCTGCTGACCAGCTTTTTGAAGATGCTGATTTCATTTTCCAGCAGGATTTGGCATCTGCCCACACTGCCAAAAGCACCATAAGTTGGTTAAATGACCATGGTGTTGGTGTGCTTGACTGGCCAGAAACTCACCAGACCTGAACCCTGAGAGAATCTATGGGGTATTGTCAAGAAGAAAATGAGAAACAAGAGACCAAAAAAATGCAGAGGAGCTGGAGGCCACTGTCAAAGAACCTGGGCTTCCTTACCACAAAGTTATCACCTCCACGCCATGCTGAACTGAGACAGTAATTAAAGCAAAAGGAGCCCATACCAAGTATTGAGTTAATGTATAGTAAATGAACATACTTTCCAGAAGGCAATTCACAAAAACATTTTTTTATTGGTTTTATGGAGAATTCTAATTTGTTGAGATAGTGAAATTGTGGGTTTTTGTTAAATGTGAGCAAAAATAATCAGAATTAAAAGAACCAAAGACTTAAACTACCGTGTTTTTCGGACTATAAGTCGCACCTAAGTATAAGTTGCATCAGTCCAAAATGACGAGGATATAAGTCGCAATGAACTATAAGTCGCATTTTTTTAGAACCAAGAACCAAGAGAAAACATTACCGTCTAGAGCCGCGAGAGGGCGCTCTATGCTGCTCAGTGTAGACTACAGGAGCACTGAGAAGCATCTCTGGCAGCATAGAGCGCCCCCTCGCGGCTGGAGACAGAAATGTTTTCTCTTGGTTAATTTCTCTTGGTTCATGTCAAATTAATTTTGATAAATAAGTCACACCTGACTATAAGTCGCAGGACCAGCAAACTATGAAAAAAAGTGTGACTTATAGTCCGGAAAAGACGGTACTTAAGTCTGTGTGCAGTGAATTTATTTAATACATGAGTTTCACAATTGTTGAATTGAATCCCTGAAATCCTGAGAGTGATGTGAGATAAAATGGGCCAGATAAGGTAGGAGTGTTAATATTTAATCACTGCAAACTATTTAAAACATTTACAAACACAGTACTTGACATGTATTACCTGATCTGATTGGTGTGAGTTTAAGGTGGGCAGGGCAGGGCCTGTTGGGTAACTGGGCAAATAACCGGCATGCCAAGGTATGCTATATATATATATATATATATATATATATATATATATATATATAGTGCTTTATACAATGCAGATTGTTTCAAAAGCAGCATTACAGGGATAAACAGGAGAAATACGAATAATGTTGTAATGTTAAAAAAACATTTGATAATTAACATTTAATAATACAAATAATTGGCATTTGATTATTTGTTCATAATGATAATTTTGCTTCTGATATTTATGTAGCTTTTTTTATCCTGTTTGTTTCTATTGATCCTGTACAATTTACAATTTGCAATGATCATGACATTGCATTTACCTGTTGGTTTGCTCTGATGTACATCTCAAAGGTCCGTCAGCCGGTCATTTAATGCTACAACCATGTGTTCAGCTCCACCTGCATCAAAGTGTGGCTGGAGAAGAGCAGTCAGTGTCCCACCTGCAGAGTGGCCATCACCCCAGAAAACCCCTGCAGAGAAATCATTGGTAATGTCAACCGACCTCACGGTCATATATCGTTATTCTTAAAATGAAAAGCTGTAGAACTAAGTTTTATGTTTGATGAGTGTGATTAAATATCTCTCTTAGTCTCCCTTTGTGTATTTGTGTGTGTATATGTTCACAGGAGCCACAACTGACTGTTAGTCCAGTGAGAGTCATTCTGTGAAGAGACGCCTCCGAAAGACTCAAGGGGAGCTGCTTGTACGAGAATATGAGGTACTTCTAGTTAAACACCCAGTGAAATGGTTTGATGAACACAATTTTCTTCCCAGTGTTGACATTTCCTGTATTATGTAGAGTGGACAAACATTTCAAAATGTTTGAATCTGTACGACGAAATTCTGCAGACTTCCCTCCAAAATCAATGATTTTATTTTTTTTTAATCTGCGCCATTCCATCCTGGCCTCTTCATAACTGACAGACTTGAACTACTAAGCCACACAACTCCAAATTTGACTTTACACACATTTTATGTAGGGCTGCGCAAATTAACATATTATGTTATTATTATTATGTTATTAACTGATTAATGCCATTTTTTATTATTATGAAAGTCCATTGCTCACTGGCTCTGAATACACATACAGACCAGTCATGCGTCACAGGAGGGGATGCTACCGATCAAAGTATTTAGGCTAAGCATCAGCATTCACAAACCACTGTGCACTGTTATTTTTACAGAAAAGAATGCAACAAGCTTTTAATCATGACTTTATAAGTTGGAAATAGGAAGCTTCCTCGCGCAACAGTGGAGTCAATCGTTTTGTTAACTTTGTTTTATTATTTTATGTGGTTTATTTTTGGTTTATTATTATGAGTCATATGGGACTCTCACAATATATTGCTTTACAGATCTACCACATTTGCCGCTCAGAAATATTCACGCAATCATGCAGCATTTATAAGAAGATCTTTACTCCGGCTCGGATGGCGCTCACTGATCTATATATAATGATCGTGCAGGTCTCTGGTCTGACATAATCGAGGCTCTGGACTCTGAGTGAGTGACGTGATATTCAGCCAAGTATGGAGACCCATACTCGGAATTCATGCTCTGCTTTTAACCCATACAAAGTGCACATACACACCGTGAACTCACACACACCCGGAGCAGTGGGCAGCCATTTATGCTGCGGCGCCTGGGGAGCAGTTGGGGGTTCGATGCCTTGCTCAAGGGCACCTAAGTCGTGGTATTGAGGGTGGAGAGAGAACTGTACATGCGCTCCCCCCACCCACAATTCCTGCCAGCCTGAGACTCGAGCTCACAACCCTTCGATTGCGAGGTCTGACTCTCTAACCATTAGGCCACGACTTCCACACTCTGAACATAACTTGTTTTTCTATAACAAACTATAAAATATTTTCTAGAAAAACTTTAATGTCCTGGCAGTGACAAATGGCTTGTTTTATATTTAATTTAATTACATTAATGTTAAAAGTTGAGATTTAGGCTACAATAAATATTTATACTGCTACTATGTAAAAAGAACACTGCTGTAAAAAGCACCTTATTTGTTTGCAAACCAAATGTTATTACACTTTTGTTCATATAGAAGTAGGCCTACTTTTAAATGAAAAAAGTGCACAATACACTACTTTTGAATGCGTTATTAGTTTTGTGCATAACAATGTGATTGATTGTGATTAATCACAGTCAATAATGCGATTAAAAAAAAGTAATCATTGTCCAGCACTAGTTTTATGTTTTAATACAATGTAGATGTAGGAAATTGTTCCTAGCTATGCAATGAAAACCAGGAAGATTCATTCACTGAGCTTATGAATCATCTGTCTTACAGGATGAAATCTAAACCCTTTGGAAAGAGAATGAGGACTTAAAAAGCAAAAACCTGAGCCTTGAGATGCAACTTAAGACGGCTGTGGAACCGAGCACGGTCTTGGTTCCTCAGAGTGAAAGCAGCACTGTCGACCTGAATGCTCTGGAGGAGTCGGCCAATAAACTCAGAACTGCCAATGACCCCCACAGGAAGGTCAAACAGGACCTCGAAAGGCTAAAAGAAGTGTGAATGTGAAACAAATAAATATAACCCCATCATTTAACCTTTTTCAGATAATATGCATTGACTGTGCTCATTTGGTCATTTAACTGAAGCTGCAGAGTTTTATTTTTCATATAATGTAATTGATTACATACTTAAAATATACTTAATATAATATAAAATAATATAATATAAATAATATATTATGAAAAATATAATATAATATCAAAATAAAATAAATACATTGTTCCTTAATATGTATAAAATTTTATGTATGTGTGTATATATATGTGTATATGTGTTTTTTTGACCTAATCTAGGAAAATATGCAATTGAAAGCCAAAGTGGACAGCATTTCTCCGCAAAAGTAAGCACAGTGTTCATAATGTAATGTTGGTGAGGTGTACTGTGAATTGAATTTGGAGTTAGATTGAAATATTACAACAACAAATAGATTATTCAAATTTATTTAGTTTATATTTATGTATATTTGCACTATATTAGTAACTCAGATGTACAAAACTGATCTTATTTATGTTTGTCTGTGTTTTACATTGAGGTTTGGCAGGTATACCGTCGCAGCTCTTGAGGCTAAAATTCATCAGTATGAGCGGGACGTAGCACAGCTGAAGAGCTCTGGAGCGCAGCGATAAATACATCGAAGAGCTTGAAGACAGAACCACAGGGACGGCCCTAAGTCTGAAGAAGGTGTTTGTTCAAACACTGCCTCTGGAGGGACTCAAAACGGAAGGATTGAAAGAATCGCCCTGATGCGGAGGAGCCTGAGTGAAATGGAGGAAACTTCTGTTTGTATAGACCTGGACTGAAAGTGTTCAGAGCTGCCAAACAACCATGGGCAGCTCCTGACAACATCTGATGTGTGCCATAGGTTTTTTTAAGAGGGACTTTGACTCCACAGAAGGATGGCCTCAAAGATTTTATGGTTCCTTCTACACCCTCCTCAGCTCTCAGATCTCTCAGCTTGCAGAGTCCTGTGGTTTATAGTGATAGAAAGTTAGGTCTCAGACCTCTCACTTACATGAGAAGACTCAGGGTCCAACCAGCTCATCCTCAGTCAACCAAAGCCCAGGATCCTTCCAAGTCAACAAAGGTGCATCGTTTGGTCAGAAAGCCGCTGTGAATTCAGATAAACAGGTCTTGTGTGGAGCCTGGATGGAATGCGGACTGGATCTTCCCCATTTGGAGGAAAATAGAGAGGAGCCGTCCAAGGACCCTTTGGGTAACAGTGAAGATTTTATGGATGCAGAGTACTTGGACAAGATCTCTGAGCTAACCTCTATGATGGCTGAAGGTGAGAGTTCCAGCAGTCAGGTCTCTAACCGTCTTTCATCATCATCTTCATCACGGTCTCCAAATTTTGATGCCACCTGAATACCAGAACTGGATTTCTGTAGCAACCTCTTGGCTGATCCTGGAACAACAAAAAAGCACCAAACCACACTTTGACACCAGAGACCACACATTGTGATGCTGCTACAGCTTCAGCTGTTGAGTTCGGTGACAGAGCTGGAGTTATGGTGGAAAATCCTACACATCCCACCAAGCGCAAGCGTCCCCCAGGATTGTCCATCTCCAGTCCATCAAAACTCTCAAAAACTAAAGTAGAAGGAGAATCTTCTCAAGTATTTTTTCAGCATGGCCTCCACTTTTATCAGATTCAGTGGGTTTACTTCGCAGTGACTTTTTAGGAGTTCAAGGAGATTTAACTGCCTTTCTTTTCCCTCAGGGCTTTTTATTACAAATTTGCCTCACTGTTCATTATTATGACAGCAGTGTGTGCTGGATGATGTTACTATATGTTATAAAAACCATTTCAGTATCCTGAGGGGATAAGGTGTTAATATTATGCTTTTCTCTTCAAATTAAACAGATTTTTTATTTTTATTTTTTGCTATGGAACTTCAATGCTTTTGCAATTGTACAGAATTGAGGCATTCTGATTAATTCTGTATTTGAACTGTGGAAAAAATAAAATATATTTGTGCATTTGGTTGAAAATAATAAGCCATTTTCTATTTTTAAATATTTCCGTAACTTGTTGACTAAATAAAACAATACTGTTGTTTGTCTGCAATTTATAGATTCATTTTCAAGTAGTTTCATGATTTATTGTGACAAACACTGTAATTGTCATCATTTTAATTATAATGCATGCAAAAACATGTTTTTCTGTGTTTAATGGTAAATTATTCCTGTGTCATCACCTGAATACAAAACAAATCTATTAAATATCCACCTCCTTCACAGTCTTTTAGAGAATTAATTAATGCTAGTGAATTAACACTTCATTAGCTCCAGCTAGACGCTTTAGGAGATTAAAAATTCATGCCTGATTAGAGTTTAGTGAAATATACATGATAGTTAAAGTTGCGTAATCAATCAAGGCAGTGCCACCAAGCCTTGAGTTAACATGAGCGCAATGCAAATATTCAAATACAAATTCCGCTTCTGAAACTAATATAATTACGCACAAATTATATTTTGATGTCTAGAAATGTAACATGTACGTGATTTGTAATGTATGCATTGCATTTTACTCAGGCTATATATTTATGTAATATTTGTATTCATTGTCTTTCCATTTATTTCACGTAATATAGCCTAAATGTTTAAAGTTAATTCATAAATCGAAGCGGTGCAACCATTACTAGTATAAACATTAGCTAAATATAAATATCCAGGCTTGCAAATTCTTCTGAAACTGAAATAAACATGCACGAAACGAAAAACATTTACAATTTATTGATGATTTGTTTTATTTATGCATACGATTTTTTAAATAAACTTAAATTGATTACATTATATCCATGTTCAACTATAAATGTAATTTATCGATTGTCATTTATTTTTATTCATTCATATTATAAGAACAAATGTGTTTATTGTAAACATTTTTATATTATTATTAAATATATAAATATACATTATTATAATAAAAAACACAATTATGCCAACTATCTTAAACAATTAGTTGAAGTAAACAAAAACTGTCTGATCATCTTGGACGTGTTGATGTAATGTGCTTTAAAACATTTGTTTATGAAATTCTATTCTACAAGTGAGACATCTAAACAGCCCTCATTTGCATATCGAATGTTAGCTGTTACACTGTCACACTGTTTAACGCCACAACATTCTAAATTGGTGGCGGCAGTGCGCAGGCGCGCAGAATCCACAGGTATGGAAGGAATCCCCCCTCACCGTCGTTAGGCCGATTTACAGTTCGAGGAGGACATGAGAGGCGAAGAGGCGCGATGAGATGAGATGTGAGGAGAGGAGAAGAGAGTCAATCGCGCTCGTCTCGCGAGAATAGGCGAGGCTGCCGGACGAGATGTGAGGGACTCAGGTGTAAGAGCGCTCCTCATCCACACACAGCATAGCCAAACAGAGACGCACACACACACACACACACACACTGCGGGCATCTCCTCTGTACCATCAGCAGCTGAGCGCTACAGCATCCGCCTGACTGCTGCGAGACGCCAGAAGAGGAGGCGAGAGGAGCTGGACTCTCGCTTTGGTTTTTGTCCTCTTTTCGTGCACTTTATCTGAGCCGGATCCCGCGCAAACATGATGTCCATGAACAGCAAACAGCATCATTTCGCCATGCATCCCAGCTTACCTGAGCACAAGTACACAACTCTGCACTCAAGCTCGGAGGCGATCAGGAGAGCCTGCCTGCAGACTCCACAGGTAAACGAGCTCCAAAACTTCTGCTTTTCTCCTCCCGCGTTCTCCTGCGCGCGCGAGGAGGAGCGCTGGAGGCGCATACACTGCCTTAATGTTTTTTCATGTATACCACAGCAATCATCTGCACGCCTGTGATCTTTTCTGAAGGCATGCTCACTGAAGTCTCAGGCTTCACCCTTTTTTGTATTAATTTTTATGACTGGAAGCCTCTTAAAAGGAATATTCTCTGTGTTATGTTGACACTATTCCCCAGCTGACATCTCCCCTTTCTCTTTCTTTCTTCTTCTCCCCGTCTCTCCGACTCCAGCTACAAAGCAACATCTTCGCCAGTCTGGATGAGACGCTCCTGGCCCGCGCCGAAGCTCTGGCGGCCGTGGACATCGCGGTGTCCCAGGGTAAGAGTCACCCGTTCAAGCCCGACGCCACGTACCACACGATGAACACCGTGCCATGCTCGTCCACCTCCACCGTGCCACTCGCCCACCATCACCACCACCATCACCACCACCACCACCAGAACCTGGAGCCGCCCGACCTCATGGAGCACATCACCTCGTCGTCGCTCGCGCTGATGCCCAGCGCGCACGAGGGGGCCGGCGGAGGCGGCGGAGGAGGCGGCGGCGGTGGCTTGATTTCCACGTCGGCCCACCCGCACTCCCACATGCACGGGCTCACCCACCTGTCCCACCAGGCTGCTATGAACATGAACTCGCCGCTCACGCACCACGGCCTCTTACCGGGCCACCACGGCGGTGCGCACCAGTGTGCGCCGGGACTCGCCAACAACGGACTGCCCTCCATTAACGACTCGGACACGGACCCGAGGGAGCTGGAGGCGTTTGCTGAGCGCTTCAAACAGCGGCGGATCAAACTCGGGGTGACTCAGGCGGACGTGGGGGGCGCGCTGGCCAACCTGAAGATCCCAGGCGTGGGCTCTCTGAGCCAAAGTACCATTTGTCGCTTCGAGTCTCTAACTCTGTCTCACAACAACATGATCGCGCTCAAACCCATCCTCCAGGCATGGCTGGAGGAGGCCGAGGGCGCCCAGCGCGAGAAAATGGGCAAACCCGACATTTTCAACGGCAGCGAGAAGAAGCGCAAGCGGACCTCCATAGCGGCCCCGGAGAAACGATCTCTGGAGGCGTATTTCGCGGTCCAGCCCCGGCCGTCGTCAGAAAAAATCGCGGCTATCGCTGAGAAATTGGACCTCAAAAAGAACGTGGTGCGAGTATGGTTTTGCAACCAAAGACAAAAACAGAAGAGGTTGAAATTTTCCGCGGCGCACTGATGGACTACTTCTAGGAGAGATAGAGAGAAAAAAATTCAACTGACTTTTGGGGACCAAGGAACATCGCTTTGGCTCAAACGCGTGTGCTCATGATTAGTACCGTTTTATTTTCACAACTCATGTTTCTTTTCACTGTACTGGTGAATGTGAAGTATGCAAATAACAGGTAATCCAGATGAACTACTTTTTCTGCGGTTCAACTCTACTTAGATACACCCAGCTCCCCCCACCCCAAATGAATGACGAAAAATAGCCATTGATGGATTACCTCATAGTTTAATTCTATCCTAATTATTTATTTATGTGTTTATTTATGTTCGGCATATTTGTGTATTTATTCATTCGTACAGGGAACTGCTATATTTTTGATTATTAAATGTGTTGAAAGCAGATCCCTCTTTCACAGTCTTGCTGAAGAACTAATGTGAACATTCAGTGTTTCAAAGGTCTGCTCTGACGAATATACAACTCAGTAGGAAAAGAAAACGAAGGAAATTATACAGAGTCCCTTTTAAATAATAAAGGTGGCAACCACCGCTCGTATTTGTTGAAATTGCACTGAAATCTACTGTTATTTAGATTGGTTAGATATATTCAAATGCTTTTGTATATATATAAATATACGTACAAATGACACTTGCTCACCGTGCAAAACTCAATTCCCGATTTGTATTTTTTATTATTATGATTATTTTGTTAAATCAGAATTCTTCCTCTGCGGATATTAGTTAACTCGCATGATAATGATTACACTTACGTTCTAAAGGAAAATTGTCCTTAAATATAATTTCGTTGGTTTGTATACTTTGGTTTGCAGTGCAAACATTCTATGCATTGAAGAAAAAAAAAAAAAACCAAGCACTACATAGAGTATCTACTGGTAGACCTTTGTGGATGGTGTAAGTCAATGTTTAATGCCTGTTTTCACATAAAGACACAACGTTGTTTGTCGTGTTAACTGTTCCTGAAAAAGATGTAATGATTTTTATTTTGTGCACAAGTATGTTTACAAACAGCGGCCACGTGCGCGTCACGAGACGTCTCACTCTGTCATACCTGTGCACCTGTCCAACAGTCTGCTGTCTTACCATCTTATCATCCAGACTTTTCTCCATTCTGTAAGCCAAATCCAGCTGCAGGGACACACGTCCCGGCAATCTTCTAATAAACGATGGAAAATCAAAGTCGAGGCTGTCACTGGGGTGTATTTGATGAGGATCTTGTTCTACAGCACAAACAGACACATTCTTCGTTCTCAGAAATGTTCGGCCTGTCATTATTTGCATTTACACATTAACGAGAAATGTAAAATGTTTTTATTACGATTCATAATTTTATCAGCACATACCCACTGCTAACTATACCTGTTTTTTTATTATATATATATATTTTTATATAATGCACTGCACAATTAAATTCAAAATACTTAACATTTTCGTAAAATGCTATAGAAAAAAAAAAGCGGAACGATGGGCCCAGAAAGTTTTATGCCATAATTAAAACGTAAAGCTGGCAATGGGACATTTTTCTATTTTATAAAAAAATTACCCGATATTAGCCCAAACCTCGTTTTGAAAGAGAAAATCGACCCAATAACATTTTGCATTTTCTTTCTTTCTTTCTTTCTTTCTTTCTTTCTTTCTTTCTTTCTTTCTTTCTTTCTTTCTTTCTTTCTTTCTCTTACATTGGTTTGATTGGCTTCCTTTTTAGCGCACATCTTTGATATACAGTCATTACCCCGGAAACATGCATTATTTATAAATTTTATTTCTCTTCATGTCCACGATCTTGAGTTCTCAGTCTAGACTGTATATTCTGTTAGACCAGCAAAAACGTTTTTCTTTCTTTTTCTTTCTTTCTTTCTTTCTTTCTTTCTTTCTTTCTTTCTTTCTTTCTTTCTTTCTTTCTTTCTTTCTTTCTTTTTTGAGAAACGTATTCAGTTTAACAAAATAAAATTGCAGACAAAATGGTAAATAAGAGACAAGACGGTCAATAATAATAGATAAGCATTAATGATAAGCAGTAATGAAAACAAAATAATATTAGTAATAATTTTTAATAAATGTCCCACCATTTCGGCCATGATTCTGTTTGAGCATTAGCTACATTTAAATACCCTTACTACGGTTTATTAAATAATTCATGCTCTGTGGTTTGGAAAATTAATAAACGGAATACAACAAGACACTAATTAAAAAGCTCGGTAATTGTTATCGGCGCCCTAATGGGATGTTAGTGTGTCAAACAAATGGAATTTTTGGCCATGCACGTGTCTGCTAAATGAGGCAACATGAGTATTACATTAGATCTCCGTCTAATAGCAGACGAAACTCTGCGTATTATTTCCTCAAAACTGAAGTGAAGGCTGTAGAAAAGAGGACGTTTTTTACTCTGCCAAACTGACAATAAACGTTTAATGAAGCCTGAGACCAGGCCGTCTCAAACTGGGTCTTTTATTCACCCTCACAATGACCAAAGTAAGGGGTCTAATTTCAAAAGTTTGTTTATTCTCGAAATAATGGCACTGCAGATCTTTCTCACTGTAATATTGAAGAAAAAATCAGGGGGGTGGGGAGCTTTACATTTTGCTGCCTTTAAAAAGATATGTTATATGTAGGTGATGCAATATTAATCGCGCTTTGCTGATATAAAATGCAATATTTTCAGACAGCTATCGGGGTTTTTCAGGGAAGCACTTGATGAAAGCAGGTCGCAGCTGCAGTGCTGCTGGAGAAAGAAACATTTATTGCTACTGTTTGGCTGTTGGCAACGAAGAGAAGAACGCAGTGAGTATATGAACATTTTCTTTGGGAAAGAAAGACTCATATGATTTGACTGGCTTTAAAATTCACCCAATCCAGACGTGCATTTGGATTGTTTTATAATTTGACGATTTATTGGTGTGACAGCTTACTAAGAGAGAAAGTGCCATCGACTGAGTTTGTGGCATCGCAATGCCCACATCAGTCTCAAATTGTTTTCTATTTTATAACAATTTCTACAAACGAATCTTTCAAAGAAATTTGAATTCAGTTTTATCGCATTCGGCTTCATGATGTCTGCATTGGAGTTCAGTTTTGAGATCGATGTTCTTCTTACACAATAAAATGTTTTGTTGAATAATCCAAAAATGTATTTACGGTAAATACTAAATTAACTCGTGTATTAAAGTCAAATGAAATATTTAATATGACTGCATCAACTTGACTACAGTGTCTGAAAGAAATAATTTTTTAAGGGTAAGGTCAGATAAAACAGTTTGCTTTTTACAGTTGGAGCAAGATGTCTAAGACTTAATGATAATTAATCCTAACATTATAATTTTTTTTAGCTGTGCATAATATTTTAAACACAAACCCCCAATTATCTAATCCTCCCTTTTATATTAATTTTAAAACTTACTCTAATACTAAATTTTGCCTGCGTTTGCCACCACCGAAGCGCCATATTTCAGCACCACGAACAGCTCCCTCGCAGATTGAAGACTAATGCATTATTGAGAGTCTATATCAAACAGCTCTAGGGTGCTGCTGTCTTTCTGCCTGCACTAAAGCCTCTAATATGTTAATGGCCGGAGGGGATGCCGCAGGTACAGATCCCAGCTGCTTCATGAGCCATATGTCAGCCGGTTTGCCTCATGGATCTATTAATCAGGAGATACTTCATCAACACAACTCAACAGCATCCCACCCTTAAAGTTCAGCTGCTACAAACAGCGACAACAAGAACACCGGCTTAACCCATTTAAAGCAAAAAGAGAAACACTCTGAGGAATAATGTGAAAGAGAAAAAACATGAGCAATCGGGGAAAGTTAAAGATGTTGTATAGGTTTTTACACGGTTAAATGCATGAATTTATAGAGCAGTGAGAATATTTCTGATCAAATCGGTATCATGAGTATTACTTCTAACCTTTGATAAAAAAAAAAAAAAAAAAAAAAAAAAAAAAAAAAACATTAATTTAATTTTTTTTTCTGCAGAAATGAACCCATCTAGATTTGTATTATTTTGAAATAATAGTTTTATGTAACTGACGAATAAATCAAATCCAATTGTGAACTTAAATAAATACAATGATTAATTTCAGATTTATCCATGAGAGCCTCCCTACTGGCCTACAATTATTACATTTGTTGGAATTAAATCGAAGGCATTTTACTAATGAATTCAGTCAATTTGTGACGTTTTGTTATTCATATGATAATTGACAATATATAAAAAATATAAAAATAAATACATTTAAATGAGCAAATAATCTTATATGTCTACATTACGGCATCAACCATTTATTACTATTATTATTTTTTAATGCAATTAACAATTCGGCCGCTGTAGCATCTAGAGTAGCCAGTTTAATGGGAAACACGTGCACACAGAGCAAACGCACGGCTCTGTATTGGTTATAACAATGTCCATGAAGGATGGCCCATGGAAGGAAATGTCAAACAGGGGGTTGGGAGAGCGAATCCTCTGGATCTGTGTTCATTTCCAACTTGTATTTATTCAGTGATCTTCAGCATCTCGCAAGCGACGAGGGAGGCAGGCTGTTGACACAAAGGCATATTTCAATCACAAGGGGTTCAGAGTCAGACCAAAAAGCTATTTGTTTAATAAATCCGTCATTTAAGTTGAAAAATATTTGATAAGCAGGACTGACCCCCCTCCAAACCTGCAGCGTTTACTGCAGCTGAGAGGAAATAGAGGTTAAAGTCTTTATGCAGATCAAAACCTGCTCGGCTCTCTGCATTTATCTGCGCATCAAATGCTGCTCTATCACAGACAGGACGACTCCAGAAGTGAACACACCCTTCAAGAACAAACTGACAGAAATTAAAGAGCCAGCAAGGTTCCTGCCAAACAATATCCAGCTATAGCTTTAAGCACGTGAGAACTGCAGCTGATCCAACTCTGCCATTGGATTGTTAGAGTAGCTGTCAGTCTGTTTCTTTATGATGGGCTGTATAAATGTCAAGTGCTTTCTCTCATCCTGTCTCTTTAATGCTCTCATGGCCCTGGGCCCTGCACTTTTTGACCTTCTATTGAACACATTCGCCCCTCATCATTATCCTCATTTTGCCTCTGGAGTTCATCGTTTGTTCCAGCAATCCCTCTTCACCAAAGCGTGGAGATATTTACAAACCAGCTCTGGGTGACACTGTTTACAAATTGCCCCTTCACACAGAGTTTTGAAGCCATTTGATTGCACAAAGAGAGTGTGGAAAAAGTGTGGAGAAAATTGTGGAGATGTTATTATGCATCTCTAAATCAATTTAGAAGAACCAAAAAAAAAAAAAAAAAGAAAATAAGCAAACATGCTTCCTAGTAGGAAATAAAAATAGACAACAATGAGATGCATGGTGAACAAATGGAGACTTTTGCTCTAGGCTCTTCCTTTACAGATTTCTCTGAGAAAACGACCCCAGTAATTTCATACGTCTAATTTCAATGTCTCAAAACTGTGCTCAGATTTGTAAAAGTCTACAATCAAAGACATATTTCTCTTCAAAAATCAAATGATCTATCCAAATTAATTTGTTAGCTCTATGTTCTCACTGTCTCATTTGTGATATTTTTTATTTTAGGAGAAAAATCCGTGACAATATACTATAATAAACTTAAGTAGTTAGTATGAAAAAAAAATTGTGGAGTCAGATTTTTCTGAGAAAAAGACCCCAGTAATTACTTACAATGTTTCAAACTGTGCTCAGATTTGCCCAGATACCAATCAAAAATCCAAACCTTTTTCATCCAAGAACAATTGATCTGAAGATTCAAATGAATTTCAATGAATATTCTCAAGTTATCTTAACAATTGTCTCAAACATCTGAGATCTGAGACAAGATTGATGCTCAAATGAGTCTTAACTGAGAACTCCATTAAAGCTATGAAAGAACAACATTTCTTCTTAATGCACACAATCATATTTTCCAGTCAGATAGATAATGTGAAGATAATTTTAAAAATGTAATTATTTTTATGAATTATAATACCATGTCAAAATTGTCACCACATCATACAAGCCATCTCATTTCAACGTTTTGCTTAATTCTGCTAAACCATTGATGATATTAAGATTATAGCAGTTGAATCATCAAACATTACTGCCTGTAGAAAGACATCAAACAGCTCCAGGAGAAACTTCTACAGATCTTTACATGGGGAATTAGGCAGCTGATCATTTATCCCAATGAATGGCTTATCGATCACAGATGTCTGCACGCAGAGGTAAAGATAGCCCTAATGCAATACATTATGCATGAAACATATCCCAAACAAGATCTGACAGGATGGGCCAATACTGTGTCACTATAAACTCACCGAGTCGTCACATTTCAGTCTGGATAAGCGTGAACCGCAGATGGATGACTGAATATATTCATCAGCCTGAGTCTAGAGGAAGTTTGAAACTTTGTGTGCATGTTCCAGGCTTGAAGACCATATGTGTGTGTGTGTGTGTGTGTTGGCTGTGTGTGTGTGTGTGAAGATAATGAGAGAAATGGCCTGGGCCACCCCTGTGCTCACCACCACACCATCAAATATTCATCAGTGTTGATTAAACAAGACACCAGCCGCAGATCTGGTGGAACTGCACTAGAACGTCCAACCATATGCAAAAAGAGGAATCAAATTGGCTGGAATGTCCTGCAGCCTGAGGTCAGCAGGTGAATGTGACATCAGAATTACTGCAGCCTCACAGACGTGAGCTCAGACATGTGGATGATGATGGTGATGAGAGAGGACAGGAAATGAGAAGCCATGTGAGAACAGATGAGAGACGAGCACTCAAAGAGAGTGAATAAAATTAGGAAAGAGAAAGGACTAGAAGAATAAACAAACCTGATTATTATTTTTTTTCAAAACTGTTTCTCTCTCTCTCTGTGTGGAATAAATAAATAAATAAATAAAGAATCTTCACACAGATGTTTTTTTCATACAACAGCAGTCCACAGTGACCATGGTTGTAAAACTCTAAATAAATAAATAAATAAATACATACATGCAATTTTCTATTCAATAAAGGATCCAAAAAAGTATAACATTTATGAATTATGTAGCAAAAACTGTTTTCAACATCGATAATAAAAAATGATTTCTTTCTTGAGCAGCAAATCAGTATATTAGAATGATTTCTGAAGGATCATGTGACACTGAAGACTGCAGTAATGATGATCAAAGTTCAGCTTTACATCACTGGAATAAATAAAATGTTAAATTATATTTACTTTTTATTGTATTGTTTAAATAAATGCTGAGCATAAGAGGCTAGTTTATTTAAAACATAAGCCAGTTGGTTCTGATCCTTGTTTACATCCTCAACTAAGCAAGTTACATTTGCAGGAACATCATTTCACCAGTAGGTGGCGACAAGTGACTTTATGAGTGAGTCATTGAATCATTTACACAACCGATTTGTTCAATCACATCAATTCATTTAAGGAATTAAACAAGTGACTGTAGTGAATCATTGAGTCATTTACTCAAATGTTTTTTTTCACACACACACACACACACACACACACACACACACACACACACACACACACACACACACACACACACATATTCATTCAAGGAATAAAACTGGTCTGTTTTTATGTATAAATCACTGAATCATTCACTAAACCAATTAGATACAAAACACTGATTCAGGAACAAAACGAGTGACTCTTAGTAAAAGTAATTGACAGACATGGTCAATATGAACTGTAATTATATGCAAAAGAGATGTATTGAGATTCATCAGAAAATGTTCTTTTCATACACAACCATAGTCATGCAGTAGGTGTTATATTTGATTTAAATGCTATAGTGAAGAGTAAAGTTTTCAGGCATTGATGATTTAATTGCTGGGAGAAACTGTTTCTTTATGAAGAATGCAGTGGAGGAGAGGATCAGGCCGAAGACAGGAGTGAACTTGACAGGACAGGAACAGTGGAATAGATGGGTGGAAAATAAAATGAATTGAAAAGAAGAAGAGGAGAAGAGAGGTCGGTCACTCCTGAGCACATTAAATATTTCATGAGATGTGTGGTTCAGCAGATACAGGAAAGAGCGTGGTCAGAGAGGTTAGCCCAACTCATTTACAGCACCAAAGAGAACGAGAGAGAGAGAGAGAGAGAGAGAGAGAGAGAGAGAGCATTAAGAGTAAGATGTACTGTCACTCAGCACTCGTTCATACATTACAACAATTATTTAATTATTTGCTTGTGTGTCAGGATGATTATATTGAATTGACCCATAAAAATGTTGCTATACTGTATGTGTAATGTATGCATGCCAAAAAATAAACATCTTAAGAAAAAAATAATTGGAGAGCTGTATTTTTTTCCTTAATGCTTATTCTTCTAAATATTTCTAAAAACTTTTGATTATCAGAACAAAAGTTATTTGTTTATGTTGGTAGAACCAGAAAAGACCTATATTGTGGGGACATTCCAGTGACTAAATAAATATAAAATAATGCCTTAATAAAAATGCTAAATGGTTTAAATAATAATAATAATAATAATAATAATAATAATAATAATAATTAAAAAAACGTACTAAATAATTTTTTTTACTAAATAATTATTTTTACGAATTAGATGCTATATTTAATAAATTAATAAACTAATGAAAAAGTAATGCATAAATATTTTATATAAAAATATATAATATATTTATGATACAAACTAAAATGATGTAAAACTGTAAAATAAATTAAAAAATACAAATAAAATAAAATAAATAAATAAATAAATAATATTTTATATAAATAAATGATTGCTTGCTTGACTGTTTTGTCCTAAGAGGTAGGGTTAGTCTGCATTATTCAAAAGAAAACCAATGGACATTTATGGTTTGTGCTCATTTAGGTAAAAATGCATGGGTATTTATGAGGGTGAGTGTGTGATCTCATTAACATCCTGCTGGCAGACTGAAATTTCATCCATTAGATCCTGTTACACACTACTTAGACACATACACACACACACACACACACACACACACACACACACATAGAATTACACCCGAGATGCTCAGAAGTCTTTGAGCAGTTCCTATACAGGCCATTGTTCCAGTGCACGTTAAACGCATATTAATTCTGACAAACCACTCAGACTGCACAAGTGTAGAAAATCTATGGCCAAATATAGCATCACTTTCCCAGCCCTCCTTCACATGGCAGGACCAAACCAAACCAGAGAAGACACCTGCAACACCCTGAAACACACACATGGCTGCAGTTCATTCCCAGTCATTTTCACCTCGTCTTATCAGCCCATCATCCTGACAGATTCATCATTGATTAGCATGTCGGTTCTGTGTCTGGGCGAGACGGCCGCGGGTCATCGGGAGTGAGAACTGTCTCTAACCAGAGCCCACCAGGGACACCTCGAGCCCCCCTGATGTCTGAGACTGACAGGTAAGACTGGAGCTCCGGTGAGCTGGATTTGCCCTCGTTTTCTCGCAATGCTGCAATGCCCAACGCTCCCCTAACGCCGGTCAACCTGATCAAGCTGTCAGGGTGAGGGCAGGAAATGAAGGTGAATGAGAGGTCAGATTGACACCAACAACATCATCAGTGGACAGTCTGACATGCACTACACTCAGTGTCCGATAGACTCCAGAAATGATTCATTAAATCTGAAGTGTTTAAATTCTGCATCAATCTAATGACAATATATAGAATTGCAAAAAAACTGTTTTCAAACAAGTTTCCAGAGCACTCTCCTCATCTGCCATTGGCCAAGCAATGACATAGCCCCACCCCTAACTCATACTATTGGTTTAGACAATGTTACACTGTAAAAAAAGAAATTTTTTGATCACTTTCTAGTGTCTTGCTGCAGTATAGGTCATTAACCCCACCCTCATCTAAATTTGATTATAATCAAATTACACTTCAAATACATTTTCCCGATTTTTCTGTCATTTTAGGTAGTATCACGATGATGTATGTTCAAGTGTTTGTTTTTTCTAATAAGTTTACTTTGACTTAGCATTAGTTGCTGTGCTTCACTGCCATTCACAACAATAATCTCACACTCAATTTTTTGCCAACTATCTAGTAGGGAAGTATGTAATTTCGAATGCATCCTATGTGTTTGGCATTTCAGATACACTTAGCATTCGCATCAAAACAGAAGTATGCTTTTGGGTTAAAAGCAAGTGGACTATAGAGTTGAAAAAGCAGAAAAGTGAAGCTCAAATATCATTCACTTGAATTATTTTTTGAATTGTAAAGTAAAACTTTGTGTTTAAAGTTAAATTGTCTTTTAGAAGTGGGGCTACTTTTCTAATTGGATGAACTTCTGCATACTGATGTAGATTTAATTCAAGCATAACAATTCATCTCTGACTATACTGACACTTAGTGGTGCGGATGAAGCATCACAAACAATTAAATGTTATTATTTAGCAATGATTAAAGCCGTAATGATTATGATTAAGACATGAAGTTTGTGGATATTTTTCTGTTGAACACAAAAGAAGATTTTGAGAAACATTTCAGAACACATTATTATTATTATTTTGGGTGAACAATACTTATATTATATTTTGTTTATTACTTTGGTTTCAAAAACGTTTTCGAGCACCACTTTGTGCTGTTTGAAGACTCATTGACTTCAGCCTCATTATATTCTCTCTCTCTCTGGTGTCTGTCCATTATCCATTGCTCAAACAGAGGAAACCTCCATTCATGTATGTCTTGATTGCTCTGATTGACTGCAGTGCTCCATCATCTGTCTAAATTTACACAGCTCCCCCATATTAATGCCCCTGACAACCCCCATCCACGCACCTCCTCTAGGGGACAAAATCCACACCACCTCATGTCAAAACTGGTCCCATCCACCATTGTCCAATTTTAACCCACTTATTGACCATTAAATGACTATACAGAGAGCATGAGAGAGAGAGAGAGAGAGAGAGAGAGAGAGAGAGAGAGAGAGAGAGAGAGAGAGGTGAAGAATGTCACTGAATTATTTAGAGTGAAAACACAGAGAGGAAATCAATGGGAGCAAAATCTGATATTAACTGCAAATTAAACAAAGACCGAATATAAGGGTCCCTGTGATGATTGCAGGGATGGATCTAAGTGTTTCTGTGTGAAAAACCTCAGCATCAGATCAACTGTATAAAACACTCAAATGTTGCTCATTGAAAAACATGCTATATACATACTATAGTAGCAGACTCTAAATTCAGAGTTACAAAAAGCTGATACATGCACATTTTGAAAAATAATTCAGAACTGCACAATGTTTTTCACTGATAATAATAAGAAATGTTTATTGAGCTGCAAATCAGCATATTAAAATTATTTCTGGAGGATCATGTGAGCCTGAAGACTGGAGTAATGATCACATAAATTACACCTTAAAAATATTTGCATAGAATCTTAAATTGTAATAATAATTCATTTTATTACTGTTTTTACTGAATTTTTGATCAAATAAAGACAGCCTTGTCGAGCATAAACAAAACAAACTTTTAAATAGTGTACTTGGCACATTTTATAATCTATGATTGTGGTCAAATTTTGTATTCTGGATATTATTATTAAGTGAATGTTGGTTTCTAGTATCATGTTCCCACTGCTCTCTAAAAGCAACGATACAGCGGTTTTACCATGATTAAGAAGGTTTTAGTACAATAATATCAATCTTTTCCCATGTTGAAATCAATGTAATGAACATAATCAGCATCCAGGGCCAAAAACATCCAGAAGTGATAAATAATTGAGCATGGTACAGTTTGAGTCATCAGATGCTGGGATGTAATTGACCAATAAAATCTGTGCAGTGATGGTCAATTAACCAGTCAAACAGAATGACTCAGCATAAAATGGAAACTTTATTACCTCTCGATTACTATAAATGCGCTCTCTCCCTTTCCCTCTCTGTACTCTCAGTTTATCATCAGGTAATTAGTATTTTCATTAACTCCAGCAAGAGATGAGTCTTGATCATTTCATTTTCACTACATGAGTTCTTAATATGGCGTCGCCTCTATAATTAATAAGATTTATGCTCGGCCAGTGTAATTTCCTTTGAATGTCTATCTTACTTTTTTCCCCTTATTCATGTTTTTCATTTCTATGCCATGTACACAATAGGTGTTATACCAACTGGTTGATTAGTTCTACCACTAGACCTGTATCAATCACACGTAGATCACATGACTTCATTTGAGCTGGCTTTATATCTACAAACTGCAAGCTGGGTTTTTAGCATGTCATTTGTTTAACTCAACTTCTTTCACATTTATTCATTTAGCAGACGCTTTCTCCAAAGCAACTCACAGTGCATTCAGGCTATACATTTTTTGTGATTCTAATGCAATGCTCTACCACTGAGCCACAGGAACTTCATAGGTGAGTACATATTTCCATCTATTAAAAAAAAAAAAAAAAAAAAAAAAAAAACACTTTATTCTTGTGATGCAAATCTCAAATTTCAGCCTTCTGCATTAGATTCAATGCTGCTTTAGATTTTATCCAAAACAAAGCCATCTTGTAAGGGAGCATTATAAACTGCCTTAAATGTCATCTTGCTTGTTTTGAACAAATCAAAAGTTTTTGTTATCATCCTTTTACTTAATATTTCATACAGCTCTCCAATTGTATTTTTCTGTGATTTGGAATAATATTTTGAGAGAAAGGAGATTTAACTCCCCTGACACCGATAATCCATTTCTCTCCTGTTAGAAACCAAATATCCCATGCATTCGAGAAGAAATGGCATTTCCAGTCGATTTAATCAAACATTTTGCCTCAGTGATTTTCAGTTCACTATGGTTGAAGTAAAGATATGTCCATATTACAGCCATCCTGCTCTATTTATTTGCCACGAAGCACATCCATAGTTTCTGAAAAGGTTGGATCAATCCGTTGTGCGATTGAGCTGATAGCCTCGGCGGTGCTCTGGACAGGACCGCAGTCAGGCTGGCTGCCCTGCTGAAGAATCCAATACACAGCACAGATCAAGCACAAATGCTTCTCCACAACTACAAAGTCATATTGAGCCCTGCAGGAGGCGAGAACTGTGCACATAAATGACTTTTATCATTAATAACGGCCCATTGATTATTGTTGTGCTGTTTAAAGGTGAGCAGCACTAGCTTAGAGAACAGCAGGGGAGCTGATGCACACGTGCGCACACTTACACACACACACACACAAACGAGTGAGTTTCTTTTCTGAGGTGCGATTTGCATTTTGGAAAGTGCAGAGATTCCCTTGGGAGATTGTATCATTTTCAGTCAATGATGACCCTGAACTTTCATTGTGCCAAAGGAAGGCAAAACGATCCGAGAGCGCCTCTTTCATGGGAGACAGGAAGAGAAATGTCAGACCGTATGAAACCTTGAGTTGCTTAAAACATCTGATCCAAAAAATGGGGAGATTTAAAGCACCTCTAGTTTAATGACGACAAAACGTCCTGAAAGCATGGTGAACGTCTTCTCTTTTAGGAGAACGTCTCTGGCATTAATACAGTGTGATGTGCAACTGGTGGGAAAACAAGCTTTCATCTTCTGCCTCTCTCTCTCTGGCATGCTGTTTCCAACAAACACACACTTTCCCTCCAGCGAACACTTCTCTTAGGCAGCTAAAAATGTGTATCTTTTGTCATAAAAAGTCTTTGTCAGCACAAAGCGTGCAGCAAGCTGGCAGAATTGCTCTCGTTTTGCCATCCAGACAACAGGAACCTCAGCACATCTTAAGTGTGAGAGCCAACAAACCCTCCGACAGAGCTCGGCTTCATTTCAGCTCAAAACACCCAGCCTTTTTGCCCACTATCACTCCTGCTTTATCACCACTTTGCCCCGGAAGGGCCAAATAAACGCCTGCACATTCATAAAGAGAAACTGTTACTGCAGACATTAAAAACAGGATTGCAGAACACAGGAAAACAAGACAAACACATTCACGCGAGTGCTAGAAGTAGACAAATACTACTACAGATATGAGCAGAAAACAGCTTGGTTAAGGTAAGTGCAGGTCTGATGAGTTAACCATCAATATATCACTCTAACAACTGTATGTGTGTATGCCATTCCACAATTAAATACATATCTACTCACTTTCTATGCATCTAAAGGCAAAGAAAGAAAACAATTAAGAAAAAAAACAACTATTTCAGATTAGTTGTAGACCCTATATATTGACCAGGTTGATTTATTGGTCAATATTTGACCATTTTGATATCTGCATCAGCTGATAAATGATGTCTCTTTTTGTGCAACACTGCAAAATTCACATTCGTTGAATCTTTAATTACACAAAAAATTTTTCAACATCCTTAAACAAGATCAATTTATTTTATATGCAAAATTGCATAAGATTTTGTCAGATAATATATCTTGAATATAATTGTGGTATTTTAATATTGAATTTTTTTCATTAGATTGATTGATTATTTATTTATTTATTTATTTACTATTTAACTTTACTGATAATAATAGAGGTTTTAATTTTTTTTTTGTTGTTGTCCAAAACAACATTTAACTTCATGTGCATATAAATTGCATAAGTTACAGTTCAGAAAATGTATATAACAATAACGTTTTCAGTTTTTTTCAGTCACTTTGCCTTAAGTGTTTTCATTTAATTTCAGAAGCCTTGTGTGCATTTAATTTCAATCATTATAGTGTATTTAAAATAAATGAATATGTTATTATTCTATTTATATAAGCACTTTGATATTTACCATGGCAGAAAGAACACCATTTATATATTTTCTGCTGTATAAAAACAACAACAACAACAACAAAAACTCAAACGTTTCTCAAATAATACCATGGTATGACAATGGCATATGTAAAAAACAACAACATATTATTTCTATAGTTTATGTCCAAAATCATGGTAAAAGCATCAAACTGTTTTATAAATGTAGCTTTATGTGTAAAGGAAAGAAAAAAAAAAGAGGAAAAGCACAAAAGAGAACACACTAAAATTGAAGCCAGAGAGAGTCTGAGAGGAAGGAGGGAGGGAAAAACTAAAGCGGTGAAAAACAAGCACAGCAGACTCATATAGATAATGGTAGATGGCACATTAAAGCCAGCTAAATGAGCAGGAGCAGCCAGAGCACGACTGCAGACAGCAACCCCATTTAAAAAACACCAGCCACTGCCCGCCTGCATAAATTATTGACGATAATTATCACAGGGTGGGTTACTGTGTGCGATAACAATCCATTCTGAACCAGAGGAAAGAACAAGGCTTTGAACTGAAATGTCACACAGTGTTTTTGATGCTCTGTGTTGAATTTGTGGACTTTCTGTGTAGAATTTGAACCAGGGGACCCATTTTTAAATCACCCTCTGCAATAACTGGTCCATGCATATATTTGTATGTATTTATCTCTCAGTCACAGATGTTCAGTCACAGCTATAAATGTATGTGGATATGTAATAGCATATATTTTAGGTGGTTTGAGATGGTCAGTGGTTACTATTCTTCACTAGTTCCTTGGAAAAATTCTTGCAGTGTGACAAATTAATTTTTTGGAAAAAAATAATCCACTTACTCTCTCAAGTAAGATAGATAGATAGATAGATAGATAGATAGATAGATGCATGGGTGGATCGATAGATAGATAGATGCTTGGGTGGATAGAGAGAGAGAGAGAGAGAGAGAGAGAGAGAGAGAGAGAGAGAGAGAGAGAGATAGAAGCATCTGCATCATGTCTAGGTATAAAACTGCTACCTGTAAACAAATACATTTAACTGACTGTATCCACTCTCTTTCAGTGTGTGTGTGTGTGTGTGAGTGTGTGTGTGTGTGCTGGGGGTGATCCAGAGTCTCTGGCCGCAGGGCATGAGGAGGCCACATATCATTAAAACCAGCGCAGACTCGTCCAAGAGGGGCTTCAGGTGAGGGGGGTCAAGTGCCAGGAGTGTGTATTGATCAGGACAGGTCTCCTGTCACACACGCAGTAAGGAGAACCCGCTGATCTGAGGCGTCTGTCGGAGACAGCACACACACACACACACACACACACACACACACACACACACACACACACACACACACACACACACACACACACACACACACACACACACACACACACACACACACACACACACACACACACTCACACACAAACCTGATGAGTTTTGTTGGTCTGTAAGCACTGTCAGAACGCTGGAAAATTCTCCAGCTTCACAAAAGCCCAGCTGATAAGAAGTGTTCAGAAGAGAGGCTGTCAGGAGGGAAGCGCCCACAACTGACAGCTGCTTGTTATCTTTTCTCTTTCTCTCACATTTGCAGGGGATTTTCTGTCTCACTGCCTCTGTTTCTTGACCTTGTGGACTAGTTTCCATGGTGTTGGGATATACTGTGGGGATGGTCTTTTCAGATACAGTAGGTTGTATTAAAGCTGTTCACAAAAATGACAACAACTGGTAAACATACACAAATAAAAACAAATCAGAAATCCAGAATACATTTCTGCAAATATGGTTCCAGCTCTAATGAAGCACAGTTCATTAGGTTGTAACGCTCAAAGTTACTTTTAAGAGCTACTCAAAAAAGATGGAAAATGCTGATTAAACCAGTAGAAAATGAAGGTGGAAATATGCGAGGAGGTCAGAAGGTTTTTAAAGTTTTAAAGGTGTCCTAATATGCTTTTTCTTTTTCTAACATTTTTTAACTTTAGTTAGCGTGTAATGTTGCTGTCTGAGCATTAGAAGATCTGAAAAGGTTACAAAGCCTACTTTCAAAGGGAGATATTCTTTATATCTTTAACAGAAAACACTTTTCAAGAACTACACCCTTGGAAAAAACACCACAGACCATATACTGTATAAACACACACACACACACACACAAAATACAACACTCTAAAGCATCTTGAAAAATCTGTCTTTGCAAAGGTTCTGCATGATCCACTTGTTTATTAATATTCTCAGACTCAAACTGATATGACAAAACTGACACCATCATTAATATTAACAGCGGAGAAGATGAAAATCCTATTCTAGTACACCCCAAAAATTAAATCGAGAAAAGGACATCATAGGACCCCTTTACCACCTCAGAACAGCGACTTTTTACAACATCCTCTTTTATTAAGACAGAGTATAATTATTAAAGTTCACATCTGTAAGTAGTTTGCTATGACCCTGGCTCTGATATTCTAATAAGCTGAAGTCTAAAAATGATCAAACTATACATTTACTTCAGCATAAAACTGGTGTGAATAGTTATAGTGTGATGTTCAACTTGGCTTCAATTATTATTGCAGATCAGCACAATAAGGGCTGTGAGGTAAAAAGGTAAAGCAAGAGAGAAGAGCTCCTTAAGAGCTCTATAAACCACCATAAACTATCCACATCATCCCAACATGTCAGACTACAGTCTCTCCTTCCCTTTCTCTCTTTGTCTCACCTGCTCTTCTGTTTCTCTCTCTCTCTCTATCTCTCACACACACACATGCACACGCTGTACTTGATGCCTGTCTATTTCTCTACCCTGCGGAAGCGGTTGTGACATTGTTGTGCCGAGGAACAGATTAGGAAGCTTGTTGAACAGGTATGAGTGTCACATCGGGCTGTTTAAGAATTCAGATGAGTTTGGGAAGAAATGCTCCCATGCACAATTACACAGAGAGGAGTGTGTGTACTACAACAACTCTTGGCTTCTACATCATTTAGAGCAATCAGAAGAGACGTCACTCTGGAGGCAGTCGAAACATGAACTCAAACTGAACTCTGTTGTAGAGACGCAAGAATGATATTGTGGGTCTGATTTGCTACTAAAGTGAATTTCACTGTGTGGAATGAAATAGTTGTTAGTATACAGTGTATTATGCCCAGAATAGTGGGTGAAACTGTACGCAATATGTAACAATAAATGTTTTAAACAAATAGTATGCTAATGGATGGGTGGATAGAACGATAGATAGATCAACTCAGCTTTGTTAACTTGTTGATAAAGTCTATCTGGCTTCAAAACCTCCAAGACTTCATAGTTATTACTTCTAAGCAGAAAAATTCTACAATGACTTTATCAATGCCTAGAAACATAGTAGAAGTGGAAGGTGTTTGGTATAACACAGACACTTCCTGACACAGCTGCAGGAATTTATGACAAAGAAAGATCATTGTGTGCATATGACAACATCACAATTTCTCCAAAAAATACAGCAGGGACAATCCCCACTTTTGGAAATCTCTTCTGCTCTCTCACTGGGAAGAGAGAGAGAGAGAGAGAGAGAGAGAGAGAGAGAGAGAGAGAGAGACCCATCTGGGCTGGAGCAGCTCTTATTTGCAGCATAAGCGTCCTGTCATTTCTCTGTAAAGCACATCACACAGCAACACCCTCTCTAAATTGATTGTAGAGCTTCGGAGCATGCAGGGGCCGGGGGATGGACAGGGGGGCCTGTAATCGAGAGCAGAATTAGCAAAGCCTTAAATACGCCCGGCTGATATATCATTACCCATAAACTTGACCCCTGGTGACCGCTCCTGTCTCCCCTGGGCTCTGTTCTCCAGCAGGGCCCCGAGAGGCAGACGGCTCCGAATCACAAGCACAAGTGTGAGAAGCAGGCACGGAGCACAGTGACGGGACCCTGCTTGACTGATTTCATGAAGATCTCATCATCTATTCATCACATAGATCAAACAGCACGGCCTTCTCCAATTATCAGGAATGTAATCGGGTACAGCCATTCCACACCCACATATAATCATTTACAGATTCAAACAACACCCACCCACACACACACGCACGCACACACACACACACACACACACACACACACACACACACACACACACACACACACACACACACACACACATAATATTACACCATTCTATTTCAGCGATCATCCCACTATCACCTTCAGATGCACAAAGTTTAAAAACGATTGCTGAATTGCATTTACTTTTTTTAATTGCACATGCCACTTTTGATATCAATCTATTTCCATCCACTTTTAGGGAGAAATCAAAAAGGGATGGAAAAAGTTTGGAATAATTATGTATTTTTTATGCTTTTGACAGAAGTCCTTACGCTCACCTAGGCACAATGTATCTAATCAAAATTACTGTAAAACCAGTAATATTGTGACAATTTTCTTTTGTTAAAATATTTTACATTTTTATGTATCATTACTCCAGTCTTCAGTGTCACATGATCCTCCACAAATCATTCTAATATGCTGATCTGCTGCTCAATAATTATGAATTATAATTGGGGCTCAGTTATTAATAATGGTTATTGATCTTTAATATTTTTGTACAAATCATGATACAGTTTTCAGTATATTTGATGAAAAGAAAGTTAATATATATATGGAGTGATGCTGAAAATTCAGCTTTGATCACAGAAATAAATCTGAAAACCGTTCTATTAAATTGTTATAATATTTCACAATATTAAGTTTTACTGTATTTTTTATAATAATAATAATAACAATAATAATAATAATAATACTGTAATAAACTCTTTAAAAATATTACAAAATCTTAATTATTCCAAACTTTTACTGGTAGTTTACATAAAGATATTAATATAACATTTTCACAATCACCAAAAGAATATAATTTTCAAATTGTTCTCATTTACTCAGAGCACACACTATTCTTCTGTACCTGTGCTTGAATTACCTGCTGTTCTCCAGGCACGTCTCATAAATGAAACCGTTCAAAGGGTTTCCACTTCACATGCGGCCTATTACAGGTCTTTGAATCCACAACTTCTGACTCAAACTGCTCAGTAATTAAAGTAAATGTGATTAGAGATGTTACGACTCACTCAGGTACCAGCTCATGGGCAGCATTTGAATTCAGCGCCTGAACTCTTCCTCAATCCAATCTCCTTCCTTCAAACTTCCAAGAACAAGCAGGACGCTCTCTTTGCCTAAATCAAAAGGAGTCACACAGACAGGTAACACGATGGAGTCACCATTGAGGGTGTAATTTAGAAACACTACAGAAGACAGATGATTTATTCATATCCAGTCCAAATGCAGCCCTAAAACAATTACGCTCAGTGGGCTCTGTGTCACTTAAGTGAATGAAGAAGAAATAAATAGCTGCTATGAGATGTTTGATATACTGCCGCACATAATAACATTTCTGGATTTCCACAAAGTGGATAGAAATGAAATTAGAAGGTCTCTGGTGTCCCTAATGAAATGTTCAGGCAGCTGACTTGTACTGTAATGGATTATAGCAGCGCATGGACATGATAATATGCTTCTCAAACTTCTAGACGACAATCAAACTGAAAAAAAAGAAAAAAAAAAAATTCTTTATTTGTCCAAAAAACAGATCCAATAATCTTTATCTATTATGGTACTTTACATTCATTATTCATTCATTTTTCAACAAAATAATTTTTTTATGGTATATCTGATACCTTATCAATGTCCAAAAATAAATATAAATCTAGTCCAAAAAGTCAGTGTCAAATCAATGTCATGATGGTAAAGATAATTTTTTATCTAAAATCTTTAAAAAAGTAAAAAAAAACATGCATGCATTACATAATTAAATATTAATAAAATAAAACTATCTGAAGCTGTAGCTGCTTTGCAAAATATTTCATACACAAATATGCCAGAAGAGAAGGTGCATAACTTTTGCATAATTTTTTAATTTTTATTTATTATTTATTGAATGAAGGGTGGTCTAAATCTGTGGAAACTGAGCTTTTTGCGGTTGCGGAAGAAGAGTCAGGCAATCAATGATTTTCCTATCAATGCCCCTGCACATACTATAGTTTAAAAGAGATGAACTATAAAGCTAAAAATATAAATGATCATTTTTTAAATAATAGCTTAAAACTCAATATAGGATTCTAACTTATTTACTCCATTTCTAAAAAACAAATAAATACTCCTCCAAAGAGAAGTAGCACTCAGTAGTTGCACTGTTTACTGCTCTTTGTTTCTATTATGGCTTTTCCGTGAATGTTCCCCACTGGCCATGAGCAGATGGACCATGGCAGAGAGACTGTTGGCAATGCTGATATATAATACAGCAGCAACACAAAAGGGCCAATAAAAGCTTTTCCCCAGGGGCCCAAAATTAGAGCATCATTCCACACACAACAGTCACAATACAACAGCAGGGATGAATGAAAGCCTGGCCAGTCATGACACAACATCCTCTGTAACCAGTCATTACAGAATTAAGAAAATACGAGAACATTTTCTACTATGTTTAATTCATTGAGTTACTTGCCGTTTCTTCATAAAAGTTTACTAAATTTACTACTAATTTTTTTTTCAGTGCATACTGAGGGGAAGTTAAATAAATGATGGATTAATATTCATTTTCTGCTGCTATTTAATGAACTTTTAAAGCATTAGATGCTCAGCGGAATGCTTTCGGAGCGAACGCTTTCTCTCATGTATCGCAGCTAATTCCATTGTCACTCCGCCTGGGTTTCCTGGGGGTCATTAGGGGGTGAGAGGGAGGGTGGGATAATCTGTGAATAATGTTTGTGTGTGTGTGCGTGTGTGAGTCAGAGCGAGGGGGCGGAGAGAACTCCTGGCAGCTTCATCAATTTTTTATTTGCCACTCAGACAAATGAAACACCCGCCACCCAGAACAAGGGGGACCTTCTGACACTTCAAAGAGAACCCCTATGGTTGGTTCTCCTCTTGAAGCAGGGCAGCTCCGGGTCCCAACCCCGCCCCCTTCTCGGCTCGGGGGCAGCCCAGGCCTCATTAACCCTTAAACAGGCCTTGCATGAGATACCCTCTTTGCCTTTAATTACCCCTGCACTTTTGGCAAGGCTGGCACCCTCGTACCCTGCTCTGAAACAGGAGGAGGGGGTAAAGTACTTCTGGAGTGTTCCAAGCATGTGCCTTAATCAGAAAACCAGATCACACCTCTTTGGTCTAATTAACTGGAGAGTAACACCCCTCACTAATGTAGTAGCACAAGGAGGAACAGTGTGTGTGTGTGTGTGTTAGATTGTGCAATCCGTAGTATTGAAGCATTTGCTCTTATTTCGTTTCTGAATATGAATTTGGTTACAAACCATAGGAAGCAGAAATGGAAAAACAAGAAGAACCATGCATTTGTAATTGATTTAGCGTAACACAAGTGATAAAGTAAACAATTCATATTGACTAATTATGCCCGTTTATTCCTTGATATGTCAAACATATTTATTTTTTCTTATTTTTGTTATTAAAAGCCATTAAAAAGATATAATTTTTTTTTAATTGTCCAGGCTATTTTTTTTTTTTTTAGACATATTCAGTCATTTCATTTGCACAGCTCAAAAGTCTGGGGTCACTACAAAGTTGTTTATGATCAAAAGAAGTCTCTAATGTTCATCAAGGCTCCATTTACTTGAAAATAAATAAATAAATAAATAAATCATTTTCTTAAAAACAATTCTTATTTATTATTTGAAATAAAAAAACTTTTATAATAGCATAAATATCTTCACTGTCACTTTTGATCAATATAATGCCTCCTTGCTGAATGAAAGCATTCATTTTTTAAACATTTTTTTAAACATCTGAATTACTTCTTTCATTCCATTTAAATAATTTGTAATATTCAAATACAAATCATTAAAAATACTTTAAATTTTAATTTGAACTGCAGTTCTGCTTCATGTTAAATTGATTTAAATTAAATTAAGTAAATTTTAAACAGAATTTTAAGGCATTCTCAATTCAGAATGGCACACTCAGCCTGGTGAGTAGCAAGAGGCAATCAGAAAAAGGAAGGGTAGAGTCTCTGTTTGGGTCTATGTACATTTGTGTATGTGTGTGTGTGTGTGTGTGTGTGTGCGGATTGATATTCCCTTGAAACGGACAAGCAGGTTTAATTGCGGCAACCAGCAAAATGAGTGCAATTTACACAAACTCATGCAATGCTCTGTTAGCCCACTTCTACTGTTTCTAATGGCCCAGTAAATTAATTAGACTAATCAGACACACCCCATGGAGCCCGGCAGCAGATTAAAAGAATTAAACAAACAGGGGAGTGTTAATACAGACCAAACCCAGAGGAACAGCCCCTCCAACTGTCAGACAATCACAGTAATGGAATTTCTCTCCACGAGCACAGTTTCACCTGGAGATCTCAATGCTGAGTCACATATGTGTCCCTGGAGCACCAAGGCAGTCTTACGTCGCTGGGGTATATTTGTAGCAATAGCCAAAAATGCCAAAAATCATTAGGATATTTAGGAAAGATCGTGTTCCATAAAGATATATTGCAAATTTCCTGCCGTAAATATATCAAAACTTGCTTGATCAGCATTGCTAAGGACTTAATTTGGACAACTTTAAAAGTGATTTTCACAATATTTAGATTTTTTTGCACCCTCAGATTCCAGATATTCAAATAGTTGTATCTCAGCCAAATATTGTCTTATCATAACAAACCATGCATCAATGCAAAGTCATGTAAATCTCAATTTAAAAAAAAAATATGTTTTGTGGTCCAGGGTCACATGCTTTCCCAAACAGACAGCTTGGATGTCTAAACCACTATTTCATTATTCGGGTATATTTAAGAATCTTCTCACAGCTCTTTCCATGGAACAACAGTTTAAAGAGAATATGGCTGACAAACTGTGTTTAGAAGCTGTAAAATATTTAAAGTTGGAGCATCTATGTCTCTAAGCATTCCTGATGATCTAGTTTAGCAGCAGGAAAACACTGCTTCAAATGATTGTCTGACATGACTAGTCAAACTGTAATTCTTGCTTTGTGCTAAATCATGAGCAAAACTAATTTACAATATTTTCCCATGCATGCTTCTGAAATTTAAAATAAATACACTTTTTAAAAAGCAATAAACCCATTTTCAATACTTGACTCGACTACATAGACAAGACCGTCTCCATTATTGAGTAAATCTGAAAGCATAATCGCTGATGCATACTCATTTTTCCCATATGAATATTTGATGTGCGAGATTACAGCGGTGAGGAGTTTTCTCATCTGAATTCAAAGGAAAGCAGGGCGCTTTGTTCTTCTGCTCCAGCTTATTAACTGGCGAACACGACGCTGCGCCTCTGTCAGCACTGATTTTCAAACCTAGGTGAGTGTCAAAGCTGGAGAAACGTAGAACAGGAACACAGACTTCCTGGTGTGGATTGAGTGTGGCAACACCTCCTCTGTCCCGGGCCGATCCCATCAGGTGACAGTATCGAGTTTTATGAAATCTGAGATGTTACTCGGCTAATTAAAGGTGGAGCACAACATCTGACCCGGGACAGACACCTTGAAAATGCTACAGGACATCCCACCTGAAAATCCCAGAGAACGTGGCTCTATATTACCTGATCATCTGTATTGATCTACCACAGGCAGAATATGTTCAAAGCACAAAAAAAAATCATTAGGAATCTGGGTACGTGCACATATTCTCTGCACATTTTCGATGTTCTTGTTATGCATCTAATTATCTGGGCCACATTAGGAGAACACAAATGAAAGTTCTAGGTTTTGAGGAAGAGTAATCGATATGCAGTGGGCCAGTGTGAACAGCCGGTTAATAATACATGAACTGGGTTATATGATCCGACCCCATGTCTGCCAACCTCACGTCATCCTATTTTCAGCACAGAAACAAACCTGAACATGAATCCGCTGCTGTAACCGCTCAAAAAGCTCAGCCAATCAGCAGGGCCGATTACAGCTCTACCGCAGGCCTCCTTCTGCAAACCACCGGAGGTTGAAGCAAAGGGGAGAGGATGAGGAAAAGAGATATAGTTGTCTGAGACATGAGGATAGCATTAGTTCACTCAAAATAACAATTCTGTCATAATGTACTCACCTTCTTCATGTCATTCAGTCCTGTTTAATTAACCTTCCTGAAAACAAAAGAGGAGATGTTAATTAGACTGCTTGTAGACAGATGTCAAATGTCAAACTATAAAAATGACAAAAAGCGCCATAAATATTTTTCATATTTCATATGGGTTATTTGTATTACACTATGGCTTTGTGAGAACAACAGACCAAAATGTTCATCGTTGTTTGCTGAAAATCTTCTCCTATCCTCTCGCAAAGCTATGGCTTCAAAAGACTTGAAATAAAGTTATAGGTTGAATGGACCAATGTACAATTATTATTATTTTTTTTCCTGTCTTCGTTTTGGAGTTCAACAGCATTCAACAGCATGCTCTAGGGTACCTCAGTCGTGGTTTGCCGGCCCGAAACTCGAACCCACAACCTTAGGAGTCAAACTCTATCCATTTAACATTAAATGCGAGATGCTCTTATAACACTATTTTTTAAATTCAAAGTTAACATCCTAAAATAAAAAAGGGGTTTATTAATTGTGAATTATTATTTTTACTATCATAATTAATTTGTATTATTTATAAAATAAATAAAATCAAATTTAACAAATATTATTATATTAATTATATTACATTACAATAACGTTATATTATTAATAGTAAAATAATGTAAATCAACAGCACTTAATTATAATATAATATAATATAATATAATATAATATAATATAATATAATATAATATAATATAATATAATATAATATAATATAATATAATATAATATAATATAATATATCCATCTATTCTCCAAGCTGCCTTTTCTATTCTATGCTATTTTATTACATGAATTGATATAGTAAATATCAGGTAGTAGCTGTGAGGAATGCAGTGTGTAAGAGATGCTTCATCACCATTCTTTCTGTTTTTAAAGTACGTACTGTATATGTCTCAGCACATATGCGTATATCACATTACAGTGTTATTAAATAAGAAGGGTGTGTGTCTGTGGGCCAGTGCAGGGACAGCTGCTGCTCTCTGCCGGAGCTGGAATGAATAGATTATGAGCAGTAATTAGACGTACATGGAAATCAATGCACGTATGGCATAGAGCTGGAGGCAATGAGAGCAGATGAGAGGCTCTACAGCAGGGGCCCCTGCAGCCCCTGAGATAGGAAGACACACACCAGGAGACTGAGTGACAGGACCGAACCAGAGATGAGGATGGGAGACACACACAAATCCGCACTTTAGAGGCCTCTATCTCTATAATATATAGATTCACAAATTCTCCTGTGGCTTGTTTCTGATCTTGTCCTCGCTTCACACTAGAGGTCTGCTACACAACACATAATGCAGGGCCAGGTTTGGCTCTGTGTTTCATTTCAGGTTCAGGTACAGTAACTATTTAATCAATGAAAACTACTTTTTTTTTACACTGGATGTGAATTGTGGGGGTTTAAGGCTCAACATCTATGAAACTTCACAAGTTTTGATCATAAAGGATTATTTAAAAGTTGATCATCTAGAAAGTCACTGAATTATTCACATACTTTTTATACAGCTGTCAACATGTGAGACCAAGTGACTGACAAATATATAATCTGTGTTTTGTGTGTCGTATAAATCTACCTCTGTCTTGCGACATATATGCATTTTTTTATACTGACAACTCACTCACATTAAGCAAAAGCAATTTTCATAAATACCAACAATAGTAATATATTAGTAAAATTTATATTTAGTGAAATTTTGTAAAATTTACAATATATTAACAGTAGTAACCTTGGATAGCTTTGCAGTGTTATTTTAGAATCATTGAGATACTATTAAAGTTTCTGTTAAAAATTTGAATCAGTTTTTATTTTAATTTTAGTTGACATTTTAGTATCTTGTTGTGTTGTGTTTTTTTTTTTTTTTGTCAAATTAGCAATTTTGTATAATTATAAATAGATCTATATATTTTTATTAAGTCTGAATTAAATCAGCTAAATTAAAATAAGAAATGTTGTCTTGGCAAAAAAGTTTTTTTTAATATTTTATTTTATTTCAGTTAATGTTTATTTCAAGTAAAAATATTATTATGGTTTTAATTTTAGCTTTAGTTAACTGTAATAACCATGAGCTTGAGTTCGGGTTGCACAAAAAACTGACCTTCTTACTCAGTGTTTTTGTTTTGTTTATTCTAGTAACATTGTGAATTTTTTTATTGTGTCTTAAAGTTATATAGTGTGTGTTTGTGAAGTCATTGCTTATATATATATATATATATATATATATATATATATATATATATATATATATATATATATATATATATATATATATATATATATATATATATATATGACATGCATGCAAGTCAATACCCCTTCATGAGGGGTAAATTTCAGCCTCTCTGCACGTTCTCCCTTGAGTCACACTCTTCTGCCCTGCCGCTCGGCCGTGGGCGGAACCTGTCTGTGATCATGGCAGTAATGAACATATGGGTCTGTCTGTGATCCTACAGTTGAGTTTAATCACCGCACTGTCCCCCCACCCCCCACCAGACACACACTCAGCCTGAAGACAAACTCTTGACTCTTTGTTTTTCACACCACTAAAATATGTTAAATGAGAGCAAGTCAAGTCTCCTTTATTTTCAGTTAAAGGCAGTTCATCATTGAATTCAGTGATGTCATTGTCCAGCTCAGTTCAGTTTAAATAGTATCTGTGCAATCAAGTCGACGATATCACTGGACATTAAGTGTCCCCAACTAAGCAAGCCAGAAGCGACAGCGGCAAGGAACCAAAACTCCATCAGTGAAAGAAAGGAGAAAAAACCTTGGGAGGAAACCAGGCTCAGTTGGGGGGGCAGTTCTCCTCTGACCAGATGAACCCAGCAGTTCCATTCCAGGCTGCAGCAAAGTCAGATTGTGCAGAGGACTCATTTGGTCCCGTGGTCTTGTTCAAGTCTTCAATGTCTTCACTGGGACTCATCTAGTTGTGCTGGTCTCCGCTGACATTCAGGGCTGCAGAGGTCTCTAAGTGCTGATGCCTTCTTAGAAAATAAACAAATTAGATTTGCATTCGCGGAGGAGATACCAGTGTGTGAAAGTTTTGGGTTTAATCTTTAGTTTAGCAGCAAGAAAAAAAATGAGCCGCTTTCGGTTGTCCTGACACTCGCCATGTGCCCAGTTTACTGTTGACTGTATATTAGCATTAAAGGTGCCATAGAATGCAAAAATCTCTTTTATAAGGTGTTTAAATACAAAGTTGTGTGGCCGCAGTGTGTGAAAACAACCAGCCTATAATGGTAAAAATCCACTCACTCATTGTTTTATGATCCCAAAAAATCATAAACAGTCTCTCCACATGAGCAGTTCCAGACTATGACATCATACTCGGGAAAGTCCCGCCCCTTTGTGATGCTCTCTTCCCTATTAGAATATATACACAGCCCTGAGTGAGAAGCAGCGGTCTGCCATTACTGTTTTCTTGCTGTAGCTGTAACTGTTGTGTGTTGGGATGCCCCAACGAACACAGGACACGGTGGTTACATTTCATTTTCAAAGTAAATATCCTGGAAGCAATGTGAAGTCAGTAACACTGACATCACCAGTTAAACCGCAACACCATTCTGCCTGTGAGCATGAGCTCTTGAAGCTCAGGACTCTTCTGAAAAGGGAGGCGGGAGCAGCAGCTCATTTTCATTTAAACGGGACATACACATAAACAGCTTGCTTTGGCTCATACCATAAAATTGGCAATTTCAACAAGCTACTATATAAAATTGATCTGTGGGGTATTTTGAGATAAAACTTCACATACATACTCTGGGGACATCAGAGAACAATTTAAAATATTGTATCAATGCATTCAATGGCACCTTTAAGTGGCAAAAAAATGTTAGATAGAAAAAAAAAAGACCAATCTCAGAAAGAACGATTAGATTTTAGAATTCAGAATCACAAATATAGTGATTACATCAAAACTGACAATAGATTTTGAATTTTTTTATGTTTATCATTTAGAAAGTACACTACTGTGCGAAAGTCTATAGGTGGTAAGGTATTTTTTGATGGATTGAGGAATCTTTGATGAATAGAAAGTAAAAAAAAGAAAAAAAACCTATATATACTGCATATATACAAAACAAAACAAAACAAAGCAGATTTTAAGTCACCGTGTAGAGGAAACACAGACTGATTGATATGTGGTTTATTTGATGTAAAGTAATAGAGTGGGATTATTTTGTGAAGACAGGGTCTTTCAGTAGAGGTGGAACAGCTCTTATTAGACAATGTTTGTCAAGAACCCGGACCAATCTTCACCCATTCTGTCCTGTCCCAATCTCGGATAACTCTCAATAACATGGACAAATTTACACAGAAAATGGTTTTGAATGCTTTTAATCTTCCATATGGGTTAAAACAGGAGTCTGTTTGAACAATGGTTCAGACAGATCTCATTGAAATGTAATGAAGACATGATCCTCACCCCCTTTGTGATACATGAGCTCATTAGTCAGAGGAAGTGCAGATGAACGTGTGCTTAGGCCACTATTTACATTTGAGTATTTTTGGGGTGAATAATTATAATCTTGCATATGAAGATTTATCACACGCTGAATTTTACCTCTGATTGGTGCGATTTTGAGAGCCTCCAAGGGATGATAACTGACCCACACTGAATCTGTTCCCATTTTTCACCTTTTCTTCACCGATTCGCAAAGAAAACCCAAGGACTTCTCCGGAATGGATATCAATTTGGTGAAATGTTTTCAAACATAAATAAACCCATTGCATAACAACATTACATAACATTCTTTTAAGACATGAATTAACATAAACACAACAACATTTCTTACATCATGCAAAAACATTGTACAGTCCATTCCAGGTTGTGCCATAACAGAGGAGCGGCAACTTAAAATGTGTATGTGCATGCAAAGCCAGTGCCATCTTAATGCCAAATCAGGTCTCCCTCTTTACAGGTAGGAATAGTATATCTGAAAGTAACATCTCATCTGAGAGTTTAGAATATTAGCATATAAACATATTTGGAAAAAAACCCACTATTTATTCATATGTGTCGCATCACATAGGTAGCTGGTTGATATGTATCTTTAATAGGCTATATCGCATCGTTGGCTATGCATCGAGATGAGTATCGCATCGGCCTCAGTTATGGAGATACACATCCCTAGACTTTATACTATTTAAATATTATATTAAATATTTTATATACATTTTACTGCAATACTGTAAAATTACTATAAAAATACTAGTATTTACATCTTAACTTTACATCTTAATTTTCACTTGCAGTATATACAGTTCATTTATTGAATTAAGCCTTCACAATGTTATTACACAATGCCATATCTTGATTCGCGATTTAAATTTAATTTCAGTATATAATGCAGCCCTATTAATGGTGCTAGCTTTATCAAAAATCAAACCATTGGCACACATATTTTCTGTTTACATATTGCTATGCTTATCAGTATATTACATGGCCAACGTATACACTTTTTAGAAATGTTGGATGACAACAAGGGATCACGGTATGGCTACTGATGCTATAACTACAAGATTATTATACATTAATTCATGGATGGATATTTGAAAACATTCCCAAATCACCTGAATTGCCCATATTGTATGCTATACTGTCGTAGCATTGGGCTATGGGAGCAATTGTACCTCACATTGCTTTAAAGTCCATTCCTCCTTCTCTGGAGTTTTTGCCATTGATTCGAGCTGTATAAGGACATGAATCCTGCACAGATGGACCTCCTCTGCTCTCAAACCACACACTTTTAGAGTTAAAAGCAGCCCATTATGCTGGAGATGAGAGCAGATTTGGTTTGATTTTAGGCTCAGGGGGCCGCTTGGCTCTGGTTGGGAGCCTGTGACAGGATTTAGATGTGTTGATAATGCGTTAAGATGAGAGATCTGAATGAAGACAGGTAGACTCGGGCTTCACTGCACTCCTGCAACAATGTTTGTTTCTTGCTTTTTTTTTGTTTTGTTTTTTTAGTCTGCTGAATGACATCAAAGAGGAGCTCTCTCGGCCCCATCTCGCTCAGAACCCTTTGGCATCTGCTCGAACGACTATTCTCTGTGCCTGTGTCAAGCAGAGCCGCAAAAGGAGAGAGAGAGAGTGAGAGAGAGAGAGAGAGAGAGAGAGAGAGAGAGAGAGAGAGAGAGACGAGGTGACAGGCCTATGAAAGCAGAGATATTTTAAAGGGCTGAAATCATTTGAGCAGCTGCATTTGCGTCAGTATGTCTGCTCTGAAACATGAGCCTTTCCCATTGTTCATTTCCCAATACGACTTTACAGCCAACAAGACCAGATTACCGGTTTCATCAGAAGAGTGGAGGCCAGAGTGTTTCGTCTGCTCTCATCCTCAGCATGTTGCTCCTCTAAACTGAGCAACTCTAGGGATCTGGCTTTGTTTAACGCAAACACATGTTTGCGTGAATGAATCAAACGTAGAAACACCAAAGCTGACTGTTTCCATTATGTTGGTGGTGTCAAATAAATGCCTCGGGGTTCATGCTGACAAAGTACACAAATGCTTCACACACATACTACTCAAGTATACACTCAAATATATGAAGAAGTGAACAGATCACTGAATAAACACAGTAGCTTGTGTTCTGCACACTGTAGTGCACACTGTATACGGCCTACTATACCACACTAAAGTATGGTAAGCACTTCAAACAACGTTCTGCTACATTATCACACCACTTCAATTCAGCAATTATTGTCCAAGTCGCAAGTCCTAACATAAGTGCTATTTTACAATGTTGATCTTTTTGTTCTTATAAAACATCTATACTTTTGCCAATCCAATTAAATAAGAAGTTTATGCTTCAAAAATGATAAAACATTATGGGTTCATAAAACACATTAAGTTCAAAATATTGAAAAAATCTGTGGAAAAACATTACCTCAAAACATAGAAGTAAACTAAATTCAACATAAAAGAACTCTTCATTATTTAACGGAAATTAATACTTTTATTCAGCAAGAAATTGATAAAAATTGACAGAAAAGATATTTATAATGTTACAAAATAATTATATTTCAAATAAAAGCTGTTCTTTTGAGCATTCTATTCATCAAAAAAAATATCATGGTGTATGTATTGAATGTATTGACAATAATCAGAAATATTTATTGAGCAGCAAATCAGCATATCAGAATGATTTCTGAAGGATCATGTGACACTGAAGACTTGAGGAATGATGCTGAAAATACAGCTTAAAATTACTGTATTTTTGATCAAATAAATGCAAACAAAAGAGACTGCTTTCAAAAACATTAAAAAGCCTGACTGACCCCAAACTTTTGAATAGTAGTATGTAGTATGTTGCATACTGCAAAAATAGTATGAGTATTATGACTGAATTTTTTGAGAGCGGATCCGAACATGATAAATGCGCACAAATTCATTCAAAGGGGTAAAGGTCAGGGGGGGTCACACTTAGCACTAAATATCTGATGATTAATATTGCAGCCAGACAAATAAAATCCTTCACACTTCAACCATCACTAACTCAAGACAAAAAATGAGTAAATGTAGGAGAAAGCACAAAATAAACAGTAAAATAAAGATAAAGACAAAAGTAGGGAAATAAACAAATATCGTAACAGAGCAGCTTTCTAGCCAGAATCATCAGGGGCCATAGAGGAAAACAGATGCAAAGAAAGATGGAGGGAGACGCCGAGGGTGGAGGTAAAAAGCCTGGTTCAATTAGCATCATAAAATAAAATACTTTGTAAAAGGAAATAAATGCTGTAGCAAGAGGAAGATTCATGCTCTGAAATAAACTGCAGCTGTTGAATTTTTAATTGGAGAGGTCCTAATTACGGTCATCAGACAGTGCTCCTAAACACATTCCACTTCTCTCTCTCTCTCTCTGCTGCAGTGGCAGAGGAGTAGTCCGGGTGTACGCTTCCATTTCATTAATATTTGATGAAATGTGTCCGGCTGCCTCAGCTGCGCACCGTGGCCCAGAATACAGCCTCCATTACGCATGCTGCTGTCTTACAGCCGCGTACATTAGTTGGATGTCAGAAGTACGCGCGTATGTGTGTGTGTGTGTGTGTAAGAAGCAGGGTGGTGTCTCGTCAAATGGTTCTGTCGATTGATGCTATTCGATGGTGGAAAAACACTTGGGTGTGAGCCATAATTGAACTGACACCAATAATGAAACCAGATAGTGTCTCAGAGCCGCCAGCAATATGCTAAAGATATTGATGCTCCTAATAATTCCTGGGGACTTGGTCAGGATTAAAAGACCAGAGAAACCTCCCTGAAAATAACGGCTTTAAATTACATCCCGTGACAACTTGTGAAAAGTCCACATCTGTCAACGCTGACAGTGAGATGGGAGTTTTTCCAGTAGTAGTATTGCACAAATTTACAAGGAATCTGGACAGATCTGGCTGCGCATTTGCTTTTGAGATGTACAATGAGCCAAACAGAACAAAAAATAGAGCAAAAACATTAGTGTTCAAAACTTTGGGGTCAGCAAGATTACATTTTTTTTCTCTTATGCTCTTATAGAACAAGGCTGCACTTATTTAAAAATAATGATAAAATTCCCATTTCCCATTAATGCATTTATGTTTTATTTCAAAGTGTTAAGTTATTGCAATTAATTCATAAAAAAGCAATAGCCAAAACTGATGATAAGTGATGATTAGCTTGAATAATTATAATAAAATTAAACAGGCAAAATTAGTGTATCATGTAATTTACAGCATTACAAATAATTATAAATAATAATAAATAGCTTAAATATTATGTGGTTATTTAAAACAGAACTGGACTATATTAACCCAGTTTCTTTTCTATTCTGTTTTGCACAGAGATGTCTGAATAACCCAGACTTGTTGACTACGGCTACTCTTTGTCAGCTAGAGAGAAAGGAGTTTTTATAAGGAAAGCAGGACACAGACTACAGGGACCAGCGAACTGGTGAACATTTAAAGACTGAATGCATTTCCCACAGAATCTGCATCTACCCAGACTAAACCCTGCTGCAGGAGGCACATCTCTGCCACAACTGTCCCAATTCAACTTGCCAAACACCCTCCGTACTATCAAAAAGCCACCGCACTCTCTGTCTCTCTCCTGCGCACCCCCAGGGGCCTTCTACTTATTACCCATGATGCTTTGAGAGAGCACAGTGAACTCCCCCCATACCCCCGTACCCCAATCTCAGACATGAAAGGAAGCATGCGGCCCGGGCTGAGATGATTCTACTGCTCACAGGGGAATAAGAGGAGAGAGAAAACGAGAGGGAGGGAGGGAGGGAGGGAGATGAGCAAGAGGTTTAATAATGACCAACTCAACCTCCTCACTCCCAGCTGAAGGGTTTGGGCCCAGGGGACATTGCACTCCGCCTGAGGGGGTCAAGGCAGCTGAAGCACTGAGGGGCCCCTGAGTGATCACCCAAATCTCAGGGTGATTTACAGGGCCAAAGCATGTCAGGGGCCCGGTTATGACACGAGGAGTGACTGTCTTATTTGTAAAACAGACATAGACTGTGTGGAACATTGTCAGGCCAGGCAGAAATAATGTAGCTATAGAGCTTATGACCCTTAGAGATGCTTGGCCAATGCTTTTTTGTTTACCAAACAATTCTGGAAATAAATATATACATACACACACGTGGAAGTATATATATATATATATATATATATATATATATATATATATATATATATATATATATGTGTGTGTGTGTGTGTGTGTGTGTGTGTGTGTGTGTGTGTGTGTGTGTGTCCTAAAATTGATTATCTAAAAATTGCAAACCACAGATGGTCACATTAGCTACATTTGCAAAATGTACACAATGCAAATGCACTAAATATTTGTGCAAGTAAACACATATGCATTTAACTTAATAAATACATTTGAAAAAGTGGAGTAAAATAATAAAATATCCACTTTAGAAACTATTTTAAGAACATAAAATCCTCTTCAGAAACTTTCAAAATGGGCTGTATAATTTCACACACACACACACACACACACACACACACACACACACACACACACACACACACATATATATATTTTCACCTTTTTTCCCTTATAGTGTCTTGAATATTGCAACAACAGGGTCATACTGTACGCACTGTGTAGAAGTGTGTTAAAACTGTACTCAAAAAAAAAAAGGTAAGCAACTTTGTGTGATTGCATCTCATCTGGGTGAAAAAAAAGTTTTCCTGCGCTGGCGTCTAATTGAGTCAGACAGGGGGAAGCGGAGGAGAGTGGACCTGTCATCTCCAATCCCAATTCACCCTGATTAACATCAAACTTTTATAGTGCTCTCAGAAATTCTACCATGAAGTGTGACACTCTCTCGCTTGCTCTTTCGCCCTCTCTCAAATTCAAAAATGGATTTTTTACCTCCATCTAAGGTAAATTAAATGCTGATATGTGTCCCATACAGTACTGGGTAGATAGTCCTTTACTAATTACAAATTACATGACAGAAATTATAGTTTGTAATGTAATCTACTGGATTACACATATTAGGTAATGTGTACTGACTGACTACTTTTAGACCTAAAATATACTCCATGCATTATCATCAACATCATGAAGTGTATTATGCCAGGGTTTGATGAATGAACTACAGGAGGTTTGTGAGTTGATAAAAAGCTAGAAAACTTTCCAAATGTGTAAAAGCAATTTAAGATAGAGAAAAAAATAAAAATAAATAGAGAATTAGGGCAAATCGAAATAGGAATAATTTACTGCCATTGTGCGAATAATATGTAATCATGCTATCTACTAATACATGTATTTTAATACAGTCAAATACATTTAAATATGAATATTTAAATATGCATGAACAATAAAATGTCAGTATTCAAATGTAAAGAAGAGGACCAAATACAATTCAGTGTTTCATTTGAACAAAAATGTCATTGCTGTTGGTTACATTTCAAATGCTGAACATTCTATCAATATATAAACCAAAAATACATTGACATTATCTACAAAATATGAACATTATATACAAGATTGAATAGAGTCTGTATATTAAGTGGTTCAAGCTAAACTAATAGTTAAATACTGAGGTTTAACAAAAGAAAATAACTGCTTGCTTTATTTCGACAATCCGTAAGTAAAATATCAGAATATGAGTTTCTTTTAAGAGAGCAGCTTGAATAAGAAGCTGTACATTTATACATCCTCCATCCCGACAGATCCGATGATCAATGGTGGAAATGAATGAAACATGAACAGAAGAAATCTCACTTCCTCCACAAGGGACACTGAACACGGCCTCTCTAACAATATCTATCAGGGGAGCGCATGCAACACAATAACTTCAAAGCAAATTAAAAGCACACAGCATAATGCTAAATGCACCCATTGCATGACAACAAAACTCAAAACGTTTTTATTTGTTTATTTTTTATTTTTTAATTTTTTTATATTATCATTATCTCAAAACCAAAGCTGTTTAGATTCTAAACTGATGCAAATGTCATCATGACATCCTCACTGCATCTGCATATTCATTGAGATGTCAATAATTTAACACTCACAGCACTATTTGAATATGTGTTTAGCAGCGAGTTCGGTAACCTGAACCCATTTACTGAGAGGATTTCAAAGTGTGAATGTGATTGCATGTCTGTTTGACTTTGGGGGAGGAACGTGGATTTTAATCTGTTTTCAGATTCACATGAATGAGAGCATTCAGTTTATGTTATTTTTTAAATAGCAATATATATATATTTAAAATGTTGTCAACTTTTTAAAACAGGTTTTATTACTAAAGATGTAAAAAAAAAGTTTTATTAAATGCTGTAATAATAATAGTTCAAAGTATGAATAATTTTTAGTCAGATAACAAAACCACTTGACACACTTTAATCTTTTTCCCAATCAAACAGCAAGAACGAAAGAGAACGGGCACCTTGCTGTGTGTAGAACTACGTTAGCTACATTTTTTATATTTGATAAATATTTTATTTGAATAAAATGTAAATCATCCCCCGCACCTTATTTAGGCTGGTGTGTTCAGTTAGAAGTTTCTAGATTTAAATTCAAAGAGACGGTATCAATAGTTTATGCATAACCAGATGTTTTATTTGTATCCAAAAAGAGGATATGTGTACATCATTCATATTCGACACTGATTTATTCATACTCGACGCCAGAGGGCGCTCTCACACATAAAGTTCAAAACATAAGTAATAACTAATTACGTGCAGGAAATCCCTAATATGTACAAAAGCATCCAGCTAAAGCCATAGATGAGCCGAATAAAAAGCAGAAATTTGAAGGCAATATACACATGATTGCAAAAATATGGGTTATGTGCATTTTCCAAGTTATCTCCAGGTAATAAATAAATAAACTATACGAATAATGCAGTAGGCTTCTGAGTTTTTGACATATCATTTAGTATAGAAACTATAAAATATATTTCCTGCCTTATTCTGTGATAAAAAATGAGAAAAAGGTGTTGGTAGTAGCCTTTATAAACTAATCATAAAATTGTCATTAGGAAAATATTGAACGGAAATATTATAGTCCTCTACATAAACAACAGCTGTACATGCTCTCTTCACATCATTCTTGAAAAAATACATACTATATACTTATTATAGTAATTAAAATAACTATGTAATAACTAGGTACTAACCCTGAACCTACCCCTAAACCTAACCCTACCCCATGTAGTTACCAGAACTTTCTTAGATTAATACAATGTAAGTACACTATAAGTACCTGTAAGTATACGTACTGTAAAATAAAGTGCAACCATAATAATAATTTAATATTATTCAAAATCAAGCGCACATCCCCGCTGAGAACTCCTCTCAATGGCAGCCATGGACGTTATTGAAGGCATCCAGATAGTGCGCTAAATTATCACATTCAGGACGAGATCGTCAGGTGAAAGGTTATCATGTGGATAATTTTATTTACAGCTAAATTATTCTTAAGTAATTTTACTAATAGTTAGATTGGGCAGGCCTTCACAAAAGGGCGTTTAATTACTAACAAATAATTGAAAAATTGCCTATTTATGTGTGTGTGTGTGTGTGTAAATAAATAAATAAAACTTTAGACTACATCAAGAAATGAACCTGAACCTGAACCTTACTGTAAAGTGTTATCAGAATATATATATATATATATATATATATATATATATATATATATATATATATATATATATATATATATATATATATATATATATATACTATATATATGTGTGTATGTATGTACGCACACACGCACACACATATACACACACGGGTCATAATGCCGCAAAAGACCACTGGAGTTAGAAAGCTGCTTCCTTGAGTGAGCAGACAGCCCCTAACTCACCCACCCGTTCCCTCTCTCTCCCGCTTCAACACGGACTTGCAGACACACAACACCATCATCAGCCCTCGCTGCAAAAAGCCACAGAACAGATGACCGCACTTACTGTGTATCAGACGTCCCGTGAAGAAGTTCTTTCGCTGAATTTAACCCGTCCCCCTCCCCCTGCTCTCCCTCCCCTTAGATTTCTCCTCTCCATCTCGGGCACGTTCCACTCCATGCGGAAATAAGCCGGCGGGAACGCCGTGGCAGCCTACTCCGGTGCCGAAGCAGTGTTTCTGGAGCCCGAGTCCCAGCTTCCAGTGCTGTGGGGTCGGAGGGACTCGTCTAACCCTCCTGCATGGAATCACGCTCTCTCATGCGCACATGGATGCTGCCTGTGTTGCTCTGCATCTGGTTGCCAAAGCAAAGCACAATCAATATGGAAGGGGAGCGCTATTTTATGATTGGAGAAGTTGTTGTGTTTTTGGTGGTGAAATTCATTATTTAGTATCTGAACCTTCAGCTATTCAGTATCATTTATTCATAAAGTCCCTTTTTGCCAGAAGGAAATGGATACAGCTGGAGAGATGGGGAGAGGGGAGAGAGAGAGGGAGAGAAGAACTGAGAGAGAGAGAAACCATGGGGAAGAAAATAAGAAGGGAAGCTGGGATTGATGATATTGATCATGTACCGTCTTGAAATGAATGGACGGTGGGTTATTTTTTTATTTGATGGACATATTGACTGATTCACATGTCTTGAAGGAGGGGAAGGCCTTGAACGTTAGAAGTGCTGCTGTATGGTGAGGAGCATGTGCAGATTTTCAGTCGTACACTCAGAAGATGAGGGGAGAATGCATTGACAATAAGAGTACATGCTGTCTGTGCTGCTTTATGAGGGAATTACTAAAGGAATTAACTAGGGCAGTGGTTCCCAAACCTGTCTTGGAGGAACCCCTGCCCTGCATGGTTTGTATGTCTCCCTAATCAGACACACCCAATTTAGTTCTTGCAGTCTCTATTAACGAGCTGATGAATGGAATCAGTGTGTTAGATAAGGGAGTCATACAAAAGGTGCAGGGCAGGGGGGCCTCCAGGACAGGTTTGGGAAGCACTGAACTAGGGAAAATGGGTAATAAAATACACTGAGCACATTTTGCACAATGTTGTTCTCAGTTCCTGGTTGTGGGGGATGCATCGGATTATCATGATCTGGTATGTTTTGCTGGAGTCTGAGACTGTAAATGTAAAATACCATCATATTGATCATTTTACAAACTACTAAAAGTGCTGTTTTATGCATGCCTGGCCAGTAGTTGGCGATGTCACTTTGTAAAGAAACACTACGCACCTGTGCACATATATACAGACTGAACACATAATATGCATACATGCTTTGTCACTGTTTTCACAAATTCTGTAGTTTACATGATGATTTACAAGATGATAATGGTATTGTTTTCAAAAACTTTGAAACCCATTTTTAAAATATGGCATTTCCAGGCCCCCAAAACGCTGTTGTCGAGTAAATGAACAGACAAGACACATAAAACGTTTTCCATTTTAAGTTGTGTGTAAGTCCATTAAGGTTTTATGTTTAAGTCCATTAAGAATCTTTAAACGCGCAGTATGGAATTTTTGGCCACCAGGGGTCACTCAATCAAAATAATAACATAAGACGTACTTCGATGACGTCGGGAAAGAGCGTAAGGCTCATGGGAGTTGTTGTTCATTGGAACCCGTGCTCTGTCGCTCCCTATCATTCCTCACTCATTCTAACTTAGTATTTTGACAATCACGTCTTTTCAAACTGAGAGACGGTTTCAACGGCAACAAGATAAAGAAACGTTACTGCGCATGAGCGCTTTTGTGGACCTAACTTAACTTCCGGTAGACTTCCAAATAGAATCAATAACAACAGCCAAGTCCCTCTAGAGTAGATATTTTTTGATAACAAACAAAATGTTTGCTGCATGGATCAGGCGGACTTAATGAAAATGCAAATTCATTATTTGCCAACAAGAGATGTTTTAAAGCATAGACATAAAGCGCGAGAAATAGAGGTTTCCCCAGTAACAGCTGTAAACAAAGCAGAGCTGGTACGCTCATACGCTGCTTTATCAGGCAAATAACATGCAAGTCTTTCTTCAGAAATACAGCGATATAAAAACACCCGTGCCTCGTTTTGATATTTAAACATATAAATGTAAGGAATTATTATTATGAAACGTGCAGTAAGTAACGTTACTCATGTTTATTCAATGAAGCCTTTTTGAAAAAAAATCAGTTTTAAAATTGTGGCGAGTCTCCAAAAACAAATAAATGTATGGGAAACACACCCCGCAGCACAAACACCTGAGCCCAACTTCAGTCTACTCATCACTCATCGCCTTTAACTGCGTCTGTAGAAGGCACCGCAGCCAGACCGATATACACGACCGTGCGCCCGATGAAACCGTCTATATGAATTATGAGACCCCTATCAAATTAATATTCCATGTAGCTAGTAGTAATATATGTTAAAAAACACGACCGCCTTTCGTTAATAATTATAATTACGTTATACTATGATATCGAACAAGTTAGATAAATGCATATGAAGCTACTTTATTCAGCTAGATATAGAACAAATGTAGATTTACATGAGAGCTAGTCCGTCTGCGTTTTACACAAGACATATCGTTTCACAAAATATACGGATAGATACAGTTTGCTGAATGGATGCATACCTGTTCATCAGAATGCAAGCGAGTTCGGCATCTCTCTGTAGTTTCAGCTTGTAACGAAGCTCTCTCTATCTTGGAAATGCAACTCCAATATTTACCTGTGTCTTGTAGCTTCTCTTGTCCCAAAAACCATCTCGGGTCATTTATTTCACCTGTGCGTTTGCGCTTCACAGAACGTGCAGGCAAAGCATAATCATGATCCATAACTAAGTTATTGATTGAGGTTTAAATATGAATATAAATATAAAATTAATAGTCTCAATCAAGGCTACTATTTTTTCTTCTTCGTCTCGTCTTTGTTTCTGTTCACCTTTGTATTTGGCGATTCCGCAGGAAGTTAGATAAACTAGAGGGGTCAAAGTTTATATGACGCCATAGACGGGCGACAAAACGGAAATAAAGAAACGTGCCGTGTCTTCTAATTGAACTATAATTTTCTCCGGATTTGAAAGTTCGTGGAAACTGTCGGGATGATGTAAGTACACAACTTCAGTTCGATTAAATAAACCGGTTGAAGAAGATTGCCCTGGATTCAAGCCTTCAGTTTACCCGCACTCATAACATTAGCACGGAATCCCTTCAGAATAAATCACCAAAAGTATCAGTTCGGTTCAGACGCTCTGTGTGTCAGTCTGCTTCACACTGAATCACACATGCGTAGTATCATCAGCTCCTCAGTTCTCGAATCAGACGCGTCTGACAGAAACGGTTCTTGAACAAGTCAATCGTTTGTTCGTTATCTGGCTCAGCTCGGTGTTCATCTTCAGTTTGAACTCAGAGGGAGTGTCAGCCACATTAAAAAAGATTAACAGCTTAAGTCATTTGTGAATTAATGCATATTGGAGACGCGAACCGTTTAAAACGAATCAGTTCGATTTGGTGAACTGGTTCAAGAAGATCCAGTTACATCGAGTGATTAATTCGCGAACCGGATATCACTAAACTGCAGTGTTTTTATTACCTTTCTGGACATGGACAGTATACGGTACATACGTTTTCAATGGAAGGACAGAAAGCTCTTGGACTAAATGTAAAATATCTTATACTGTGTTCCCAAGATGAACGGAGGTCTCATGGGCTTGGAACGACATGAGGGTGATTCATTAATGACATAATTTTCATTTTTCGGTGAACTAATCCTTTAAATAACAAAAAAAATATGCTTATAAGTATAGTTTAATTGGATCATTGAATGTTAGCAGCAAAGGTCATTAGTCAGATTATAGTTTTACTGTTACGGCAGATCATCAGTTTGAAGAGAATAGTACAAACATATAGTATTTATGATGCATAATATTTGCTTTATTTGAATGTACAGCAACTGGAAATCAGGTTCAATGCCATTAAGACATGGTAGACTTATGCAAATGCAATATGCAGATATAGAAATCTCAACTATAAAGATGTGAGATTTAACAAATTTTAATGTTTGTAAAACCACATTGTATGGTATCTGCAAAATGAAAATTCACAGAAATAAAGCTCACAAAACACTCTATCTAGGTTAAACTCCCTCTTTATGCTAGAAAACAAATCACGACATGTCTTTCTTTACAGCAACAGACTGCTCAGTCCAATTCAGCATGGCCACTTCTCAGCCATTCACTTGCTTGTGAAAAAATAAAGTAATCTGAAAATATCTGGGCACTGTTGAATTATTTAGATTCGACTTACTGCGACACCAGCAGCGCAGATTGGTAGAATCAATCTACGTCAGTCGGAGAGGAATGAGTTTCACCTGTAGCTATTGCGTGGCCTTTGGCTTCCAGGCTCCCATTGACTTCCTGAGACTTCCTCTGCTAGACAGGACATTATTCTTCTGTTCAAAAGCCATTTATTTCCCATCTCTGCACAGTATCGTGGCTTACCTCCTGAGGAAGTGCATTAGCAGTGATATGTCATTCATATGCAGTCTAGATAGTATGTAAAATCATGGTGAGGAAGATGAGGGTCTTAAAACACATAGACCTGAATGATCTAGTTACACTTAAAGAAAATCCTCTACGTTTTTGAAGATAATCACTTCTGTCGATGAGCTTTCATTGAGATCTTGAAAAGTGGCTATAGCATTCTCAGAAGCTTGAAATAGCATCACGATGCATGCGAACATGGAACAGATGCTAAATCTATAGATTTTTGTAGTCTGTAAAGTAACGCTCAGGCCCTTGGAGATTATGGCCATTTTGGTGCCACCTATTTGAACTAGTCACGTCCTCTTGGGGAAAATATCAATAACTAAAGAGGAAAAGTATAGATTAGCAAATCTTACAATAAAGTGAAATGTGGGGCAAAATAAAGCAATATTCCATGAGATGACATGCATTACTGTGATTTTTCTATCATCAGGGGTTTTAGAAGAGCCTAAAACAACAATGACAACCACAATTCTTTTTTTTTTTACATGAGAAAAAAAAGTTTCCTTCATATTTAAAATATTATGAAAAGATAAACATTATAAATATAACATAAAAATGCAGTAGAAATGTAATATTTTCCGTCTATATAACACAAAATACAGCATCCCTCCAGGGTTGTGCCACACTTCTGCCTAGAAATAGACATAATCTTAGAATTTTTACTTGACTAAATTGCCCAAACCAATTTAAGGCTAACAATTTAACTGATATTAAACAAATAAAAAACAGATATAATACAGATAAACATATGATAAAGCTTTGATTAATGAATAAAAGATCCCTTTCTACAAAAACATTTTTTGTAAATGACAATCACAGATGTGCTCTGTTTGACAGAAACCTGGTTAAAACCAGATGATAACACTATTTTTAATAAGGTTTACTACTAAAGATTACTGTTATAAAGAAAAGTACCACAAGGCTCAGTACTAGGACCGCTGATTTTCACAATTTACATGTCACCCTTGGGGTATATCATAAGGAAACATGGTGTTAGCTTTCACTGTTATGTTGATGATAATATGGTTAATGATATGGTCCATGTACGCTGCAATCTCAAAATTATGCCCATTTGATAATACCTAGAACATCAAAATCAACTGTGGGCAGCAGATCAATTTCCTATTTAGTGCTCAAACTCTGGAACAATCGACTTAGCGTTGTACAGGAGGCGGACACATTCGGTTAGTTTAGTCCCAAATGACGCACTATATACTATGAACTCATACACTATGTACTCATGCACTATGTACTTAACCATGTTGTGTATGAATTATATAAGGTTATTCTGTCATTCATAATCAGAGTGTGATAGCCCCCCCATAACCCCCTCCCCGCCATTACGCATTTAAAGCTGCGGCAGTTGAGTGCATTAATGGTCCAACATTCCACACTTTTTATTTTATTTTATTAAGTGCATCAAAGTGCACTTTTTCTTTTTGTGATTTTCAGTGTGAATGCACTACTCTCATTTACCATACAAAAAAAAAAAACATGATAAAATAGTGCATAAGTATGCGATTTGGGACACATCTTAGGTTAAAGACCAATCTCTTTAACATGCCATACACATACTATAACACATAACACAAATCACATTTCTATAGAAGTAAAGGTTTTCAGGGCCAGTGTAAATAAATATAGATTTAAATTCAAAGAGACAGATATTCTATGCATGACCTTAATGACCTGAATTTTATTTGTATCCAAATGGGGCGATGTGAACATCATGGAGCTAATTAACATATCAAACTATGAAATATATTTCCTTATATTGTCCTATAATATTGTTTGTCTTAGCCTATATAAACCATTCATAAAATTGTCATTGGGGAAATATAAGACAAAAACATTATAATATACAAATTATTGGTTATTGTCCAGCAGTGTATTTGATTTCTTAGCCAACTAAAGACAAGAGATTAAAAATGAATAAAGACGGTCAATTAGATAAAATGAATAAAAAAACAAATTATTTAATGAATAAAAACGTTACTTCCACAGGCTACACACAGCAATATAAACAACAGATGTGCATGCTCTCTTCACGTCGTTCTTGTAAAATAATAATAATTTTATAAAAAAATTGTACAAGGACCCCACTCCACTGAGAACTCTCTTATGAGATTTTCAGTTTCAGAGATTTTTCAGTTTCAGTGGGCTGGACATACATGAATATTCACAAGTTTCCCGGACATGCGCATGGAGCTGTGAATTTTAAATCATGCTCCTTGTATCTCAGATGGTTTCATGGAATATTTAGAAAAAAGAAATATATTTCCTGTTCCATTCTTATTCCGCGGCAATATTGTTGGTTTGATTATTGATTGAATATTGTCTGCCTGGATGATGACATCACTGAATCATCAATGAACTGTTTGTTATTGTCATCTTGCATTACTAACAAACTATTTCCTTTTTGAGACTGTAAAGCTGCTTTGCCACAATCTATATTGCATAAAGCACTATATAAACAAAGTTGACTTGACAAAACTGAAACTGAAAATTAATTTTGCCCGGGTGAAACCAAAATTTGCAGACTTGCTAGATTAATACAGAATTTAATTAATGTGCGATTAAAGTTGCTTGTCTTTTGACTTTTTCACAATAACTTAAAAAGTATCTTCATCCAATCAGAATTTTCTATAGAGACTGATGTTATAATCAGTGTTTCACCCATTCTAAATGTGAAAGGGTTTAAGTAGGACACAGAACAGCCATTTTAATATTTTATTAACTCCAAGAGACACACAGCAGACACAAACAGCCATATCTGCATGCACGCACACACACACACACACACACACACACACACAGCAAAAACAAACACAGAGACACAGTACTGAAAGTTTCTAGCAGTATAAAGAAGCTAGTTTGTCCGGGTGTCTGACTGAGTGTGTGTGAATGTGAAATGAGGACATGCCACATGAAATTTCCCCACGTGTGTATCACTCTGACATCCTTCCCATCACACTCTGAACTGAGAGTCATAAAACACACACAGAGGTGACAGCAGCTCTCTTCTTCCTCTCCGCTCTGATACATATGGGTGAAGAATGAAAGCAGGAAAATAAGCAGGAGACATTGAGTAGATGAGAACATCTGTGTTATCATCTTAGATCCTTCATCACTGTCTTAAAGAGTTTTCCAAAGAGTTCTCACAGTATTACAGCATGTCTGTGAAGGAGCAAAAAAATAAAATAATATCTGAGTAAGGTCCAATACTCAATTCAATACTACTTTAAATAACATGTTTTAATTCCTGAATACAGTTAATGCCCCTAAAATAACCACTCCAGTTCATCAGTTATCATCTAGACAAGTGAAAAACTGCATGTTTGCAATAAACAAACATAATCAAGGTGTTTTCAATTTAAACTGTCATTTCCCACTGCGCAATGTGCCATCGGAGTGATGTCTTTTTCATGTAAGTTTTGGACGTCCAAATGAAGTCCAAAAAAATTACCCAGTTCAAAGGTCAAATATTAAAAGTCAAGATGACGTCCAAGCTGGGTCATGGTTGGACATCCAAATAGTGGACCTAGTTTGAACGTCAAATAGATGTTCAGAAATGGTCATGGACCAACGGACCTAATATAGATATGATCTGCATGTCTATCCGACGTCCAATGTTTAGTGGGTTCTGCCAAAATATGAATCCATAATCCATAATATCACTTTCTCCAGTGAAAAAACCCATCCCCTCTTGTCCTCTCACATCAAAATCCACACACACATTTGTTCAGAACTATTTTGCCTTAGAAACATTGCTTGATTGGTGCTTATTTCTCTCCTGATTCAGATGAGATGCTTTTATTTCACTGGAAAAGCAATAATAGGGATAGAGGACTCATAAAGACTGATATTTTTGACAGAAGCTATAGATTGAAGTTAAAAACGTTGTTTCTTACAAACGCTTCGCTTCACTTCATTAACTGATGGACAGGAGTTGTATGGATTACTTGTGGATTATTGTGATGTTTTTATCAGTTGTTTGAACACAATTACCAGAATTCACATGTTGTAAGAGTGTCTGACCGGATAATAAAAACTTCTATGCACACTTGCGGTCTTCATGTGCGCTTAAATATTTGCCAAATACAGGAAATATGTCATATACTGTAAGTAGAAAAGTGGTGAAGTGCAAAAATAAGTGTGGATACTGTAACTGTGGAGACTCTAAAGGTGAAAGGACGATAAAAATAAAATAAAATTAAAATTAATTAAAGTAATACACACAAGGTATTATTAATCTAAACGATTTTCATTTTGGTCTGAATGTCATATAACAATTTGAAGTGCATTATGGGACGTGTAAGTATAAGACACAGGAAATGGATGGAAGTACTCTGCACAACTTTGAATGACCATTAGCTAATAATTCTCCCTTAAACTTTTAAAGGGACTCTTTTTCATAGCAGAGCAATCACAATCAGAGACATTATCAATTATTGAATTATGAGTTAACTGTAATGTCATAGTCTGGGGTCTTCTCGCTGGTACAAATTTATCTCTGCAATTAATCAGTTTCAAGGCACAAATGTTGCCCCTAATGGAAAGATTAAAGCCTGTGTAATATATAACAGATAGACGTGTGACGCCACCCAAAAATACCTGAACAAATGATACCGTAAAGTGGTTCTTCAGAAACGCTCGTACTTCCAGATCATTCATAACAACCTGCATGTTCCTCCAGACTCTCCCAACAGCAGACAAGCCCATTTAAGTTGATGAATGATTATTGTTTTATGAAAGTAAAATGTATTGATCTGAAATGGTCTGAGTCCATCTGAGGAATAACATATACATAGACAACAGCAGACCAATGGCTTTGGTCGTTTCACCTGGGGACATGCTGGCACCCGCTGGATGCTCTATGATGTCAGGAATGATGTCATCAGTCAGATGTGTTCAAGTCATGTCAGAAAGATTGTACTTTACAGTTGAATGCACCATTGTAATTACGAGTGGGAAACTCTGGATTTTCTATTAGTTTCTGAATTGAGGGCATGTCAGTGAGAAAACAAGGTGGATGGAAAAAAGAAAAGTTGGATGTAAAATACGACAGTATTGTACAGTTACTTAGAATATCTTTATAGCACCTTCAAAACTGATTAAAAACATAAAAAGCAAAAGCACACCGAATCTGACCTGACCTGATTTTATTCATCATTTCGTAAAAGTACAGAATATTTTTTTTTGTAGAAAAAGTACATTGCTATCTTGTGATTTGTACAAATAGAAAGGCATATAAATCTTAAAATGACAGTAGCACAAAAAAAGCCTATTGAATTTGAATTATTTTGCTTCCTTGTGATACATTGATTGTTGTATTCATCATTTCTAAACAGTTTTTGATGTAAGTGTTTGCTAAATTAATAAATGTAAAATTAAGGACTGGAGAACAGTGTAAAATGGTCATAAAATAAATTATGAGCTTAAATCATGAATAAGGTTAAGTTGAATATCATTGGTTTTTTAGTAGCTTTTAGTTGCCTTTTAATTATTATTATTTTTTAATAATAATAAAAAAAAAAAAAAAAAAATTATCCTGTGGCGGAAAAAAGCTTCATGCAAAACAGACTATTATAAGGATAGGAGAATGGTGAAAAATGGTAATTAGAAAATAAACTAATTGCATTTTACATTTTGTTTAAAGTTAATTTGACATCAAACGTGTGTAGTTTAATGCATTCGTTTACCTGAAATCACAAATTCAAAGATTACAATACTAGAAGTATTTGCATTTTTGGCAGAGTTCTGAAAGGCAGATTGTTTTCATCTCAGCTAAAATTAAAAAAAAGTACAATTTATTTTTCATGGTATGAACCCTTAAAGATAATTTAGATTTACAGTATCATGTCCAAATAAAATTATTTTGTCCTATGTAAACTATAAACTCCCTTAATCTCAGCTAACCTAGTTATTGTTCTACTGTATATCAGACTAGTAGTAGGTAGTAGGTTTCCTCAAAGTGATAAAGACAGCATGGAGACTCGTCTCAGAGAGTTGTGAAACTGTCAAGTGAATATGGAGACAGATGAGTCAGTTGTCCATCAAATGTAAGGCTGAAGCTCTTGGCAATACAACGCCTGCTTTGTTTCCAGCTATAAAGTCTTGTGATCAAAGATACAGTACGTCCTCTTCCATCATTAGAGCATGAACAACACAGTGCTGTACACAACACGTGTGTGCTGTCTACTGGAGACAAGCAAAACACACACTGCATACTTGTTCAAGTGCGACAAACCCTGTCCCTGTCTTTAATACAATTACACTGCCAATACTTTCAGTAAGCACAAGGAAAGCTTCAATCACCCGTCCGTCATGCTGTTTAGCAGCCTCTGAGCTGTATCAGTGTATTTGATTTGTTGCTGTCCTTTGGGATCTAAAGCAGAAGCAGCATTGAAGCTCATGCAGCTATCATGGCAGCTAAATTTCACTGAACACATCTAACAGTTGTCTGTCCGTGACCTGTGACCTTTGTCACGCTTCTCTGAGGAGGTTGTTCTCTGAGATGGTGTGGGGAGTGCGTTCGTGTGTTTGTGTTGATATATATCGCAAGGAAAGACAAAACACACAGGACCTCCAATCAGAAATGTTCTGTGCTTTCAGAAGCCCTCGCCTGCATCACGCCATGAAAGATTTATGAGGGGCCGATCAGTGTGTAGCTTTGAAAAAATAGCTAAATACATTACACCGGGCTATAGCTTTAAATGATCTAAATATAAGATTCTATGATTTGGTTAAAAAAATAAATAGCCGTACTTATCAGGAACATAAACCAAAAAGATACCATTCAGGGTAACTAGGGCTGCATGCTACTGAAAAAACCTGACATTTTGCTTTCAACGATCATATACATGTATATATATATTTAAAATAATTTTTAAACATGAATTAAATCACAGCTTTAAATCAGACTTTCGCATTAAGCCATATTGCAATATAAATTTTATTTTTATATATAATGCAGCCTTACCGTGTTAACTAAAATGAACAAAAACTACAAAAGAACCATTGTTGTCATTTGAAATAAAAGAAATGTTAATTTAAATAAAATAAATTATAAAAAACTTATTTATAGTTATTTAAAAAGTTATTCATAACTTACTATACATATATACAAATTAATTTAATAGTTTTAGTTATTTAAGACTATTTTAAACATTTATTTTTTTTGTTCTATTTTATGAAGTACTAAAATAATTAAAACTATTAAATAAATTTGTTAAAAAATACTAATAAAATGACATCATAAAATAAAATGACAACAAATAAAATCACAACATAACTACTTATATCAATATAACATAATATAAAAACACAAATGTTAAAACTGTAAGAGTATATGGATACTAAAATAACACTGAAAATATCCAAATCCAAACACATGGCTAAGACAAACAAACAAATAAGGAAGGAAATGCACCACGGGGAGCTTGAGGATTTAATGTTTGTTCAAATCATTTAATTAAAATCAACCATTCAAATGAACCCAATGTTTAAAAAATTTATCAGACTTCCAGTTTTTAGTCACATGACTAAACACATGACTTTGCTCTGTCCCGTTCAAGCATTAAGATGCTACGTAGATCGGACACAAACTTCAGGACCTCAGACCAGGTCTTTGTCCGTCATGGAGGCCGGCAGAAGGGGAATGCAGTCTCTAAGCAGAGGATGGCCCACTGGATTGTGAATCCCATCACCCTGAAGATCTGTTCAGGTTGCGAGCTCACTCAACTTGAAGTGTTACATTCTCCTGGGCACTGGCTCATGGTGCCTCGCTGGCAGATATCTGTAGAGCTGCAGGCTGGGTGACCCCTAACATATTCGCTAGATTCATAAGCCTTCGTATGGAGCTGGTATCCTCCTGTGTTCTCACCTCAAACAGGTAGAGGCACTGAGAGGCCCCGGCTTCGGGTTTGCATGCTAAAACTGCTCCAGAGAGTCCATATCGTAGACCCTGTTGAGCTCCTCTGTCTGCTCGACGGCTAGATGTGGCGAAATGTCCAGCGGCAGGCACTCATTCTATGAATCTGTGAGAACCGGTAGAGGGCTGGGTCCCATATGTAGAGACCCTTGCTGGTCCCATATGTGTAAGGGCAACGGTATAGCCTCAGAGCTAGACTTGTGCCATTTCAATGAGGATTTCAATTACATCTAATTTTCCATATCCACCTAAACGGATATTCATATGTGTATTTGCTTCTGAAATCTCCTTCGGGAAGGATGGGGCATCTGCAACATTACTGTACCAAGTGGTACGGGTACATTTTCTAAGTGTTATCCAGTCTTACTGAGTAGTGGGTAGTGCCAAAGCAGCAGTAGCTTGTCCTCTTGGAAGTGGCAGTATCTGTAGCCTTTTGGTAGGGATCACAATTCGTTGGTCATCCGACGTGACATTGAGAGTGACCGACTGAAAGGGTCACTCATATAACATATGGTTATATAACATAATATAATATTAATTTTCTTATTATAATAACATAATTGCCACATCTCCTGTACCACTGCTGAGGGTTTACCAGCTCAGCTCCTCAGCGAAAACCTGAATAAACTGTATACTGAATTTGCTCTTTTAAAATTATTGGCTTACTACAATGCTACTTAATACACACACAGACCACAAACATGTATACATGTATAATGCCAGGACTGTAGAGATCAAGTCAGTAAGAAAACAAAATGCAATTTAGAAATCCCGGATTGGAAAAAGAGGATGTCACCCTCAAACTACAGTCTCTTCCTGTGTAAGTGGGTGGTTCTTGTCCAGAGTTTATGGTGCAAGTCAAAAGTGTACATGAGACTAGCTACTCCCCAACACTGCTTTATGTGTTCATGTACAGGAGAGTGAGAATGAGTGACACTGGGGACAAGAAGCAGTGCAGCCTCCTGTGAATTAGCTGTGATTACAGGCCTGACGGGCACCTCTCTCTCTCTCTCTCTCTCTCTCTCTTTACCTCTCTCTGAGAGCTGCAGGGCTGTGGGACACTCATAAAGATGGCATCCGCTCTTATTGGAGCCTGTCAGTCTGTGTGTCTGTCAATAGTATGATTAATACAGCCAAGAGACAAGCGTGAGCGCTCAGAGCCACAGTCCCCCCGTTAGTATACAGACTGCCAATCAAACGCCACAAAGGCAGAGAGGAAATGAGGGAAGAGAGGCAGGACATCCACTCAGTCCCGGCACAGGGGCACTCGGCTTGTCCAGAGGGTCAGTGGTTATGGGGTAAAGTGTGCCATGGCTGTGTCTCTCTCTCCACCACTATGACAGTTTCAGCTGCTTGCAGTCACATATATGTCTGAGCATGCTGTCACACTGGTTGACCATGTGAGCTGGTGTAATTGGTGTGTTTGTGAGTGTGTGTGTGTGTGTGTTTGGGCTTCCATATGATCCAGGTTGTTTACCATAAAAATTAGTTTCAAATACCATTGTTATTACAGCTTATTTTACTACAATCCCTGCTTAAACAAGTTAAATCTGCCTGGACTGGCTGGTTAGACTGATCTGTTTTACCCGTTTTAGGACAAGAAGAAGTCTCTTATGCTCACCCAGGCAGCAAATGTAATAAATTAGTAAAGGGCTCACTGTAGTAAAAATAAAGGCAGTAAAAACGGCCTTCTTTTGAAATTTTCTTTGAGTTTCTGAAGCTTGTCAGGCTTTGTTGTCAGCCTTTGATGTCGTAAGTCTGCTAAATAATGCCCAGACAGTAGCCAACTCACAGCGTGAGCTCTAGTGTGCACATTAGGGAAACACACTACCACTTTAGGCCAATATTCATATAGGGCCCTCTATGATGCAGAAACATGAACAGAATCCAGTCATAATAATGGAATTCTTTTCACTTGATTATCAACATTTGTAATGATACATGTATTAAAATTTGTATTAAATCGAATAGTGAGAGAACCACAACAAGCAACAGTCATTACAGTTCTGAAAGTATCAGGTGCACTGCGAGAAAGTATCGTACACTGTGAGACTTCAAATGTGAGCGAGATGACAAGCTTCAGTGTTGCAAAAGCAACGTAAGTGTGCACCATATAATGTACTATAAGGTTTCAGGTTCACTAGATGTGCATCAGAAAGAACAGGGACACACTCAGTTAGCCACATGGGCATCCAAAGTCACAGAAAACAGTGTTGCAGAGAGAGAATGTGTCTTGAGGCATCTGTCTGTGTTTGGGAAGCTGTGATACGCGTGTTACAGAACAGAAGTTCTCTTCAGAGCGCAGATAGAGAACAGCAGTATTCCCACAGAGACTGATTAACCCAGGCCTGTCAGAGTATGAGGGGGAATGATGGGGGTCTCGCCGGGCTGTGTGTCTCCTCAGCAAGGTGAAGGGCCACAGGCTATCAGTGCCACCGTTTAGGGGCCCTGTTCACCAGCGATAGGAAGCCCACGGTTCTACAGCTTAGCATGCTAGAAGCCATTCTGAACAACATTTAATACTATTTGTGTCTCCATCATCAACACTCAATTTCATCAGCTCCATCTTTATTTCTAAGTGACAGTGGTGCTGAACACAGCACGCCTAACTAAAAAGTAATGTGGTCATACAGAAGGTGATGATATCGTATAGAAATACCTTGGTAATTTGATAATGGGTAGCTGACAAACAACATGAACAAATATCAGTGTTCAATATAAAGATTTTTACTTTGACTTATAAGGAAAAGTGTGTATGATGTGCTTTTCATCATTTTAATTACCTTAACAATGAAAACAGTGAAAAGCACCTAAACTCAATTAATTTGTGGTCCATTATTTAACTACAAATACTCAGTACTCTAAAGTAATATGAGGTCATAGAATCTGCAATTAATAATAATAAAAAAAAAAAAAAAAATATATATATATATATATATATATATATATATATATATATATATATATATATATATATATATATATATATATATATATATTATTACTTATGAATTAATTAATTCATTATCAATCATTATGTTACAAAATACAATTGATAAAATCAAAATTAGTCAAAATTATGAGGTCCTAAATTATAATTATGAAATAAAAAGTCAAAATTATGACATACCTAGTCATAATTATGAGATAACAAAGAGTCAGATTAAGTTAAAGTCTAAATTATGTTTAAATGATAAATATTTAAACGTTGACAGTCATAATTATGAGATAAAAAAGTCAAATTTATGACATACCGGGCCATAATTCTAAGTTGAAACAATGAGGTAAAAAGTCATTTTGAGATGAAAGTTGAAAATATTACAGATAAAAAAATAAAAAAATAAAATAAAAAACCGAGATGAAATGCCATTTTTATTTAAAATTCTATTTAATCATGATTTCTGTCATTTATGATTTAAGTGCCACCCATTAACTCCCATACTTATCAACATTGTTGTTTCTTGAGCAGCAAATCAGCATATTAGAATGATTTCTGAAGGATCATGTGACACTGAAGAATTGATGGAATGCTTTGCATCACAAGAATAAACTGCATTTAAAATATATTCAAATAGAAAAGTGTTAAATTGTAATAATATTTCAAAATATTGCTTTTTTACTGTATATTTGATCAAATAAATGCAGTCATGAGGGCAGAACATTCTTCTCTCAAAAACACCAAACAATATCTTCCAAAAATGTTTGATGGGAATATTGTAAAACAGTGCTGCTCTCATGAGCAGATGTCATGTAGCGGTTTATCTAACGGCCAAGGTCAGAGTGTCCTGCGTGGAAACCCAAGACTTTCCAAGGTCTGACCGCCCACCAAGAAAAAAAGCTTTCGACCCAAAAATAGCCCTGTGTGTCAGCAGAACCGAAGCATCCTCGCTGGAGGCCCGAGACTGTGATCCACTCCAGCCACGGCTCTCCTGCAGCGATGAGACGTAAAGCACTTACAGAATACCCTGAGAGCTGTTGTGAAGACACCGCCGGTGTAAGAGAGATGAAAAGAAGAAACCCTGCGGTGTCTTTAAGCCTAAAATCCACACACAGAGACATATGGAGTCCCTGAAGTAAAACTCAATCGGAAAGATGACACAGTTTAGGAGAGAAAGACGGTTTCTGTGTGCTTTTACACCAATGGATTTTCTTTAGAAATGATCATGTCCATCAGCGGCTTTTAAAATCAACTCACCGGATCAGCCCTGGCCAAATTCCACCCTCATTTACCTTCATTATTTATATGTTTATATCGCTGAATTTGGGCTTTTCGACACTCCCCAGCGTGTGCTTGTGAGATGGGCATATTTGTCTACTCCTGCGCTCAGTGTGCTTCTAAACATGGTCTGCAGTGTCAAAATTGTGTGCATGGTCTCCGGGGAGGTGTCCTCAGCATTTACTGCACCCAAGATGTGTCTGAGCATTTATATGTGCATTCATGCTGCTTTTTGCAGCTCTAACACCTTGTATGCTGAGCCATGTCACACAATTACACCTTTAGATAATCACTGCTTATTCTCTTCATTTTCATGAAAGTCAAAGTTTTGCATGAAACCAGACCACTACAGACATTGTTGTGCATGTATGCAAATGATTAAAGATCCTCCTGAGGCTGTAAATGACGTGAAATGTGCTTTTCAACCCAAAATGATTATTTCAAACTCACATTTTAACACTGTCATTGAAGCAGTGCCAGTTGCTGTACTATGGATTGATGTGAGATTGTATACTTGATTTAAAAAAATCAAATTCCTGCAAGGCTTGCTTAATGCCAGTCTTTGGGACTACGGATGGGAATTAGCATTGTGCTAAATCCGGCGTATTTACGTTCAACTTTGATTGTACGTTCATGTATATGCACTGTCCCATTTAAATAAATAAATTTAAATTGAAAATTGAAAAATGCCAAGCGGGTTAACGTTGTAAGAAAACGGTTTCTGGGCCGGTCAGGCTCTTGCACGGAGTAATGCTGCCCTCTACTGCTCAAAATCTGTCATGTGTGTTTTTCCCATACACTGTATAAAAGGTTTTTCCATCCTGTCATGAAAGCATGTAAAACAAAAAGCATAATGAACAGAAAACCGCAGCACTCAAGTATTCAGATGACCAAAAGATAAGAATAATATGCTAAAATAAAAAAAAGACAGAATAAATATAAATCATGTTCACATTTCGCCGTTTTTCTTAGTTTTATTTATTTATTTTTGTTTTGGTAGATATTTTTCCCAGTGATATCTGACTCCCCCTAGTGGTAATATATTGGAATAAATATTGGATATTTGTTGGACTATATATTGGATATAAAGACTGATTAATTGATTTCTATTTAGCCATTATGAGATAAACAGTTTAGTGCTTCTTCAGCTAAACTTAAGCTCTGTCTTAAAACACACTTTTCACACCCTCACTAGTTTATTTAACACAACAATGGATATACATGCATCATGCATCAGGTAAATTCTAAATTTTTGAACAATTATTTCATTCTATAACAGTTGTATTACAATGTCATTTCCACCACATTTAAAATTATGAACTTTTGTTTGATAATAATTTGATATTGTAAATTAGTTTTTCATATTTTTTTGGTAAATGAGCACTGAAAATTACATAATAAAAATAAAAGTTCTTTAGTGGTATATATATTTTTTTTTTCTGTCTCGTATCCTAATATCTTAACTACGATAATCTTTGAAGAAACAAACAAACAAACAAACAAACAAAAACTAGTAATTTATATATATGAGTTTAATATATATATTAAGCAATTAAAATGACCATGTATAAAAAAAATAAAAAAAAATAAATAAAAAAAAAACACATGGTAAACAGCAATTTGAATCTGACGGACAATTTGAAATGTCCATGGGACTACAGACAGTGTATGCAAGGTGAATACTGACAGTCATTCAATGTTCAATAATCTGCTTGCCAGAGAGCAGGTGCACTGTATCGGATCCCTGACTGCTGCCACTGTTAATGGGGCTTTCACTCGCATTCAGAGGAGCACATGCAAAAAAGATTGTCAAACATCTAAACCAGTGGTTCTCAATTCCAGTCGTCGAGTACCATCGCTCTGCACATTTTGTAGGCCTATGTATATCTAATCCCTTTAGACATTTGTTCTATTCGTCCGTAAGTACACTGTAAAGTGAACATCAGGCTAATCCACCATGATTCCAGTTCGAAAGGAGCATATGTGTTCCATTCAAAGAGCATTAAAGTGTGCGAGATGTGAACTTACAGAGGTACATAATGTCACAATTTACACTATAGTACATTTTATCTGTGTGTGAAGACACTGCAGGCAGTGGCATTGCACAAATTTGTGAATAAACATTCTGAAGTGAAGTTAACTTCAATGGATTTCCCATGCTCAAGGAGTAGGGAGCAAATAATACTGTGTAGGGACCATGTTATTTGGAACACAGTTCATGCTTGAAGCTCTCTTCTAACGAACTTGTGATCTGAATCAGATGTGTTAAATAAGAGAGACATGCAAGAGATGCAGAACGGTGGTATGCAAGGACTGGAATTGAGATCCACTGATTTAAACAGTTACTCATCTGCACCCGCAGGCTTTGCATATATGTGCACTCCATGTGCTGTATGTGCTCTATTGACTTCTCTAATGAGAGCCAGAGGTCCTGTCCCACCTTTAATGGCAAAGTATTGAGTGTGTGGAAAAGGAAGCTTCTACTTGATAAGGCAGGAGCAGAGCTAAAGCCCTTTAGCACTGTGACAGGATTTAAGCCTACATCAGGATTAGACCGACAGTTTATGACAAAAAAGATCTTAAATGAAGAGATCCAGTCACCACACAGTGCTTTATGATGCTCCACTTCACCTTACGTTTTTTGAAGACCGTCAATTTGAGACCGTATTTCTGAAAAGAACCACTATAGAACTATTATTTTTACGTAATTATTATTATTTTTTTATATTTATTTTAAACTATATTTTTGTATGTTTTACTTTTAAAAAGTTTTTCTTTTATTTTGTTTTATTTTATATTGCAAACAATTTGGCAATTGGACTGTACAGTCATTACTATGCCAATAAAGTACATGTTAATTATGAGCATTCTGAACAAAACCATTCTGGCTTTTATTTATTATTATTATTTGTTATATTATTTTATTTAATTTGCAAACTTTTTGCCAATTCAAATGTGTAGTTATTGCCATGCCAGTAAAGCATACTAATTTGAAAAAGTAAACACTAGTAAAACAAAACAGATATTATATATCATAATTTCATACATTTCTAAATTTGCTAGTTATTGTATTAAATGTTTATGTAATTTGGTTATTTTCTTACTGATTTTGCATTACTGTCACATTTATTAATTCACTATTTTCATATTGTAGCTCTATACTATGTTAACAAATGCTGTAGAAGTATTATTCATTCTTACTTCATGCCAACTAAAGTAGTTAACTAATGTAAACTAATGAACCCTGTAAAGTGTTACCAAATAAATATTAGTGGCGTGAGATACAGCCAAGTATGGTAGCCCATACTCGGAATTCATGCTCTGAATTTAACCCTTCTTAATTAACCCATTCCTCTAGGGCACCTCAGTCATGGAATTGAAGGTGGAGAGGGCACTGTTCATTCACTCCCCCACCTACAATTCTTGCTGGCCCGAGACTCTAAATCACAACCTTTGGATTATAAGTCAGACTCTCAAACCATTAGGCAAAGACTTCCCCCACATTACATAACTTTATGCTTTCATGTACCTTTCTCTCTGTTTATCTTTTTTCTGGCTCTGATGAAAGCTCAGTGCTCAGGTCACAGGCTCAGACAACATAAGTATGACTTTGATAACACAGCCATCCTAAGAGGCAGTAAATGTAAGAAACAAAAGGAAAGAACAACTGGGCAGAGGAGAGTAAAAATAGAGCAAAAGAAAGCGAGACCCAGAGTCGGTCAGCCTGTCCGTCCGTCTCCAGCTTGTATCTGTGTGTCTATATTGTTGCGGTGCAGGATGGCTGTGATGATTCAGTGCAGGGCAGCGCCAGGCAGTGCAGTGAAGCCACGTTGAGGAGATAAGCACAGAGCATTGTGTGAGGGGCAGAGGGGCCACACACAGACATGCTTCAGTGATAAGACTGCTCATATGAGAGGAACCAGACACTGGGATAACATGGAAGATCCAAGACATGCTCTATGATTTGGTTCACTGAGCATTTGGGTTGCTGGTTTCCAGCATGACTGTGGCTGGAAATGCTGAAAGTGGTAAAATGTACAGAACGCAGTTCATTTGGATTTAGATTTTGATCTGTGGGGCAAATCATGCTCTATAAGTTTTCACATTCAGATCAACATGCAACAAATTGTTTTCATGACAAACCATAAAATGTAAAATGAAGAGATGATCGATTTTGAGTTTGAGTCGGTATCTCTTTACCTCATTGCGAGAGATTATTGTTAAAAAGAAATCATCCTCATGTGGCATGGATATTGTTCCTCCTTGTCTTCTAAAAGATTAATTTGAAACTATTGGTTCTAAAATTCTTGCAATTATTAACAGTAGCCTGGCCTTGGGAGTTGTACACAAGTCTTTTAAACAAACAGCAGTGGAACCAGTAATCAAGAAATCTCATTTGGTTTTGCTCAGTTTGTTTTGGAGACTTTGTCTCCTCAACTGCTACTTTCATGTGTGGGGTCCCCCAGGGCTCCATTTTGGGGCTATTCTTTTGTCCCTGTATATGTTCCCCTTAGGACGTATTTTTAGGAAATTTGGTATTCATTTTCATTGTTATAACAGATGATATCTGCCTTTGAAATGAAAAGTGCTTTATAAATAAAATTTGACTTTTTGTGGAAACTGTTTCTTTTTTATTTAATAAATTCTTATTTATTTATTTTATTTATTTGGAGTGCCCATGAACTCCTATAGTGGGCACTCCACTCAGGACTCTGGCATGTTCTATTTCCATTTCCAACTCCATTTCCCATAATCCCTTTCTTAGGGCTAATCACAACCAGGTGTTCTCCATTACCACTCCTCTATATAAACTGTGTTTTGACTCTTAATCATTGCAAAGTCTTGTTTAGCCCTGTATAGCATTTACAAGCATTTTCCCTGTGTTTGTTCTTCCCGTGTCTGATCTTGGATTGTTTATACCAACTCTGATTCTCTGCTGCCTGCCCTGACCTCTGCTTGTTACTGTTAATGATTCTGGATATCCTTCTGGACATGCCTGAGGCCATTCCTGATTACTGCCTGTCCGACCATTCTCTTAATAAAGTTCTGCATATGGATCCGCACTTCTCTGACTCATCGCTACAGAAGACTTCGCCAAACCAGGATCCAGCAGCCTTAAGGAATACATCAAGGTCAGTCATGCATCTAGGAGCCCAACTTATGTGTCTTAGTCAAGGAGATTGGCCCATTGAGGACTATGTGATGGACTTTGTTGAATTGGCTCATTTAACCAACATGGACGAGGTATGCCCCATGATCTTTTTCAGAGAAAGGCTGTCTGAGTCACTCAGTTTGATAATGCCATTGCATGAACCTCACTGGACACTTGAAGTTTATATAGATCTGGCACTTCAACTAAGTGGCTCTGCTATTACTGTGGATGAGGAACATTGCAGTCCTGCAGTATCTTCCATTCTAACACAGCGCCACTGCACAAGATGGCCGCCAGCCCAGCGCCACTGCACAAGATGGCCGCCAGCCCAGCGCCACTGCACAAGATGGCCGCCAGCCCAGCGCCACTGCACAAGATGGCCATCAGACCAGACCCACTGCACAAGATGGCCACCAGACCAGACCCACTGCACAAGATGGCAGCTGCCGTTGACTTCCCAGAGTCAAGTCAGGTCCCAGTTCACAGTTGATCTTCGTGAGCAAAGTCAAGTCCCAGTTGATCTTCACGGACAAAGGCAAGTCACCAATGATCTTTGTGAATCAAGTAAAGTCACCATTAATCTCCATGAGTCAATGTTATAGCTGGAGTGCCCATGAACTCCTATAGAGGGCACTCAACTCAGGACTTTGGCATCTTCTATTTCCATTCCCAACTCAATTTCCCATAATCCCGTTCTTAGGGCTAATCACAACCAGGTGTTCCCCATTACCACTCCCCTATATAAACTGTGTTTGGACTCTCAATCAATGCGAAGTCTTGTTTAGCCCTGTCTATCATTTCCGAGCATTTTCCCTGTGTTTGTTCTTCCCGTGTCTGATCTTTCATTGTTTATACCGACTCTTATTCTCTGCTGCCTGCCCCGACCTCTGCTTGTTACTGTTAATGATCCTGGATATCCCTAACATGCCTGAGGCCATTCCTGATTACTGCCTGTCCGAAAATTCTCTTAATAAAGTTCTGCATATGGATCCGAACGTCTCTGACTCATCATCACACTGATGAAAATGTAAGCTTTGCCTCACAGGAATGCATTATATTTTAAAGTATGTTAAAATAGAAAACCATGATTTTAAATTGTAAAAATATTGAACAGTATTACTGTCCCCCCCCCCCTTTTTTTTTTATCAAATGCAGCCTTGAAGAGCATAAGAGGCTTAAAATAACATAAAAAATCGTACTGATCCCAAACCTTTGAACGGTCCCTAAACTTTTGGGTTGTTTCACATATTATTAAGAAAGGCTAAAGTGTCCAAATACTTTTGGGCCACTTTATTCTCTGACACCAAATAGAACACATAAGTTAAGCTACCAAACTCAGGCTAACCTAAAAAGTATCAGAATTAAAAAAAAAAAAAAAAGACTTTTTAGAAGGATTTTGGGAAGTTAGAAAAGGTGAAAGAAGGTTAATTGAGTTACAAATCTCTTTTTGTTCTCACCTGGCCTTTAGGGAGGACGGACTCAAGGTGAGTTTGGGTTCTTCTTGTGTGGTCAGCGCTTTGAGTGACTTTGTTTGGGTCAATTTTTTTTTCTATTTTTCCCCTGAGCTCGCAGGATTCTGATGAAGACCCCCGTTCGGCACACCAGCCGTCTAAAGAGTGTTTACTTGCCACCATATGGCAGAAACTGCAACTTGCCCCACTCCTTAACATCAACAGTCAGTGATTAGCATGTTTGGGCTACCAGAAGAGAACCGAGGGGAGAAGGACAGTAGGTGTGTGGTAATATTAATCAGTGTAATATTAAAGAGTGCATCAGTGTGACCAGCAGAGACATGGCAGGATGCCATACTGCTGTCCTCGTTTTCTGCTCAGGCAGCTGCGTAATGACTCGCCCTTTACCTCCATACCCTGTGAAATGATCACAGATAATCACAGGCCATCAGATGTGATCAAAAAACGGACGGAAAAACCCAAAATAAAGACATGAAAAGGGCCAGAAAAAGGAGTGGGGAGGTTGTACTTTCACTGCTAAGTGACGTCATGTTTCTTTTGAAAAATAATTTGTCCTTTTATAAGTTGGAGGATGGCAGGACACAATTGATTTTAATTGCAGGTGATACTGTGTGGCACATTAGTTATCTGAATTTGACCTTTTCAACTAAAAGTCAAATACGGTTAAATTCATGTATACACTGAACAAAATTATAAAGGCAACACTTTGTTTTTGACCCCATTTTTAATGAGCTGAACTCAAAGATCTAAGACTTTTCCTATGTACACAAGAGGCCTATTTCTCTCAAATATTGTTCACAAATCTGTCTAAATCTGTGTTAGTGAGCACTTCTCCTTTGCTGAGATAATCCATCTACCTCACAAGTGTGGCATATCAAGACGCTGATTAGACAGCACAATTATTGCACAGGTGTGTCTTAGCCTGGCCACAACAAAAGACCACTCTAAAATGTGCAGTTTTATCACACAGCACAATGCCAAAAATGTTGCAAGTTTTGAGGGAGTGTGCAATTGGCAAGCTGACTGCAGGAATGTCCAACAGAGCTGTGGCCATGAATTAAATTTTCATTTCTCTACCATAAGCGGTCTCCAAAAGAGTTTTAGAGAATTTGGCAGTTCATCCAACCAGCCTTACAACCTCAGACCATGTGTAACTACACCAGCCCAGGACCTCCACATCCAGCATCTTCACCTTCAAGATCGTCTGAGACTAGACACCCGGCCAGCTGCTGCAACAATCGGTTTTCATAACCAAAGAATTTCTGCACAAATTGTCATTGTTGTGCCATTCATCCACGACCATCACCTCATGTTGCAGCATGATAATGCAGGGCCCATGTTGCAAGGATGTGTACACAATTCCTGGAAGCTGAAAACATCCCAGTTCTTGCATGACCAGCATACTCACCGGACATGTCACCCATTGAGCATGTTTGGAATGCTCTGGATAGGCATTTTAGAGTGGGTTTTTATTGTGGCCAGTCTAAGGCCTATCTGTGCAATAATCATGCTGGCAATTAGCATCTTGATATGGCACACCTGTGAGGTGCATACAGATAGATTGCATATTTGCCAGCAGCATGCTTGGTATTGGAGGCCGTGTAGGTCGATTCCAAAGCCTCACCAGCAGTCCGCCACGTCTTCCTCTCTTTCACACATATCGCCTTTGATTTCCAGAGCGCCAGTTGTCTAATCTTTTGTTCATATCCACAGGTATCATAGATATTATAGACAGTTTTGGAACATTTTTTTCTAATGTCCAATAGAGTCTGTCAATCATAAGTAATAGAGGAGGACATGGGATGTATTATCAAAGTAATAATTAATGTTAAAACTAACACTAAGCGTAACGTGAGAGTGGCTCGTACCGTGTCGCCATACATCGGCGCCATCATCAGGCATTATCAGGGTTATCAGGCAACAGATAAGCACTGTGTCATGTCCTTTAACACTGAAATACATACTGTTACCACTGAAAACTTCATATGAAGAAGTGAAAGACTGCCTGTTAGAGGTTCCAGCAGTGAGAATGCATTGTGTTCAGTGTTACAGGCACTTGTTGTTGTTAATGACCATGGAAAACGAGGGCCATGATTATTTAAATCATTCAAAAAACATTCAACAAATAATGCCCAGAGGAACATTCAATTACTCTGATGTTGCTGTTTCAGAAAAATACAAACAGACACGGACAAAACTACTGTTGACATACAGTATAAGCATAAATCATATGTGTGGAGGCATTTGTTTTTGCAAGAATGTTAAGCGATCATAACTTTTGATAGATTTAAGAAGCCTGGCAAGTCTGAGAAAACACTGAGATATTTAGAGTTTCTGTATGGTTCAATTTAATCTCATAAATAATAAAAGTGCATTCAGTAAAGTTGCACAGGCTGATTTTATTATATTTTATTTTTATTTTATTTTTTTATTATTAAGATAAACCTACCTGAGTGCACTTTAATAAAAAAAAAAAATCTTTTTTATTTCATAAAAAATATATTTATATACCAAACTTTGTGCTTTACATTTTAAGTATTATTATTTTTTTAATTAGGTTATAATTAAATATTTATTCAATTATAGCAGCAGTTTGCAGAGTGACCACTAATTAATGTTTCTCTCTACTTAAAGTGTGAGAAGTTCTAGAAAGAACATGCATCAGTGATATACTTCAGTGCTCTGGATGTTAAAAGGGCTTCATTAAGGGCGAATTAATTTATCAATTAATTTAATTTATTAATTTGTGTGGCATATTAAATGTCAGCCAGTCCTATAGTTTACCATGCTTAACAACACACTCACTCATACAAGGCACTATTCTATGTGTTCTCCCTCTTGCTTGGCAATAAAAGCCTGCAGTGTTACCCTAAAGATTTGGGCCTCTTAATAAGACACAGCCAAGGCCACTGTTTCTCTGATTGTGTCATCTCCATAATTAGATTTCTAATTATTTGTGTGGCAAAAGAACTGAATCTACAGTTACTATCTGATCAAAGGAACCATCCAAAATTCAAGGTCATGTTTAGATTCTGTAATGCAGAGAAGAGGATTCTGTTCAATCGGTCAGCATCATTTGATTGTTTCTCACGTTTTTATGAAGAGATTCAGATCCTTTATTCAGGGCTGCACTGAAATCTGTTGATATTAGATAACGTGCTGGTGTACATAATGTATGTAGTGTAATAATTCTGGAACCCCTGTGGTCTGTGTGGGTCCTAGCACCTGATGGGGACACTATACCCATTGGCCTCTGACCATCATGGCCTCCTAACAATCCCCATATCCCCCATACATTGTCTGACTGACTACGTCTTGTATTAATTTTTTTTAAAAATCCTGTCATACGTGCACAAACTGACAGTTATCACTTACTGTATAAGCTACTACTAAATATTGTAGAAACATGATTTTCTGTAAAGTTGCTTTGTAACGATTTGTATTGCAAAAAACGCTATAAACTTTTGAATTGAATTGAATTGATTGGCTTCATCACTCTGTCTCCTCTTCAACAATAACCTGGTGTGTGGTGGGCGTTCTGGCACAATATGGGTGCCGTCGCATCATCCAGGTGGATGCTGCACACTGGTGGTGGATGAGGAGATACACCCTGACAATGTAAAGTGCTTTAAGTGCCTAGAAAATCGCTATATAAATGTAATAAATTATTATTTTAATACATTTTGCACAATACATTTCCTTTTCTTATTGAGACTGCACTTATAAATAGCTAAGGCCATGCATTATTATTATTATCATTATTTTGTCCAGGTTTTGCATAACCATTGAAAGCATTTCACATTTGTTAACAAAATTATATTAATGTGGTCTGAAATATAAACTTGATTCGTAGGGGAAACAATATAATTTTTTCCAACAGAATATTTAAAAAACATTTTTTTTGAAAATAAGACTTAAAAACTTAAAAGAATAAAGATTTCATGAAAATGTGTACATTTGCTGAAAATGTACCAAAATCTTGTGAGTTTGTTAGTAAAAAAAATCTATCATTAAGATGTGTTTAACTTCAAATTTATTGTGTTTGTCCAGGTTTTGCATAACTGTTGCATGTGCATAAAACTGGTTGTAGTGTACCTACTTTTCCAGTTTAGCATGACTGCATTCAGTGGCGTGTACAGCAGATCTTCTTGCAGGTTTTCTAGCTTGTTTGGTAAGAAATAGCACATTCAATCATAATAATTGAAGTTTGTGTTTCTTTCTTTCCCTCATCTCCTGTTCCAGCATTACCATGGCAATGTGTAATAGGCCATTTGTGAAAAAGTGTCCGTTAGGTCTCAAATATCTCTGTGTGACCTTGTACTGTCAAAGGAGCAGACATGTGCACTCAAGCACAAAGAGTACATAACGCACATAGAATGTCTCAGATTATGTATGTAACCATGATTCCCTGAGAAAGGAACAAGACACTGAGTCCTCTAGTCTAGTGGGCTGCTATGGGGAACGTATTCAGCGTGACCAGTTTCTGAAGCATAGATCTAAATGCAGCGCCCTTTTATACTGTGATCGTGAAGGGTAATGACGTCATATGCCATTATTGTCATTTTTAGATTTATGCTTAAGGCACTTGTCACGTTGAAGGCGTTCCTCATAGCGACCCCTAGAGGACACCGTTTGAAGTTCCCCCACAAGGGAATCCAAGTGGAGTCCCCCCCCACCACCAAAGGCAAATGCATTTCTTTTTTTTTAAGAGAGATAAACCATAGATAAAATTAGTTGATAAATTAGACTGATGTTAAACAATTTTCACCTTTCTTACACTCTCCGAAAAAAGGTACAAAAACAGTCTCTGGGATGATACCCTTTCACCTTTGTGCCTTATTTACCCCAAAATTGTGCAATTTAGAACTTTAAAGGTACATAATTGTACCTAAAATGTACATATTAGTACCTAAATACAGTAGTTCATATTAGTAAAGGTGCTGTACAAGTCACAGCTTTTGTACCTTTTTTTTTTTTTTTTTTTACTTCAGCCTTATAGCCTTTTGAGTTTGCATGGAAATTAACCTGTAAATTCACCCATGTCAGTTTCATGTTTTGTGAAATGTGAGAACGATTGACTATTTGTGTAGTTATTCCATTTAAAAACGCATATACATTTATATTACTCTTTCTCTGTGTGTTTTTTTTTTACTTACCTCAAATCTGTCTACTGTTGAGATACTTTCCAGGGTAAAGAAATATTAAATTAATATCACAATAACACTATTTCCAACAACTTTACATGCAAAAATGAGTCACAAACTCTGTTTTATAAATGATCAGCTGAAGATAGGAATGCATGTGACAGAACACATGTGGATATATTTTGCTCTCATTTAATTTATAAAGTATTTTTAAGTGCTATATTAAGATCTGATAAGTATATATACATGCATAAATTTAGTTACTTAATATAAAATAAATTATAACTGAATTTAAGCTAGTTGCCAAGGCAACATTTCTCATTTTATTTAGTTTAACTTCATGACCTAAAAACTAAAACTAAAATAATAAAGCTATACATACACTGAAACAGATAAAAAATGACAAAAACACTTAAAAATGACTGCAACTTTAAAAATACAATACAACTGGGCAATATATAGAAATAATTTGAAATATTAATAAAAATTATAACAATACCTCAAATATAAACAACACTTGATTTATGACAATATGATAACTTAAAACTTTGCTGTTTATTTTAGCAATATTAAAAACAGTAATTAAAGACAGATAACAGACAATAGCAGAAGAACAGGACTGATATTCTTGCAGATTTAGCCTGTTTGGAGACTGTCCTAAAATAACTTATAAAATAAACTAAATGTTTTCCATAAATACTGTATATGTGTTTGCTCTGTTTCCTTTCTTACAATAACTTTGGTTATTGGGTTTTGCATAACAACTACAACTGATACTAATTTGGAAAATTATTTCTCAAATTATTTAATTTTCTTCCCAAAAAATATAGCAGAAAATCATTATTTCTTGGGTGTCATTATAGTTTGTGATTTTATTGCAAAAACACACTTGGATATCTAATTGTATTATATTCAATGAAAGTGCTTTTAAGAGTTTCCTATACAAACTAAACACATTCATGTCGTTCTCTGTGCCATGCTTTACCTGTTAGACTAAAGCGAAACAAGAAAAATAAATATCACAGAGATTTAATAAATGCTCTGACTGGCTATATGGATCGGATACATGCATGTTCATTGGTTTTAAAAAAGATTATTTTTACACCAAACCACAATCAGCAGATGGCAGTCTAACTCTGACACACAAACACACAAATGCTTTTTCTCTCTCCCCCCCATCTGTCTCTCTTTCCTCCTTGCTGTTTGCTTAGGGAGGTGGGACACCAGTGATTCATTAAATGTAACTTCTACCAGGGCTTAGTGCACAGGGCTCAAATGAAGTGGCACTAATATTGGGATTACATCAAAAAATCCACCTTAGCTTTTCTGCCATCATCTCCACACAGCCCAACATGTAGCCAACACCTTCAGTCACACTCACCACCTTTAATAAGAAACACAGTTCCCTGTCAAGGGAACTTCAAACTGCGTCCTCTGAAGGGACACTATGGGGAACACTTCGTCGTGACCCGTGTCTGAAGCATACTTTGAAAAACGCCAAAATGTTGGCCAGCGACAGCCTCTGACGTCGCTACCGGCGCGACTATAAATACGCGCCCGTAGGAACCCGTCACTTATCTTCTTCGTCTTCATTGACTGTTTTGTTTGAAGCGTGCATCTGAGAAACAACCAAAGCGGTAAGAGCGATCTATTATTGTTATACAATGGCATCTACTAGCAAGGCATTTAGACAGTGTGTGCATTCGTGTCAGCGTTATTTGACACCTGATGACACACACACACTCTTTGCGTCTCTTGTTTGGGCGAAGAGCACGCGCGCGATGTCCTTGAGGGGGCAATCTGCGCGCACTGCGAGCGTTTTTCTATGAAAAAGCTCCGTTCTCGTTTGTCTCTCTTTTCGAGGAAAGAGGGACAGCCATCTGGATCTCACAGCTCAATACCCGCCGTTGCCGAGGCATGGAGGAGAATGAGCTCGTGGGGATCACAGGTGGATCTCGCTGAGGAGTGTAGAGAGGGACTTTTCCTCTCACACTCTCCGGCGGCAAACGAGAGCGAACTTTGGGAGGAAGATGCGTTGTTATTAACCCCTTCTGACACTGAAGTTAGTGCTCTGCTGGGTTCTACCCAGAAAGAGCAGGAAATGTCTGAGAGTGGCGAAGAAGCTGAGGCTGAGCCTTCTCAATCCTCCTGCCCTGCGTATGAGGAGCTGTTAGAGGTTATGGATCGCGCCACGGCAAAATTAGATTTGCCATGGAAGCGTGCCAGAAAGGTAACATCACAAGGTCACCTCGATGAGCGTTATTTGTCTGACCATAGCCCTCCAGCCCAGGTGAGCCTTCCATTCTTGCCTGACTTGCATGCAGAAGTCGAAAAGGAATGGAAGAGGCCATTTTCCTCTCGCATTCATCGGTTTCAGTGTACGAGTTATGCTAATATCGAGGGCATGCACGAAAACGGCTACGAGAGGATGCCCCCCGTAGAAGAGACGCTGGCTAGCTATCTCTCTGTGGGTGAAATGTCCTCTCTTAAATCTCCCTCTTTGCCATCTAAGCCCCTCCAGGATACATCCTCCTTAAATGGCAAATCATACGCGGCAGCAGGCCAGGCTGTGGCTTCGTTGCACACGATGGCAGTGCTTCAGGCTTACTAGGCTGACCTGCTGAAGGACCTGGATACAGGTGAGGGCCTTTCACCTGACCAGGTAGCCGAGCTGCGCCGCACCACAGACCTCTCTCTCCGGGCTACCAAGCAGGCCGCCTCTGCCATGGGCAGATCTATGGCGGCCATGGTGGTAACGGAGAGACATCTGTGGGTGAACCTGGCAGACATCGGGAGGGAAGAAAGGGGGTTTCTTCTCGATGCTCCGGTCTCGCCTTCTGAGCTTTTCGGTACCTCCGTCGAGACGGTGGTCGAAAAGTTCAGGGAGGCAAGGGCGCGCTCCGCTGCCTTTAAATCCTTCATTCCACGAAGGTCCAGGTCCGAGCCCGAACAACAAAGGGGTCTTGACCCATCTCAATCTGAGGATCGTAGACGGGCGCAGAAGGCTAGTGTCGCGGCTCGCGCTCCTCCCCCGCCTAAGGGCAGGGGCAAGAGGAACCGCGGGTCACGGAGAGGTAAGCAGGGTCTGAGGGATGTGATTCAGACGAGGCAGTGTCCTCGCCCGGATCAGAGCGATACCTAGTAGCTCCAGATGTTTTTTACCTCTGTTTTAACTTCTGTTTTTATCCTCCCCTGCCTAATTCCCCTGTAGCCACCAGCTCTCCACCTGATCGAGGTTAGGTGGAAAGTTTCTCACATAACAGTCTCCTTTCCTGGACCTATGATGTTTTGGTTGGTTCTATGTTCATAGTAACCGCCTTACTGACGGTCCGGACCAGAAGGGGGCGCCCCGCAAGCGGGACTCCAGTACAGGAGGGTGGGTGAGTACATAACCCTTGCTTTACCTGCTTATGGGTGTTATGTTGCTGAGGGTTATATGTCTACTAACAACTCTGTGAGTTTCCTTTTACAGAGCCTGGCTGATCATCAGAATTGGCACAGCACTGCAGGGAATTTCATGGATGTCCGGCCAGGTCACCCTGAGGGGCCGCCTGGCCGGTTGGCGCATCCGGGGAGGTAGTTACAGAGTCCTTCTGTATGTGCTGCCTCAGGTGATGCTCCCCTCGCTTGAGGGTTGGAGCTCGCCTCTCCCGTACGATCCAGCGCCTCTGCGATGCTTCTCTGTACACACGCTAAGCTTGTGTACTTTCTCAAAACCACATGGTGGTCAGTGTGCACGTGAACACTTTGCGCACTGTCTCAAATCCACGTAAGGCCCCCCTGGAGTCGAGTTCCATATTACTTCAGTTTCCACTGAGGTGGTTATCTGGTAACAGGTAGTAGGCCTTTCTAGGCCTCTCTGTAGGTGAATTCCCACATTTTGTTGTTATCAGATAGTAGGCTTCACAGGTCTCTCTAAAGGTGAGCTCCCACATACTGTGGTTGTCAGGTAACCTTTCAGTACACACGCTAAGCCTGTGTACTTTCTCAAAACCACATAGTGGTCAGTGTGCACGTTTACGCTTTGCGCACTGTCTGAAATCCACATAAGTGGTAAGTGTGCACGCAAGACTCTGTGCACTTTCTGAAATCCTGTATGGTAAGGGTTACGCGCTCTGCTTCGTTCCCTTTCTTACGATGATTAGCCCCGAGGTTCCTTGGGCTTCATTCAACCAGTGTGTATTTGTAAGTATACACCTCAAGCACCGCCCCTCAACATGGGGGGGCTGTGTGGGCTATTCTCGTGGTAGTTAGCAGCGCTCCCCTTTTCTGAAAGGGTCGCCTATGAGCATGCTGCTCGGAGCTCGGACTCCTCCTCTCATGGGAGACTGAATTCTCGGTTTTTCTTCAGAGCGCTCCAGTACTACATACTGTTTTGAGACGCACTGTGAGAGCAGACATCCTGCTGAGGCAGAGGCTGAGGCTCGGGAATGGCGCCTTCACACCAAGGTGTTGAAGCAGAGTTGGGAAGGTTGGCCAGATTTAGTTGGATCGTTTTTTGCGGCTCGAGAGCATCGCACTATCCCCTCTGGCTTCCTCTGGCTCACCCAGCTCCATTGGGGCTGGACGCCATGGTACAGGTATGGACGAGGCTTCATCTGTACGTTCCGTCCTCCAATTGCTCTGCTCCCGGGCCATTCCATTTACGAGCTGCTCTATCAGAGTGCCACGAGAGCCCTTCCTTTGTGACAGGCAAGACTTGGTAATAGACAGTGATAGGTTCTTAGCCGTATCCCTTTAAAGTAATCTTTTGTGATTCCAAGCCTTCAGCTCTACCCCGTGCCGGTAGCGACGTCAGAGGCTGTTGCTGGCCAACATGTTGGCGTTTTTCAAAGTATGCTTCAGACATGGGTCACGATGAGGTGTTCCCCATAGTGTCCCTTCAGTGGACGCAGTGTCTCGTTCCCTCTCAGGGAACCATGGTTACATTTGTAACCTGAGACGTTTTCTTTCACATGGCTTTTGACATTGAGTTACAGCCTTTACATTGAAAAGGACAGAAACGTATGTGGTATGCTTTCATAAAACTCAAAAATATCTAAAGAATATCTGGAGGGTTCTTGAGAGAGAGGTGACTCTTTGTGCATCAACAAAACAAATTTCACTTTTTAAAGTATTACAAGAAACTGCATCACTGGTGGTGAAGTTTTTGAGTTTTATGTTAGAATTTCTTTTGAATTGAACAGCGGCTTGCATGTTACCTGTGTGCTAATAGTTAAAACATGAAAGTGTGCCCATTTGTTTCTTTAAAAGAGTTTTTGGTGTTATGATCAATAGGTGCATCTTGAAAAAGGAGGGATGTTTTCACATTCAAAATAAATCATTTTGGTTTATTTTCTTCGTCTCAAAAACACAAAAGGATTTTGAAAGAGAATTCCTGAGCATAGCACGGCTGATAAACAAGTGATTTCTTGTGCGCATTCAACATGGAGCAACAGCACATCATCGTCATTTCAAATTTGCACACAGTTCGAGGTTATTTGCAGTGTAAAACAACAACAACTCTCATTTGATCTTCTTTGGATTATTTAAAAGTTGTGAGCAAGGGGTCAGTGTTTGGCTTGGTCAAGCCATTGACAAAACGTGTATTCAAATTATTCATTACACTCCAAAAATATTTTCTTAGTATTCTTGTGCTGTTTTCCAGAAGAAATCTCTAAACATTATTAAATCAAAATACATTTACTTCAAAGGGAAGTGTTTAAACAAGAAAAAAATATATCTACCAATGGGTCAGAAAAAGAAATTTAATTCATAGTGGCAACAATATTATTTTTCTTACCCTATTGACAGAATTTGAAAATGTTGATACATTTCTGAGAAGACAAGACTTAAGAATAAAAATTTAAGGAAAAGGATAAGTGTAGATAAGTTAGTGCCCTCATCAGAACAGGTTTGGAGAAATGTAGCATTACATCATCAATAGATGCTCTGCAGTGAATGGGTGCCGAGTCCAAACGGCTGAGAAAAACATCACACTCATTGCTTTTCAAGTAAATGCATCCTGATTTAACTTGCATAATTAATTCAACTGTTAATGAGCAGGAGTAAAAATGTCGCATACCTGCTGCTGCTAGCTAAATGCCATTGAGATGAATGGGCTAACGGTTAGCTCTTTCCAAGTATAATCGACCCTTTTGGTTTTGAGTGTTTATTGATTCGTCCTATCAAAGGGAATTCCACAAATAAAGGCATTTCAATTATTGATAGACCTGAAACACATTCCCCAGTGGCATGTGAACTTTTTCAAGTATCCAATTAATCATTTAGCTGAGTTCAGCTTGCATCATTTCGACCAATCCAGATAACAAGATGTTAAGGGGAGAAGAACAACAGAGGAACCCCTCAGAGAGAGAGATAACATCGCTTCACATCTAAATCCTGCATCAGGGCCAGAACTGAACGTCAGAAAATAAGACAGAGATATATAATACTATAATAACATGGTGTCAAATCTGAACCCTTTTCTCCCATTATGAAGAACAAACAGACATATCCTTTCGAGCTTTTGGGGATGGAGGTATTTGACAATTCCAGTCTGACAGCCATGTTCCTTTGACGCTTCATTAATTAACGACCGCACATTTTGCGCTATTCGCTCAGCTGACGGAAAAAACACCCGTGTGCACGGCCCATAATGCAGTGCCTAATAGAACACATAGATCTCAGTTCCATCACTTACGTCAAAGATAATGGAATAATTTTAATAATTAATTGCTTAATTCACCTTTCCTGAGATCAAAGAAAACTATTAAATATTTATTTCTTTCACGAAGAATAATTTGGGTAAAATTTGGCCAGTTTGATGAGACTGCAGGGAGGCAGTCAAGGAACGGTCCTCTAAGTAAAAACTTTAATTAAAAAGTTTTACGTGCTTGTCTGGAAACTTACATTCAAAATGGCATGTTAGCTTCTCCCCAGATTTCTGAACGAAATGGTAATCACTGTCATAATTACTAGCTGTCATGTAGAACCCTTTACACAGCATTGGAAACCCACCCTCCGGCACAAGTAGCACCATTATCTGAAACCTTTCTCTGCTTTTATTTCGTTTTCACTTCTGGATTTCAGTGAACAGTACGTACCTCATTACTCAAGGGCAAAGTGTTTTTTAATTAATGAAATGTTTTATGTTTATACATTATGTTGGGCATAGTTTGATGCAATAAAATGTTCCAAAAATGTCAAGAACACAGAGAAAAATTATATTGCCTGATAGCTGCTCTTTCAAAGCATTTGCTTTGTCTCTGATGTTTCTGCTGAAATTCATTCAAATGAAACTACATAAAAATGATGACCCATACAGTAGTAAGATATTTTGAATGTTAGTGTATAACTAAATAATATAATACTGTAAATAAATAGTTTATATTATATGCAAATGTATATATTAAATGACCATTGGCGATTCAGGGCTCAAAACCCCTTCAGATGCTTCATGTGGAATGTGGGAGGTTAATAAGCGAATAAATTTCAAGTTCATCATGCAAATTTGGTCATCATGACCGCAGCGCATTCTTCAAACAGACACCTCCCTTGGAGAGAGAGACTCGGACTGATAGTGACAAATGAGCTGCAGGCCTCCACACAAGAAATCTTTCTTATAGCATTCACTGGAACCCAAGAGCTCCAGAAATCCTAAAAACCTGCTCATTGATCAATGTTTGGAGTGTGATGTTCCTCTCAACAGCTGTGAATTCTGAATTAATTACTCTGCGAGTCTCTCCTGTTCTGCTGGTCAGGTGAACAGGAGAGGCTCACAAAATTTTGCAAGAATAGGTAGGAACAAATCATCCAATCATCATTGACAGCCAACTCTCAGAGGATTTTTATTCAAAAGCTTGACATTTCAAGGGTCATTCTGACCTTTCAATACAGAAATCCCAAAAAATCAGCAAAGAATGGAGGAAATGGAGTCGTTTCTTTCTCTATGTGTGCTCCAGGCTGTCTTTGTCGCAATGTTCCTGCTCCAGCATGCTCAATGTTCACTCACAAGCTCATTTTTTTCTTGCATCCGCTGTCTTTTGAGAGACTGTCTAAATATAAAATGAAAAAAAAAGAAAAAAGATTTTGCCACTATTTGGTGGGAGATTAAATGTGTTGAATGAGATGAGCCCAAACAAAACGCAAATAGAGAATTGCATATTTCAAAGTGATTATCACCTGTGTTCAGCTGCGAAAGGGTAATTGCGATCTTGATTGCACCCAGTGCTGCATCCTCTTTTTCCGTTAACCTCCGACCCTGGCGATATTTCCCCCTCTATCGCCACTCTTTGCAAAAGATAATGTATTCGGACTTCCGAAAGGGTGATAACAAAATCACCTGACATTTTCAGATTTATTGCTGTATTTTCGTATTATTTGCGTAGAAATATAGGTAAATGCTGATCCATAAATCATTTTAAAAGAGTGAAATTCTTTGTCTACTGTTTTTTCCCCCTTTCTCTCCATATGTGTCTTTTTTTTCGATTGGGAAATAAATTGCTGCCTCATTTCAGATGGATGGAAATGAAGAGGTGGCGGTTCAGGACATTTCTGTGCATGCAAGCACACGTAAATGGAGAAATTTTCCCAAGCACAGCTGCAACGGTTTTAGGTTCAGTACTGATTAATGCTCATTGGCTCTGATGGCTGCTGTTTAGACTTCCAGAGTTTGTAATATTTGTTTTTTCTTTTGAAGACTCCCTTCACTTTTTTCCCGCTTTGCTCTGTTTTCTCATAGGGATGTGAGCCCTCCCTTCAGTCGCCTTCTGTATCCGCTGTTCCCTCTCATATGGACTCTGCGGCACGCTGGGGTTTAAGCAAAAATTGAGCGGCGTTCACAGATGAAGACTTTTTTCATGTGAAATTGGACGAGAGAGTCTTCAGAGGTTAAACTGACTGCATGTTATATTCAGCTCTTATGTAAAAATGCATAAATGGATGTTGACTGCCAGTTTTGGAGACCTTTGCAATGTCTACAGACTACCTTGGAGAGGACATGCTTGTAAATATGTATGGCTTGTTGATACTGGGGAAGGTCGTGACATGGAGCTGCGCCTCATCTTGTAGACAAATATGTACTTCCCCTCACCCTGGAGACCCAGAGCAGAATTTATATAAGACTGCATCATGGTTTAGCTGCAAATGGGGTGAATACTTTGTGCATGCCATGGTGGAGCTCAGAGTGCTTCTGTCCTCTAATGGAGAATGGACTGGATCTGCACTACCCTCATGAAAATAAAACTTTGGTATCATGCCACAGTGATCTATCGAACTGAACTTTGATATAAAGTGTTTCCAAAAAGTTTTTGGACGCTTAAGCCACATTTTAAATCCTAGAATTTCATAGTACTAGAAAATAAAATATCAATCCAAGTGTTGTGCAAACAAATGATGCTAGACCTTTTCCTAGAACTAACTTGACTCCTCCAAGTCATGATTTTCCAATTACCTTTGACAGGTGATTTTTTTTGCATATTTTTTTAGCCCCGTCAGACTGGTCGTGGCGGAGGTGTTGCAACAATATATAGTGATATTCTCAATGTTACCCAGAAAACAGGATACAGGTTTAACTCTTTTGAAATACTTCTGCTAAATGTTACTCTGTCAGACATGCAAAAGAAATCTAATGTATCTCTTGCTCTGGCTACTGTGTATAGATCACCAGGGCCGTATACAGAATTCCTAAAAGAATTGGCAGATTTCCTCTCAGACCTTCTAGTTTCAGTTGATAAGGCGCTAATCATGGGAGATTTTAATATTCACATTGATGATGCAAATGATACATTAGGACTTGCGTTTACTGACCTAATAAACTCTTTTGGAGTCAAGCAAAATGTCACTGGGCCCACTCATCGTTTTAATCATACACTAGATTTAATTATATCGCATGGAATCGATCTTACTGCTATAGATATTGTACCTCAAAGTGATGATGTAACAGACCATTTCCTTGTATCGTGCATGCTGCGTATAACTGATATTAACTATATGTCGCAGCGATACCGTCTGGGCAGAACTATTGTTCCAGCCACCAAAGAAAGATTCGCAAATAACCTGCCTACTCTATCTCAACTGCTATTTGTACCCAAAAATACACATGAATTAGACTAAATTACTGACAACATGGGCACTATTTTCTCTAATACATTAGAAGATGTTGCCCCAATCGAATTGAAAAAGGTTAGAGAAAAACGTACTGTGCCATGGTATAACAGTAATACTCACTCTCTCAAGAAAGAAACTCGTAGTCTTGAACGTAAATGGAGAAAAACGAACTTAGAAGTTTTTAGAATTGCATGGAAAAATAGTATGTCCAGCTATAGACAGGCTCTAAAAACTGCTAGGGCAGAGCATATACACAAACTCATTGAAAATAACCAAAACAATCCAAGGTTTTTATTTAGCACAGTCGCTAAGTTAACAAATTACCAGACGCCACCTGATTCAAATATTCCACCAACGTTAAATAGTAATGACTTTATGAATTTTTTCACTGATAAAATAGATAACATTAGAAATACAATAGCGAATGTAGATTCTACAGCGTCTAACACTTCAGTTTCATCCATCGCACCCAAAGATAAACTGCAGTGCTTTACAAATATAGGACAGGAAGAGCTAAATAAACGTATCACTGTATCTAAACCAACAACATGTTTATTAGATCCTGTACCCACTAAATTACTGAAAGAGCTATTACCTGTAGCCGAAGAACCGCTTCTCAATATCATAAACTCGTCGTTATCTTTAGGTCACGTCCCAAAACCATTCAAGCTGGCGGTTATCAAGCCTCTTATTAAGAAACCACAACTAGATCCTAGTGTACTGGCAAATTATAGGCCTATTTCAAATCTTCCATTTATGTCTAAAATTTTAGAAAAAGTTGTGTCTGCTCAATTGAGCACCTTCCTGCATAAAAATGATCTGTATGAAGAATTTCAGTCAGGTTTTAGGCCCCACCATAGCACAGAAACTGCACTTATTAAAATTACAAATGACCTGCTCCTTGCGTCAGACCAAGGCTGCATCTCATTTCTAGTCTTATTTGATCTTAGTGCTGCGTTCGACACCATAGATCTTGACATACTCATAGATCGATTACAAAACTATACAGGTATTCAAGGGCAGGCTCTAAGATGGTTTAGATCCTACCTGTCTGATCGCTACCATTTTGTTTACTTAAATGGGGAGTCATCTCATTTATCATCAGTAAAATATGGAGTGCCACAAGGATCCGTCCTAGGTCCCCTTCTATTTTCAATATACATGTTGCCCCTTGGTAAAATTATTAGAAAATACGGAATTAGCTTCCACTGTTATGCTGATGATACTCATCTATATATCTCAACGAGACCAGATGAAACTTCCCAATTATCTAAGCTAACAGAGCGTGTTAAAAATGTAAAAGATTGGATGACAAATAATTTTCTCCAATTAAATTTGGATAAGACAGAGATATTAATTATTGGACCAAAAAAACACTACACAGAATCTTGTAGATTACAATCTGCAACTAGACGGATGTACTGTTACTTCCTCTACAGTCAGAAATCTGGGTGTTATATTAGACAGCAATTTGTCTTTTGAAAATCATATTTCCAATGTTACAAAAACTGCATTCTTCCATCTTAGAAACATTGCCAAGCTACGAAACATGTTATCTGTTTCTGATGCAGAAAAGCTAGTTCATGCATTCATGACCTCTAGACTGGACTATTGTAATGCACTTCTAGGTGGTTGTCCTGCTTCGTCAATAAACAAGCTACAGGTAGTCCAAAATGCAGCAGCTAGAGTCCTTACGAGGTCAAGAAAATATGATCATATTACCCCAATTTTACAGTCTCTGCACTGGCTACCTATTAAGTTCCGTATCAGTTAGAAATTATCATTACTTACCTATAAGGCCCTAAATGATTTAGCTCCTGCATACCTAACTAGCCTTCTACCACGCTACAACCCATCACGCTCCCTAAGGTCACAAAACGCTGGACTTTTGGTAGTTCCTAGGATAGCAAAGTCCACTAAAGGAGGTAGAGCTTTTTCACATTTGGCTCCCAAACTCTGGAATAGCCTTCCTGATAATGTTCGGGGTTCAGACACACTCTATCTGTTTAAATCTAGATTAAAAACACATCTCTTTCACTAAGCATACGAATAATGTATCTTTTAAATTGAGAGTGTAGTTGCATCTGATCAAAGGTGCATTTTCATTCATTAGCTTGGGTTAAACTAATTTTACTTTGTTGGATCAGCAACTATGCTAATGATGTCTCTATTTTGTTTCTATGTTTCGCCACTGGATTTACATCCCGTGGTAACTAGGATTTACACAAGCTCCAGTCTGGATCCAGAACACCTGAGGGGAGATGATGCTGACCCTCAGAGGACCTCAGATGATGCTAACCCTGAATCAACAAACAGAACTAACAATTATTGCTAAATGTGTGACTGCATCATATAATAACTTAATTAATAATATTGATATTTCATCGTCTAGCTGACTACGTCTTGTATTATTATTATTATTTTTATTTTTTCTAAAATCCTGTCAAATGTGCACAAACTACTAGCTACTACTAAATATTGTAGAAACATAATTTTCTGTAAAGTTGCTTTGTAACGATTTGTATTGTAAAAAGCGCTATACAAATAAACTTGAATTGAATTGAAAAATTGAAGAATGTCGAGGAAAAGTTAATTTATTTCAGTAATTCAACTCAAATTGTTAAACTCATGTTTTAAATAAATTCAATGAAGTAGTTTAAGTCTTTGGTTCTTTTCATTATGATGATTTTTTCTAACATTTAATCAAATCTCAATAAATTAGAATACTTCATAAAACCAATAATAATAATAATAATAATAATAATAATAATAATAATAATAATAATAATAATAATAAAACATTTAGTGAATTGTTAGCCTTCTGGAAAGTATGGTCATTTACTGTACATGTACTCAATACTTGGTAGGAGCTCCTTTTGCTTAAATTGCTGCCTCAATTTCGGCGTGGCATGGAGGTGATCAATTTGTGGCACTGCTGAGGTGGTATGGAAGCCCAAGTTTCTTTGATAGTGGCTCATCTGCATTTTTTGGTCTCTTGTTTTTCATCTTCCTCTTGACAATAGCCCATAGATTCTCTATGGGGTTCAGGTCTGGCCAGTCAAGCGCACCAACACCATGGTCATTTAACCAACTTATGGTGCTTTTGGCAGTGTGGGCAGATGCCAAATTCTGCTGGAAAATGAAATCAGCATCTTCAAAAAGCTGGCCAGCAGAAGTAAGCATGAAGTGCTCAAAGATTTCTTGGTAAACGGGTGCAGTGAATTTGGTTTTCAAAAACCACAATGGACCAACACCAGCAGATGACATTGCACCCCAAACCATCACAGACTGTGGAAACTTAACACTGGACTTCAAGCAACTTCTTCACCCTTCCTCCAGACTCTAGGACCTTAGTTTCCAAATGAAATATAAAACTTGCTATCATCTGAAAAAAGGACTTTGGACAAATGGCAACAGTTCATTTCCTCTTCTCCTTAGCCTAGGTAAGATGCCTCTGAAGTTGTCTGTAGTTCAGGAGTGGCTTAACAAGAGGAATACAACAACTGTAGCCAAATTCCTTGACACTTCTGTGTGTGGTGGCTCTTGATGCCTTGACCCAAGCCTCAGTGCATTCCTTGTGAAGTTATCTAAAATTCTTGAATCCAGTTTGCTTGACAATCCTCATAAGGCTCTGGTTCTCTCGGTTGGTTGTGCATCTTTTTCTTCCACACTTTGTCCTTCCACTCAGCTTTCAGTAAACATGCTTGGATACAGCACTCTGTAAACAGCCAGCTTATTGGCAATGCATTTCCACTCATTTTGAAGGGTGTCAATGATTATCAGAGACCATTTTGAAGACTCAGGAAACTTTTGCAGATGTTTTGAGTTGGTTAGCTGATTGCCATATCACCATATTCAAATTTGTTGAGATCTTGAATTGGTGGGTTTTTTTTGTAAATGTGAGCCAAAATCATCATATTGTATATATTAACTGTAAAATAGGTAGCACTTTATAAGATAATGAATGCATTAGTGTATTTCTTAAACTAGATTTATCTGAAGGAACATATGACACTGAAGACGCGAGTAATGATGCTGAAAATTCAGCATTGCATTATACAAATACATTTTTATAATAAAATTTATTAAAATAGAAAACAGTTATTTTAAATTATAATACCATTTCACAATATTACAGTTTTTACTATATTTTTATTAAATAAATGCAGCCTTGGTGAGTATAAGAGACTCGGAAACAAGGTAAAATCTTACCATACCCCAAATTTTGATACATATAAGTTGCACATGTATGTGCATAAACAGACAAATTGCTTACCACTAGAAACTTCTTGCATCATGTCTAGTTAGGACACAGTGTAAAATATTAATTAGATGGTGGCAAAACAAGCATGGAGAGCTCCAAATGACATTCTTCATAACTATGAACTAAACCACAGGCTGCATTAAATCAAAAGATACATTTTGAAAATGAATGTGAACATGAATTTGTCAATTTTTTTCCACTGCTTTAAGAATCATGTACAAAGGGAAAATCTTGCACTTAAAGGCATAGTGTTCTGGAATGTGTCATATACACTGGACACTGTGAAGAGATGCTAGGATCAGTTAAAATCTTTTGGTACTTTGCACTGGGAACCTTTACGAGTCACATTATCATGGCTAAATGAAGAGAGGCTGACAGAGACATCAGTGATAAAGCAAAACTACTCCCATGCCATTTCTAAACTTACTTTGAGGGGAAAAAAAAACTTTAGTGACCTTTTCTCAGAGGACATGGTGTTTTAAAGTTGATATTATGTTTTATTAACCGCAGCAATTAATCACGACAAAATACACCAGACTTAAAATATTCAGGGATCACTGGTTTTGGGTAAGTGTGTGGAAATGTAACAGAGTTTATTGGAAATCAGCCTTGATATTATTGGATGTTATGTGGAGCATCATCAGGGTACTTGCCTCACTGAAAATGCACTTTGTCCATTAGAGTGGCTATGATGTAAAAGGTTATTATGAGGAATTTGAATTGGTAATTAGTGGTGCTTGTTCATACTTATGATTAAGGGTTTATTTAAGTATTAAACCTCAGCTTGAAATTCATCTCTCACTGTTAACAAGTGATTCATCAAATCATGCAGTTTTTGAACAAAGGTGTGCTATTCGTTTTTGCATTGATTTGACTTGCAATTTATGCCAGCATATGACCAACAAAATCCACATATTTACATTAATAGAGGAACATCTTGGTAATGTATGGTAACCCTTGTTCCCTGAAAGAGGGAACGGTAACGTCACGTCGGTGACTGATGAATTGGGAAATCGCTTCAATAGACCAATCTACTTCGAGTGTAAACTAAACGAGCCAATGCACTTTGGCATGCAATTATTGCATTGAGCTGCCGCTGATCATAGCGTGAGTTTAATAAGGCAGCAGGTGCAGTGCATACAAGGTTTTTGCTGAGGAGCCGAGCTGGTGACCCAGCAGCTCAGTGGTGGTACAGCAACCGTGGGAATGGGACATGACGTCTCTGTTCCCCACTTCAGGGAACGAGGGTTACCATACGTAACCGAGACTTTCAGTTGGTTACTCTCGACGTCATGTCGGTGACTGATGAATTGGGATCCCTACCAAAACGCCATGGGTGCTGCCCCTTCCAGTGCCCTGTGCGAGCTGCCTGCTCCCCAGTCAGGTGTAGGCCGGGGCCCGGAACATGTAGTTCTACTCAGTATTGTCAAAGCACTACCTCATGGGGTGAGATTGTATAACACTGGGAAAATGTACCCATTCCGCTTGGAACAGGGATGCTACGTAAGCCCCATCCTGTCCAAAGGAGTTTTTGGAAGCAAATACACATATAGCATCCGTTTAGGTTTATATGGAGAAATTTGAGGTGATTAAAAACCTCTTGGAGAGCCAGAAGTATGCCACCATATGCCCCGGGATCCTCTGAAAAAGTTTCAGTGGGACCACTGTCCTGCAGGCAAGCACCGACCACACCCGTTCCTCTGTGAGGCGCACTGTCTGTTCGAGTGAATCGAACTCTATACCGAGAAAAGAGATCCTCTGCATCAGCAAGAGTTTGCTCTTTTCCCAGTTGACCTGAAGGCCCAAAAGGCTGAGGTGCTGGAGCACCAGGTCCCCGTGCTCGCAAAACTGATCCCAAGATTGTGCTAGTATCAGTCAATCATCTAGATAGTTGAGAATGCAAACACCCTGCTCTCTGAGGGGAACAAGAGCCACCTCCACGACTTTCGTGAAGACACGGGGAGACAGGGACAGCTCGAAGGGAAAGACCTTGTACTGATATGCCCATCCTTCAAATGCAAAATGCAGAAAAGGTCTGTGGCATGGAAGGATGTATACATTAAAGTTATCATCCTTCAGGTCGATCGCTGCAAGCCAATCTCTGGGTCGGATGCACCCAAGATGCGTTTCTGCATCAATATCTTGAACAGTAGCCGATGAAGGGCCCGGTTCAAAACTCACAGATTCAAGATTGGTCATAACCCACTGCCTTTCTTGGGTACAATGAAGTAAGGGCTGTAAAACCTGGACCTTATATCAGCTGGAGGGACCGGCTGTATCGCACCCTTCACCAGTAGTACTGCGATCTCTGCCCGCAGAACAGGGGCATCGGACTCTTTAATATATCGCTGAACTTTTATGATGAATACGGTTGTATGATGGGGCGCTGGGTGAACTGAATCACTTAGCTGAGGCTGATGGAATATTATAGTGTTCATGACCATCACCTGTTGCCAGGTAACGACAGCAACCAAAAAATGCATGGGTAAAACAGCATCCTAATAAGGACGATCCATGGTCTTTACAAAAATGCACCTGCGAAGCTCTATTAGAGAAATTTGCTCTTTAGGAAATGAAGACGGGGAATTGGCTGCTTGCAACACGACAGGGTGGTAATGCAGCCTAAAGTGCGCAACCCACTCGACTCGGGTACGACCACTGCTAAAGAGCCATTTTGCCAACACACGAGAGCTTGCTAAGCATGCTAAACTTATAGTTTACAGCAGACACAGTTGAGCAGAATGATACTAAAGCTCGGCTGCAAATCAAAAAGCTTAAACAAAAAGACGCAGTGCTCGCAGCTACTCAGAGGAGAGCCGTGTTCAGAGTAAGTTGCCATTATTTTATTAGTCATATAATGGGAAACGTTATATTAACCTGTTAACAGCTGTTTTCAGTGTTCATATATTTAAGTAAAGTGTGATTATTTATAAGTACCATTCTTTATTTCTTTGTTCAAATCTATTAACAGTTACACAATTAAAACTGATCTTGAAAAACTGAGCGACCACATTGCTACATTAAACTCTGTAAAATGTTAAGTTGGTCGCAGTGTCATGCACTTAATGCCTCATCTGCAGTCATTCTTCAATAAGCTTCATTAGTTAACATTAGTTAACATATATAAATAACATAAATAATAATTAACAATATTTCCACAGCATTTATTAATCTTAGTTCATGTTAATTTCAGCATTTACTCATGCATTATTAAAATCACAAGTTGTGTTTGGAAACAGTAATGCACTATGAACTAACATGAACAATGAACAACTCTTTTTATTAACATTAACAAAGATTAATAAATTGTGTAATAAATGTATTGTTCAGTGTTCATTCATGTTAGTTAATACATTAATGTTAACAAATGACATATTATTGTAAAGTGTTACCATTAATATTTGTTCATCATACTGTTGAACTTGACAGTATTTTCTCTCTTGTTAAGAGCTGCAAAGAAGATGGAGAAAGCCAGAGTCTTGTGCCCTGCAATATCAGTATCCATATTTTCATTGGTAGAAAAAAAAAAAAAAAACCAATAAACAAAGTAAAAAAACATTTGACTGATACCCCCCCCCCCCAAGTTTCTATAGATATCACAATATATTGATATCATGAATTCTTATGGCTACAATAACCCTGAGATAAAAAAAAAATCTAATATAGTGACAGCCCTACATTGCACCTGCTGTCTTTTTATACTCATGCTGTGATCAGCGGCAGCTTGATGGATTGTGTGCATTGGCTCATTTTGTTTACACTCGAAGTAGATTGGTCTATCTAAACCATACCCCAATTCGTTGGTCACTGATGTGACGTCTAGAGTGACCAACTGAAATGGAACCCATGTTACAACTAGAAACCAAAATATCCTTGAGACTTTGGGCTGGGCTATTATATGAAAGACGCCTTGTGGTGCCATTCCAAAAAAAGTTCAAAATCACTCTCAAGGACCTTTTCCTGGACTGTGCCGAGCTGGTGGAATCAATTCATACAGTCTTTACTCATTTTAAAGAAAAATCTTAAAACATCTTTTTCACCAGCACTTAACCAACTAATACTAGCACTTTTCCTTTTCTTGTCTTTCATATTTAAAAAAAAATAAAAAAATAAAAAATACCACCCTGGCCATGCGTTTCGGTACTAGACTAACTGCGACTTGTCATGGCACTTGTATACTGTTGTTGTTCTCTTGTTGACCTGATTGCTTCTATTGTTCTCTTTGTAAGTCACTTTGGATAAAAGCGTCTGCTAAATGATTAAATGTAAAATGTAAATATAAGTTCCTATAAGTAAGTATTAAATAAAAACAAAATAAAGAACTGAACTGAACAACTAGTTGTTAAATGCATATCAGAGTTGTGTCTCTCTTCTGTACGTGCTGTGCAGGAAATCACAGTGAATGAGGTACATTTTGACTTATTAGTATTACCAGATCTTGCTATAAAAACAGAAAATAAATACATATTGCAGTCTGTTCCTGCTCACTTTATTAACTCCATGAACTGGATGGCTTTATCAAATGAGCCCATAAAAAGACAAGCTTAAAGACACTTAATAAATATAGCTTATAATAAGTAGGCTAGACATGGAAATCTTTCAAGAGGGTGCTCTGCAAAGTAACATTGCTCGTGTGTAACTGAACATAGTGCAGTGCTTCACTGAAACACAGGGCACATATTTATTTAAATCATATCCTTTGAAATTTGATAATTACACTAAGCCATATTGGGATTTTTAAGGGTTCTGAACACTTAAGCAAACATACAGCAATGGCCTGGTATCTAACCACAATACCCTATATAGCATCATTTTTATTTCCTCAAAAAATTTATACTGTATAAAGTATGATGGGAGCATTAGATCAAGAAGTACTCAGTGGATAACAAAACTTTGTGTGACTGCTCAACATGAACATTATAACAGTATAACAGAGAGCAGTATTACAAAAGCTTGCAATAAATATACCGTTCTTTGAGGAAACACTGAATAGAGTGTTATGAAACACATCCCTTTGTGTCTTACAATGTGTATGCATGTTGGCTCATGTCTGGTCACACTGTACAGTATATCACAAACACTGAACAGTAATTCATTTTTCCACTCATTTGAGGCTGTGTGTGTTTATGCAGCTCAAGGGCAATGGTTTGTACCAGACAGCAGATTATTATTTACTACACTGAGTCGGGGAAGACCTAATCCAATTATCAAATTCCCCCTTTCCTCCTCCTCGCTTCAAGGAGAGAATCATCTTTTTTTTTTTTTTTTTCTTCCCTTTTGCTCAGCCCAGCTGACGCGTCCCAGGAAAGCAAAGCTGCAAAAGCTGCAATAAAAATGCATCTGTCTCCATTAAACAGCGCAGTGACATGAACAGGCGCTTACAGATACTGTGTCTTGGCCAGTCACTCGTGGAAACAGATTGCAGAGCAGGCGGCATCATTACTTTGTGTGTTAAAAACACATTAGGTGCCAATAAGGTGGCAGCGTACTTGAATGAAAATACCCAGAGATTAGAATATGCAGATGAGAGCTGAAGAAGCAGCGGTGGTGATGTCTGTTTGTGGCTTTGCAATTAAGTGGCTTTGTGCAATTTTTCTGTGGTTTATTGTCAGAATGATATCGTACATGCTGTAATTATCTAATGTTATTATCTGGGCAGGCGATGACACATTTTGCTGATTGTGTCAGAGATCTAGTTTCAAACCCTCATTTTGCTTCATTTCAGGGTTAATCTTTTAAAGAAACCATACAGGGTGTTTATAGTACCCTGTGGACTTCATTGAAATAGACTCTTAAAACACTTTTTACACAGTTTCAATATAATTTCAATCTTATTTCAGATTTGTATTTGTACTAATAGATCCTCTAATAGAGTCCAAACAGCAGATATGATCATCACAGTAATCCAAACAAAGTATTCCACATGACTCCATCAATTAACATTTTATGAGGGGAAAAGTCGCTTGCAAGAAAAATATTCAATATTAAGTTTAACTTTAAATAGTTGCTTCTCGCCAAAATACAACCTCATTATTCATAACAGCACTTCTTCCAGTTCATTACCTGTTGTCCTCTCACATCAAAATTTGCTGACACATATGATTTGGACTATTTTAGACTGTTTTTGCTTGTAAACGGTACTTGATCTGTGTATATTTCTCTCAGAGATAACTGGATATTTTAGCTGGATTTGAAGCAATAGTTTGAAGTTAAAAAATATCTTACTAATGGATTTGTTTCTTACAAACACAAAGTATTTTTTTCTTCACAAGACATTAATTGATGGACTGGAGTGGTGTTGGTTACTTGTGGATTATTATGATGTTCTTATCAGCTGTTTAGACTCTCATTCTGATGGCACCCATTCACTGCAAAAGATGCATTGATAAGCAATTGATGTAATACTACCCCCCTCCCCCCAAAATAAATAAATAAATAAAAATAATACAATAAAAATAAACCTCAAAAGAAGATGCATTACAGTGGACTTCTTTCTAAATGCATACCATAGAGAGGTTAAATGGAAGATACAAACAACAGCACACAGCTTGTCTGTCTCTTGTCTTTGATGCAGTTATAATATTAATATACTTAAAGATACATGGAGACCATCTCAGAAACAAGAAAGAGAATGAATAAAGAGAGTGTGGATGGGAAGATATATTTATTCACCACTCCTCACTCTTCTTGCCCACTAGTTTTCCTGTAAGACTTCATTAGTAATCTGTGAAAGTATTGATACCCGCTGCTACATTCAATTAACTTGGAACATTTTTTATTTAAGCCCGGTATGATTTCACTTTCAATTTGTGACAGTCTCCCATGGCCTTCTGGCTTTCTCTGTGCAAGCTGCCGCTTGATATGAAAGTGCTTTTTTTATTTTTTAAATTAGAATTATGTGGTCAAGTTTGAATCAAACTGAATTCATTTGCTGTGCAAATGAAGCTCAACTGCTCTGCATTCTTATCATTTTAAGTGACTGTTTGATTATAATGTAATATAAATTATACATATCTAATTTTTACTGCTCAATATATTAAAGGAATGGTTCACCAAAAAAAACAAAAAACAAAAAAAACAAAAAAAAAAACAAACAAACAACTGTCATCATTTACCCGCATGTCATTCCAAACCTGTATTAGCATACATTGGAAAGTTAGACTAAATGGATTCTCATTTGATCATTTTTAATGTAAAAATATTATAACATGAAGATTTTATGTTTTATAGGCCACTAATCTAATTCACTTAAATTACACTAATTTGTTACACTAATAAAATATTGTTCTCAATTTTTTTTTAAATGTTTGTACAGAAGCATTTTCGAGGTTGGTCTCAAGACTCTTGGACCCCTGTGTATTCTGCATAATTTACTGAAAATGTTCATCCTTTTTCAGTATCAATGAGTAAAAAATTCAATTACAACTATGACCATCTTTATGCATGTAAAAAAAAAAAACAAAAAAAAAAAACAATCTTCCATTCATTTCTTTGTATTTTGGTTCAAATCTGTTGTCTATAATGAACTCTCACTTAAAATCTAAGTTTAACATTAAAAAGCTTCCGGGCATCAATCAAGCAGCGTGTGTCATCATATTTCAATAAAATCCTGAGAGGAAAATAACCCTCAGACTTTCATTTCTAATAAAATTTGACCGTGCATTATTATATTCTCCTGTCTCTCCCATTATCTGGATGTTTGTTGTGACAGTGTGTGAGTCATGTTTGAATTCATTTGTATCTCCGTCTGTCTCTTTACATTTGCTTAATTCTCTGTCTGCAGCATCTTTAGGCATTACCTCAATCCGTCTGACATCAGCGCGAGTCTTTGAATCGACAAGTGTTTGGTTGTTTACTTCTTATGGCTGCTGCTTTCTCTTCCTTCCTTCTTTTCCCGTCTTCTCTCTCTCTGTGGCTTTATTTCAATGATGGAATTTATATGGCACCGTTATCATCCTTAACAGGGTTATCTACAATCAACTCAGGGAGTAATGAAATCAGTTTTGTACAATTGGTAACTAGTGTGTGGCTGGGGATCTCATTTGGAGTTCTTGCCATATTGCCTCTTCCTAAAAGGACCACATGTAGAGAAATGAGTATGTCTCCTTATGACTTGGAGATTGAATTAGGTTGATTTTAATGGATACATTATGTAGGGACATGACATGATGTATTAGTTGTCTCTGAGAGCATTTTTATGACTGATCCAAGCCTGTGTAGTCATACTCTTTGGGCCTGGGCTTCCAGTACGTACTTCCATATCCACTTCTGTTGCTTTTGACAACCCTGAAGTAATGCATAATATTCATATACACAATTTTGATCAAGATATAAAATTAAGCAGCTTTATGAATGCCACAAAGATTTGAATGATTTTGATGAAGATATACAATTAGAAAACCTTTCATGCCATTACATTTGTAGTGTAATTAGACTATTTCACAGTCCCTCCTAGTCTTATGCTTCGCAATTTAAAAATACTTAAGACGGTCTAATAGTTTGTGGTGAATAGAGGTAATTGGGAGCTTGAATGTTTGATTCTATATCACAGAATCAGTATATTTTATTTAATTGATTCAAAACTTTGATTCAATGAATTTGTTTGCATCATCACTCAAAATGCTTCGGTATAATGTATAAATATGCGTTGATTATATTTCACTTTTTACTTTTATTTCCTTTTACACCATACATTTAGATATATGCTGAATATCAAAGGCTGATATATTGAGATAATCATTATCAAAATAATCATATTTAAGATCATGTGAAAATGTTGAATAAATACAGGAAAATACTGATATAGTAATAATACATTATAATTACTATTATTATTGATATGATTCAGATGTAATGTAAATTTGCCAAAATGCTTTACTGATCATATTATATTTCTATACTAGAAATAACAAACTAAAACTATGTAATAACATTGTTGTAAAATTACACTATAAAAATATAACATAAAAAAAAAAAAACATACACATTTTTACCTAACAGTACTTCTTCAACACAAGAAAGATGAAGGATTCGGAACAATGTGAGGGTGAGATGGTGACAGAATTGTCATTTTTTTGAGCACTGTTCCTTTAAGAGGAGCCGGGGGTAGTAGAATAAGATCTTCACCAAAGCACTATAGTTATGGATGAGTTATAGAGAGATCTAAGACTAAACATTTGACATGAATTCATCTGTGACCCAAACCCCTAAGGCACAAAATAAAGATGTCTTGAAGTTTCAGGATCCGAAAGTGACTGCTTACAGCGTGCTGCGGTGGTCCGTCGCTGCACAGTAAGTGCAGCAACTAAAAAGCTCTTAGTTGCCATGTAACATAGCAATGCTTTTTCTTGCACATTCACCACTGACAGTCTTTCAAAAGACACTTCTTCAGAAAGATCTTGAGGAGTAGATATGGAAACAAGAGAATAAAATATGAAAGGAAGGAATTTGAGAAGGTAAAGCGTTCATAAGGTAGACAGCATCACAGCTGATGGAGATCTTTTTAGCATAAATATGCCGTTGAAGCTTAAGGTGGTTCAGTCAGTGCATGACACAGATGTCATCCATCAAGGCTGGGGTTGTGGGTGTGTTTGGCACGTGGGTGAATGGAGATGAGGGTAGTGTGTGTTCTGCAGAGATCCTGGTGGAGTCAGTCAATTATAAGTCTTGTACAAGCTAATGTTGCACACACAGGAATCAATAAAGCAAAATGCTATCTGTTTAACTAGCTCACTGTTGCATGTATAGCATCTATAATATACTGGAGAGATGTGTTTTTCCCCCATCAGCCTTTAAATGCAGAACATGCTGCAATTTTTTATTTTTTTCTGTGCGTGCAAGGAACAGCCTACATAACTCAAAGTGAATAATGAGCTCAACAGTTCACTCTCTGGGTCCCATTGAAATATTCAATCTCCCATTGCTCCTTCCTGCCTTAATTAATGTCCAGTGTTTTAAGGTGTGCAGTTCTTGGTCATCTGCAGAGTGACAGCACAGCCGGAAGTGTCACATGCTCCTTCACATTTCTGAGGCCGCTGGATTTCAGAAATCTTTGATAACTAAAAGCGATATAGGCATTTGTCTGAAACTTTGTGGCAGAAATCATCTATTCATATGTCAACATCTGGAGAGCCCAAACAAGTCACACCTTTCACAGATCATCATCCATCTGCCATTTGGTCATTCCATTCCAGATGTTAGAAAGTCCTGAAATGGAAAAGTGGTGCATATAGATCAAACTGTTTCTGAAATTGTGCCAAAAGTTATGAGGTTCTTGGGTTAAGGTGCAGATTCATGCTAGATGTTCTCAAGCAAGGGCCCACTAAGGGGCAACAGCAAAAAAAAAAAAAAAAAAAAAAAAAAAAAATGGAGGTTATATACAGTAGACTATATTAATAATTGTATTATTATAAAGTAATTGATTATGAATTCAAATTAATTGAAAACTAAGTTCATTTAAATAAAAATTATATATATATATTACCATAATTTAACTTAAAGAGTATTTAAAACGCAAAAATGAAAAAAAAAAACCATTATATTCTTCATCATGCAAAGCTCTCGCTCACATTTAATATATGTATTTATATATGTGTGTGTATATATATATATATATATAACTTTAGAAACAAGACGTATTTATAGTTAAATAATGCACCACAAATTAATTTACAGTATATTATATATATATATATATATATATATATATATATATATATATATATATATATATATATATATATATTTTCATCTGAACAAAACGTGTATGGCTTTTAATAAATAAATAAATAAATAAATGGTCATGTCGTTTCAAACCTATAACCTATAACAAAACTACATTTAATGAAAATATCTTCTGTGTACTATATGTGATACTCTCTATGTATGAATAATAAAAGCCTAAATAGATTTATCATACAAAGCAATTGTATGTCTTCATAAATCTAAATCTTGCAATTAATATACTTTAGCAGCCATCACTATTTAGCTTTATCTAAAAAACAAAGTCAGCAGAAAGGCAAGTATTGTGGTTGTAAGTGTATCCTTTTATGCAGACAGTGTAGCTCTGGAAATCTTACACCAATCTCGCCGTGGCAGGGCTCTGGGATCTGTCTTTTAATTGCTGGGTCTGGACTGAAGTGCTGTTACTGGTTCAGTCAGTGAGCAGGGCTCTCAGGTGGGCTGCTTTAAGTATAGCGTTCAGCATGTCTGGACCTGCAGACAGATGGGCGCTATACTGTACATAAGGATATGCCTCTTGATGGAGAACTTAACTTAATAAAATTCAGTACACATCGCTTTAATGGCCTGCTGCTATCATAAAGCAATGCTGCTTCGTTAAGATGGAGCATGGAACAGATTTGCAATTCTGTGGGCGGTTCAAACTGATTTAAAGTCATGAGAAGATTTTTAACTGGATAACTGAAAATTATTCAGACAAAATACATTTTTTAATAGATCATAAACTGTGAGTTTGTTGTTCTTTAAATGCATTCAGCAGCCTGTATCTGCAGTTTGTTATACTCACCAAATAAGTGTGAATGTGGCATTTATGGAAGCTTTTTTTTCCCCTGCAACAAGAAAAAAAAAAAAAAAAAAAAAAAAAAAGAAGAAGAAAAAAAAAATGTCTCATGATTTTACTGACTTTCTTGCAATTGTGAGTTTACATCTCAGAACTGAAAGATATAAACTTGCAACTGTGGATTAACATCTCACAATTTAGACTTTTAGATATAAATTCTGAGAAAAAAAAATTTAATTGTGAGATATAAACTCAATTATAAATTCAAACTCAAAAGCAGATGAGTCAAAATTGTGAGATAAAAAGTTGCCATTTCTGTTTTTATTTATTTGTTTATTTATTTATTGTGATGATAACAGGTTTACTCACCATTAAAAGTAGCTGGTATAATGATACAAACATCTTAATATTTTAGTTCTGTAGCTATATTTCAGTCTTAACAATGTTTTGTCAAATGTGCTTAATTTGGTATTGTCTAAATCAACTGGTTTCAGTTCAGGTAAAATATATAATTAAATATATAGCCTAAACGCATTAGGTTGTACCATTTAATTTATTTTTAAGGGTCAGACTGGCTAGAAAAAGTCCCTGCAACTGCCACAATTTGCTCCAACCTGTTTTCTTTTTTCTTTTCTTTTTTTTATGTATATATCCGTGTCTTGAGAACCTGATTAACCTTTCAGTTAAAATCTACCTTCATTATATAGTTGTCTCTTGTCTGAAAGTTCTGTGTGGCTTAAGTTTTCAGAACACTGCTAGAGAAAACATACATTTTTTGTGAAACTTGAGATTTGTGTAGTTTTTGCAGATATAATTAATGTGACAATTAGCATCAGCCTTCTCTAATAAGGAGAAATGTAAAAAAAAAAAAAAAAAAACACACACACTTAAATCAAATCTAATTGAGACCCACCAGTTTGCAGTTATTTATTTTCTTGTTAGTATTTCTACTTGAAGAAAGTCAAACAAATCTGATCTACTCATTTCCATACCAACTGTATTTCTCCAGACTTTTCTCATGGTTTGCTCTATCATTAACATTTTAGCACTTGCCTGTTGGTTTGATTACATCTAGAAAAAAAAAAAAAAATGACAGGAGAAAAGGGCAGAGCTTGTCAATGTTGCCAGACACACAGGGAAAAGATGAATAAAAAAAATAAATAAAAAAAATCACCTGCCGTTTTAACTTGGCAAACAGTTTTATATGCTTATACCAACATTTAATCAGTCTCTCTGAGAGTCTCTCGACCTTTATTAGAGATTAATGTTGAAGCTATCTGCAACTCGCAATTATTTCCTTTCTGTGTTCAGTTGGTTAACCTTTCAAATTCGCTTTAAAGATTAAATCATTGCAGGCGAAAAACTACTCTTTCTCGGTAATTAATCACCAGAAGTCTTCTGCAATTCCTTTTCTTGGCCTGCTTTATACTTGTAATAATTTTTAATATCGAACTGAGAGTGAGCTGTCCAGACTGGCAATATGGCATATTTATTCATCTAAACGTTACCATATCAAAACAAAGCTGGTCATTCGCCTGACGTCTCTAAGGATGTACGCCAGCCAAGAACCGTCGACCGCCACCAAATGCTCAACAGATGGTAAAGAGTATAAATACATCTGGAAGCATATGACTGTGTAGAGAAATATTAGAACGGAAATGGAAGCTGAACGGCAAAAGGAGAATATTTAAAAAAGGCATCGGACAGCAATCAGGAAGTAAGGTCACCCTGAGTTCTACAGGAGAGAAAAGTTTCATGCCGGGAAAGGAATGGAAGACTGCTGGGCTAATTTTAATGTAATTTATGGCAAGAGAAATCTAGCATTATAATATGTAACAACACACTTATCTGGTCCACGGTAAATTAGTTTCAAATCACTGAACGTAATTATATATATATATATATATATATTTTATAGTTTAACATGTCATGTTAGGGCAATTTGACATTTAGAAAATAACACACAAAAAAATCATGCACTTAAACACACCACCCTAATTTTCAGAGCAATTCAAGATGGTAGTTGTACCTTTTTCAGTACATTTTTCAAAACCAGGTTTAGGGGGAATAGAGCAGAGCAGCACAGAATAAATAAGTAGACATTCAGAAAGGACTTGTTCTTATTCAGAGTGCAATAAAGTAAAACAATGAGTTTTCAAATGTGTGTCTCAAACTACTTTACATGGTGTCTTCAAAATGTTCATGGCTAGAGGTGCTAAAAACAACAGCCAAACATAAATCTAGTGCATTTAGATGGATGACCAATTAAAAATACACACTGACAAGTTTGGCCAGTCTTCATTTGTTGAATTTTCTGCACATATTTTTATTATATGCAGTTCAATTGAATATTTCTCTAAATATGCACACTTTTGGAATTAAATGAATGGATCTTGTTTATAAAACTCTTATAACAACACAGGCGGTTACATTATTGGACAGGCTTTGTGTTCACATAATTAACAATATTGATTGTTGCACGTCATGATGCACACTTTTGAAACAAATTGTGATATTCTTCTCACAAAAAGACTTCTATTGCAATACAGAGGTCATAGTATATTAGACCTTTAATAACATAATGACAAATAAGAATTTGATGCCTATACTTTGTAGTAAATCCATGCACTAGTGCCCAGATGCACATTAACAGGTTTAAAAAAAAATGCCAGATTAAATTTTTCTACCAATCACAGGACTGATAAACACCTTGACCCAGCTAACCTTTATTGAGTTCAACATTGTGCTTTTATTAAAGTCCATTCTGCCTCACCAACCCATCTGTCAATTGCTTATTGGGAAGTAAGCTGTCCTAGGTTTGTTGTCAGGCTTTCTCATGAAGAGAAAGCCTTACACTAACTGCTGGACTCATTGATCTTTGTGGTTCTGCTACTGAAAATCACAGTCAAAAAGCATTTGTTCAGGTCCTCAAGAATTAATGTGGTTATTTCAGTCTAAGCAGTTTTTTGCTTAACATGCTGATTGAGGCCCAAACCACGAGTCTGGAAGGGTCGGTTGTGTCAGCAGAAGCAGTAACAGCAGATCTATGTATGTAATGCAGCATTAATGTCCCAGTATAGCAGCCTTGACCAGCTCTTATCGCTTGTGGCTTTATCTCTATGTACCAGGCTCTCCTCTTTGCACTGACTCCATCGTTTTGCTCCGCTGGCCAGAAATTTAAGGCCAACTGCTGGGCTTTTTGACCTCTGAGCTCTCTATGTGGTCATAACTGTCAGAGAAAAAAACTGTAAATAAAGGAGGCTTTCAGCTCAGAGAATACAACCTTATGTTGATGGGGCAATTAGATGGGTGAAAGAGGGCAAAAAACATTCCGTAAAAGCCTTGATGTTCTACCTGTGCTGCAGAGTGACTAATGTAAAGTGCATTTTTATTTTATTTTTTTGTATTGTGACAGTAGATCTGCTGTTTTCAAGCAGTGAGTCATTTCTTCTAAAAAGTCATGGAAAAAATAAACAAAAAATGTAAAATCCACACGGAGCTGCACTGAGTGGGCTTGGATTTCTTTCTCAAGTTTGATAAAAAAAAAAAAAAAAAAAAAAAAAAAAAAATTCACCAATGATTTAAATGAACTGGAAAACAAAAGGAAAAACAAAAATGAAAGTCTTTATTTATTGAGTTATGAAAATTGGACGTAACTACCAGAAAGAAGCAAGGAAAGGGAAGACTTGGTGACTTTAGCCAAAACTGAAAGATATTTTAAAGGCAGAGCAAGTTATTCCACTGTGATGAAAGATGGTTTCTTTATCAAAAAAATAAATAATAATAATAATAATAATAATAATAATAATAATAATAATAATAATAATAATAATAATTATGCACAATACGGACATGAAAGTAATATATTTATAATAAATAGCATCAGTAGCTATTTATATTTGTTAGTAATTGGGGTATAGTCTATGAGTAGACTAAATGAGTAGTCTATGACTGTAGATGAACATTTTCAGCTTGGAATATTAGTTTCAAAGTTTCTTCTCCCACTGAAGCTGATAGACGGTGTAATTGAGTAGTCAGATTTGGTGTGCATGCATTTAGTTGTTCTATTTAGTTGTTCTTAGTTGCTTGCTGTTATAGGCAAAATATGAATGCAGCAGTGTATATTCACAATTTAGCAAGGCCTTAAGTGCCTCATAGTGCGATACTACATAATTTTGTTGCTTTTTAAGCAAATTCATTGAGCCAGTTGATATCAACCTGACATGTAAACTCAGGTTAATAGTTGGTCTCTATGGGAGCTGCACAGTGAGAAGAACATTCTAAAAAAAAAAAAAAGAACAGTCCCAGTATCATGTGCTTGTTAAAGGAGCATCTAGGAATATAACTATCTGGTGTATAATGTAGAATATGGCATGTAGCTCATTCACACCCACTCCAGCAGATAGAAAGTCACATGCACAGAAGGTAGTACATGAAGAATCTCAGAGAGGAAACAGTAGCTTGAAACAAATAAATACTCATCTGATACACCAGCATCATGTTTACTGATTTTTCTCTTTATCTCTGACTGACCAGCATTAGCACTGTGGGACAAATTTGCCAAGCTGCATAATTGCCAGAAGTATAAAAGGGAAAACATAAATAAATATATTTTATTTTACTACGATTAGCTCATTATCAATGCAATAATGCCAGCCTACATTAACAAGTCAAACTGAAGGACATCAAAGGACTAATTGAAATCAGTAAACAACTCACTCCCTCAGATTTATTCACAGATCTGGATGTAGATGAGACCGAAAGTGATCAGCTCAGCTCAATTAAAGCTGCAGATCCGTGGCTGCAACCATGTTATCGAGAATTTGTGTCCAGAAAGAAAATGGCTAGGTAAACAATAGGCAATATAGTAGCACATAAAGACCACATAAAATCAGTTTAGTAGTCACTGTAGTTATCATTGAAGAAATGAAAAAATAAAAATAAATAAAATTATATGAAGGTATTAATCAAGACCATATCATTGTCCTCATATACATGTATATTGTATACTAGTATGCACACAGGTTAGCCTCGCTGACAGTTACTTAAGCAACCACACTGCGTAGTAAACAACACGATTGTAGCTTAGTTATAAAAATTAATTGAGTTTATCACTAGACAGCATTGCTAGTTGCATTGTCTCTTGTCTGTCTGCCAACGAAAATAGCGCAGGAACTGTTGCGAGCTCTGAGCAAAACACACTAGTGGAGTTTTGTCCTGAATGAATCAGCCTTTTTGAAAGAATCCCGATAATTCAATTACTCACTCACAAAGACATGCTGAATTCGGAACAGCACACTAGCATGCTGTTTTTACCAATTCTTCCTTTGAAAGATATTGTAAATATAATAAGAATAATATGCTAGTATGTGGTTCCAATTTCAGCAACGGTCACCTGTTTTGTTCATGAATTCAGCGAATCATTTGACTCACTCACAAAGGCTGTCAGTAGTTTAGTTGCTGAATGAATCAGTGTTTTTGAATGCGTCGGTTGACAGTGACTTAACGCCACTTATTGCCGTAATGATGAAAAAAAAAAACAAAAAAACAATTAGAGGCTCATTATTTCTGGTATATTTGTAATCTCCAAAATGAGGTCGTTGTGACTTTTTTTTAGCAATGTTTGACCTTTTTTGTAGAATTTCTTTAACATTCTGTGTAATACACAATACCTTTGTAGACATACAGTAGCTTCATTAGAAAATAACTTTTCTGGTAATATGCTGGATGCATGCTGATGGGGTTTTGAGAAAAACATTTTTACTGATTTATATGTAAAACTTGCAGATGGATGGGAGGGAAGGCGCCACTGTTACTGAGTTTATGCACACAGAGTTCAGGGCTTTTTGCACTGGCGACCGGCTAAAGTCTCTAAGCACTCAAATCAAAGGCTCATCACTTGTTACAGAGATCAAGCAATGTTTGTCCATTAAAGTTTAATGCACACTTAAGTGCAGGAAATGAAGAGCCCCTCTTTTTTCATCAGAAGATTTGTTTAATCTCGTGTTCGTCTAATAAAAGAACACGAAGTGTTTGAAGAAGTGTCTGATTTGATTTCTGTTGACATTGTGATACTAAAGCCAAGTGTCTTGCATAAACTAATTGGCCCAGGTGGAATAATGTGGCATCTGATTTCCGTGCTGGTTTTTATGTAGCTGCAACTTTTCATGGTTGATTTTCACATTTAAATACTTATATTTTTCTTTTTTTCTCTTCCACACGTTTCTTTCTTTCTCTCCTCAGTTCTGCTGTCATTCACCTTCAAGGCTGTTAGATTATTCAGATTCTATTGAATGACTTGAATAATTGTATGGCTGAAAAGAGGGAGATGGCACAATAGCTCTGGTTTAGAGGTTACACGTCTCTATGTGGGAAGATCGGCCTTTCAGCACGAACATTGCTACATTGAAACTAATAATGGCTTTACAGTCATGGCCACTGAAAATAAGTAGTTAATACAAAATAGAACCAGCTTAAAAATAAAGAAATAAATAGGCAAGAAAAATGTAAACAAAGTTTATTTTTGTTCTAGTACCGCAGCAGCAAATGACTTGCGTTGATGTTCAAAGACTGAATGAATTAGGTTGTTGTTGTTGTTTTGGTTCATCAGTGATGGAAAGTGATTATGAAACAAGCTGAGATGAGCGGAGAATACAGGGGAACAGGAAGAAATCATTTAATTAACAATGATAATAATGATCATTATCATTTTAATGATATTCATGCAAGCAAGTATCTCACACACACACACACCCACACACACACACACACACACACACACACACACACACAGGAGGATCTGACATCAAATTGACCTCAGTCCTATAATGCTGAAATATGTTCAAGATGTTCATTTTTCATAAAGACCAGATTACATTGTAAAGATATTATAAATAAAGAAGAGCTAGTTGTCATAATTACTGATACATTTGTATGCTACAACGTATTTATTTATTTGCTGTTTTAATTAAATTTTTTATTTTGTCTAAATTTAGCTGACAATTTGTGTTTAATTTGTGTTTAATTTGAACTTTTCCTTTTAGATAGTATATTCTTGACAAATTGTTGTCAATTACCAACAGGTTCCATTCATGACAGCCCTTGAGGTATATTGGTGTAAATATTCAATAGCTCTTTTAAAGACAGCACTTCAGGGTATAAAGAATCCTACCTTGAGAAATATTCACTGGAGTAAATGACAAATAGCCCCACTCTTTCATACTGTTCGTCATTGACTAACAGGTGCATCTGTTAGTTCTGTTAGTTCATCTGTTCGAATGTTGTGGATAAGTTCATTTATTTCAGTAATTCAACTCAAATTGTGGAACCCGTCTATTAAATAAATTCATATTTTAATTGTGATGATTTTGGCTCACATTTGACAAAACCCCACCAAATCTCGACATATTAGAATATTTCATAAGAACGAAAAAAAAAAAAAAAACTTTTAAAGTGAATTGTTGGCCTTATAGAAAGTATGTTCATTTACTGTACATGTACTCAATACTTTGTTGGGGCTCCTTTTGCTTTAATTACTGCCTCAATTTGGTGTGGCACAATGAGGTGATCAGTTTGTGGCACTGCTGAGGTGAAATGGAAGCCCAGGTTTCTTTGACAGTGGCCTTCAGCTCATCTGCATTTTTTGGTCTCTTGTTTCTCATTTTCCTCTTGACAATATCCCATAGATTCTTTATGGGGTTCAGGTCTGGTGAGTTTCTGGCCAGTCAAGCACACCAACACCATGGCCATTTAACCAACTTATGATGCTTTTGGTAGTGTGGGCAGGTGCCAAATCCTGCTGGAAAATGAAATCAGCATCTTCAAAAATTTGGTCAGCAGAAGGAGGCATGAAGTGCTGAATTTCTTGGTAAACGGGTGCAGTGACTTTGGTTTTCAAAAAATACACAATGGACCAACACCAGCAGATGACATTGCACCCCAAATATTCACAGACTGTGGAAACTCAACACTAGACTTTAAACAACTTCCACCCTTCCTCCAGACTCTAGGACCTTAGTTCCAAATTAAATTCAAAACTTGCTCTCATCTGAAAAGAGGACTTTGGACCACTGGGCAACAGTCAAGTTCTTCTTAGCCCAGGTAAGAAGCCTCTGACATTATCTGTGGTTCAGGAGTGGCATGACAAGAGGAATACGACAACTGTAGCCAAATTCCTTGACACGTATGTATGCCTTGACCCCAACCTTAGTCCAATTCTTGAATCGATTTTGCTTGACAATCCTCAAAAGGCTGCGGTTCTCTCGGTTGGTTGTGCATCTTAATCTCTTGGTTGTGGTCTTCCACACTTTTTCCTTCCACTCAACTTTCTGTTAAAATGCATGGATACAGCATTCTATGAACAGCCAGCTTATTTGGCAATGAATGTTTGTGGCTTACCCTCCTTGTGAAGAGTGTCAGTGATTGTCTTTTAGACAACTGTCAGATCAGCAGTCTTCCGCATGATTGTGTAGCCTACTAGTGAACCAAACTGAGAGACCATATTGAAGGCTCAGGAAACCTTTGCAGGTGTTTTGAGTTGATAAGCATGACACCATATTCTAATTTGTTGAGATTTGTTAGGTTTTTGTGAAATGTGAGCCAAAATCATCACAGTTAAAAGAAGCAAATACTTAAACTACTTCAGTCTGTGTGCACACTGAATTTGTTTAATACACAAGTTTCACAATTTGAGTTGAATTACTGAAATAAAGTGAACTTTTCCACGACATTCTAATTTATTGAGATGCACCTGTAATATACTCTAATAATCTCAATACTCAATATGTATACTCAATATGTATTTTTACTATAATCTGTAGACACTGTTATTCACTTCCCTGGCTCATTAATGAGGCTGTTGCATTAAACGTCTTTTAGTCAGACTGTAATTAATAATAAAGCACTTTGTAAAAGCATCCACACACAGATCTGGTAGGATGCGGTCTGCAAGCACACACCTTATCAAAATATCAAAGATAATGCTTTGAAACAAACAGATGCATCCTTTTTTGCATTAATGATGAAGTAATGTCTCTAGAGGCAAGATCAAGACTAATGAACATATTAAAGCATATTCCATATTCAAGAATGAAATTATGAACCATTGTGCAATACTGCAATGCATTGGGTAAAATTCAAGTCTTTTCTTTCCATGTTCCAAGTCAAGACAGGATATGGTACCAGAAGCATCAATATTAGTTTTGAATTATTCTATCATGAATTTAATTAATGAGGATATTAGAGGATTTCCCAGAGGCACTGATTAAGGAAAGTCGGAGTAGATAGGAAATTCTTTGTTCCACTCACTCTAGAGATCCTTAATAAGGCTTCGGAATGGTTGCAACTCATATTGGGTTCAGTATAAGATTTTTACATTTTCCAAAGATACTTGGCTGTGCAAAACTCACCAACACAGCAGATGTTAGGTTAGTACATAGGAGAATACCACTGGAAAAGCATGAATAATGACTTCCAAATAAATAGGGAACCAAATAATACAACAACAACTCTGTATTAAAATCGCACATTGTGAGGTTTTTATTTTCAGGCTCTTCGCATCATGCGCATCTCAGAAGTATTGAGTTGTCAAAAGTTACACTAAACTATGATACTGTATCAGATATTTGTAGTGAAACAGGTAAATTTAGCTCAAAGGGAATCGTTTCAAATTTCAAAGGGAATTTGAACAGAATCACTGTTTCACGGCTGATCACTGAGACGCCCTGCGATTCACTGAACGAGCCGTTTAACATCAAATCTGCGCTGGATATTAATATCCAAACTATAGTGAAAACACTATCAATTACAGTAACAAGATTGGCAGTTTAAGACATTAATTTGTAAGCAGAAAACACAAGATACTTCTCTTTTCAATATGAATAAGGCTTTATTAGATCAATCTAAGACGTAAACTAATCTAAGACATAAGCACACACAATCACACATTCACACAAGTTGCAGGAAGATAGAAAGTTAGGGAAGAATGATTTTAAGAGAACAATATACATGAAATACATGAAATTGAAATTGCATAGACATGAACAGCCATCAATCACTTAATTAACCCTCTCACTGACTTCCTCAATGAGGTTAAAATTATATTAGATACACCAGTATAGATCAGTCTGAAGGTACTTGCATTGTCTGAGTAAAGGGGTTGGTTGTCGTTGAGATGGGGTTTCCCGATGTTGCTGATTGGCTGGAAGTTCAGTAGTCATTGAAGTGACGTCTTGGGAAGCCTGTGGCTGGGCGTTGGCTGACGACGTGGAGTTGTGATGGGCTGGTTGAAGTTGAACGGGCACTCGATGTCAGACTCGGAGACATGGCGTTACAAAACTTAACTCAGAAGACGAAACTCTCAAACAGCAAAGAAAATAAACTTAAATAAAAGAACAGAAGTAAAATTTGACGAGACTATGGGGTGTTTCTTCTCATCGTGGCTAAGTAGCAGCAGTACTTAGCCATCACCTGCTGAAAATCTGTTTGTGTGCTGTCTTTATCACTTCATGACAAACCACACACTATAGGAGAAAAATGTTTAAACCTAGGATTTTTATCTTCATGTTTGTGGTCTATCACATTTTGAAAATCTTATAAGATGTAAAACATCTTTTGGTGTGTACCCAGCATTACAGACTTGCATCCTCAGGAGTTTTGAGGAATCTGATTGGTCAAACATTTTATGGTCCTAACTGTATGCATTCCACAGATGATATAAATACATATAAATACATTAAGACCACTTAACTTAGTGATTGCTATTGGGGTGTAAAGAGACTTTCAACCAGCATAACATTTTTTTTTTTTTTTAACCAAATCACCTACCCTGCCATAAAAGCCTCACTGCTAAATTCTCCCTCAATTTGGATACAGAAACAGTTAACATTGTCAATGAAAAAGATACATATACATATAATTGTTTTGCTGCACACCCCTAGTTGCTATGCGATTGCATAGCAGTCCCAATTCAAAAGAGTGCAGCCCCAGGTTTCTGCTAAATTCAAATCAGATATAGTTGGGCTGTTGCCCTCAGTATTAGTCTATGGGATTTTTTCCACCAAGTTGCTTAGAACAGCACACTTCTTTTGACAAATCATATAATTGAGGTACCATTCATCTGGAGCACAAGGAAGAGTTACATAATTGGAGTTAGGAATTTGTTCAAATCACTAACCATAAGTATGAGCAATAATAATAGTGATGCTTGGCTTAGCAAACACCACTGACAATTCTCTGCACACATCCAACTTCAGAATTCTGAAATGAATCTTTATTTTACAGCCCGTGCCCATTTATTTATTTATTTATTTAAAGTTTATTTAACAGGGACCATACAAGCAAACATAGTTACAATACAAAGCCTGTAACTGATGTGCAGCATATAGAGATTATAGCTAGTGCTAATTTTCAACTCCTGTCCCTGGTTGGGCATTTCTAAGAACATTATAAAACAAATACATACATAAAAACAAGAAATACTACAAAACTATGTATATATAGATATACACATATACACATACACATACACACATACATACATACCTAATCATACACAATTATAACAACAATTAAAAATGTATACAATTTTGATTTGTCTTTAGCCAGAGCTTAATCCTGGAAGTGAACTTTTTGAAGTCAGATATGGCCTTAATATCAGATGGTAATGCATTCCATAGCCTACAGCTCTTAACAGAAAAGGCAGTCTGTGCAAAGCTTGTCCTACAGTATGGTATTGTACAGTTATGATTTGTACTAGTTCTAGTAACTCTTTGGTTGTTCTGTATTTCAATAAATTTACTAAGAGGCTCAGGTGCTAAATGATTAATACACTTGAAGATTAACTTTAGGAAACATAAATTACTAAAGCTTTCAAAGCTTAATATTTTATATTTCTCCAGTATGTAACAGTGATGATAGCGGATTGGCTTTTTATCCATAATTTTTATTGCTCGATTGTAAAGTGAACCAATGTGTTTTGTTGCAGACGGAGCTGCTTGCCCCCAAACTGTCATGCAGTATGAAATATGTGAAAACACCATAGCATGCATGTACAGTAGGGCAGCCTGATTTGGTATATAGTGTCTGATTAATTTAAAACAGTTGAGATTTCTTTGTATTGTTTTAGAGATTTTCTTGATATGTTTAGTAAAATTAAGTTGAGGATCTATAACCAATCCAAGGTATGTGAATTCTGTTACAGATTGAATTTTTTCATTTTGCAAGTTAATTTTAAATCTTTTATTTAGATCAAGTTTCTTAATAGAAAAACACATAGAGACTGTCTTTGTAAAATTTAGCACCAACTGATTTTGATTGAGCCACTGTCCGACATCAGCCATACATGCAGAGAGAACATCAGCAGCCAACTCTGGTGACTTAGCGGGTGCATAAAGAACTGCATCATCTGCATAGAGCTGGAAGCTGGCGCCTGAACAGTGTAATGGTAGGTCATTAATAAAAAGACTGAACAACAAAGGACCAAGTACGGAGCCCTGTGGTATGCCCCTTTTGATGTTCAAGAGTGAGGATTTTTCCTGGTCAACTTTAACACACTGTACTCTAGCCTGAAGATAAGATGCAAACCACTGTACTGCCTTAGTAGAAAAATTAAAAGATGACATTTTAGTTAAAATGTCATCTTTTAATTTTTCTACTAAGGCAGTACAGTGGTTTGCATCTTGCAATCATTTACAAGATTATTCACATTTGTGAGTATTTCACAGAGCATGTGAGAGATTGTTTATGCATGTGTGCGGTTTTGGTTGCATGCAGATCTTCAATCCTGATGGCTGAAACTGTTTGTGTTGCCTTGAGAAGATAATCTCGCTTTATTAAAGTGAAGTGATGCATGTAATTAAATATAGTGTTGACAAAAAGCAGAGGTTTGGCGAGACTATGAAATTTCTCCTTGATTGAAGACTGTTCACTGTCACGTTGACTGTGTATTGGGGGGTCTAATTATGCCTCAACCCCCCACCCCCCCTCCCCCAAAGTCAGAATGCAAGGCTGGAGGGAGTCTAAAAAGTAAACCTGCTAAATTGTTTAATTAGGTATTACAAAAGAAACATCTAAAAAGCACTCAGTAATGATAAAGGTGAGTCAAAGCATTTACTATTATTTTTCTTTTTTTAATAATACCAGACATGTTTTCGACTTATTTTTAACATAACTGACATTAGTAACTTGAATGTGTGTTTCCAGTTGTTTTAGCTGTACACAAACTGTTTGTTATGTTACTTAATATTACTATAATCAGAATCAGAATCAGAATAATAATAATAAAAAAAGAAATAAAAATAAACAATGATTCCAAAAAGGATTACACAGGATTTCACACTCAATGTTTGCCAATTTATATTTTCATTTAACAGATGCTTACAGCTGATCCAAAGTTTATATTTTGCCAGGTCGGGAATCAAAACCTTGATATGCTCCACAAGCTGAGTTGAGCTAAATAGAAACTAGCATTACTATGGTGACATACTGTTCATCAGCAGAGCTGGCAAAGCAATGTTCACCATAGAAAACTTGAATAATGAATATAAACAACAAAAGCACTGGCCTTAAAGTGCAAATTACATCTTGGTCTAATGGGAGACTCCAGGGCCTGGGTCCATCGGGCCATATATTGTTGATCTCATTTCTTCTTCCCCCTTATAAAAATGGTATAATAATTTTTGTTTCGTCTAAACAGAATTTAAGACATTTGCCTAACTCTGCTATGGGTGGTAACAGACAATTTGGCTTGTGCTAGATGAACCTCAGCAGATTACGACTCGTATTACTTCCCCACCCCCTCTGAAAACCATGTCATTTCCAGAATGGCGTGCAACAAAATCAGAGGGGTTGATAAGAAAAACTAGTTTATTTAGTCCAGATGTACCCCTGAAGAAACGGACCGAACTGCTCATGCAAGTAAAACTCTGTAACAAGGATGTTACGTTGTTGCCTTGGTGACAAACCTCTTCCTTACGACAATGCTACTGAGCTGATGCAAGCGCACAGGCCTCTATAATATTGTTTGGGACGATTTAATATAAAACTTGAGATCCTGGGCAAGCATGGGTGTGATAAAGGTTGATTCAAACACACATGCTCATGTAATCATGCACAAAGACTAACCACACACACATGCGCATAAATGCCTACACACGCATATACACACATTTAAGGTTAGACTATAATCTGTGATTACCAGAACTTTTGAGAAGTGCAAAGCAGGGAAATCTGATGAGTTGCAGCAGATTTTCCAAATCCCTCAGGTGCTGCCTCTCACTTATCTCCCCTGTGCCAGCCATTCAGCTGCCAAGAGCAGGTGGCACATTTTGGGGAGAAAATTGACTATTTTAAAGATGTACAACTCCTGGCGCCCTGAAGACAGGGGATTTGGTATGTGTGAGAGTGTGCGCATATGTGAATTCATATGTGTGCATGTTTTTAGTGCACACGTGTGTGTGTGTGTGTGTTAGCGCAAGGTCCTTGATGATTATCTCTCACATTCTTTTGCCCAGCGGGAGTCTCTCCTAACACCCTCTTTCTAAAGATAGTCTCAAATGAGAAGCCCTCCCCTTCTCCCCGGCCAGATTCAATTTGGAGTGGCCAGTTCTGCCAGGTTAAAGGGAGATCTGAGACTGATGCATGTGGACTGAAAAAAAGGGGTGAGCCAGAGAGACCACTACTGGCAAAAAAGATCAGTTAAATAGTAAATGAAAATAATCGTGGCCATGTCCTCTCATCTTTCTAGCCTGCAGATTTTATTTGGTGGTTCATAGGATTAAAAGGCAAAGCTAGTCCCTCTTTGCAACAAGTGCATGGGCATAGGGTTGCATCATGGGATGCGGCTCAAAACAGCTGCTCTTCAGCACAAATGGGCTGGCTGATTTATGTTAACCTGTGCAGCACAGCATATTTTTTCCCTTCCTCTGTCATTTCCCGTCCCATCTTTCCGCTCGTATCCTAATGGAAAGCCCCCTGATGCAGGTTGCGAGAAACGGGGTCTCTCTTTACGTAAGATGAGTGAATTTAGCACCAAAGCCAATTTGTCAAGGGCTCATAGTGCTGTCAGCTTTGTTTGTTCGTAAACGACTGTCTTAATCAAACACTGATCCTCAATTCCTCCTGGAGATTAAATAACGTACGGCAGACCGCTCTCTAAACATCTACCATGCTTCACTTTTAGCTACATCCTGGGAACGAAAAACGCTCTTGCTTTCTTTAATCACCATGCGAGGACATTAACTGTTCACAGGCTGTTTACTGTTAATGCACCACTACCCTCAGCAATATTATGGCACAATGTTCCTAAAGATTTTTGTTTGCAGTGCTGGAGATCCTTGGTGCTCCTAGTTTATAAATAATGGAATATGCCTATAGACCACAGAGAATAAAATCACACATCCAATAAATCAATAAATAAGTCAGAACGAACTTTACCTGATTTAATTTCTTATTAAATGCACCTGGTCATGTGTGTTTCATCAATTTGCATTATTACAAAAAATAAAAATAAAAAAAGATGTTTGTCTTTCGTCCAAATAAACTGTTTTTCTGTACCCCTGAAATTACCAATTATTCTTACTTTTCACTTTCTCCCCTCTAACCATCTGGTTCCATTATGAAACAGGCACTTCTCAACATCCAATAAGTTCCTAATCATTGAACATCCTGCTTCAGTAATGAAATAAAATGGGTAAAAAATGTCAAGTTCATGTTAACTTTAAAGGTGACATATTCAAGTCTGAGCCATCAGATTATATATCTATATTGATACTTGGAAAGGAGTTAATTTCAGTCATTAATAATAAAAAAAAAAAAAAAAAAAAAAAAAAAAAATAATAATAATAATAATAATAATAATAATAATAACTATTCTATCACTGTTTTACTAAATAAACTAAATTAGAACCATTCTTAAAGATTTATATTCATATGCATTAATATAACAGCGCATATAAACACTTTTGTAATGAACATATATTTACCTTGAACATGTAAACGTAAAAAAGTCCATCAAAAACATTTCTGTGTATAATGCTTCATTATCATTAGCAAAAATTATTGTAAATAGCTATTACTTATAAATGAATGCCTTTGTTTATGTTCTACCAGATTTCTTGAAACAGAACTGTCATTATTTTACTTTTTGTCATTTTATCCTCCCTCTGAGTGTTTTTGACTCAGGCTGTTTTTGCTACTATACATGTGTGCCTCTCTTGTGATAAGCTAACCTACGGACTCATTGATAAGTAAATATGAAACGTCATAATACAGTATGTGAATGTGTACATGGCTGAGATGTTCTAACCATGATGGTTTCTGAACATTTTGGCGGATCAGTTTCAGTAATGCTCTAGGTGGACTGGGAAGAAAGTTTTGAGTAGTAAACGTTAGAACATGTTGACATAAACTCAAAAGAGTTTATTTTGAAAGAGTTTTCCAGGATACGTTTCAAAGTCCTGCTTAAAATTTAAAATACAGTACATCATACAGTAATCCTTTGGCACAGAGGAGTTGATCTTGCTTCTGAAGCCACAGAAAGCCTTTCTGAGGTAAAGGTGTCAAAGCTTACATTCAGATAGGCCCTCTTTGTATTTGATCTGTCTGTATGTAAAGAAGAGTGTGTAGTGTGTGTATTTGTGTGCTGTGGCTGCACCATCAGCTCTCACTGTGTCCAGCCATGGCAGGTCAGATCTCATCCTTTTCCTGACAGCGTGGTATTTATGCAGTATACCGCAGTGATGACATCTTATCAAAGGTGAGCCAGAGCTGCTGAGTTCAGGTTTACACTGACAGGTCACTCTGTATTCTGCTTCTGTCTGCTTAGCACTTTTCCTCCAGGCTGACGGACACCATCGCTTCAATCTCAAGATCTCATGGATCAGCATATTTAGCTCATTGACCAGTTTTTGGACTCCTTGTGCAATTTTGCTCATTAGTCTGAAGATTTCAAAAATAAATATGACTCTCATTCATGAGAATCATTCATTCAAATGATTCATTAAAATACACAAATTCATTCAGGAACTAAAAAAGTCAAAAACATTTGATGTAAGAAGGGAGTCACTGAATCATTAATTCAAACGATTTGTTCAAATATGCTAATTTAGGAAGGAAGCAATTGAATAACAGTTTTATTAAGTGAATCACTGGATCATACATTCAAAGGATTCACTCAAAAACGTTGATTCAATCAAGAACAAAACAAGTGATGATTTTTAACAAGAGGGTCAATTAATCATTCAATCATAAAACAAATCAAACATGTTCATCTATATAAGAATGAAACAAGCAAGTCTTCACGAGTGAGTCATCGAATCATTTAAACAAACGATTTGTTAAAGTCTAGGGTTACGTATGTAAGCATGGTTCCTCAAGGGACCTAGAAGCTGCGTTTGAGCATGCTTTAAGGAACGCCTCCAGCGTGACGTCTCTGATTCACGTGTGTACTCAGTCCAATGGATGGGTAAGACATCATAGGCAGGTGACGTCAGAGACCAGGAAGCTTAAAAGCATGATCGGCGAAGCCGGCATTTAGCCTTGAAAGGATGAAGCAAGTGCCGGCCAGAGATGCCAGAAGTGTGGCACTGTGACGCACCATCTTGTTACCTCGAGGAACCATGGATACATACGTAACTTTACATGTTCCTCTTCAGGAACTCGAGCTGCATCTGAGAATGCTTTGGGGAACGAGAATGCCCACGCTGCCAGACTTTCGGATCTCTGCCTAGTGAGGAAGAGCACAGCTAAAGCAAGAGAAGGAGACAGTAGCCTGACAGTAATCGGGGACAACCCGTCCAATATCCAAACTTCAGAAGAAGTCAGTCTTGACCCCCAAGAGAAGGGAGAACAGAGAACGCGAGGCTTAGGATAGCATCACCGCTAAGCAAAACTTCTTCCTGCCAGAGGCCTCAGCGCACCATGGAGGAAACATGTAACCAGAGGGCATCTGCCCACTGACTGGCCACCGATAGACCAGAAGCTAAGAGTTTCCTCAGAAACCACACCTACAGCCTCCAAGCTCCATGCGATGTGCACCCTCTGCCTGTGAGAGGAGATCTCTCCTGACAGGAACCTCCCATGTAGTGCCGTCAAAAAGTGAAATCAGGCCCAAGAACCATACCCGGCCAGGTCAGAATGGGGTTACTAACAGCAGCCAGACTCTGTCCTGGTTCACTCTCTCCAGAGCTTTTAGGAGCAGAGCAAATGGGGAAAAACTTACAGATGAAGCCTCGGCAACGTCTGTACCATGGCGTCCAGCCCCAATGGAGCTGGTTGAGTCAGAGTGAGCCAGAGGGGACAGTGCGATATCTCTCGAGTCACAAACAGATCCACCTGAGTCTGGCCAACCTCTCCAACTTTGCCTCATCACGTCAATGTGAAGCAGCCATTCCCCAGGCCTCAGCCATGCCTTGGCAGGATGTCTGCTCCCATATTAAGATGCCCAGGAATGTGGACTGCTCTCAGCAAGAGGAGTTCACCCTGGGACCACACAAGGATCTGGTACGCTAATTTGTATAAACGGCGTGAGCGCAGAGCTCCTTGGTGTGTTGATGTAAGAGACCACTGCTGTGTTGTTGGTGTGCAGCAACACATGGTGACCTCTTAGGTCTGGGAGAAAGTAATGTAGTGCTCAAAGCACAGCCAGCATCCTCGTGCAGATGATATGACATATCAGATGGCGGCCACTCCACACGCAGGCAGGGTGGCCACTCATGACCGCACCCCAGCCAGTGAGGGATGCGTCCATCACTAGCATTACGCATGACAAGGACCTCCCAGCATGGGGCCCTGAGAAAAGAACCTTTACTTAACCCCAGCTCTTTCATGTGAGCGAGAACGACACCTTGATGCCGAACCGCCATCCGCTCTGATCGAGCTAATATCAACCAGTCGTCGATGTGGTTGAGTCGTGAAAGTGTGGGGTGAGAGTGCAAGGCTAGAGGAAGAACAGTACTGGTAGGCTTTTCCCCCCAAAGCAAACCTCAGGAAATTCCGACGAGGAAGGATGGAGATAAGTGCATCTTTTTGATAGATCATGACACACCAGTCCTTGGACTTGGTCTGTGTAAGCGTCCTGAAATTCAGTCCCCTGACTGAGCTGTTCAAAAAAGGCAGATATAAAAAAGGACACAACACCTCATCCTTCCTCAGAACAGTGAAGTATCGGCTGTAGTACCCAGAGCCTGTTCGGGGCCCACCAGAACTGAATTCCATGACCTCTAACTACAGTGTGCAGGACCCACTGAGACACATTTGGCAGTAGTTTTCACGCTGCTAAATAGTCTACTAAGGGAATCAGCCTCTCAAGACTGATCTCTGGTGTCATCAGAGCAGTTAGCTTGGTGCCCTGAAGTGGCTCACCAGCAAGAAAGCTCCCAGGAGGTTGCGAGCCTCTTAGCACCGTTACGTTTCCGGGCGGTAACTGAGAGAAGCGCTCGCCGGAAAGTGCTGCGCCCTGGAACACCGGCAGGGTTGGCAGATCGATCTCCTGAGTGCACTGTGGAGAGACTGTGTAATGTGATGTACACCGCTCTTCTCCAGTGGGGCCTGCCCTCCGAGGTCCTAAGCCACAGCATCAGGATTCTTATAGCTGAAGTCTCCTAAAAACGGTGGTCCTCAGATCCACGTTGTCTGCTAGGAAGCCTAGACCAGAGCCTGCTCGGGGCATGACTCCATGAAGCACATTTGGCAGGGGCTCCCACACCGCCATGTGACCTCCTAAGGGAACCAGTCTCACGAGACTGGCCTCTGGTGTGCCTAAAGCCACTAGCTCGGTGTCCTGAAGCGGCAGACCAGAAGGGCACAACCATACTAGCTTCTCTAGAGACCTCTGTAGAGGCAGCGAGCCTCTCAGCACTGCTATGTTTCAGGGCAGTAACTGAGAGAAGTGCTCGCCGGAGACCGCTGCACCCTATAACTCCGATAGGGTTGGCAGATCGATCTCCTGAGTGCACTGAGGAGAGAAGGGCACCATGTTATGCAGTGTACACCGCTCTTCCCCAGAGGGAGCTGGCCCTTAAAAGACCTAGGCCTTAGGCATCAGGATGTTATGACGAAGGCTATCCAGCGAAAATGATGGTCCGCAGAACCTCTTTCCACTAGAAGCCTTCGGCCTGGTAGCACCACTCTGACTCTAGCATCTGTGGAGTACAAGAAATGACACCCCCGGCATGAGGGGCTGGAATACGGTAGGGTTGGGACTGCTCTGCCCAGCAGCCCCTGACTTCCTCAACCTCCTCAAAAGAAGAGAGGTAAACATGTGTTCTCACACGAGAAATTACATATGTTCCCGGTGAGAGCGGTGCAGCGAGAAAAGCACAATCAGCCCCCCGAGAGTCGACTGCGCGAGCTCCACTCTTCATTAATGCTGCTCATTAGAATATTAGGCATAATCTGCTTGTGAAATTGGTGCTTGTGCAACTGATGCTTGTGCAACTGGCGAGCTCATTGACGACTTCCACATCAATCTCCTCAGGGAAAGACAGGCAGCGCATCGCGCCCTCTCACCGGGGAGAAAGTACATCAAATGCAGGCTTCCAAACTCCAGGCTTCCAGAGCGGGCGCCCGTTCTGGTGGTTAAGGAAGAAGATAGGGACTTACCCGTCTACATTCCTTCCAGTGGATCCGAAAGCAAAACCCGGTAGCACGACTAGCGCTCCACCTCGGCGTAAGAGAGAGACTTCTGAGAGTGAAGCAAAACGCTCGCATCGCAGCCGTCAACTCCCTCGAGAGCTGATTCTGCGCACTTCACTCTCATACAGATAGCACACGAACTGCGTGTGTCCCTACCCTTTTTTGTTTTTTTGCTGGCAGGGAAAACACACAGCCTGAACGCTGCCTGCTCTCACCCGAGACTTCTCTTAATTGAAGCTTTGACAAATGGAGCTTATCAGTGGACAAAAACGACACTAAATAAGACTCACAAACAGATAGTGACTGACAGACACACAGAGATCGCTTGCTGAAGAAAAAAGGCTAAATGCCGGCTTCGCTGCTTATGCTTTTAAGCTTCCTGGTCTCTGACGGCACCCGCCTATGACATCTCACCCATTCATTGGACTGATTGCCTGTAAAATTGACACACGTGAATCAGAGACGTAACGCTGGAGGCGTTCCCCAAAGCATTCTCCGACGCAGCACGAGTTTCAATAGACTTACTTCCTTACTTTCTCTTCAAAGCTCAGAATAGAGTACACAACAGCACTTTATGTGTGCAGCGTGAGAACAGTGTCAATTATGTGACTTTGTTGTGTGAGAGCTGGCTATTTGAGGTCTCTCTCTATGTGGGTCTATGTCCCTTTGCTCAATTGTCTTAGTCCATTTTTAGCATGTCAATCATCTTCTGACCATTTAAACCACAACATGTTATCAACATTTGTCTGATTGGGTCATCAGTGTCCACAGGGACATTCTGAGTGTGTGAAAATGACATTTCCTCTTTTACGGTTCTCTGTTGTCACTAAAGTGTCCTTATAACCCTCTTTGTTGGATCAATTTTCTTCTCAGAAACCAGTTTGAAGCCAATTATCTCCAGTCATACAGAAGAAAATTGAGGGTTTATGACTAGATCTTAAGGCGAGAAGGAGGAGCGAACATGTGGCCTCTAAGTATTCTTAGAGGCATCAGGTGGATCATTTGTCATCTTGATATCCATTAGAGTCACAAGGCTTGTCCCAGATAGTAATTCACAAGGTAATTCAAGCGCAGACTTGTTTGACACTGTCCAGCATGGTTTGAGGTTGACAACTTAGGATGTTTTAGACGATGTTTACACACTAGATGTGTATTGTAGAGTGGAAAACTGAGGCAGAAGACTGCAACATAACCATATAGGTTTCATTTGGAAATAAGATCTTAGTTTTAGAGGTAATATCAAAACTATAACAAGAGCAGCATCTATTATCTAAAAAATACAGGAAAAATTATGTGTTTTGTATCTGAACAAGAACCAGAAAAACTAAATCTGGGCCTTTTGAGGCAGTTTGGTGGTCTTAGACAGAAGTCCAAAATGCCTTTGAAACCATCAAACCAGACCAGACTAGTGATCGATTTGTTAACCAAACAAATCAATAAACTGACCAAGTATTAAATATATAAAACATATATATATATATATATATATATATATATATATATATATATATATATATATATATATATATATATATATATATATATATATATATATATATATATGGGGAGCAGCCAAGACTTATTTTTCAAAAACACTGAAAAAAATCTTACAGACCCCTAACTTTGAGCAGTACTCATACTTCAGTTGTATTCTTAGCTTTAAACCAGACCTTTTATGTCTGAATTTCTCTTTTTCTTTTATTGTACTGTACTTGTTTGCAGCACTTTCACTTTCCGTTGCGCATGTTCTATATAAAAACTGGTCCTGCCTTACTCTTGAACAAATAGTGTACACAATGGACTGAAAGCGCTCAGCTCTGAGTTCTTCAGCGAGAACACTCTGGTAGAAGGACTTCCTGGTGACCTGTGTCCATAATCTCTATTCCTTCACAAAACACACAAGCTGTTCTCGTTGGTCCTATATTGAAAAAGATGTCTGAGATTCTAGGTGACTAAAAATTTTAAATCATGCTTCTCCCAACGTCCCAATTAATCGGCTGCCGATCTGTCACCATCCATCATAATCATTTTAATAGCGCCTCCTGTTGACCTGATCATCTGGATACCTGCTGCACCCCTTTTGCAATTTTCAGCCCATTCATTGAACAAATTTTAATTGTGTACATTTTTGACAGTTTTAATTTCCCATATGAAACGCAGCCTCTCTGCGTGAAGGGTGGGGTGGGTGCTTTTTCTTTGCTTTTTTTCCCTCTTTTCCCCCAAGAGCTGTCAAACATACATCTGGGCTTGATATAGCGTGCAGAGTTTAAATAAGCAAAGCAATGTTTGCCAAACCCATTACAAGCCATTTCAGAGAGAGAGAAAAAAACATTTCATTTTTTATTTTCACTAACTCCATAACTCATAAATTTGGAGCTGTTATGGTGTCCATTTGTAAGTTTTTTCATGCGCGGTGGGGTGGAAAGTTAAATTTCGGGAAGAACCCCCTCACAGAAACACAGGAGATGAAATATCGGTGGTGGCAAAGAAAAGTGACACATAATTACTATGGACACATTTAGCTGCCTAGGCAAACAAATTCCTGTTAAATAGGTTTTGAACTGCAGTAGTGAGATTAATCACCTCTCTATGAGCATGGCCATATGTGCGAGATCAATCACAGCCCACATTGGGCAGCTTTGATGCAAATATATGCACTTATGTAGCCTTTGCTTTTATGTTTTCATTCGTTTAGTTAGAGCGGCCGCTTTCCAATCTGCATCTCTACTGGATCCCATTAGCATTTTAACAAAGGGTGCTGTTAAAGGTTGTTTTATTAGGCCTGGTTTCAGTCCTTCCAGGCAAGATTCCTTTGACTTGTGTGAAAGTGCCAAATCTAGCGACCAGGGAACAATTGCCGGAACACTTTACCCCTGTATTTGCCGGAATGGCAGTGTGAAAGGGGCTTTACAATACACTACTTTACTGGTGCCCCAAAAGTAAACTGCAACATGCCAAGATACTGTATGTGATTTTAGTTCATTGGTTGGTTTCCTAAGTGAGCCTTGATCAAATATTAGCCAAATAAACTGCAAAAGGCAAAGTACAGGAGAAATTCTGGGCTCTCGGTTCATAAACTCTAGTGTGTTTTTTGCATTTCTGATACATGCATTCACAATAAAATTAAATAGCTTTTTTTCAGTAGCCTTGGATTTGTAAGTATATATTATTATTATTATTATTATTATTATTATTATTATTATTATTATTATCATCATTATTATTATTATTATTTTTTTTTATTATTATTATGTTTAAGCACTGGGATTATTTTATTTTTTTTATTCTTCAATAAAGAGTTAAAAGCCTTGAACCAGTCTGACCAGTTCTGACAACATTACAACATTTGTTCGGAAGCAAACAAGTATTTTAAAAAACTAAATAAATAAATAAACAAACCCCCAAAAACGTATTTTATTTGAATTATTATTATTATTTTTTTTTAAATAAGGAACAATTCCTATGACACAGTGTGTATATTTATATATTTGTATATTTATAGCTCTTTTGCCAGAATTCTGTTTCCGAGCTAACATCATCGCCTCTGACTGAGTTCTTTTCATGATTAACAGTAGTGTAGTTCTTGGGGAATTCCAATTCATTTGATTGGTTTTTGAAGTTGGTATCCCACTGACTGAGCACACAAATTTTGCTCTGAGGTGTGCATCTCAAAATCAGCTTATAATATAAAAATACATTTTTCTGTAGAGAAAATGTATGGTATTTTTTTTTTTTACAGGCAAGCCATTAGAAGCCAAGTCTAAAACTGTATGTATATCACTATAAATAAATAAATAAAATAAATAAATAAATACCACATATTCCAGTAGAAAGATGAACACTGGGACATACACAAACTCACACTTCTGTCTCTGGTGTAACTTGCAGTATATGTTTATTCCCATTAGATTGAGGTTCTAAACAAATTTCTCAAAAAAAAAAAAAAAAAAAAAAAAAGATCTCTCCACCACAAACCCATCCACTTGAGCATTTCTTTTTAAAGTGGAAATACTCAAAACACAGATGGGGTGAAAAAAAAAAATAACATAACAGAAAGCACAAGAAAAAAAAAATCAATGCAACAACTTTCTTGAAAACAGCAGGGGGAGATCAAGTGTGGGCTGCTGTACATTTTGGCAGCAAACCAAACACATACATTATGATCTGTGACCTGTCTTCTAGTGGACACTGCTAATATTAGCTGCCTATACAGTATATTAATTACAAAGAGTGGACACATAGACTGGAACCCAGTGATGTGATTTTACATAAATCATCATTTAAGGCCAACAAAGTTATTTTACCAAAACGTGAAAAATTATATATTTTTTTTTGCTTTATTGTATTATCAAAATTAATATTTTTACACATGCACCAGACAAGTCTGAACAAGGTTGATTGCATATGCAATCAATGGTCATCATATCATGGCATATGTTGTCAATCAGCCTATTATAATGGTTTCTGATGGATCACGTGACACTGAAGACTTTGAAAATTCAGCTTTGCGTCACAGTAATAAGTAACATATTAAATTATTGTAAACATGTATTAAAATGTTTAATAATATTTCACAATATTTCTGTTTTTCAATGAATGCAGCCTTGGTGAGCAGAAGATCCTTTTTTTAAATATAATTTAAAATGTCTATTTGATACTTCAGTTTGTAAATTGTAAAGTTTTTGACGCCCTGTTCCTTTGAGATATTTTTATAATGTGGTAAGCATTCTTCCCAAAACCTACCTTCTTCCTGACCCATGTGCTAATGATTTAAACAATCTTCCATACATGCCATGAAATCTGCCAGAAGAAAAGAGAGGAACTGTCAAGAGTGAAAAGCTTACAGCCGTTTTCATGCAAGTCTTCAACTCAACTACCTCAGAGGAAATCATAGGCAGCAGTTAAAGATTAATATCTGAAATAGAGACGTCAGGACTGTAATTTAATGAAATCTATCTTTGGGAATATTCGCTGTACAGTCTCAGATTATTCAAGTTAATTTCTGTTAGCTGCAGAGCTACAGTAATTCCGTCCGGTAATTCTCACTCTTCCCATTACCGCGACCCTTTTCCATGCAGACAGAAGATAACAATAATAACATCATCTGTAAATTACAGGCTGCACGTTTAGCATGTGTGTAGCTTAACGAATAACACACAGGCCTTCTTCAGGATTCTCTCAACGATCTTCAGAGGACATTGTACAGCATAAACTGTATTTCTTATTATGAGTGTATGTGCCAAAGTGACTTCTTTGCTAATTCATGACGTACTTTTAGACTGTCAGTTCAGTGCATCATCGAGTTATTTACCAGCCATTAGATCTGAGATACACGCTACGAATGCCCAGGGACTCCAACGAAGATACTGAATTCTCTTTGACGTTGACTTAGCTACTGTAATGTTCTTATAATTGTACAGAGGATGCTCAAGAACGTACTCACTAAAATGTTTAGCATAACTAAAGTTGGTGAAAAACGTAGTGGCAGATTCTGTCAGCGCCACTGGGTCGCATGTGATCTATCTGAACCAAGTGTCAGAAGAGCAATAAAAGAGAATTTCCAATCAGATGAGTGCAGAGGAGAGAACAGACCTTAACGGCTCATGGTGGTTCATGTGCTCTTGCATAATTGCTCCCACATCAAAGGTGTTGTGTTAAAATGTTTACTCAAATGTGGGAATTTAAACATTTCTTTATTTAAATACAAAAGACATCATTTGATTTTTCAATATAACATAAATGGATAGTCGTTGACACATTGCAGCAGAAAAAAAGGGACAAAAAAGCACTACAAAAGTGGATCGTCTTCTATATGTGAAGTCTTCTGAAGCTGTGTGATAGCTTTGTGTGAAGAACAAACCAAAGTGGAATGGAAGAACAAAGAACAGCTAACAAGCACAACCCAGGATGAGGGAAACACTACAGGCTAACAATACTTAAAGGGGTCATATGATTCTTTTTTAACGATCATTATTTTGTGTGTTTGGTGTAACAGAATATACTGACATGCTTTAATGTTCAAAAACAGTGTGCTACTGACCCAGTGCATTGTGATTGGACAAACACCGTAAGCGCTCATCGGAAATGTAACACTAATTTCCATAATCGCAAGCTTTCTTCTTTCAAAATAAATGTAAAGACAGTCAATAATGTAATCCTTAGATTTACCATCAGTTCAAGCCCAAAAGAGGAAGAGAGTTTTGTGACAGACACAGTGATGAAGCTTATACAGTATGTGTTTGCAGTACACATGAGTCCATTGGGTGACCATCTCGCTCTCTCACACACACGCGACGCGCAAAACTGAATGCATTTAAACATTCAATAGCAAACACTTTCACTAATAAAAAAACATACTTCCAGTATCTGATTCAGTAGCGCCTGATTGTCGTAGAATTACTGGAGTAATGATGATTAAAATTCAATTGCATCACAGAAATAATTAAATACAATATACTGAAGTAGAAAATAGTTATTTTAAAATAAGAATATTTCACAATATTATCATTTTTACTACATTTTGAAAAAAAATAAAAATAGTTTAAAACAATTTAATTTAATAATTATAGCTTTGGTGTGTATAAAATACTTTATTTATTTATTTATTTATTTTATTTTTTTGTCTGTTCCTCGCACAAAGCATATTGCCAAAGATTTGGAATATACCCTAGTGAAAAAAACAAAAATACTAAAATGTATTTGAAATTCATAAATTTTGTGCTAAATATACTATTAATACATTTACATATTTAAGTGCTCAATAAAAAATAATCTGCAATTGTACTTTTGGTATACTTAAATTCTGCTAAATCAGAACAACTAAACACTTAAATTGTGCGGAAGTAGTGCTGAGATACAACTAAAGATATACTAAATAGCTGACTGTGCTAAAAGTGGATCTATTGCAATTAGGTACACTTTAAATATCTAGCATTTAGACTGATATTATACAGAGATCATACAACCCTTATTAATAGTGAAATTAAAACACATAAGAAATGTGCGTTGTGCAGTAAAGACATACTCCAAATATAGTTTAATTCTAATTTTATATCAGCAAGTCTTAAGTGATATATCAATAAATATGCCAATGGATTTGAACTATGCTAAGTATGAAATAAATCCTTTTTAAATAAATTATGGCATAGGTTTCATTTTATTCATTTTTTTATTTCTAGGGTAGTTATGTGGGATACTATTTATTTTATATATTTAGAGCTTGACAGTGCAAGCCAGCATTAAAACATCTATTGTACCAAAAGAAAGTCATGTCATTGGAGTGTGTCATCATGATTTTTGGGTGAACTGTTCTTTCATGTAAGGGCAGGGATAGCTAGGACAGTCAGAGCTGGGCAGAGAGCTGTAGAAAGGATCTGTTAATAAAGAGCAGTGATAGTTTTATTGCTGTACTCTTTCAGGTTGGATGCAGTTGAACAGACACAGTTCATGAAAAGAGCTGTCTGAGCTACTCTTCAAGTGTTCTTCCTTCTGAGCATTTGTCTCTCAGAATTGCTAAATCTAAATGGAGTCAGACTTGGCCTAATCCCAAACCGAATGATTTTATTTCGACCCTGTTCAAGTATTATTATCTTTTGAGCTGTGGAAGCGAGAAGGGTGGAGATGAACACCAGTGTTGATGAGGAAGCCCTGCATTCGGTCTGCCCTAAATTTATAAATAGCTCTTCTCTCTTTTGATTTTTGGCCAGAAACAAACTTCATGCAAGTATGCAGATGTGAATCACTGGCCAACAATTTAGTTGTGCACAGTACTGTTGTACATACTTAATGAACATTCATGATTTACTGTAACAAACCCCAGGACTCAGAAGGGCAACCAGATGTGCTATCATTTAAGTAGCTAGATCAACAGCACATTACTAATTTGTTTGAAAAGATTCTCTTCAAACTGTTTTTCCACCATGAAATCTGACTGTTTTTTTGAATATTGACACACCTTCTCATTCAAAGAGTTTTCTTTATTTTCATGACTATGAAAATTGTAGATTCACATTGAAGGCATCAAAACTATGAATTAACACATGTGGAATTATATATGGAATTATATACATAACAAAAAAGTGTGAAACAACTGAAAATATGTCATATTGTAGGTTCTTCAAAGTAGCCACCTTTTGCTTTGATTGCTGCTTTGCACACTCTTGGCCTTCTCTTGATGAGCTTCAAGAGGTATTCACCTGAAATGGTCTTCCAACAGTCTTGAAGGAGTTCCCCGAGAGACGCTTAGCACTTGTTGCCCCTTTTGCCTTCTGTCTGCGGTCCAGTTCACCCCTAAACCATCTGGATTGGGTTCAGGTCCGGTGACTGTGGAGGCCAGGTCGTCTGGAGCAGCACCCCATCACTCTCCTTCTTGGTCAAATAGCCCTTGATGACTGCAGTGTGACTCTACAATCTTCATAGTCATGAAAATAAAGAAAACTCTTTGAATGAGAAGGTGTGTCCAAACTTTATTTATTTATTTTTTGTCAGCTTTGATCTGACATATGAGCCCGTTTACACAACATTTAAACTAGCATTAATTTGAAACCATGTCAGACCGGGATCAAACTCTCATGACAGGAAGCTGATAATGCTCTGACACAAACAAACAGGCTGAGCAGTGAATAATGCCAGACTCTGGGCTGTGTTTGCACCATCTGCAGTGCTGGCTGGGCCAGAGTCATCATTTACAAAGGCATTAACATTAGCATCGCGCCAGCCAGCTCTGCTTCACTGTTGTTTTCTCTTGTTCCCTGAAGCCAGCAGGTACACAGAGGGAATTTATTGTTGCTGGACTCCATTAATATTAAACATTAACTAATGAGAACTAATCACCGCAGCACAATGGATAGTGACAGCCTCAACAAAGAGACCTGTCTCTGGAACTCTATCTGTCTGCATGTCCGTTTGTCTATTTCCATCCATCCATCCATTAATCTTTTTCATCCATCCATTTTTTACCTTGATCCATCCATCCATTTTTACATGATCCATTTCATTCATTCATTCATTCATTCATTCATTCATTTATTTCTTTTTAAAATGTAGAATGTAGTGACACAATTTAGCATACAGCTCTTATGATTATTAGTCACAATGTATAATATAGTGATTATTGAGAAGCAGATCAGCATATTACAATGATCATAACACTGAAGACTGGAGTAATGATGCTGAAAATTCAGCTTTGCGTCAAAGAAATAAAGTACATTTTTAAATATATTCAAATAGAAAATACATAGCACTGACCACTGCCACCTCTGAAATGACAGCCGTCTGGATTCAGGCCTCTGGATCTGTTCCAAAACACTGATTTTGCCCACACCCCGCACCTGTCTCCAGCTCACTGTCCGTTATTTCTCCTCTCACAGCGGTCCGTCTCTCCTCCACTGCCTGTGTTCTGCATCTGTCTTCATTTCCTGCCACACCTGAACAAAACCAACTGACCTTCAGGGTCCTTTGCCTTTAAATAAATGAGGGCGTCTGTGCGTGTGTGTTCTGGCATGTGCGCTCCTGTCTGTTTGCCAAGCAATCTGATGTGAGCTATTGCACCTAGAAGGATCTTAATGTGTGAGGGACCAGAGGTGTGAGCTCTGTTCAAACACTTCAATTAATTAATGGTGTAATTAAGATTTTGTCATTGACACGGTTTTCCATGACAAGGATGGATCGGCTGTTCTGTCTCTGCGCCAGGCGGGCGAGGAAGCATGCGGTTGGGCGGGAGGTGTAAATAATGGCACCAATTTAAGGTTTGTTTCGGCGGTGACAGACCACCTGCAAAGGCTTAGCTGGTGTGTTTTAGCATGCCATCATCATTCAGTAGCACGGCTGCTGTATGGAATTCTGGGTAAAATGACCACACAGATGCACTCCTACATTCTGATTAAAAAAACTTTTTTTTTTCATCTCTATTCATTTTCTTTTCAGCATTGGATTGCATAGAGCAGCTTTATTGATGTCTTGATCAAATACTGTGTTCAGAATATTTTGTTCATGAATTGGGGAAGAATCTCATTATTCCACCAATATTTTATACTTCAATGATTTCTGCATTTAATAATAATAATAATAATAATAATAATAATAATAATAATAATAATAATAATAAAGCTTTTATATTTATATTTTCAGTTTTAATTTATAGAAATAATAAATTTTAGGTATTAATATTAGGTATTAATTAATTATCATTTTAATTAATTTCATTGATTCATTAAAATGATAATGATTTATGTAATTATAATAAATTATAATGAAATATATAACCATGTATTTCAGTGATTTTTCATGAATAGAAAAGATAAAAGAACAATCAAACTAAAATTGAAAAGAAATGCTATGATAATACTATAATGAATGTTAAATTCGATTTTTAGTTTTCATATATTTTCACTGATATATTTAACATTAATTTACGCTTTCGATGAAACTTCAGCTACTTTGCTTTCCATTTATTGTCACCTCAACATTTAAATATTTTAATTATCATTTTAATTCATTTAAAAACTTTATTTAAAATTATGCTAATTTTAAAATAATTCTTAAATCAATATAATTATAGTCTTTAAATATTATTATTACAATTGTTTTTATTTTTATTTTTAATAATAATAATAATAATAATTTTTTTAGTGCTCTTTGATGAATAGAAATGAACCACATTTTTTTAAAAAATGTTAAATGTCTTTACTGTCACTTTCCTTAAAGAAAATAATAAATACAATTGTTAATTTCTTTCAACAAACAAACACATAAAACACAAAGTGTTAATAATATGAAATTGATTACAAATGAAAATGATACTTTTTTCAGGATACATTTTCATCCACATCTGAAGAGTCAGTGACCTGCTCCAGATCTCACACTTGATTTGACAAAGGCATGCTGACGTTCTGCCACGAGGTGACGCAACCTGACAGCAACAGTGTAACAGCTGTGCTGAAACACAGATGCCTCACCAAAAGTCGCCTCATTGATCCAGCTAATAAGGACAGGTGTCGCATTTCACCCTGATGAGGGAAGGAAAACAACCTCCAAACCCTAGTGGGACAAATGTTTGGTCCTCGTCCTCTTTCCCCTTCTTTGATGATTCCATTGGGGAACGACGCACTGCAAGGTGACACAAGATGATCTCCAGTTTCACAGAGGAGAACTTTTTGGGATGGTGTGTGGAATTCCAATCAGAGTGAAAACAGGAGCAGGACCACCTCCATCTCTCACAAAGGGGGAAAGGAAACCTGGCCCTGAAATGTATACAGTGCACTTCATACAGCATTTATACTGAGACTGCCACACATACTATAGGCTGCCTATTGCTTTAAAAAATAATGCGTGGGGTTTTGGCTTGTTAGCATGACCCAGTTAATTCTGTCACATGACCTCACTGTGTTACATGATTAATTCACTTCTTATTTTAATAATGAAATAAACAGTTTAATTTTGCTTTGGGCAGTCTGATGACAAAATCAGTTTATATTTATTCAGATTCATTCATCACATGTGTTGTATGATGTTATTCAAGATCACCATGTGAAGTTCCAACCACAGTTTGTCTTGTTTTTATGTGCCATTTATCTACAAGGACAGAAAGAAAGACAGATAGATATTTTCATCAGTTTTCAAAGTATTTGTTGTGTTCTAGTAATTTTATGTCCTTTTGTCATTTTTTTAAGCATTAGTAATGAGCTTTAATTTATAATTATTTCAGTCAATTTAGTACTTAAACTTAAACTTACTTTATTTTAGTTAGTTGCCAAGGAAACATTTCTTATTCAAGTTTTGATATTTGTATTGATCTATTTAACATTAATTTATGCTTTGGTGAAACTTCTGCTGCTTTATTTTCAATTTATTATGTCACCCTAGCATTTCATTTTAAACATTTTAATTCATTATGATTTTGATTATATGATGATTATATATACATATATATATATATATATATATATATATATATATATATATATATATATTGTAAGTGTTTTCTTGATGGACTGGGTAAAAACTATTAATAGAGTGTGAAGTGCATATCTAAAATTTTAATGCCTCTTTTTTAACTATTTTTTTTTAATGGAAATGCACAGCATGTATCTCAAACTTAATGTTGGACCTCTTTGCGTTTACGGTATTTTTTTAGTTTTATTTGAACTTTACACTGAAACATACCCAGCAGTAAAGATCTATCTATTTTATCAAGGTCAGATTTTCATCTTACAATATCAACATTACCACCGGCCAAGCAGGACCAGTGAATTCCAATCAGTGGCTGAAAATCGTTCGGCTCATGAAAAACCACACTGCACTTGTTAATTATTAAAAGCTAAAGGTGAGCATGTAATATTAAAACACCTCGAGGCGATTGAGTGAGCCAGGCCAAATATACTGCCACCGATAATGGTTCTGATCTTGACGAGTGAATGTACGATATTGGCCTTTTGTTTGTGCAGAACTGTAATCACCTTCATTTCACTTTTATCAGCCAGAGTTTCTCTGTTTATATATATATATATATATATATATATATATTATTAACTGTCATTTTCCTATGTTGGTTGATCTTGTCAAACAAATGGGCAGATCTTTCCAATGTTCTGCAGTTTTTTTTTACTTTTTAAAGAACCTAAAATAATCATTATGTCATACTTCTCAATAAATAGGTGGTTTATTCTGGTTTTTCAGGCAAAGTCCACTAGAGAAATGAAAGGATCTCTCCAGAGAAGTTTGGATGACATTGAATTTTCACTAACTTTGTGAATAGCAAACAAACCCTGCCACATATATGGGTCATTTCTAACTTTTTGAGCCTGGCCTGATCTGTGTCAGCTTCTCAGCGCAAGTCTCAATCACTTCAGAGCTCTGAAAGAACATCTGCTCTCCTTCCAACACTACAGGTAGCTGATTTATATTCTAGCATTTGTGTTCTATTTTAATTGACACTTGTGTGCTCGGGCCCATGGTAGACATAATTAAATGATAACAACCCTAAAAATTCTCCCATTTCCCTCGGAGATGAAAAGAAAGATTTAGGCTGAAAGCATGAGATGTTTGGAGTCTATTGTAGCAGACAGGACAGCAGAGAAAATTACAAGCATTCAGCGCATCTTCATAGCGCCGCTTGGATCGGTCAGTCGTGGGTTGAATCTCAATGGCGGAAAGCGTCCATCATAATGAGCTCCAAATGAGCTCCTATTTCTCGTCTCTGCGAGCCACTGCCTGCAGGTGTTTGGATGCACCGCTGAATGGCCTTGTGTGTGTAGGTTTTGTGTGGGGTTTGTCGACAACCTCTCGCCGCGTGTGTTAACAGAATGCAGAGTCAGCAGAAAACCTTTTGACATGCCGCCGCGGATCATTCAAGCACACACTGAGTCTTGGTTTTATCTTCTTCTGCCAAGCACTCGATTAACTCAGCCTCTCTCTCCCGATCCTTTAACGTTCCCCCTTCTGTCTCGCCAGACATAAGGCTCTTCTCAGAGCTTTGGTGTAGGCAGCAGTTTTGCTGTGCCGGTCAGGTGGAAGCTGTGAGCTGTAAGGTATGAACTGTCATTCTCCATTGGTGCTGTAAAGAGAAGTGCACATGTAGGAGTTTATTTGCCTTTTGTCTTTTCTGACAGTTTACATGAGCAACTAAGCCCGGCTTCAGAACCCTGCGCTCAGAGGGCATGTACTAAAAATTATTTAAAAAAAAATTCCCAATCCGAGAAGAGAGAGGATTTTTAACGGAAGCTTGTTTCCTGCATGAGATAAAATTACAAACAAATAAAGTTTAACCTCCCGTTTCACAGACAATGTTTAAACCTAGTCCCAGACTAGTGTAAATCTGAGCTGTTGTAACTAATAGCACTTGAGTGCGCTTAAAATATATATTTGCCTTTGTTTTGTCTCAAGATGTACAAAGTACTTTTTTTTTTTAAGGCATGTTAAAAAAAATTGCTTACATTTCCTAACTGAACAATGGCCTAATCCTGGTTTAGTTTCAGCCCTGTGTGAAACAGGGCCTATATCTCATAATTTAAACTTTTTTCCTGTAAAATGTAAATGGTGAGAACTGCTAGACAAAAACTCAGGTTTATTAGAAATAAACGTATTGAAAATAAACACAACTGCTCAAAACAAAGTCACAATTATATAACACACACACACACACACACTCACATAATCGTGAGATGTATTTTTGGAATTCTGAGTAAAAAAAAAAATCTCAATTCAGATTCTGGCAATTCTAAAGCCTTTTTCAAACTGTCAGTCCAAATCCGATTTTTGTTCACATCCTATTGGACTCTATTGGATCTAAATGATTGACTGTCCACGCTGTGAATCGCAACTGCACAAATCTGATTTGTGTCTCCATTGTGCTCTTTCACATTTCTTCATTTAGCTGACGCTTTTATCCAAAGCAACTTACAATTGTTATATATGTCAGAGGTCGCACGCCTCTGGAGCAACTAGGGGTTAAGTGTCTTGCTCAGGGACACATTGGTGTCTCACATTGGATTCGAACCCGGGTCTCTCACACCAAGTGCATTTGTCTTATCCACTGCGCCATCACCACCCCAATCTTTCATTTAATTCAATATCTGCATTGGTTATGTCTATGCTAAAAACAACAAGAGCAATACATTTTACAATACTGAAGTTGTCTTACAACATGATGGCATGTTGTCGTCACAATGGATTATAACAAGAGATAATAATATCACGTCTTATGAAGCAGCGGCAGAAAGGAAGGAAGCTGGATTTATGGCTTTGTTCTGTTTTGCCATCTCCGCCGGCCTCAAAACTCAAAGATGTGGGTAGAATAGCAGTATATTGTCATTTTCCACTTGACTCACAAAAACACAACCTAGTTTCTGCAAGGACATTCAGCACGTATTCTACAAACAACGTCTTAAGTGTTTACTTTTTACGTGACTTGAGAACATGAAAAAACTACGCAAAATCCAATTTGAGCGGACTGAAACACGTTTCCAGAAATTTTATTTAAATAGAATTTCAAACCACATATGAATGTAGCTCAAAATGGATTATCTAAACAAGATCATATTTCAATTGGATTTGCACAAAAATCGGATTTTGGCTGACAGTCTGAATGAGGCTTAAATTTAAATCTCACAATTCTGACTTTTTCCTCAGAATTCCACGTACAGTATGCATCTCAGAAAGTCAAGGGAAAAAAAGTCACAATTGTGAGATAAAAAGTTGCAAATACCTTTTTTAATTTTATTTTCTTATTGTGTGGTGTGAAAAAAAAAAAATGATTTGCCAAATGTAAACTCAGATTGGCAAGATGTAAACTTGGAATTTCAAGAGTACGTCAGAATTAATATTTCTAAGTTTATATATCCTAATTTTGATTTTTTTTTTTTTTTTTTTGCCTGTGAATTCTGAGTTTACATCTCGGAAATGCAATTAATTTTATTATTATTATTATTATTATTATTATTATTATTATTATTTTTTTTTTCATGACTTTGTATTTACATATAATCGGACTGAGCAAATAGCAAGCATATATGGTGTGCTGTCCGCAGGGAGGGCTCCGAATCTGGAATATACCCCGAACCCCGAGGTCTCCCCCATCCATAGTCTAAGATGAGAATAGTTAAGAGTGAGGAGTTACCATTTATTCCTTGGTGGAAATGGGCTTCCAAATAATCTGTCTGAGCAAAAATTATATAAATACTTTTGGCTTTATGAAATGTTGCTGCATATTTGGTAATTAATTCTGAAGTGTCAGAAAATAAGAAGCAACAGGACAGACTCAATGACTTTGACAGACTTTGGAGCTTCTAAAGAGCTTCAAGGCTACTCAAAACACATAAGAGGAAACATTTATCATTGATATTTAGAAAATGAGCACCTGCACTAAACAATAAATAGTATTACTCATGAAGATGGCATTCTGTGTATGCGGCAGACAGATGCACATTATGGAACATTATAAAATAGAACTAAAAAGGATAAAAAATATTCATTTTCTAAGCTGTAAACTATATGATACACAACGACTCGTGAATGCAAAATATAAATATATTTTAAATGAGTCCAAAAAGAGCATTTATCAAAATAACAATGTATTTGATGTTTCTGAATTCCTTGCATGTCTATCATGAAAAACTTGAAATATTCACATGCCACATGCCAGGCAGTGACATCTATTAGATATTCAGAGTGTTGGTCATCTACTCATGGTGAGGTACTGTGTTAGTAGAACAAACAATAACCATTTAAAGCCTACCATGTAACATGTTTGATATATATATATATATATATATATATATATATATATATATATATATATATATATATATATATATATATATATATATATTTTTTTTTTTTTTTTTTTTTTTTTTTTTGAAATCATGTTCATGTGGGAATGTGAGGTCATCAGGCTTTTGTGGAAAGTTTATTTGTTCATCTCTCAATTTCAGTCATGTAGAATTGCATCATACAGGTGCATCTCAATGAATTAGAATGTCATGGAAAAGTTTATTTATTTCAGTAATTCAACTCAAATTGTGAAATTTGTGTATTAAATAATATCAGTGCACACAGACTGAAGTGGTTTAAGTCTTTTGTTCTTTTCATTGTGATGATTTTGCATTTGCATGATGGCTTGCATTTAACAAAAACCCACCAATTCACAATTCATCTCAACAAATGAGAATATGGTGACATGGAGACATCATTTGGGACTATTATTTAATATGGCAGGCTTTAGGTTAAATGGAGAAAACCCATCAAATCTTGTGCTGTTTTAGGTTGTGTAGCACCTGCAGCTTTGCAGATATTTCTGAAAAATCATCACGATTGCAGCAAGCAATTGCAATTTACTTCCACAAGATCTCTGTACATTTTATTTCAGTACAATTTAAATGACTGGTGTGCTGTTAAATTATGTTAAAGGGGGGGTGAAATGCTCGTTTTTTACTCAATATCCTGTTAATCTTGAGTACCTATAGAGTAGTACTGCATCCTTCATAACTCCAAAAAGTCTTTAGTTTTATTATATTCATAAGAGAAAGATAGTCTGTACCGATTTTTCCGAAATTCCGCTCCATCTAACGTCACACAGAGCCATACTCGAAAAAAACTTTCCGAAACTTGTGACAAACCGGAAGTAGTATTTTTGGAACAAAAATACTTCAAACGTACAACTTAATTTTTGAAACTTTGTCCATGTTTAGCATGGGAATCCAACTCTTTAACAGTGTAAAAAACTCAGTATTCATGAAATAGCATTTCACCCCCCCCTTTAATAATTATTGAAGCATTGTTTTGACAAAGACTAAAACAAAGGTCATCTCCTCTGGCTTTATTCCATATGCCACATTGCAGAAGTAGATTACGAATGGCTAATCATGCTCACTTGCTATGATGCTTTGTAACAATAAACATTAATAAAGAATCTAACTTTTAAACTGCAATAAGCTGAAGTCCTACCGATTTAACTTGTCTGTTGTGCTTTCATTATTGAAGGCTTTGGATGGGCACAGACTGTCCTGTGACCTCTGTCGCTTCAGCTTTCTCTCTGTGTCCTTTTCTCAGTTTTAATATCTGCAGCAGCAGTGGAGAAATTATTTCCTTTTCGAATCAATCACACGTACGAGTCTCTTATCAGACTGACCTGCTTCCATAAAAAATAAAATTTCTGCTGCGCTCATCCTCAAAATCCAATTTCTAAGTATATTCTTGTTTACAGAAAATCATTTGTGCTGGATTTAATGTGCCCTGTGAGATAGTTACAATGTTAATTTAAAGAAACAGTACACCTGACAAAGAAAGTTATTGTTTGATATATATATATATATATATATATATATATATATATATATATATATATATATATATAACTTTTTTTGTTATATATATACATTTTGGAGATAAATTAAAAAAAGCACCTGTTTCATAGACTCATCCATGTGTTTCTCTCTCACACACAAACTCATGAAGATCGATCACACTTGCAAAACAAGTGAATGAGAAGGATGCAAGGAAAAAACAGTTGATGCCGAAAAATGTATGGAGTGAACAAAGGAGAGATTGTTTGGTATTAAAGGAAAAGGGAAAGAAGGACAGAAAGAAACTGACTTTGACGTGCCTCATTTCCTGAGCCTGTTTGTGCAGCAGAGATGTCGGCACTAATAGGTCCCGCAGAAATGCAGTAGCCCATCATGCGTTTTCTAAGGGCCACGGCTGAAGAGGGCTCTAGAAGAAGTGAAAAAAAAAAAAAAAACTCCAAAGTACCTGACAAACAATCTATTTCTCCGGTCATGTAGGAGCTGACGTAAAATGTGCAAGAGGAGAAGACAACAGATGCTGCTGCCTTTAGCTGTTTTCATTAGAGGGTCTGTGGAGAGTCAGAAATAGTCAGCTCTGGACATTTTTCAGACTGCAGCTGATGTCTGGAGTGCAAACAGAAGCTGTTGTTCAGTTACTGCTTGACATACGGAGATGGAGTGAATTTCGGACACAAACACAAAGCTGAAAGTGACCTTTACCATCTGACCATTTGCTTCATAGTCTGTGTGTGTGTGAGTGTTTGAGCCGATTACTGGTAGTTGACCACAGACAACATCTTCTCTCCTTTAAAGAGCCAGTAAGATGAAAATTCTAAGCTTCCTATCACTGTTTATAAGTCCTGTACATTAGGTTTAAATCCATCCAAGGTAAAAAAAAAACATTGTCATTTTGTCAAAATATCATTTTAAAATTACCTCAATTCTCAGAGATCCCCAAACGGTTCGCGCGAAGATGTTCAAAAGATTCAGTTTCCTTAAACCCAACCTTTCGGTAGCATACTGTGTTCTGATTGGTCAACTAACATAGTCAGGTTTGATTGTTTGTTCCGCACACAACTTCACGGTAAACTATGCGTTAGCATCTGTTTGAGGTGAATTATGTCTTATTCCTCTTACCGCGAAGCAAACAGTAAAATAAAAAACTTGAACAGTCTCGCTGCTTTTTCATCTGTGTGGGTGAAAAAGCCCGCTGTACTCACCGAGATTAGAAAAGCAGTCATCAGTGAAAAAGGGATTTGTTGTACTGCTCTGGTATTGTGGTAAAAATGAATTTTAGCCATTGGTTCTTCTGATCTTCATTCTTTGGCAGTGAAAATAAAACAAACTTGCCTTTACAATTAAAAACACACTGTCTCCTCGACATGATGCTGTAACGTCTGTGTGTGTGTGTGTGTGGGGGTCAGAGTTCCGTTTCTCCCATGACGGTAGGCGGAGATTATTATGCAAAGTGTTCCTAGTGACGTACATAGAGATGGGCAAAAGATTTGAAATCTACAACGACTCGTTTCAGCGATTCAGAGTCGACTCCTTACTTTAGAAGCCAATAACTTTATAAATCGTGTACTTTTTGGTTTAATTACTTTGCACATTGTTTACACTGATGGACAGCTACATCATACACATACAGGTAATTTTTGATTTCCCATCTGTGAGGATCTTTAACTCCTTCCTCTTTGAATTCTTTCTTCATATCTATGACCTTCACATCCCTGTCCTTCTTGTTTAGACTTCTCCCACTGCCTTCCTGGTCCTCCTCTGTTTATCATTGACCCTTTTATGACCCCGCCCACCCTTCTGGTCCCACCCACTCTCCCACTTACTCCTCCCTGGCCGACTGAAACTTCCTTTAGTCCCTGACTGCTCCTCAAATTGTATATTCTCAGAATATTTGCTTATTTTAAAACAAGTAATTACTTCACAACAGTTTAAAAAAAATATGTTCTCTATCGGGGCTGTCCTGATGGACCGGTGTCCTGCAGAGTTATATAGAGCTTTACAGGGATAAAATTAAATATGCAAACAGTAAGATTCTCTCCTCCATGAATTTAAAATAACAAATGAAACAATGCCAGACCAGACCTGGATTGTTCTGGCAAAATTAGTATTTTTTATTGTGTTTGTTCGGAGTAAAAATGTATAATTTATTATTATTTTTTTGTATATTTATTTATTCATTTATTTATTTTTGGTGAATAAATTCAACATTCAGTGCCCCTCTCTCCTTCTTTCCAAGTAATTTTCATAATTTCAATAGTTTTTCTTCTGACATTTCTTTCAGTGAGTAATTTGTTGGACGCATTGTTCCCTGGACAGAGTCTTAAGTTTGAAAGCATTAGGTTTAAGTCATTAATAAACATGTTACTCACACAGCCTGACCAGAAAAATTAGGGGAAGTTGTCTAGCTCTTCTGTAAATGAATTAATTGCATATATGTGAAATGGGCCATGCAAATAAAATGTCTTAATGTACAAATGTGTTTTTTCAGACATCAATGCAGAAATAGCCTCAAACGGCACAGACACAGCATCATTATGGCTCACAGCTGACAACAAAGGACCATCTCTGAATATTCATAGCCCACCATCTCACTTCCAATTCATCACACTGTGATTGTAATGAGAATTTATGAATTTTAATTATGAATTTATTCAGGCATTATGAGAATTGCAAAATAAAATATGATTAATTGTCGTGAAAATACTGACAAAAAAAAAAAAAAAATCATTTTGTATCAAAAAAATTGCTTTGTTTTATTTTAGCATAATATAGTTTCTTGTTTATTTCCTTTGGTACTGGGGAAAAATATAACTCTTTTTTTTTCTTGGAGATCACATGAGGACAATCGATTGTCTTAAAATGATCTACTTTCCCTGCTCAGAATTTAACCCTACTTTAGGAAGCTCTGGTCCTGAAAACATCTGTTAATGTGAATCCGAACAGACAGATGAAGTTACGTTTTCTTTTTTTGTTATCACTTCACATACGGCTGACAGTTATCGCTATTCAGTTTTGTTTTTTCAGATGCTTCTCTTTCACCTTCCAGCCAAACATACATCTCACCCACTTCTGTTCTATTATTCTCTATCTGTAACACATTTTACCTGTTGTGTCATTATTGAATTTGCCTGGAGCAGAATGTGCTATCACATTCTGTCGTGAAACATCTGTTCCTCTTTTTCTTTTCAGCCTTATCAGGTCAACATGGATAAACAGCAGATGCAGTTTAGCTCAAAGAGCAAATAAAAACTTTGAACAGGTTCCCCTGAGCAAAGGTGTTATATAAGGAGAACGCCACTTGAGATACTATATTAAAAACATATTAATCAGTTTCTCCTAAAGGCTGCTGTTTAGTAAACTTACTTGTTGTGTTAAATTACACCATGCTTCCTAAAAACCTGTATTTGTTGCTAATTGTAGAATATACATAATAATAATAATAATAAGAAAAACAGATATAATGCACCTGCTTAATTAAAAAACCTATAAACCTCATTAATATGAGGCACTAATGTGCCAGGCAGAAGGCGATTAGAGGCAGTAGGTGACAGATTCATACTAAGAAGATTAATTAATTTGCTGTTTCCATATAAAACAATGCTTGTTAGAATAAAATTAAGCTTAATCTAAAGTTTGTATCTCAAACTAATAAATAAAAAATACTTTCAAAACTCCATTAATACAAGCGATTCAAGAGCATAAAGGGCAGTCCGGTGGGGATTAATTAAAAAACACAAGAAAGCAAAGGAATGGTAGTACAGTCGAGAGGACAGAATCACATGCATGAAAATGTTTTTCACATAGGACTATTGAGTCAAATGCAAATGAGTACATTATAAAAGGAAAAGATAATGCGTTGGTGTGGTTTTGACAACTCACTGATTACAAAAAGATGAGAAAAACAAATGTTTGCAATAAAGTAGCACTTTCCCCTAATTGTTCCCTCTCATGCACAGGCACAAACACACATCAACAATGCATTTTTAATTTAACACAAGCATACACTAGGCTACCGTACATTGCATTTATGGAAGAAAACAACAGGACTGGACAAGACAAGTGTGTCATATTTTCTCCTATTAGAGTTTGAAATCTGCAGAATCTGCAAGTAAGCCATCCGTAGGTTGATTTTTGAAGAGTGTAAACAACGTGGGTGAATTTCTCTATAAAGTGAGCATCAGAATGCCCCGTTCACGCCAAAGGGCAGAACACTTGAAGTGAGCGGGGCATTATTCTCAGTGTTCAAAAAACAAAAACAAAAAAAACACCTATGGCACTATTACTTTATTTTGAATCTGAATAATAACACAGAGACAAACTTCATGGACTGTATTGTAGCTGTTAAGACTGTTGTACAAACAAAGCTTTTGCTTTTCTTTTTCAAACTTATTTGAACTTGTGTGCTGTTACATGCGGGTTGAGCCCAATTCAGGATTTAAAATGGGCTTCTATAACTTCTTTAAAAAGTTCATCTTTATGTAAAACTTCAAGGCCTTTTAAACGCTTTCAAACCTTTCAAAGGGAAAACCTTGATCTTCTCATTTCTTTTGCATGTTGGAACAACTGGGATAATAAAAAAAACAATTTCTTGAGCAGCAAATCAGCATATTAGAATGATTTCTGAAGGATCCTGTGACACTGAAGACTGTGATGATGCTGAAAACTCAGTCACATCACAGGAATAAAATACTTTTTAAAATATATTCACATAGAAAACTGTATTTTATGTATTTATGTTAATGTATTTTTGGTAAAAAAAAAAAAAAAAAAAATGCAGCTTTGGTGAGCATAAGAGGCTTATTTCAAAAACATTAAACTTCATCTTACTGATCCTAAACTGTACTGTAGTGTGGTGTATTATTATTATTATTATTATTATTATTATTATTATTGCAATTAGTCTGTTTGCCACATAAAATTTAAATTCAAGAGCTGAATTTAAAAGCCATTCTCAATTCATTTCTGAATAATGCAAAACCCCAAAACAAGCATTAAAAAATATTTAAAAAAATCAGGAATATTTCTGCTAGAAAGATGATAATGAAGTACTAGAATGATGACATCTGGTTAACCTTTTTTTTTTGTTTTTGTGATGACACATTCCAAAATCGAGTTATAATAAATGGCAACATGAATTCATTTAATTAACCAATCACAAGAGTGCTTTGTTAATGCCTCGTGGAAGATTTCTTTATGATAGGAATTGAGTTTTAATTTTTTATTTCATCAGAGCTAATTTTTTTTTTTTTTTTTTGCCTATAACACATATGTTGTTTTTTTCCTTCAGACAAGACAGTATTTTTGCACTATGGTGCAGAAATATACTTTTTCTAAAAAAAAGAAAAAAGAAAAACGTAAAATGAATGTAAAACATTCTTGAAACTTGCTAAAAAGTTCTGCATTCATCCTCTTTCTCCATTCTTTACAGTCTGCTTTAGTTATATTTGTAGAGTCCATTCACATCAGAATGAAGGCAGGGGTCGGTCCTCACCATGGTCTGTCATTAGGCTCACAGAGAGCCAGTATTCATGCTGCTTCCTCTGCAGTCAAAAAGCACTCAATGCAGTCGCTCAGGAAATGCCTGACCTGCCTCTCAGATATTGCTTTGGAGAGATGAGGTTATTGCAACCCCATTCTGTGGATTAAGTGGGTCCGGGTATAAGCTACTAAAGCCTCCCCCTGGGGGTGTGACCCGTAGGGCCACCAAGTTTCTATGAATAGTAGTTAAAACGCAGAGAAAGAGATAAAAAAAAAAGAGAAGACAGGTGGCACAGCTTAAGTAGAAGAAAGAAATATATTGTAAGAAATGTCTTGTTTTTATCCATGCAGAATTACAATAGAGAATTGGTGGTTGCAGACTGGTTACTATGGCAATAGATGAAATTGCTCAAAAAAAAAAAAGTTTGGTATACTGAAATTTACATGATCTTGGTTAATGTATTTTTATACTTTACAGCCATTATACAACCATAAATACAGCTACCAAGCAACCGGTTACTGCAATGGCTTTCAAAATTGGATTCACATTGAGTTAAGAAAAAATAAAAATAAAAATGTAATTGACGTTTAATGTTTTTTTTTTTTTTTTAGGTCCAAGTACATTTGCTGTGTAACACGAAATTGGTGCAAAATAGAAATAGAAGTTGTAACTACTGGGGAAGCCAGCTCTTTCATTAAATGCAATAAATGAATTGTGGTAATGTCAGTTCTATCATGACAATTCTCAGAAGATTTTAACATGGATATGACAATGTTGATGCATTTGGTCTTGGTGGAATACATCTGCTACACTGCTGAATTGCTGCTGCTGCTGCTGCAAAGTAAATACAGGAACTTGCTACGGCCAAAACATATGCCAATACAGTGCTGTGAGCATTTACTACTGCTGCACAGGTAGCATATATAACAACCCATAGCAGAAGGGGGAGGGTTTCAGAGGAACTCTGAAAGTGCGCTGAGAAATTCTTTAGTGAACGCAAACCAGACACTTAAATGTCAAGCAGTAAGCTCATTGGCTGTGTATGCAACATGAATCAATATTGAATATTGTTTTGAATATTGTGCTAACGACCCATCAGTCCTCGCCATCTATAGTTTCATCACATACTGTAACTTGGCATTTGTGGAAGATTTAAGTGCAAATTTTACAGTATAGTCACATGACTTGAAGCATTGTTAAATGAGGATGTTTTTTTTTATGCACATTTTGTAATTTGTATGCACAAGTTCGAGTTTCTATTCAGCATTCTTTTTCATACTACATCACAAAATTTGCATAATAAATGTATGTAGCTTTTGAGAAAAGAGCAGCATAAACATTCTGCCTAACATCTCAATTTGTGTCCCACATAAGTAAGACTTAACCAAACTAAATAATATATTTTATAAAGTTGGCTCAAAAAACAAATGTGTGACCATTTAAGAGAATAACATAAAAGCTTTCCACATGTCTCTTAGTGGCAGCTAGCAGGATAGAGTCGGACAAAACACAAGACCCCTTTTCAGAGATAATGAACCAATGAGTGAAATGCTATCCTTCAGCTAAATACAATTTACAGCAGATGGTTGAATTTAGTGCGAACCTCAAAGTGGAGCTTCAAAGTCTGCCAGTGAGTGTTCTTTATCCCCTCGGGCTTGGATTTTGAGTAGTTTTCTTTATACAGTGCATGATTACACGAGCCTTGATCAAACTTTATAATGTCAAGCAGTGAAATGGTTTCTATATTGCACTTTTCAGGGTGATTGAGGGAGTGACCTGACTCTGGGCCACAGAGTAGCACTTTTGAGGGTTTTACTGGCCCAGGCTTCTTCTCCATTTGCCATAATGGGGCATGAATTTTGCTTCCTTTTGTGAAATTCATGTTCCATTCCACTCAATGCAACTCAAGCTCATTGATTCTCTCTGACTGTTCATGAAAGCCTGTTACGACTTGTTTGTCACTTGTCGTTCACTTCACATGCTCCAAAAATTTAACCTTTCATCTCATGTATTCCAAAAAAATAAATAATGAAAAATAACAATAAAGTTGCAGCACAACACATCAAACACAGCCCTGGCCTCTTCTCCATTTGCCATAATGGCTCATGGATTTGGCATCTTTTTGTGAAGTTCATGTTCCATTCTACTAAAGCACTTTGATTCTTTCTGTCTGTTACCGGAAAGCTGGAAAAGCCTGTTACAGCTGAGAAGCTTTGATTGTTTGTCATCTGATTCTGACACTACAAAAATCTTCAGAAACAATAATGGCACAAGATGCGTCATGCTGCATTCACTCCTTTTAAGGCTTTCTCAGTTGCCTGTTGACAGGAAACGGGGGGAAATAATTAAATTGTGCTCACCCAGTCTATCTAAAGGCACATTTTACATTGAGAGGAGCTTTACAGAAAGTTTTGTACTTAAACGCTGATCAAATACCCGTTGTTCTTTTGCCCTGCCGGTTATTACATGACTGTAAGTCGGCTAAGAGCTGAGAGTTTTATCCAGGCTTCTGATGTCTTTCCTAAGGCCCATCAATCACACAGAACTAGATTGAAAATGGAAATGAACAGAGGAAGGCAGAAATATTCATCTCTTCTAAAAGGGGCAAGCAGTGATTACATTAAAAAAGGTGTTAGTCCTGCTTTACCCTTCTGTTGAGGGAAAAGACAGGGAAACTTAATCCGCCTTTAGAACATTAACATTCATATTACATGGACGTGAGCTTCCTGCTTAGCCTTGGGAATACAGGAAGAAAAATTGGACTGTGGAGACTCATCAAGACTGTACATGACAAAATAAAGAAGTATGACCTGTGTTTTCAGACCATATGAAAGCTTGCAAGATGCAGTAAAACTTTATTTAAGAGTGTTTTCTTTTTTTTTATATGCATGGAAAGGGAAGTTGTGTTTTCACAACTCATGTTTTCACTGAATGATTACATCTGCAATTTGCCACAGTAAAACCCTTTTTAAACTGTATTTATTTCTTTAGTATTCTCACCACCTGCTGTTTCTCCTGTCAAACAGCCCCTGCAATTATTCTTTTCTTAGTTCTGGTGTTGTTAAAGTAATATACATATTTGGTGAGTGGGTGGAGTTTGTCACAAATTGTCATGTATAGTCATAAAATATAAAACATTGAGTGTAGTAACATAAAGTTCCCCCCCACCCCCGCCAAAAAAAAATAATAATAATAATAAACCAATAAAAAAGCCCCAAAAATGACTTTAAACCAGCCTAAAGGCAGGGTACAACCATGAAAGTTATTTTTTTTAATTAACTTACTAAAGACTGATTGCAGGGCTCTACTCTTTTTAACATTTCTAATCAAAACAATATAATAAAAACAAGTAGAATAAGAATACGTTACCAATAAAATGAAATCAGTATATCAGAAATAGATTTGTACTACAAAAATGGCACAGAAGAACAAAAAGTGGCTTGTATGTGTATTTGCAGATGTTTATTGAGGCTGAGAGGTCGCATGAGTGCAATTAAATTCATAAATTCAGGTTGAGGTTAATGTTTTAAATATAACATTTTGAATATAGTATTATTAAATTATTTAAATAATTATAAAGATACTTTAGAAATGAAACTAAAACTGCCAGTAGGTGGCATTCAAGATCACTGAATCATTTGTTTGATTTGTTCGTATTGCTGATTGATTCAGGAACGAAGTACGTGACTTTATGAATGGGTAATTGAATCATTGACTCACTAGATTTGTTTAAAAATGTAGTGCAGCGGCTCAGCTTTTCTTTGTTTTAAACTATTTTCGTTGACGAAATAGAGCAAAATAAGGCAATAGTTTTGATCATTTAAGTCACTTAACATTATATTATACTATTAACATAACTCATTGTTCAATGAACTGTTGCATTAAATCAATATAATATTTGCAAACTGTGACTCATCTTAGTTCATCGCAATTTCACAGACCTCTATTATAATCAACGAAGTTCCTTACACTGCACAATGAATCTCTTATGTACGCACTGTCTACACTTTGTTTATTATAATAAGGGAATACGTCTGTGGTACATTACTCAACTCTGCAAAAACACATTGTAAGTACGTTAGAAACCTTTGAAGCTCCCTCATCACAAAAACAATTATGCTGATCAGGTCAGTCGCACAGGTGCTCCTAAATATTTTTTCATAGTCACATGCAGTAGCTTCCAGTCACAAATGCGACTGATATGGTTGCACTGTAGAGCCCTGGATTGGTTTATAAATTTGTCTCCGTTGTAAAATGTGTCATGTTTGTATATATAAAAGACCTCTGTAATTGCCTTTGCATATGTACACTGTTTTTTTTGTGTGTGCAATAAAGTGTAATGGGACATTTGTTTGAGTACCTGCGCGTTATTCACTGACAGTCCAATTTCATGGTGTGTCTTGCTTATTTTCACAAGATGGTGGCTGCTTATTAAACAATTTGAATGTGATTTGCAAGAAAAAGATGCTAAATACTGGCTACAGAGTTAAACCGTCCCTGTTCATAAGAAGCACACACATAGCTCAGCCGCGCTGCACAGAAACCTTGTTCTGATATAAATCAGGCGACTCGTCCAGGGGGAAAATTACTTCTGGGTTTTGGCTTGTTTGCTTGGGTCTTGAGGCAATACGCAGATGTAGATAAAATGTGAGACCCAAATCAAGGAGATCTTACAGTTTACAAGTGTTTTGTTTTGTCCCTTTTTTATTTGTTGCTTGGTGTTTTTCTCTCAATATTACATGGCTGTGGGCTGGTCCAGTGCATTGGCACTTCTGAATGGTAATAGCATGAAACTGCTAAAGCATCAACCAACTATTATTATTATTATTATTATTATTATTATTAAAAGTACACCTCTGTAATCAATCGTTTACAGTTGCTAGTTTATGCCAGTCTTTAACAGATCAATGCAATACCAATTTTTATTTTAGTATTGTAAACAGTTTACTTTATTCTTTGTGGATATCAACATTTCATTCACAATCGCTGTTTCTTTCTCTCTTTCTCCACTTTTACTCTAGAAATGTATGAGGGTGTAAATGTGTGTTTTATAGTGATGTAGTACAGCGTTCTGCTAGTAAAGGTCAAATTATACAACAGTAAGAAAAAAAGTAGCAAAACCTACATTGGCATTGCCTGGTATGTGTGAGAAATGGATTATCATAATGCCATTTATAAAAGATAAAATAAAGTAATAATAAAAATTATTATCATGGTACCTTGGCAAAAACACTATGGTAACTGCCATGAAACTGCACAGGTACACAAAGGATGAGGATCCAGAATCAGTATTTATTAAAGGGGTAATCCACAAAGTCCAAAACAGTCAAAAGTCATCACATGAGCCCCTTTCACACTGCACGTCGGACCCGCAATATTCCCGTAACATTGCCTGGTCGCCTTCTGTGTGAAAGCAACCACGTCCCGGAATTGATTACCGAATCGAACCCGGGTCGGGGACATAGTAACATTGCGGTAATCGATCCGGAACGAGCGCTGTGTGAACAAAAGCCAGATCTAATTCGGTATCGAAGTGATGACGCGCGTTATCGCGCGACTTTTTTACCGGCTGTTTTGAAGGAAGATCAACATTCGCGACGAAAACATATGTGCAACCTGTAATGAAGAAGAGATCAGTTAGTTCCTCACTTTCCGCGCTGACACTGAGATCGTTTGCTTGCTTCAGTTTAAGTATAACGTGCCAAGCTTTGTCGACTCGTACATTACACGTCACGCGCTGATGTCACGTGTCGTTACGGGATCTTCAAGGGCTGTGTGTGAAAGCACGCACATATACCGGGTCATCACTGGCAGTGTGAAAGTGCCAAATCTAGCGACCAGGAAACAATTACAGGAACACTTTACCCCTGTATTTGCCGGAATGGCAGTGTGAAAGGGGCTAAGGACAATCAGTCCAAACAATAGCAACAGGGAGGAAGAAGAGTAATGAAAAAAAAATAAAAAATAAAAAAAAAAGAATAAAAAATGAGGGTAATCCTGAGACATACAGGGAAACAAAACCAGGACAAGGATGAACCAGGAAATGAGACTTAGGAATGCAGTACAGACCCATATAAGAATTCACAAAGGTTAAAAGAGAAGCGGGCTATAATAGCGTGAGCTTACTAGGATAATGAGACACAGGTGCAAACAATGAGTGCTGATGAGTGTGTGCAAAGGATTATGGGAAATGTCCAGGATAGAGTGGCAAAGGTATGTGGTGGATTGCCCTCTGGTGGCTATCAGGGGCACTCCAGCTGGTGATCGTGACAATAACACTATGGTATCTGAACATTTAATGCCCCCCTCACCCTTTTTTTTGGAGGAAATTGACAAAGACTATAACATTTGTTATGTACTTTTTTATTATTTTATGCTTTCTTTAAATATTTCTATTTAGCAGTTTTAATATTTTTTTTAATTTCATTTTTAGTTTTAGTTATTTAATACTTCAATTTACACATATTTAGTTTAACCTGAGTTCACACTACACAACTTTAAAGAGGCAGATCACTGTGCTGTTCAGGCTATATGATTTGTTGTCACACACTACAGTACATGCGATGATAACAACTCTTGTCACCCAGTGACTCTATCCCATCCCCAAACCACGCTCAGCCATGAATGACGCAAAACCACAAGTGAAACAAGAGTTAGGAGTTTATTTGAAAATATACATCTGAAAGAAATTAGTGCTGCAAGCTGTTTGCACAATGATCTGTTATGAACATGTTTTTCTCCATTTGTTATGTCCAGACTTTGCTTAAAGTCATGTTGCTGCTGTTGTTTTTGTTGTAGCTTGTTGCGACACCTGACACCAATGCAACATTTTTAATGTCAATGTTTTTAATCTAATTTTTTTTAATACAATAACAACAATGATTTTGACCTGCTATGGTAATACAATGTTTTTTAAACATTCACCATAATATTACTATGATTTTTGAAAACTATTATATTGGAAGCAGCATGGTAATGGTATACTCTGACAGTAAATACCATAGTACATGAATGTGGAAGGCTAATCATTCAGTACTATATATAATATTTAACACAGTCCCATGGTATTTCCATTTGATACAGTGACTTTACCATTGTACTGTCACATATTGTTTTTGTAAGGCCATACCCATATCCAGCGAATAAAAACACACAAACACACACAATCCAAATATGCTGTTTTTACTGAATTTCATGACAGCCTGCATCATGCCAGGAGTGGAACAAATTGGAGCAATCAGCCGTGGTCAGCTGTGATGCGATGCTAGGCTTCGCAAATTAGCCTCCATTAGCATAATGACCCTGGCGGGAAAAGACAACGGCCCCCTCACGCCATCATTTCCAGCATTCTATAGGTTGATTTTTACACCGCCATGACACCAGCCCCTCATTAGCACATTTGTCTTAGTTTGGTCAAAATTGGCAAGGCTTTAGTTGCTAGCAACTGTTTCAAATGGAAGCTCATTGGAGCATAACTAATGTGATGTCACTCATGATAACACAATGGAGGCACAGAGGAAAGAAAAAGGGAACATAGATATTAGTGCTCAGGTGCATGTCCCTCCAGGCGTTTGGGTTTGTGTGTACAGTATATTGTTTGTTTCCAATGTTATGAATGTATTGGTGTTGCTCTTATCTGCTGTATTGGTATTGCTGTTATGCCACACAAAGGTTAATTACGGCCTTCATGTGAAATATACCCGCATGTGAATGGATGTTTACACACATCTATTGGTCTTGGTTGACTTTTAAAGACCTTCTGGCATGTTTATAGCTTTGATGTGCTTTGATAGGGCCATCTATTGCTCCTTTGTCAGAATCTTTCATGTGATGTATGTGTGTGTCGGCCAGCTTTGGGCCATGGAAGATTACAAGGCGCTTTCTTTAGATGCACATTAACTCGTAACCTTGGGGAATCGATGTCCCCCAAGAGTGCAGGTGAACTATGCTATGCTTTAGTACTTTGACTCTGTGTGACAGATTATGATACTCATGATACAGATAATCAGTTTTCAGGGTTTTATTGATACTCAATTATGGTAGCATGACTCCCTTCAGGGTTTCTGCATATTTTCCTTTCCTTATTCCTTTTCCAGACTCAGATTGGCAAACCTCCTTCCAATGTATATATATATATATATATATATATATATATATATATATATATATATATATATATATATATATATATATATATTCAGACTATATGTAGCATACATTTTTTATGTAATAGCATTTTTTATTTATTTTGGTATATACTGTAGTATCTCTAAATATTTGTATTTTCTCAGTGTTTTTCACTGGGTTGCTCAAAGGGACAACATGCACATATATGATGAGAATAAACAGTTATGAAGTATGTATATATGTTATGAAGTGTTTTACTTCATAACATATATACATTCGACTCTCACACATCACTGTCATACTGTAAATGTGGTTTGATGTTGCAAGATCACCAAACAACAACCGTCAGTCTGATTTACATGACATGCACATTCGTTTAGTGAAGTTCTCACTTATGGTACTTTAGCCTTGAATTCGTCAGACATTAAACTTCATACATTTCTACTTTTTAAATACTTTTATTTTTAGAAAATCAGTCTGCTGGTATTTGTCCCCATATTAAAGTCACTTTTGACAATTTTTTTGACTTAATTTTATTTCTAAGCAACATCAGATTGAGTCTGTGAATGCTAATGTAATCTTCAGAGAGATAAAAAAAAGGACAGTTAACCAAAAAAAAAATAAATAAATGAAATAAAAATTCTGTCAAATATAGCTGGAACATTATTCAAACATTCTTCTTTGAAATGCATACAGAGTCTGAACGACATTAGGGCATGTAAATGGTGATAGAAATGTAATTTTTGGGTGAACTATCCCTTTAAGTGTGTCACGTCATAAAACCTTTAAAAAACGGAATGGTTTTGATTGCCATAGTCTTCACCAAAGATAAGAAGAATGCACTTTTCTCAGTGGCTTATGCTTGGCACTAAGCAAAGTTGATTAACGTTTCATACCATCTGAAAAATATTGGTCTTTTTGAAGATATAGCTGTGCACGATCATAGAGCCCTCCTTTTCTTTTTCTGTGAGTGCTTCATTAATCTGTTGACATTGATGGAATTGTAAAAGCGAGGTCTAATTTACACTCCTGCTGGGAGTTTAACACTGGACGAGAGAGCGCGGGAGAGAGAGAGAGAGAGAGAGAGAGAGAGATGAGTGCTTTCACTGATCTCACTTCTTCTGACTATTGTTTTCCATGTTTCCCTCGGCAGGGCAGAATCTCTGGGGAAGCATCTGGAGGCCATGGGGAAGCATCTTTTATTAGTTATTATTATAGATTTTTTTTAGATATGTCATAACATCGGGTCATTACATGGAAGATATAAAGTGTATCACTGCTAAACGTAGCAAATTTATAGCACATTTAATTGTTATTTAACAAAATTATAACTTTGTAATACTTGATGAATTGTTAAGAGAACAGCTTTAATGTACCATTAAAATACACCATTAAGAAACACTTTCAAAATATCATTAACTCAAAGCCAATTAGAAATGTGTTCATTGAAAGTTACACACACACACGCACACACACACACACACACACACACACACACACACACACACACACACACAAAACATAACATAGCCATGTTTGTATTCAATTGTAGCCGCTTAATATCTATTACTATTATTATTATTAAATAATTAATAATTTCACACTTAAACAATAAATAAAATCCTAATAATATATTTATGACATAATTATAATAATGTACTAATAAATATATAAAAGAGATCAAGTTGATCTATTTTTGAATGCATTCCATTTAAGTATAAAAACTGTAAATTATCTTTAAGAACGTGCAAAGCTATATTCATGTGTTAAGTAAACCTTTATCATGCAATATATAAATAGAGAGACTATAAGTCAAGTGTTTCTAGCACTTCTAAAACAGTACTTGAGAATGTCTTCCATCTTGGAAATTAGTAGAGAAGTCGAAGAGCATAATGCTTCAAATGAGCATTGGCACTGAAATAACACTTCTTGTGGTGAGACCCTCATCGTGCTGAACAGCTATTCAAATCATAACACACCTTTTTGAGACATTTATGGGCTTACAGTATTGGCAGGGCCTGTCAAATCTCCTTAAACAACAGTTTATAACTAAAGCTCTTTGTTCCCTGGGGCCTGTCTCGTCTCCGTGAAATCCTCTGGATGTTTTTTTTAGCCAGCGGACCATGGAGCTGACAACTCTTGTAGAGCAGCCAGATAAGAAGATAAAAAGCTTGTTTTTCAGCGGTTATAAATTGCTCTGGCTAGGATCAGTGGCACAGGGCTTCGAGATATATGACTTGATATAAGCTTACTTTTGTATCCATCACAGAAGCTGGAGTGTTATGTCAGAAGCGTTGAATTATAATGCAATGATAGACGCTAAATTCATTGGGAGCCGTATGCAGCTTTAAGGGCCCGTATCTGAATGTGAACACGGCACGCTGAAAGAGCGCATGAAGGTTTGTCACCCTTTCTGAAACTACTGTAGTGACACATTCGCTTGAAAAAGAAGTATCGTTTATGCATCTTAATGGTTTCTTTTATCTTTCTCTTTCCTTTGACTTCGGTATGAACCGACCTTGGAAGAGGAAACATAAAGAGTGATGGAACATTAACCAGTGCTGTGCCTGTCTTAAAATCTGGCAGGATATGCTTGCAGTGAGAGCTAGCAGAAATGCCTAGAACAGGGAATAGAATAGAATAAGTAGAATAGAAACAAGCAATAGAAATTTTTGGAGCATATCCTGGACTCCATAAATTAAAATAAGGACTAGCTGTGTCAATCTGTCAATTTATGTTCGAACTTCAGTTACACATATGCCACATTTTAATTGATGATATTTATTTGATAGTGACACCAAATTTATATATATATATTTATATATAAATATAAAAATATATAAATATTTTTATTTATATTATATTAACAATAATAATTACATTTTATTTTTTTAATAATAAAAGTAAATAATTACATGTTAAAGTCACGTGTGAAATTATATTTGTAAATTATATTTTACTATAAATATAAAATAAATATTTGAAATATAAAAGTTATGTAAAAATTTACACACACAAATATTTCAATTATATTCAAAATAATAATAATTTAAATACAAAAACATTTATTACATGTAACATTTATATATACATATTTATGCTAAATTTTGCAGCCTTTGCCCAGCTAGTTAAGATCTATGGCCTACAGTTGTGTCTGAAAGGTGTTTTGAAGTTATCTTCATAGGTAATCCAGTGGGTGTGTGTGAACCAAGACCAGTATAGCGAAGATGACTTTATGACTTCTGACCTTTCCATTACTCCGGCCGCAGCTTGTGTCGGCACACACTGGGGCTTCTCAGCCTTTAATGCTGTCACTGGTGCTGCCTTTCATCTCAGCCCTTCTGCCAACAGATGCTCTGAAGATGGTTTCTGAGGCTCAGAGGCTGAGCGGACGATCTCTGAAGAGTCTCTTCAGGTGAAACTTCACACTGCTCCACAAGAGAGATCTGGACAGGAAGTGCACTGCCTCTGAACAGAAGGCCATCTCATGAGGCCAGGTTACCTAACAGGCTCACAGAAGTCACTGACAGAACTTTAAAGTCAACACAAAGTCAAAATGGACCCTGTTTACTTTCTTACCACATGTACTCGTGTTATTGAATAATCAGTAATTAATCACGATTAATCGGGCTCGACAGAAAAACTTGTATGCTATATTTTAATTGATGGCATTAAATGTAATAATGATGACACATTTATACATAAAAACAGTAAAAAATAATAAAAAAAACATTATTTTTATTAAATTAATAAACAATTTGGTATTATAAATATAAATACTGCAGTAAAAAAAAAAAAAAAAAAAAAAAATTATATGGATGGATGCAATGGATGGATATATATATATGGATGCTATGGATGGATATATATATATATACACACAGCAATTTTAAAAAAAACACAGCAATTAAAAGGAACATTAGAATTTTAGTTCCTTTTAACTAAATTTCTCATTTGTTCAGCTCACATTTATATTATTTTATTTATTTGTTTTCACAGACACAAACTACTAATTGAAATATGTATATATTAGTTTTTTAATGAATGCAGAAACATTATATTTATTCAAGTAAGATATACTGTAAGGTAATGACTACTTCTTTGTGCTTGTATACACTCTGTTTTGTGACCATCTATAATTTTGTATCTAAATAGCATGCATTGTTGACATGAAATTGAATCAACGCTTATGTTTTCAGCAAATGTTTTCAGTGGCTTTCATGCAGTTATTTATATAAGAGCAGTTACCTGAAGTATAGAGACAAGTGCTAAGTGCAACATCTTGAAAGCCCAAAAGAACACTTGAATGCAAATACAAGAACACTACAACAACTGCAAATCAAATCAATGCCAGTGTCATGCTAGATAGAATCAAGTATGGAGAAAACTGAGAACTAGTGTGTCGTGTTGGTGCTAGGTAACTAAGAAAGACTGATTACAAATGCAACACACATATAGGGATGAGCTGTGCAAAATAAATTTGACCCCCAAGCTGTAAAAATACATTTTTTAGTGGATTATTGGCCTTCTGGAACGATGTTCATTTACTGTACATGTACTCAATACTTGGTAGGGGTTCATTTTGCTTTAATTACTGCCTCAGTTCAGTGTGGCATCGAAGTGATGAGTTTGTGGCACTGCTGAGGTAGTATGGAAGCCCAAGTTTCTTTGACAGTGGCCTTCAGCTCATTTGCATTTTTTGGTCTCTTGTTTCTCATCTTCCTCTTGACAATATCCCATAGATTCTCTCTGGGGTTCAGGTCTGGTGAGTTTCTGGCAAGTCAAGCACACCAACACCATGGTTGTTTAACTAACTTTTGGTGCTTTTGGCAGTGTGGGCAGATGCCAAATCCTGCTGGAAAACAAAATCAGCATCTTCAAAAAGCTGGTCAGCAGAAGGAGACATGAAGTGTTCCTACATTTCTAGGTAAATGAGTACAGTGAATTTGGTTTTCAAAAAAAAAAAACACAATGGACCAAAACCAGCAGATGACATTGCACCCCAAATCATCACAGACTGTGGAAACTTCACACTGGACTTCAAGCAACTTCTTCACCCTTCCTCCAGACTCTAGGACCTTAGTTCCGAATGAAATACAAAACTTTCTCTTGTCTGAAAAGAGGACTTTGAACCACTGGGCAACAGCCCAGTTCTTCTTCTCCTTAGCCCAGGAAAGAAGCCTCTGACATTATCTGTGGTTCAAGAGTGGCTTAACAAGAGGAATACAACAACTGTAGCCAAATTCCTAGACACGTGCCTTGACCTCAACCTCAGCCTCCTCCTTGTGAAGTTCACTCAAATTCTTGAATCTCGGTTGGTTGTGCATCTTTTTCTTCCACACTTTTTCCTTCCATTCAACTTTCTGTTAACATGCATGGATAAAGCACCCAGTTTCTTCGTCAGTGAATGTTTGTGGTTTACCCTCCTTGTGAAGGGTGTCAGTGATTGTCTTCTGGACAACTGTCAGATTAGCAGTCTTCCCCATGATTGTGTAGCCTAGTGAACCAAACTCAGAGACCATTTTGAAGGCTCAGGAAACTTTTACAGGCGTTTTGAGTTTATTAGTTGATTGGCATGTCATCATATTCTAATTGGTTGAGATAGTGAATTGGTGGGTTTTTGTTAAATGTGAGCCCAAATCATCACAATTAAAAAAACAAAAAAACAAAGACTTATACTTTTTCAGTCTGTGTGCACTGAATTTATTTAATACACGAGTTTCACAATTTGAGTTGAATTACTGAGATAAATGAACTTTTCCCTGACATTATAATTTATTGAGATGCACTTGTATAGCCACACACACCAATATTTAACACAGTTGATCACATGGTTCATCTTTTAATTTTAAGCCTTTGAACATTACAGATATTAAACACATTTCAAAAACATTACAGATATGTCATGCAAATAAACTATTTACCAGGGGCGGAGCGGGGGGGTGGCTAATGGGGCTTAAGCCCCGAATGTTTTGTCAAAAGCCCCGAATCTTTTAGCTTTTTTAAAATAACTTCAACTTTGTTTCATTTCCTCTCAGTCTCTCAGACTGGAGCGGCAAAAAAAAGAAACAAAAGCTCTATTACTGTGCGTTGTGCCGGACGGTAAAGCATCACGCATCACTTCGCTTGTTTGCCAACTGCCGATAAAAACTAACGAAGAAGAATATAAATCATCTTCTTCGTCGTTGTCATTAGGGGCTGGTGGGCTTTTTATTTCACCGCCGTCGTAGCGAGCTCACTGACTAACCGCCTGAAATTAGCATTATGGACATAACAATTTTTTTTAAAAGGTACTCGTAACAGCAAACCTCACCGGCCAGAGAGAGATTCAAAAGCAATATATCCCAATGTATCAAATGCTAAGTTATTTCAGGGCATGTTTTACAACTGTTCTCGGCACATTAGTGGGATAAGAAGATAGATTAATTGAGAAATATAGCTGGAGAACAATTAAATACAAAATAGTTTGTAGGCTCTACTGGGTGAATATTTTTATTTTCCCAGATAGTGTATAGATTTTTAGGCATTCTGTTATCTCAAACAGCCTGAAAAATAGTGCATTTAGCTGACATAAACGTGGGGAAAAAAAATCTCCCCTGCGGAGTACACCCCTGCAGCCCCCTAGGTTTGGGCTAAGCCCCGAATGTTTACATCTTCTGGCTCCGCCCCTGCTATTTACTAAATTCAACTAATTTCTTTCAATGTAGTGCTCATAATAATATTGTACAAGAAGTTGCACATATATTGTTGGTGACTTTATAAGTTGTGACAGGTTTAAATAATTGATTTCCGTGCTTATTCTTCTGCTGTATTGACATGCAGGTGATGCTGAAAGGAGAAATCTTAATTGTTCACATAAGACTATTCTTATGTTTCTGTTTAAGAATGATTTTCTCATATATGATCACTGGTGGCAGTGAGGATGGTTGTAATGCAGTAAAGGAGCTTTGTTCCTGTCTTAATTCACAGTATCAAATCTAACGTTATTCATCAAGGTAACACAATGACAGGATTAAATGTCACTAACGGCCCTGAGATTCCAGCAAACTCAGTTAAACACAGCAAAAGCACAGTCTCACTTACCTTGTGAGCAATGTTACTGATTTTCAGAATTAACATTGTACCTCATACTCAAAAGAATAAACCATCACACACACACACACACACACACACACACACACACACACACACACACACACACCTGTATACAATGAAATTATATATCATTATATATGTTTGCTGTGGAGTCAAGAAATTTGTAAATATGATTAAAAGATGAATATGAGACATAACTACAGAATGTCACATTTTATTATAGGGTGATTCAACACATAGACGTTTTACCAGCTAAGAAGATCAGCACTTTAGAGCGCTACAACCTCATCTGTAAAGCTTGGTGGAGGTGGAGTCATGGCATGGGCATGCATGGCTGTCTCTAGAACAGGACTTCTTCATTTTAATGATGACTTAATGTATGATGACAGTAGCAGAATTAATTTGGAAGGGTAAAAAATCCTCCTGGCTACCAATATTCAAGAAAATGCCACCAAACTCATAAGAAAGCACTTTATTGATATTTACCTGATATTAGATCAGGATAATGACCAAAAACACCCTGTCAAGGACTTTATCAGGGCAAATAAATGTAAAGTCTTAGATTGCCCAAATCAATCTGTAGATTGATATCTGATTAAACATTAATTTCACCAGCTGAAGAGGAGTCTAAAGACAGAAACTCCCCAATTTAATAACTTGGATGGGTTAAATGAAGAGGACCAATTCTGAGTATGGGTCACCAAACTTGGCAAATGTTACGACTTTCACTTTCAAAAGTGCTGTCCTTTTTATTTGGGTTAAACAGGTATGTGCCGAAAGACCTAATGATAAAATGTGACATTATGTAGTTTTGTCGCATAGGCTATTCATCTTTTAATCATATTTGCAAATGCAAAGACTCCACAGCAGAAAAAAAGCAATTTTGTCTTTACCGTTCCAATACTTATGGAGAGCACTGTATATTCTTTTTCATTTATATCACACAAAGATTGGCCATTCTTACATTATTACAGTTATACACACACACACACACACACACACACACACACACTTTAATAAAACACAAAACCTCCAATATTTGTCACAATAAAACGTAACAATAAAATTGTTTTAACAAATAATTATCACATTCAGTGATCATTAAAATTATTTATACCATTTATTTATTTATTATCATTAATTCATTAATTTATCAATATTATATTATCAGTTTATTATTACATTTAAATACCATTACATTACACATAAATGATAATTTTCTTTATTTAATGCAAACTGCACTGCAACAACATCTATCTACATTGAATTAAAAATCGAAAAAAATATTTATCTGTATATATTAAATAAGCAAAATTATATATATATATATATATATATGTATGTATATATATATATATATATATATATATATATATATATATATATGTATGTATGTATATATATATATATATATATATATATATATATATATATATATATATATATATATATATATATATGAAAATGAAAATGTCACAGTGCAGATTATTCTTTCCGTTTCTTTAAAGTGCCCTTATTATGCCATTTCAAATATTGCCTTCCATGCAGTGTGTAATGTAGCTGTATGTGAATATAAAAGATCTACAAAGTTAAAGCCGAAGATGCACAATAAATAAGTTGTTGCCTCCCAAAGGAAAGAATTGATTCTGAACAGCCTAAACAAGCCGTCAGTAATTTGAATCCCTATGCTACACGTCACAGGGTAACATATTTGCATAATTCCTGCCTATGTTCTATGTTGCCTGGCCACGATTAACTCGACCCACCCACAAACACTGTAGCTTGTCCGTGTGGTTGACATCATGGTGAGAAGTCACTCAGTCCAACGTTGTGCAAGTCAATTTATTTTATTTTCACTTCCGAAAGATTAGGCTGAAAAAATGAGTGGTTAAATTCACAGCAGTACAGCCCCAATCTTGTGTTGAGTTCCCATGATTTGTCTGTCAACTACTTCTCTAATCCTGGGGAGTTCAATGGAATTCACAAAACACTTGCTCTTGAGAGATGGATCAGTGCCCGGTTAATTTGGACCAGCTGGTTTCACAGAATCAAAACCTGTAAGTTTGATAAATAATAGATTTTCATATTTTTATTGAGTGTTCAAAATACAGAATTATTGCAATAGGCATATCATTTTCGACATGAGCTGTACGTAGCAGACCAGTAACAACAGGCTGGGCCATCTGACCAAACAGAACAGAACAGGCTCACAGGAAAGTAGGGATTTCGAAAGAATGAATCTTAGAACTGCTTCAAACAAATTGCTTAAGAACCAAGGTGATATTAAATGCATATTTTGAGAAAATGAAAGTGTTTTTTGACCTTGCATGCATGTAAAACTCTTGCAGGAGACTCCCAAAACGATATAAGGAACCTTAAAAATGACATAATAATAGTGGCATTTTAAACAAATTGTAATTTATTATTTCCATATTTGCAAAATCTAACTTACAGTAAATTACAGTTCTTGACATGTTCACATAATGCAATTATGTTGATGTACAGATTCATTTACCTTTCTCTCTGTGATAGTCTGGCTCACGCTAGGACATTTCTTCACCCGCATAATTACGAATGAAGGTGTAAGATGAGAAGATATCTATGAGTGTGATCATACATGTGAGTGCTTACCAATTACTACAGCAGACTATGTGCTAAAAACTAAGATTACCTGTCTCATTCAGCTCTGGGGCATACAGCACAAATGATCCAATTATGCTTATTTTACATATGTAAATATTGCTCTGGTTCATACATCCATCCTTTGTGTGCATCGCAAACCCAAACAACCACATGAAATTCGAAAACACTGTATATGTGTCTTTCTTTTCTTTCTGTACTCGACCAATCACCTGCTCTCTTCAGACAGGCCTGTGAAACAGCTGACACATTTGACAGGCGTTTTTTTGACTAACTGCATATGGCAGTCTTGATAAATAACACACTAAGGAGGAAGCTTATCAACCAAATAAACTCAGCTTTACAGATAAGGAAGAATATGCAAATCCAGCAAGACAGTTTCCAGCACAGTCTGCAAAGTGCCGAATAAACATGCCAAATAAATAAAGCTCCTTCCTTCTGTATGTCTCACAGGATCATTCTGTTTATTTTACTTCTTGAAGAACAAATCCTTATTTTATCACAAACCATAGTCATTTTATCTATTTTTTTTTCTGATAGCGACTTAAATCATAAACCAACATTTAATATATCATGAACTAGATTTTTTAAATTTCTGAAAAAAATCAGTGATTTTATTTAATTAATTAATTTATTTTTATTTTTATCCATGTTTCTTTACATAATCTACGCATAACCTTTACACAGTTTTCATGTGCAAAACATGCCATGGTCTTGATAATCGTAAGGGTCTTTAAATGTTCATTATGTTCGAAGTAGTTAATAAAACAGATTATTGGAGTATGTTTTACAAGAAAATAGTGTTTATATTATACTTTTTTATTATACTTATACTTTCTACTTTTTAATTTTAGTGTTTTGATTTAATTGAGTGTATTGCTTACCATTTGTTTTGTTATTATTTGTGAAATTTACTAGCAATTTCTGTTTTTTTTTCTAATTTATATTTTCTTATTTATTTATTTATTTGTTTATTTATTTATTTGTCTGTTTATTTATTTATTTATAATCTTTGTAGGTGGTTTTTAGGGTGTTCTGGGCTGAGTTTCCCAAAAGCTTCATAAGCCTAAGAAGTTCGTAAAAACGATCGCACAACTGATCTTAATATTACGGTCTGTTTCCCAAAAGCATTGTAACTTAAGTAGCTCTTGAAAATCATTGTAGATCTATGGGTGCTCTGGAATAATCGTTAATCCCTATATGCATCGTAAAAAGGCAGATTTATGCAGTCACCTTCAGGACAATCGGCAGATTTCACCTTTAACTTGATTCAAGTGCAATGTGATTATAATATAAGGATTTGATTGTGCTTTATTGTACACTTTATTACTCATTTTCTTTATCTTTTTTTAATATAAATTAATAATTTAAAATACTCATCTAAATTAAATGACTGAACAAAAAAAAGAAAAAAAAAGAAAAGAAGTTATGTAGGAAATAGTTCAAAAACTGCGGGAAAAAAATATGTCAATGACTTGCTGAAGTGCACGAAAACCAGCTATATGTTGGACCTGAAAATAACTTCTCTCTCTATACTGTAAATAAATAAATACATTTGAATAAATATATGCATTTAGCAGACGCTTTTATCCAAAGCGACTTATTTTATCCAGGCTAACATTTTTAACATGACATAATATATAAATATGTAAAGTGTACAAAATATATTATATATTATTATGTTAGTATAATATTATACACTATAATATAATATAATATTGTATTGTAATGTAGTTATTATATCCAAGTTGTCTGTCTGGTACGCAGCATTAGGTAAACGTCAATAAACGTTTGTGTACTACAGTAAAGAGCTATTCTGTAAGGTGAAATTTCAGCACTTGATAAAAGGATAGCGACTCCTAATTAGCACTTAAAGCACGGCTACATAGAACTGTGTTAAGTGCAATTTTGGGAAATGCACATGAAACAATAACGAAAGATCGCAAAATGACTAGAAAATGCTCTTAAGCTCTAAGATCAATCATTATCGGGAAACCTGGCCCTGATTGGTTGCTTACCAGTTCCTATAGAAACAGCCCAAGCTTCTCAATATCTCCAGATATGGTAAGCAATTATAGTCTGTTTTTAAAATTGTATGTCTGATCATTTATGAAAATAACTGCACACCTCCCCTCAACAAGCCTCATGATTTAAAGAATCATTCATGTCCATAGCAGAAATGGTGCACTAAAGTTTACAGTTTTCTGCATTCACTGGAATCATTATTTGGGTCACTTTTTTGAAACTCTTCAGCATATGTCCGAGCCAAATTTTAGCTTGGCACAGCAGTTAATTTCACATTCAAAATGAACTAAAACTCAAAAATTTCCAAAACTATTTATACATGTCTCAAATCAAGACATTCTTCTATAACACTAGCAAAGCTTGTTAACCAACAAACACACTTTTTCACTTATAAAACGACCTAAAAATACTGACAACATCATCACACAATGCTTTCTTTTGTCAAATTTCTTTACAACACAAGAATGACACATCTAACATTTAGAAATAACTGCAACATTTAGCCCATACTATGCTCAACTGTGTTGTTCATCTACATCAACTTTTTTGATAGTTTTTGGAATTTATCTCAGTATGGTATTACTTTAGAAATTTAACAAATTGCTGTATTTTTCAGTTTTGTATTAGGTTTGAACTGGTGGTGGTTGTGTCAAAGTGAGAAAACTATTTAGTCATTGAATGCGTCAGTGCCAAAAAAATGATAAATGATCCAAGTTTAGTCTTGGGCTTACTGTGTAAAGTTTTAAAAAAGGGACCTACGTATTGAGAATGGGTCCTAGCTAAAAAATAAAATAAATTAAATGATATCCTTACCATCTACAAAAAAATAGCGAAACAGTATGTAATGCTACCTGTTGGTACTTATTTGTAAGTCATTGTTTTATGACTGACAAAGTGTGTTTGTTGAGTGACAACCTTTGCTAGCGTTATGGAAGAATGATTTGATTTGAGACGTTTTTTGTAGATTTATTGCATTTAAGATGTGAAATTAACTGTTGTGCCAAGTTGAAAATGACTTAAGTATTGAGAAAAGTATCCTTGTGATTAAAAAAAAAAAAAGGTATGAGCAATAGTAATAGTTATTCTATGCATAACATGCCCAAATTTAAGCATCAGGTGATATTCACCTACTGTACATCAAAGGCCACAACACCCAAAAAAGTGGCATTTGGCCGCTAGATTGGTGCAGCCATAATATCATGTAACATGCATTTACATTTGTGTCAAACACAGAGGTGTGCAGTTTATCTTTTGCTCGGCTGTGTGTTTTTGTTCTTCTCATTACCCTGAAGGGGACAGTTGGCAGGCGGTATAGAGGACAGGACGAAGAGTTGGGCTGGTAGCCAATGCCACGAACGCCGGCAAGTATAACTGACAATTAAAAAAACACAAGTTGACAGGGCAGACAGCTGTGACTTTAGAGTTGGGAGTGGGTGAGGATTTATAGAGAAGCAATAGCTTGCTGAAGTCAAAGAAGGAAAACAAAACAAACAGCAATGTAGCTGATGAATGAATACGTTTTTCCGTTGTATTACTCAAACATTCAGTAAAGCGTCTCAAAAAAAAATTCAGCCTTATTTATAATACACATTCACCCAATATAGAAAATTAGTGTATATTAAATCTATGCTAACTTTTCTCTAAAATATTAAACCACAGAAGTCTGAAAAAGTCATATCCCTTCAGAACTAACATGTTGCATGTAATGAAATATGCAAAAGTACATTTCAAGAATATTCACTGAAGGAGTGATTACATGCTATTCAATGATTATAGAGAATATTCATAGTGATTACACCCTTAGGGGGCTTCTTTGCGGGATGCTGTGTTCACAAGGTACTGTATGTTTTTAATCCAGATCATTTGTAGGCTCAAACGTTGCTTGTGAATATCACAAACACATGACAACATTTTATTATGCGCGATAAAAAGCAGTCCATGGATGAGTGATAGAAGTGGAGCACGCATCTGAGTGACAACTCAAAATTTGAGAGTAAATCGCAGGTTGAAAGATGCAGGCTAAAGCCTCTTTAAATAGGGAATGGAGCCATCTATGATTCAATGTGAATTTTCAGGTTGGAAATTTCCATAATGCAAAGATAAAAAATAAATAAATGTAACATTCTATAAACAACACCAAAGTGGCTTAGAGAGCTGATTCTGTATGAATGAAATGCAACATCAAACCATAAAGATTTCCATTTGATTGACTGATACTTCATTGTGGTTCTTGTGTATATCCACTTGCTGCTTCTTCGTGAAAATAAAAAGTCATTAAATAAACCTTGTTGTGGTGTAAAGGCTCTTAGAAAAGACATGCAGTCCAACTTCTGTTATAAACTGGACTCGACCCTGCGTCCTCACTGGAGCACCATAACTCAGTCACACTTGTTAACGTAATGTAATTTCACACTATATACAATGAACATGAATGCTAACACCACACAATTCTCACAAAGATCGTACAACTTAAACTTTTCATGTGATATATAATTTCAACTTTTTATCTTATTAGTATGACTTTTGTCTTCATTTTGACTCATAGTTATGACTGATCTCAATTTTGCCTTTTTGTCAATTTCTAGTGTCATTATTTTGATTTTTCATTTTATAATAGTTTTTTTATGTCAAAATTAAGACTTTCTATTTAATAATTATGACATAGTATATCAGAAATATGATTTACAAACACATTCTTTTGTGTGGCAGAAATGTGCTTCCATAAGATCTGACTACACCTCATTGCCAGTTTTTAATTCTATGTCCTTACATTCTTTCATGAATGTCTATCTCTCTTGCTATATATCCACCTGTTTTTATTACACCACTTATACCCGTGATATGATTTTAAAAACCAGAAACCAAGCAAAACACTTTAGACTATGGTTCAAACTAGGTTCCACATGAGCACCTCCAGCATAGACAGTTTCAGTGATTAACCTAGAAGTGAAAATAACTATACTGTGATATATACTGTTCCTTTGAAATAAAATGATTAATATATTTTGGTCATACCTGCCTGTAGGGTATATATATGTGACTGTGTAAGTATCTGGCCCTATATAAGCAGAAATCTTCTCATATTGTGGCTGTCTGTCTCCTTCTTTTTCGCCCGTCTCTCGTCCATCGTTCTGCTCTACTTCCTTCAGCTCGGTTTGTAATGAAGATTGGCTTCAGGTTTACGCCTCGCCGCCGTGGAGAGCATAACAACACTATACCTGATGTTTTCTCTCTTTTCCTCTAAAGATTGCAATTGATTTAAGTGTGATGGGTAATATTGTTCAGAACACAATGACAGCGGTGATAAAGCATTCTGGACATTTGCTTGACACCGGGTTATCACGACTTAAACACAATGAGAACGGTTAGGCTTGAAAGTGATAAAGAGAGATGAGCCATTGGGAGATATAAAAATGAGAGCGATAAGGAGGCAAATACTGTGTTGTCCAACCTTTGTATCACTTGCTGTCCTTGCCGCACACCTGTAGCCATGTGGCCTAAGCTGCGAACAGATGGCGGCGTGTTGTCCTTCACCTTCATTCCGCACGGAAAAAAGAGAAAACAGCAGTTGACATTTTCCAGACAGAACGCAACTCCTTGCTGATTTGTCACCTGCCTGTATAATAAACTTATATTTGGCAAATGTGACCTGTCATGTGCACAACAAACTCAACACCAATGATTAACTCTGATTCTTTTTATCCTCATTAGGTTTATGACTGTTTACATAAGACTTGTGGAAAAGCAGACGCCATAAAAGTTACACCTGCTCTCCTCCTCCATATGTTTATCAGAAAGAGCCTAAATCCAGGTTTAATTATTTGAAAAGGTAAGATATGGTACATTAACTATTTAGGTCACAAGGCCAGTCATTGGCATTACACAGCTTCCAAGGAAATAAACTCAATAGAGCTACTGTAATGCACAACAAATTTTAAATTAACTTATAAAATGCGATGGTGACAAAAAATATACAAAAGTATTCAGTAATAATAAGTAATGAGAATAAGAATAGAATATAGAATAGAATATTAATGGTATATCTCCACATCATAAAATTGCATTTTGATATCCTCTCACCTTTTTGTCACTTAATAAATGATTAAAATCATTCTAACTATTAGATGAATACAGTTACGAACTCCTTTTGCAGTACATTATTGCACAATATTTGACATCAAAACAATGTATAGTAAAGATAACTAATTACTGCTATTTACTGAAACCAAGCATAAAAATAAAAGTGATATACTAAAGGGTATAAAAAAATAAAATAAAAGATGCACCAGAATTAACAAAAATGGTCCAAATGTAAAATACAGGGGCAACAAATTTAATTAAGTTGAAATGTGTAAATTATATTTATACAGCCCATGGTTGCACCAAAAATAAATCATTTTATGCAGGTTTTTTTTTTTTTTTTTTTTTTTTTTTTTAGTAATATATCCAATCATACATCTATCTGTTTAGCTTATGAATGCTATGGTCAATCAGAGGCCTTAAGCATGTATTAGTCACTGTTGAAGAAGAAATCAGCTTCAGAGTTTATTAAACATGCACTCTCACAAATGATCTCCTCATAAACCACAAAGTGCAGATAGATGTAAAAAGAGATCTATTATGCAGTGTAGTCAGCTTCATTGAATATAATGGGAGTTTTTGCAAGATTGAAGTCAGTGGACTCGCAATCATCTGAAGTCATTGATTCCTTTACTAATGTTGATTAATTAAATGCAAGCATTATATATATATATATATATATATATATATATATATGTGTGTGTGTTTTATCACAAATTTGTGGAGCTCTTTGAATAATATGTACCGATCTCACACACACACAGTTGTTTCTATATCGCAGTAGGGGTTTTCATTGACAGCCATTATTGGGCGGTAACCGAGCCCCACTCTTACCCCTTTTATTTGCTTTAAATTTTATAGCCATAGGGAGAGCCTTAATATATATGATTTCAGGATGGCACATGAAGAGAAACTCTCACACATGTGCTGCTGCCTCTTTAAAAAAACACCATTTCAAAACTATGAGCAGCTGCTTTCTATATTAATATCTTTCATTCTGCAGCTCACCCCCACAGAGGACTCTCACATTTCTACATCAACACTGTGGTTTTTACACACTCTCATAGTCGTTTACTTTAACGCTCGTTAGCAGAAACCCGATCCGGCGGTACAGCACTTTAAGCCATCTAGAGAGGAAACGGGAGTTTATATACCTCCAGCCGAAGATATTTTAGAGCAACGACCCTAAATCACTGCAATAACACTGTAGCCATTTAACTGTCAAAATAGCCATCAGAGAGCTTGTACCACCTCAGCAGGATAATTGCATGTGTGTGTGCGAGAGAGGATCATTATGAACATTTAGAGCGTGTTGAGGGAGTCTGTCCTGCGTATCTTTCATCTTTTACTTCCCCCATCTCTCAGTTAAGATCCTATTTTCTGAAATGTACATCTAAGCAGCACTTATTCTCTTGTTAGTGTTTTTTTCCCCAGTTTCCGACAAGCTAAACAAACAGAATAAAACATGTGGCTATATCATTGCCTTTCTTCTCTGTTCTACAAATTATTTGCAATTCTGCAGCACAAGTTTCACCATACTCAGGAAAAAAGCTTTAAGTGGAGAGTCCAAACTTTTAAAGCATTCCATTGTGGAAAAGCTTAATGCAACATTATGGGTGCAATGGCTGAACTCTGACCCTTTTAGATTTAAGTTGTGCTTTAAAAGGTTTACTGGACTGAGCTGGACTGGTGCTCGCGCAGGGCCATCAGCGTCTAGTCACATCGATGCCCAGAACTCACTCTTTCTCTCTTAAATCATCACATCTCAAAGAACTGAACAAAAGATTTACATAGAAAGTTTAAGTCTGTCTGAATCAGCGAGAGATGAGAGAGAGAGAGATGACAGCAAATAAGATCAGGTCATGTCAGAAGCTCTTTTCTCAAAAGGCTAAGAAGTGCCCCATTTATTATTCAGCCTCATCCTTCATGTTTAATGGTGACCTATGAAGAAAACGGGAAAGATTGAAATTGAAAGTTGGCTGCTGTGTTTTGGTTACCACTGACTTTCTTTGTGTGGACAAAAACACTGAGATATGTCTCAAAATATCTTCTTTCATGTTCCACAGAAGAAAGAGAATCATATAAGTTTGGGACAACATGAGGTAATGACAATTTTGGGTGAACTATACCTATACATCACTCAAACGTTTTTGAACAGTAAGTTTTTTTATGTTTTTTTAAATAAGTCTCTTCTGCTCACCAAGCCTTCATTTATTTGGTCCAAAATACAGCAAAAGCAGTAATATTGTGAAATATTTTTTAACTATTTAAAATAACTGTTTTCTATTTGAATATATTTTAAAATGTAATTTATTCCTGCAATTTCAAAGCAAATTTTTTTAGCATCATTACTCGTTACACAATCCTTCAGAAATCATTCAAATATTCAGATTTGCTGTTCAAATTTTTATTATTATTATTATTATTATTATTATTATTATTATTATTATGTTGAAAACAGCTGAGTAGAGTTTTTTTTCAGGTTTCTTTGATGAATAGAAATTTCAGAAGAACAGTATTTATCTGATATATAATTTTATGAAACATTATAAATGACTTTATTGTCACGTTTGATAAATTTAAAGCATACTTAAATAAATCAATAAATTAATAAATAATAAAAATAAAATCATTATACTGACTCAAAGCTTTTGAATGGTATTTTTGAATAATGCTTTAACAGCCGAATTTCCGATGAAAAACTTGTATATCACAAAATTCATGTTACAATGTCAGAAAGTTGTAGCGACCAAATAACATAAGAAAATGCTGATGTACACAATCAATATGCATAGTTTCATTAGTCATAATCAACTTTTATATTGAATAGATTTATATTTATTTATATTTTTTTTTTTTAATCAAATATGTAATTCAAAATGCTTCGTGGGAATTGTAGTTCTTTCCTTGACTTAAGACATTGTAACGGTGGCACGCCCTAGTGACCTTTTGGAAACAGAATCTATTTCATAGTTCGGGCGCCAGACAGGATTTTGGCCTGTCATCAATTAAATATCAAAATCCCGTCATAACCCAGGGAGATTTTTTTTAAAATACCACAGTTACTCAAACTACATGGGTTGCTTGTACAGTAGTTAATAGAAGACAAACAACAACAACTTGCAGTTCGAAAGAATTAATTGTTATATATTTGTCCCTTCTTTATACACAATTCTGGACACAAATCAAAAACCCCATATAATCAGGAGGAAAGGAACAAAAACAAAAACGAACAATAATAAACAAACAAAAAAATAATAATGATAATAATGTATAGAAAAACAACAATTGTAAACGACAAGGTTTTCATACAGGCATAATTAAATGAACTTAGACATCCCAGTAAACAAGATCAGCAGATCGAGGCTTTCTCCTCCAAACAAAAACACTCATCAGCGGTCCAGCGAGAAAAAAAAAAACAAAAACAAAAAAACACAGGATTAGTATATATTTTTTTCTCTTGAACCACCAAAGTCATAGATATACTGAAAGGGAAATTAAATGAAAGTCAGTAATATAAATACATCGGTCACTCAAAGCGACCCGCGAATGGGTGGAGGAAGTGCGTGCGATGAAGTGCGTTAGTGTGTGTGTGCGCGTGTGTGCAATATCGCTGACCATGTCTGGCAGGGAAAAGATCCTTGGGAGGCAGCGTTTTCTCCGGATTAGCAAAACCCAACGGAATGACGATCTTGTGAGTTCCTTCAGCAGTTCGTTACACTCTTTGCAGCCTGGTGAATCTTTATTTCCGCACTCTCACTGACCCAATACAGCGTGCGTCTCACTCCCGCCGATCAACTCCTTTGTTTGGTTTGCTCACCTGCCACTTGGCGTTCGCGTTTACCATTTCCCCCCCTTTTTCCAAGCGATTTTTCCTTTTTATAATTTTGCCTTAATTGTTCCACATCCCGATATGGGCACGGAAGGGGCGGATTTTCTTTACATCGCCACACTCCCCCCCGCTGGGACAAACAACCCATGGTTGGCAAAACAACTAATATTTGAGTTTCTCTTAGAAGCCCAAAAACTCCTCATCTTCATCAGAGGACTGTTCGAAAATCTTAACGAGTTTTTTTTTTTCAATTAGCTCTAACTCTTCCATTGTTGGGTAGTACGGTTTCAAATTACAAACGTGCGCTGTTCTGACATCCTCTCCAGTTGTTTCCAGCGCAATCTGGTAATTCAGCGGTCCCAATTTTCTCAGCACTCGGTAAGGACCTTTCCACTTGGGGGCTAGTTTTGCACTGAAATGTTGTTGTGCCTTGGACTGTGGAAAATTCCGTAACCAGATCCTGTCCTTTTCTTTAAAGAACACGTCTCGTCTGTTTTTGTTGTAACTTCTCAGCTGTCGTTTTTTGGCTTTTTTACAGCATTCTTCAGCTTGTGATTTTAACTGGGCTAGTTGATTTACCACATCATAGGATGGATTTGATGGTGAGAGATTTTTACCCTGAAGTATCTTGTCCATGGGGCCTTGTAATTTTCTTCCTAGCTGGAGCTCCGCAGGGGACATGCCAGTGCTTTCTTGAACGGCTGAGTTAAGAGCAAAACGAAGCTCAGGTAAATACTGATCCCATTTTTTATGGTTTTCATCCACATAGGAGGCAATCATGCATTTCAAAGTGCGGTTAACTCTCTCCGTCATATTGGTTTGTGGGTGATAGGCAGTTGTTAATTTGGGGGTAACACTCCATTTCTCACACAGTTCTTTGAATATGGAAGAGACAAACTGAGTTCCCCGGTCAGACAAGATGAAGTCCGGTACTCCATATCGGGTGAGGATTTCCGTTCGGAGAATCGTTGCTATGGTGCTCGCAATTGCAGTGCGCATTGGAAAGAGCTCAACCCATCGAGAGAAATAATCCACAAAAACTAGAAGGTATTCATGTCTGCGAGTACTACTTGGCAAAGGTCCCATTATGTCCACTCCTACCATCTTGTTGGGTTGCGACACTGTAATTGGTTGTAGTTTGCCAGCTGGTTTCTGATTTTCATATTTAAGCTTTTGACATTTTTCACAACACTTGACATGGTGTTTTACATCGGTCCACATTCCAGGCCAAAAAACAACATGATGCAATCGTTTGTAGGTCTTGAATATGCCACCATGACCGCTTAGAGGATTGGAGTGGTAGTATTGAAGGACAGATGGAATGAGACTGCGAGGGAGGTACACCCTGTAGTTGACTTGGTCCTTTGTTAGGTAAGTCTTGTGATAAAGTTTGTCTTCGACTACCTCATACTTGTCTTTCCATGTGCTGTTGTCTTGTGCCAAGGCTTTGAGCAATTTTACGATTTCAGAATCCTTGTGTTGCTCTTCCCAGATGGTTGCAGCAGTGACTGGCAATTCATCAGTGTCCGTCTGGCTGGAGTATAGGGTACATCCTGATATGCTGGGAACTCTAGAAAGAGCATCAGGTGCCACATTAAGTTTCCCTTTCCTGTATTCAATGATGAAATCAAACTTTTGCAACCTTAAGGCCCATCTGACGAGGCGACTGGTGGACTTTGGGGAGCTCATAACCCACTGGAGAGCCATGTGGTCTGTAACTACGGTGAACATGCGATACTCCAAGTAATGCTGCCACTTTTCAAGTGCCCATATGACTGCAAGACACTCTTTCTCTGTTGCGGTGTAATTTCTTTCAGCCTTATTCAGTGCTCTACTTGCATAAGCAATAACTACTTCCATTCCCTGGTCCTTCCTTTGTGTTAGCACAGCTCCAAGACCTGTGTCGCTGGCATCAGTGTGCACCATGAAGGGTAACTGGAGGTTTGGATGGCTCAGGATGGGAGGTGAAGTAAGGTGGGTTTTTAATTGTTCAAAGGCTTCTTGACATTGTGGTATCCAGTGAAACGAGTTCCCTTTTTTCTTTAGCGCATTTATGGGTTCAGCAATTTGAGAAAAATTAGGAACAAAGCGGTGGTACCAACCGGCTAGTCCCAGGAAGCGCTGGACCTCTTTGATGTCTCGTGGCACAGGGTAAGATTTGATGGCCTCAACTTTGCTTGCGTCTGCAGTAATACCATTTATGCTAACAACATGACCCAAGAATGTAATCTCCTTAAGGCAAAACTTGCTCTTTTTCAGGTTGATAGTCAGTCCAGCCTCCTGAAGCTTAAGAAGGACTGATTGGAGATCGTTGAAGTGCTGAGCCACTGATGGTGAATAGATGATAATATCGTCAATGTAGACAAAGCATATTTTTCCTCTCAATTTTCCCAGTACAGTCTCCATTAGCCTCTGGAATGTGGCGGGGGCATTTTTCAGACCAAAAGGCATTACATTAAAGTGGTACAGTCCTGAAGGTGTAATAAATGCAGTTTTATGCTTACTTTGGGCTTCCATGGCCACCTGCCAGTAGCCACTATTTAGGTCGATGGTGAAGGAGGGCTAGTGGCCATGGCTTTATGGTGTTGTGTATATAATTAGTAAATTAAATGAGTAACTTGGAATTACTGTGGCCTTTTTGTTTCTTTTTGTTGGGGGTTAAAATAAAAATAAGAAAAAAAAAAAAAAGTACAAAAGGGACCGAGTACAATTTCCAGTCACAGTTTAACACTTTCCACAATTTTTTTTTTTTTTTCAAAACACACACAAAATGATCAGAGTACTCCCTGATCAGAAACACCCACAATTTTCAACATTAAAGTTTAAACGAGAAATGTTCTAATGCATGTGACACATTTTCAAGTTCCAGGGAAATATTCAGGTTCAGATCAATGTAAATGCTTGAGTTCAAGTCGTTCAAGTCCCTGTTCGGGCGCCACTTCTGTAACGGTGGCACGCCCTAGTGACCTTTTGGAAACAGAATCTATTTCATAGTTCGGGCGCCAGACAGGATTTTGGCCTGTCATCAATTAAATATCAAAATCCCGTGATAACCCAGGGAGATTTTTTTTTAAATACCACAGTTACTCAAACTACATGGGTTGCTTGTACAGTAGTTAATAGAAGACAAACAACAACAACTTGCAGTTCGAAAGAATTCATTGTTATATATTTGTCCCTTCTTTATACACAATTCTGGACACAAATCAAAAACCCCATATAATCAGGAGGAAAGGAACAAAAACAAAAACGAACAATAATAAACAAACAAAAAAAATAATAATGATAATAATGTATAGAAAAACAACAATTGTAAACGACAAGGTTTTCATACAGGCATAATTAAATGAACTTAGACATCCCAGTAAACAAGATCAGCAGATCGAGGCTTTCTCCTCCAAACAAAAACACTCATCAGCGGTCCAGCGAGAAAAAAAAAAAAAAAACAACAACACAGGATTAGTATATATTTTTTTCTCTTGAACCACCAAAGTCATAGATATACTGAAAGGGAAATTAAATGAAAGTCAGTAATATAAATACATCGGTCACTCAAAGCGACCCGCGAATGGGTGGAGGAAGTGCGTGCGATGAAGTGCGTTAGTGTGTGTGTGCGCGTGTGTGCAATATCGCTGACCATGTCTGGCAGGGAAAAGATCCTTGGGAGGCAGCGTTTTCTCCAGATTAGCAAAACCCAACGGAATGACGATCTTGTGAGTTCCTTCAGCAGTTCGTTACACTCTTTGCAGCCTGGTGAATCTTTATTTCCGCACTCTCACTGACCCAATACAGCGTGCGTCTCACTCCCGCCGATCAACTCCTTTGTTTGGTTTGCTCACCTGCCACTTGGCGTTCGCGTTTACCATTCCCCCCCCTTTTTCCAAGCGATTTTTCCTTTTTATAATTTTGCCTTAATTGTTCCACATCCCGATATGGGCACGGAAGGGGCGGATTTTCTTTACATCGCCACACATTAACTTGATTTTTGTTGTTCTTGTTTTTTTAATGCTGTGATACATCTCGTAGCAGGTTGGCTTGGTTCGTGGCTTATAACACATTAACAAAAATCCCAATGGCAAAAATGAATAGTAAAATATTTCCGGAATCAATGCTGCTGAAAAAGTGTGTGGGCACTAATGCACTCTAATGCTGTCACATCAAACCTCCCACTTTATCTTATTGATGGGTGACTTTAGCCTTGGTTCAAGAACAGTGTTTAGATCTATATTCTCTAAATTTTTTAGGAAGATTCAGCAGACCACTAATATTTTTCTAAATAAATTAATACTTTCATTCAGCTAGGATGCATTAAATTAATGTACAATTACAGTAACTACTTTTACTTTGTTACAAACATTTATTTCTAATAAAAGGTCATGACATTTTTTTTTTTTTTTTACCTTCTGTTCATCAAAGAATGTGTTGTGTTGAAATATTAGGTTAAAAACAAATAAGCTGCTTAATATTACATTTCATGAGCAGCAAATCAGCATATCAGAATGATTTCTGAAGGATCATGTCTCACTGGAGACCTGGATAATGATGCTGAAAATTCACCTATGAACACAGGAATAAAATGCATTTTACAATATGATATATTAATACAGAAAACGGTTGCTTTAAATTGTAATAATACTACACTATATTATATCTTTAGAATAACATGCCCTGATGAATTGTTCACAATAAGAAAGTGAACAGAATCAAGTTTGATTTCAGGTTAAGTCTTAAAGCAGCTTCTTCTTGTCTACCCTCATTTTTCCTCTTCAGAATTTCTCTCCTAATCTCTGTCTCAGGTAATAGCTTCCTCATTCCCCTCCTCTCCTTCTTCCCCTGTCACGTTCAAAATCCTCTCAGTCTTGATATCAATCTTGCGCTCTTGCTCGGCATCCACGCTCCCCTCATCATCTCAGGGAACGCAGCAGACATCTTTTTTTGGGCTGTGGCAAAACAAATGAGCCGAGAATGTTTGACCTTTAGCAGCGCACTTCCTGAACATGATATGTGAGAGAGAGAGAGAGAGAGAGAGAGAGAGAGAGAGAGAGAGAGAGAGAGAGAGAGGGGCAAGAAATAGAGAGACTGTGAGTGAAACGAGGGAGGTGTTGGAGGAAGAAATTGAGAAAAAGAGATACAGGGAAGAGAAAGAGAGAACTCAAACTGAGAGAGAGAGAGTGAGAGAGAGAGAGAGAATGTCTCAAGTCATCATTTTTCCAGTGTGCCAACAATATCTGTATTGATCCAGCAGGGTGTTAACTGACTATTTATGTACAGAGACCTTTACCTTTACAGAGCATAAAAAAAAAAAAAAAGTCTGACATTTTCATGAGATTTTATATCTCACAGTTCGGACTTTATAATGTGCAGTTGCGAATTTATATAACACAATTTTGAGAAATAAATTGTTTTATATATTCAGTGGCAAAAACAAGCTTCCATATATCTTAAAGGGATAGTTCATGCAAAAACATCCCTCATATTGTTCCAAACCTGTATGTCTTTCTTTTCTTTTCTTTTCTTTTCTTTTCTTTTCTTTTTTCCCTGTGGATTTTGAAGGGATTTTTATAAAATGAAAGTGAACATTCCTTTAGGAAATAAAGTCATAAAGGATTGGAACAAAATGATGATGAGTAAATAATGACAAAATTGACATTTGGGGTAAACTATCCCATTTAAATTATTTGAGTTCAGTCACTTGAGATGTGTGTGTACACACACACACACACAAACACACACACACACACACACACACACACGTTTGTTTTAGTGAAAAGTGGGTTCATCCCATAGGCGTAATGGTTTTTATACTGTACAGACTGTATATTCTATGGCCCTACACCAACCCTACACCTGACCCTAACCCTCACAGGAAACTTTGTGCATTTTTACTTTCTCAAAAAACTCATTCTGTATGATTTATAAGCGTTTTGAAAAATGGGGATATGGGTTATGTCCTCATAAGTCACCCTCGCCTTGTAATACCTGTGTCATACCCATGTCATTATACAGAGTTGAGTCCTGATATGTCACAAAAACAAGAGCACACACACGCACGCACACACACACACACACACACACATGTTGGTATAGGTGCTTTTTATTTCTCATAAATCAGCCAAACCAATGCACACACTCAAAAAAATAAAATAAAAATACAATTATTCTATGTTTTTCTTAGTACAAAACACAAAGTACAATGAAGTCCTTGGTGATTGTTACCATGACAACATTCGAGCACCACCTTGACTGCAAAAATGTTAAATTCATTTGGGGACTTTACCACATTTAGGACCAAAAGCTATTACACACAGGGCTTTTATCACATTTAGCTTGTTCAGTGTTCAAAACATGGTTATTGCCTTGTTTAACACCACGACTTCATGGCTCTCAGACCCTACACTGTCCGGCCTTAAATCTTCAGCTCTCGCTGAAAGTGAAGAGGTCATTCAGATGTTCTGTTGACAAATGCCTTGTTGATAACTCCCGTCCAGCTGTGATGCCACCCAGGCCTCTCTTATCTAATGTACCATCTATCTTGTGTCGATGATGTCACTTCCTGAGTCTGGCTGAGGCAGAGGAGAGTTGATAGATAGTTGGCATTATAGAGAGAGACAGTATGAGATAGTGAGAGATGGAGAGAGAGATGAGCAGATTCTACGTTTCGCACATAAACCTCAAAGCCCACCATATACTGTAACATCCTGTTTCATGTTGAACATTTGCATGGTTTAAACTGTAAATGTAAAAAAATACAGTTACATGCTCAACTTGATGTAAACTGTATTAAGCATTCACCAAATTAGTTGTGGCCCAAAATATCAATTATTTTATGAACACCAAGGCTGCATTTGTTTAATCAATAATACAGTTAAGACTACAGACTACTACAGTAAAGTAATGTTATAACAGTATTTCAGAATTTAAAATGACTGTTTTATATTGTAATATATTGTAAAATGTCATTTATTTCTGTGATCATTCCTCCAGTCTTCAGTGTCACATGATTCTTCTGAACTCATTATAATATGCTGATTTGCTGCTCAAGCAGCATTTCTTATTTTTAAGGTAAAAACAGTTGTGCTGCTTAATAACTTTTTTTAGAAAGGGTATAAGCATTTTTGTATTTTTGCAATGCATTTCCATTTTATTTTATTTTTTTAAAATTTACCCTCACCAAGGCTGCAATTAGTTGATCAAAAATACAGTGCAAACAATATTTTTATAATAATATTTCACAATTTAATAATTTATGCTGGGATGCAAGCTGAATTTTCTGCAGCCATTACTCAGTCTTCACTGAAAAAACAATTCATATTTCATATTTTTTGTTGAAACCATAATATTTTTTTTTTTTGTTTCTTATGTTTTTTTAATGAAAAGAAGGACCATATAGCGCCCCGTTTTGCCTTAACATTTGCATCATTTTAACTACAAATTCAGAAAAATACAGCTGCATGCTCGACTGGATGTAAGTTGTAAAAAGCATTCAGGAAAAAGCTTGTTGTGGCCCAACAGAGCAATTCTAAGCCATCCGATAAGCACTGAGACACAAAGTCTCTTTGCAAAGACCCTCACTGGAAACTAAAGACAACATGGCTGAGCGAAAGAATTTTCATTCTGGTTATTTTTTTCTTTCTTTCTGATATATTCTTACTCCACAGGCACGGTGATAAGTGTACCATTCGCTCAAGCTGTCAGACTACAAATGGTTTGAATTCTATTTATCAAGCTCAGCTGTTGACCAAATGACACGCCTACAATTTAAGGGTGTTTCAAAGGAATGGAAATGTCTTTTCTCCATCATAGGCATGAATTACAGACACTTTGAGAGCAATAACCGAGGTCAAAGCAGCACATCTGTACAGCACTTGTCTGAGAGGGTTTCTGTGAATTTGTAAGTACAATGATCCATGCTTTCAGTTTTTCACTGGTACAGCTGTGTGTTAGGATGTATACTGTATAGAGGATGAGAATGCAAACTGAAAAGCTTTAACCCTTGAGATGAATCATGAATGTCATCAGAATGAAATAAGTAGACTTGTTGTGACAGGAAGGACGTTTTTAGTAATAAGCATTCATTTTGATATTGCTGAAAAGAGCAGCACTGTTTGTCACCAGCAGATGTTGTATCTTGAAAACTGTTTCCAAACGTTGTTCACTCAAAAATTAAAAATCTGCCATCATTTACTTAAACCTGACTACTTTCATCTGCAATTCATAAAGTAGATATATTCCGAAGAAAGTTAGTAACCAAATACTTTCAGTGACCAGTAACTTCCGTTATTCTGTTCCGTATATATATATATTAGTGGTGGGCCGCTATCGCCATTAATGTGCTGCGTTAACGCGAGACTCTTATCGGCGATAAAAAAAATATCGCCGTTAATCTATTCTCAAAGTTGGGTTGGGAGCTGGGTCTATACTAAGCAAGCTATGATGACTTTCACCTTGATATTTTATATAACCGACTGGCTGAGGCCAGCCTAAAAAGATGCTCAGGACAGTTAACGGGCCACTGCTGCGCATCGTCACGAAAGCTGATCTTTCTCACATGTTGTTAAGCCGTACCGCTTGTCGATTTTAACATTAAAGCATCCAAAAACTAGATGCGCAAAAGCTGAACAGAGTTGCTGGTTACTCGCGCGCTGTGTTCAGTGCAAAGAAAAAGAGAGAGAGAGCCGCGTTTCACGGACAGTGACACTGAACCGAGCTGTCTTCTGGGAAGTTCACCTCGAAGTTACTCCTGCACCCGGACGAACAAATGCAAATCGCAGTTTGAACAAACAAAAAGATGTGAAAGAGCCTAATTCAACACCACGGTGTTCTGGTGTTCAGGGCTCACGCAGCGAAAGGTGTCTCAAAACACTAGAACATCGAATTTGCTTATTTTTGCTCTCGTGCCGACAAATACATACAAAATATGTCAAAATATCCACCTTGGAAATTATGCTCGAAAAAACTGTCAGTTATTTTTAAGTGAAAGTAAACAGTTGAGGAAAAAAAATGGATGTCTATATGTAGGATGCTTTCATCGTCTCTTAAAGTGACCGCGCTAATTTAGCTACTGGCTGCTGTAATGTTAATCCAAGAAAATGAAAGAAAGAAAATCACTCACTGCTCTTGACTGAATTTCTTTGTAGTTTTAACAGTCAAACCAAAAATTATTCAGAAGCCAGATATCATTTTTGATATATATAGCAAAACTGTAATAATGTGAGAAATGTTGAAGGTGTCTGAATAAATGTAGGTTTGATTGTATATTTCATTTTTACATTGAAGACTATCCAGTGCTATTTTTTGGTTTCTGTACCTTGACACCTACAAACGTAAAAAAAAAAAAAAAAAAAAACCTTAAACATTGGTGTGAAACAGGAGTAATGTTGTTTACACCTTGTGCAATGTGGAATTAGTTTTCAGCTTTTTCAAGCACTTTGTGATACATTTTGGAAACAGGAGATGAGCCCCTTTTCTAATCCACCACCTAGCTTGATATACCCCTTCTCAAAGATTTACTGTTTGTCAATTTTATTTGGGTAACACATATTCTGAATGCCTTCAGCAGAATCCGAATGAGCCATTTTAATCTAAATTAATCTAGATTAATTTCAAGTTCACAGTGAGATTAATCTAGATTTTAAAAATTTATCTATGCCCACCTCTAATATATATATAGATTATATATATATATATTTTTTATTTTATCTAGATTAATCTCACTGTTTGAAATTGTTTAATTTGTATGTTCGTTTATTTTTATTTATTTGTGCTATTTACACAATGTTTAATTTTTTTTCAAGTTTATGGGTGTCAAGGTACAGAAACCAAATAATTAAATGTAAAATGGCACTGGATAGTCTTCAATGTAAAAATGAAATATACAATCAAACCTACATTTTTTCTTTGTGTTTGTTCAAACTGCGATTTGTATTTGTTCGTTCAGGTGCAGGAGGGACTTCGAGGAGAACTTTGCAGAAGAGAGCTCGGTTCAGTGTCGCGTCTGTGATACTCGGCTCTCTCCTTCTCTGCACCGAACACAGCGCGCGAGTAACCAGCTACTCCGTTCAGCTTTTCCGCGTCTTGTGTTTGGATGCTTTAATGTTTAAATCGACAAGCGGTACGGCTTAAAAACACATGAAAAAGATCAGCTTTTGTGATGATGCACAGCAGTGGCCCGTCAACTGTCCTGAGCATCTTTTTAGGCTGTCCTCAGCCAGTTGTTATCTAAAATATCAAGGTAAAAGTCACCATAGCTTGCTTAGTGCCAAGCCAACTTTGAGAATAGATTAACGGCGATATTTTTTTATCGCCCAATAAGAGTCTCACGTTAACGCAGCACTTTAACGCCGATAACGGCCCACCACTAATATATATGATTACAATTTAATTAAAACATTAGAAATTGATAATTATATAACGTTTCCTTTCCAAGGTTATTGGATCCGGTGAATAGAAAAGAAAGTGACATTATAACCAACCTTAATCTATCGTTTAAGTTTAAGCACTGTCAAAAAAGTAAACTCTCCTTATAATTACTGAAGCTGTCTAGACTGCAAAATGAATCTCTTATTTCCATTGTACGTACATCTGCGTTTTGCTGTTTATGATGAGAAGTTTATGAGTTTCAGCAATGACTCACCTGAACACCTCTGATTGGCCATTGCATTCCTAAACTCAACAGAATCGTGTGGGATTGGTTATAATGCACAAAACTGTAAAAACACTTAAAATTAAATACAGTTCAACATGAGCAGATCTTAATCAAATGCCACAATCGACATGTTCTATTAATTTTCACTTTGTTACCAATAGATTTAATTTGTTTGTACAAGAGCTTTTTTTTCCAGTTTAGTGGCATTTTTGTCATAAGACCCCATGGCCTATTTTCCACAGAAGGAAAAAGTCATACAGTTTAAGAATGACATGAGAGGTAATACATTTTTTTTTTCCTTTTTTTTGGGTAGACTGTCCCTACTAGACTGCAAAAATAAATAAATGAATAAAATATTAAATTTACAGTAAAATATGGTAGCTGTGGTTTCCAGAATATACAGTAACAAATTATGGCAGCAACATTTTAGGTATAAAGATAATAGATAATTGTAGGTATAAAGATCCCCCCCCCCCCAAAAAAAAAAAAAAAAAATAAAAAATAAAAAAATAAATAAATAAATAAATAAATATTTTTTTTTTTTGAGTATAGTAGTGACACTTCGTTGTCCAAACAGCTTTACTTGAAATACTAACCTGGTTGATCAGTTTCACCAACTATTTTTGCTATACTCACCAAATAGCAAGACAAACACCAAATCAACACTAACCAGCAATACAAAAGCACTAGGTGGCATTAATCAGCACTAACCACTACCAGATCCACATTAGCCAGCATGAACAAGCACCAGACCAGTACGAACCATCTGCAAAAAAAAATAAAATAAATAATAATAATAATAATAATAATAATAATAAACCTTACCATTACGATTCCAACAATAGCTAGACCCACAACATTAATTAGCACAAAAGTAACACTAATCAATGCCAAGTCAGCATTAAACTATCAAGAGCTGCATTTCCCAAAAGCATTGTAAGCCTAAGTAGATTTTAAAAACCATTGGCACCAATGGTCTCTATGATCCACATAAGGCTGGAATACACTGCATGACTTTTGGCTCGATTTGCAGTCTGGACAAGTTGACGTTAATTGACATAAGTTAGTGTCACAGTTGGTTTTAGGCTTTCTGCTCATGCCTTAAATTTTGCATTCTCACTGTCATGTTACCTGCTTCCTGTTCGTCATGTGATTCCCCTGTCTTCTTGATTCTTGCAACATGCTCTCCTTGTGTATGTGGCTTGCTCTGATGTTTTTCTTTTTTTGTTAGGTTGTTTTTAGTCATGTGTCACTCAATTACTGTTTTGTCATTGGTTGATCATCTTTATTTTTCATGAGTGCTTCTTGTACGTCTAGTGCAGGGGTTCCCAAACTTTTTATCCCGCGACCCCATGATAAATGCGCTGCTGCCCCGCGACCCCCCCCCCCCCCCCCAAAAAAAAAAAACCCACCTCTCGTCGCGTGAAATGTACAGCAAATCGATTTTATGCCCAGTCTCAAAGCACACGAAGTTATATTTTATTGTTCTGCGTGCAAAATCAGTGTTACAATTCTGCATGAGCTGCTCGATATCCACCTGTTCTCTCTCGGAAAGTAACTGTGCAGCTATGTTGGGTTGAACTCGTTCAATATTCTGCCATCAGGAACCAGTCGAGTAAGTCTGAGCTGCTCACACCCGTGCGCGCACACACACACACACGCGCACACACACACACACACACACACACACACACACACACACACACACACACACACACACACACACACACACACTCATGCTAATCCGCTAGATGTGTCACTTTATGCTTTCCATGGTGACGCGTCATTGCTTGTCACGTGACATACCGCAGCAACAACAGAGCTGAATGAATGATCTGCTTTTGTCATTTTTCCTTTTTTATTCAAAATATTAACAAATTTGTTAGATATGGCATGAAATAGCTGATATTCCGATTGTCAAATATGTGGAAGTGTTTTGTTGTTTAAACACCTTTATAACGATCGCGTTAGTTGAGCTGTATGCGCGATGGGCGCCGCCATCTTAGTTTGTGCCGCAGACGCAGTTCAGAGAATCAGATCTGTTGGATTTACAACACGTGAATTCATCCACTTCTCCCGAAATACATAAAAGTAAGTGGCTGGTGAACTGGGAGAATAATGGAGTAAACTTTAAAGTTACTTACACAATGTGTATCTGATATGAATAAAATGTGTCTAATTATAATGAAAAAGATTATTATTGCCTCTTCCTTTGACATCAGTGTGTATTTTACAAACTCTAAATGTATTGTTTTTTCTAGTACTTATATGTCTGAAACCTAAAATAAACATTATGTGGTTGAAAACACTGAAAAGTTGTGATGACAGCTCTGAGCGCACTTGTCTCTGGCTCAGCGCCAGCCAACTCGCAAGAGCACATTTGAATTTCACGTCATGCACTGACCGGTGTGGTCGTACACTCCAGGGACTAGCCTAGACTGATCACACCAGTGTGATCGTACGTGCGATGCGAAAGAGTTAAATTAATTGAAACAGAAATATATAAAGCCTATATCGAAATCATCTCGCGACCCCTGCGCCGGGAACCACTGGTCTAGTGTATAAATAGCCCTCATGTTGGGCAGGAACTTTCCTGTAACTGCTGTTTGGTTAGTTTCATGGCATTTTCATGTTCATGTTCATGTTCCTGTTCAGTCATTGCTTACTTTGTATTTTATTCAAGTTGATAAACTACACATGAGTTCAGCTCAACTCATCTCCAGTGGACTGGTTATAGTTAAGACGAAGCCGAACAAAAGCCGAAGAAGACAAAAGCCGAAGAAGAAGCAGCTCGTCAGAGAATCATTATAACCATGACGGCAGCAAGTAAATATCAAATAATTAAATCATTATTTAAAACTACAAAAGCAGACAACAACGGAAAAGGAGAAGATGGTATTCTTTCAATCTCCACAATATCCTAACTCTAACCTAACCCTTATCCTTCGCAGACAACTACTGATGTATGATGCTATTTAGTATAATAAATAATAAGACATTTGTTCTTTGTTCTGTTTTATTTTATATAAGAACTAGTAAGATAAAAATATATTAAAGTGCACATAATCACACACAAAACTCAAGTACATACGGAAGGATTCTAGCTGACCAATCACAGCGCTTGCAGTCCGTGTAGAATTGACAATAGATTTTTGGAGAGGTGCACATCAGGTTACACTATAGGCTACAGTTTAGGATGTTCGTCTATGGTGTAGGTTTGATGCAGAAGTATAAATCAGCCTTTAGAGCCAGTCTGCAGATTTGAGTTAACAGATTTCATATAAAATCGAATAGTGTATTAAGGTTTTTTTTTTTCTTTTTTTTTTTTTCTTAGCTTCAGACTATGATTCAAACAAGTCGGCATACATCAAACATGTTTTATATTGTTTTCATTTGTCACACATCTTCTAATTTGTCTTTGGAAAAACTTAAAAGTCTGGTAAAGTCTGGTAAAAGTCAATAACTGCGTAAGATTCATCAATTATGAAATACATTTAATTTAATTTATAAAACAGCTATGAAGATCACAGTAATGCCGTCCAGTTCAGTTCTCATCCAGCAATGTCCATGCAGACAAAAACATTGCCGAATTTTAAGCACTGCATGATCCTTAGTAATCTAGTATATGAAGCCCAGTTTTATCCTCTGTAACAAAGATAAAGGATCTAGTAGTGTAATAAAAGTTGTGAATTTTATTCCAGCCTGTAGGCTTAAGATACTTGTGGGAAACACAGCTCAGCACAATATCCGCATTAACCAGCAATGGTCCAGCATTTACCAGCAAAACCAGCTTGGACTAGCATGCTTGTGTCAGCTGGACTTTTTAATTGACGATGGGAGTCAATAGAGTTTGATAAGTGTACAGTAAGTTCTCAATGTGTTTATGTTGAACTAAAGGCCTCGGAGGCAGTAGTCCATCAGACCCACAGGCAGACAGAGGAGGCTGAGAGACTGGCGAGTCCAGCGCCTGCCGTTAATTAATTCCCTGTGAATGTGTCTATGTATACAGTACATGTGCACACATTCACACACATGCACATCTCGTGTGACTCACTCTGGGCTAATCAGAGTTTTATCTCTCTCTCCCACTGCCAGCTGTTCCAATCTGCTCTGCAGCCTGCCGATTATAAAACTGTAAAAATGTGAAACATACACTCACATTAACAAATGTCACAAAGAGCTCGAAAAGGAGAGAAATAAATAAATAAATAAAACATGTTTCCCTTTATCTGCTGACATTTCCTTCTCAGGAAGCTAATTGAAATGGAAGAATTTTAATTCTGGGTGATTTTAATAAGCGTGCATTAGAACTGTACAAACACTGCTGTGCTCCCCACGGGCTGCGGCGCTGATGCTGGCTTAGCAAACAGGGGATGAAACTCCATTCGGAAGTGTAAAGATTATTGTTATAGGAGCACAACACTTTTATTTCCATCTCCTCTCCTGATTTTTTCTCTATTTCCCCTCCATTTCTATCTCCTTCTCGTTTCCTGTTATTCATAGATCTCTGAAAAAGACTCATGACCCACATACACAGGACTTCACTTTGAATTAGAGAAACAAAAGAGCATAAATGCTATGTGCAGATATTAGTAGGGAAATGTCCACTGCAAAAGCTGAAAAGCTCAAAAGCTGTGTCCCCAAAAACCATTTGAACACTGAAGCCACATTTGACAAATTCTGAACTTCATTGACTTTTGTTAGAAAATATCAAACTGGTATTTAAATAAATTAGTATAAGTCCTTTTTTCTGCAAAAGATTTATCAATATATAGCTTAATAAGTTTGAAATTATAAAAGCATAAATATATTACTTAAAGTATTGTGAAACTTGGCAAATATTAATTGAACAGGTAATGTGACAATGTGAAAAATGGCTTCATACAAAAAATAAAAAACACTGACATCACTTAGTTAAAAGTCACTGTGTCACACACCTGGACTCATTTAATGTGTTTTTGCCCGTGACCCAGTTTCTGTCTTTCCGTGTTTGATTAGTTCCCAGGTGTGTCCATTATCTTCCTCATGTGTTCCATGTCCCTGTTAATTTAATGATTCCATCCACCTGTGTTTCCCCAATTATCTGTTGTTCATAAGCCGTGTCCCTTCAGTTCTGTTTTGTCGGGTCTTCTCACTTGTGCCTCACTTGTGACCACTTGCTACTTACGTGTGTCTACCTCTGTGCTCCATGTTGGATATCCCCTGTGTTGGATATATTAAAAACCTTATTCCGTTTATCCTCGACTCCGTATTCCTTCAGGCAGCGTAAATCCGTGACAGAAGACCCGACCTCAAAAGAAGAAAATAGAAAACTGCGTGTTTTTTTTCCTCCGTTTTGTTTTTGTGTTTTCAAAGTCTTTTTGTTTCGTAGTGTTCTATGGATCCCCTCTATCGTCCCGAATTCCTCATCCTCCTGCTGAAGCAGGAAGGACGTTCTCTCGAGGACCATACCAGACAGTTTATTCTATTAGCTAATGCCACCAGCTACCCGGACGACGCGCTCTGCACCTTCTACAACACCAGCCTGAACTCCAAATGCAGAGCGTTGTCGTCCGAAGATGGTCCTCGAGAGGATTTTGCCGCATTCGTGGAGTGGACTCTGGCGAGAAATGGCTCATCTTTCACCATCTGCCCCATAGAGGATCTCGCCAGTCCCACTCCCGACCCAGAGGCCAGCCAGCCACCATCACGCCGCACGGAGCCAGAGCCCACCGCAGCCGCAGAGCCCGAGCCATCCACTGACAGGGAGCCGGATCTCGAGAGCGCGACTGACCAGGTGTGTGAGCCGGCAACACCGTGCATCGTGGGAGTCCTAGTGGAGATCGAGGGCGTGGAGGAATGCCCTGCCCACACTCCTGCGACTGAGGGTGAGCTGTACGCAGTCTCTGAAGATCATATGGAGCAAGTTCTGGATCTGATGGACTGGTCTATGGAGGTAATCCCTAATTTTCCTGTTTCCCTGCTGGTTCCGTCCAGCCCTGATTCCCCTGTATACCCTCTCAGTCTCCCACTCCTACCTCCTCCAGTCATTTCCTCTGCTCCATTTCTGCTGGTTCCGCGCAGCCCTGAGTTTTCTGTTTCTCCGCTGGTTACGCCCAGCCCTGAGTTTTCTGTTTCTCCGCTGGTTACGCCCAGCCCTGAGTTTTCTGTTTCTCCGCTGGTTACGCCCAGCCCTGAGTTTCCTGTATCTCCGCTGGCTCCGCCCAGCTCTGAATCTTCTTTTTCTCCGCTGGTTCCGCCCAGCCCTGAGTTTTCTGTGTCTCCGCTGGTTCCGCCCAGCTCTGAATCTTCTGTTTCTCCGCTGGTTACGCCCAGCCCTGAGTTTTCTGTTTCTCCGCTGGTTACGCCCAGCCCTGAGTTTCCTGTATCTCCGCTGGCTCCGCCCAGCTCTGAATCTTCTTTTTCTCCGCTGGTTCCGCCCAGCCCTGAATCTTCTGTGTCTCCGCTGGTTCCGCCCAGCTCTGAATCTTCTGTGTCTCCGCTGGTTCCGCCCAGCTCTGAATCTTCTGTGTTTCCGCTGGTTCCGCCCAGCTCTGAATCTTCTGTGTTTCCGCTGGTTCCGCCCAGCTCTGAATCTTCTGTGTCTCCGCTGGTTCCGCCCAGCTCTGAATCTTCTGTGTCTCCGCTGGTTCCGCCCAGCTCTGAATTTTCTGTGTCTCCGCTGGTTCCGCCCAGCCATGATTTTTCTGTTTCACCGCTGGTTCCGCCCAGCCCTGAATCTTCTGGGTCTCCTGTATTCCCTCCCAGCCTCCCTCTCCCGCCTCCTCCCAAACCTGCTGGTCCCTCTACTCCTCTTTCGCTGGTTCCGTCCAGTCCTGATCCTCCTGTCCTTCCTCCGTCGTCTCCTCCCTGGCTCCTCCTTCTGTGGTCCCTGTCTGCTGGCCCCCTCCTGGAAGTCCGTCCTCCACCGGAACCTCCTCCCAAGTTCCCACCCACGCCTCCCTCTGTTGTTTCTACGGTGCGAGGACGCACCTACCGGGAGGGGGGAGTACTGTCACACACCTGGACTCATTTAATGTGTTTTTGCCCGTGACCCAGTTTCTGTCTTTCCGTGTTTGATTAGTTCCCAGGTGTGTCCATTATCTTCCTCATGTGTTCCATGTCCCTGTTAATTTAATGATTCCATCCACCTGTGTTTCCCCAATTATCTGTTGTTCATAAGCCGTGTCCCTTCAGTTCTGTTTTGTCGGGTCTTCTCACTTGTGCCTCACTTGTGACCACTTGCTACTTACGTGTGTCTACCTCTGTGCTCCATGTTGGATATCCCCTGTGTTGGATATATTAAAAACCTTATTCCGTTTATCCTCGACTCCGTATTCCTTCAGGCAGCGTAAATCCGTGACAGAAGACCCGACCTCAAAAGAAGAAAATAGAAAACTGCGTGTTTTTTTTCCTCCGTTTTGTTTTTGTGTTTTCAAAGTCTTTTTGTTTCGTAGTGTTCTATGGATCCCCTCTATCGTCCCGAATTCCTCATCCTCCTGCTGAAGCAGGAAGGACGTTCTCTCGAGGACCATACCAGACAGTTTATTCTATTAGCTAATGCCACCAGCTACCCGGACGACGCGCTCTGCACCTTCTACAACACCAGCCTGAACTCCAAATGCAGAGCGTTGTCGTCCGAAGATGGTCCTCGAGAGGATTTTGCCGCATTCGTGGAGTGGACTCTGGCGAGAAATGGCTCATCTTTCACCATCTGCCCCATAGAGGATCTCGCCAGTCCCACTCCCGACCCAGAGGCCAGCCAGCCACCATCACGCCGCACGGAGCCAGAGCCCACCGCAGCCGCAGAGCCCGAGCCATCCACTGACAGGGAGCCGGATCTCGAGAGCGCGACTGACCAGGTGTGTGAGCCGGCAACACCGTGCATCGTGGGAGTCCTAGTGGAGATCGAGGGCGTGGAGGAATGCCCTGCCCACACTCCTGCGACTGAGGGTGAGCTGTACGCAGTCTCTGAAGATCATATGGAGCAAGTTCTGGATCTGATGGACTGGTCTATGGAGGTAATCCCTAATTTTCCTGTTTCCCTGCTGGTTCCGTCCAGCCCTGATTCCCCTGTATACCCTCTCAGTCTCCCACTCCTACCTCCTCCAGTCATTTCCTCTGCTCCATTTCTGCTGGTTCCGCGCAGCCCTGAGTTTTCTGTTTCTCCGCTGGTTACGCCCAGCCCTGAGTTTTCTGTTTCTCCGCTGGTTACGCCCAGCCCTGAGTTTTCTGTTTCTCCGCTGGTTACGCCCAGCCCTGAGTTTCCTGTATCTCCGCTGGCTCCGCCCAGCTCTGAATCTTCTTTTTCTCCGCTGGTTCCGCCCAGCCCTGAGTTTTCTGTGTCTCCGCTGGTTCCGCCCAGCTCTGAATCTTCTGTTTCTCCGCTGGTTACGCCCAGCCCTGAGTTTTCTGTTTCTCCGCTGGTTACGCCCAGCCCTGAGTTTCCTGTATCTCCGCTGGCTCCGCCCAGCTCTGAATCTTCTTTTTCTCCGCTGGTTCCGCCCAGCCCTGAATCTTCTGTGTCTCCGCTGGTTCCGCCCAGCTCTGAATCTTCTGTGTCTCCGCTGGTTCCGCCCAGCTCTGAATCTTCTGTGTTTCCGCTGGTTCCGCCCAGCTCTGAATCTTCTGTGTTTCCGCTGGTTCCGCCCAGCTCTGAATCTTCTGTGTCTCCGCTGGTTCCGCCCAGCTCTGAATCTTCTGTGTCTCCGCTGGTTCCGCCCAGCTCTGAATTTTCTGTGTCTCCGCTGGTTCCGCCCAGCCATGATTTTTCTGTTTCACCGCTGGTTCCGCCCAGCCCTGAATCTTCTGGGTCTCCTGTATTCCCTCCCAGCCTCCCTCTCCCGCCTCCTCCCAAACCTGCTGGTCCCTCTACTCCTCTTTCGCTGGTTCCGTCCAGTCCTGATCCTCCTGTCCTTCCTCCGTCGTCTCCTCCCTGGCTCCTCCTTCTGTGGTCCCTGTCTGCTGGCCCCCTCCTGGAAGTCCGTCCTCCACCGGAACCTCCTCCCAAGTTCCCACCCACGCCTCCCTCTGTTGTTTCTACGGTGCGAGGACGCACCTACCGGGAGGGGGGAGTACTGTCACACACCTGGACTCATTTAATGTGTTTTTGCCCGTGACCCAGTTTCTGTCTTTCCGTGTTTGATTAGTTCCCAGGTGTGTCCATTATCTTCCTCATGTGTTCCATGTCCCTGTTAATTTAATGATTCCATCCACCTGTGTTTCCCCAATTATCTGTTGTTCATAAGCCGTGTCCCTTCAGTTCTGTTTTGTCGGGTCTTCTCACTTGTGCCTCACTTGTGACTCACTTGTGACCACTTGCTACTTACGTGTGTCTACCTCTGTGCTCCATGTTGGATATCCCCTGTGTTGGATATATTAAAAACCTTATTCCGTTTATCCTCGACTCCGTATTCCTTCAGGCAGCGTAAAACCGTGACACACTGTAAGAAGTGGTTTAGAAAAGTTAGTCAGCACTTGCTTGCAAATGCCACTTGATTTGATAGTTTGTTTCCTAATGAAATGACATTCAGAAATGTTAAGTGTAACACAAGTTTGGGGCCGCTGCAAAACTCTCTCTCTCTGACACACACACACACACACACACACACAATAAAGACAAAAGTATGGAGGTTCTTAACCTTCTTGTTTTGGTCAACATCTCACTTTCTGGAAAACACATAAGGACATGCCAGATGCCAACTTGTGACATCACATTTTTGCTGATGTGTTCCAGTAATAAATAGTTCTATTAACCTCCTTTAGATTAACTGATGATTGCTGCAGAATAGCTGCAAAAGAAAAAGTTCACAAAATGAGTGAATGAATAAACAAACACAACCGTCTCAAAAAAAAAAAAAAAATAATATAAAAAAAATAATAATATATATATATACAAAAGCTGTCACTGTGGCAATGTATGAGTAATGTATGCTTTTTAGATAATAATATCTAAATGCAGCTGAAAATTAAAGCTGAAAGTGTGTCACCACATTGACAGCTGTATATGTTTTTTTATGGATTCCACGCCACAATATAAATAGATATATAGATCTCTTTAACAGTTTTATCATTAAAACTTCACAGCTCACATTAAGTCTCACCGGCTTTATTTTGACAACTTCTCAGAAAACACATGAGGAAATGACACACCAGACTTGACGTCACAACACTAATGCCTTCCTGTAATAGCTGTTTTCAAGGATGTAATCACATTTGTCATGACTGGAGGAATCAAATGTAATAATTTTAAAATGAATTGCCGAAAAAGCCTTATCAGCTGAGCACCGATCTGAATATTGGAGGAGACACGTCCTACACAACGTCAGTTCATGTCTGACTCCCTTTAGATTCCATCCCGCTCAGTCAAATTCAGATGCCATCATTGTGTTTTGGATGCTGTTTTGTTGTCCCAGTAACCTTGTATCTGAGTTGTAATGAGACTGTGATGTAAACGCATCTCTTGGCAGTGCCACATGGGCCTCTGGTGAACATTTATCACTTTCTGGCCTGCTCTGTCCAATCCTGCACCGGCCCAGATTGTGCCTAAAGATAGCAGGAGTGTCCCGAACCCCAGAGATCGACTCTCTCTCACCCTATCTCTCCTTTTCACACACTCCCACAGACACACACACACAGTGAGAGGTAGATAGGCCAGGCTGGCAGCCAGTATATGGTGGAAGAGAGAAGTTCAGAGAGCTCTGGCCAGAGCCAAGCAGCCACAGCTACAGTCAGTCATCAGTGCACATGTGTGCATGTGTGAATGTTTATTTATGCATGCGCGAGACACGTTTCCTTGAATACCTCCATATCCACACTCTCTCGGAATGGCTGACGTGGCGCCAGTAAACTGTAACAGACACGAACAGGATGAAACTCAAAGAAGTTTTGCTTGCGAAATCACTTTAAGTGCCCCTTAGATGTTTTTCAGTGAATTGCATTTAGAGGCCGCACTTCTATTTTGGTTCGTTTTTTACAGTTCCACATTTTTAAGACTTGCAGCTTACATGTCTGAAGCTTTTCTGTAAATGTACTTGGCTCACAGACGTGAATCTAAGAAAACCAGCCTTATCGCTTGGGATTTGATTAGCTCTTTTTGCAAAGTTCACAGAAAGCCTGTATTTAAATTCAACTGGTCTTGCAAATTGAATCACACAATGTTTGAAATGAAAAACCTGAAAGCACACTGCATTCAGATGATCTTGAATGTAAACGTTGCCATGTTCCTTTAGCAGATTTTGCACTTGTTTCTTCGGCAGATGCACGTTCACTGGATTGGATCAATATTTAGAGTCTATGTTAAAAACCAAGGGTAAAATATCTATTAATCATTCATTCTATTAAAATAATTCTTAATATCTAAAAACATCTTTTGTATTTCAGTGCTGTTATCTGACGTATTTTCAAAAGGCATGTTTTATAAAGAGCAGCAGTGTTACAAACACATTTTTAAAATGCTTCAACAATCACACTAAATGACATTTTGAAAACTGTAAAACTAGCTTCACCCCGTTATTGTACAGACAGTCCAACATGTAATTGTAAGAAAAGTACTTTCATTTAAGATGGAGGTATACTGTTAAAGTTCAGGTCTACCAGGCGTCTAGAGAGTCAACAAGGTGTTTTTATATTAGTCCTTGTGATACAAAAGCAATGTGGTCCTTTTTTGTTTGGTCTCTAAAGAACACTTGAGTTAAATGCATTGAATCGTAAAGCTTCTGGGAAGGAGAAAGCTCAAGGAAGTGACTCACCTGCTCGCAAAGGAACTGCTCAAATATGTCAATATCTTTCGATATGTGGCTTTCTCAGCTGACCTTAGGGCTTATCTGTAATCATAGAGGATTTCATGAAAGAATTACACTTTAACAATGGATTTAATTCAGGACACGAGTTTATCTGTGGATCGATAGGGGCAGGATGCTTTATCAATACATTTAATGTTTCGTCTTTCATAATTCATGGTCTTGCTACTATAATAGTATTCTATCAATACACAATTGAAAGGTTGTCAGGTCTGTGATATTCCTTTACATAACCTATCAACACTCCAGCATCATAGACATGAGCTCGTGTGCATTATTCATACAAGACAAAAGAGCATTGCAGAAAATAAAAAGGAAAATGTCGATCTGAAAATCAAAGATAAGCTCTTATGGGACTCTAATTTATTGCAGTGGAAAAGCAAAACTTAATTGCTAATCTAATATCCATGGAAATCACCCCTCATACTCTCTGGCCTGGCTGTGTTGCATCACTGAATCCGAAAGGTCAAACCCACAACACACCATGCATAGACTGACCTCTGTGACCTCCAGAAATGTATTTGCATGTGTTGTAATTGGATTAGTTTTATACAAAAGCAAAAAAAAAAGTTAGTTTACATGGAAGTGTCAGCTTGAAGTTAAATTTGAAATATTCATAGTATCATACAGATAAAAAATAAAAAAAATAAATAAAAAAAACATCTCAAAAGAAGGAATGTTTTATGAGAATGCAAATCCATTGCTAATACTCACTGGTGTTTGTGTTTTTAGTTTCCCTCCAAAATGATGTCACTTCTTGTAGTATGATGTCACCAAGGAACTGGGTAGAACATTGGAAAGTGATAACATTATTATTATAATTATTAAAAGTTTCAATAAGAGAAAGGAAACCATGCAACAAACAACTGGGGTACTTAGTAAATTTCCTTTTGTATTTTAGAAGCCACAGGGAACATAGAAAAATGCTTCATACAGTAAAACTACTGAAATATAGTTTTTCTATTTTTTTATATATAATTATCATATTGTGATAATCCAATGAAGTAATATAATTAAATATATATATATATATATATATATATATATATATATATATATATATATATATATATATATATATATATATAATTCAATATATATGATGGGAACATGCAAATGTAGGCACATTATATAGTATAATGAACGTCTCTTTACTAACTGCCGCTATGCTTGAGTCACAGTTCTTGAGTTGGAGGAATGATAGATTGGCCCAGGTTGTCAGCCAGCCAAAAATATCTTCTTTACTCCTGTATCACCCTTTTTTTCTTTTTAATCTTTCCATCCCTTGATATGTCAGTGGGAAAAAAAAAGCTGATAACAATTTCCAAAACCCTGACTGGTTCTTCAGTCCCTCCCTCTTTGACCTAACAAAGCTTTTACACACTCTCTCTCTCTCTCTCTCTCTCTCTCTCTCTCTCTCTCTCTCTCTCTCTCTCTCTCTCTCTCTCTCTCTCTCTCTCTCTCTCTCTCTCTCTCTCTCTCTCTCTCACACACACACACACACCTGAAACCTCGACAAGAGTGCTGTCCCACTTCAGCTCTGGTATGAGATGAGAGATAAGCGCATGTGTGTCGTGTTCGCCTCTAGATGGTGCTGTTTACCGCAACACAACTGAACACGCTCCGCTTTCCTGACGGTGCCCATCTCTCTTCAGACATTCAATCAAATAGATCAAAATATTTTAGATTTGCGCATATAAATATATAATATGACATATTTCAACCTGGTTACCCTTTCTATTGGGGGGGGGGGGGGGGGGGCACCTCACTACGCTCACTACCTTTTAAGACGGATCTTCATACATTTTATAAACATAATTGTGCTTTTAAAATCACATAGTCACACAGTGACAAGGCATCATAGGAGACAATTTGGTGACTATATATTACAGTTTCAAACTGTTTATGCCAAAGCATGTTAACTGATTATGTTGATATACCAACCTATTCAAGTCTATGAAATGTGTTGTAAAATGCTGTAAAATGTATTAATGACACAGTGTTACAGTGAACTGCCACATAACGGTTTAAAGTTCGTCAAAACTTATTGTTGATACGTTTCCGACACGAGTCTACGCTAATATTCCAACCAACTTGATAAATGTTTAACTTGATTGAACTGTAGCTTTAAGTATCCTAAACACTCCTCATGTGCGTCTGACTAGCATACTTCATTTGATTTGAAACGCTTTTTGTCACTGCGTTATTTAGGCTATTACTCTAAATAACTGTCGGTCACAAGGGACAAAATATTTTCAGTTTGTGTTTGGATTATTTGACACCATAATGTTGTGAACAAATACATGAAATGATCTTATGCGTTACTGAGGAGAAATTAAACCGTACATCGAGCCTCTTCATCTCGCAGCCCGCAGTCTTTCTGAAGCGTTTCGCTCTGTCTCAGCAGCGCGCGAGTGACGTTAATTCTAACCAATCATACTCTTCCCCCTCCCCCCCTGCGACGTTAATGAAGAGACGGACAAATCAGCAGCCGAGGGGGCGTTCCCCTGTGGGCATACTCAGAGTTAGTGCGAGAAATTCAGTCTGGAGAAGAGGAGAGAGCGAGGATAAGCATCCCAACACATCCCACCGTTTGGACTTTTTTCTCATTCAGGTGTGCGCGGTGAATCACACACAAGACACCGGGAGAGAAGCCGTGGATTTTCTGCCTGATTGAGGACTGAGAGGGAAATTATCTGATCGCACTCGTACTTGACTTTTTTTTCTCTCTCTGATGGGATAGTTTATGTTGATATTTGAGCAGAACAGGTGCGTTTCATATGGGCTTCTCCGGTAATGCAGAATGACCATACGGGACCGTTAATTCGCGCGTGGATCACCTGATTCATCACCGGTACCGCATTACGTGCGACCCTCACCGCGCTCTGATCTGCGGGGGAAAGTTCATAAAGATTGTCTGATTGATTGCTGTGAAATCAACCCCCACCCCACCACCAAAAAAAAACAAACAAAAAAAAAAAACAGCTGTGCTTTGAATAAGATTTTTTTTTTAAACTAAGTATTCACTGACCTAGTCCTCAAAGCAGTGATCAATACAGATATACTCATACTCACTTGAGTCAGAATAATATTTATATATATTTATTTTTCCTGACTGGTCGAACGGATTTGACACTATGTGCGCGAATTGGTAACCTCCGTGTGAGCTCGCAGTGAACCGAGGTAAGAAAACGCATGCATGCATACACCCAAACTGGTTTGCATGCAGAATTGATGAACTGTATTGTTTAAAACACTGCCACTTATCGTGCATGTGCGATTTATTCACAGTAAATCCCAAATGCATGATGCGTAACTTTGAAGGAGATGACATAGGAGACGTTTCGTGTTAAATGTCTGAGTGCTTGACTGGCTGCATTATTTTATCAAGAGCCTCTCTGCATGAACAGGGAAATGATTAAAGTGAAAACCAGGCTGTAGTGGTGGTTAGAATGCATTTGATAATTATAACCAGAATGCATTGTCATCTTTATTAAGATCACAAAGCAGATACTATAAACCAGACTATTAACACTTATTGCTTGATTTTTAATTACATTGATTTTGATGCAGCATTTGTTGGTTGAGTATTATGGAATTCATTGTAACATATTATAATGTTGTGTGTTGTAGGGTCGTGTTTGGCTGCTCTTTATCTTCAAATGTAAGGCTCTGTGAAACCTTGGCTCTGACAACACCGTATGGAGACAACTGTTTGAATTAAAGCAGCAGGAACACGCGTGAACGGCTGTCATGGATTTAAGGGATTTTTTCTTGTTGGCAACATTAGTTGCTTGTTTCTGGTTAGATCCCACCATAGCCCAAGAGCTCATTTACCCTATCCGAGAAGAGCTACAGGAGAATGTTCTTATTGGAAACATACCAAAGGACTTAAACATCTCCCATATGAGCTCTGCAACCACAGTTACCGGTAATCTGGTTTACCGACTTGTGTCAAAAGCAGGTGACACCCCGCTTCTTAGAGTGATGAGCAATACAGGAGAAATCTTTACCACCTCCAACCGTATCGACAGAGAGAAACTCTGTCCCGGCCCCTCTTTTGAAGACAGCGAGTGTTCCTTTGAAATTGAGGTGGTCATTTTGCCCAATGACTATTTCAGATTAATCAAAATTAAAATCATTGTCAAAGACACCAATGACAATGCCCCCATGTTCCCCTCACCTGTGATCAACATTTCAATTCCGGAAAACACACTCATCAACAGCCGCTATGCTATTCCCTCTGCCACTGATCCAGATACCGGACCCAACAGCGTACACAAATACGAGCTGTTGAACGGGCAGAGCACTTTCGGTTTGGATATTGTGGAGACACCAGAGGGTGAGAAATGGCCTCAGCTTATTGTTCAGCAGAATTTAGATAGAGAACTGAAAGATACTTATGTGATGAAAGTCAAAGTGGAGGATGGGGGGAACCCACAGAAATCCAGCACTGCCATTCTACAGGTGACTGTCACTGATGTTAACGATAACCGGCCTGTCTTCAAAGAAAGCCAAATTGAGGTCCACATCCCAGAAAATTCTCCCATCGGCACATCTGTAGTTCATCTAATAGCCACTGATGCAGACGTTGGAGCCAATGCAGAAGTCAAGTACATGTTTGGGGCCCAGGTGTCTCCAGCTACAAGGAGACTTTTTGCTCTGAACTCCACCACTGGACTCATAACAGTTCAAAGGCCGCTTGATCGAGAGGAGACTGCCATTCATAAACTTACAGTACAAGCCAGCGATGGAAGCTCGAGTCCAGCAAAAGCCACCATCACTATCAATGTGACTGATGTGAATGACAATGCTCCAAACATTGACCTGAGATACATCATCAGTCCAACTAATGGTACTGTAATGCTTTCTGAAAAAGATCCAATTAACACCAAGATTGCCCTCATTACTGTATCTGACAAAGACACAGACGTCAACGGCAAGGTGATTTGCTTCATTGAAAAAGATGTTCCATTTCACCTCAAAGCAGTTTATGATAACCAGTATTTGCTAGAAACATCTGCACTGCTTGATTATGAAGGAACCAAGGAGTACATCTTCAAGATTGTTGCTTCTGACTCTGGAAAACCTAGTCTGAACCAGACCGCACTGGTCAGAGTACGGCTGGAGGATGAGAATGACAATCCACCCGTTTTCACCCAGCCTGTCATTGAGCTGGCTGTCATGGAGAACAACCAACGTGACATGTTCCTGACAACCATCAGCGCCACAGATGAGGACAGTGGACGGAATGCAGAGATTGTCTACCAGCTTGGACCCAACGCATCATTTTTTGATCTTGATCGTAAAACGGGAGTGCTAACCGCATCCAGGGTGTTTGATAGGGAGGAACAAGAGCGGTTCCTCTTTACGGTCACCGCTAGGGACAATGGCACCAGGGCTCTGCAGAGTCAAGCTGCAGTCATAGTGACCATACTGGACGAGAATGACAACAGCCCTAAATTCACACACAACCACTTTCAGTTCTTTGTGTCAGAGAATCTGCCTAAATATAGTACAGTTGGAGTAATCACAGTCACAGATGCAGATGCTGGTGAGAATGCCATGGCGAGACTCTCAATCCTTAATGATAACGAGAACTTTATCCTTGACCAAGATTCTGGTGTCATAAAATCCAATGTATCCTTTGACAGAGAGCAGCAAAGTTCCTACACCTTTGACGTCAGAGCTGTGGACAGTGGAAGTCCTCCATGCTCGTCAGCTTCCAAGGTGACCATCAATGTCATTGATGTCAACGATAACCCCCCCATCGTCATTTACCCACCATCAAACACCTCTTTCAAACTAGTGCCACTGTCTGCGATTCCGGGATCGGTTGTGGCCGAGGTGTTTGCAGTAGATGGAGATACGGGTATGAATGCAGAACTCAAGTACACTATTGTGAGTGGTAATGGAAGAAGTCTTTTCAGAATTGACCCCGTAACGGGAAACATCACATTAGAGGAGAAACCCATGGTGGCAGACATAGGCCTCCACAGGCTGGTGGTCAACATCAGTGACCTCGGCTATCCAAAGTCCCTGCACACTCTTGTCCTAGTTTTCCTGTATGTAAATGACACGGTTGGAAATTCCTCATACATACATGATCTCATCCGTCGGACAATGGAAACGCCACTGGATAGGAACATTGGCGAGACTAGTGAGACTTATCAGAATGTTGACAACCTAAAAACCATCATTGCCATCGTGACTGGTACTATGGTAGTGATTGTTGTCATCTTCATAACAGTTCTAGTGCGCTGCCGAAATGCCTCACAGTTCAAGGCGGCCCAGAGAAAGAAGCAGGGTGCTGAGTGGATGTCCCCCAACCAGGAGAACAAGCAAAACAAGAAGAAGAAGCGCAAAAAGAGGAAGTCGCCAAAGAGCTCCCTCTTGAACTTCGTCACCATCGAGGAGAATAAACCTGACGACTCTGCCCACGAACCCATAAATGGAACCATAAGTCTCCCGGCTGAGCTCGAGGAGCCCGGGATTGGACGTTTTGATTGGAATGCCACCCCTACCACCACCTTCAAACCCAGCAGCCCAGACTTGGCCCGGCACTACAAGTCCGCTTCACCCCAGTCGGCCTTCCACCTCAAAGCTGACACTCCGGTGTCTGTGAAAAAGCATCATGTGATACAGGAGCTGCCACTGGACAATACCTTTGTTGGGGGCTGTGACACGCTTTCCAAACGGTCCTCCACCAGCTCTGATCACTTCAGTGCCTCAGAATGCAGTTCACAAGGAGGCTTCAAGTCAAAGGGGGCACCTTTGCACACCAGACAGGTAAAAGAACACTTTTACTGGTCTATAAGTACTGCTTATAACTGTCCTGCTCAGTACTGAAGTGCCTGTGGTAGCTAAATTGCTCTGAGTGGTACATCTGTGATGCACTATGTAAAATGTAGAATTCAAAAAGCCCCCCATAGATGTTCTCATATAATGACCAAAAAAAGTCGTAAATATTGTATGTGTTTTATATGAAACTAGCAGACCCAGGCAAATTGTAATAATCTTGACACATGCATTTCTCTGTTTTTTATTTATTTATTTATTTTATTTTATTATTTTATTTATAAACCTTTACTTGAAACAAGTGCTGGATAAGCAGATGGTTTAATGTGTGAGGTTCGAAAAGAATCCAACTTCTCTTATGAATCCTAGGAGGCTAGATTCAGTTTAATCTCACTGCTCTGTCATGGTTCAAAGATGCAATGTTCAAAGATGAGAGTTTGTGAAAGAAACATTTTTTTCTCGCCTGTCTACTTCGATCACCATTTTCTCATTTCGACATCCAAACTCTTTTATGGAAGAAATTAATTTGAATCTAGGCATTATCAAACAAATCATCACTTTTATGAGTAACCACTCAAGTTCAATATTGTTCTTATTTTTCTCCATTGTTAATTAGCATTCTCTATGATAGCAGTTTTCTAGCAGTTTTCCTTTTTTTTTTTTATTAATTTTGGACTGCTGTTAATCTACTAATAGAGAAAATGTGTGCACTCAACATTAAGCATTATCTCCTGGTTCATTAAATCCAATGGTATCCAAATACTTAACCAATAAACTGTCCCAGACATTTAGTATAGAACTGTGTTCTCTTTCGATAGCTGTACATATTTCTCAAAGACAATTCTGCTGTATAAAGCACTCAAAATCACAAAAGCATCTCGTAGTATGAAACCCAGATGATGAGAGAGAGTTGAGGGAGGGTGAGTAGGCGGGAGGGAGGGGAATATTACCTTTAGGTGGCACTGTTGTCCTGTATGGTATATTCTGGCTATGGGCCAACATGCTGTGTGTGTGTGTGTGTGTGTGTGTGTGTGTGTAATAGACGGGGAAGAAATGGGGAGCAGTCACTTGTTCTCTTTCGGTCTCTCTCTCATTCACTCCCTTTATCTCTCACTCACTTTTCGTCTCTCTCTATCTCCTTGCCTTTCCCTTGCCCTTCTGTCTGTGTGTGTATGTGTGTGTGTGTGTGTGTGTGTGTGTGTTTATGGGAGCATTTTTCTCAGTAAACAGCTCATGTCTAATGATGGACTGAATACACAACAGATTGGTAATGGCTGTTAGTGATGTATAAGATAAGGTCTGACCGTTGGAGAACAAACACATACAAACTTGTTAACTTTTTGTTACTTTATTTATGAATGTTTTTTTTTTTTTTAGTTGTTCATGGATGTTTTTTCTTTCTTTTCCTTTTTTCTTAGTTGAAGACAGAATTATGTGCTTTTATTTATATATGTATTTTTTATTAAAATGTTAATATTTTACCTTATTAATTAATTAATTTAGTTTAGTTTTCTTGTTAATGAATGTTTTTCTCAGTTGAGGATATTATAAGCTCGAGTTTTGTTTTGTTTTATATTTTTATTTATTTATGATTTATGTTTATTTATTTATTTATTTATCTATTTTTATTTATTTTATTTTTTTTTCACTTACGGGCATTTTTCCAACTTCTGGCAAAGTGTAGCTACAGTAAGTAAACCTACACAACTTAGCATATTTCCAGATTGAGTGTGTGGAGGATTGTTTATAATTTACTTATGCATGAAAGCTGTACAAACAAAAGAATGTCTAATATAGTTTTTCGGGCGGATGCGAGTCTGGAAGATGGGGGCGTTTAGCTTGGCTTGCTCTTGTGTGGGCGGTCCAGATCGCGGACATGCATCGGGGTAGGCCACACAGGATATGACCGTTCTATAGGTTACACTGCATATCATCCCAGTCCCCTTCTAAATCAAAACATCAAACAAGGGTGTTGAATGCAGTGAAGCATTCAGATTTTTCAATTCTGATTTTGGATATGCAAAGCAATTCTTTGCAGTCTCTTTCCTTCTCTCTGTCTTAGACTTGCATTGTAAGAAGAAAGAAAGGAGTACACCAATGTAGAGCGACAGATTACATAATAAACTGCAATCCAGGCCAAGAGAGTGGCCTCTGCAGCTACTGTCCTATTGGGAACCACGCCGTCATGCTGTACATGACTTAACAAATGTCTCAGTGACCCAAAACAAAAGCCGCCACTGTAAGTACAATGACAGATGCCTGTCAACGCTGTAGATGGATTGTACCACACTGTGAAATGCACTGTTCGTTCAGTCCAGAGGGGTCTGTGTTTGAACAGGGGTTGCCCTTTGTGTCTCTCTCTCAATCCTTTAAAGGCCACTGACTGTGTGTTTCCTCTCTAAAGCTCATAGATTCTGGGGCACCCTCCATGCAGAGCTAGTTAGCACAGCTAGAGGCACATCAGTGGCAAGCTTATTATGGCACCCAAAACCTCTGCTGACAGCCATAGGGCAATAAACACTTGTCCTTTCTGTTCACAGACTGAACTGAAGCAGTGCAAACAACGAGCACAATGAGCAAATCTGCCTGATAGTCAAGGGTGCAGTAAACATTACTATTTTTGTTCTGCTTGGTCGTAGTGCAATGAACAAAAAAAATTAGGTGGTTGTGTAAAGTTACAGCTTTAAAGGAATACAGTTCTGAATAAATTTCCTAATAATTTACTCACCTTTATGCATTACTTCTTCTGTGGAACACAAAAGGTGAAAAGCCAACTGGGCCCAGTGTTTTTTTTTTTTTTTTTCTATGCCAATAATGTTCAAAATGTCTTATTTTATGCACCACAGAAGAAAGGTGTCCTATAGTTTTGGAACGACATAAGGGTGAGTAAATGATGACTGAATTTTTCATTTTGGGGAGAATTGTCCCTTGAAGACTAAGCAGAAGCATTAGTTGCATGAGCAATTCATTGGGTGAACATTAATGCATTTATCCAACGCAAACTTACATTGCATTCAAAGCTTAATATTTGTCAGTTGATGCATTCCGTCGAAACCGCACGACCTTGCTAATGACATGCTCTACTCTTTAAAGTTCTCACAACTTTCCAGGTGTTTCTACACAAATTCTGATAATATGTGTTGTAGGGAAATTTCCACTGTGCATCCAGGAATCAATGTGTATCGTTCCTTGCCCATTTCTAAGTCACTTTACTTTGTTTTTCAGAGTGAAATTCAATAACATAACAGATACAAAATTGCTTGCCTTCTAAAGAACTCATTGATGAAGAGCGTTTATTGCAAAATAATCTTAGTAGGCCATTTATTTCTCATTTGTAGTTTTTTTTTTATTATTGCATGGGGCACACACACATCACGGTTCAATAGCTTCTCAGGATGGAGGCGCATTAAAAAGTCTATTATGAAGTGTATGAAACATTTTGGTTATTGATTAAGCGTGCATGCATAGTGTGCAACACTGCGCTGCGGGAAAACTCCTCAACAAGCCTGATTAATAAACTCAGTTAGAGAAATTAAACTGGGAAGTTACTGCTCATAGTGAACCGAACTCATATGAGCATTTATAAGAGCGTTTGCACTTCATGCTGGGGAGTTTCTGCTCATACTCATACTTTCTCAGATTTCAAATCAAGAAATTCACTTACATCACATCAGTCAGATTCAGATTTCTTATCAGATTCAGAGATTTCTTAGAAAGCCTCATTCAGATGTATAGGAGCCCCGAGAGGCAGGCTAACAGCTCTACCGGTGAGTGCTAGCAATAATGATTAGCAATTATCCCAAAGTGATGCGGTTATTCCGTTTGGTTTAGGAAGCAATCAGACCCGTGAGATTCCGTGGGACTGTTTTTAGAGACAAGATGATTGTCTCTCATGCTTCCTCTGTTGCCGAGCTGTTCTCTAATCTGGCAAAGCAGAGTGCAGTCAGGTCTTTCCCACTGTCACATAATAGAAGAAATCTGTACGCATCGCCTTTCCTGAGAGTCTCAACGAGTTAAGACGAAACCAAAATGGAAGAAAAGAGTCTGGTTGCTGACTTGAATTGCAACATTGAATCTTAAGAGATTACGCATGCATCAGGCTCACACTCCGCCATATGTGAGCGAGACAAAGGTTACTAGCGAGGGCACGGAGCGAAGAATATGTGGAATGAAAAGATGTGTGTTCAAGACTCTCTCCAGTGGCTTTATGCTTCAATGAATGGACATCCTAATGCAAACAGTAGAGACTCGAGATGGTACGGGGGAAGGCGGTAATAGACTGCATTGTGATGGTGAAGGGCCGGGAGGGAGTAGTTCTTTCAAACAGGTTCATTTGCCACATTAATAAGGGATTAGCATGGACGGGGCTCCCAGGATCAGGGCCTGAAGTTTGAGAAGATTAATGGACTGTGACATTATTGCACCTGAGGGGGATGTCTGTAGCGATATCTGGTGCGTTGAGCTGATGGAGGGGCTCCGTTGGGCCAGGGAAAGAGATTTAGTCGGGGTACAACACTTGCGGCTGCTTGCTGCCTCTCATTGTCTTGCATAAAGAGCCTCTGCAATTCATTATTACGTGTTTTATGTGCTCCTCTTTGACTGGTTTGCGGGAGCCTAGATTAAAATTATGTAAATTGAGTTGGACTGGCGCAGTGTTATGTTATTAAATAAACATTCTGTTATCATTTACTCACTCTTGTGTTGCTCCAAACCTGTATGCCTTTCTGTAGAACGCAATAGAAGATATTCTGAAAAATGCTACTGCATTTTTAAATCCACACAGTGCAAGTAATTTGGGGTCCAAAAGTGACTTTTATTTCATGGACAATAGAAAAACAAAAATCATAGTGATGAACGACATAAAGATGAGTAAATGATGACAGAATATTTATTTTTGTCGCAACTGTCCCTTTAGAAACCAGTTGTGGATAACTACATTGTTCCGCCTTCAATGCACCAATTTTACACAATACACTGGCACCACAGAGTAACATTCAGCTGAACCTCAAGGTGAGATTTGTCCCAATTGTATATATTAGAAACGTCTCGGTTACGTATGGTAACCCTCGTTCCCTGAAGGAGGGAACGGAGACGCCACGTCGGATGACCGACGAATATGGGATATCGCTTCGATAGACCAATCTACTTCGAGTGTAAACTAAACGAGCCAATGCACATTGGCATGCAATTATTGCATCCAGCTGCCGCTGATCACTGCGTGAGTATAAGAGGGCAGCAGGTGCAATGCATACCAGTTTTTCGCTGAGGAGCCGAGCCGGGAACCCGGCAGCTCAGCGGCGGTACAGCAACCATGGCGACGGGACGTGGCGTCTCCGTTCCCTCCTTCAGGGAACGAGGGTTACCATACGTAACCGAGACGTTCCCTTTCAGTCGGTCACTCTCGACGCCACGTCGGATGACCGACGAATATGGGATCCCTATCAAAGCGCCATGGGTGCTGCCCCTTCCAGTGCCCTGTGCGAGCCGCCTGCGCCCCTATTAGGTGTAGGCCGGGGCTCAGAACAAGTAGCTCCACTCACCATTGTCAAAGCACTACCTCACTGGGTGAGATTGGATAACACTGGGAAAACGTACCCGGTCCGCTTGGAGCCGGGACGCTGCGGAAGCCCCATCCTTCCCGAAGGAGGTCTCGGAGGCAAATACACATATAGCATCCGTTTAGGAGTATACGGAGAAATTTGAGGTGATTAAAACCCTCTTGGGAAGGCAGAAGTCTGCCGGGGAAACACGGGCTCTAAGGCTATACCGTGGACTATACACATACGAGTACCGCTTAGGTCTCAATATGGAGCCCAGCCTTCCATGGTTCTCACGGATTCATCATGAAGGCCTGGCGCCGGACGTTCCGCCGCGTCCAGCTGCCTAGGGTGATGGAGGAACTCAACAGGGTCTACAGTTCGGACACTCTGGAGCAGTTTTAGCAAGCCGACACTAACCGGGGCCTCTCAGTGCCACTACCCGTTTGAGGTGAGAACACAGGAGGATACCGGCTCTACACGAAGGCTATAGAACCTAGCGAACGTGTTAGGGGTCGCCCAGCCCGCAGCTCTACAAATATCTGTCAGCGAGGCGCCACGAGCCAGCGCCCAGGAGGATGCAACACTTCTAGTTGAGTGAGCTCGAAGCCTGAACGGGCAGGGCACATCCTGAGCCTGATAAGCCAGGGTTATGGCATCCACAATCCAGTGGGCCATCCTCTGCTTAGAGACGGCATTCCCCTTCTGCCGGCCTCCGTAACAGACAAAGAGCTGGACTGAGGTCCTGAAGCTTTGCGTCCGGTCCACGTAGCACCTTAATGCTCGAACAGGACAAAGCAAAGCCAGGGCTGGGTCTGCCTCCTCCAGGGGCAGCGCTTGCAGGTTCACCACTTGGTCTTTGAAGGGTGTAGTGGGAACCTTGGGCACGTAGCCAGGCCGGGGCCTCAGGATTACCTGGGAGTCAGCCGGCCCGAACTCTAGGCACGAATCGTTGACCGAAAATGCATGCAGGTCCCCTACCCTCTTGATGGAGGCCAGTGCAAGCAGGAGCACAGTTTTCAATGAAAGAAACTTTAGCTCAACTGAATGCAAAGGCTCGAATGGGCCCTGCTGTAGTGATTTAAGCACTAGAGACAGGTCCCAAGAGGGTATACAGGGGGGCCGGGATGGATTTAACCTCCTGGCCCCTCTAAGGAACCTGATGATGAGGTCATGCTTACCCAAAGACTTCCCATTCACAGGGTCATGGTACGCAGCAATAGCGGCAACCTGGACTTTGAGGGTGGAGGGAGACAGCCTTCGCTCCAACCCTTGCTGCAAAAAGGATAGCACGGCCGCAATCGGGCATCTTCGGGGGTCTTCTCGGCGAGAAGAACACCACTCAACGAACAGGTTCCACTTCAAGGCATAGGCGTGTCTCGTAGACGGTGCTCTTGCCGAAGTGATGGTGTTAACTACCTCTTGGGGTAGGTCACCTAGAACCTCCGCGTCCCGTCCAGGGACCAAACATGGAGTTTCCAAAGGTCTGGACGCGGGTGCCAAATGGTGCCCCGTCTCTGAGTCAGTAAATCCCTCCTCAGAGGAACCAGCCAAGGAGGGGCTGTCGAGAGGAGCACTAGTTCGGGGAACCAGGTCCGAGTAGGCCAATATGGCGCTACTAGTAAGACTTGCTCCTCGTCCTCCTGGACCTTGCACAACGTCTGTGCGAGAAGGCTCACTGGGGGAAACGCATACTTGCGTAGGTCCCGCGGCCAGCTGTGTGCCAGTGCGTCCGTGCCGAGAGTTCCCTCGGTCAGGGAGTAGAAAGCCTGGCAGTGAGAGGTCTCTGGAGCAGCAAACAGGTCTACCTGAGCGGCTCTGAACCGCCTCCAAATCAGCTGGACCGTCAGGGGATGGAGTCGCCATTCTCCCGGGAGCATTGCTCAAGACAGCTCGTCAGCTGTACGACTGAGCAGGCCTGGAATGTGAACAGCACGAAGTGACCTCAGAACCTTCTGACTCCAAAGGAGGAGGTGGCGGGCGAGTTGCAAGATGCGACGAGAGCGCAGACCACCTTGGTGGTTGATGTACGCAACAGTCGCAGTGTTGTCCAATCGGACCAGCACAGGCTTGCCTCGTAAGAGACCTTTGAGACGGTTCAAGGCAAGGTGCGTTGCTAACAACTCTAGGCAATTGATGTGCCACTGCAGCTGCGGGCCCGTCCAAACCCCTGAGACTGCATGCCCGTTGTACGTGGCCCCCCCGGCGGTGGTGGAGGCATGCGTGTAAACCACAGCATGCCTGGAGACCTGCTCTAGGGGCACCCCTGCCCATAGGAATGCCAGATCTGACCACGGAGTGAGGGTTTGGCGACAGGCCGGTGTAACTTGGACCCGGTGAGTGCCGCGCTTCCACGCCCACCTCGGGACTCGGCCATAAAGCCAGTGCCGGAGCGGTCTCATATGTGATAGGCCGAGCGGTGTAAGTGCCGCTGTGGCCACCATATGCCCCAGGAGCCTCTGAAAGAGTTTCAGTGGGACCGCCGTCCTGCTCTTGGACGTATTCAAGCAGGCTAGCACCGACCGCGCACGTTCCTCTGTGAGGCGTGCTGTCTGTTCGACCGAATCCAACTCCATACCGAGAAAAGAGATCCTCTGCAATGGTGAGAGTTTGCTCTTTTCCCAGCTGACCTGAAGGCCCAACAGGCTCAGGTGCCGGAGCACCACATCCCTGTGCTCGCAGAACTGATCTCGAGACTGTGCTAGTATCAGCCAATTGAGAATGCGAACACTCTGCTCTCTGAGAGGAACGAGAGCTGCCTCCGTGACTTCCGTGAAGACACAGGGAGACTGGGACAGCCGGAAGGGCAGGACCTTGTACTGATATGCTAGTCCTTCGAACGCAAGCCGCAGAAAAGGTCTGTGGCGCGGAAGTATGGACACATGAAAGTACACGTCCTTCAGGTCGATCGCTGCAAACCAATCTTGGGGACGGACGCACCTGAAAATGCGTTTCTGTGTCAACATTTTGAACTGTAGCCGATAGAGGGCCCGATTCAAAACTCGCAGATCCAAGACCGGTCGTAACCCACCGCTTTTCTTGGGTACAATGAGGTACGGGCTGTAAAGCCCCTTCCTCATATCGGCTGGAGGGACCGGCTCTATCGCGGCCTTCGCCAGTAGGACTGCGATCTCTTTCCGCAAGACAGGGGCATCGGACGCTTCCACTGTAGTGAAGCGGACACCGCAGAGCTTGGGGGGAAGCCGGGCGATCTGAATCGCATAGCCGAGGCTGATGGTTCGCAGAAGCCAGCGAGACGGGCTGGGTAGCGCTGACCAGGCGCCTAAGAACCGTACAAGCGGGACCAGCAGAACCACAGCCGTACCCGCAGTGGGGCAGCGAGGTGGAACACAGGGGCCCAACTCGGGCGGCTTGTGAGCAGGCCGGAGTGTGGTGCGAGTGTGGGGTGCAGGGCTCACCTGGTTCCACGGGTTGGCAGAGGGTGCGTGAGTAGGGCCTTTGTTGACGCTCTCGAACCGCCCGCAGCTGCCATCTGGCGAAGGAGGAGGATGAGTGAGGTCCGGTGCTTGGCCGTCCGCAACTCTCCGTGCCCTCCTGGGACCCAGAGAGGGAGGAAACTACTCTCCTGTCGAGATTTCCAAATTCTCCGCCTGGCCCTCCTCCAGGGGAGGGAGAGGTGCCTACACCATCCCCCAGAAAGCAGCTACCTCTCTCTGGGTCACCCGTCCCAGGGCCTCTTGCTCTTCTGCTTACCGTCAGGTTTGACGGGGGCCAGGACGGGAGGGGCAGCCTGCCTGTGCCCAGCTCAACGGCACCACTTGGAGGCTGCTGCAGATGCGACGCGTGAGCAGGGGCGGATGCAGGGGGCTGCCCTCGGCGACGAGCAGGCTGGGGCACTGCAGCCGGCGGGTGGGTGGAGATAGCAGCAGCTGCCCGCCGGGGCAGGATGTGTCGGATCGCCTCAGTCTGCTTCTGGGCAGCCGAGAATTGCTGGGCCAAAATCTCGACTGCGTCGCCGAAGAGGCCGGTCTGGGACACAGGGGCATTGAGAAACCGGACCTTGTCGGTGTCCCTCATGTCTGCCAGACCCAGCCACAGATGGCGCTCCTGGACCACTAATGTGGACATCGCACGACCCAGCGAACTCGCGGTGACCTTCGTCGCTCGAAGCGCAAGGTCAGTGGCGGTTCGGTGCTCTTCCAGAAGCGCTGGATCGTGACCACCCTCGTGCAGGTCTTTCAGTGCCTTAGCCTTGTGCACCTGCAGTAACGCCATAGCGTGTAAGGCGGAAGCAGCTTCCCCGCAAGCCACATAGGCACTGCCGGTCAGACCAGACGAGTGCCTACAGGCCCGGGAAGGGAGCACCGGGTCTCCACGCCAGGAGGCGGCGGACTTAGGACACAATTGCATCGCTACCGCCCGCTCCACAGACGGGATTCCTGAATACCCCTTCGCTGCACCGCCCTCGAGGGTGGTGAGGGAGGAGGAGCCCACCGGCTGGTTTCTGGCAGTAAAAGGTGCCATCCACGACTTGGTGAGCTCGTCATGCACTTCCGGAAAGAAAGGCACTGGGGTGGGGCGCTGAGAACCAGCGCGCACCACCCCGAGAAACCAATCATCCAGCCGTGAGGGCTCGGGACGCGGTGGGGGATTCCACTCGAGCCCTACCCTCTCGGCGGCCCGGGAAAGCATAGCTGCCACTTCGGGATCCGAATCAGGCTTTGCCACCATCCCAGAGGACGGTAGCGCAACCGAACCGTGATCCGACAGCTCTCCCTCCGATGCTGAGATCGACATCTGGTCGGGGGGAGTCCCACTGGATACCGCTGGTACGCTCCTTGAAGAGGGCCCAGCGCGTTCCGTGGGTTGCTCCACTGGATCGGAGGTGCTAGAGGAGTGATGGTCCCCAGAGGGTTGGTTCCCTGCGGGGTTTGCCACCACTGTGATCCTCAAACCACTCGCGCTACTGCCGGAAGTGGTTCTCGTCTGTCGGCCGCCAGAACGAGCCCCAGATTGCGGCCGCGGCAACGGGACTCCGCCCCCCTGAAGGTAGCGGAGCCTGGTTTGCAGCTCCGAGATGGTCATATTCCCGCAGTGAGAACATGACTCATCCACGAAAGCCACCTCAGCGTGCTCGACGCCCAGACACGTGAGGCAGCGATCGTGACCATCACCCGGTGCCAGGTAACGACCGCACCCAGAAACGCACGGGTGAAACGGCATCCTTATAAGGACGATCCGTCGTCTTTACAAAGACGCACCCGTGAAGCTCTTTTAGAGAGAATTTGCTCTTTTAGGAAATGCTCTTTCAGTGCTGAGGCGCACAGGGGGGATGGCCGCTTGCAACACGACAGGGGTAGTGCAACCTGAAGTGTGCAAATCCACTCGACACAGGAACGACCGCCGCTGAAGCGCCGTCTCGCCAACACACGAAGCTTCCGAGAGCGTGCTGAACCCGTAGTTCACAGCAGACACAGTTGAGCAGAGCGATACTAACGCTCGGCTCCGAAGCGAAAAGCTGGTATGCATTGCACCTGCTGCCCTCTTATACTCACGCAGTGATCAGCGGCAGCTGGATGCAATAATTGCATGCCAATGTGCATTGGCTCGTTTAGTTTACACTCGAAGTAGATTGGTCTATCGAAGCGATATCCCATATTCGTCGGTCATCCGACGTGGCGTCGAGAGTGACCGACTGAAAGGGAACCAAAAATACTTGTCTTTGGAAAGATTCCTAATTCTCTAAATCCATTTTATACGCAAGCCCCTCTAAATTCAAGGGTCAGTCCCTTCATTTCAGCCCAAATGGCAGTGGCTTACAATTCTGAAATTGATAATGCTGTCCGTTTCTCATATATAATCCAGTCTACATCAAGCGCAGTTTGTCGAATCCCTGGTGGGAGCAAGCAGGTTTCTCTTTCAAACAGACCGATGATTGTGTACGTTCTGGACCTAACGCTGATGTGAAAACTTCCCCGTTTTGTCCCTGAGAGGCTCACCCTTTAAAGTTCAAGTTGAACTCACTCAGTCTAAAGTACTTGCAGTTCTAGCCCTTGTTGGGGCCAAACTGTCAAACTGCTTTTGAGAGGGTACTGATGGAAGACAGGCGAGACGGTGCAAGAACGGATTGTTGCCTCAGGATGCCCGTTGCAAAGCCTGTGTGAAACTCCTAAATACAGAGAACAAACTGTAAGTTTGAGGTTGGGTTGAAGGCACCCCACTTGGGTGCTAGCAGAATTTTTAGCAAGATCAATACTTTTACGCTGTACATTCACACAGATGTTCAGAATGTGTAGAACTTCAAGCAAGTCCTCCCTCTCCTGCATGGACAGAATACAGAAATGCTTAGATAATTCTGCTATGCTAGAGTTTTTATTTATTCATTACCCCAAACTAGCACAGACCATTGACAGATTACCATGATTTTGAAGATTTTCATATTGATGTTGACTTTTTTATTTATTTTATTTTTTATGATCATCATACACCTACTCTCACGACTATGGAGTAAGTGTAATTAAAAGAAACTTCAGTGGCCTCAAAAATAATTTGGACATTCATTCCATACTTAAAATTACATTAAATGAATTTAACAAAATATCAAAGTGGCACCTACGATACAAATAAAGATAGACCTTTTTCTTACTCACTTCTTAACCGTGTTCGCCAAGACTTTTAACCTTAGTGGATGTATAGAGACCTTCCCCTGACTTTCAAGCAGTGTAACCACAGGTAGAACATGAAGGTGAAACCCCACAAAGTCTCTACATATTCCACAAAAACTCAAATAAATGCCACTTGGTTTGACATTTAGACATTTTGAGCAAGGTTTGATTGTCCAAATATGTCTGGATGTTTAAAAAAAATGTTTTAGTTTTATTTTTGAAGTCAAAAGGAGTGAAAGTGATAACATATTCAAAAGGTAGATGTTCAAATGTGTTTAGCTGTGTTGTTTCTTCTGCCAGCTCTCTAGCAGCTCATTTGCTGAAGTCACAAGCAAAAGTCAGCACCATTCATCATCATTTCATTTCATAAATCAAACTGATTGATAAAAGATGGCTCCCGGATCCACTCTGTGATCTCTGACAGGCTACATGAGAACATTCTGTCTTTCACTCTTTCTGATTTTTATTTCCACTTCCATTCTCAGACACATATTAACATTGATTTGATTATCATCATTGCATGGTTCCTAATTATATATAACAAAGAACATGAACAAATGATTAAACCCTATCATGATAACACCAGACGTCTCTGTTTATTTCATTTAACTGTGTCTACGTTCTGCAATTTCTAATACATTTGGGTAACGACTCACACGATATGAAATGGCTAAAGTAGATACGGTGGAAGAAAATGTTTCTTGACTAGTTTTGTGATGTGCTGGACACTTTGTCCTTCTTGTCCACATGTTTTCACACTGTTTCAAATGCTCACCTGAGATACAGTAGGGGTTCATCTTATGTGCACCTGCTCATCTCAACATTTTTTTTGGGACAGAAGACACACATCCCACTTGAACACCACTGTACACTCTTAACAGTAAAGGTTCCTGTTTGAACCACGAAGGGTGTTAGATCCTGATGCCATAGAACAAGTTTCTTCTAAGTTCTCAAAGAAAAACACCAATGTACTGCAATGTAACCCAGAAACCATTATTTTGATCTAAAGAACCTGTAAGGTAACATCAAGAACGTTTCTAATCTCCAAAGAGCAATACAGCCAACTAAAGAACCCCATACAGGGGGAAAGCAATGATAAGAAGACTACTGAAGAACCTTTATTTTTGAGAGAGTACTGTGACCATCCCAAGTGCTGTTTCTCTGACATAGTGACATCATTATGACACAACGAGCCCTGTAAGGCCTTTCCAAAAATTGAAGGGCGTCATCCTGTCAGATTACAATTTCTCCCCCTTTCTTCAGATTAATAGCTTTGATTATCATAATCTGTAGTGAACTTCTCCTGTTCCACCCGTCCACTGCAGCCACCATAATTTATAATGTACATAAAAGATGTTTTATGTAAATTTACCTCCTGGTAATCTTGCTTAACATGTTGTGTTATTCTATAATGGACTGTTATGATTTTGTTTCTGCATATTTTTTATTCACTTGTTATAATGTACTCCCCCACTGCGATCTGTACGCAGCTCAAGTAATCCTTGTTGGCTATTAATATTATGATTTTGTTTTTGCTTTCTGCTGAGCATTGTTGGAACGGTGATATTTTATCTTTTTAATTTCATAATAAATGTTGAAAATTGATCATTTGTTATTCCTTTCTGGATTTTAGTCCACTGGTTTTGACACTGTTGAACTTTGCACTTTGAGCATTAATCTGGTTTACTGCAGATAGATGTACCCATTCACTCAATGCAATGCTTTCATCATGCAGATCTAAGGTTTATTTTAAATTTAGATGCATCATACTAAGCATGCACACTGTTAAAATCACGTCTGCACTGTGATTGAAGTAAGCTTACAAAGCACAGCTTGCTTAAAACCTGTTGGCATTAGCTCAAAGTAGGAGAATGTCTATTAAAATTAGACCAATGATGAAGTATATCAAGTAAACAAGAAAAAGAAAGAAAGAAAAGAAACACTGAGTATGCATATTTATTGAAGATTTATCCAAGTTTTGTTGTATATGAAAATTGAGACAAACCAATTATTAACACAACTGAACATATTTGATTAGGGTGCTATGAATAATAAATTATAAATTAGTAAGTGCATTGCAACTTAGGTTTTACTGAACTGCAAATTTAAGGATATAAAGATCTGAAGTGATGTACAGTATCACTTTAAAAAGCCAGTGTAGCATTAAAAAAAAATAAACATTACAAATATGTTGCCTCTAGCCTTTAAGCTTTACTATTGTGAATTGTTGAAAATATGTCTCTGTGATATGAAAGGACAGAACAGACCCTGAAGCTCTTTGCTAGGTTTGAAATTTCAAGGATTTAAGATACTGAAAAAAATTAGTTTAAAAAGTTAATGACGGTACTCAATAGAGTAGAACGGAAAGAGACTGGACACATACTTTTACATTCCTGCATTTGACGGACACTTTTGCATTGCTCACATTCAAGCTACACTTTGTTCATGCATTCCCTGGGAATTGAACCCATGACCTTGGCCGTTAGCGCCATGCATTTCGGTTTTATACACTGCAGGCCTTTATATCAGAATGAATGAACACAATTTTCTATATTGACACATTTCCTACTGAAATGGCAAGTTTCATGAACCATGATTTGCTACTTGCCGTTTTATTGCTAGTTGCTTGCAGGTGGTATTATGGGGGACATTCTAGTCCATGACAGATTTTTATTGGACAAAAACTATTTTTGCATATTTTTCAGCAATCATAATATTGTACATTTTGTCATTGTTTTATTTTATTTTGTAATACTTTAAAAGAGCATTGCATACAGCCAAAAAAAAAAAAAAAAAAAAAAAAAAACTATACAAGGCACAATATCATAAGACCCAGACTACATAAAATATGGGTTCATTTGCTGCACCTTAAGGATAAATAGTTTCCACTTACCATAATGTATTTTGTTTGCTGAATTATTGGTTTCCAAGAAAAATAAAATAAAATAAAATAAATATGCTATTGCAATCATTTTGAGCTTATGCAGCTCATAATAATATCAATACAAATTAATGCTTGAGTTTAAGGACTGTGCTTGATGTCCTATGTACTGTATATGGATTAGGTCTATTGGATTTCAGCCTTATAATGATGACCTCAAAGCTAAAAGACATGGACTAAAAGTAGGTTTGGATGGCAAGAACTGATTCTTATACAGAGCTGGTTCCATAAAAAATAAATAAAACATAAATTTAAAAAAAAAAGGAAAAAAACCTTTGATGTTCAGTTCCTTAAATGGCTTTCAGAGATGCATTCTCACCCCAATGTTGACCGAACACTGTACTAAATTATATGACAGTGATTTCTGCATTAATTATCAGAATAAGAATAAAAACTGCAGTAAGCAATGAATAGAATTGGTTAACTGTACTAAAAAGTGTACAAATAGTCTCAAAGGCATATTTAGCATCAAGAACATGCTTACCAATGAGATTAGTGGTAATACAACATCAACAGCTGACTGCACATACCTATTAAGACATTTCTACCTCTCTGCCTAAGCTTTCCCTCTGTGGCCCATTTAATTTGATAGGTTTACACTCTACAACAGGAGTAAATCACTTTAATAATATAACCAAAACAGATTAGAGTTGAATATGGTCTGATGCTTCGTAGCAGTTGTTTGGTTGAGAACTGGCGTCTAAGCGCCGCATAAAGACATGCTGAATGAATGGGTGTATTTCAAAGTGCCGAGCAAACACATCCATGGCTTAAACTCCTTCTTTAATCCCGTCATTTTTTGGAGCGTGGCCTCAGTTGGCGGGCTGATGACTTGATGAGCTCGTGCTGGGGTTGAATACCAGGAGATAAATAAATGCACAAACAGATTTTTGAAGGCTCGGGTTAGGGTAATCCCATCAGCGCTGTCTTTTATGGTGGACAGCAGAATCCGCTATGTCCAGTAAGAGCTCCACACATCCTCTTCTGACATTATATACAAATATAATGTGGAGCGGAATAAATATTTAGAGCAGGATTGGTTCAGGAATAGTTCGTTGGTCTGTGAGGGCTTCTGGGGCTCGTTCGTCCCAGCTGTTGCTTTGACAAGCAGATGAGGGTGGGAAATGAATTACTATGATAGTGTCAGCATTAGGTAAACCAGCTGGGACATAAACTCACATTAGTGACGTCCCTGAGGCATTCAAATGGTGTCATGACTTCCACATGTGCGCTGGAGAAAAAGCATAATGCAAAATATAATGGTATTTTTTTTTTCTTCGATCGTTATTAAAATTGTGGAAACTTTATCCATTGCATTGTATCACGCTATCTTTTCCAACATCATTTGGCACTAGCTTTAGATTTTCGAAATGCCATGACTAGTTACAAAATATTTCTACATTATACTCTGGAAAAAAAGGTATACAATTCACAAATTTACTTTGAAATGATTTTCAGACCCAGTCTATATTAAGTGCCATAAACTAATATGTACCTACATTTAAATAATTAATTAGTCATACCTTCTTGAAATTATACCTGTAATTCATTTCTGTAGTTACATTTGTAAATACACTGTTAACACTTACCCTACACCTTAAACTAACTTAACTTTACCAATCCAGCAAACTTGGCCCTAACCTTAATGTTATCCCACCTATATATTTATATTAGTATAAGTACAGGGTAGATAAATACACTTAATCTAAAGTGGGATCCGATTTTCTATTAGAAATTGCTAATAAATTTCACAAAAATGTCAAATGAAATGGCAAATAATACGATGAATTAAACATGAAATCTTGAAGTAAGACAAAAAAAAAAAAAAAACTATTGTTAAACATTCTCCAACAATCTTTGAAAAATCCTTTTTGACAGTGTAGCTTATAAAAACAAATCCAGTGTTAATGCAAGTTGCCATCCCAACTAAAACCAACTGGACCGCAAGGGACTAGCCAAAATGCCAATCTGACACACAGTAGTTACCAGACACACCGTCTGTGTCTTAAATCTCCCCTTATACCCTTAGTGCACTATTTGAGGGGATCGCTATTTGAAATAGTGTACAATGCAGTCATGGCTATTATAAAATGTGCACCTGTTAAATACCATAATGCACTTCAATTATGACTGTACAGCTGATGCTATTAGTGCTATAATTATGTAGGCTAGTAAAATACTGTGAGTGTCATGTCAAAATGAATCCTACAGAGCACTTCCGGCACACTTTTTTGCCAGAATTCACACACTCATTTCATTCACTCATTCAGATGACTATATTTAGTGAATTAGGATATAGAAGGTGATTTCAGACATAGCCAATGCATTCTTGAAGCTCAAACACTAGAGCTTGTTACTTGTCGTGGGTTCGATTTCCAGGGAACAAATAATAATAATAATAATAATAATAATAATAATGATAAAACATATAATGGATGCTGCTTTGGATAAATGTACAGCAAAAGGTCTTCAATCAGTGTTATATACTTTGATATTGTAAATAATCAATGCCCATTTCCTAATACACAGTATGGCCCCAAAAAGTATTTAGAAACTTTTGGGAATTATTATTATTATTATTTTTTTTTTGGCAGGGGAGTGGGGAGTGCATTGCATCAGAAAACAATGTAGTGGCATCTGCAAATAAGCAAGTACTTCAACCAACTGCTCCAAAGGTGATTTCTGGTGAATATACTGTATGTTTGGGCTGGGTCTGAAACCTAAGGTAGTTATCTTGCTTCCCAGTCGGTCAATGACTGTATGAAGGTACCTTTTTCAGATACAATAATGCCTTGTCTAATGTATATATAAAACATTTCCCGTGACGTTAACACATCAACGATTGTAATTCAACTAATGTTTAACAAATAGAAATCATGTTTTGCTTCAAGAGCATGCTTATATCTGTATTTCTTAATTATGCCATTTGGTTTGACATTTATTGAATGCAATTATATCCATTACATCCTAAAACCATGTTGGGGCCACCATCTTGTGTTTAAGTAAACCATTAGAGCAAGAAAGAGGGAGAAAGACAGAAACACTGCTGTGCTAAAGGGAAAAAAAATGTGCTCAGCACCCATAGACTACATTTTCAAGACATAAAATCACCACTTCAGACTGACTTTGCAGTCTGTGATTTTTACGATGGCAGGCGTGGTATTAGTCGCTCCAATCTGTATATCCATCTCTTGCTTTGTCTTGGCCCGGGCAAATCGATGTTCGTAAGGTGCAGTAAAAATGATAATAAAACTCAATCTCAACTTTCAGTCTCAATCTCTTTTTATTGCACCGCATTGACAAGTCTCACGACTGGGCCGAGAGAGGTAATGCACTGAAGTGGCACACTAACTCTGCCAGCGCGGAGAAAATAACCCGGCTGATTGCCGGGACTCTTGATTACATGGAGCTGGACGGTAGGCAAAAGCTGCAGACCGTGATGCTGATTTACCTCCTGAAGGGGACGGGGATGACGGTACAGGTGCTGGAGTGTAAATATACGTGTAGATCGCCTTTTGATTGTAATGACACAGTGGGTGCCAAAAGCTCCAGGCCAGACATTTTTTCTTTTATTCCTCATTTGCTGATCATCTGAGAAGCTGTTTACTGACTGCCAGGCATCTGGAAGTTCATTTCCTGCACATAAGAAGAGCCACCATGCTACGTTCATTTTGGCCAGCCTGAAATCAAACACTGATTCTATTATATATATATATATATATATATATATATATATATATATATATATATATATATATTATTTAAAAAAAAAATTAAGTTGTCGCAATGTCACTTTCTTCCAAAAAATATATATTTGAAAGAATTTGGTAACCAAACAGTTGAAAATAGTAATTTACTTACATAGTATTTATTTATTTATTCATCTATGTACTTATTTATTTATTTACTATGGAAGTCAATGGTAACGGTCAAATATTTGGTTACCAGCATTGTTCAAAATATCTTCGAGTTCAGCAGTTGAATGAAATTCATATGTTTGGAATGATTTGAGTATGAGTAAATGAAGAGAGAATTATCATCTCTGGGTGAATGCATCTCCTTAATGCATTTACTAGGAACTGAACCAACAACCTTTATGTTGTTTACACCATGCTCTGTTTGAGGTACTGTTTTTTTTCTTGTTTTCTTCACTTTTTATATAATATACCATAATATACCTTTTTATATAATACACCATAACAGGAATATATAAAATGTATACACATAACTTTCAAACAAATACTGAACAACAACAAAAACAACTCCCTGGAACATAAAAGTGCCCCGTTGATCAAGAAACACTGGCTGGCTGGTTAAATGTACCAGGGAAGCTATTCAAAACTGATCTTGAAAAGGAAGCGCATGAATTCAGCTTCAAAAGAGGTTATTGACGGGTTCAAAGCTACAAGCGTGTGTGTGACGACGACTGTTTAGTTGTCAAATCCATTCAATGTATGGATTGTGAATGAGTGTTGAATCAAGGCTTTATCCAGGCGGCTGTGCGGCCGGTGGAACCTTGGCGCTCTTGTCGAGATTCTCAGTGTTTGCTTGAACAATGTGGGAACACATAAGAGCTACGATCAATCTGTCAGCGAATAAGCCATCACAGAGGTGCTGCGCCGAGGGATATTTAACGCAAACATAAAACACGCTTCTGTCTGTTGTATTTATCCTCGAGGGAATGTGAGATGGCAGGGTTTTTAAAAGCACACAGACACGTGGCTCATGTGGCAGGTGACTAGTCACTTCTTATAGCAGCTCCATTATATGCAAAGGTGTAAAACACTTGGCTCCCTTATTTAGATGATGCGATTCCATCCAGGCGAAGAGCTGAATTAGCAAAAGAGGGTAAAATTGTTTCCCACTATCTTACCACATACATAGACAGTGGCCCTGGTCTCCCCCCGCCGTCAAGCTGATAATGCTCCTGATAAAGTACATGGACACCTGGATTTATTTCCTCCGCTATCACTTGCTTTATTTATTTATTTCCGTGTCCTTTCGTGTGCAACCCTTACGTGCTTCTCAATTTCACCTCACCATCTGTATGCAGCCGTGCTCAGTGATTCCTGAGCCAAAAATACCAGTAATGCCATAGTTTCTCGTTTCGTTCTTTCTTTCTTTCTTTTTTCTTGGCTTTTTAACACACTAATGTGCTGAACAGATGGCAGTACACTATGGTTAAGTTATGCGCTCATAGAAAAGATAAGGGGTGCACTACTGGTCACACTTTTCCTGTATTTGTTTGCTTGGCAGTAGTAACACTGATAGAATCTGCAGCTTTTACCTTGTAATAAAGATTCCATACTCCCTTGTATTGGAGTGGGCGGTATGATCAATTTCATATACTACAGTAGCACATATCACAATATAGTTGTTTTTACTATCATGCAGCAGTTACGGCTGAAATAGACTATTAAACAACCAAGTGATAATGCCTATTTTTCTCTATTTAAGTCAATAAAAAATCTTCTGAAGGATTATGTTTTTTTGTGTGTGCATTAAAATGCATGGCTTTATAAAACATTGTATTACTGCTTTACGTCTATTCAGGCTGAAAATGAAATATCATTATATATTTATTAATACTTAACATTAACATTACTGTATTTTTAAAGTATATGTATATGTGTGTGTGGTAATATCAACATATATTTCAAATATCAAAATGTATATATACCATTTACTCAACATTAACTTTTTCTAATACATACATGCAAAAAACAACATCAAAACAACATTAATATTACATTACATTAATATAAAATTCAAACATACATACGTACATCTAATTATCAATGTTAAAGTACTGATAAGTACTGATGTGCAATTATTAATCATATGCAAAATGAAAGAAAAATAAATGTTTACTAAGTAACCAACACTTGATCCATTTCCTTTCAACAGACACACACACACACACACACACACACACACACACACACACACACACACACACACACACTGCCTTCAGCTCTGAAACATGTGCATCTCCCATGACCCCGTTTCGCCATCATTTCTAACTCTGCTGATGGGTTGAATCAGTGTCTTCAATGTCTCCAAGACATCCGCCCCAAATATCAGTGACTGGATACATAATAACCCTCACCCAGAGCCCCTTATCAGAGCTGTCTGTATCCCCGGGGCATCACAATCCGGGGTTCCTTGCTGAAGTGTTAAAAGGTTACGGCAGGGATGACGTCTGACGCACGCGGCTCCAACAAACGACCGCTTCTTCTCTCGCCCCATACCCCCTCCTCGACCCCAAACAGTGCCTGCGTTGTTCTCATATCTGAGGTGATGACCTTCCAGGCCCTCCGGACTTAAAAACATCCCGAGCTCTTCAGAGAAAGCTCAAATACAGGAGATCTGGAAGGGATGTGGATGAGACACATGCGTAAGGCTGCAGCAACCCCTCACGCATATCAAAGAGCTGGGCATGCTTTCATCCTGTATTCGCCTCACATTCACACTACTAAAAGTGACCCTGTGTCACAGTTTTCTACACTGACAAACACAGCCTTATACTGGACTGCCCCCACACTGAGCGCATTCATTTTAAAATGAGTATCTTGCAGCAGAAGAACATAAAACGCTTTTCAATTCTTCTAGAATTACGGATGAAAATGGAAACCCTTCCGTTCATAGAGATTTCGTACAGATTGGCATTGAATAAAACATGCCAAACTGGATTTTTGGATTGATTATAACTGTGAACACAAGATTAATTACAGGCTACATTTGGTTATACACAGATTTGGATGAAAAATCACCACGGATCTGCTTAAAATAATCATCTTAAAGGTCAGTCGCAGTCCCAGTGTGGGATTATGTCAGCATGGCTCGTTGGGAATGGCTGTAATGTCTGAGATTGATTGGATTGTGTCTGCATGATTTGTGTGCCTCTCTTGGTACGAGACAGGACCTGTATTAAGACCCCCCTTCAGCTACCGCACGGTTTGTGGACTTGATGGTCTGTAAACAGCCTGTCTCTGGGTTTTTATTAAACTCTTCCACATAGAAAGCATCACCGCCATCTACTCCTCTATATTTCCATTTCAAGGCTCCTCTCACTTATTGCTGACTGAATCAAAATGAAGCTGGTAAAATTACTCTGAGCTCTGGATGTCTGAGCATGTCACATCAAGTTCCGTCGGAGGAGCCCTTATCAGTTTCAATAGTGCTTGGTGCTTGTGAACTGCATTAGGGCTCTTGGAACCTGATAAATGCTTGGAAATCTTCCTTGTAATGTCAGAAATGTCAATATTTGGATTTTCCTTTAAGTTCTTTCATGACAGTTAGCCCTGAGGTACTTTCAAAGGGTTAGATCAGTTTTAAATGAAACTTCTGCAAACATTTATGCACTTTCCTGAAGCTCCAAAACCATATGATTTCCTTTCTCTGTGGAACAGGACATCACAATATATTGCAAAACGTCCAGAGTGCTCTTTTTCATAACATTGAGCTCTAAATAATCTTCTTCTGTCCGTCGACAAAAGAAGGAAAGCAACAACAAGGGAAAATGCGGACAAAGAAAACTGAAAATTCATTTTTAGGTGGACTGTGCCTTTAAGATTTCTTTTTAGCCTCTTTTAGGAATGAGTTTTTAATATTGACCCTGTACTTGAGGCTAAAGAATAAACTGTAATCTATCAAGTCTAATACACAGAAAATCACTGTAAGATAAGGGAAGATAAAACAAAATCAGACATGTGTATCAGGTGAGGTACATAAATTCACCGTCAATTCTTATTTGTGTAATAATGCAGTGCAAGTCTGTATTTAATTTTCCAGTTCTTGAGCCGTAGCACCTGCCGACTTTCATTTTCACGGAGGAGTCGACCTGAGGAGCCACTAATATCAGACACAAACAATCAATCTCAGGCACTCCTGAGCTACCCTAATGGAGAAGAACAGAATATTAATTATTGCAATGGAGGGGATGGTGGTGTAGCGGCTGCCACAGTGATGTAGCTCAGCTAATTTATGTGTGTTTGTGTGCCAGGGGAGCTCCTGCAAATCTAGTAATGTCGCTTTCACACTCGCAAGCACGTATACACACATAATCGCACATGTTAATCAAGTAACCTGACATACGCACTTCCAACTAATGTATATGCATTAGTGCCTATAACTCATTAAGAATACTTATATTCTGATTTTTTTCAGTGTGTGTGTGGGTGGGTGGGAGAGAATGAAAATAGAGGGAAAAAAAAAAAAACAGTAGGATAAAGAAATTATTTTTGACGTAGAAATGACAGACAGACAGAAGGATGGAGAGAAACAGATATATGTTTGTGTGCTCAGGTTTGTCATCGCACTGTAAAACATTTCTGTCTAACCTTTTCCTCAGCATGGACTGAAGCTATAAACTACACAGCCAGCAGCTATCATATTGATTGGTGCTCAGATACATTTTTTCATTACTGGGAATTGTGGCCGCCTGTTTATGTTTGCTTGATGTAAAGTATAGTTTATTCTTCTCCCCTCATAGTTTTATTCATTTTCTGACGCAGTTTGAGTGAAACGGAACCTCAGAAAGCAGCTCAGCGAAGTGAAGCAGGACTCCCACCACTTCACTCACACGCTCAACTCTCTCTCATCCTCTTCCTCCTCTCTCCTTTAGCTGAGCCTCTTCAGTTTACCTCTCCACCCAGGGGGACGCTTTATTGCTCAGAGGTTGCTCTTTCATGCCTCAAGAGACTTAAATGTGCTAGAAGCACATTTTCTTTTGGGAAACCACAATACTGATAATGAGCGATGCCACATCTGTCTTTTTTTTCAGAGAGTGTAAAAAAAAAGAAAGAAAAAAAAGTCAGGGAAGTGGCCTTTTAGCATTTCAGCCAATCAGAGACACTCTCTGCCTGATGAGTTTAGATGAGTCTCGGGAGGAACGTATGAGATATTAAAGAGATTGTGATTTTTCTATCATACCTCCTCGCTCCTCACCTTCATCTTTCTGTGTGCTCTACTCTCATGTTCTGTGGGTCATATCATTTATTTATTTATTTTTTATTGCACAACGTATGTGATTTGACTCTCCAGGGCTCAGCTCACTAAATGGCTGCATGGTCGACGGATGATTTTAACTCTAAACCTCAGGAGGGAAGGAAACACAGAGTGCGCAGATGGTCAGTGAGAGGAGGAGGCGGTAGAAGGGACTGAGTGAGGTGAATGAAAACTGGAGATAGTGAGAAAGGAAGTCAATTCATGATAGATGAAATATATAAAGAAAGGAGAACCAATGCACAAAGTCTCTTCTCTTTTTGTTTCCAGTATTCTCTCTGAGCACCCTAGAGACGAAGTCTCTGTGGAGTGAAATTGCTGCTCCTGCTAATGCACTAACTGCTGCGGTCTACCTGATTGGTGACACACTGGTTCCAGAGCTCTGTCACTGTACATGCCGCCTGTCAGAGAAATGGGTAGATTTTCACTTAGTTTGTAGTCAACATTTTTTCGCATTGTGGCATGAACAGGATCCTGTTCGCCGTCGAGCTTCTTGTTATGCCGAGACTCTCTCCCTTTCAACACATGCATTATAAGCAAGCCGGAAGCCCTGTGCTGTTGCCATGTGACACACGCGGTGTCTCTGACTCTCTCTGCCCTTATCGCTCAACTCAGTTTTATTTCTCTCTGGGTTGTATTTTTGTTCCTTTACTTTTCTGAGGTGCGACACCAAAAAAAGCCCTTCTTTTAAACCAAGCTATTTCAAAAGTGGCACTGGGGTGAGAAAGCACAACACAGCGGATTTGATGCCACTAGTTGGATAAATTCAGTGAATTCAAATTAAACACAAATCCATGCAAAAGGCCACGCTTGTTGTGAGTCACTAAAACCAGTCAGTTTATGAAATTGATATCCTTTATCAAATCCCAAAATATCAAAGTGTGGCTATCAGAACCTTGTAAGCACAAAAATTAATGACTTCAACCTATACTATGACTGGCTCAGTCAGATATTTATTTATTTTTTATTTATTTTTTTTTAAAGCAGCGGTGTCTACGGTCACCAAGCAGAAGCATGAAATGAATGACTGTTTTCATTTAGTTTTTCCAAACACCTCCCTGCCTGCCATTGGCCAAACAAACCTGTAGCTCCGCCCAAAACTAATTTCATTGGTTGAAGAAGTGTTGAGCCAGTTGAGATGTTTAAAGTCACAATGACTACGTTTATGTGCAGCCAATAACCCGTTCAAAACCAGGATATTAGCAATAACCCGGTCGCACACGGCCATGTAAACACCGGCAAAAACCTGGATATGTTCATATTATACCTGGGGTACCCCTTTTCCAACCCGAATATTTGGTCTTGTAAACGCGTTTCGGCATATCCCCATCAAATGTGTGTTCTGCGCATGTTCTATTCGCAAGGAATCTTGGTCTTTGGAGTCTTTGAATACAGGAAGAAGAATCGGACATGACGCATATTGCGTCTTACGTCCAGACGCTAACCATGCGTCGCCGTTTACATCGGGATATTGGCGACTGATTACACATTCCATGTATACAGGAGTAACTCTCTCTGCTCACGCATGTAAACGGGTTATCCCGAATGTTTCAGAAACCCAAATAGTGACCTTAACCCGACCATAACCCAAATTTTTACAGCTTGTAAACGTAGTCAATGTAACAGAAGCAGCAACTTGGGCGTATACACAAAACGTCTTAAGGCTAAAAGTAGCTACATTGTCGATTTAGGAGAAATTAATAAATAAATGGTGTGTCAGTCCTAATTTTAGAAGACCTACATTTTTCCTCTAGGAGTATTTCACAAAACATTTTAACTCTAAATCAAACTCCTACATCTCTGAAAATCAGAGGTGGAAAGAGTACAAAAATATTCTACTCAAGTAAAAGTACCATTACATTAATTAAATTTTACTTAAGTACAAGTAAAAGTACCAGTCTAAAAATCTACTCACGTAAAAGTAAAAAGTAGCTCATTTAAAATTTACTCAGAGTAAAAATTACTTTTAACAGTGGGAGGGAGTCAAAAATGGGACAGGCCAAGGGTGTCAAACTCAGTTCCTGGAGGGCCACAGTCCTGCACAGTTTAGATATAACCCTAATTAAACACACCTGATCCAGCTAATCTAATCATTTAGGTTTATTTGAAAACGACATGATACGTATATATATATATATATATATATATATATATATATATATATATATATATATATATATATATATATATATATATATATATATTAGGGGTGTAACGATACGCGTATTCGTATTGAACCGTTCGGTACGACGCTTTCGGTTCGGTACGCGGTACGCATTATGTATACCGAACGGTTCGTTGGAGTAATTAATTATATTTGAAAAAAAAAAAAAAAAGAGAGAGAGAGAAATATAATGATATGCGTTCAACAAGGTAGCCCAATAACCCAAACAACGTAACAGGCAACGCCCCTGACACTCCCGAAGAAGAAAAAAACACCATCTTATATGTTTATGTTAGGCTACTCAGCAGGCGCTCGCTCACTCAGTACACGCTGAAGGCTCGTTGCAAAATAGCCAATGCGTTTAACAGATTAGAAATGAGAAGATCCTCCAATAACCAACAGGTCTGGTGTTTGGGTGCACTTTGGATTCCCTTTAAGCTATAATGGTGATGGCAAGAGAGTGGTGGATAAAAAAACAACGGTATGTCGCATCTGCAACATGACAGGGTACACCAGCGGGAATAAAAAAAAAAAAAAAAAAAAAAAACACCAGGATCTTTTAGGATCTTATATTTCTGGTCTGTTAAAGGCATTCGACATTTTGCAACGAGCCTTCAGCGCGTGCTGAGTGAGCGAGCGCCTTAGGGGCCGTTCACATATCGTGCCTAAAAACGCATGGAAAACGCTAAGCGCGTCTTTCTCCTCCTTTCCAAAGCGCTCATGAGGCGTCTGTCTTTGCTAAGCAACAATGACGTGCTCTCTCCATGAGACGCGGAAATTTCAGCGAAGGATAAATGGATTTGCAGCTCTAAAAATCGCTTGCAGTAGCTCTGCTACTAAATTTATTTCAAAATTGCAATCCATATACAACTATGATCAGCTGATCCTTCATCTTGGCTGAGCTCTCAACGTTGTTACGGGAAAGGATGAAGCTGATTGGTTAGTTCTTGTCACATGACCCGCGGTGCGCTTGCGGCATTCTGAAAAGTTGAGATGTTTTTACATTTTGCTGTATCTAAAACGTATCGAACCGAACCAAACCGAACCGTGACATCAGTGTATCGTATCGAACCGAACCGTGAATTTTGTGAACCGTTACACCCCTAATATATATATATATATATATATATATATATATATATATATATATATATATATATATATATATATATATATATATATATATATATTTCATTTAATCGTCATTCTTTTCATGTACAAGTTGGCCAAAAAGTAACAGCTGTTCTTGAGTTCAGTTCAGCCCAATAATTTCTTATGGGTTACATCAGATCGAAATAGACTCTTAAAAAGAAAAGAAAGAAAAAGAAAAACACAAGGGAGGGATTTGATACAATTTATTGCTTGTTGATTGGATGGAGGCAGATCTGAGTGTGTGCCTTATGGAAAGGGGCGGAGTTTAAGACGCCGAAACAATAGGCAAAGTCCAGGATACGCCATAGAGAACTGGAAGATCAAGTTCATATATACATATATTTTAAATAATATTAATAATAATAATAATAATAAAATGACAATAAGATCATTAAGATGCATTTAGAAAATAGATAGGTTGAATCTCTATTTCATGGTGGTTTTAAATAAACATAGCAGTGTTTTGAAAGCATCCCATGAAATAAAACCATAAGTGTCTTCTAGTTGTCTTTACATATTTAGCTGGGAAAATGGAAACTACATCTAAAAGACTTATTCAGCTTTAATTCACAAGAACTTTCTACCAGACTCACTTTCAAGGAGTCATTCTATAACATGACATCAATGAATAACAACATCATTCACTCTAATGAACCAAAACAAATAGTTTTAGAGACAACCAAGCACATATTTAATGACCACCTTTTTTTTTTTTGGTAGAAATTGAATCATAAAGCAGAAAAAAGGACATTTATGAATTAACATTCTTCTTTCTGTTACTCTTTCTACTAACTGCTGCATCACGTGCACAGGATTGTGGGAAAGTGAGGGACACATCTACACTGCAAAGAAACCAAAATAAAGATAAAATAAAAGAATGTTACGCACATACCATGGTACCTCTCTTTCCTCTCAATACTGCTTGCGAAGGCAGCATTTTCAGGTTTCAGACACAACCGATAAATCAAGTCAGTGTCCAATCAATATCATTCAGCAAATCCCAACAGCATTAGATCAAAACACAAATCATTAAAAGTGGCCAGGAAACTGGTCAGGATTTTCATCTCGTGATGTTGAACTACACTGCAGCGGACACTTTTGGTGTTTATTAGGAAGCTTATTAAGAAAGTAAGCAGCAGGTGGCAATGGAAACCATGGTAACCAATGACTAGACCTGTGAGACTGATAAACCTGTGATAAAGAGGTGAGGCCTCTATGACAGCTAAATAAAACTGCTTACACATAGACTCTGTTCAGTGCACTGGATACAGGCATCGTAAGAAAGCTTTCTGTGCTGTGTGCACTGTTTGAAGGCACATTTTGGCCAATGCACATACTGCACATTTTAGCCAGTGATCATCAGAATGGTTACACATATTAAGCTTTAGAGAATTCAAACCCCATAATGCAATAAATAAATAAACAAATAGTAGAATGCTATTTGACATATTGCAAATTGAATACTATGTTGTGTCCCAAATGATGCAATACAAATGCACTCTATCATCTGTAGTGTATGCAGTTCATAAGCTTTGTCAGTCATTCAGCATCCTTCCCCCTTCGTTACATAAGGAATGCTATGACAATTGAGTGCATGGAGTGTTCAACATTCTACATTTGTTATTATTTTTATATTATTATTTTTTTTTTTTCAGTATGCGAACTGGGAGGCACCTCTAATGTAGATTATTGCTGCATAGTACTGTTTAAAAAATAACAGTTTATAATTTGTAAATCTGTAGTATGGTACAGTGTATCCTGACAATGATCAGTGAGAGGCATCCAGAAAAAAAAAAAGAAAAAAGAAAGAAGAAAAGTCTTAAATTTAACATTTTAATCCAGTTTTATGTTTGAACATTAGGTTTTTATTATAGTTTACTGTTGTGCAAAATAAATAAATAAATGCATGCATAAATATGCACCTATTTTTCTTTTTTTCTGGCGACATTTACTCAAAAACTCTTAATTGAAAGAAAATTAGTTGATACATACTAAATATGATATTAACTTTACATGCAATTCTTCCGTATGGTGTTCATTGAACACAACAAATGTAACAAAGTGGGTGTAAAAAATCCAAAACAGAGCAAAAATGTTCAAACAAATTAATAAATAAACAAATGAATAAGTAAATGTGAGCAAAGTCTGGTCAAAACGACCAGAACACAACAGAAGGTTAAGAAAATGTTGAAAAACACGGCTGATATAATTTTTGGATTATTCAAGTCGTGCATTGCATTATGGTATATAATTGCGCTCCGGTTTGCGAGGTAAACGAGCAGTCATGTGATGTGTTTCGATTAGCGCGAGAAAGATGCGAAAATGAATGCTGAGCAGGTGTAACGGAGGCTTGCCTCTGGTGATTACGTTTTGGTTGCACCAGCAACTAAAGCAAAGTCTGAGGTGTGGAAAAGTTTTGACCATTCTTATAATGAGAATAATGAGTGAATAATGACGCACCATCAGTGAGCGCAGGAACGCGCTGAAGACATCTACAGTGGATTCAATCATTTTCCTCCACAAAAACATGTAGACCTAGCCTAATCTCTGTGAGTAAAGGTTTTTCAAATAACTAAATATTCATTGAGTCTTAAAGCATAATGTTGACAGAGTATTTACGCTAATGTTGGCATTATTTTATTAAATAAAGCAAATCTGGCGGAGCCTTTATCTTAATTTCGTTATTGCCAAATACCCATCTCAATTTAAAATTTATCTTAATTATTATTATTTTTTTTTTATGACTCGATTTATTGGTGCGTTGGTCTATTTATAGGTTAAATGAGCTTATGTCTAGAATGCTGAGATGTTACGATGTGACACAGGACTTATTTTATTTCTTTATTCCAACTTCCAAGTGGTCTAGTCTACGTTAGTTATGAGTAAATTATGTTAAAACATGAATAAATTACTCATTGTTGACAAAAGGCAAAAGAGCTGTGTGCGTGCGCACATTTGAATAATGTCGGGCTGTAAACGGGTTCGGGCTTTAAAAAAGCTGTCAATCAAAGTGTACTTGTCGGGCTCGGGTCCAGTCGGGCCTAACTTTTAAGGCCCGATTACAGCTCTAAATCAAAGATTGAGGACGATGGACAGAACGAAGGGTGATGCCATCAGACAGCATGTTTATATTGTAGAATTAGCCCATTGGAATACTGCTGTAAAGAGAATACGATGATTGCTGTCACAGCATTAGCTGGATGTAACCCTTTTGGTTTCTTCTTGGCATGCCTGTCCCTGTTACCCTGTTTAGCAGCATATTATCTTACCAGTACCACTCCTCCGAACATGAAACGGCATATTTGGGTCAGGCATTAGCGTTGCACCTCTGACGTGTGTACTAACATGCTTTGCTTTCTCCCCTCTCTGGGACTCCTCCACCAATTGCATGGATAAACGAGTAGAACAGAACGAGCGGCGGAGGAGGAGACCCGTGGGTTCCAAGCGTTTGATCCCTATCGAAGCATGTTTTATAGATATCAGAGTCTGACGTCTGCTGGGAATCTACAACTCAATGACTCTTTTCCAAACAGCGAAACAGAAAAAGAAAACATCCCGTCGCATCTTCCTACCCTCTCCCTCTAGAGAGATGGTAGGAGATTCACACTTGTTTTGATACTGACGGGATGAAGAATATTATGCATTTCAGCCGAACCCCTGGGACAAAGTTAATATCATAGTGTTTACACAGCAGCACCGTACTGACATTTCTCAGTTTCTTTAATGTTTTCTCTAAACCGCAAACCCTAAGTATTAGGGCGATTTTGATGTCAAGTTTCAGTTTGTTTGGTTGATGTCAAGTTTCAGTTTGTTTGGTTGATGTTAAAGTGTTTTTTTAAGCATCCCATCACACCAGAGTTCACCTGAAAAGGTGGTCTGGAGCACAGCTAAATTATGAAAATGAAACATTATTACTAATCCTGGTGACATTATCATAATCTCACACTAAGTAATAATAATAAAAAAAAACGAATAATATTACAAATTATTTAATTACTAAATAAATATAGTTGTAGTCTTTTGTGTGCTATATTTTGGTAAAAATAAATAGTTTGAAAATTATTTAAAATGTTTACAATGTAACCAAAAGTGATAATGTCATTGTAATATTCTGATACTAAAATTAGGGCCAGTTGAATAAAGTCACTTTGTTAAGACTGTGTCTGAAAGGGATAGTTCACGCAAAAAATCTAAATGTACCGAACAGTTGCTGGTTGCCATAGTATTTTCAAAATTGTTTTTTTCCGACTTTGGAAATCTGCGGCTACCAGTTGTTTGGTTACCAACATTCTTCAAAATATCTTAATATGTGTTCAAAAGAAGATAGAAACCCATCCAACTTGATGACAGTTTTTTTCAACTTTTAGTTGAACTTTCCCTTTAAGAACTAGTCCAACCAACTAGCAGTTATTCAAGGGGTAATCGTACTTTTTGGATTCAAACTAGAACAATTTAGGTTGTTATGTAACTGACTCCAAAAAGTTATTTCCAGAAAAAAAAAAGATGGCTTACTAATAAGAGTAATTTATACATACAGCACTTGGTTTTCCTTCTAGTCTCTAATTGCATGCCAGATTATGATTGGCCTTATCTATCTTGCATATGTAACAATTCATAGGTGCAATGTGTTTTGATTCTCATGAACAGTCAACAGAAATCAATATAACATAAACTTATATAATAATAATAATAATAATAATAATAATAATAATAATAAATTATTATTATTATTGTTGTTGTTGTTGTTATTATTATTATTATTAATAATAATAATAATAATAATTAGTATTAGTATTATTTAAATATTTGTGCTTTAGCCTTTCTCATTTCTTTTATGACATTTTTAGACCAAGACATCATTTTTTCATAATAATATGCTATTTTTTAGGTTCTGGATATCTCATGACTTAGATCCATTCATAATAATATTTGTGTCCTTGAGTTACTGAGTCATCTGACTGGATTTTGAAAGACCAGAGGGGGACATCTAAGAGTTTAGGCCAAAGGGGAAACAAATAGCTCCCCTCTCTACAATAAAGCAACAGTAGAATGTGACATTATATTAGACTGTGTCCCAATCTAAAGTCGTCTGGGTACATTCACAGGGAATTTTATTAGCACTATTTTTGCTGTGACACATAGTCTGGTGGTTTTAACCTCATCATCATTTCACAAAGAGAAAATGAAGCCTTTCACATTGTATAACGGTGTTTGTAACCTTCTACATCCCTTAAAAGACTGGCATATAATAGCCTTTCATTTGATCCAGCAGGGCTGTTTTAACAACTGCAGAATTAGTGTCACACTCATGCTAACACAATGCTAGTCCTGAATATTCATGATGTCGCAGATATCATGTTTGATTCAACACAATCCCCAGAACATGCAATATGTATGTATTTATGAAAGACTGTTTCGGACTGTTTTATTGCAGCATCCATGGCCTTCTCCAAGCATAGTAATATTTACACTTAGCGCTCAGTCCAAACGTATTGACTCTGGTGTGTCCCATTGCAATTATTCTCAATTTATAATTAATGTGCAGCGGTCTGGGAGCTAATTTAGGCTTGCACGTTGACTTGTGTGCTGTGTGTGGTTGTCAGTCCCCATCACGGTAAACAGCGGTAGTGAAGGAGAGAGCTCGGCATGTTAGCGCATTAGCGGGGCCTGTGGGAACTGTTTTTTGTGGCGTGCTGTTGTTCCTTTGTAGCAAAAGACACACAAAAACAGCCAAAGGAGTGGCAAGAACAGATGCAGGTGATGTTTACACTCTCGGAGCTGTTGATTTCATATCCTGTAAGATACGACGCAACGCTAAAGATGCTAAATGAATATGGAGGGTAATTCGGAGGGTAAAAACTTTCAGATTTTGATTGTCTTGATGTCACTATGTGTGTTATATAATTATGTTGACTTAATTATGTTGGGTGAGAATAATTATATTCAAAATAGCTGTAAATTAACTAAGAATTATTACTTGGCTAAATATTGCTTTAAAAAAAAACAGATAGTCGTGGTTCTAAATTTCATTAGAAGGGTCTGGTTAGAAGCAGTAGTAAAATGGTGATAATTTATTTTAATTTAGTTAATTTATTCAAATACATCTCATTCCAAACCAGGATGACTTTCTTGCTTTGAACACAAAAGAAGATGCACAAACCCAAATATCAAAAATATGTTCTAAGAACATTTTTGTTTTTTTTAATGTTCCCAAGTCATGAAAATGGAATAATGTTTTCAATACATTCAAAATCTCTGAATGTTCAAAATGTCAAATTGTATTTATTTATTTTATATATTAAAACATTAGATAAAGCATTAAGGAAATATTCCATTTTATAATTGAATGCTATAATGTTCCATTTTATAATAACATTATGGACTAAATTGCATTAAGTTACTTTTGAAAATTCTGAAGCTATGAATTAATAATGTTAGACAAAATGTCAAACTACAAACTTTCCGAAATAAATAAATAAATAAATCTATGATCGGTGAATAAATTGCGTTTTGCAAACATTATTAAATAAAACATAATATTGTTTTAACCTGCTATTACTGTAATGTTGTTCATAACGTTGAGAGAACCTTGCAAGAATGTTAGAAAGAATCTTCTGGGAACACTTCCTGCTCGCTGGATGGTACTACGCTGTTTTGCAACTGCAAACATCTTGTAGTTAGTGTCTTACTTGGTTGAAAGAATGTTCATTCCTATTACTATTGATGAATGTAACTTTTTATTAAACATTAGTGTCTATAATATTATCATATTATAAAAGCAATAAGCCAGTCTAGGCAATACAGTGATTTTATCAAAGTTACAGTTACTGCACCTCATCGTATTCCTAACAACACTCAACATAATACAATTCACTTATGTTAATATTGCATTAACTTAACCGGAAAAACATTTTCTGCTCTTTTCCAGAATTTCTGTCTTTGTATGCATATAAAAAATATAAATAGACAGGCATCAGCTCAGTTTCTCACCTTTTGTCAGACATGTGAATGCGTGCAGCAGCATGCACAGATGTTCTGTTTAGTTGCAACTCAAGGTAGCCAATTGCTACCACGTGTAAACTAGGCACTGAAGTTTTGATATATAACTGAGTGTTTCTTCATAAATTAGGCAAAATTGTTCCCATATCTCCATGCAAAATTAGCTCTCCTAAAACCTAAAGTGCCTTCCACTTAGAGGGGCTGTTGTAATTGTTACAGAGCTTCAGACACCTAAACGATATCTGTCATTGTCGACTGTTGAGTGAGAGGAAAAACAAATGGTTAAAGGGAGGATTTTGTTGCTAATTTTCACCCCATTTGAATTAGCATACATTATGCCATGAAGGTATGAATGAATATAATTGATAAATGCTGCGTTGATTATAGAAGCTTGCGATTTTCGCAAACGCTTTGCGTGCAATATGCATCGGATGTGGGCGTCTGAGGCAGAAATGAAACAGTCACATAGGATGGAAAGATCATCTTGACAGATGAATAAGAAGTAGGCACATTTTTTCATTGGTGAATCCTAGATTACACTGCATCACAAAGGAGAAGGTAAAAGAGCCATCCAGGTCACTACACACACATACACACAAACACAGGCTCTTTCTAATGCACCCAACCGCAGATATCATTATCTAGAGCAAGAGATGATGGTGCCATCGATTGTGGCCGAGTCGGGAGCATTTCATTTGCTTCAGGCTATGCGTCTGATGAGTCTCTCTTTCTCTCTGCTGATGCCTCATCGCGTCCAGCCACCAGGGAGAATTAACCGCATGTGTGGGGCAACAGGAGTGGAGTCCACTTTAGTGATTTTGAGCAACTCTCACACAAAGAACAGCTGCTCTGGTTGGGCTGCCTCGGCAGACCGTCATGAGTCCAGCGGCAGCTCACCCGGAGGTCTCATGATCTCTCATCATGCCCCTGACCCTCGAGCGGAGAGGACTCGGTGTCTCAGTGGGGGGTGGGGGGTGGACTCTGTTGGAAACAAGCCTATGCTTGGAAAGCATTTGGAAGAATTTATGTATTTTGGATGTTTCGGCTGACCTTAATAAAAGCAGATGAGTCACGGTTATGCTGTTTGGTTAGATCCCTAAGCGCTCATAGCTGAATAACATTCAGAACGCAACATTATCGCACAATCAGGAGCCTGTAATGTGATGCACGCAGCGAGCAGTCGTTTCAGGCGAAATGCACTCTGTTCTCATGCTGTTTTGCTGTGAGTGAAGAGGCTGCAACCTCTCGTATCTCGGCGGCGTCTCAGTGGAATGTCAGGGCAGGTGCCAGGGCTTCCGTGAGACACGTGATGCTGGGCTTGTTTACACAATTTGTGACTAGTCTGCTGCAAGAAAATCAGCCTCACCTGAGATGTTGCATCAGCTAATAAGGAAAGATCACCATAAGTAGGGTAGGCACTGCGGGGGGAGATAGGGTGGGCATTGTGCCACCAAGATTTTCTCAAGTGAAGCAATGAATTTAAATGAAATTAGTATTGTACCCTCCCTCAGCAGCATTGTGAACGACTCAGGTAAAGATATATTCTGACAAATGGCCTATAGCAAAACTAATAGTACACTAAAATACTTAAAATGCAATTGACATTACATGGCATGACATATTTTTATTATTAAATTTTTTTCACCTTCTGGTGGCTTTATGAGCATTATACACTGAAGTTGCAGTTTCATACATATATTTATAAATACTCTGTCTTTGATTTTCTTTATAAATAATATTTTTATAAGGCTTTTATGTGCATTTTTTTGAAAAGTTTGACAAAATACACGTCTGCCATACTGTTTCTAGATTTAAATCAGAAATATGCTACTCATCAAAAAAAAAAAAAAAAAAAAAAATCTGACTTTGATCTGATATTTCTGAAATATGCACTTTAAGAAAAATATCGATAGATTCTCACCAATGTAGCTGTTTACTACTAAGCTATTCACTCTGAAGAGCATTTGGGTGGTGAAAATCATTGGAAACCAATAACCAATTCTCTGATCTGAAGAACATATAATGTAACATCAAGATTTTTTATTTTTTTTTAAGCTGCGTGTACAGTGTAAATGAGTTCTTGATAAGAAGAGGACTCTTTTCTGAACTTACGGTGCTGCAAAAACCATTATTTTTAAGAGCGTGTCTGCACAAGTAGTCTGGAGAAGGATAAAGTACTAACACCTAACACATTTTAATTTGTGCTGCATCAGTGTCCTCCCCAGGCTAATGTATCTGACATCGCTCCAGCCTAAATGAGCATACTGTAAATCAGATCCCTCTGGAAGCATTTTAACCTACAGAGAGGAACAGCATTCTGAGAAGATATAGGAATGGTATTAGATTGGCAGGTGTCAGAGATAGATATGATTCAAAAGCCTCCTGGCATTCCAGCACATTCACATTCGCTCTTACACCTCATTTAGTGCCTTTCACTCTCTCATCCGAAAAGCACACACACTTAAACACATATAAGCACATATGCACACTTGCATGAAGTGTTACCTTTAAGAAAGACAGTTGTTATATTTATGACCGATATGTAAGGGATAATGTGCATTATTGCAACAAAAAAAAAAAAAAATGTGTTAATATTGTTATAATTATCACCTACCATGACTTACTTCCTGGCTGCTCATTAAATATAATTCATACTCATTATAAGTTGTAATGTAATCATTTTAATAAACTAGAAAACAATATTTTCACTTGAAGACTTCACGTTATAGTCCGCCCATAGTTTGTCTTGTTGTTCTGAGTGTTGGGAAAGCCACAGTCTGCCTAGTCAGCGTATAATCCGACTCTCTCCCCTGGAAGATGAATTGTATCTGTGATTTGTTGTCACTTTTTGAATTATTGGTTGCCCTCTTGCCTCTTGGTGTGTTGTTTGTATGCATCACTATCTCTAGTGGGTTAGACATAATAGGATCTTCTGATTTCTATCTCGATATTTCCCCTCATCCTTCTTTACTGGTCTTTATTGGTACGAACACAGCAGTAGATGCTCACAGTGTGAGAGAAAGTAGAGTGAGAGACACAGCACTGGAGAAAGGTGCTTACTTGTTAGCAGTTGCCTGCAGCAATTGAAACCCTATACAGTTCTTTTAAAGATTAAAGAATGAATGGCACCCACTGATAGTGTTGTTTATAGTCCATGTTGTCTGAGTTGTTTTAGCTTTTGAATTACTGATGGGATTATGCAAATCAGGTAACAGGGTAAATATGGCCCAAAATAGCATCTAATGCAGTTTGAATGATACAAACTTCCGGGTCTGTTCTGAGTGGGAGATTGGGGAGAATGCAAAGTGGCGCAATCTGGCATACTTTTAAATGCTGAAAGTTTTATTAGGTTTTATTTTATTTATTTTTTTTCATTTTGATTTTTTCTTTAGTTCTGTTGTAGTTGTTTTAATTGTTCATAAAAAAAAAACAAAGTAAGTGCAGAGTTTTAATTCTGTTTGTAACATTAAACAATAAAACAAAAATCACACACCCTTAGTTAAGTATTTGTCCTTTTATAATCTGTTTTTAGTTCAGTTCGATATTTTAGGCTATTTTTTTCACTGCTGTTTACTATACTACAGTGTATTAACTATGTATTTTCTATTATCATTAACAGACAAAAACTAGCAGCACAACAGCATCTGCTTAAACTGTTTTGCATGTGGTTGGTGAATAAGGTTTTTGCATTAAAGTGGCCTAGTTTATTGAATTTGCTCCAAGAGACCTCGAAATATCAGATTGATCTCTCGTTGGCTCTCTTTTCAGTTGAAAAGCACATTCACACACTGACCTCCTCAAAGAGAAGTGCTAATAACTGTAAAAGTTATTCATTATAAGCTGCAGTCCATCAAAGCCTGTGAAAAGAATGAAGGCACTGGACTAGAGCCAATTATGATCCACAGAGACAAACACACACTGTGGAGATGAAAACGAGAGCAATATTATTTTCATTGCTGGAAAAGAAAATGTTGAAAATATTCAAAGCTGCGTGTATTTCTGATGGCACCACTTGCTTTATAAAGTCTTGAGTATTAAACACGTTCACACAAAGGCCAATTAGGAAGACAGGATGGGTATTTTTCAGACTCTAAAGACGACAAGCTAAATGGTGTGTCATGATTTAAATGCAGACTCCTGGGGAACAGGGCTTTTAATAATTGCAACATTCTCGTTTTGCCAAAGAGAGTACAAATTTGCACCAAAAATCATTTCACAAACCTGAAATGCAAATGAAGTTTAGCCGAGCTGCGTCTTTGCCTCCATCAGTCAAGTGCAAGATACACAGTGCTGGGATTATGCAGTAGTTTCTTCTGGTAATTAGGTGAAAAATGGAAGTTGTTTCAGAATATTAAACTAACGATTTATTTTAATGTTGTCTATGTGAAATCACTTCACACGGATGTGCAAATTTGATGTTGAGTATTACTGTCTCTCGCTGAATCCCATAAATACTGTTTTTATTTGATCTGAGATAATTGGTTTCACGGTAAAACTCTTCACTCAAGATCTGTTTTCATTCCTCTGTTGAGCACAAAGAATATTAGTGACAAAAATACAGGAATTGCTTATCAAGTGCTATATACAGTACAGTAAACTGAGGACAGTTAGGTTTGTTATGCATCGTCGCCCACTGAAGAAGTCTTTATTTAGGCCTGGAGCATCTTGGGGTTACTTGACTTGCTCAAGGGCAAAACAGCAATATAGTGGATGGGCAGCCCTATCTGCATCTTGTGTTTATGGTACATTAAACCGTTAATGACTGACAATAACACGACATATGAAGTAGAAAGACACTTATTTACCCCGTATAGTGTCTAGTACACCAGTTTAATGTCGTTTCAAGGGTTAGTTCACCATACAATACAATTCCGCTATTGTTAACTTGCCATTTCGTCATTCCAAATCTGTCAAACTTTATTTCTTTCATGCATCTCACATGTCTTCATTCTATATAATTTAAAAGTTGGTTCCTCATGGGGACTAAAAATGAAAAGAAAAAAGTCAACACAAGGTCAATATTTACTTGTATTACTATACTTGCGGGGACATCTGATATCCATAATGTAGGGCATACCAGGTACACACACACACACACACACACACACACACAAACACACTAAATATATTTAGCAAATGTTCAGGCTGCTTATTTCCATACAATGAAATTTGCTGATGTGGAGCTGCCTTGCTCCTAAATGACTATAAAGCACTATGGAAATGTAAAATCAGTGTATGTAATTTCTGTGCTACTAGTGGTACCAAACTGAACTGTGGTTTGTTTGAGAGTCTTGATCGGGCCAGAGAAGCATTCAATCAGTGTTCGAGTTTGGGACATTGCAACTCTGAAACTGCCTGAAAACACTGGCATCAAGGTAAAGTGTTTAATGTTTATTTAATTTTTAATTATTTTTGTTGTTAACAAGAAATTGCACACAAATGCAGAAATTGCACACTTCACCTTTTTCGGTAGCTCTCAAATCTCATTCACACTTCCACAGATTCAAATTTTATGTGTCATATTTGGTATGAGTGCAAGAATCAGTGTAAATGGTGTGAAATACAGTATCTTGACGTGCCAAGTTTGCTTATGATCATACAGGTTTAAAATTAAATGTGGGTCAGTACAAAAGTCGCATAGCTACTTTGATGTCACTTGCAAAGTTTTACTTCCAAAAGCGCATTCAAGAGTTCATCCTTACATCTTACCTGAAAGCGAATAGTATGCATATTTTGGCGTGCTGTCCTGGGGGAGGGGTCCGGGCCCGGAGCATGGCCGGAACCCAAAGAACTCCCCCATCCCTAATTTGGGATAAAAATAGATTAGAATTGAAGAGTTGGGGTGGAGGAGGGATGCCCCAAAACTGGCTGGATATATATACACTTGTTGTGCTAGTTAAGATGGTTAGCTAAACGAGATGCACCTGTGCCAAACTAGATGATTATCTGATCGTTCTCCTCCCCAACTTTGTTAATAAAACTCATTTCTTATCTGAAAATATTCAGTTTAACCCACAGCTGCAACCCATGTTGGCGGGATCTAGTGACACGTTTGTTGCCAGTTCAGCAGGCATCATGCTTCCCGTCTAAGTCAGAAAAGCAAGGCAGCTGCCACAATGGGAGGAGAACGTCGACACTTGCCACCTTTGCAGCATTTGACAACGTGCTTGCTCGCTTGCTCATTTCTCGGAAGAATCATCAAAGTGCTCGAGAAAGAAGTGAGCTGTCCCCCAAAGCGTATCTGTCTCTCTTTCTCGGCTCCGTCCTTCATGTGTTTAATGATCACCTCGCCGCTGCATGTGTCGGCATGAGCGAAATCCACAGGACGTTAATGCGGCCCACACGTGTCAGCGCTGACAGAAGCGATGCTCAGCCGCTCGACACAGCTTCACCAATTCAAATCTTCTTCCCCTCCAGAGTTGCCGAAGTGTGCCACTTGTAAAGTTAATTAATTTGATGGTTAATTATATAACTCATTTATTTAAGTGAGAGTTCGCGTGACATTAGTCTTGTGGAAATATAGAACATGCTGTAATTGTGGAGTGAATCTGCTTTTAAAGAGCTTTTTAATTTGGGCCCCGGGGCCATGGACTGGATGGGGGCCAAGTGTGGCCCTTTGTGCATTCACATCTTTCTCATCACTTTTTTTTTTTTTTTTTTTATCAATTATGGTGAAATGAAATGGTGAAATATCAGTATAAAGTGCATGTCCTCATTAAAAGGTCAATTCCTTTTTTTTCTTTTTTTTTTTCCACATGATTTTATGTGATCTTGTGACTCTTAAAAGTGAATCACACTACATAAAAGTAATAATAGTCTCTTTCTATTTTAGGTCAGACACTGACCTCATATCAGGGTAAAAGTATGAGTGGTAACCGGAGTCTTCACGGGACAGTCCAACCAGAAATCGATTTTGCATTTACAGCACAAAGAGACTCTAATATTTACACATAGGGTTATGATCCTCTGTCACTGGGTATGCTGTATTTGCAATATCATACTGCAAATGAACAAGCTAAATATTAGATTATAGATAAGGGCAAAGTAACATGCTCAATTTTGTGGTAGCACTTTAGATTAGGGAACACATATTTACTATTAACTAAAAGTTGTCATCTCAATAAACGTCTAATACTGAACAGTGTTAATTTTGCTAACATAATATATGTTGTGAAAATTGTATCCATTTCAGATTATCATTTACATTTAAATGGAAAAGTCTAGACTTTCACTTTAAACACATTTTCCTGGCTGCTAAAATAATTAGTACCAAAGGCAAATTAATATTACTGAACGATATTACTGTTCAGTAATATTAATAAATATTTAAGCAGTGATATCATTACTGTGATGTGTGTTCTTATTTGAGATAAAGCGGAATTATGCTGAGTATTACAAATGGCTTTAGGCACTCTTAACTGTTGTATAGTTTAATGGCACTATTTCTGTAGGCATGCATATGTTACCAAAACATTGCAGGTAGATTAATGATTTTGGGATTTTTTAAGAAAAAAAAAGAAAATGATTTCCTCCGGTCTTGTAATTCAGCCAACTCAATATAAACATATTGATATTTAGCCAGTTAGTAGTTGACCTGGAAGGGAAAACTGTCTGCAGAAGGGGTTTAATGTATAGTCTGCTATAGTTTTGCTATGAATGCAACCCTACATTGTATTGCGAATTGCATTCTGATTTAGGCTTTGAGCATTCTGTTTTTGGAATCCAATGCATGCTGTGTTTCGCTTCTAATGGTCAGGCAAAATGTTGTTCAATAAGATTTCACAGCATTGCATGTCTGAATCTAACACTTTTGTGGGGTTTAGTGACTGAAATATGAATGAGGACATATATGATTGATATAAACATCCACATTCACAGAGACAGCTTGTTTCCAGCAGTTCAGAACAGAGGTTTAATCAAAGAAAACAGGAGTTCCTACAGGTGCTTAAAACCACACATCTCTCTAGGGATGAAGACAAAGCAAAGATTTTGTGACCGATCCTTTAGAGCAGGGTTTCCAAAAACCAGTTTACTGAGACTACCTCATATAATTCCAAACAAGCGGTTTACTAGAGAGAGAGAGAGAGAGAGAGAGAGAGGCAGACAGACAGAGAAAGGGAATATAAGGTGGAATTGATTTTATATATTTAGCATCATATTGTGTGGCATTGCTTTGGAGTTTGGGTTCATGGACAGAAAGAATAGTGTAAGACTCCAACAAATAAGCTCAAGTACCAGTTATATTTGTTTAGGTATGCGATGCATTAATCGTAAACTGTCAGACAAAGTAAGTACTGCTCTTTGGAGTGTAATTTTGCACATGACACATATCTGTGTGCAAACAGAACATATTTCTGTTTTGTACAACCTTAGACCGTTGTACTTGATTGAATGGAGGAATTTGGTGAATCTAACAAAACCATTTCAGGGTCAATTTAACCTAAATATCTAAAGTAAAAAATCTGTAATAATTAAAATAAAATCTATGCTTAAAGAAAATAAACCCTAATTTTAGACAATTTGTATAAATGGTCTAATTATCAAGTGTTTTGCTATAGTTTTAGTTCCCATTAATTCTTATTATTATTAATGACAATTCCTATAACTGCGATACTGATAGAAAGTTATACAACATTGAATTACAATGTCTATGATCACACCGCTTTCCTGAGCTCATCTCCTGTGTTTAAAGTAGTCATTAACCAATAGCGCGGTCAGGGGTCCTTCTCTAAATCAGTAATGTTCTCTAATGATGAGAACGAGGTTCGCAGTAGAAATCGATAAAGGCTTCATCTCTTGTGAACGAGCAGCACAACAGGAGACCTCCCTGCCATCCACTATCCCCCCGTCTCGACTGCTTAATTGATTGAGCGTTCCTCTGCTTTGGCCTAAGGTCTTGGATTCCTCAGGGCGAGTATTACATGTCATCTAGCCAAAGGGCCGAGTAGATGGCGGGACGACAGAATAAGATCGATTTGGAGTATTCTCTGTCATCGGACGCCATAATAGAACAGATTCTCTTTTCCACGGTTGTCTGGCGTCAACGGTGTGGCCTTTTGTAACCTCCATCACCCCCACTGAGAGTTACATTTCTTCCTTTTCATGTTAACCAGCTCATTGCAGCAATGAAACAATTATTATTATTATTATTATTGCTGTTGTTGTTGTTGTTCCACTTTTATATCTTGCATTTCTTTTTTCTCCCTGGAGTGTAGACTTTGGGTTTTATATAAGGTGCAAATTAATTATCATATCAAACAGTCTTCAGAAATATATTTGTGTCAGTGTGGACGGAGAGTTTTGCATGAGAAAGAGCCGTCTCTTTGAATGTGCGCTGGATACATATGGTTATTTGAGGGGTTGGTAGTTTGGTAGGCTTTTGTTCTTCAGGAACAAAGTGAAAGTCCCTGGTGAAAAGCAGTTCCTGAATGATATTAGATCACTGAGGGTAATTGGGTGATATTTTTAGTGGTGGACCCGCATTCAAGCTGTTTTTATTTTTTTATTCTTTTATTTATTTATTTATTTTATTTTATTTTTTGCTGTCGTCTTAGCGAGAGGCTCTCCCCAGCCCTTGTTAACTAAAATTGAATGTCGATAAGTTGTAGTTCTGAGCCCACCGTGAAAATGGGCTTAGTGGCAGCACGGTAAACACAAATCTGAAATTTGCTAAAGAGACTGATTGTTGCCAGTGTTCAGTCATATGCTAATTCTCTTTTGCGCTCACTTTCTTCTCTTCCCTCTTCACTACAGCCACATACACACTGCAATGGTTTTGGAGCGTCAGCTGCATTTTAAACGTGGCTGTTAAACCCCTGAAGCATAAGATTCAGTTGACAATAGCAACTTGTTGGCATCTTGTGGTTTTGAACAAGAAACATGGCAACATTTTAAAGCATTTACTGTATTTCTCTGTAATGCTCACTAAGGCTGCATTTGTTTGATTAAAAATAATAACATTCTGAAATATTATACAAATTTACAGTGCCCTTATTTTGCCATTTCCAATACTGCTTTTCATGAAGTGTGTAATGTAGCTATGGGTCAATGTAAACAATCTGCAAAGTTTAAATAAAGAAATTGTCTCCCAAAAGAAAGAATCAACTCTCTACAGCCGAAATGAGACGTTAGTAATTCAAATCCCACTTCTGCCTCGGCTACATGTCACGAGTTCAACGGGGGATTCACAAAACTCTTGCTCTTGGCTCAGTACTCCACTGAATCTGAATCTGAACCTGTATGATAAATAATGGATGTTTATATTTTCTAGCATTTAAAATACAAAACTATGGCGATGAGTGTCTTGTTTCCAATGCATTCTGTATGCGGAAGGCGAATCACAACAGACTGGGTCATCTAACCAATCAGAGCACAGTAGGCTCACATGGAGGCGGGGTTTAGAGAGACTGAATCTTAGAACTTCTTCAAACGAATCATTTGAGAATCGTTGGAGATTGAGGTGATGTTGAATGCATATTTTGAGAAAACTAAAGGGTTGCTTGACCTTACATGCATGTAGACATATTGTAAGAGATATACATATAAAATTGATGAAAGCTTCGTGCATTTTATGATTGGAAAGTTAAAAATAGCAAGTTCAAAATAAGGAGAGATAAATAAAGGACGATGGAGAAAATGGGCTTCATGGCTCTTTTACGAGCTCATTTGCAGTGCTTCTGCACCAGTAACTCAACCATAGTGAAGAGACTACAAGGAAAGGGCCGATTATGAATGCAATATATTAAACATGATGGCAAATATATTAAACATACTGGGCCGATCTCAGGAGGCAGGCTAGATAATGCCCTGATTGATTTTTACTGAGCTGTTAACTATTAATGCAGCTGTAACAGAAGGAGACCTGCGGACATTTATCAGACCCGTAACACATGCTTCATACGCCGTGGCCGGAGTCGGCTGGGAAGAATACATTTAGTAATTATCAAACAGCCCCACCGTGACGCATCATGGCTCCCGGTGATGATGAGATTTTGCTGAAGGTAATGCGCTTGGTAAACAGTCAGTTTCGAGGATGATGATGTGTATTTATTTACGTTGTATCCTCCAGGAGCTCTTTGCCCTCAGCTTAAACCTTAATAAAATGTGTTTAGTTATCTCTTGTTTTTTCTGCAGGCATCTGCAGTTTTGCTAAAATGACCCGTGGGGGCTCGGTAAGAGGTACATGTTGCCACTGTAACTGGAAATTTGCCTGATTACCATGCGGGGTAACAAACAGTAAGGGCTTATCTGGAGAGAAGTGAAGTGCACTGAAAAGATTAATTAGGCTGAATGGTTTGGACGCTTTAATGAAGAGGCCTTGATGAGGGGACGTCGCCCGCGCTCCTTCACACAGGTGCACATCACAGCTGGGTCACGTGTGGCGAGGAAGTACTTTAAACTCTGCCGAAGTCACCCACGTAAAACCTTTTGTGACAGAGACTGCAGGAACTCAAAGGCATCACCGCAGCAGGAGGAAACCTAATTAGGAAGAATAAAAAGAACGTTTATTTAAAAAAAGGCAAGTGATACTTTCACTTAAAAAGCTGTGGTCAGCCCTTGACATTCTCATTATGAGATATTATTTTTGGTGAGTATAAGTATAACTTTGAAGATAAATAGAGGGCAAATTTCTGGATGAATCTTTAATGTAATTACAGCCGTCAATTTAAAAACACAGTTTTACGCTGAGAAAAAGATGAGGAATATAGGAGACTGAAGCATGATTTATAAAACATATGCATGTATGGACGTGTGTAGTCTCTAGTCTGACTTTAAACATTATTGGCTTGAATACTAGACATGTACATGAATAAGAACTTGTAAGCCATGTAAGCCAAATTTCATACATTGTTGCATTTATAATATTTTATAGCAAATTCAAAACACTGTGCAAGTAAGTATGAGACACTATAGTGGATGTTAGTAGTAACTTTTAATGTTTAATTTTGAAGAAGCAAGATGCATGGCTCTCACAGTCACTAAACCCTTGGAAATGTGTGCAATTGTGATATCCAGGCTTGGGAGAGTCATGCATTTCTGTATATATACGAAAAAAATAATAATATGAAAACAAAAATGTAAATATATAACTGCAAGATATAAATGCAGAATTGCAAGATATATTTGCTTTATTTGCAAGATAAAAAACTTTTTTTTTATGAAAAAATGTAAAAGCACAGTTAAGAGGATTAAAAATAATAATAATAATAATCATTTTAAAAATTCTGAATTGCTAGATATAAACTGAGAACTTTGAGTAAAAGGTTCATTCCATAGCAGAAATTAACTTTAAATATCGCTATAAATTCATTATAAAATAGGAAATTAATGTAAAAGCCTTGCATATACTTATATATTACATTTTATATTAATATTAATATTACATTTGTTTGCATACATATGAAGGTCACTCATCTGCTTCTGTACAGTGTTTCTGACTTTTATTTTTTATTTGTGTTAAAAAATATTTTATATTTTGTCAAATATTTTGTCTCTCTTAATTATTTTGTCCAATAAAGGTGTACAAAAAAGGCCATGAATTCAATAATAGGACATGCACAGATTATTCACGTCTAGTAATTAAAACTCTCTCTTTATCGTAATAATCACTGGAGATATTATTTCTTTTGTGTGAAATTGATTGGCCTCTAAAGGGAGATACATCATGAGATCAGTAGATGTGCTGTGGGTGTTATAGTTTGAACTGAAGCTTATGTGATTGACAGAGGGCTGTCGTTCTGTCCCATAGCATCCCTTTAGGCACATGATATTTTCAAAAGCCCTTGATTTATATCATCTCTCTGATTGTGGTGTCTTTATAAAGCATTTGATGTTTGGGCGTTTGAATTCATTCCTGTAAACATGGACCTCTGTATAAAAGCTCTCTAAATAAATGATGATAGATAATCTAGAGTAAATGGAAAAGTGCTATCAGCTTCACCTGTCTATCATGCATGCACACACACTTGTTTACTCTGTGTGAGTGTGTGAGTGCCAGGCTACTTAATCCAGAGTAATACCCCCCCCCCCCCCCTTCCTTAATCACATTCATAAATTGGTAATGATATTCATGCACTTGTGATATATGGCAAATTATAATGTCAGCCTGTCTTAGCCGTGCCGCCGTCATTTGAATATGGACTCTATTGCTTTAATAAATCATGGTGGGTGGGATATGGCAGTCATTATGTTGAATGACACTACAGAGTCGTGTAAAAAAGTGCATTCAGCTCTCATATGCATCACGTTGTTAATCATAATATGACTATTAGGGCCATCAGGATTCTTGAGTGCGAGAGAGAGAACTGCGTTGAAGAACTAGGGTATTTTTATTTTTATTTTTGTTGAAATTATTGTTTTTATTCAGCAGGGATGCATTAAATTGATCAAAAGTGCAGTTTTTGTAAGAAAATGTACAAGTATTTAGATTTTCAAATATTTTGTTCTGTTAACTGAGAATCCTATAATAATAATAATAATAAAAATAATTATAATAAATTATAATAATGTAATAAAAGATAATGGTATCCACACACACACACACACACGCACACACACACACACACACACACACACACACACAAAATTCATTAATTCATTAATTCATTAATTAAATAAATAAATAAATACATTTTTAATACATTTTTAGTAAGCAGAAATGTTTTCTGAAGGATCATGTGACAATGAAGTCTGGAATAATACTGAACATTCAGCTTTACATCATAGGAATAAATTACATTTTAAAATATATAAATATAATTATAAATAAATAAATAAATAAATAAATAAATAAATAAATATATATATATATATATATATATATATATATATATATATATATATATATATATATATATATATATATATATATATATATATATATAGGAAACTGTTATAATATCAACATTTTATTACAATTTATAAAATCTTTTACTGTATTTTTCAAATGCAGAAATCTAATTTCCCTCGAAATTTTGATATATAACAGGTCAATATACTATACAAACAAAACTCAAAAGTTCCTCGTTCGTTTAAAAAACAGCTATTACTGAAACCAAACTGTGCCACTTAATGACGTGATAGTGCAGAGAAAGTCCACTTCTGCAGAAGAAGATCAATGCCTACTTCTACATCACTGCCTTTTTAGCCCCGCGCACTGATTTTCGTTTGTATTAGTAGGAGGACAGGAAATACTAGAGAGACACAAACACAGGATTACTCCATCAACAGAATCATACAGATGGCATTAGACAATAAAAAGTCTGCTTAGTGTATGTTGTGAAAAACAGTCTTTGAATTGCCTTCTTTGAGATTCTAGCATTGCATCTAGATTGGATGCTGAGTGATGAAGCAGTGCAAATGCTTGAATGTCAGAAATAAAGCGGGACATCAGTTTACTGTCGGCGATTTGTTGTGTCAATCCATGCCACATGCAGTAGAAAAAGAATGGCATTATCAGCATCTTGATGCTAGAAATTTTTTTCTAAATTCACAAATGCACAGCGAGTGATCCATAAATGCATGCGATAATCTACAAATGTTCAGGTCAGAAATTAATGGCTGGCAAAGTTGTTTTTGCGATATAAACATGCATTTGTGAATATGTTTTTTATTTGTAAATCTAATTTTATTTATTTATGAATTTAATTAATGAGACTCTGAGATTTATTTGTGGATCTCATTCTATTTTCTCTTTCTCATTCTAACAGACTGTTCTGCAGAGAGGCTCAAAAACATGATAGAAAATAACATATTACTTCTAAATGATGAAGGTTATGTTTTATTTATTTATTTATTTTTTTAATGTAAAATCACACTAAAATTATAAGTGAACCTCAGATAACATTATAAAAAAAAGAAGAAGAAAAAAAAAACAATTCATGACCCTTTTAAAATGTAAAAATCTTACCAAATCCCAATATATATATATATATATATATATATAATTTTGTTATTCCAATTTAAATGGGTTGTGCCATTCAACACCCATCAATTAAACATGAGAAAGTTATTCAATTTTGAATTCCCCCCAACAATATATGACCCAAATCGGTGTTACAGGGTGACTATTAGAACCAAAGCAAAAGCGTGACAAGCAGAAACCTGGAGATGAAACCTCACAAAGTACTTTTATTTTTGTGATTTGCTGCAAATTTGTTGCACTAAACAGGAAGTACAGAGGCTCCTTTTTCTACTTTCTCAAAGCTCTGAATATGTTCAGTTCAGCAGAACATGCTTTGTTTGAGGGAATGAAGGACAGATGACAGACAGCTTGTACTTTTACAGAACGGAAGCAGGCTTTCTTCTGGCTTTGATCACACATTTTGCTGTGAGAAAAACTCTTGAACGCACACAGAAAGCTTGTTTCTCAACTAAACACACCCAGTATGTGCCAGAGTAAGATTATAGTAAAAATATAAATGAATCATACAATTAAAGAGTGCAAACCATACGCCAGCGCTCTAGAATGGGCTTTCCTTCCCACTCGTTCACATTAAGTGACTTTGCCAACTGCAAAAGTGTGTTGTCCAGGTCAACGTGCCATTAATTAAAACACAGAGCGTGGGTGGCACTGAGCTTCTGACAAATAAAGAAATAGACTAAGTGGTTAAGGAAACCGACTTTTTGACGTCTTGGCACTGCAAACATACCTTTAGATTTCATGATGCGAAGCATGCAGAAATGGAGATGAGATAAATAGCATGTGTACGAGGGCGAGGGTGAGCTCTCGAAGGCGTTCTGGGGTTACAGACAGTGATTTATGCCTGGGCCTCTCATCAGCCTTGCCTCATTACTGGGCGGTCATTTTGTAAATCAACAGATAATTACGGTATAGATCATACACTGTTCGCATCGCCACAGTTTACTGGATTTTGCTGGGTCCATCGCTAAGGGACGGAGCGAGATGGAAAATAAAAACGCCACTTTCCGCAGCAAATAAACCATTTCTTTGGTATTCATATCTCCAGAGGGTACAAGAACTATCGCTTTCGGGTTGCGTGTTTCATGCTTTTTGCGTGACCTTGAATCTCATGCGTTGCTTAGTGTGCTTTTCGTAATTTCCCATCTTGCCTTGTTCACCATGCATGTATATAAATATATGAGCGCCTTTATTTGTTTTGATTCTTTTAGGTCAGTATTTAGGTTTTAATTCATGGCGTTGCAGTAAGCATTGTTTTAGCTTCTCTCACTTTGTTTGTGAATTTCAATGAGATTGCCTTGCCTCCGCCAAAGCCTTTTTGATTGCTTTCCCTGTTTGAGTATCTCTGTAATATCATTTGAAATGTCACCACTCATATGTGTTTGTTTCATATGGGTCCATTCGTCTATTGCATGTAAAACATACACACACACACACACACACACACAGAGAAGAGAAAAGATGGAGCGTATGTGTGTGCGAGAGAAAAGCAGATTACCTAACAAAGGGCAGACTGATTTGAAAGCAGGATATTTCGCCGAGATTCACAGCGGAGGTTTGTCAAACACAAATGGCGTATGCTTATAAAGGCAATTTCATTTACAAAGGAGATATAATCAGTCTGTATCATTTTGGATACAAAGCGTGAAGAAGAAAACATCTTCAGTTCTGCCTTAGTCCTAAAAGCACTGTGTAATTTGTCACCTTCTGAGTTTACTGAGTGTTTGGAAATTGAGAGCTCCTGATTTTACGCCGGTGTGTTAAAAAGGATGGTGTAGAAGGTCAGAAATTCTCAGAGACTGTGTTTTTCTGTTGAGTTTATGAAGAGTGACCGTTCGATCATTTATCATTTAAAGGCCTCATGTGATAGTAAGCACAGCATTTGTAAACCTGTTGAAACAGGAAATTGGTATGGGTTGAATTGCAGGACCCATCAGCTACACATGCTTTCTGGAGAAACTGATAATGGAATATATAAAATCGGTTGTGTTTATCAGAAGGCAGATGGTTCCTTTAATTAAAAGATGAAACTGGAAAATCCAAATCCAAGAAAAGTGATAGCTGGTCTAAACTGGTTATTTGATGGTTTAGGCTGGTCCATGGTGGTTAACATGTTAGCTGGTCATCCAGTTACTGATCAGCTTGGAACAGTTTATTTGTATTCAGTTTAGAGCACTACCTTATTCAAAAAAAACAAAAAGAAAAAAAAAAAAAAACATTTTTTTCCAACATGGGCCACAATATTGATTGTCAATATTAAAATTGTGGCAGATGTGACAAGGCAATCATTATTTTAATATAATTTGTATATTGACTGATGACCTAAAAATGGCTGATTCGGCTTTTTTTTTTAATCAGTCAGTCAATCAATCAATCAATCAATCAAAGTGAATATTCATTTTAATATTGTATGAAGATTACATTTTAACTATGTTATGAAATTATGTTTGTTTTTAAAGATTGAAAGTTAATTGACTGCAAATGTGTATATAAAACTTGGAGAAATTAACATATGTCATATCCAGTATCCATACAGATAACTAGTGTTTCTTCCATTTATTCTTCTCAGAGAGGTCCATGCCAATCTTTCTCTGCACTTTCTGGTTCCTCCTGACATGTTTCTCATTCCAGCCATCTCATCACTCATTTCCCATCTTTGAGAATGTTGTTTACCAATTTCCTGAATGGACTTGTAACACCCCACCCCCTTTTTTTGGCTTTTAAGGGAACACTTCCCCGTGCCCGCACTGAACTGAACCCTGACTATCTGGACCTTCGCTCTAGAGCCGAGCTGAATCCAGAGTACTGGACGCCCTGCACTCCTCTAGTGAGTAACCCCTGTTCAGATTGTTGAGATGGCTGCTGCTGAAGCTGCACAAATACACTTTTCACCTGCTTGTTGGTTTCTTTAGTGACCTCTCTAACGATGGTCTCTTCACCGCTACATCATTATAACTGAGCTAATTTTACATAAACACACATACCTCCCTCCCATTGCTCTCATTACCTTAGTATGTGCAGGGATTCTTGTCTTCCGGGGATCGGGACAGTTTACATGTAGCTTTACTTGCCACTGGACCTAATGATGCTTGTTTTTTTTTGTGTGTGTGTGTGTGTTATTTAAGTGTTGTGCAGAAATAAATTGCATATACAAGTTTGCAGTCCTAAAATGTCTTTTGTGGCTTTTCAGAAGAATATATGGTCATTCCGTGTCAAATCAGCCAAATTTCAGAAAATTCTGCAAAAATTTTAGATTTTGCTTTTTTTTAAATTAGTTTTTGTTTTCTAAAGAAAAATAAACATGTATAGTGATGAAAGCTAAAATCTGTTGACTTTAGCAATCTTTGTTGCATTATGTGTCAATGGTGACTAAAAATGGGAAAATATCTCTTTTCATGTTTTCCCCCCAACGTTTGAATGCCTATAACTCAAGACATATTAAAGACATCTTAATACCCTTTTAGACATTGAGTCTTAACACACTTTCATTTTGGTATATTTATTTTTAAGGCCTATATGGTTCAGTTCCAAAGATATTGGAATTTCAATATGGCTCCAGGAGTAAATTGTACAAATTTTGGTGGTCAAAAACCAAATGTGTGTCACTTTGCATAAATATGACAATTATTTTCTTTTAAAGATGAATGTCTGAAAAACAAATATAGTTGAAATATTAAAGAAAGCATTTTATAAACTTTTATTTTGGAATCTACATTCTCAAGACCCTACATCATTGAGACCTAGAGAAATGGAGGCTTATTGAGGCTCCATAATCAGTTTGTTGAATATTACCCATTTTCAGTGGTTGAAAACCAAATGTTGCTTACATGGTATAAGGCCAATACTTACTGTATTTAAAGTAATGTTGAAGCTAGAAATGCACTAAAAGTAACTAAGTACTAAGTAACTAACTAAAAGTAAACTAAAAATAACATTATTATGCTGCCATCTTTCTGAAGTCATTTTTAACCCCCTGTAATTCGACTGTATATCACAGATGAAAATTGTCTTTTAACCCCCCTCTACAAAATCGTGGATTACCCAGTAACTATTCATTCATGACATTTTATATTTTGGTAAAATAAAATAAAATTAAATTAAACAACACTCTTTTCATTCTACTGAGTGCTAAGACTTAACTTGTGCTCAATATGTGTACTTGCATTTGTACGTGGTTGAATGAGTTCACTAAACACCACAAGGTCTATGTGGGTGTGACGGAGACAGACAGAAAATAAGAGGGTGGTAAATGGAGAAGTATAATATTTGCAGTGGACAAGGCAATAGAGGAAATTCAGAAATAAACCATGACTGTAAGACAAAAAATAGGACTTTTTACTACCATAGGAACCTTAAGACTCTCAACATGCTTACTTTGTAGTCATCAACACCAAAAAGCATGTATGGGCTGCATTGCATTCCTGATCAACATTTCACTGTATTTTACTCCCATCTTCTTTTTTCCCCATGTCAACTGCTTTCTACTACCAGCAGGATTGCAGGGAATATGGATCCACTCTGTCTGTGCTTGGAATGTTCTCATGGGCAATCGATGGGATGATAGAAATTACCTGCATGCTTCCAGATGTCACCATGCAAAAGAGTAGCTTGGTGTGCGTGAAGCCAATTACAGTGGTTTTCCAATGGGACCAGTCCTCATCACTGGAGTGTGAATGGTCACTTTGCCATATTATCTTGGGATTAAACTGTCCATTCACACTCATTGCTCTCTCATACGGAAATAAGAGATAGATACATGTCTAGTAACTCAAATTAATGTTCAACATCAAAGTGGACATTGAACCTGAATTAAAATTAACATTTAATGAAAGTTTCTACTACTTTCAAGGTTAAGTAAATGTAAATAAATGACCGTTAACTAACAGTAGATGTAACATGCTTGAAATTTACAGTTCTGTTTCTTTGTTTAGAGTGCAGTACGGCCTATTTATCAGCGATGTTTTTGAGCATCTGATAATAAGAACCTACTGCTTTAGGAAAAGCCCGGTCTTGAAGGTCAGTGTTTCGAACGGGTAATGGCTATTAAGCTAGGTGTCCTGTGTAATGGCTTTCAGGCAGGGCCGTCACTAGTGGGATGAAAGGTGATGATTATAGGGGCCCATGGCTTAGGGGGGGGACCCCATTGATCTCAACCGTCTGGCTGAGGCCAGCCTAAAAAGACGATCAGGACAGGTGACAGGCCACTGCTGCGTGTCCTCACGAAAGCTTATAATTTTCATGTGTTTTAAAGCCTTTTAAAGCGTTCAAAAACAAGACGTGGAAAAGCTCAACTGAGCAGCTGGTTACTCGCGCACTGTGTTCACAAGCAGAGTGCCATGTCTTACAGACTGCAACACTGAACCGAGCTCTCCTTTGCAAAGTTCTCCTCGAAGTTCCTCCTGAACCTGAACGAACAAATAAAATTGAATTTGTAAGAGGGTTAAATAAACAGGAAAGAAAGAGCCCAATTCAGCCCCCGCTGTGTTCTGGTGTTCAGGACTGATGCAGAGAGAGGCATCTCAAAATAATTGAATAATTGAACACTGGATTTGCCTCTTTTTGCTCTTGTACCGACAAATACATACAACATATGTCAAAATATCCATCTTGGAAAGTATGTTCGAAAAAACTGTCAGTTATGTCTTAAGTGAAAGTAAACAGTTGAGAAAAAATTAATAATAATAATCAGATGTGTATTATATTGGATGCGTTAATTGTCTCTTGAAGTGAAAATTACTCACTGCTCTTGACTGAATTACTGTGTAGGTTTAACAAAATTTAATGTACAGTCAATCCAACAATTATTCAGACACCAGATCATTTTTTTTTATTATCTGGTGAATTATCGAACATACAAATTAAACTATTTCAAACAGGGACCACTCATACAACCAGCTATGGCCCTGCTTTCAGGACCTCGGGTCAAAAGAAGCTAAAGGAACAGTTAACATAAAAATTTTAATTCTGTCATCCTCATTGACAGTGATAACAGCATTTTTCTGCTTACTAACATTTTTCAAAATATCTGAAAAAATAAAATAATAATAATTTAATCTTTTGTACATTTTCATATTTGTATGAACTATCCCTTTAAGAAGAAAAATCTGACTACATTCTGATTCTTTCCACTGAACGGATGATGAATTGAATAGTGCATTTTTCTTTGTGAGTGGCCTGTTAAGGTTAAGGTGAGTCGTGGCCTAATGGTTAGAGTCGAAAGGTTGTGGGTTGTAGTCTCGGGCCGGACGGAATTGTGGGTGGGGGGAGTGCATGTACAGTTCTCTCTCCACCTTCAATACCATGACTTAGGTGTCCTTGAGCAAGGCATCGAACCCCCAACTGCTCCCCGGGCGCCGCAGCATAAAATGGCTGCCCACTGCTCCGGGTGTGTGCTCACAGTGTGTGTGTGTGTGTGTGTTCACTGCTCTGTGTGTGTGCATTTCGGATGGGTTAAAAACAGAGCACAAATTCTGAGTATGGGTCACCATACTTGGCTGAATATCACTTCACACTTCACTGTTAAAGATTGTTATTGGTGAAGTGAGGGCAGACTCAGTAATTCAAATGTAGATCTACTGTATATCTCACAGTAGGGTTTCAGATGGGCGGGATGTTGTGACAAGAAGTGAAGCTCAATTTGACCATTGATGTGAACTATCCTGTCCAAGTCCAAGAACTTTATGGGGTTCAGCAGTGCCTCTCAGGCTGTTACAATGTAGGTCAGAACAAGTTGCTCAATTGTTGATAGGACTGCCAAATGGTCATGAGTTGGAAGTCATTAAAGTTTCTTACCATCCCTTGGGAATAGAAAAATAGCTGATCTTTTAAGGCAGGTTGAAGCAGAATAGAGGTCCAGCAGGTGGCAAAGAAAGTCTGGAAACCTGTAGTTGGTCAGCAGTGTGCTTCAAGGACTGTCATCATCTTCCCTCAAGAGAATTGGGGTCTGGTGGCCTCCCTTTTGTTCTTGAAGTACTCTTGGTTATATGCACAGATGCACCGAGACACAGTTAGGTAATTTTCTTCATGCACCAAATGTATTTCGTCCTTTGTAAGTCGGTTTGATAAATGGCTTTGTAAACCAGCCGGAATTATATTTTGCTGCATTGCTAATGGGATTGGAGCTGTATTATGAAAAAGGTTGTTTTTGGAGAACATATTGCTTGTTGTCTGGAGGTCAGAGTGAATGTGCAGTATATCTTGTACCTTCGTCTGTCGTCTCTCAAAGGTCAGCAGTGTGATTAACCTCAGGTCAATTACACCCGAGATGCGTACACCCAATCCGTTAGAATGCATTAGTTTTTGGGAATAAGTGCATGAGGAAACCAGTCTTACTGATCGGAAGTGATCCTTCAGTTCCAGCGGCAGTTCTGCTAATATGTTGTATATCTCACCAACTGTCACTTATTGCTCCCCTGAGTATTTAGAACAATATTACGACTGTTATTAGTTATTGAAATAATACGTAATTAACACACAACCAATTGAGGTTATTATGGAGTTCATCCCTTTTTATTGCTCTGCAATCAGTTGTTGTTCTAAACACAGGACCACGGATGGAGAGGAAGAAATCAAGCACAGTAAGTCAATAGTAAACTTCAGAGCGTGTCAATAAATGATCCTTCATGCCTTACACCATCTTCAAAATAAGCCAGCTTCTCATTTCACAAAACATGGCTAGTGCACGTATATCTTCATCATCATCCTGTTGTTGGGTATCTGCTGTGACGAGCCCCAGGTGCATGTACTCATGGTTCACAGGCAAATAGGATTCATGGGATTGATTATGAAGTCATTCCAGGGTTGTGTAACCGTCTTAGCTGCTGTTTTCCTCTGACATGTTCTGGAATATTCATGAAGTGGACCTAAGCTGTGTCTTAGGAGACCTGTCAGCAGGGAAGAGAAACATTTCTGAGCTTGTAGGGACATGCTTGAGAAGGAAAAATGGCAACTTTGAATTGCTTTTTCATGTATTTGCACGCATTATTGATTTATTGACCTTCTCTCGGGACAAGGTGGTTTGAAGACAGACTAAGGCCAATTTATTCATCCCTGTGAGAGGGAAATGAGCTTAGCTCTGCTGCGGTGACTGAACTGAATGATGACTAGCCTTACGGTAGGTGCTGATTAGCGAGAGTGAGTGCTCTCAACGCTGTGACGGTGTCACTCATTAGATGATATGAGGTACATTGACTCTTAGAATTCTGCTAGCTAGTTCAGTGATGAGAAACTGAAAAACCTCAAAAGTTACAGACACCATTTTATTTCTTTTGAATCGAGGATATAACCAGGGCTGATGGAGCAAATGTGAAGCCTTCCGAACGGATCATTGATTAAACTTCTAAAGTCCTCTTAAATGTCCATAACGGAGATGTTATGGCCCCACTTCAGATGTTTTCCTCTCTAAAGTGGCTCTTAGAGGTTGGATGTGCTCCGAAGCTACATGCCATACTTTGTGTACGTGAAAGATTGTGTCTAAGCGTTTTAGAAAGTTGGTCAATACTCTCAACATAGTGAAGGTGTATTTACCGTAATACCTTTGTAAGGAAAGAGAGACCTCGTGAATTATGCATGTGTATAGAGCTCCCATTTCTGTTCTGAGATATGGGATAGGAAATGGATCTCTTTCTTAAGTAAAGAGTAGGGATACTCCTGGGTTGAGGAACACTTCCTTTGCATTAGCGGGGTTGTCAGCATTGTCTCTGATTAAGTGCTGGAAGCTTTATACAAACCCTTTTCCATGCTGGGATAGCTAGCAAACAGAGTTATCATCTAAACATCTTCATGTTGTATTATTTGGATTAGAGCAGCATGCACTTTCTTTGGAATTGCTTCTTTTGTGAAAAGGCCCAGAGACAGCAAGCTGACAATGTCAGGCTGACGTTGAGTGTCTGTTGGCCTAGTTTTTCCAGTGTGTTCCACACCATTGTCAGTAGTCTGATCTCTTTCATGACTTTTCAGCCATTTGAGGATGTCGAATTAGTGGCGGAACATGTCAGTGGGTGGTCACTCTGATTGGCTGTTCAGCTAAGTGAACCAGTGCACGAAAATACAAACAAGTGACAAAAGCAAGCAAACAATGAAGTTGAAAGTGGCACACACAGAAGACTTATTGTTGTAAATTTGTATTTTTTCCCTTTTTAAATGGTGAATACAGACTACTGCCATCTGCTGGTATGGAGAGTTGTTTCCTCTCGCGCAGGTGCAGAAAGTATGCTGTTGGCTGTAATGTGTAATGTAATGTAATGTAATGCCCCTTTGTAATGTGGTAGAGGATTGTGTGAAATCGAGTTTTGTCATCATTAAGTTGTAGCAGCTGTTTGTACAGCCCCCAACCTTGTTTTGGGCCATTTTCTTATTGTCTCCCTCTCGCTCTTACTGTTTCATTGTTTGTTTTTCTCACACTTTTTCACTCATGTTCTCTTTCTATCCCTCTCTCTTTGACTTGCCTTCACTCTGTATTATTAACAGCAGAGCTGGTGACTTGAGATAAGTGGTCACTTCTAGAGGCGTCTGCTGGAGAGGGCACTTTTTTATTTGGTCAAGATGAATGGCTTGAATAATTTCCCTGAAAGTAGCATTGCAGCGTTGCCACTCTTTGAAATACTTTTGCCTGATAAGAGCTCCTGCATTAGTGTAGAAGGCAGGGTCCAGTGATTGTCCCCTTGTAGTGCTTCAAAATATCTTCATTTATCAAGGTCCTTATAGTTCAACAGCATAAAACAAATAATAATAATAATAATAATAATAATAATAATAATAATAATAATAATAATAATAATAATAATAATAACCTGGTCATCCGACTTCTACCAACAAATAACTTTGTGTGCGTGTTTTTTATTTATTTTCAGATAATTCAACTTGCATTACAGAAAATGTCTGACTGAGAGGGCTGTATTAAAAAAAAAAAATAAACAGTGTCAAGTTGATAAGAACATATAGAGGAAATGTTATTTTCTGCCCCAGTTTGATGAATGTGAAGGACAGGGTTTGCTGTTTCTTGACAGTCTCAGTTGCATAGTTGTTCCAGCAGAAGATGCCTTTTTTCCAGTTTTGTACATTCAGTTGTCATGTGTTGCATGTTTCCTGATCTTTGATAATGTCATAATGCATTGTTTACACAAAGCTGGCAGCGCTTCACACTAGGTGTACCTCAGTCTTTCAGTAGATGTCACGTCACGCTTATGCACATCACCCACAGTCTATTTTTACAGGGATGAGGAGACATATGCAAGTAGAACGAGTTTTACAAACAGCTTGTTGGATGGAGTTTCGTTGAATGGATGTTGGCAGAACCATGGGCACTATACAAAAGCTAATAAAAGACAGACTCACTGATAGTTTGTTAGTATTAAAGTTTTTTGCTCTCACTCTGTGTATACTATAGAACTTACAGTTTAACATTGGCGTTAAAGGCTATAGCCTGGCAGGCTCGATAGCATGTCTTGTTTCCAGAAGTATGCCCAAGCGTTTGCGAAGCATTGACCAAGCAATTGCATGCTTGTACAAAATGTTTATAACACTAAACCCCCATTCGAATTGTCTGCTACCTTCAGAGTTTGCCCCCTAGTGGCAGTCAGTTTGTATGTTTAATGTTTACAAAAGTTGATCAAGGGTTTAACCCTTTGTGAGTAGTAGGGGTGTGTATTCATGTGTGATTTAGATGAGTGCGTGTTAAAGGCCTGATGGACCAGCTGTGGTGTCTGGCTGTCAGTTTTATGCAGATGAAGAGTTAAGATATTAATATCTAGATAATTAGCCTGTCCCATGGGAAAGTAAGTTTGTTCTACTTCAACCAATCCTGTCTCTGGTCTCTGCTGTCTGCACGGCATCTGTCCTAATGGCACGGTTCCATATACCTAAAATAAATAATAAAAAAATAAATAAAAAAGAGGGGCCATTTGTTTTCTCACTCTATTATTAATCTAATAAATTGGCAATCAACACCTAAACCTGGGAAAAAAATAAATAAATAAATCAACAGATGTGTGTGTGTGTTTAAAGGTGAAGTTCATTGTATGCCTCTAGTGGCTACAAAAATAATTGCAAAAATGTATCCAAGCAAGATTCAACTAAACTTGTCTGCAAATGGACAAAAAATAGTCATGTTACAAATTCACATCACAAAAAATATATATATTTTTCATTATTATTATTATTGATTTTATACATCAGGGATTGATTGCATCACGTTATATCTTATCTCTGCCTATGACTGAAGATTTTAGCATCAGTCAGCATTATTGCTTTAACTGATCCAGTCAGTCTGAGATGGTTGGCTGTGGTGCCGCTCTCATCAGGGCCCGTATCACCCAGTTAATGCTGATTATCTCTTATCAATAAGAGAGTTAACAGTGACTTATCTCTGTGGTTTTCACCAGTATTTTCTGACATATTTCCACTATTTTAAATAAAGAGAACACATCTGATGCTCATGGAGGATTACAGAGCTTAAAACAGGCCACAGACTTGAATGATCCAAATTTGGCCTTTATACAGGCCGGCCTGTCAATACCCCTTAACCTCAGAGATCTGCTGCTTTCATGCCAGCATGGCCCATATATGAAATGGTTAAGGCAGATAGTCCTTCAAAATGTCCCGTTTTTATTTTCGCTCTCTTGCTCTCTTTCCTTTGCACACATACACAGTTTTTGGCCTTTTGAGATTTGGGGCACTGCTTTCCAAATTGACTTTTATCAAACTGTCTCAGAGAAGTAGGCTTTGCGGGTGGGCACCAGTCTATTGTTCTCCTGCATGTAGTAAAGAATGAAAGAGGAGCTGTTCGATATATTTTCTGCTGTCGTCAAAAACCCCTGCCAACCTAAGGGCAAGCTTATTTTCTTCAGCCCACCACAATCACATGTACACAAAGAAGTGAACCAAAAGTGAACCAAAGATGTTTTTTTTTTTTTTTTCATGATGAGAGGGCATCTGTTTTTTGGACTGGCTTGCTTGCTTGCTTATTTATTTATTTGTTTGTTTATTAGCATGTTTGTTTGTTTTTAACTAGTTAGTGATATGTTTTCCCCCAAAATTTTCTCATTCTCTTTGCAGTAATAAAACAGTATACATTTTTAGGTATTGATTGATACAGTATGGTATTATTTGTTGTATTGTCTCTTAAATATGCTTTAATGTATTTTCAAATTATATTACAATAATTTATTTAGAATAATGTTAACAAACAAACTCACATATTTAAACAAATGCAAAGGCTGTTAATGAGAATTTGGGCTTTAAAGGCTTTAATTTATTATTCTTATTAGTATTATTATGCTTTTTAGTTGTTTTTTTTTTAAGTTCACTCACACAGACTCACACACACACACACACACACACACACACACACAGACATATGATATTGTTTTAAATCAGATTGTTTTGTACAGAATTAGATATTGTGGATTAGAGGTCTCATTCATTCTACTAAGAGGGCCTTAAAAAGAGATGAAAAATAAAATACTGTGCTTCTTTAAACCGCTTGCATGTCTGCCTCAGTATTAAAAATCTGAAGTGTTAAATCTCTTGTTTCATGTATAAGCTATCGTCTTTAGTAATATCATCATATATTGTGTGCTGACCTCAAAGTAAACAGCTGTGAGTGATATTATGGAAGCCGTAGACACAGGCTGAAACTGTGCTGAACATCTTTAGACTGTGTATTGTTCTTTGATGATCTTAAAATAAAGAAAAGAAAAATAAAATCTGCATGACATGTTTCAGTGCATTGGGATTGGCTCATTTGCAGAGGACACATGCAATGTTGTCAGATTTTCTCCAAAATGCTGCTCATCGCTTGGAACGCCTTTCTGCCTAGAATGTGCCTGTGAATGCCTAAAAAGTTGCTTAGGCTGGCAACTCACTTAGATTTGCAACAAATCTGCCACAGAGACATTGTTGTAAAAAAAAATAAGTAAAAAGAAAATCTAATCTCCTACGAGCTTCTTATGGCTTACCTTATGAATCCTCCTGTCATGAGATCAACCTGGCCTGTCATCCAGACACGCAGGTAGAGCTTCTGTGCTCTGACGTGTTCATCTTTGCAGGGACAGTGTGATCACCCCTCTCTAATATGAGTCCACAGGGAGGAAATCTGGAAGTTCTAGACTGGACTAATTGGCTTGGAGGCAGATAAGCAGGGCAGCGCTGACAGCAGAGGTTTCTTATGCTCCTTTCATATTGAAGGTGCTGGACCCCAGCAGTTCCAGGACTGCTAGGCTATGATCTACCTACTGATTCAACTTGGCAATTAGTCTACCTAGGTTATATATATTCTACAGCAGGATAGTGCTGAAAGTCCCCTAATGGACTGCCATTTTTAAAACACCTAGTTTTTACATTTCAGATCTTCATTTCTATCCTTCTCTCTTTGTCTTTCTTTTCTCTAATGAGTGTTTTCTGTATAATAGGCTGAGATGGGGGATTCCGCTACTGTTTCAAAAAATTAGTTAATTATACATCATGCTACAGTAAATACAAAGTACAAATACAACGCATTTACAAAGTAGCTATACTGAAGCTATTAAATAATGATTAATTATGTAACAAATTGTAATTTGTATAATTTGTATTAACATATTTTTTTGGCACATTGTAGCTACAACTGATAAAAAAAAGATTATTTATATAAGATTTATTTATTACATTTATATAAAATGATATGAATGCATGCCTGCCATCTGTTCATTACAAACTTAGAAATTACTCTCAAAAAGAGTTTATACTAAATAAATGTATTTACAATAAAGCGATAACCAGTATTATTCAACTAAGATTTATTTTGCTACATGAACATATGTAGAACAGGTTCACTGAAACTAACTTTCCCAGGTAATTGATTCCCAATTAGTTTGATTATTGCTGCATATGTATGTATAATACTATATTTGAATGTTTATAGAGTATATTACCATTCAGAAGTTTGGAATGGCAAGTTGTTTTATTATTATTATTATTATTATTATTATTATTATTATTATTATTATTATTATTATTATTTTAAATCAAGTATGTATAAAAAAGATCCATAATGTTACAAAATATAAATAAATTAATAAAAACATCAACTACATCACATGTTGTTCCTAAAAAAATGTAACACGGTTTCTACAAAAGCAGCACCACTGTCACATCCAGCTGATTTTCAGAATCATGTTGCAAGTGCCATGTCATTGAACCTCATTGTCTCTGCAGGATTCTTAAAGAAAGTCTGAGAATTTGCTACGATCATGAATTCAGTGCAGCTGTCTATGCATTCGCTCCCATTGGCTCGGCCTAACGTGTTTCTGTAATGACTGTTTCATCTACATGTAACGTCAGAAGACAGTTCACTCAAACACTTCCATCTGTGTCAAATTAGCATAGCAAAGCATGACCACACAAAGCTAGCCAAACAGTTTGTGACAGTTCTAAGTATGTGCACACAGCATGGAATCAAGATGTTACACACTGTCTTTGCATTTCTTCATGCAAGTTCTCTCTCTCTCTCTCTCTCTCTCTCTCTCTCTCTCTCTCTCTCTCTCTTCATTTATCTGTCTATAAATTCCACAGCATGCTTGACTAAACTTTGCATAAGCATGTCATCGCTAGGTCAAGCAGAAGCTTTAACGTGGCCATAATGTTAATAATCTAGTGCAGAAGTTTTCCAATCTCTTAATTTCAAGGGCCCCAAATATGACGACCACCTAAGAAAAAGGTGTATATATATATATATATATATATATATATATATATATATATATATATATATATATATATATATATATATACATATATATATATATATATATATACTGTATATTTTAAGTAAACGTTGTTCTCTTTAAACATAATTATTATTTTTTTGATTAGAAACTGTTTTCAAATTATTTTCAAATTTCTGAAGGTTGGAGTAATGGCTGCTGAAGAGAGAGAGAGAGAGAGAGAGAGAGAGAGAGAGAGAGAGAGAGAGAGAGAGAGAGAGAGTAATTGGACTTAACTGGATTAGCACACTTATAACATTGTTCAAGATAAGGTGTTTTTTTTTTTTAATTAAAAATTTTCTGACTATTTTCCATTCATTGACCCCTCGCTGACCCTAAGGATTTCCTATACATGCTGTTTAGCTACTGTATCTCAAGAGTTTTGAATGTAAATGACAGCGCTTGAGGCGTAACCTCACAGTTTAAACTATCAATTATCAGTTCAAATGTAAATACGGATGGCGATATGTTAATGAGTTCATAAAAAATTCTGATTCTGATTCTGAGTTTCATGTTTATATCTATATTAACCAAGGCAGAAGCTTTGTGTTTTTAACGCTTCTGTTAAATAGTAAAGATCAAGAAAAACGTTTTCCAGTGACATGTCCCCTTTAAGAATCTCGACAGAATGTGCGACTGCGGTCCTCATTAGCACGTCTGACAAGGTCACAACTAGCTCTTTATGTCTTTCTTTTTCTGACCTAATATGCCAGTGTCCAAGTAGAACTGAGAAAATTAGATGTTGTTTACAATCTGTGGCATCAGGGGATCTGTTTGTGTGTCAAAAAAGAATAATTGCTACCATTAATGTCCATTAAGTGTATTATGGTTGGCAGTATGGCGCGTCTGAATGTTCCGCTGTATGTAATGAGCTATAATCCTGCCTGGCATACAAACGTCAACAGTAGGGCCTGCTCTATTGCAGGAGTTCTCACGCTAATCAGAGCCAAATATTAAGGGCGAGGAGATTAGTCAAGGTGCAAGGTGCTTTTTAAATAAATAAATAGTGGCAAGAGAACAGAAGGAGAATATATGTGTTCGACGGCAAGAAACAGTACGAGAGAGAGGGTCTCGGGTGGTCAACCTCTGAAGACCCTGCACTCTTTGAAGGCCTCATTAGCTGGTGTTATCTGTGTATTGACACTACCAAGGGTACCTGAGGGGTTACTGTGTGCGGCTTGCGGTTTGGCCCAGGCATACAAGGCTGTTCCGATGAAATAAGACTTTGATGTTGATTTTCCATTTGAAGAACTATCCATCTGGGATTGTATTTATTTCCAATTTCTCTTTTTCCCTTCCCTTTCCTTTCTCGCTCCTCAAGGCTACAGGCTTCTATGTAGGTGGTGAAGAAGAAGATCGCTCTTTGTTTTCTATTTATTTTGATATGATCTCCAGCTGAAACAATCAGAACTGCTATGTGTTTTGTTAATAATTAAAGCGGCCAAATCAATCTCAGAAACCCCAAGCTAGACGTTGCTCTCAGAGAGAAGGAGATGAGTAAAGATGGAGCCGTAGGGGCGATGGTCTCGACGGCTATACTGCGGTTTTGAGTGGTTCAGTCTCTCGATTGAATCAGCCCTTCAATTAAACTGCAGCTTGCACTGCTCTGTCGCAGGATTGCATGCCGGAAGTCTCTTGAATTAAACAGTATTGATCCAAAAATACAACTTAGGTTTAGTTGTGTTCATTTCAGGACATTTTGGAACTCTTTTAACATCATGAAGGAGTCAGAAAACTCATTTAAATGTAAGCACAGCGAAGAAAGCATATACATGTTTTATTACTTCTCGGAAAACTTCAAGCTTGATTAAAACCCTTTGCGTGTTGTTTTACGTTATGCCTTCAAGCTTTTTTGCTGTTGTCTTTTTTAAATTATATAATTTCTCGCAACATCTGATTCTACATGAGCTGGAATTAACGAGAAGCGTATAAGTGTGTATGCAAGAAGAACAAGCTAACACCAGAGCGGCAGAGATGCACATCATGTCTCTATAATCTCCAAACAGCTGGACTGGAATTTTTACCTCTATTTTCTTCCCTGCATGCTTCTTTCTTTTATGTTTTCAGATAAACAGTTGACATGAATGGACAGAGTTAATTACATTGCTTACAAGCTCTAGATATTATCAGCACATGCATTCGGTGGGATTCAAACCCATGACTTCATTACTGCCAGCGCCGTGCTACTGTACAAGCATAATTAGTTGGAATGTGTAGGACTCAAATAATCTGAAATACAGCAATATTAGATGACACTTACCTTAAACATGCCATGAGATGTTTTGACACAGCTTTCTTTCATGATGATGTATTTCCTCTTGAAACAAGAATGGGCTTGAATGTATTTTATGTTATAGCCTTTGCACAGCCAACTTACCATACATTAATACTATAAATATAGTTCACATTTTAGTAGCCAGTTAATGTTAATGTTTGGCAAATGAAATAAGCGTTAGCACAAGTGAATGCACAGAGACAAAACATCGATTTGTATTTGCTATAAGTGTTAATGAAAAAATGAAAGTGTTTATTAATTTATTGAAATATAATTATTACATAATTATAATTATTCTTATTATATATATATTTTTTTGTAATTGTATTATGTTTTTGGCTTATTTATTTAATAGTACTGTTTAGCTTTCATTTAATTAAGCGTAAATATTTCTGATTTGTATTATTATTATTATTTTTAATTAATCTGGCGCTGCATTCAAGGTACCTTTTGGCTATAAGATTAACCTGTAAAAAAAAAAAAAAAAAAAAAAAAAAAAATATATATATATATATATATATATATATATATATATATATATATATATATATATATAGTGAATATGGATTCTAATTTAAGACTGAAAACAAAGTTGGCTCTGAAAGAAAACGAACATTGAGATTTTGTAGCCAAGACAATCCAAGACAATATGATGGAAAGCTATTGTTTTGGTTTACTCAAAACAATGACAGCAGGTAATTGTTGAGATATGCAAATTAGTTTTTCTTTGTTCCAGCTGGGAATGCCCTCTTTGAAGTCCTGGCAGCCCTGTGAAGTATGAGGAAACAGAGCCTTAATGGAATCCCCTCCTCTGAATACAGAGCGATGCCTGCCTAACCTTGAACTTCCTGTGATGATCTGTCTGACCTGATTGTATATCGTGATTTAGATAAGGATTTAATCTGCCACACATATGCGTCGCCAAACTATCAAGAGTCTTGCTCTCTTACAAACGCACACATCCGTTCTGCTTTCATCTGTTTCTTCGTCTCTCTATAACACCAGGCTTTCTCTCAGCTCTCCTCACTCCTCCTTTCTGTTCTCGCTCTCCCTCAGTTTTACTCCAGATACGCTGGAAATACAACAACAACCCCAAGAGAGGCAGGAAGTAGTAGAGCCAGCAGGAGAGGAAATGGATGATAGAAAAATATAATCCATCTAGTGCACTTAAGGCTTCAAACACACATGCACACACTTGGATACACAAATACACAAAGCTGTATACACAAAGCAATATCTCAAAAACATGACTATAGGTCATATTTCAGCCCAAAAGAAAAATAATAATAATAAATATAGTCAGATTAAATGATCATTATTTGTATTTCTTATTCAGTATATATATATATATATATATATAAGTATATACTGAATAAGTTTCAAATGCACACATTTTTTTGTATTATTTTAATATTTATTATTATTATAAAAAAAAAAAAAACTTACAATATATTTACACACACACACACACACACACACACACACACACACATTTATTTATTACTTAATTTTGAATCACAATGCAAGAAATCTTAGTTGTCTACCAGTCCAAAAAATCGGATTAATTCTTATTTAGGTAAATATTATTTCTTATGCCTTTCTTTACATTTGGAGCAGCCTGGCCTGGTTTTGTGAGGTTTTTATTGCTCTTGAAAATGGAGCCTGTTTCTCCTTGCACTAGATATTTGGAGTTTAGCCACAGACAACTGTCTTACTAATCACGTCCAACTAATCCTCTGCATTTGAAAACAGTACTGAGAACGGTTTTCTACAGAAGTCTGCTCTAATCAGAACTTTTTACACAAATATACATGCTCAGGAAACCTGATTAGTGACTTATGAAAGTGTTATGATTGCTGGTTCATTTCCATGTGTTTGTGGACATTGGTGTGAATCTGTGTTTGCATCAAGGATAAAAATTGAACTGATGTGTTTGGCCATTATTTCCAACGCTCCCCAACGCCTGTCCTTTCCGTTCTCAGAATCTGTTTTAGCTGCTTATTTTCAGAGTAAAACTGTTCTCCGTCAGACTGTGTGAAGCAGCCAGTCCAGTCCTGAAGAGCTTCTTTGTTCATGATAGGCCTCAGAGCTGAGAAAGCCTCTCAATTGGAATTGTTCTGTGTTAATTGCTTGTAAAAAATAAGTGTGATTGGGTTTTCTTTCTGTGGATGCCTGGTACTCGTCTTGTTCAGAAAGACCCAAGTTTTGACAGGCGTTATGGAGACAAGAGAGTGGAAGCACAATGTAACATATGTCTGGTGCTCCACTGAAAACTGATGCAGAATATTTCATATTATTTCCTTATTAAAATTTCCTCTGTCATATCCAATATCCTAATTTTGCACACAATGAAAAATAATTAGTGACTAAACTCTAAGCAAAGCTATCACTGTTGCTCATGTTGGAAAAACATGCATTATTGCTGTAAGATTAATGCATTTCATAGGTAAAGAGATTATGAATGCACACTTTGTCAGCTTGTGCATGTCTCAGATGATTTTTTTGCAAAACTACAGCTCTTTTCAAATGATCTATATATATATATCAATTTGGATTGAATTCAGTAGTGAATTGAGTCTCTCATGTGCTTTACGTAATAAAAATGCCCCCCCGCTTAGGAAGCTTAGAAGTCAGCCGCCTATGTAGGTAAAAAAACTGCTAGGCAGCTCTCTAGGTGACAGAACATAGCTAATGTGAGGATATTTAGGATATCAACCCACTCTCCACTGTAGTAATTAGACAGGTTTCCCAGCTCAACATGAAAGTTTTGTGCTCTTCAGTACTTCAAAGGCTGAATCAGATTTCTTCACAGCACGGTAAATAAATAAATAAATAAATAAAAGAACAGACCACACACTTTTAATCAATAGTGAAGCCAATGAAGTCAAGGTAACTTTCTTGGGAAATAATGAGGTATTATTTTTAAGCTATCACTTATTCTTGACATGATTTCCCAGCAGGGGTTAAATTAAAGACAGAAAAGAGTTGAGAAATGAACGTTGATTTGTGTAACGAACCTATGAGGTGGAAAGTAATATCCACACTAAGGGTTTTAAAATGCAAATATGTCCTCCTTTTCTAACGAGGAAGGAAAACCTGCAATATTGCACATAAGTTATGGTTTTATACTCTTGCATAGTGCATTGACCCTTTGTCTTAAGATGTGCAGTGGATTTATTTCATCCTGTTTTGTTTCTTTTAGTTTTGCCTAAGAATGAGAGGCAACAAATCATATTACATTCTTTGCTTCCTGATTAAGACTAATGTATTTGATCCCTAAACATGGTTAGGATTTCGTTTTACCAGATTTAATATTTCTGTTTGAGTAATGAGTCATGATTCATTTGACCTTCATTGACTTCAAAAGCAAAACCTCTGTTCAAAAACAGGCTAGTCGCCCCCATGATTCAATCTGACAATTGAACAAAACCGCTCTTCGGTGACTCCCAGTTGGAGTTACATGGTAGCCAACACAATTCTTTTTTTTTAATTCTATGTATTGTCATGATCCATTGTGGGAACCCATCTGATTTCAATCAGGTAAATGGGACGATCATACAAAGGGAGGTTTCTCCCATAATGACCCCATGCTTTCAGATGTATGATCTGGGGAGATGTTTAAAGGCTCTGAGTGTGGATAATATCAAAGGCTTCCAGGATGATCTGGGACACATTGTTAGGAGGTTTCTAAATATTAATATTTCATCTCTTACAATCTCATTTGGGGTACTTAAGTTGATGTATTTAGATTAGAGCGAGAGAGGCTGTGCAGCTTTCCAACAGAGGACGTTTGATCCTGAGAGAATAACGGCTGACCAAAAAAAAAAAAGCAAGCCCTGAATATTTATGCCAAGTGTAGCAGATCTTTTTGGAAGCTTTTAGGTTGTGCCCTCACTAGCTGTGGTTATTTTCTAACCCTAAGCCCTTCTCAGAAGCTTTATACTTATCAACTCCAAGAGAGCTCTTAGAGAAAAATCCTCAAATGTAAATTTAGAGACGAGTAGCCACAAGAGCACCAAACTGCTGAAGATGAAGAAATAACAGTGACATTGCCAAAAAAAATAAAAATAAATGTATTGTATCCAACAGCATTATTAATATTAAAACCAGGACAGCTAATTTAACACAGAAAAAGTGTCTAAAATACAAAAAAAGCCTGCACTTTTATATCCAGTTGAATAAAGCAAAAAAACATACACAATAAAATCTATAACATGTATTTACAGAATAGACAGAGTGAATTTTCATGCCAAATTTAAATACTTTAAGATTTTACAGTATCTTTCCTTTAAAGCTGCAATAATGGCCGCCTAGACGCTGATGTTTTCTGTTAGTTGTGCCAGATGGTCAAGGTTTGGCTGGTTAGCATGACCCACCGGCTCTGGCTGGTAGCTACACCATATGGCAGCAAAATGCACCTTTCTCCATTGGCGACAATTCAAAAAAGTAGCTGTGTATTTTGAAGAAATCAATTAAAAATAAAGAAAATCATTGATACCACTAATAGTAGTTGATGTTTAACCCTTAAAATGTGAAATGGACAAATTTCCTTAGTTAGCATGATTTTAAATAACACCACAGTGATAAAAAAGTAAGGCATTTACAGCTTTGTTGAAATTCTCTGTTAATATTTGTGAAAACAAAGGTGACATTAGGAGTTAAAATGTAAACATAAAAACAAAATCAAAAAAGAAAGAAAAAAAGAAAGAAAAGGAATTAAAGGACGTTCAAAAATATAAAATCCTTGGTACCTGATTCATTCTCACTGGGCAGTGTAATCTGGCTATTGATTCTGATGGAGAACAGAGCTTAATGTGACCGATGTGGCATCCATCTTGCTTATTAAATGCGTGTTTGCGCTGGCATATTCTTTGACCTTTTATCAGAATGAGTGATTGCTGCCAGGTTAGCGTTAGCAGGACGTCCACTTCTCACCTTCTGACAGCTCGTCCTTTACCTGCTGTATTATTCCCGCCGTGTGCATCAGGGCTGAAGTCAAATGAACGCTTTAGCTAATGGAAAAGAATGCTGACAGGAAGTTGATCTACTTTGGTGATTCTTTCTCGTGGATTCTTCCTGTTAAGGGAGGCGACATTGACACTCGGGGTCATATACCTCATAATAAGATTTATGGAGGAAAGCAAGATGGTCCACCTCCTCGTCTTTCTTCCAGCTGTTGAATGGACAGAAGTAAACACTTGACCCAGCTGTAGTGCGGGGCTTGTTTGATAAATCGATGCACTTTTGTCACAAATTGTAGACTCCTCCAAATCCTAGAGTAGTGAGCATTTTAAGACATCAGGTGCTTTTCTGATGTTTATTATATTCCAAAAGGCAGGCGGCATAATCATGAATGCATTCTGATGAACTCTGAAAATGAAATCAGAGATTGGAAAAGGGGGATTCATATGGCAGCTGCAGGAAAATTCCACTTCTCAGTTAAATAAGCCAGTCACCTTTGGATAGCATTTGTTTAATCTAGTATGCATGTGAAATAGCTGGACCAGTTTGAAAAGTACAAAGCACACATACGTTTTCACATAAATACATGTTTACTTGCATTTATTTTCAAGATCTGAGGTAAAATATCTATTGTTGCTTTCAGTATGACTATAAATGTCACATTCAAACTCACATTAGACATTTTTAACACTGATTATCATTATCAGGACCTGAGATTATACAAACAAACTCGTTTTATTCTTGGACAGACCTGAAAATTAGTCACTTATGAGATGACGTCTCGGTTAGGCGCTTGATAGCGAGACCGCTAGCTAGGTTTTGGAGCAGCTAATGTATTACTGTGTTGTAAATGCGTTCTAGTCATTGTCTTTTTGGGTTGGGAAACACAGATAACACCTTTAGAATAACGTCTTAGCAGGTTTTCAGAAACACAACACCTTCCTCCTGCAGTTATAGTTCACAGAAATACAGTAGCAGTTCTCCAGCTCTGCTTTGTTTCTCCTTTACGTGTCCTCTGAATGCGTTCACACTTCATTTGTATTGCATGCCGGTGCCTTTGTGTGGATTAGAACCACCTCCAAGACAGTTAATTGGACAATAAATGGCTTTTGTCGATGATTACCTACCGTATTATTCATTCATTTCAGTTCAGATCAAGCATGTAATAGTCCGAATACTTTCATCCACAAACACGATTGTTGTAGATAATGTTGCTTTGTCCTGGCTTCGCCTCCCAACATGTAGAGAGTCCAAGCGTGGATTTGGTCGCGCGTGCTGACCACATGTAAATACATCCCATTAACTCGCAACCAACGGCTTTTCTTTGAGCTCGCAATTTCATGCTTGCGGCTTACCTTTGGCTCTTTTGTATGCTTTAAAGAGTTTTGCAGGTTGTTATACAGCTTGTGCATTTGACTGAAGTCAAGGTAAAAGAGGGGCAAGGTGAACACCAGGATTGTTTTCCCACAGTACTGACTTGCCCAGAGCTGTAAGACACACAGACCAAGAAAAACGAGGCCTCTGTGCATAACAACTCAAAGACTGCCTAAGCAACATGGTGACATGTCACGGGAAAGATATAAATAGTTGCTCTAAGAACACATCCAGTGTACTCGACTTTGTAGGAAACACAAGCTCTCATTTGTCTTGCAGTAGGAGTTCTATCTTGTCTGAAACATGACAGTTAACTCACATGACTCTTAGTGGTGAATCATTTTAAATGAGTTTATTGTGTCGTATTTTTTGGGGGGCCATGAATAAGAGCTGTTCTGTTGTAAGCTGCTTCTGTCCTTTTCAAAACAGCTTGAATTCCAGCATGGTAATGTCTTACATTCCTTGTTTATAACTAATGATATGTCGCTTTCTATTGCAATGCCAAATTGCTTCAATGTGTTTCATACTCTTTGAATATTAAGTTAGTTAAATAAAGTCTTAAAGCTCTATAGAATTAAAGCAATGCCATTACTATCAACATGTAATAAAAATTGTGAATGCATTTTAATAAACTCTGTAAAATTTAACCAGAGACTGCAAAAGGAGGATTAAATAAATTTCTAAGTAAAATAAAGTAAATACAATTATGCATTATATCATATCCGAACTGATTATTAATGTTATAGCTAGTATTGAATATTTACTATTGGCAATTTGAACAAAACTAATGTTCTCTACAAAAATTAAGCAATGTCATCAATGTAAAATCATCATTCAACAAAATTATGAATGCAAAAATTTAAATTAAATCTGAGACTGTAAAAAGAGGATTAAATAAAATTATAAATAAAATAGAATAAATACAATTAAATAAATTCTTTTTGATGCCAAAGCCGAACCACATTATTTAGATTTTATAGCAAATAAACAATAGGTTTACTGTTGGCAATTTGATGGAAAGTAAAGTTCCACATTATTTAGAAAAATAAATACAAATGAATCAATCAATCAATGCTACAAGCACAGCACATTTTGTATGAAAAACGGATATTATCGCAGATAATCTTAAAATTATATTTATAAATATAAATATATTATATAAATATTTGTGTGTTTCAAGATCAACTCTTAAGATAGATCGTTTAAGATAAGAAGTTAAGTATTATAAAGTTCTACAAAACAAATTAATAAATATCATTGCAGTCAATGAAATCAAAACTGACCACACTTTCAAAATTCTATAGAGCAAGTTAATCTATTTGTTATCTGTTATATTACGTATAGATTTAGAGCTCTACTGATATTGTTGTGTGCATTGTTTATCACAATCAATCAATTAATCAATCAATCAGTCAGTCAGTCAGTCAGTCAGTCAATCAATCAATCAATCAATCAATCAAGCAATCCAATGTAATTAAGATACTCAAAATGTACTGGTATATATCTGTAGTTGTTAATATTTTGTTGTTTTAAGCAGTAACTGCTTACCCCTTATTAGTGTGAATATTTAGCAAACCATATTTTCAGCTACATGATATATTTAATTTATTTATTTGTGCCACTTTCCCAATGGATTATGCATTATTCCTCATCCAAATGGAGATATGAGATGCCCTGAATTGTGAACTCAATCTTCAGTCTTCCTCTTTCTCTGGGAATTACGTCACACTCTAGATGTACAAAATAACGAGTTGTAATGTTTCATGTTAAATATTAATGGATGATTCTTGTGAGATGATGAAATCGTGAATGTATCAACACAGTGCCTCCAAACCTTAAAGTTGATATGGTTAATGTTCAAAAAAAAAAAAATAATAATAAAATTAAAAAAAAAAAAAAAATGATGTGGGTACTTTTTTTTCTTTCTTTTTTTTTCTCTCTCTCTTAAAAGCTGAAATATTTTCTTTTTTTTATGTCTTATTACAAGCCACCCAGCGGGTGAAGAATCAATGGCTAAAGCTTAAACAGAAATGCCAATTTCATTTTCAACTAGTAAAGAAATATGTTGTCCCCAAAAAGAAAAAAAAAAAGAAAAAAAAGAAATCAATCTGTTTTTCAGTTCTTCTAAGATGTTCTTTCATATCTCACTGCAAACACAATCCAATGGCTGAATATACTTTATGAAGAATCCATAGTCATGTCATCCTGGAACTGTAGCAATGTTGTATTGAGCGCTGCGGTAATTCACTTAACCATTTCGAGTCGATTAACGCATATATGCGTTTTGAGTCATTTTCTGCTGATAACCCCGAAAAGAACTTAAATTACACTCTCAGTTTTAATCGTACACATAAGAGCAATACATCAATCGAATCTGTAAAGGGTCTAGTTTTTTTTGGATACAGACATAATAACAAAAAACCTTTGTGCACTTATAACATAAAGATAACAAACAAGGTGCGCTGTCTACAGTCTTTGTCTCCGCTGATCGTCATGTACAAACATTTCATTAAAATGAACTGTAACTCCGTGAATACTCAACGAAGAGACATGAGAGAGATATCTATAGAAAGCCTGGAATGTCTACTTTTAAAATAAACAAGTGCTGCCGAAAAACAAATATTCTGAGATAAAGTAATCCATATGAAAACAACCCAATGTCTGTTTTTCATATCTCCCTTCATTATATTTAATGTGACCACGCCCCCGTGCTGAACGCGCTATTCAGATTCAAACTGAAGCGCGCGGCTTGAATACGCCCACACAGAAGAAAAAGCAGCTAGACTCTTTCTTTCTTTCTTTCTTTCTTTCTTTCTTTCTTTCTTTCTTTCTTTCTTTCTTTCTTTCTTTCTTTCTTTCTTTCTCACGTTGTTTCAAACCTTAAGGACTTTCTATTTTCTTCTTTTGTGGAACACAAAAGAATATATTTTGAAAAAATGGTTGCTAACCAAACCATTTTGACTTCCATTGTATGGACAAAAAGCACAGACACATTTTTGGGTAATGTAACCCTTTAAATTGTTTTCACTGAATGCAACTGGTCTCTTCTACAGGTTGAACTTAGACATGTGTTATTTTTCTTCTAGAAAGCTTAGTTGTTTTGTAACTTTTTAAAGTTGTGGTGGTGGTGGAATATGTGAGATACAATGTGTCAGAGTTTGCCTTCCAGTCAAAAGTGTGTGTGTGTGTGTGTGTGTGTTTGTGTGTGTTTTGTTGTCGCCTCACTCTGTGAACTCCAGGGTGCCATCTTGAGAGACGTAACTTATATCCTCAGGTTTTTTTTTAAGCATTCCAGCTTGCACAGGTGTGCTTATCTCCATCTGTTCAGAAAAGCATGACACAAACCTTTCACTGACACATTCTGTTTTTTTTTTTTATAATGAAAATAAATAAATAAATAAAATAAAAAATAAAGTAAATCAATCAATCAATCAATCACCTTTATTTATATAGTGCTTTAAACAAAATACATTGCGTCAAAGCACTGAACAACATTCATTTGGACAACAGTGTCTCAATAATGCAAAATGATAGTTAATTGCAGTTCATCATTGAGTTCAGTGATGTCATCTCTGTTCAGTTTGTTAAGTTTAAATAGTGTCTGTGCATTTATTTGCAATCAAGTCAATGATATTGCAGTAAACGAAGTGACCCCAACTAAGCAAGCCGGAGGCGACACTGGCAAGGAACCAAAACTCCATCGGTGACAGAATGGAGAAAAAAACCTTGTGAGAAGCCAGGCTCAGTTGGGGGGCCAGTTCTCCTCTGACCAGACGAAACCAGTAGTTCAATTCCAGGCTGCAGCAAAGTCAGTCTGTGCAGAAGAATCATCTGTTTCCTGTGGTCTTGTCCTGGTGGTCCTCTGAGACAAGGTCTTTACAGGGATCTTTATCTGGGGCTCTAGTTGTCCTGGTCTCCGCTGTCTTTCAGGGCAGTAGAGGTCCTTTCTAGGTGCTGATCCACCATCATGTCTGGATACGTACTGGATCCGGGTGACTGCAGTGACCCTCTGATCTGGATACAGACTGGATCTGGTGGCTACAGTGACCTTGGAATAAGCGAGAAACAGACTAATATTAGCGTAGATGCCATTCTTCTAATGATGTAGAAAGTACATAGGGTGTTATGTGAAGTGTTTCCGGTTCCAGTTTACCTAATTAATGCAGCCTAAAAATCCTTACGGATTTGGATATTAAAAGCATATTAGTATGTTATGTGTATGCCAGGTTAAAGAGATGGGTCTTTAATCTAGATTTAAACTGCAAGAGTGTGTCTGCCTCCCGAACAATGTTAGGAAGGTTATTCCAGAGTTTAGGCGCCAAATAGGAAAAGGATCTGCTGCCCACAGTTGATTTTGATATTCTAGGTATTATAAAATTGCCTGAGTTTTGAGAACGTAGTGGACCTAGAGGAGTATATTGTAAAATGAGCTCATTCAAATACTGAGGTGCTAAACCATTCAGGGCTTTATAAGTAATAAGCAAAATTTTTAAATCTATATGATGTTTGATAGGGAGCCAGTGCAGCGATGACAGGACCGGGCTAATATGGTCATACTTCCTGGTTCTAGTAAGAACTCTTGCTGCTGCATTTTGGACTAGCTGTAGTTTGTTTACTAAGCGTGCAGAACAACCACCCAATAAAGCATTACAATAATCTAACCTTGAGGTCATAAATGCATGGATTAACCTTTCTGCATTTGACATTGAGAGCTTAGTCCGAAATTTAGATATATTTTTGAGATAGAAAAATGCAGTTTTACAAATGCTAGAAATGTGGCTTTCTAAGGAAAGATTGCGATTAAATAGCACACCTAGGTTCCTAACTGATGACGAAGAATTGACAGAGCAACCATCAAGTCTTAGACAGTGTTATAGGTTATTACAAGCAGAGTTTTTAGGTCCTTTAATTAACACCTCTGTTTTTTCTGAATTTAGCAGTAAGAAATTACTCGTCATCCAATTTTTTATATCGACTATGCATTCCATTAGTTTTTTCAAATTGTTTGTTTCACCGGGTTGTTTCACCATATCCCCCAAGGGTAACATATAAAGCGTGAAGAGTAGCGGCCCTAGTACTGAGCCTTGAGGTACTCCATACTGCACTTGTGATTGATATGATACATTTTCATTCACTGCTACGAACTGATAGCGGTCATATATGTACAATTTAAACCATGCTAATGCACTTCCACTGATGCCAACAAAGTGTTCAAGTCTATGCAAAAGAATGCTGTGGTCAATAGTGTCAAACGCAGCACTAAGATCCAATTAAACTAATAGAGAGATACACCCACGATCAAATGATAAGAGCAGATCAAATAATAATTGACATCTGCACACCTCTAGTAAATCAGGGAAGCACTTTGAAATAAATTTGTCTTTGTGGCCAGTCTCAAAATCCTACTGAAATATTTCATTCCTTGTTGAAATGCAGCCAAAATGGGCCGGGGAAATGTGGCCGCTAATATTTCATACTGCCAACACCACATCAAATTAGACTTGAATTTATCAACAGACCTCATCAGTCCTGAATGGATGATCTATTCTCTGGTCTGAAGCAAACCGTGTTGCCCAGGCCAAAGAACTGAAGAAGAACCTTTCATGGTGCAAATGCATCTCTTATGCAAGTATATTTATCTTCTTCCACTGCCTTTCTTTGCATTCACATTTACAGATTTGTCAGGGATTTGAATTGCCTCAGTCTATTCATTACAGGATTTCTTGTGTTTCATTGCTCCGTCAGTGTTTCTTTCCTTGTCTTTAATTTGTATGTCAATGCATCTGTCCTTCTGTCTAACCCTCACAGTTTCTCTAATCTCTCTTTCTCCTTGTTTCTGCTCTTCTGGCAGCTTCATGTAGGAAGGAAAAATCATAAATGAGATCTCTTTAATATTTCAGATGGCAGTGAGATGAAATGGAGACTCGAACTCCCGTCTCCTGCTACAGAAAAGACCCCAGTGATCTCACTTGTGTCTCCTTTGGAGTGTCACAAGAGTCTCAAAAACTCCAAATCATTGCAGATCTTAATTGAGTTCTAAACATTTCTCATTATATATTTATGTTTACTTTTTGCAGGACTAAATGTTCTGATCTGCTATCCATGCTAATTTTATTGCTCTATACTTACATTTGTTTGTAATGTTGAAATTTAAATTAAATGACTTTAAAGTAAAAAAAAAAAAAAAAAAAAAAGACCAACCACTAGCAAGTATTGTTCTTTTTTTAACCCTTTATCTGTAACCCTGTCCCGTATACGGGACGCCTACATTTTATTACAATGAAATCTAATCTAATCTTGACAAACAATATATCATTGGAAAGGTCTAAGACTCCCAAATATATATTTTACCAATGTTTTTTTGTTAAAAATTATGTAGGAAAAGTAAAAGTTTAATTAAGTTTAAGAGTGCACCCTCAAAAGTATAAATTATAACAGGAGTTTTGACCTTTGTTTAAAAAAAAATACTTCTTCGTTCATCAGAAATTATTCATCAACTGAAAACTTAAAATCTCAAAATTCATCCTTTAAACCCCATTTTAAAATCAGACATGACATTGCCATGTAAATGGTACATCAATATCATGTTACAAAATCTTTTCATTCATGAATTATAAAATCTGAGGCAACTCTCCATTTGTTCTGCATGTAGAAGTTACATTTCTTGTTGTGATGGGCCTAGAGAGAAAAGTTAAATAAAGAGTTAATCCCTTTAGTATTCTAAAGGTGGCTGGAGGAGTGGGTCAGGCATGCGGAAAACCACTGTCACTCAGCATCTCTAGCTGTCAGGCTACTTACTGCCTTCTCAAAGTTTACACTGTCCTCCTCAGTGTGTTCTTAAACACTTCGTCAATTTTACGTCTTCACACGTCAAGAAATATGAAATAAGAGCGACAGAGATCGCGAGAGGTAGCCACACGTCAATGCCGTAGAGGAGATTTGGCATGGATGGTGTTTGTGTGTGGGCACTGGCTAGCGCATGATGCCACAGGAGATGGACAGATGGATGACTTAAGACTGCTGATAAAACATCTGAAAAGTAAACGCTAGCGTTGTCAATTTAATACATTCCTTTAGTGTGATTTATTTATAAAAAAAAATAAAAAACATTATCTTTGATCTGCACATATGTAAATTCTGTAAAAAGGTAATACGCCATTTTCTATTTTTATTTTTTAATTTGTAATTGTGGTATTTTCTCTGCAAATATTTTTGTACAAGTCAAAGACATGACGTCCCATTTTGGTGTCCACATCAAATACAATTTCAAAAGTAATTTTATATGCACAGAAAGCATAGCAAATGCAAGCAAAATATCTACTTTTATGAAATTAAAATGTTTACTATACATTTTGTGAAAATAAATAAGATAACAAAAATAGGAAGGAAAAATGTTCCATTTTATTCAGTGTAAAAACACTGTACTTATTTTGTACTTATTCAAACATATAAAAGAATAAGTGATCATACTAAATTGAGTTATATTTTAAACTTCTTGTTGACAAATGTGTAAAACCTATAGTAAAACCTATAGTGTTTTAAAGGATTTTATATTAATAAAATAAAATTTATAAAAATTATTTAATATTTTGGGGCTGCACTGTAATCCTTAAATAAGTCTTTTAATGTCATGTAATGATTCTTGTTCTAAATATACCTGAACAGATTTATTGTTATATGAAATATTGTTAGAACAAATTACATTTTAGTGGGTGTCTTCTGTAAAGCATGGTAAAAATTTATGATTTTTATTTTATTTATGTATTTATTTATTTTGCAGAGAAAAAAATCTAATCAAAGAGAACACATTTTATTTGGGAAAAACAAAAGCACATTAAACGTATTGTTTTAATGCTTGAAAACCCCTTCATCTTTGACCCATATACAGTTAATCTGTTCATGTAATAAACTGATTTTAGATTAAAATTGGTAATCGATTCACAACCCTGGTAGATATGTTCAAGTAACTGAATTAGGACGAACTGATGGAGAAACCAGGCAACCTGCCAGTTAGACAGCTGTGCTACGAGTATGTGTTTCAGATTAGGTAAATTCACTTTAGAAGTATTTATATCCACCCTTAAGCAACTTTACAGACGCCTCAGTCATTTTCTTTGATCTAAATGTTCTCTGACTTGAGAACCTCCCTCAAATGAGTGCAACCCTAGACGTGTAGGTTTTACCATCTAAATCCAAAGAGCAGAATGAGGAGGCTAATACAAGTCTTGCACTTCCATATTTATTTCTTCATTTACTTGGTTGCACCACTGGAGCGTTTCATCATGGGCATGGAGATCCATTAGGAGCGTTGGCGTGGGTGTGGAGTGCCGAGGTTCAGACTGGAGTGAGACTGATTACCAACGCCTCTGAACAGTACTTCACTGTACTCAGCAGGGGCTCGTTTCGCTTTCGACCGAAACATCTATAACTTTGATGTAAACAGGAAGTCCTTTATTGTGTCTGAGTGGGTGGGTCGTGAAGTAAGAACACAGGGAGAACTGTCAGATCAGATGAGCCACTTCCTGAAACCCCTAATCATCTACAGAAGCTTCTCAGAAGAGGGATCGACTCATTTACAAGACATGAATATGTAATGATATGGGGAGATCCATGAAATCTGTCTTGAACAGGTCTGGGTCATATTTCATATTTCAAGAAATTAATGATGAATGAGAAATTATTTTGCATAAAATAAAATATTTATCAATACATTATAAATGGGCAAAGTACTTTATTATTGGTAGATAATGATGATATTTGTGTTGCCCATCATTTTTGTAATATTATATTATATTATTTTATATTATAACAATACTTTATAGGTCTTTCTTTGTAACAGTAAAACAAGTAAGTGTATTTTCCCTTTTTTTATGAAATACGTTATAACAAAAAATGCTTTTATGCATTGGCTATTTATTTGTTTATTAATTTATTAAAAGCTCTTTTTTGAAACTAAAATATGTTTTTATGCATTAGCTTATTCATTTATTTATTTATTTATTTATGCTGTACATATTACAGTAAAAAAAGATACATAATAAAAATCACGTCCAGATTCACTGTAGTAATTTTTTTTTGGGGGGTGGGGGGGTGGGGGGGTTGAATGTACATACTTTTTTTGAAAGTAATTATGCAATGCAAACAATATCAATCATAAAAGGCCAGTTACTTCCAAATTATGTTTTCTTCATGCATAGTGTCAATTCCTTATTTAGAAAAAAAAAAAAAAAAAAAAAAAACTTGAGTTTCACCCATAAATAACTTTGTGCTGTTTTCCAGAATCTGAGGGTTTAATTTGGAGGTGTTTCCAGATCCTTATGTAAGTCATAGTTCTGTCATGAATAATAAAGAATGCATTTAGAATCATTCGTAGGCGCATATTGTTTTGCTCAAACTCAGACTCCCCTAATTAGAAACATGAATGGGTGCCAGAGAACATGTTTATGTGCTGCATGTGTTGGCACTTTCAAGATGTGGCCTCTTAAAGTATTTATGAAACAAACCCAACAAACAAAGTGGCGCTTGCGACGCTCTTGGCTTTCACACCGAGAGCTTCTCTGGCATCGAGCTGACACTATATTGCCTTGGCGACCAGATTGTGATGCAGGGAAAGGGCCTGTCCGCCGTGTCTTAAAAAGGCGGCTGAGGTGAGGTCTGATGAATTCTGTTTGAAGACAGTTTGATATTTGAAGTACTTTGAGTGGATTAAACTGAAAATGTCAAGCCGGTGAGGTGGTACTGGGCGGGACTGCTTTCAAGCTCTAGCTATAGTCATCCTGAGGTCAGAGGTCAAGGCATATCTAGAAAACACACTGTGGGGGTGATGTGAGATAGCACACACACACACACACACACACGTTTGTTTTTGTGAAAAGTGGGGACATCCCATAGGCGTAATGGTTTTTATACTGTAGAAACTGTATATTCTATTGCCATTCACCAACCCTACCCCTAACCCTAACCCTCACAGGAAACTTTGTGCATTTTTACTTTCTCAAAAAAACAAGGGTTATGTCCTCATAAGTCACCCTCTCCTTGTAATACCAGTGTCATACCCATGTCATTATACAGAGTTGTGTCCTGATATGTCACAAAAACATGCCCACACACACACAGACACACACACACTCACACACACACATACTTTTTCTTTTCTTTTCTTTTCTTTTCTTTTTTTTTTTCTTTATGTATGAGCGTGTGTGTGTGTGTGTGTGGGACAGATCCAAATGTTGGCTACTAGAGCATGCTAAATGGGACCATTACTGTACTAATGTTCTGGACCAGATTCCGGTTCCTCCTATTCATTATTAATTTTCAGAATTATAGACACCACAAATATGTATATTTTTACCTAAATCTATTGTTTATCTGCTGTCTTATTCAGTGGAACTGACGTTTTCTAAAAGCTTTTATGTGTTTGTAAGCAGAGGCAGAGTAAATTATTCATATTTTTTTACATGACATCTGTCAGGGAGAAAAGAAGCACAATCTTGTCTGCAACGTTTCATTCTCTTGTTCCCTTTTGACTGAGGGCTCTTTTAAAGTAAGGCCCTCATGCTAACATGCTAAAATGCTAACAGTACCCAGCGCTGCATATCATAATGCTGAAAGATGATTCAACGACTTTGATAAATTTAACATCGAATTAACGGGAAAAAGATATTGTGTGGCACAGGTTGTAAACCTCCCACATCGTCAGCGGGACAATGAATGTGTCCTCTGAGGGAGTAAACAGACTGGAGAAAACTGCTGATGCTTACAGAGTCGGCTGTTGGTTCTCAGAGCCTCACACAGGACACAGCCAGAGTTTGTGTGGTCGCCTTGGAAACTGGTTGCCACAGTTTTATGGGGCGTATCTGCTCATTTGTGGTCACTATGGCTAGCCTTTTAGCTGCTATCAAACTAGCCTAAAAAACCTTGGTGAAAAAGTAGTGTTTTTAGATCATTTCACAAGTCAAGGTCATGGCAATATTAAGTATGATATGAAAAGACTACATTTGCAGCAAGATATTTGTATATTTGCAAGTTTTAAAGGAATAAATTACTGACATTTAAGTAATCATTTTCTGATAATATTCCATGCATGCTGAATGCTGCAGTTTAAAGTGGTTAAACATTTAATTGACGATTAATTGCTTAAGTATTTAATTTAATTTAATTAAACTTTTTCTCTACATTTTCGTAGTGGTCAGCTCAGCTAAAACTCATTCAGTTATAAACTTGTGCTACATCCATTTGTAGTAATGATAAACATAGAGTGTGTACTTGTTTGCTGTTGTATGTGTGGTTTTCTGCGTGCATGTGATAAAGCCTGTACAAATTCCAGTGTTCTCTGTTTAAATGCATGCTCTCGGTGTCTGTATATATCTCTGGCCTATATCTCTCTGTCTCCAGTGCACTTGGCAGCATGTTTCTATTGATTATTCTGTGCTTGGTATATGATCGATGCACAGGAACCTCTGAGATATTTTCACAATTGGCTGCAATTAAATGAGTACATTAATCACATATGTGAGCAGATACAAGCCGTTAATGACTGAGATATGAACTCTAGCTTGTCAACAACAGCGAAAGAATTTGCATTAGTGAATGACCCAGAACTCCAGCACGATCTTTTCCCTTCCCCTTACTGCATCTCAGCTCTCTTTAGGAAAACATTACGCTTGCAATAATTTATAGCAAGCACTAAATTGACCCCACGCAAATTTAAATTGACCCCATTTACTTGCTAAATAAACATCAGCAGTATTGTCATCATTGCTTTTTTTTGTTTTGTTTTTTTTGTTAAAGTGACGTGATGCGTGGCCAAGTATGGTGTCCCATACTAGGAATTTGAGATGTAGGCAGCCATTTTTGCTGTGGCACCCATGGAGCAGTAACTGCCCCCACCTAAAATCCCCGCTGGTGCCAAAACTTAAACCCGTAACATTTGGGTTACAAGTACTGCTCTGTAACCATTAGGCCACAACTGCCTTTTAGACATGTTTGGAATTCTTTAAGAAAAATAATCAAATGTTTTTTTTTTTTTTTTATTTCTGCTGACATAATGAAGGTGGTCTGGAAAATATTAACCAAAAGTACAAATTATTATTATACTAATATCCCAGCAGATTATTATTATTATTATTATTATTATTATTATGTTTTTTTTTTTTTTGGGGGGGGGGGGGGGGTAAAACATCGCATTACGAAAGTTATATGTATATAATTATTCATTACATAATTATTATTCTAGCATTGTTGTTTACTAGGAAAGAAAATTAAATAATAATAATAATAATAATAATGATAATAATAATATAAAATACTAAAGCAATATGAACCAATATGAAACAACCAAATATGAATTATTGTTATACCAAATCATTCCCAGATGATTTTTTTTACAATAAACAGGCCTTAAAGGTTATTTTGCTATGGACTTGAGACCCTGAAAGTCTGTAGATGCATCAGGACTGCAGATGTGAAGGGGGTGTTGAGTCAGGGATGGTTCGGGACCATTTACTGGTGTCCTTGGGCTTGTAATGAGTTTACAGTGAGTGTGTGTGTAGTCCTGTGTGGTCTCAATAGCCGCGTTTCCACCGCAGGAACTTTACCCAGGAACTAGGGACTTGGTCCGGTACTTGGTGTGTTTCCACCGCAGGAACCAGGAACTAAATAAAAGTTCCGGGTAAAAAAATGCCCCCCAGAAAGTCCCTGCTGGCGAGGTGGTACTTTTTTAAAGTTCCGGAACTTTCGGGGGCGGGACTTTGGCGCTAAACATGCTGATTGGTTGAGTTCACGCAGCATTGGTTGAGTTCAACCACCATTTATTCGGATCAACATTTTCAAAATATTACTGTTATTGTGTCATGAAATGTAATTTTAAAAGTATTTCAGGCGAGAATGTAGTTGTTTGAAACTCAAATCTGTTGTTTATTTATAAAGACAGCGCCTATTTAAAAATGTGTTTCGCCGATCTCGTAGACGGTGAGCTCCACTCGATCAGCGGGAGCTCAGTCCTCATGTATTCGCAGAGAGCAGCCTCTCCTTGGATAGACCTTCTGATATGCGCCGCTGGCTCTGATGTGTCTTTAGTGGTTAAAACATAACATATAATTCAGCTGCGGGGTAAATCTAACAGGTTTTCTTTGGTCTGTATTCAATTTATCTATATGTTAAAATGAAAATAAAAAGGCAAGTCTATATAATATTTCTTTCATTGTAATGGCTGTATATAACGTTTCACTTATCCCTGAACTAAGTATATTTCTGCAGCTGTTATTATGTTTAAATGAAAATGAAAGGAGGCAGTGGTATTTTATATCCTATTTCGTTTTATTGTAAATATACTGAGGGGAAAATTGCAGTAGCCAAAGCGATCTGAGTTCACGCAGCATTGGTTGAGTTCAACCACCATTTATTCGGATAATTTTCAAATATTACTGTTATTGTGTCATGAAATGTAATTTTAAAAGTATTTCAGGCGAGAATGTAGTTGTTTAAAACTCAAATCTATGGTTTATTTATAAAGACAGCGCCTATTTAAAAATGTGTTTCGCCGATCTCGTAGACGGTGAGCTCCACTCAATCAGCGGGAGCTCAGTCCTCATGTATCCGCAGAGAGCAGCCTCTCCTTGGATAGACCTTCTGATATGCGCCGCTGGCTCTGATGTGTCTTTAGTGGTTAAACATAAAATATAATTCAGCTGCGGGGTAAATCTAACAGGTTTTCTTTGGTCTGTATTCAAATTTATCTATATGTTAAAATGAAAATAAAAAAGGCAAGTCTATGTAATATTTCTTTCATTGTAATGGCTGCATATACACATTTCCCTGACCTAAGTACATTTCTGCAGTTGTTATTATGCTTAAATGAAAACGAAAGGAGGCAGTGGTATTTGATATCATATTTTGTTTTATTGTAAATATACAGTAGGGAAAATTGCAGTAGCCAAGACGAGCTGACTGAAGTTATCAAGTATCATATATATATATATATAGTATATAGTTACGCTGCTGTTTATAGATGTTTATAGATTTACCGGACTTGCGTAGTTGCAGACATCACACTCCCCAGTGAATGCACAAAGTCTGAATTAACTACCGAGTATGCACGTCCAAAATCAGCGTACTTTTTTTTTTTTTTTTTTTTAATCAGAGGTACTTTGTATTGAGAAACGCGCGCAGACCTACGTCACCAGTCATTTGCCTAATCTACCCGGTACTTTACACCGCGGTGGAAACGCAGAAAGCAACAGGTCTGGGGGGAAAAAAGTTCCTGGGAAAAAAAGTTCCTGGTACAAATGTTCCGGGTAATTTCGGTGGAAACGCGGCAAATGACTGTAAAAACCAGGCTTTCAGATCAGCGCAGATGAAAAATCTTCACTCATTGAGCGTTCTCTTGCCTTGTCCTCAGTTTTATGGAGCGTGTGAAATCAGAGGAAGGGAACTGAACTCTGGAATCCCTGAGCAGGGCTGCAAATTAATACCCATTGAATTCTGGTCAATTTCAGGGAATGCAGCTTAATCTTTCCGAAAAGCCACGACTGAGACCTCACAAAGCAGCATTACTCTGCATTTCACTTGTAGGTGTAATAATTGTATTACACAATAAGCAATTATTCTGCGAACTAACATAGTTCATTAGTCTACAGTAGGTTATATTGTATATAAGAGGACAATGCACCACTAAATATAGTGCTTAACTGATCACAGCTGTATATCAGGTATTTTGTACTGGTTTGGAATGTGACTTATTAAATCAGATTTTATAAGGTCAGTGATTAAAATACTGTACAAGCTAATTTGTTATTAAAAATAGTGGCACAGATAGTTTAACGTGTTTAATTATTTGAACAAAAGCTCAGAATGCAGCTCATCCAATCAGATTTCACCACACAACCATCCAGTTTATAAGCGTCTCCTTTTATTGGGGTCTTCACAAGCTCTACATTTTATAGCTCTTGTACCACACAGACTTTCATTTTTTTGTAAACAAGTTCATTTTCCAATCGATGAACATTGCAGACAAAAGCTGCTATGTGAATTTATATTACTTCATGACATAAAGGAGTCACCCATTCGGACAAATCTTTTTATAAGTTTGGTGGTTGTTTTACCTTCACTTTCATCAAAAAAAAGGTACAAAAGCTGTCACTGGGGCAGTAACCTTACCTTATTTACCCCCCAATTACCTTAAACATGTATCTTAGTACCTACAGTGTATATATTAAGTAACAGTACATAAGCTATTTGAACCTTTCGAGAAGACATTTCCCAAGTGACAACTTTTGTACTTTTTTTTTTTATTATTTTTTTTTTTTAGAGTGTAAATGTCCATGTTTGACACACCTTGAGGGATTCATTGTCAAAATTACTTATTTTTCACAGCAGTTTATCTCATTTATGATCAGATTTTACACAAGTACTGTACATGTGTAGGATATATTAACACTCAGAGAAAAGGGTACAAAAGCTATCATTGTGGCAATAGCTTTTCAAAAAGTACTAATATATACCATATAGGTACTAATATGTTCACTTTATGTTCTAATATACACATTTGCTGTATCAATATTCACCCTTTATAGGTTAATAAGGTACAAATGTGTACCTTAAAGAAAAAGAAGAAAAAAAAAAATGATACCTACCCAGTTTTTTTGTACCTTTTTAGTTTTGTTTAGTTTTTTTTCTGAGAGCATAGCCCACCAATTGAATGTGTGCATCCAGCAATAGAAATGCCCTCTAGTGACGAACAGTACAGCGACTAGCTGACCTCCATTGATAAAATCGCTGTCAGTGTGATTTGGCCATAATACACATAAAAGAAAAGACAAAAAGGTCAGGTGTTAGTTTGTAAACAAATGTAGGAGCATACAACCAAGTGAGCTCAGTGTGACGCAGAGTCTGTGCATGAACATGGATGCTGTGGAGGTGATTGATATTGTATGGAGAAAGACAATGAAAGATCTAGGAAAAGGAGACTTGGATGGGCAATAAATCGCTGGTCACATACGAAATAGATCAATCACGAGAGCAATAAGCGTTGTGTCGATAGAATTAGTCACATGCATGTGCCGGTCGCAGATTCATGAGCCCAAATACATTCACCCAGTGGAAGCAAACTAGTGATGGTGTACTGATCATGTGCTCCACAGAGTGTGTGTATTTCCAAAGATCTTGTTGTTATGTGACCCGGCGAAATGCCCCATTATTAGTCTCAAGCTAAATATGGATTCATGTATTTCCATGAGGCTCTTGTAAAGAGAAACCGATGAATGATAGATTGGATGAATGTCACGAAACCTGTCAAATATGTCCGGGTCATAACACATAAATAAACTGTATTTTGTTGAAGAAAATGGTAGATTGGATTACCATTATGATGTTTTGGTTAATAGCGCCAAGAACATTTTCAACAAAGGTTAACAAATAAGAATAAATTATTTGTAATTCATCATGGTAATATTCATTGTACTATATTGTTGTCTCAAATCTATATGTACTTTTATTAAATTATATTTATATTTAAAGTTATACTATAATAATTGTATTAAAATATTGTGCATAACAAATACGCTAATGAAAATAATAAATTATTATAACAATATTCTACAGTGTTCCTGGATGTATTATGGCAATGAGAAAATTATTAACGAGGATTTAATTTGGGTTTAAAATGTACAGCAAAACAAAATCATAAGTCCTTTTTTTGTGAAATATAATTGATGTATTTACTTTTGTGTTACACTTTACTTCGGTAGTTTATTTTAGAGATTAGTAGAATATCAGTAGACGGTAAGGTTAGGATTATTAGTTGACATGTATTTGTAAAGCTACTATGTAGTAGAATGTGTGTTGGGGATGGCTATCAAAATATCAAAAAACGAATAAAGAAGTGTTACCTTTGATTTTGGGGTGAAATGTACGAGTTTCACCCAAAATTCTGTGTGAAAGAAAGTGTTTCAGATATATCTGTCCTGAACCTCCATACTGCTGAGTAATCTGCTGTTATAAACAGAGACTGCTGACACAATGGCCGCTGGTTACCTGAAGCTGTTTTCCAGCGGCTTGCACCTGGTTGCGTCATCCGCTGATTGCCTTAAAATGTTTTCCATTGACCACACACTTAGTAAGAGTCTAGACAGCAATTATATTTACTCTGGCCTACTTTTCATGTTGTAGAGTCTGTGCTCCAGAATAATCCTCAGCCATGATTAGCTTGCTTCAAAATACATGAGTGAATCAGAGGTGATGCACTTTGTCTGCCGCTTGAAATAAATACGGTTTGGTCTGGAGAAAACGTTTTAATTACTTGTATTTGTCATTTACTCACCCGCTAGTTATTTTTTCAGTGTGCCATTTGATATACAGTTTTACAGCCTGACTTTGTTAAATAAATAAATTATCTGATATTTTAAAGACTTATTGACCTGTTGAAATGTTTATAATTTTTTTTTACATTAACACTTTATTAGGTTAAACTGTTCAGTATTAAAGGGATAGTTCACTTTGAAATTAAATGTTGGTTTGTTTTTGCTTACCTCTAGGGCATCCAAGATGTAGGTGTCTTTGTTTCCACAGTAGTTTCAATTTTGATATTTTTATGTAAAAAACTGTTCTTGTCTGTCATTCATATGATGCAAGTCTTTGGTCACCACCTCAAAGAGCATGCACAGAGGAGTCCAAATTAAACAATTCCCCATCGTAAGTATGCAATGATGGCCTAAGACACAAAACGAGCGGTTTGTGTGAGGAAACGAACAGTATTTATATAGTTTTTACCTCTTATACACAACCACGTCCAAGTGATCTGAGGGCGCATGTGCTTCCTGGTGTGTGACGTGTGAGCGCGCTCTGGCTTAGTCTGCACAGGCGAGGAAAGAGCCGGAAGTGATCTCTCGCGTGTGAACGTCACTCATTGTTTGCACAGAGATTTTGGAGGTGTTACCTTTCACTGTGAAGATTTAAACATATTTAGACAAACAGGAAATCGCAATGGAAGACGATTTCGATATATCAACAGACAACATAGATTTTTTTTTACAACCATATTTATTTTAACCAGAATAACGTTACACAGATCAAGAACTCAGAGAGATGAAGGAAGCATCCGCTGCAGCAGCTCGTCTTCAAGCCTGAGAGAGACGGAGATCTCTTCTAAATCGGTTGTTTTTTTAGTAGCAAGTGTTGTGAGATGCCAACAGAAGTGGAGCGCATATGTTGTCATGAATGGAACATAGCAAGACGACGACGAGGACATTGACCGTATCGCATCACACACCTGCCTGACTGAAGATCCTGAGTTTTCTCTGCTGTTGAGCCGCACCGTTTTGCACATTGTGTTTAGTGTGCCAAGTAAAAGCTAGAGGCGACGTCCAAGGCCTGAGGGCAGGCTGTCAATAGAGTAATGTGTTGTATTTTTATTATTAGCGCAACGATTATAGGGTGCATTATAAACCAAATAATAAATTACAATTACAGCTTTATGTTTCAGACAGTTTAGATTGGTGGCATATCATGTGGTAAACAGTAAACAATGAGTGACGTACACAGGTGAGAGATCAATTGCGTGAGAGATCACTATCGCGTGAGAGATAATTTAATTATTTCACAGAAGCTGTTAGTTTTGTTATATCAGGACAGACTTTATGCCCCGCAAACAAACAAACAAATAAATAATAACAAACGAACGAACGAACGAACAAACGAATGAATGAATGAATAGAAATAAAAAGATTAGTGCATTCAGTCCATTGTACTCACATTATATTTGTTTTATTTTATTTATGAATAAAATAAATGGATCTGGACAATTTGATAGCTTTCCAGATATGGTCATTATCAAAGGTTGGTCTGCTTGTTTATTAACACTAAATAATTACAGTATTGTACAGTACTGTTACTTTGAATTGAATTTACAAGTGAAGTGAAGAATTGGCAAGTGAAGGATTGATTGCATGAGTAGTATTGTGAGGCTCTTTATTGTTCTTTTAGAGTGAGATGGTAAAAAAGAAGGAGATATACCATAGAAAGAACAACAATACACTACATGTTTATGCCTCCAAGATATGTTATTTCAAAACTTGGCACTGAATATCTTGACACTGAATCTAATGCTTTGTTTGGGAAGGTTGTAGAGAATCTGGGCCATGTGCTTGTTTTGCAACCATACAGTATCTTAGGCTCAAACCTAATAATATGTAATTCATCATAATAAGATCTTCTGCACAGATGTCGCAGGTTCATGATGGCGAGAGCTTAAACGTGCTCAGATTATCTCCTGAGTTTAAATCTGAATTAGGTATTGTTTTCCCTTTAGAGATTTCTAATATTCCAATATTGTTCAATCATGATTATACGGCACGGATCACGCAGTTGTTTAGCCGGTTATAATTTAGATAGCAGGATTTGAGAGTACTGGTTTTATTTGTTGTTTCATGCCTCCTCCTCTTCAGGATGGCCTCCAGACCCTCCGCAGCTGCTCGGATTGCCAGGATTGATCAAATCTACAGGAGGGCCGCAGAGGAAACCGAGTGGATAAATGCGACGCTGCATGTGCCGCCAGTCTTTTCCGATAACTTCACAGCATGTGGAGACAGCCAAACCCACTCTGTAGTAACCTCCAAACCGCCCGTCTGTAATTGTTCATTTGCATGAGGCCGCTTGTATCAGCTCTCCCCCACAGTCTCTCTCTCTTGCTGCCGACAAATGTGTGCTGGAATGAAAATGAAGCATAATTATACAAGCTTATTAATATTTTGGCTTTCTGCTCATTGCTACAACCGCGGAAACATGAAATTAGTGTGGCTTCCGTGGCTTTCTTGGAGTTCTTTTCCTCTCACGGTGTGCATTCTCTTCCCAACCCTCTTTCCGAATGCTGTTAGTTGAGACCGAGCCCCTGACTGATTAAAAGTGACAAAACACAGTACGTTTCAAGTGACTGTTGGCCTTCTCTGTTGTGCTTTTCTGAAGAAGCTAGTCATTGACACTGCCGCCCCTGTTTTCTGCTTCTCCATGAACCTTTTTAAGCACCACTTCTGTCTCCGCAACAAACTTTCTGTGTTACTATGACCCAGTTCTGGACCCCGTTCTGAACCCCTCATAAGCATAAACATGATTATTTATTCAATACAAAAAAAAGCTAACACACATTTGCTGTTGTTTACCATATTGGTGTGACTTTTACTTGAAGCTCTCTTTTGATTAATCCTATTTAATGCCTTAGGTGACCCTGACGATGCAATGCACTGACGCCCGTCATGCCGGTTCAAAGGCTTTTTCTTTTCTGCTTAGACTCGTTCCTCAGTTCTTATGAGTCTCTGATCATTTCCCTGGTTGCCTGTCATGAAGGTGTTTTAAATGAGAAGCGACTGAGAATTGAAAGAATCGACTGAAAACAAGGTCATCTAGCTTTATATGGTCATCTTACAGCACTACCCGACATCAAATACATCCTTGGCAGTGGACGTTCAGAGAAAGTATAGATCACCCACGTTAAGCCCGCGGGCAGAGAGAGGGAAATCTACAGCTTATATATATATATATAAGAAAAAGACAGTATTGAGTGAAATGAGAGGCACAGTCTGTTTACACATGTTCTCAGATTTATATTTGTAACATATCGACCAGGATATTCTCCTGATTATTCTGATTTCAGTCAAGGAAACCTTATTTTTATTTTTATATTTTTCCATGCATGTTCCTGGTCTTATTCTGTTTGATTTATTGAATTAGCAATTCAGTATATCAACATCAATAATAATTAGCTTTTACTATGGTTCTATGATTATTGTTTTTGACTGATGTCTCTATTATTTTTCTAGAGCTCTTCTCCAATCACTCTATTCTGGTCAGGGCCGGCGCAAGCTCAAATGCCGCTCTAAGCAGAGCACAATCGTGCCGCCCCCACCTCACATTCACAATTAGGGATCCTTAAGATGCATGTAAAAAACCTTTTTTTTATCTATGAAATTACACTAAAATAAAAACATGCACGCATGTTGTCAGAGTTTTTTTTTTTTTTTCATTCTGCAAAAAGGTGAAAAGGGACACAATGCAACAGCTGCATATAATTTCGGTTTTATGCTAACAGATACTGTACAGAATAAAACTAAACATATGCACACAACTCTTTAGCTCACAAAACTGGAGGTTTCGATTTTTTCTTGACTGATACACACATTCACACACCTACAGAAGCGTGCGCGTCGGGCTTTCGCAGCGGCACACGCTTTGATTGCATCCTCGAGTTTAACTTGTACTTCGGAGATAATTTTTTATCAGTTTAAGCTTTGAGAAACTGCGTTCTCCAGATCTCACAGTGACGGGGAGAGTGAGAAGCACTCTCAATGCTACAAAACATTTGGAAAATTGTTTTCCATCCCTTTTTCACAGATGAATTTAAGCGCATCCAGTGGTTTAGATCCAGCAACCAGAGCCCCTTTCACACTGCACGTCGGACCCGCAATACTCCCGTAACATTGCCTGGTCGCCTTCTGTGTGAAAGCAACCACGTCCCGGAATTGATTACCGAATTGTACCCGGGTCGGGGACCTAGTAACATTGCGGTAATCGATCCGGAACAAGCGCTGTGTGAACAAAAGCCAGATCTTATTCCGTATCGAAGTGATGACGCGCGTCATCGCGCGACTCTTTTACCGGGTGTTTTGAAGGAAGATCAACATTCGCGACGAAAACATATGTGCAAACTGTAATGAAGCAGAGGTCAGTTAGTTCCTCACTTTCCGCGCTTACGCCGAGATCGTTTGCTTGCTTCAGTTAAAGTATAACATGCCAAGCGTTGTCGACTCGTACATTACACGTCACGCGCTGATGTCACGTGTCGTTACGGGATCTTCAAGGGTTGTGTGTGAAAGCACGCACATATACCGGGTCATCACTGGCAGTGTGAAAGTGCCAAATCTAGCGACCAGGAAACAATTACAGGAACGCTTTACCCCTGTATTTGCCTGTATTTGCCCAAAGCAGTCAGCTCTTCAAACAATTTATGCCCATCAACATCCCGCGAGTCTCCATGCGTCAGGGCCTTTTCCAGTCCTAAGCAATCCTGAAGAACTATTGTATTCTCCTTTTCTTTGAGAGATGCGATGTCATATAAAAATCCAAATACCATGGGCGCTATGGTCTCTAAGCAGCGAAAAGCGCTCTCCCACGGAGGCGATTACCCATGACCAGATAATTTTATTAGTTTTGACATTTTTGAATATACATTAAAGTATTTTGCATGCATATATAGACCTACTAGGGCGCTGCCGGGCGGGAATTTTTATTTGAAATGTAAAGTTTATTTATTTATTTTTTTTTTATAGCTACTAAATAATCTGTTGAAGTGCCATAATTGTAACCTATGTGAAACAAACAAATAAATTTATAATTCTCTCTCTCTCTCTCTCTCTCTCTCTCTCTCGCGCGCGCCTTCTCGCTCTCTCTCTCCTTCTCTCTCTCTCTCGCCTTCTCTCTCTCTCTCTCTCTCTCTCTCTCATGCCTTCTCTCTTTCTTTTGCTGCCCTGGCTGAGCTGCTGCCCTAGGCGGCTGCCTAGTTCGCCTATAGGCACGCGCCGACCCTGATTCTGGTATGTAAATCAACTCCTGGTAAAGTCTTACGCTACATTTTTCTTTCTATTTATTTATTTATTTATTTTAAATTGTTGAATATCCTGTTTCACTTACATGTAGAATACATCCAAATAGGAAAGTAAAATGGTTAGTGAAAGGCGCTTCATGTAGGCTTTAAAGGAGTAATAAGTTTAACGGTTTAAAAATGAAATATGTAAAATAAATAATTAATTTTAAGAAATAATGAGTGAATGAACAAAGAAACAAACAAATAATAATAATAATAATAATAATAATAATAATAATAATAATAATAATAATAATAATAACTCAAATGTATTTCAAAGTTGTACCAGAGAAAGTAATAACCGAAAACACAGTATTAAACAAACAAAAAAAGCAAAAATAAATAAATAAATAAATAAAACAAACATACGCAACCCTGGACCACAAAACCAGTCTTAAGTCGGGGTATATTTTTCGCAATAGTCAAAAAATAAATAAAAAAATAAAATAAAAATACCACATTGCATGGGTCAAAATTATAGATTTTTCTTTTATGTCAAAAATTATTAGGATATTAAGTGAAGATCATGTTTTATGAAGATTTTCTCAGTATTTAGGTTTTCTAATAATTGTATCTCGGCCAAATATTGTCTGATCCTAATAAACCATACATCAATGGAAAGTTTATTTATATAGCTTTCAGATGATGTATAAATCTCAGTTTTGAAAAATTTAAACTTAAGACTTGTTTTGTGGTCCACAGTCACACGCGTGCTGGCGCGTACACACACACACACACACACACACACACACATGTATATAAATAAAATAACAAAACTAATGCAAATGAGAAACACTAAATTACTAAAACTAATTAAATAATAAAAAATGAAAGTTTTTGATAAAAAAAAAACAAATAAATAAATAAATAAATATATATATATATATATATATATATATATATATATATATATATATATATATATATATATATATATATATATATATATTTTATATAGTGATATTATGATATCACTATTTAAAATATAGTGATATTAAATAGTCATGTATAGTGTACATTGTCACATATTTTCTTGTAAAAAAGGTCAAAGGACACAATTATTAGCCTGTGCTCTTCAAAACTTCTTTTTTTTTTTGAACCAGCATTACAACAAATATCAAATGTGAAGCTGGATCTGTCATGATATGGCAGGAGCATCTCTTCGTCCGGATGCACAACCGCTGCGGAAGCGCTGCACTGCAGACAGAAGGAAGGCCTATTAGAGAGACACATCTCTGACTTCCTGCCAGTCCCTTTGGGCCTGCAGATAATAATAGTTTCTCTCCAAGGTGTTTTTTTTTTTTTTTTTTAAGAAGTGAAATGGACTGTACGTTACGATGGAGCATTCCGTTTGCTTGTATCTTCTTGTGTTCGTTGTTCTTTTTTACACGTCTCCTTCCTCATCCAGGCAGAGTTTTCTTGTCTCCGTCTGTCCTTTCACTGTCTTAGCTGTCTTTGTAAGAATAACAGAAGCTCTTGAGGGTTTGATTAGTGAGATGGGTGCACGGATGTACTGATTTTAAAGCAGGGAGCAATGTGAGTGAGAGAGCAGGAGGAGGAGGAGGAAGAGGAAGGGGGGGCTCCCTCATCAGCCCCTTTTGTGTGGAGAAAAGGGGCTTTAATTACTCCTTGCACCAGATTCATTAAATATCTCACTCCTGATGTAAATGTTTTTGTGGGAGCCCCGAGTGCTGAACGACAGAAGAGAGACAGTAAGCGAGACAGAGTGAGATGGATGGAGAAAAGGACAGTGAGTGAGAGAGAGAGAGAGAGAAAAAGAGAAGGAGGTTGGGTTTGCATAGATGGGTGTTATCAGGGGCGTAGCAGCCATTTTAAAAGTGGGGGGGACAGCTGTATGGTGATTTGACCCAAAGCTGATGTTCATAATAAATTCTAAATAGAATACCAATTGACATTTTACTTTTTCAAATTTGGGAACATGACATGATAGCTTACAGGAACCTATTTTTGTTAAATCATACTCGAAATTTAAAAATACTGCAGGACTTTGAGACCAATGGGAGACCATCTATATATATATTTTTTTTTTTTTTTATGAAATAAAGATATTTTATGATATTTACAATATTTCAGTTGCACTACATTTGAACAATAACTTTTTTTTTAACAGTTGGACAAAAACAGGTGTTAAATGAGTATACAGATTACATCTACAGTAATTTTATACAACATACATTTTATGTAAAATATGAGACAGATAATCTGTGAAAAAATCAAGCTCCTCTGGCTCCTCCCAGTGTCCTATTGCCATTTGCAGAAATACATCACTCCCGGTAAAAAAAACAAAACAACCAATCAGAGCTGCGGTCCGTAACTTTGTTTGTGTTCAAAATGTAGAAGAATGTATATAATAAGCGAGTACAACATGAATCTATTTTCCAAACCGTGTTTTTGGCTTGTCCTGAATCACTAGGGTGCACCTATAATAAGTGTTTATATTCGGACTATTTTAGATTGCTTCGGGGGTACCGCGGCGGAGTAACCCAGATACAAATCTCACCTGTACACATTCTGGAGAGGTTGAGCAACTGCCCCCTCTCTCTGCCAGTGACGTCACAGCCTGCCTTTCCTGCAGACTAGTTAGGACATAAAGTAACAGTTATGAATTAAAAGAATAAAATTTGATAAAGTATTTTAAGATATTCGTTGCAAAACAAATATGATTTATTGTGAAATGATAATTTTACTCCGCGAGCAGCACGTAGACAAACAAAAGACAGCAGAAACCAATACTATTGTTACGTCTTATTTAGCAGACGCTTTTATCCAAAGTGACAATTAGGAGAGCATTTAACACACTGAATCCGGCGTGACGTGACGAGGTCCATACGGGTTCAATAGGTTAAATCATAACATGAAAACTTTATCGCGCGATTGGTGTCATGGCGACATACTGTAACATACTTACAGTGTGTGTTTGAAAAAAGGATGTAATCGTCCTTTACTTTTTTCTGGGGAGCATTTTATCCCAGACGGCCTAATAGCAAAGTGAACAAACGAACGAACGAAAATTCAGAAGAGCAACAAGAGATTTGAAGCTCATAGCAGACGCGCCCAGGAGATGATTCGCTCTGTGATTGGCTGAATGTTACTTCACTCAAATCTAAGTAACAAATCAGAGAACACTACAGGAAATATTCACACTGGATCCTAAAAAAAAAAAAAAAATTAGCAGGGGTAAGAATCACTTGTTTCTAAAAGTGCGGGGGACGTGTCCCCCCCGTCCCCCCCGGTTGCTACGCCCCTGGGTGTTATGTATTTTGAAGTTGCCAAGGGAGGCCATGGCTAGTTGTGACAAATCTTACATTTTAAATGTAATTTAATTCATTAATTTAAATGCATTTGCCTAAAGTATGGTTTGAAATTTTGTATTTTTTGCAGACTAATATGTAATGTTTAAAAGCAAGCTCCCTTTGTGACAATTTGTCCAATATAAGCCCTAATATTGGGGCATGTTGTCACAACACACACACACACACACATTTGTTTTAGTGAAAAGAGGGGACATCCCATAGGCGTAATGGTTTTTATTCTGTACAAACTGTATATTCTATGGCCCTTCACCAACCCTACACCTAACCCTAACCCTCACAGGAAACTTTGTGCATTTTTACTTTCTCAAAAAATCTCATTCTGCATGATTTAAAAGCATTTGGAAAAATGGGACCATTGGTTATGTCTGCAGTGTGGTTGTTATTCCAGGGTGGATTGGATAAAAATAATAGCGCTTTATGAAGCATGCATGCTTTCATCATGAACTACGGCCTTGAGATTGTCGAGCTTCACCATTCGTTGTAGATAATAAAGCATAAACATAAGTCACCCTCTGCTTGTAATATATAAAAACAAAGCTGTGGACCTTGCATTCACACCTCTAAGCTGATCCCTGAGCCAATGAACTTCTATATGAACGTTTCTGTGGTCTAATATTCTGCTTTGTCCAGAATTCATTGCCCCATTTTTTTCTCTGATGTCTGTCACTCGAGTCGACACATTTAGTCTCTTTGATCATTTCGTCATTGTGGATCAGAAAGGACGTATGGCAGAGTCATGTACTCTGGGGAGAAGAGAGTAAATCGTCTTTTGTGAGTCGAGGATATGGCGCGGGTCCCGAGGGATCATCAGCAGATCCTTCAAATTGATAATCACCATTCCTCATTACCGCAACTTCCTGCGCTTTACTCACCACTTCATTTCCTAATTACTTGATTATATATCTAAGATGATTCATTAACGATCTGAGCTTCGTTTTGCAAATAGTTTACACCAGTCATTAATTACCCTGGGCTTTTCCCCTCTCTGATAATGAGAGTTAGATTCTGACTCTGATTCTCTCTCTCTCGAGTGCTCCTCTGTTAAAAGCTCACCTCATTTTGGGTGAAGATTTGATTCATTATCCAGCAGTGCCTCTTGACTTTCAGTTTGCTAATGTTAGTTTTGTAGTACCTGAAGTCATTTGAGAGGGGAATTGAGCCAAAATAACTGTTGTTCAAACATCTGAAAACATGCATCTGAAGAAATGTGATTTATTTTCAACCATTAAGTGCTTTTGGTTTAATGTAGATTGTGGCTATTATTAGAAGGGTGTGAGTTCGATTCCCAGGGAACTTTGAAGTTGAATGTGCCTGTCAGTTGCATAATTGTTATGCGATGTTGACATCTGTGAATGTTTTGGTCAAAGGTTTAAAATAACATAGAAGTGACGGCTATTGCAAGGGAAAATGGTGGATTGGATCCAACCACACAGTGAACTGCAATTCATTAAGCTGCAGTGTGGTTGTTATTCCAGGGTGGATTGGATAAAAATAATAGCGCTTTATGAAGCATGCATGCTTTCATCATGAACTACGGCCTTGAGATTGTCGAGCTTCACCATTCGTTGTAGATAATAAAGCCAAATCTGCTTGAAAACACTGAGTATTTGAATGGACTTTGTTAAAGCAGGTTGAAAATTAATTAGAGCTTCTGTCCCTAAGGCCATTTTGCCTTTTCACTTTAGTCTTTAGTCCAACATGAAGAATGAGAGGTTTGTTCTTTCACACAGGCATACTGGGAAGTTACAAAAAGCTTGAAAATTACTTGCCAAAGCATTACTTTGGACACAAAAGACATCTATAACATTAGTTATAACATAAGCAAACCCATATTGAATCGGCTTAATCTTTTTATTTTATTTTATTTTTTACTTTTTTAGCATTGATTGTCGGAGGAAATCTGCAGCAAGAGGAAAACGTTTAAAGGTACTAATGGCAAATAAATAAAATATAAACATATACGCACACACACACACACACACAATTTACTGTATGTTAAACTTTCACAATGCACTGGAAAATTAGTTACATTAGTTTGTGTTCTATGAAATGGTATATACAGATGCAGGCTTACAGTATTTACAATAAATGCACACCATCTAAACTTTTTACATAAATTAATTGCATAAATGCAGGCAGTTTAATGAAGCATATTTTGTTTATATATATATATATATATATATATATATATATATATATATATATATATATATATATATATATATATATATATATATATATATATATATATATATGTGTGTGTGTGTGTGTGTGTGTGTGTGTGTGTGTGTTTACCTGCTGTCACTGAAAACAAAAATGTGTATAAAGAACATGATGGTCAGACACATCTCCATCTTTGGTTTCTTCAGGAGCAGTACATTTTAACCTCAAGGGAACTAATCAATAATGTATACGTGTGGCTTGAAAAGCACTGTCACATCCATCATAATTGAACTTTTTAGCTGATGGGGAATGCATTACTATCAGTTTAGATTTATTTTGTGCAGGTTTATCTAGGCTGAGAGAGCTGCTCTGTGTGTGAACACATGCTCCACAGGGACCAGCGAGTCTGTTTACAGCCAGAAAGTGTCATTTCCTATTCGTCTCTTTCACTGCCGTGCCAAGTTTAACTCACAGGATATATATATATATATTTTTAAATAGTCCACCTCAGTCTCAGTGAAGGGACTAGAGTGCAGGACACAGGGGTCATTGTGAAGTGGTCTTTACTTTGTTGTGTGGATGCTCATTATGTTTATGTGACTTAACCTTAAAAAAAATAGTCTTCTAAATGCAGTTGTAGTTGTTTTCAGATACTCAACTGAATGATGACATGCGTCGATAACATTTTGAGAGAGAGACTCTACAAGTGTGGCGTTGCCAAGTAAAATACAACTATTTGAATGCAAAGGTTACACAATTAAAATATTCACTTAAAAATAAAATAAGTTTAACATAAACAAATGCTGTAATAAAGTGATATAACGAGATATCACAGTTGTGCAATATAAAATAGAAATTACAAAATGTAAAGATGCATTTAGAAGAAATTCTATAAGTAAATTCGTGTAACAAAAATAGATACTCAAAATTGCTAAATAATACACATTTCTATGAAAACTGCTTTTATTCTTCATATTTGGATGTTTTCAGCAAGGTTTTATTTCCTTCTCATTCACTTCAGCATATTTGTATTCTTCAACATTTTCCCCATCTCTTAAAAGAGATTTTGCTCTAATTGTTGACACAAGCGTTTTCTTCTTTGTGCATGTTACTTGGAATAAACCTTGGAAGGAAAAGGTCAATAAGAATGTTGTGCTGTAATAAACGGGGAAAGTCAATATTACCTCATGCCTGCTGTATCGACTGTTTTCACAGATACCACCTCACTGCCTCCTTCTTCTCCTGCTATCTGATACAGTCACTCTGAAAAGATGTGTAGACTCAGGGTCCGTTTACATGACTATATTTTCAGCCACAAACAAAAACTTTTTTACGTATTTTAACTGTTTGTTTACAGGACAGTCATGTTTCGAGGACTGAAAGTGCATATTTTTGAAAACGGCTTCAAAGTGCACATTTTTTTAAATGCTACCATTGTCGTTTCTGTGTAAACACCCAATATATGAATCTTTGAAAATGGTGACGTCATGCGCGTGCGTAGTACATGTCGATTTTAAAAGCAAGTGCAAACAAACATACACAACAATGGCAGAATACATGTTACTGTTGTTGTTGCTGCTCAAGAGTTTGCTAACGCTTCTTCAGCAAAGTGTGGATTTACTTCACCAATATTACAACCAACATCTGAGACGCATCATATGCATTATATAATCATTGCTTCCCTACAGGTACAGCACTGTTTACGAACAAGGTGAAAGCACCAACTTATTACTTATTACTTATACTTATTACTTATGACATAAATGTTACGTCTTCACGATCCATTTCTGAGCGCACTATCAAATTCCGTAACATCAAGCACATGGACTTCACTCTTTTTTCGACTTTTGTCTCTGGGCTTCCCACTATTAACTCTATGGAGCACTATAATTCCATTCTTTCCTCAATTTTGGATGAGTTTGCACCTCTGCGAGAACGGCTTGTTACTTTTAGGAAACCCTGTCCATGGTTTACCCCAGATTTACGTTTAATGAAAGCTGCCGGAAGACAATTAGAACGGCAGTACAAGCAATCTGGCCTGACAGTGCACAGGCTTCTTTACACTGAACAACAGTCTGCTTACCATTCGGCTTTGAACACTGCACGTAAGAGCTACTATTCAAGCATCATTGGTAAAACTGCAACAAATTCTAAATCGCTGTTTAAGACTGTTGACAATCTTCTCAAACCAACTAAGGCCATTGTTCATTCCTCTGTTGACCAGTGTAATAAGTTATTTCACTGATAAGGTTGAGGGTATATATAGCACTTTAAATACCATCACTCCACTCTTGAGCTAGTTAATATCCAGCCTTCAAATTTCCCAACTACTACCTTTTCAAACTTTGAAATGGTCGGAGATGATTTTATTATTATGTTATTATTATTAAGTACAGTGAAGTCCATGAACTCTACAACCAGTATTTTAGATCCGGTTCCCTGCTCGGTCATCATGAACTGCCTTGCATCAGTCTGCCCTTTTATGACTTCAATTGTGAACGTGTCATCATTGACTTCTGGAATTGTTCCTCCAGAACTAAAAATAGCTGCCATTACACCAGTCCCTAAGAAGAATGGTTGTGATGTATATGATTTATCCAATTACAGGCAGATTTCTAACCTCCCATTCTTGACTAAAGTTATTTAGCGTATTGTGGCTGTTCAGTTAAATAATCACCTAGCTCTGAACAGTCTCTTTGAACCTTTTCAATCTGGGTTCAGAAGGGGGCACAGTACTGAAACCGCTTTTATTAGGGTCGTAAATGATCTTCTTATCACGGCGGATTCAGGTGCATGCAGTATTTTGGTCTTGTTAGACCTCAGTGCTGCTTTTGACACTATATGTCACTCTCTTCTGCTTGACAGGCTGGAAAATTGGTTTGGGTCTTTCTGGAGCTGTCCTCAATTGGTTTCGGTCTTAATTTACAAATCGTGCCCAGTTTGTTGGGTAACTACAAATCAGATACCATCCCTGTTCGACAAGGAGTTCCTCAGGGTTCAGTATTGGGTCCAATATTATTTAATATTTATATGCTTCCACTTGGGCAGATCATTAGGAAACATGGTCTTGGGTATCACTGCTATGCGGATGATACGCAGATTTACATCACCACTAGTCCTGATGTCCATTGCTCATTAATAGCTTTGCGTGGTTGTTTAGCAGAGATCAGTATCTGGATGCATAACAACTTCCTGAAGCTGAATGGCTCCAAAACTGAACTGATGCAGATTGGTACAGTGGCAGCTACTATTAAGGGCGAGCAGATCAGTTTGATTGTTGATTCCTGTACGGTAATCCCCACTTCACAGGTGCAAAATCTTGGTGTCATTTTTGATTCACAATTATCATTTGAAGCACACATAAAACACATCTCTAAAACGGCATTTTTCCACCTGAGAGACATAGCTTGACTTAGACCTTTCCTCTCTTTTGCAGACACAGAAAGGCTTATACTTGCCTTCATAACAACTAGGTTAGATTATTGTAATGCCTTGTTCTCTGGCCTTCCAGCTAAATCGCTGAGCAAGCTTCAGTATATACAAAATTCTGCCGCTCGTGTGCTCACTTGTACTTCTCCTTGTGAACACATTACACCGGTTCTTTCACAATTACACTGGCTTCCCGTAAATGCGAGAACTGATTTTAAAATTCTTATTTTAACATACAAGGCACTTCATGGGACTGCACCTGAGTATCTTTGTGATCTCATCAGTCCTTATATTCAATCACGCTCTCTTCGCTCTACTAACTCTCTTTCACTTCACCAGCCATCATGTAAGCTAAAGACTATGGGGGAAAGAGTATTTTCATATAAAGCCCCTAAGCTATGGAATGTACTTCGTGCATGCACCAACGTTGGGTGATTTTAAAAAGTTGATTAAGTCACATTTATTCAATACTGTCTTTCTCTAATGAATTGTTGTATTGCTATTGGTGTTTTGTTTTATTTTATTTATTACTTTATTACTGTAGCGCTTTGGGTTTAAGAAAAGCGCATTACAAATAAAATGTATTATTATTATTATTAACTACTGGCCTGGCATATGTAATACAGCATTTTTGGCCATTTTCACAGATATGTGTAAACGCAAATCATTTTTTAAAATCATTGTTGGCTTCATACAGGCAAGAATTCCTCCATCATTCCATGCTGTTGAATTAATCGTGGTCGGTGGCGTTCCTAAGAGTATGTGAATTTTCATGGAGCTGCTGGATTCTTTGTGTTTCCTGCTGGTGTGCTTTATCTGCTGTAGCAGGCCTGAAAGTACAGCACTGAGGAGACCATTGAGCTTCTGTTTTGTTGGGGAACAGTTATGTCTCCACAGTCTGAAACTTCTGCGCTGTGGCGTGATGTAAAATCCTCTGAGACTGCGAGTTGAATACAGCTAAAACCAACTCTATTACCCAGCAGCTTATGGATTTGAATAGTTGAATGCCTAGTAATTACATACGGAGAGAGGTGTGTGTCCCTGTTTCTGAGCAGATGTGTGTGTGTGTGTTGTACTGCTCTCCATTCAAAGTCAAATGCAGGATATTCCTGCTTCATATCTCAGACTTGTGACCACAAAGGTGTCCTGACATTTGCATGATGACAGATAAGGAAACAATCCCGTAATACTATGGTTAGGTTTGTAGATGTCAACAGCTACAATTCTTCGTAATCATCTGTGCTAGTTTTAATGCATCTTATTTGTTTATCCTTAAAGGTGTTTTATGTATGTATGTATGTATTATTATTATTATTTTTAGCATTATTATACTAAAGCATAAAAAAGTACCATAATAAGTTTGCAGACATTTAGAAAACATGCTACATGTTCACATAGTTGTTTCTCTGAAAAACAATGCCACAGCCAGTTGTTCTACTTTGAAATGTGTGATCCATATCAGAATGTCTGTTTTTGGTTTGGTCTGTGTGATTACACCAACTGTCATTATTTACCCAATAGTATTTTGACACCCCAGGTTGCCAGTTGGTGGAAATCACAGTGTATTGCAGCCATGGAATCCAGCAAATGAACTGGGTCAGAGATCACAGATTCTATTTGAACTAAAAAGCCTCAGCAATCATCTAAACAATGCTAAAAGGCACATTAAAACAAAAATAAATCAAGTCAGCAACTTGCAGTGCAATGCTTGTTGCCTTCCATTATCAGTTGGGCTTGTACCTGTTTTGGGTCCTCAACTTTAGGACTTATTTTCTTGCCATTATGTAAAAAAATAAATAAAAAATAATTCAGGTTGAATGCAGGTTCAATGAATACAGTTAAGCACATGGACACCGATATATCTTTAGAGCATATGCATGTTTATGCATTATTATTATTATTATTATTATTTCTTTATTTATTTTTACAAGTTCATAAGGTACTGTGTAAAAGGAAGCATCTTTGTTGAGATATTTTAGAAAGATTCAGGGTGACTTGTGTTCATATCTTAGCATCGTACCCCTGTGCCATTGGCCCATTGCTCACACTGCTTGGTTTCATCTGGGGAAGAATAAAATAAACATTATTGTTTTCCTGCCATGCTGGAATGGAGCCATTCCTCTAAATAAACATTACAATGCAGATGACGATAATGTCTTTCTCTCTGTTTCTCTTTCTCTCTCTTGCTCCCATTAAAGTGTTTTACTTGTTCTTAAAAAGACTTCACAAACTCATATTGCATGTGTCTGTGTGTCTCTGTGTCAAATAGTAGGTGTTGTTAGATGTTTAAAAAGCACTTTTGCTTTGTGCAAGCACATACATTTATCGATTGCCCTAAAATCAGGTTTGGAAGTTAACATTGGAGTAAATGCAAGTTGACTTCAAGTGTATTAACAGAGTGTTCAGTTCTAATGGGCTCTGTGCAACCTTTCCCTGGCAGTTTATTGCCTCTGAATGCCGTGTCTGATTGCATTTCATGTGCTGCAAATGCATTAGTGGTGTACAGACTCAAGGAGTTCTGTAATACCTGGAGAGAGATATCCGTTAGCATTCCTTCTGTTCAACGGCAGTTGCTTGGCTGTCACATACCTGCTTCAGAGGTACATGGAATGAAAGCTGCCATCTTTACATGTGGATTATCTCTTAATTTTATTGATTTTATTGATTTTTTATTTGGTTCCATCCTAAATATATTTTTCCACCTCAAAACCATCCCACATTATCATTGAAGTATTTGATCATTGAATAGGCTACTTAATGATGTTTATTTATTTATTTATTTTTACATTTATTTTGAATTAGGGATGCATACGATATATTGGAATTCTGGCCTTTACTGATAAATATGGCCATGTTGTGGTTGATAATTAACAGATTTTTTATTAATTCTAATTTGAATAAAAAATACTAAATAAAAACAAAAAAATAAAATAATGAAATGTATTTTATAAGTCAAGTTAGGCATCACAACATAGTCATGGCTAATTAAAAAAAAAAAAAAAAAAAAAAAAAAAAAATATATATATATATATATATATATATATATATATATATATATATATATATATATATATATATATATATATATATATATATATTAATTTTAAGATTTGTTAAAGTTTACATTTAACATTGTTAATAATATATATATATATTTTTTTTGTGTTTTTAAAGATCAACTTTAAGTGAATATTATATGATGGCAAAGGTAGCTAATCTAAACAAACAAATAGTCAAAATAAGCATTTGATTACTGATATACACATATATAAACCTCTTTTAACATCCATGTGTTATGTGACATATCTTAGCTTTCTAGTTAAGCATAACTCTTAAGAAAATCTGTTGATAAGCTAAAACAGTATATAACTTTCTGCATATGTTCTCAGGCATTAATTAAAATCTGGGAGAAGCTAACCATTCCAACCTTGATCCCTTGTGTAGACTGCTTTAGGGCCAGGACTTGTGTGTGTGTGTTTAGATATGACTAAACAGAGAGCTGTAAAGCTTCCAGTTTTTTTGAGAAATACATCAGCGCTACAGGGCTGTAGTGACTCAGCGCTAAAATATCATCAGCTAGTGCGATGAGCTACGTGTCTCACTGTTTAAGAACAGGAAAACAATTGAAAACAGTCTGCACCTGGTGACCTGAATAGAGTAATTGTAAAGTGCTCTAAAGAAAGCACGTCGCTCACATGTGTCAGGCCTGACCTTCTGCGGATACAGCTGCAGCACTCAAGCTCCATTCTGTTTACTCGGCTAAGCTGTTCGCATCAGTAGCAGAGATTGTGGCAGATTTTCTGCAGAAACCGTGCTGCAGCGTGCCAAATTGGTCCAATAAATTCAATGTTGTAGCTAAATAATAGATTTCCATTACAGTCAAGGGAGCATGAAGCATGTTTTTTCTTTTGGAGGTCTTAAATACGTCATAGTCAACTGTGGCAACGTCAGAGTAACGCTGAAGAAGCCCAAATTCAAAGCCATTACAATGCTTCATTGCTCTATTTTCTAATTTACCAAGATTAACGATAAGGGGTCGATGTACTCTAAATTAATTATTTCATTATTTAATCTAAAATAAAGTGTTTCTTCGTAAAGAAAAATGAGGTGATGTATTAAAAGGATGCGTGAAATGAAAAAGGGGAGGAGTGGAAGATGAAATCTATTCTTTTAGCATGTTTCCAAGCAGTTCTTTCTTCAAGGGTCCCTTTATGTGTCAGCAATATGTCAAAAGGAAGTTCTTTTAGATTCTAATTGTTGTCTATATTGAGTTAAAGAATGTGAGGTCAGCACATCTTTCTTTCCTGTATCATTACTAGTGATCAAATCAAATGCAAGACTGTTCTCAAAGCGAGCCTCCCAGATCTCTTGTTGTCACTGCGAGTGGATTGTAAAGCACAGCTCTGAGATTGCAGCCTGGCACCATCAGAAGGGATTCTTATCCTTTTTTTCCCCTTTTTTTTAAGCGTTGACGAGTTGTAGACACATCAGGGACTCACATTACGTCAATGTCTCTCCGTGCTTGTCAGAGATGCTGAGATGGGATCTTGTTAAAAGTGGGCCATCGGAGGTGCATCTTCACAACAATCTCGCACGAGTGGATTTCACTTGAGTGCATAATATGACGCTTAAAAGGCAATGCTGACTCTGACGTCTGTCTAAAGATGTTCTACCTTAGACAAAGAGACTACTTTAAAAAAAAGATCTTTGGTTAAACGAGTGTTTTTGGTTTTTCAAAGCTCTTCGTCCAATTTATGGCCATTTTAATGTTGGCAGAGCTTGTTGCTTGGTACTCTTTAAAGAGCTTTAATTTGCTCTTTTGACCTTAACTGAGGTGTAAGTCTCTAAATTGCAAAAAGTTTTTCTTCCATCTTTTTTTGATCTTTGCTCAAAGACAACCCAGGCAAGAGCATGCAGGAACATTGTAGAGCTGTAAAATCAGTAGCAATGTTTACATGGCGCTAAATAATCCATTTGTAATTGGATTGATGGCTCAATTGGATTGTAAAGCTTTTATGTAAACACCTAAGTCAATCCGATTGAGCTTGATCTGAATGAAATTGGATTGGATTAGAAGAGGTGGTGTAAACCTGAAATAACCACATTAACTGTACAAAAAAACAACAACATGTGAATGAAATTTTCTCGATCGATTAAAAAAAAAAACAACCTTGCACAGATGTGCAGTGCTATGATGCATATGCACAGTTATGCTCACAGTAGCTCCAGCGACATTATTGCAGAGGTAATATAATGAGGTGACTAGATTTTTCCACAATCAGAAAAAAAAAAAAAAAAAAGGTTCAGGTAAAAACGCTTGATATGGCTCAGAAAATTGGGTCTGGGAAGATTTGGATGAGAAATATTTGAGTTCATATTGAGATCTTTTTCAGATTTTGTTATGCAGATGCGGATTGAGATGTTGAGATCTCTTCTGAACATCTAGAGGATGCATGTAATATCACCAGGGTCTAAGAAGCAAGAGACTTCAGCCAAAGCACATTTGCACTCCATTTAAGGTCATTGCTGTCTAGGAGAAGCAGTCAAGGTTTCAAAGAGATCTCAATTGTCATTTTGTCTTTCCTGTAGCTAAGCTGGAATACTGTTAGTCACAGTGCGATTTACATCTCACAGTCATTTTCCTACAATACTTTCATCCTACATGATTGATACATACATAGCAGCTTTTTAAGTTACATGGATACATATCACAGATAATAAATGGAGCTCTGTGATTCAATGGCGAAGAGAATCTTTCGCTCCCTTGGTGATTGACAGCTCACAGAACAAGCTAAATCTCACAGATATCTTCTCAGCCGGATAGGCGTTCCGACAGGAGTGCACAGTCTTTTCATGGATCTGAGAGAATTCCCACAAAGGACACTGGCATACACGCTAGGGCGCCTCCCTGCTTTGCCTGCCTCCTTTTGAAATTGTGACAGCTACATCTCTGCAAGTCCAAAATCTGAAAGTGCCCTTGCGTCTTTCACTTTTCCATTTGTTGCGAGAGATAGGAGAGTCCAAAAACCACAAAGACACTGCACACAGGAAGTAGAGACAGTTCCTGTTTAAAGTAAACATGAAATATTGGAAATGATTCAGTTGGCATATGTTTCTTTCATTCATTCATTCATTCATTCATCAAAATGTCATAACTCGATCTTCTGGTGAAACATCTGACCTCTCTCTAGTGATGCATGTTTGGCTTCTCATCGGCTTCCTACTGGTTTCTTGCATTCAATTGCAAGTTCTTATTCAGATCCTTCTGATTGAACAACCAATGGAAAGAAACTAATTCACCGCCCGGTCGCCATGATTTTGCTAAGTAAGACATGTTCCAGGATCGACATCTTTTGATGATGCTGGATCAACACTATTGTCCAAAAATATTGATTTAACCCAGTCCCTACCCTAAATGATTTCTTCTTTGTTTATCAATCTATTTAATTTGTTTAATCAAACTCGCTCTGTCTCTCTCGCAACTTTCTGCTGTCACCAAGCACTTTTTGCCAGTACAATCAATTTCTACATAGTTTTCACTTATTTTTTACACATTTTTTGGGGGGGCAACAAGCCTTATGGACAAAGTATTATGATAGTGTTAAGGTGGAGAAGCTTTAGCAAATTTACAGGCAAAAAAGGTCAGTTGTCTATTGTCAATATAATAGTGATGCATAAAGTGACTCTCACACTTAAGTCACTTTCAGATCGAGCAGGTTTCTGTTGAAAAATGCTCATAATTTGCATCACCAGCTCGAGCCCATTGCAAAATCTTTTGGATAATTCCAGATTTTAAAATGATCTGATTATCAATTTAAATCTGATGTATGTTACAATACAGAAGGACAGGTGTGTTGCTGAATATATATATATATAAATATATGTACATATAGGTGCATCTCAATCAATGTCATGGAAACGTTTATGTATTTCAGTAGTTCAACTTAAATTGTGAAACTCATGTATAATTCTGTGCACACAGTTTAAAAAGACATAAGTGTGATTCTGTAGATGTAATGATGTGTTTTTGATCTTGTGTGTTCAAATGGCGTTGGTAATTCTGTAATTACCCCCTGCTTATGTTTTCCTCTTCATTTTCCTCTCATCTGCTCCTCCTCCTCTTCCTGGCAGGACTTCTTTTCTCCCTTCTCGTCAGAGCCGTCTCAGACTACATTGATACAAAAACAAACCCTCTCGGTTTCTAGCAGTGTTATGGAGTGTCGCCCCTCCCTGTTTTTGTGGTGGCTGAGCGATGCATGCTGCCCCGTGTCCTTGCCATGTTTTCTCCCTCCTTCCCTTCGCAATCACAGGAAGCAAAAATAATGTAAAATATATGTATAAAATGGCTAACGCTGTGCTAACACTGATCACTAAATTTGCTTAAAAGGCACATTTTTATTTGTGACTCACGCAATGTGCTCCCAGCCACATGTAATGTAGCATCCCTGCCTTTCCATTCATCTCCGAGGCAACAGTAAGCGCATATGTGATGGGAATACAGAGTGCTGATGTGAATACAGCGCTGTGTCTGAGGGTGTAGGAGCAAGCAGGCGAGCAAGAGAGAAAGACAGTGTGTAAGTGTGTGGTAAACAAAAATACAGCAGCTTCTATCTAAAGAAGCATGTCTGTGGTTTTCTTGCAGTCAGTAAAGCACTACACACTCAAGCCATAAAATGATTGCATCATACTGATCATGTAATACAGTAATATATCCATGCATACTGGTCATATGAGGAGCACATACTGTATATCAATGCAACGATCCCACTGATTTACAAAATAATATGAAGGGGTTTAAGATGCAGTCACATTAGCAAAAGTTTGTGGCAAAAGAGTCTATTGTCTGTTGTCAATTGTGAAGTGATGCATGAACCACAGCTCACTTAAGTCACTTTCAAACCAAGTACATTTCTGTTGATAAACATGCCAGTTTTGCATGACCAGATCAAACTTGTTGCAAAATCTCTATGGGCAAATATCATGCAGAATTCTAGATCTTATAGATTCCTACTGAAAACAGGATTTTACTCATGAAAAATCACAGAACAATGTCAAATTGCAACCTTTACCATGGTTTTTGGACAGTGGGGAAAACGTGATGACAAATGCAATGCAGTTTTAAACTTTAAAGGGGGGGGTGAAATGCTATTTCATGCATACTGAGTTTTTTACACTGTTAAAGAGTTGGATTCCCATGCTAAACATGGACAAAGTTTTTTTCGAGTATGGCTCTGTGTGACGTTAGATGGAGCGGAATTTCCTTATATGGGACCAGGGCACGTTTGCCGTATAGCAGAGCACTGAGAGGCTGAGCACAGACTCACTGATCAGAGCGAGAGCGTCGCGAACTGTCACACAAGAAGTGTGTTTTTGGTTACCAGGGCAAGACAACCCTGCACAGATTACCAAAGAAAAAACAGCATTAAGGGACCAGTGGATGGAGTTTATTTTTACAGAGCATTGACGGAGTTGTGCAAGTGTTTGTGTTTGTTCCCTGCATTTCGAAGATGCTTGTTTTACAAACAAGGCCCAGTTTGACGACGGATTTGCATATCGTTTATTTCTTAAGGATGATGCAATCCCAACGAAAAAGGGTCATGATCGTGTGTTGGAACCGCAGGCTGTGAGTAAAACTGCTTCAAATATCTCTGCCTCCTTGTTAGTGCGTCCCCTTCCCCATGCTGGAGACCCGGGTTCGAGCCCCGCTCGGAGCGAGTCGTTGCTGATGCTGCTCTCCTTCAGTTTCAGCCTCGGGATCTGATTCTGGATCATAAATAAACGGCTGAATCTGACTGTTAGCCATGGTTTGTTTTGGATGATGGTTTTGTCCTCACGATAATGTCACAGCTTCCAAACGCTCTCAACGCAAAAGCCTACTGGCGCTCGTGAATTTTTAGCTCCGCCCACACGTCATGCCTCCAGTCGGTCGTGTTGTTCCGGAAAAAATCGGTACAGACTATCTTTCTCTTATGAATATAATAAAACTAAAGACTTTTTGGAATTATGAAGGATGCAGTATGAAACGAGAGATATTGAGTGAAAACCCCCCTTTAAAATTCAATTTTTATGCATCATGCTATGAATTAGATATTGATATTAGACATGTATGAATTAGTATTACTTTGTAAAGATTTTGCATTTTTTTAATGTTTATTTACACTGGTATTATGATCTAAAACATCAATGTACTGTGATACTATACCATACTACAGTAGTTGTAAAAGGGACACTGTCAAGATAATCACATTTACAATCCAAAACAATACGATGGTATTTGAATATTCAGTATTGTGGTATATTTCAGAATATCTGATATCATCATTATGCCAAAGTACCACCACAGTAATCTTTATGCAACTGTTTATTAAAAAAAAAAAAAAAACAAACAAACAAAAAAAAACCCGAAAAGATAAATCTGCAGCTCTCCTGGATTAGGCAGAAGATGATTGATATGATATGAGGAGTGTTCCTCTGCTTCCTCTTTAGTGATTTTGGTTTAATGACTGCAGTTTTACTGTCGTTCAGAGCGTATATTCGTCCCCAGTCTGAGGAGCTCTAACATGGCACGGGTGACTGTATTCACTATTAAACGCACATCATGGGGCGATCACAGGGATGAAAATTGCAAGTCTGGGCAATGGTAAGCCTCTGCTAATGATGATATGCACTCCTTCTCTCCGTGTGTCTCCAGGTCCGTCATGGACTGGGGTCCCCTGACCTCCATTAAAGCTCAGTGTGAGCTTCATTTCTTCCTCCCAGCATCCTGTCTCCGTGTCTCGCTCCTCGCTCGCTGAATGACTGATAGCTTTGCTGTCGTAGCTACAGCACTAATTAGCTATAGATATACTCTTTATTCTGTAATGCTGTGACAACTTTTTCTTTATTTTTATTTTCCTTATAACTTTATAGCCTTTTACTTTGTAGTCGTCTATTCATTTTTTCCCTCTCTTTTCTCTTTTCCAAACCTACCAAGCTGCTAACAAGACAGTGTTTTGGGACATTATTCTGTAGGTGTGCCTCTGACGTGACGTGAATACCTGTGTTTTTTTCTTTTTTTTTTTTGGGGGGGGGGGGACTCCAAGGCAGTATTGTAAATATCCCAGAAGGCCCTGCAAACAAGGCAGATGAGGTGAGAGGAACGGTGACCATAAATACTCTTATATTTCATTCCTTTTTTTTATTTTTTATTTTTAGCTAAGCAGCATGTAGAAATGCTCTAATTCATACTTTTATATTAAAGATGCATTCAGTTTATATAAAACAAGTTATAGTAAAGAATTTGATAATGTTACAAAATATTTATATTTCAAATAAATGCTGCTCTTTTGAACTTTCTTTTCATCAGAAAATCATAAAAAAAGATCATATTTAGAGAAAACTATGAACCAGCACAACTGTTTTCAACACTTAGTTATTTATGCCAAATCAACATCTAATGATCTAATGTTTTGAAGCAGAACACTTTCTTTATTTCTATCTCTCTTATTCTATCTCACAAATGAGGGTGGCTTGATACTGAACACTGACTGCCTCTCAATGAAAGTAAGAGATTTTCACCGTCTCTCTCCCGGACCCCCAATCCATCACTCTCTTCCCACCTGCAGGTGTCTTTGAGCGGAGGCATTCTTCTGGAGGCTGCCCCTCACCAGCCGCAGCCTCCAGGTCCTCCAGACACTCTCATAATTCATCCGCCTGTGATCGATGCTGCTGAATTTCAGGCTGTGGTTAGAGAGAGAGAGAGAGAGAGAGAGTGGCTAGGAGGAGCAGGCCATGGTGTTTGGGTATATTTTCATATCCCTGTGAGCTCATATGGAACTTCACTTCATGCTATGTCACTGCCCTTGAGCATTCAGTGCTGATGAACTCAAGAAGGATTCATTTTGTTTTAGTTGCGGTTTAGGATTCAGCAAGCACAAATACATCACCAAAACTGAAATATGCCACAATCTTTTAAGTCATTTTTATTCACATATAGTTGAAACCTTAAACTTTTGTATAAACAGCTTAATGACAGTCTGACTTCCTATCTGATAAGTATTTTTTATTTTATTTTATAAACTTCTGCATATTTAAAAACTATTCAAGATTATTCATTCACAAATTGTCTTAAACCAAGCATATTTGTGTTTATTCTAAGGTCATGTTTACCCACGATGACTGTACTAAATACAAACAAAAAGTAAATAAAAAATTTACACCAAGAACAAAAACTATAATGAAAACAATAACGATAACTATATTAGAGTCCACACTAATGGACGCTAATGTTCTGTTCATTATAAGCTGCAGTTTTGTCATCTCTCATGTTAAATTGTTGAGCTTGTGAGGCTGTCAATGTTTTTAGTGTTAATTAAAAATCGCTGTGAAATTAATTCCAACATTATCTTTTTTCTGTGTTTTATCACTATAGTTGTGGTGTGGAACATCACAAAAACATAATCTGGATGTTGTTCTAATATTCGCAATAGCATGTTATTTACAGTATGTATTGCAGCTGTGGTAACATTTGATGAATTCTGTGTGCTAACATGCTAGGTTTTTGTTGTCACTGTTGATTAGCCTGACTGTTTTCGTTTTGGTCTCAGACACATTCAGTATGCAAAATATCCATGTATCTTCAAAAGAGCATGTCACTTTCATTTCTAAGTCATTTTCATTTCATTTTAATATCTGATAACCTTGATAAAAAAAAAAAAAATAATAATAATAAGCAGTTCACTTACATTTACATTTGTTTTAAGTGTAAGTGTAAGTGTATGTCCTCGAGCAGCATATGTCCTCAAGCATGTTAATGTCTAAGCAACTTGCTACGTGTGCTTTCCGGCATTTTTACCATAATATGCAAGGTCATTAACCTTTTCCATCAATTTTGATTACCCAAACTGAATGTTTAGAGCAGATAGGTGCTTGTTTTCTAGCTTTTGGATGCCTAGCTCATTAGCTGATCTGGAAAATCTGCTAAGCACGTTTCAGATTTATTTTCACATACGCTAATCTTCTCTGGCCACCCCTAGTGATAATGTGCTTTTTAGTGTCTCATTGGTTCAGCTTAACCATAGTGGAGGTCTCAATTTTTGCTGACAGACCAAGTACAGGGAGAAATATATACACACAGTCATCCACTGTTGATATAGCCACTGGCGTGTGCGGTCTATGTCTGTGATTGTTTATACTAGCTGGTGGGCAGCTAGCAGAACAGTCCATCTGTGTGTTTGTGCAGATGCACGTATGTGTGTCTATGAGGGTTCGGTATCGCTCAGAGGCAGCGGAGATGGCTGCCCACTCTCTATTCCTTCCTCGCAGGTAATGATTCGAAACAGCATCTGCAGAGGGGGGCATGAAGATAGAAGGGGCAGGCTGTAATTGAATGCGAAGCGCTCTACTGCAGTGGCCTGAGAAAACACCATTATCCATTCTGTTATCCCAAAGGCTACTGTTTCTCCCACTTTTACGACTGGAATATGGGCAAACAGTATAGCCCCTCAAAGTGAATTGCTTTCTTTCTGCCTCTATGCCATCTTTTTTTGTTGCTTTCAAGGACACATGCATGTCTTTTATAAGCAAAACGTTTCATTGAAAATCTATATAAAAAATATGTAGATAGAGCAATTTTTTTAATTTTTGAAACACAAACATGTCTGTTTAATGTTTAGCAAATCTGAAAATTAATATAAATTGCTCTTACTACACTTTAATGGAATTCTATGTGTCTAGTTCTCAAAGAGAGATTAGAAATCTAACCATAAAATTAGATTATGACTAAAAAAGTGTTGGTAAAAACGAATATATCAAGGCAAAAAAATGTGAATAAAAGAGCACAATGTGGCCGTTAAGGTAAACACTGGAAAGCACTGTTGTGACAGTACTGTACACTGCACGACTGCATGTCAAGTTCACCAACGAGTGGAGGAAAATGGTCTTCCAGTGACGCCAGGCCTTCTCTATTGATAAAAGTTGTAGATTCACTACACACTGCAAGTCATTGAGCAAAACAATATGTCAGGAAATATAACATGGCATTATCTTTCAACTCAAGGCTAAACGTGATGGCTACTGCCTCCCAGAACTGTGATTCCACCACACTGTGACAGAATACTGGTGCCCATGCCACCATAGTTTCTTTGGAGTGCCACTCACATATTTTCTCGCTCACTGTCACACTTCCACCAAAACTTTTGTCAGTCTTAAACAATAAAGCATGACACTGCTTCTGGTTTTCATGTGACAAGGCACGCAAAGGACTGCATGCCTGAAAGAAAAAAAAAAAACTCTTTTGTCTTCATCTGTCAGATTTTTCACCCAGCTACCTACATCAGACACACTAAAGATGACAATGTCATAGGAATTTCATTTTTTCTTTTTTTTTTTTCACATTCTAAACGCATTTGCCATTCAGCACATATATTTAGACTGACAATACACAATTTACTGGTATGATAATCTTAATTTTACTTGAGGTTAAGTGTCTTAAAGGGTCAGCACTTGTAGGGTTTGAACCTGTAACCTTTCAGTTACCATGCTTCAATCTTTGCATTTAACATTTTCATTTATGCATTTGACAGATACTTTTATCCAGAACTACTTACACTTGCACTGAAGGTATACATACTGTTTGGTCATGCTTTCTTTGGGAATCGAACCCATGACCTTGGCATTGATATTGCTATGCTCTACTGTTTGACCTGCAAGATTATTATTTTTTTAACCACCACATTGCCTCTATAAAACAATTAATTTAAGTACTCAGCATGCAACTAAATTAATGTGTAAGGGGTAAACTTAGTGTAATACCATTTGGGGGCTTTTCTCAGCAAATATTCATATACTTTATGTGATTAATAAAAATTAATTGGCCCTAATTTAAACACTGAAGTGTTGAAATTACACATTGATTTTAAACGTTGTTTTGTTGTCGAATGATGTGTATTATTCTATTAATCTATTAATTTTGTAGGTTGTACAGATACCTTTCTTTCTTTCTTTCTTTCTTTCACCATCTGTGAACATATATTCTCTCTTTTACATTTCTGACTTGTTGAATGTGGCCTTTAACAGCCATCTCAGTCTGAAAGCTGGTCAGTTAGAAATACTTCAATTGCTACATGTCCAGGCTTTTAAAGGGAAGTCTATCTCTCTTTCTGTCTGTTTTTCGAACACTTTTATTTTTATTTTATTATTATTCTGAATGCCAACGTGCCCCCCACTCCCCACGCATCAGCATGCCTTTCTGTAATAGGCTTGTCTCCATCACAAAAGGCGGACTTGACATTTGCTGGTGGATGTCAATGGCTGCTGGAAGCTTGATGGACAGCGCGGCCCGAATGTGCGCCCGGGCGCTCAGCGCTGGCTAATTAGCTGTTATGGAGGAAGTGCCGGTTGATTTAGGCTGGGGCCTTATCGAGAGAGCCCACCTTTCCTCCCTCCGCCATGCTGGTGTGACGCAGGACAGCCACAGCCTTCAAATCCATGACAATAGACAGTCCTGTTATCTGGCCCTGAAAGAGCTTGTGCACTGCGATAATCAGCTCGAAGGAGAGATGGAGGAAACGGGAGATTGTTGAGGCAAAGAAAATCGAAGGATGGGGAAGGTTTTTATAAGATTTAGTTTAAAGAGAAACCATAGAGCTCTGTTTAAGTGCGTAGAAGGAGTAGAATTGACCATGCATGAAAAAAAAGGGGTATCAGGTGATTTTATGATGTTTAACTAATGTATTCAATGAATAGTTCAGTCAGCTCCCTCCTGTGTTGTTCCAAAACATACATACGCCATCCTAAAATTTATAGTGATCATGCCTGTCAAGTTCCAAAAAAAGTGCATTATAATTGATGCGTCATCAAAGTAGAGTCAAACTTTTTTATTTTATTATTATTATTATTATTATTTTTTTTTTATTTTTTATGTAAGATCTTCCCCTCCATTGCTGCTCTTAAATATCAAATATACAAACCTATTTTTTGGACAATTGTTATAGTGCTTTTATAATGTTTTATTGTCCTCTTCTGAGCTTTACACACAGTGGCATGGTCATTGTGAAAAAGAGCTGCATTAACAATCTTCAGAAATTCTCCTTTAGTATGCTACAGGAAAAAATCCCAGGCTTGGAACAACTTGAAGTTGAGTTAATGAAAAAAAAAAAAAAAAAAAAAAAAAAATTAATTGTGGATATCTTCAAATGCAAACAAATTTGTAAAAAAAAAAAAAAAAAAAATGTTTTTGTTTTAGAATTAACCTAATATACAACAATAGCAGTCTATGGCATGTCCACATTTAGATAGCTAAGTAAGTGCACGTCTTTAGAGTTATGCAGGGTTTACAGGCGAGGAATTACTATGAATAATTAAATGGCTGGGTTGAGCATTCTGGTAGTCTTTGATTAATACTGGAAGAATAGAGAAGGATAAAAAAAAAATGAAAAGGGAGCACCATGAAAGAAAAGACAGAACAGCAAAGAGATCAGTTCCATGCTCTTTTGCTCTGTTAAAAGCTTGATTCAGCAGTGCAGCTCCTTGCCCATTCGCAGCCATGTGGAGCCTGCAGTTCAGCATATTTTATAACACAGACCCTATGGGAGAAGATGGAAGAGGTGTGTGTGTGCGGGGAGAGGAATTTGGAGCAAGTTTAAGTGACATGGGTAACACCAGAAATAACAGGTACACTCAGATTTTTCATCTTTTTCTTTATTTAATTTTGAGTCTGGTAGACGACAAGGGAATGTGTTCTCTTTTTTTCTCATGCTCCATTCAGGTTGAAATCAGTCACCGTCCACACAGGTCGACAGTCCTCACAGCGAGAACATAGGATTATATATAACTTGTGTCTTTCACACAATCCGTGCCTGGCGGACCCTAAAGAACCAGTGCGTATCACTATTAGGTAGACCAGCATCATGCCTGTCTCAAGATCCCTGAGTGGGTTTGCTCTCAAAGTTCAAAGGCGCTGAGTCATGATAACTGGAAAGTCAGTTGGGACTAAGCTTTGGCAGACCTGTCTTACCTTCTCTTCTTCTGATATGGGCAGAGTGCCATCTTTCTTTCTCTATCCGTCTCTCTTTATTTCTCCTCTGGGCCTGAGTATTCCATTCAGCTGGTTAGCGTGTGCTAAAATGAGCCAGCTCTCATAACTGTGAGAGATCAGAATAACATGGTGACTCACACTCTGTAGCATTTTAAAACTATGCTATTTATATTGAACACTCGAAGGCCACGTTGCAAAAATTAATAATAATAAAATAAAATATTAGTCCTGCTTTTGAGTAAAAAAAAAAAAAAAAAAAAAAAAAAACAACCTACAAAAATAAAGAAAACATATTGTAGAATGCTGTGAATGAAAAAAACAAAACAAAATGAAATATGTTATGTGAGTATGCATATATGCAAACTTGCAGGTAAAGTACATAATCCTTGCTAGGTAATCAATTTGAAACCCAGCTTAAAGGGTTAGTTCGCCCAAAAATGAAAATGTCATTTATAACTCACCCTTATGCTGTTCCAAACATGTAAGACCTCCTTTTATCTTCGGAACACAGTTTAAGATATTTTAGATTTAGTCTGAGAGCTCTCAGTCCCTCCATTGAAGCTGTGTGTACGGTATACTGTCCATGTCCAGAAAGGTAAGAAAAACATCATCAAAGTAGTCCATGTGACATCAGAGGGTCAGTTGGAATTTTTTGAAGCATCGAAAATACATTTTGGTCCAAAAATAGCAAAAACAACGACTTTATTCAGCATTTTCTTCTCTTCCGTGTCTGTTCCGTGTGAGAGAGTTCAAATCAAAGCAGTCTGGATATCCGGTTCGCGAATGAATCATTCAGTTCACCAAATTGAACTGAATCGTTTTAAACAGTTCGCATCTCTAATACGCATTAATCCACAAATGACTTAAATCAATCAATCAATCAAAATTTATTTCTATAGCCCTTTACAGCAGCCAAAAGGTGTCCAAAGTGTTTCACATCAGATACAAATAACACATCATTTGAACACAATATTCGAATAGAGTAGAGAAAATACAGCGTCTGACAGAAACGGTTCTTGACTCATGAACGAGTCAATGTTTTGTTTGTTATCTGGCTCGGCTCGATGTTCATCTTCAGTTCTCTTCACAGCAGTTCAGTCAATGTACTCTTTGAGTACATGAATTACTCTGGGATATTGGTTTGTTTGAACTCAAAAGAAGTGTCAGTCACATTAAAAAAGTTAACAGCTTAAGTCATTTGTGGATTAATGCGTATTAGAGATGCGAACCGTTTAAAATGATTCAGTTTGATTTGGTGAACTGAATGATTCATTCGCGAACCGGATATCCAGACTGTTTTGATTTGATTTGAACTCTCTCTCACACTGACACGGAAGAGAAGACAATGCTGAATAAAGTCGTCGTTTTTGCTATTTTTGGACCAAAATGTATTTTCGATGTTTCAACAAATTCTAACTGACCCTCTGATGTCACATGGACTACTTTGATGATGTTTTTCTTAGCTTTCTGGACATGGACAGTATACCGTACACACAGCTTCAATTGAGGGACTGAGAGCTTTCGGACTAAATATAAAATATCTTAAACTGTGTTCCGAAGATAAAAGGTCTTACATGTTTGGAACAGCATAAGGGTGAGTTATTAATGACATAATTTTCATTTTTGGGTGAACTAACCCTTTAAGATGGTTTTGCGTGTTCTCCAGCTGGTTTAAGCTGGCGTAGGTGGTTAACCGGATGGACCACCTGCTGAAGGGGAGCAGGCAGAGCTGGTAGACATTCTTGGTAAAGGCGATTAAGGTTGGTAAGACCTCCTTGGACAAGCCAACTTTGAACAACCTGGCTATCCAGCAGATGTTGATTTTATGCATGAATGTACAAGTGTTCTTCCAAGTTGTTCCTTGAATCAGCCACAAGGTTTGCCTGGTTTTGTTTTCTGTGGGCCAGTAGGTTGACATTTCCCCATGCTCAACAGTATAATTCCAGCCTCATTTCTCATTTTTCACTCCTCTCTTGAGCTCAGGAGAGATCCATAGGTATATCTCTATTTATCCTGGGGCCACACAACACCTGGCAGCCTCCTACACCTCCTGAAACCAATCCCTCATCCCAGTAACCCCAAAAAGTGGAGTAAGCCTAGCGCTGGGAAATCTGTTAACCCAGAAATGGTCTCTCCTTGAGCTTGACCATGCACATTTGCCTGCCCACATGCCAGGCAAGAAAAGCTCATCAGAAATTTCTGCACTTAACACACATTGTCTGCCCCCATGAGACATGAGACAATTGTGTTAAATGGAGCATTGCTTGAAATTCTAGTTAATTGAATTGTCACATCCTGCTTCCATTGATGGTGTCCAGACAGTTTCTTATTCTCTCTGAATCATTGAAGCTATAGTGTGAACGTTTTGTGAAAAAGCAGAAACAGCTGTTGCTTAATTCCTAGAAGATATAGAAAATGTTTTAAACGAGAACTTCACCATCTTCTGAATTATTCTCTAGAATTCCAGGCAAACACTTTACCATTAGATCTGCATGGAAGGATCTGGATTGTTACTTGTTTCTTTGTAATGCACCAACCAAAAAAGCCCAACATGCTTAAAAACTAGGACTGTCATCAAATCCTCCCAATTATTGAAGATGTGTAAAAGTCAGCTTTGTTCTTCAAATGACTCTTCAAATTTGGACCTCATCCATTATCCAAGCTGCACACACTGGGATAGGTAGGCGTCCTGACTCGGTGACCGGAGGGTCTGGAGGTAATCAGCTGCATGCCACAATGTGACCCGCGGTGTGTATCTGCAGCCGTCAAAACCTCCTAGGCAAACACCGCTTATTGATTTTAGCACTATATATTTTATTGGAGTGATGTCTGTGATGTTTGAGATGTTTGACAATTTCATGGAAAAGGGTCGAGTAGGGATTGCAGCCCGGCAAATAGCAAAAGGTGTACAGGAACTAATGTATCATTATCGGCCGTATCCTGTGGAGTTTCATGGCATGGTGCACCATTTCTGACATTTTTACACAATACACATGCTGTATCCAGCATCCTATCTATCAATTCAGCAAAAACAGTGTTCTGTAATATTTGAAATAATTAATTAAATAGAGACCGCAAGCCCCTTAAGGGAGCTCGACAAGGCAGGGGGAGCCACAGAGCAGTGCTGACTGGAAAAAAAAGAGATGAAAGCTGAGAAAGATTGTGAGCTAGGATTCAGTGCTACATCAAAGTAGAGGTCTCCATAAAGACTGTTGATGACTTCTGGTTATTGATTCCTCCCTCTCTCGAGGTCAGGTGAAATGTGTTTTGTCATTCACTTCTTTTGTTTTGTTTCCTGGGTGCTTTGTCTGTGTTATTACGAGCTCAGGTTCTCCGAGGACATTGCTGGCTTTTGGTCGGTAACAAGCTCAACTCGACTGTAGTTGGTTTCAAGGATCAGAACTCCAAATTGTTTGGCAAAGCTCCTCCTGCCTGACTATCGTCTGCTAGCCCACCTTACGCTCCCTAAGCTTTTCATAATCATTTTAAGGTAGTCATACTGTATCTACATGGCCACAGAGGAAGGCGAGCAGATCTGTGGGGCTGTACGGTTGCGGGTCAAGTGCTCGCAGGAGTAGTGTTCTGTTTTGCACTTTAACTGCCTACCTAGGCAGCTGTCATGTAATCAATACATGCACTTCCTCGAATGATGCTTTGTTATGAAAGCCTCTGCCAGGAATATAAATGTGAATACAAAATGCATCTTTCTAAGTATTTGATTTAATGAATGCAGTGAATAGGGTGCTATAAACATCTTATTAGTTACAGTCTTATTACAGTCTTAAATTTCTTCTCTTCTCTTCTCTTCTCTTCTCTTCTTTTCTCTTCTCTTCTCTTATCTTCTCTTCTCTTCATTTTCATTTAGTAATTATCATCCATCCATCCCTCCTTCCATTCAAGTATCGACCGACCCCTCCATCCATCCATCCCTCCCTCTCTCTCTCTTTCCCTCCCTTTATCTATCCGCCCTCTCTTCATCCATCCCTCCATCAATCCATACATCCCCAAACTGCTCTTTTTCTAAATTTCCCTCCATACCATCATTCCATAATGCTTTTATTTTCTCAGTCACAAGGTTCAGTAAAAGTGCGCTGTTTACATCTGTCATTTCCATTTATGCATTTGGCAGATGCTTTTACATTGCATTCAAGGTACACATATACATTGGGTCAGTTTTTGCTTTCTCTGGAAATCGAATCCATGACCTTGGCATTGGTAGCATGCTCTACAGTTTGAGCTACCGGAAGTCAGTCCTGTGGAGCATCAGTACCTCAGCAACAGATTACTGACAGCATCATTCAAGAACTGCCTGTCAGATCCACAAGGACAAACCAAACGAATCTCCTGCTAAACCATTCCAGTAATTCTGCCATTGACAGAGGGCCAGGTGGAGCTGTGTAAAGCACACTGTGTTGATGCAGTGATCTGGGGCATTGAACGGAAAGAGGCTGTTTATCTCTCCATGAGGTGTGATCAGGGTGAAAGAGTCAGTGTGTGGATGCCGCTCGCCCATACTTCATCCTGTGACCTCATCACCCTGCGCCAGATTTTCATTTTGGATTTTGTTTGCTGACATGGTAATGGAGGTTAGAGGGGAAGACAGCTCAGGGAGACGCTTTCTTTTTTTAGAAAAGGATGTTTTTTCTTGCACAGACAGACAGACAGATAGACAGATAGATAGATATACTTATTGAATGTGGAAGGAGAGAGAGAGAGAGAGAGAGAGAGAGAGAGAGAGAGAGAGAGAGAGAGAGAGAGAGAGAGAGAGAGTGGGCTGATAAATATTGTCATACCTAGTTTTATTTACCCAATCCTTTTTAGTTTATAGTTAATTTTTATTTTAACATAATCTAAAATTGTATCGTTAATCTTGTTCCATTTAATTTATTTTGCACTTTTGTAATTTACATGTTATTATTCTTCCTCTTTTTTTCTTCTTCTATGATACTCTAGTGAGCAGTAAATTCTTTGCTGGGTAGAATTGTATATTTATTCATTTATTTATTTATTTCATGACAATAAAGCATGCTACATTGAATAAGATTGAGAGACATTTCTTCACGGACCACATTCCAGCAAGATGGTAGAAAGTATTATTTATTTTTTTTTTTTTCTGTGGTCACAGATATGCTTTATAGGCCAAGTAACTTTAGCTTTGCAATAATTTTTCTTTATTACCCACACTGTTATTTCAGTAGTTGTTTCAGAGTTATCAGTGAGAGAATCCTTTAACTCATTGCTTCAAGGCACTAACAGATGGATATAAAAGTCTACGTAAGTGTTGATCTTGATGCCTGAAGTTATGGTTGCCATACAACCCCAGATATGAGCACCCTAATATTGTGCCCTGTAATATATAATGTGAAACATTTATCTGTTTGTTACTCCAGGGTAAACTTGAATATGGTTTTGAAGTACAAAGACTTGGTTCAGTTGCCAGTCGTCTGTCTCTGAGATGAGCTGAGTGGGGTGTTGGAGGGGTTAACAGCACTAGTGGTTTAGTTTATTGAAATCTCTTAAGTACTTAATCCTGCTTTATGCTTTTGAGTGTAATAATGACAGGGATACATGATTGTCATTTATGCTATATTGGTCCAAATGTTTGTTACTGACTGATTATGCCTGGTTTTGTGACTTTGTGGTGCTCACAATGTATGTTTATATATATATATATATATATATATATATATATATATATATATATATATATATATATATATATATATATATATATATATATATACTGGCAAGTTATCACCTTGGCTAATGAATATTAATTCTTATATATATATTAGGGGTGTAACAGTAAGCAAAAATCATGGTTCGGTATGTACCTAGGTTTTAAAGTCATGGTTCGGTTCATTTTCTGTACAGTAAGGGAAATAAATGCAAACATTAAACTGCAGGTTGTTTATTACTATAAACATTTTTTAACAGTTTGTTTACACTTTTTTTAAATACTTTTTAATAAAATATATATAAAATATAAAAAAAAAGAATAAGAAAAAAAAAACTGCTGCAAAGTTCTCCATTAAATAAAATACTCTCAGTCTCAAACCAATCATATAATTAAATATAATGAAAAATATTAATAAATAACTATGATTACAGTGCAGCATTACCAATCCCAGCTTGTAGGCCTGCTCATATTAAAAACATTTATTTAACTTTTCCAAAGTGTAAAGTGCAGCATGAACAGTTTCAGTTTTTAGACCTGCTCAGATTTCGTTATTGCGTTGGACCGATCAGAATTAAGAGCAAATGTCTGTTTAAATGCCGACGGGAGCTGCGTTTGAATTACAATATATATATATATATATATATATATATATATATATATATATATATATATTTTTTTTTTTTTCCTAGTTGTTGTGATGTTCACACTTTCGTGATGCCTTTTGAAAACCTTAGGCCGGTTACACACTGGCATATTGCATCTATCAAACATAGTCTATTTTGCTGTGAATACTGTTGACGGTGTCCTTTATCAGTAGGCTTTATATTAATGCTCAACATGAAGTATAGATATTGTTGTCATGAAGACAAGATCCTGGTCTTTCAGCGGTCTCCCTCTATGTATGAGGTGAATCTATGTCACCTACAGTAGCAGCAGCGTGCCAGCGCCGCGTCAGGCATGATTCTGGTGTGTAAAGACACAGAAAACGCTAAGCAGGTGTCACGCAGTGCACGCCACGCTCACGCCACGCAGCCATTGTGTCACCGGCATTAGAATCAGCCGCAGGGCGGGATTTGCGCTGAACGCGGAGACTTCCGCCACTTAATATATTCGTTTGGAAACATGAAAATGTACCTATGTTCCTCAAACAAAATATTGCATTCAGTACACACGTGCACCGTACCGAAAGCCCTGTACCAAAACGGTCCGGTACGAATACACGTACCGTTACAACCCTAATATTACATTTACATTACATTTACATTTATTCATTTAGCAGAAGCTTTTATCCAAAGTGACTTAGAGATGAAGACAGTGGAAGCAATCAAAAACAACATAAAAGAGCAATGATATATAAGTGCTATAACAAGTCTCAGTTCGGTTAACACAGTACACGTAGCATGGGATTTTAAATAATATAATAAACTAGAAGGTACATTTCCTGAAGAAAATGTGAGTGGTGCTTGCAGTGGCAAAACTCGCCCCTCTGTTGCTAGGGTGTTGCAATGAGGTTGCTAGGATACATGGGGTGGTTGCTAGGTCGGTTGCTAGGGTACCAAGGACGGTTGCTAGGGCCGTTACTAGGGTACCCAGAGTGGTTGCTAGGATAATCGAGGCGGTTGCTAAGGTGTTGCTATGTGGTTGCTAGGGTACTCGGGGTGGTTGCTAGGGCGGTTGCTAGGGTACCCAGAGTGGTTGCTAGGGTAATCGGGGCGGTTGCTAGGGTGTTGCTATGTGGTTGCTAGGGTACCTGGGGTGGTTGCTAGGGCGGTTGCTAGGGTCCCCATGATGGTTGCTAGGGCCGTTGCTAAGGTACCCAGGGTGGTTGCTAGGGTAATCGGGGTGGTTGCTAGGGTGTTGCTATTTGGTTGCTAGGGTACCCGGGGTGGTTGCTAGGGAGTGGCCTTGCAGCTGCCAATGATGATACTTCAAAGTCTGCTTGACAATATAAACCAACCCCCATGCTTCTATGTCTTTCAGATGTTAAGATATCTATCTTTGGATTTAGGTTGCTAGGTAGCTCTTAATGGTTGCTAGGGCGTGGCTAGGAAGTCTTGAAGGTGATACGTGATTGGCCGTTTGCTGCTCGAGTCAAAGGAGCCCACCCTCATATTTCTATGACACTTCTATCCAAAGTTATTCATTTGATCTTTTTCAATGGAAGTCTATGGGGCTTGTTGCTATGGTGCTCTATATGGTTGCTAGGGCGTGGCTTGATAGCTTCATAATGATCCTGAGAGTCTGATTGGTTGCTTGATTCAAATGAGCCCACCCCCTTGTCTCTATGACACTGTGATGCCGAGTTATGTTCAATACAATATCCCTATGTAATTTCCCATAGTAGGAAAAACACAGTGTTTCATGGGCGATCCCTCACCATAATATGTCTATGGGGCAAATTTGGGGGTCTCTAGCACCCCAGGGGTACAACTTTTACCCCTCTGTGAGGTATGTTCTCGCACAGCCTGATAGCCTCTCCGAATGTGGTGATTTACGTTTTTCTACGAAATTCCCTCTCTGTGCTATAATCCGTCAAAGTTTTCAGTAATGCATTTCCTATGGGACGTTTTTCGGCCATTTTTTCGCCCGCTGTACGAACATCGTACGCCCGATCGCTTATAAAAGTCATAGCACACCTCTCCTCAATAGGCCGCACGATTTGACGCCTGTTTCGTTGGTCTGTGACAAAAACTGCGGGACGAGTTACGCGCCGAAGTTTTGTACGGAAGAAGTAAGAAGAAGAACTAGAAGGTACATTTCCTGAAGAAAATGTGAGTGGTGCTTGCAGTGGCAAAACTCGGCGCCCTGTTGCTAGGTTGTTGCAATGAGGTTGCTACGATGGCTGCTAAGGTGGTTGCTAGGGCGGTTGCTAGGTTCCCCATGATGGTTGCTAAGGTACCCAGGGTGGTTGCTAGGGTAATCTGAATGGTTGCTAGGGTCTTGCTATGTGGTTGCTAGGGTACTCGGGGTGGTTGCTAGGGCGGTTGCTAGGGTCCCCATGATGGTTGCTATGGCCGTTGCTAAGGTACCCAGGGTGGTTGCTAGGGTAACTGGGGCGGTTGCTAGGGTGTTGCTATGTGGTTGCTAAGGTACCCGGAGTGGTTGCTAGGGCGGTTGCTAGGGTCCCCATGATGGTTGCTAGGGCCGTTGCTAAGGTACCAAGGATGGTTGCTAGGGTAATCGGGGTGGTTGCTAGGGTGTTGCTATGTGGTTGCTAGGGTACACGGGGTGGTTGCTAGGGCGGTTGCTAGGGTACCCGGGGTGGTTGCTAGGGCGGTTGCTATGGTAACCTGGGTGGTTGCTAGGTAGTTGCTACGGTACTTGGGGTGGTTGCTAAGGTGTTGCTAGGCGGTTGCTAGGGTGTTTTGGCTGGTTGCTAGGCAGTTGCTATGGTCTCCTGGGTGGTTGCTATGATGTTACTAGGTGGTTGGCTGTTGTCACAGATGGTCACTATGTAGTTATTATAGAGTTCTTAGCCCATTTGAGCACTTAGCTAATCACTATTAGCATGTAGCTAATCACTGCTAGCATGACTAGCATGTTGGAAGTCCAGTGTGCTAGCATGAGTCAAAAAATCCAACCGCCATGTCTGTACAGTGTTCTGATGCAGAGATATAGGTCGTGCAAAACGGTTGCTAGGGTACTCCGTTTGGTTGCTATGGAGTGGCTTGGCAGCTGCCAATGGTGATACTCCAAAGGCTGCTCGTCAATATAAACCAACCCCCATGCCTCTACGATGTTCTGATGCAGAGATATAGATCTTGCAAAATGGTTGCTAGGGTACTGTGTTTGGTTGCTAGGGAGTGGCCTGGCAGCTGCCAATGATGATACTTCAAAGTCTGCTTGACAATATAAACCAACCCCCATGCTTCTATGTTTTTCAGATGTTAAGATATCTATCTTTGGATTCAGGTTGCTAGGTAGCTCTTAATGGTTGCTAGGGCGTGACTATAAAGTGTTGAAGGTGATTCGTGATTGGCCGTTTGCTGCCCGAGTCAAACGAGCCAACCCTCATGTTTCTATGACACTTCTATCCAAAGTTATTAATTTTATATTTTTCAATGGAAGTCTATGGAGCTTGTTGCTATGGTGCTCTATATGGTTGCTAGGGCGTGGCTTGATAGCTTCATAATGATCATGAGAGTCTGATTGGTTGCCTGATTCAAATGAGCCCACCCCCTTGTCTCTATGACTATGTGATCCATAGTTATGTTCAATGCAAAATCCCTATGTAATTTCCCACAGTAGGAAAAACACATTGTTTCATGGGTGATCCCTCACCATTGGCTTAGTATGGGGCAACTTTGGGGGGCTCTTGCGCCCCAGGGGTACAACTTATACCCCATTGCGGGGTATGATCGCGCACAGCCTGATAGCCTCTCCAAATGTGGTGATTCACATGTTTCTGCGAAATTCTCACTCGGAGCTACGATCCGTCAAAGTTGGCCGCAATGCATTGTCTATGGGATTTATCGCCCGATTTATCGCCCGCCGGACGAACATCGTACGCCCGATCGCTTATAAAAGTCATAGCACACCATTCCCGTATAGGCCGCACGATTTGACGCTTGTTTCGTTGGTCTGTGACGAAAACTGCGGGACTAGTTACGCGCCGAAATTTGTACGGATCTATAAGAAGCAGAATAATAATAAGTATGTGAGATAATAGTAGTAGTGCTTTGCCTCCGGCAAGCACCACTAATAATAAGTATGTGAGATAATAATAGTGATGCTTTGCCTATGGCAAGCACCACTAATAAGTATGTGAGATAATAATAGTGATGCCTTGCCTCCGGCAAGCACCACTAATAAAAAAGAAAACAGAATAAAAAAAAAAAAGAATAGAGCAAGCTAGTTAGAGGTCTTTACATATACACACACATATATGTAATTGCATAATAAATGAAAAGAAAAAAAGAATAGAAAAAGATTAGAAAGTTAGTTAGATTTTTTAAGAATAGAATTAGAATATTAGAATATTGAGTGTAGAAGTTAAGCCGATTCTTGAAAATGGCTAAGGACTCAGCTGCTCGGATTGAGTTGGGGAGGTCGTTCCACCAGAAGGGAACATTTAATTTAAAAGTCCGTAAAAGTGACTTTGTGCTTCTTTGGGATGGCACAATCAAGCGACGTTCACTTGCAGAATGCAAGCTTCTAGAGGCACAGAAGTCTGAAGTAACAAATTTAGGTAAATGGGTGCAGAGCCAGTGGTAGTTTTGTAGGCAAACATCAATGCCTTGAATTTTATGCGAGCAGCTATTGGAAGCCAGTGCAAATTGATAAACAGAGGTTTGACATGTATTCTCTTTGGCTCATCAAAAAATAATCTTGCTGTCGCGTTCTGAATTAATTGTAAAGGTTTGATAGAATTGGCTGGAAGACCTGCCAAGAGGTTATTGCAATAGTCCAGCCTGGACAGAACAAGAGCTTGAACAAGGAGTTGTGCAGCATGTTCTGAAAGAAAGGGCTTGATCTTCTTGATGTTGAATAAAGCAAATCAATCATCAATCATAACTCCAAGGCTTCTAGCTGTTTTTGAAGGAGTTATGGTTGAAGTGCCTAACTTGATGGTGAAATTGTGATGGAACGATGGGTTTGCTGGAATCACAAGCAGTTCTGTCTTGTCAAGGTTGAGTTGAAGGTGATGGTCCATCATCCAGGAAGAAATGTCTATAATATATATATATATATATATATATATATATATGTATATGTATGACCTCGGCATCCTGGCAAAATTCGCCCATTGGCCTCTGACCATCATGTCCTCCTAACAATCCCCATATCTGCTGATTGGCTTCATCACTCTTGTCTCCTCTCCACCAGTAAGCTGGTGTGTGGTGGGCATTCTGGCACAATGCACATCTCACAGCATGATGATAATTGTTTTTGTCTGTGTGTGACCTATATTAGCCATTTGAATAGATTTAGCAGCATTTTAATAGCAAGTGAGTGTAGACCAAACCTTGATGCTTGACAATCATTTGGAGAAAAAAATAAATAAACAAAAAATAAAAAAGAAAGAAAAGAAAAGAAAAGAAATGAGACAAGCAACCAAGAATTCTCACACTAAGATTGATCGTCAAGAAGTCAGTTTCCCCTGCCAATGGATCAATTGTTTCACCCACATCCAAAGCAGAGAGAAGGGCTTCAGGTCTGGACAGAGTTGACCACTTAGCTGCATAGAAGGCATTACTTTTCTGGGAAAGAAAATGAGTCAGAGAGGTGCTTAGGGTTGCCCACAAGGCCAAGAGCTCTCATGAATGGAACATGAGGTTGGTTTACTAAAATATTAATGAGACAACTCTATAACTTAACTTCTTTGAGACCATCTTGTGCCTTCTGCCCCCAACATGCTCGCTGAGATCTATCAAATATTGACACGCTCACATAGAACCTTGAATGTGAGTCAAGTTCATCCTAATGATTCAGAAGTTTACTTCACTGCTGATTTCAGTGCACGGCCTCTGTGAGGATTGCAGAAAAGCACAGCGATTAGAGAAGTTGCGGACACCTCTCAGAAATGCCTCAGAGAACACTACATGGCTGATATGAAGGGAGGGAGACCTCTTCAAGAACATGCTTCAAGAATCCAGAGGCACTTGAGAGAATAATTAGTAAACGATATGGGGACAAGAGCTCAGTTAGACCTTTACCACTAGTTCAGGTGGCTAAATGGCTGGAGAGACACCGCAGAAGTAAAAGAAAGTGGTGCAATGAAAATAACATATGAGAAGTGTCACACATTTTGCGGATCAAGAATAGACCGGTAAAAGGGTTTTGAAGCTTTGAAGGTCACAATGCAGAGTCTGTAAGTAGCATGCTAGGTCACCAGCCAACTTGAAATAGAAGATGAACCAGATCCCAAAGCTATTTGTTCCTTCCTCGAACATGGTGGGTGGTGTCACATGGCAGTGTGAATGGCTTAATTGCTAACTCGAAGGTGACGAATGTGGTTATTTCATGGCAGCTCAAGAATATGGTTGCACTGATGAAATTCCTTGTGAAGGGGACAGATGCAAAATGGTCTGAGGACTTTTTCAAAAGAGCTAATCGCTATTGAAGATTACTTTAATGTTTGGCTCTCTTTATGCACGAATATTCTTGTTTGAGCTTAGTCTTAAAATTGATTTGGAGATTGAAAACTTCGTAACATATTTCAAGCAACCGTGATTTCTTTCTATAGTCGTACCAATTTGCTCTAATCCCTGGCATCAGAATTGACCATTTTGTTTATTTTTAGTGTTTGACCAATTCTTACTATAAACTAGTTGTTTATTAGCATGCATATTACTAGTGTCACAGTGTTTGCAGGCAGACAGATGAAGGCAGATGAATAAAGTTTCACACAACAAAGTGAAATAATAAATCCAAAAGGAACAGGCAGACAGGTATTAACAAACAAATAAACACCACAAGGATGCGCTGTTTTATTTCAGATCTAAGCAAAATACACGAGTATATACAGCTCATTCTTGTGGAGAGGATGACACAGAATGGCATATGCAGCATGGTGATATGGAGAGACACAGAGGAGACCGTTGACAAAGGAATTGTTGAATAAAGTCATTATTTTTGTATTTTTTATATTTTTGCGTTTCTTGCTTACAAAAAGTGTTCCCGTCGCTTCATATAACATTTTATTTTTTCATATAACAGATTGCATGTCTGATGGCAGATGGAGTATTCTGACGATGACTTTCATAACTTTTATGGACCTTGACATTGTTATTTGCCAGTCTATAGGACGATCTCAAGCCTCCAGGTTTTCATCCAAAATATCTTAAATTGTATTCCGAAGATGAACGAAGTTTACGGGTTTAATGACAAATTAATGACAAATTAATGACAGTGATTAATGACAACATTTTCAGTTGCCGGTGGATTAACCCTTTAAATGTTAACTTTTGTTGAAAATGGTGTAAAAGTTCTTCAAAATTATATGAAACAATCTTGAATCGTTTTCTTGTTGTGCTTTAAGCTCCATTTTTGTCAATGACCCATAACTCTGAAACGACCCATAACTTTATACTTTCAGTTGATTTAAACAGTCCCTTGACTGTAAACAATTCCTAATAGATACTATCAGATACTGCATTATATTTTATTGCATTTTTGTCAGAAAATGCATTGCAAATGGCCTTACTTGAATTTAAACGTAATAATTCTTATTCTATATATTATGAGCAGCACTCGCCTGTTTAACAGTAATGGAATGGCTCTTCAGAGAGTGCTCTGACTCTCAAGGTCACAGACATGGTTGTGCATTCAGTGTAGAAAGAAGGTCGATCTGTGTCTTTTTCAGTGGGGTGCCATCTTGCCTTCGCTCAGGTCTACTGTTACCGTGACCCTGCCGAGGGTGATTGTCACACTTGCTCTGTCACGCTTCAGGCGTTGCTTTGGTAACAGTGAGAACTGTTAGTAGAGAGAGAGCAATGATGAAGCGGTGAAGTAACTTTGTCAGGATGAAGTGAGATCAGTCAGAGGTTCTATAGCTGACTTTATTCAAAGTGTTAAAGGAATAATTTGTCCCAAAATGAAAATTCTATTATCATTTAGTCACTCTCATGTCATTCAAACCCCCCTGTGACCTTCTTTATCTGGAAGCCAAAAAGGTGACATTTTAAAAGAATATACTAGCTGCTCTTTTCCGTATAATGAAAGCCAGTGAGGAAAGTATTGTAAGAGTGGTCAATATAACTTTTGCTCTCTATTCTTTCAAATAAACTAGCTCTCGGATCAAATATAATAAATATAGATAGGTTGCATAAGGTTTGACGTCAATGACTTTTGTTCATGGAATCAAAAACGTCTAAACACATCTAATTAGATTTGGATCTTCTGGAGGGGAAGATTTTCAGTGAATATCATCTGTTCATCACACAAAACTATTGTGTTAATCTGAAGACTTAAAATGTGTTTTTCAGTTACACCAAATTACTGTATGGATTTAAAGTTTTATAATGTAGTGCATTATTTGTATTGAGTTTTTTTTTTATGCTCCTAGGGTGCTTTTTAGAGCTTAATAGCACCTGTCTCCTTTCCCTTTCATTATATGGAAAAGAACAGGCAGAATTTTCTTCACCTTTTGTGTTCCACAGAAGAGAGAAAATCATACTGGTTTAGAACGACATGTGGGTGAGTAAATGATGATTGAAAAATAAGACTTCCAATTCAGGACCAAATTAGAGGACAGACTTTCTTTTGAGGATCCAGAAAGATGATATGTAGCCCATTATCCTCAATATACAGGAGTTCATAAGGAACAGAGTGAAAGCAAAGATTCTCTAGTCTTTCATTTTAATGACAAATGAATCTTTATTATCTTCTAGCCCTGCGTGGGACTCGACTCTGCCGTTCTGCCGGATAAATCGCCCTCCTTGTTAAGTCGGTGTCTCATGACAGGTAGCCTGAATGCACAATGAACTCTATTAGGCATTCATACTGAGGAATAAACCTATTAATATTAATGATTTTTTTTTTTATTATGAATATTATATTAGTCATGTTTGCTGTTTACCACAACTAGATTTTTTTTGTTTCACCTGACAAGAAAAGTTGTTCATATGTTTGTTTGTTAATTTTTTTCTGAGTAAGATCATAAACATACAAACTGGATGCTCGGTTCAGAAGGCCACTTACAAAAGGAGCAAACAATCAATTGTTTAAAATAGTAATGACAAAAAAACACCTAAAATTATGTTTTCAACTGACGTGACAGTTAGTGCAGTATGCTCGTGGGTCTTCATCAGAGTCTCTCAAAGCTCTCTCTTCTCTAGAGAGTTGGATGAAACAACTGCGTTTGATTTGCATGTTTCGGAAGAGAGCAATCCTGCAACTCGAACCTCCATTTATTTCGAGCATTGGAGTAATGGGGTTCTGCAACTCTTCTGTCTTTTATAAAGCACCTACATTCACAGCACAGACAGATGTAAACTTCATAATTAGCTGTCAGAAAAAGAGAGAGAGAGAGATTTTGAGAGAAAGAGAGAGTGTAGTGGGTGCAAAACGCATCAGATTGTGACTCTTTTCTTTCAATGACTGTTCTGACGCAAGTGAAACATGTCTTCTCTTTCATCTCTGATGCAATGACCAGGTTGAGATTGACAGCGCTGTGATCTTTGTGGAAAATGAGAGCTTGTGCGAGAGCTAGGGAATAAGAGACAGACCTGAATCTTAGATGTCTTACTTAGATGTGCGGTTATAATAATCCGTGCTTCATGGATATCCACGGGGTGTGGATATGTAATGTGTTTTACGTCTTTAGAGGGTCAAATAATAATTTTGTATTATTGTATATATTTCTCCCCCATCTGAACACAGGCTCTTAAAGGTATATATATAGTTATAGTGTACCTAAAAATTGTAATTGTCATTGTTAGCTGTCTTATTTTGAAGGCCGCATATGTCATCAAGTCTGTCTCATTTCAGAAAAGCTTTATAAAATAGACTATTCTTCCTGGTGAGACATAAATTGCTGTAATTTATTTCTTACTTTGGAAAGTAATGGATGCTTTTTCTGAAATGAGAAGCCTTTATTACGTACATGGCTGACAAATGCTACCCCCAGAGGGTGCAGGCTTCAGAAATGAGGCAATTTAGTCACCCATGTGTCATTACATGACTTTCTAATCAATCAATCAATCAATCTCTCTATGTTTTCAACTACTTGTAAATCATGAGAAAATTCCTATTCTAAACACTCTAAACATTCTGACACGGGGCAGTGCAGTCTGTCAATAACGTTAGTTCCCCTTTGTTACCGCCTTTACTGACGAAGAAACCACATGACAACAGTGTCGTGCGACATACTTCAACTGGAAAGAGATGCCGATCTCGCTTGCGTTTTACTCAACAGGTGAGCTGTTTTGATTGGTATCTTTACAGAGAACGTATGCTATTATAACGATCAACAAGATCAGTATTATTGGGCATAAACACCAAACGCGGGGCATCGCGTCTCTAGACCCGCACAAGGACGCATCTGATCCATAGTATGATCGTGTCTTTGCATTGACTTTGTATGTAATCTACTCACGCAAATCGTTGAACTCCGCCTCTTTCCGTCTGATTGATGGCCATCAGCACTTGGGTAGAAGACAACAAATCCTTCTTAGCATCATCAAACCACGCGATTGTTTTGGTAGTGCGCCCTCTAGTGGCAGGTCCTACAACCAGTACCTTTAATAGAGGGATTATGGTTTGCAGTCAAGTCCAATACAGTTTGCATTGGCCAATTTAACTGCAGAGATGTTTTGAAAATTTTACTCTCATCCTTCCCTTAAATAATCCATTTTATTTCCTTCTTGAGTTGCGGATCACCCAGTTGAGTTTGTCTGGTAAAGTATAAATTCATTAGAATGCTAGTTGGATTTTTGTTTCCAGTATTTTTCATAGAAGAGTGAAGTCTTTTATTTCAAAAGATGTAGGAAATTGTGATGCCTCATATGATGACCCTTTATGGAAATCACAAATGAGCCATGTGTGTGTTATTGCTGGACAGCAAAACTAAAGATTAGCCATATATTGCGGGTCAGACACACACACGCTGCTTTGAAAACACACAGTCTGCCCTCAGCCATCTGTCCCAACACACACAGAGCAGTTGATATTTGAGCAGAGACGTGTCCTTTTGTTTCTTATAAATCTTGTTTGCCACGTCTGTTTGTTTGCATTTGAACAAAAGTAATGAGCTCTAGACTATGTGGCTCTTCGCTGTGTGTTCCGTCCTTAATTATGACCATAATAATCCAATTAGAGCATTAGTGGTGCCGTGAGGGAAAGTGCCTGCAGCAGCAGCCACCTCATTACAGAGCACCTTTCCCTGATTCAAAAATCCAGCCAATGATCACGCTCTGACCCCGGCTTTGGGTTCGTCTAGGTCTCTTTGAGATTCTTGAAAAGCCAAATTTCTTCTCAGGGCTTTTATAGTGCAGTCAGATGCTCGAGATAATAAGTTCTCACCGAGAAGATTATGTGCTGATAGTGACTCGCATAGCAGTGCCGAAGAGTTTAGGTGGATGAGTATGAATAAGGACAAGTCTAGTGCACGTCATATTAACTCATGCTCATCTTTTCTCCTGCTCTTGATCTATAGATCTGTTTCAAACCATATTGATCTACCTAGGCGGCATTTTAAGACACCAAAAATGAACTTTGTAAGAGCTGTTATGCTGCCTTATGAGATGCCACATTTTGAACTCAATCTAATGCAGTTTCACATCTATCCTATAACTTATCACAACAAATGTGAAACAAAACACTTACCTTCAAACTCTGTTCAAAAGTGCATATCGTGGCAGGAGGCCAGAGGTGGCTCTGTTTGAATGGAAGTCAATGGTGGGGAAGTCAATGGGGGAAGTCAAATTAATAATGAATATATTTTGAGAGATATCAAGAGAAATAGTTACGATTATCAGTATTATTTATTTATTTGCTTAATATTCAGAGGCTGAAACAGTTTTCCAGGGTTATTAATTAATTAAAATGTAAATAATAAATAAAAGCAATTTTATTACTTAAAATAAAATAAATCTTAAAATCTTAAAATACAATTTAATTTCAAAGTGAGATGCACAATCTAAAAAGTTCTTCAAAAATATTTTATCAAGTCAGTTTTGCATCAGGTAGGATCCATTGACAGTATAGCACTGTGTATTTGTTTATAGTTTTCTGAAGTGGTTACTGACGGTCATGAAATTTAGAAAACACTTCAGTGATTACAAGGCAAGAGTGAACTAGATGGTATGCTGTTTTGCCATCCATGAGGAGTGTTTTAAATCACTTTAGGTCTCTTTGCGGTAAGGATGCTATCTCTGAAGGTAGTCTTTAATCTAACTCTATCATTACAATCCATCTCCTCACACTCTGATACTGCACATTTATGCTTTCTCCTCCATCAGAGCAGCTCCTGCTTTATTATTTACTTTCAAGGAAAACATTTGTGAATCAAGTTCCTTGTTATATTAGTGGAGGATTTTGGAGGAACAAAGTTTTTTTTTTTTTTTTTCTTCATGTGAATGAAGTACTGTACCAGCTCTTCGGCTGACTGGTTAGGCCCCTTCTCTTTTTGAATTCACCAAGGCAAACACTACTTTGGCTCCCTGTGCTCCACTACGAGCCTTTTAATGAAAGTCAAGGCAAGACACTGAAGATGAAAGTGCTAATAGAAGATGTCCGCGGATGTACTCTCATTAAGCTAACTCTAAATCTCGAAACAACGGCTTGAATGTGTCCTGCTGTACTTTACTACACCTTGCTTGGTGTTACATGCTTGATGCCAGATTTGCATTTCCATTTGAAAAGCGGTTTGATGTGAATCTGTTCACTTCAAAAGAGTACTGTGCTGAAATACGAGGAGTTCCTGTTTAAACAGTGGTATCTATCGAATAAAAGAAGTGTTGTGTTTAATCATTCAACATATATATGCTTTATCAAGACTGAGTCAGGATATTCTCTTCAGGTTCATATTTTTCCATAAATCAGTGTGAATTTTACATATTCTGTGCATGTATATTCTTATCAAAGCAACAAAAAAGGCATAATGTATAATCTCTGTTATTACAATGGCTATGCACATTTTTCCTTCTCCCTCTGTCTCTTATACTTTGTGTAATATAGAGTCAGTCTTGTTCATTGGTTCAGTTTTGTGTTAAAAAGTCTGTTGAAGGCAAATCAAATTTCTTGTCTGTCTTATCTGTGATGGATCTATGCATTGGTGACTTTGAACAAAATTATGCTGCGTGCCCTGTGGAACAGCCTTTGTGTCAGGAGTGCAACCGTGATGCCTTAAAACAGCTCCTCCATAGGCAGCTCACTAGATTTTGGACCCATTCCATAGTCTCCCAGGAGGTCTTGTTCAGGCATTAAAAGAGACAAACGAGGATCAAACTTTGGTGATAAAGGTACAAATGCTCTTAAAGTCACCTCTAGTATGTTCCTCCGTAGTCTGTGTCCACAATCATTTAGGTATGCAGCAAAGCATCTTGCTAGGTTTCTTTTTTTTACAGATCCCACTGTGGTGTGTCATCTACATTGTCTTACTTACACTCTCCTCAGCCACTTCTCTCACAGATAAAGATAAAGGGAGCAAGCATAATCTGCCTCAGTCATCCCGATCTATTACAAAGGGAAGAGTTGGCCTGAATAACTTTGCAACAAAACAGTCTCCTCCGCTCGTTCTAAACAGCGCTCGTTAGGTTAAGCACATTAAAGCAGGATTGATGAATGCGCTCTCAGGGCCTGGAGTGCACCGCATGTTACAAGAGAGGATTGGGCCTGCATTCATCTTGAGTGGCAGGCCCGATCACTTGTGCTTTTTCTTGTATTGATCCTTGCCCAGTGTAATGACCCTGAGATATTGTGATGTGCAGAAAATGGCCCACGTTGGATGGAGCGGCTGTCTTTTACATGCATCTCTCTGAATCGCGGCTGCTTATCATTCTTTTGATGTTTGAGGTGGACGACCTCGGTGTTTTGTGCCAGTAACGGAGGACATTGCATTGATGCACGCTGAGACAATAGACGCAGTCCGATGAGATATGAGGAAAGCCAATACAGAGAGACAGGAGTGGATGAATAGCAAACAGCTGCCGTATTTCACTTGAAGCACATATAGTTCATACGTTAACATTCAATTTAGCGTGCGTGTCAGGGAATATATCATGCACGTGCTGCATATGGATGTTTTTTTGGTGATGCTGTGCGTAACGGAGGAGTTTGAGGGAATGATTCTGATGTATGAGAACCCTGCATTTTCGTTTCAAGAATGCAGAATGAAGCCGGAGATATTATTCTAGTGCATAGATATGAAAGAGTTGTTTATTACTTGATTAGTTGTTTACCTTAATAACAAATTCAACAATTTAGCATTTTTTTCCTGAAGTTATAAAGCTATTTATGGTTTCTTGCAGTCATAAGTTTTCAGGACCCTTTCCACCTTCTCTCTGACCCTTGGAATTAAACAGCCTGTTTTTGCCGTGTAACTTTAAGACCTCTATATGTAAATGTCTTGATTGGCCCACATTTTCACATGTGAAATGTTACATTGTAAAAGTAAAAACGCCCCCATACAACGTCAGCTTTCATTAATGGTATGGGTGGAAAATTGTATTTATATCATTTATTCCTTGGCAAGTTTTGACAGGTTATTGTTATTTTCTTTTTTTATTTTCTTTTTTTATTATCTCTTAATTTAAATTGCTACTGGGAAATAATCAATAATTTGTATTCTATATTATTTTTCCTGTATTTTCCTAATGACAATTGTATGATTGATTTACATAAATCTATTACTTCTTCTACTACTACTACTACTACTACAAAAAATAAAAAAATAAAAAAAAATAATAATAATAATAATAATTCCTTTTGTCAATTAAATTATGCATTATATACTTAATTTGTACATCACCTGGTGATTACTTGGAAAAACACATAAACCATAAAGTCTCACAATCTTGTCTCTGGCCCAAGATTGGGGGGGGGGGGGGTACATTTGAGTTTTTCTTATAGATAGATAGATAGATAGATAGATAGATAGATAGATAGATAGATAGATAGATAGATAGATAGATAGATAGATAGATAGATAGATAGATAGATAGATGTGTGCAGGCCTGATAATAATGTAGATTTGACTTTGATTTTCAGTATGAAGGACTATTATTTGTACAAGCTGAATGATTGGAGGTACTTTTTAAGTATTCTTCAGAACGTATATATTACACTGGCTGTAAAGCAAGGTATTAACTAACAGCTCTGAGCTTCAGAATTTTACACACACACACACACTATAAAGTGGGGTTTCCCATGGACTGGCAGTGGTCCGTGTGGATTGGAGCGCAGTTAGTTAGGATTGCGTGGGTGCACACCATTACTTACACTGGATGCCTTATCTCTTTATTTAAGCCCAGAGGAATTACAGAGCCAGAGAAAGCTGAGAAAGAGAAACTGAGTGAAAGAGATATCAGATAAGAGATTTAGTATCAGAACCAGACAGAATTACAGTGCCAGGGACATGCTCAAACACACACTCCTCCACAATGAGTCAGTTTGGAACAAAACATGCGTGCATTATGTGCCATTGTTTTGTTTTTTTTTCCTTTTCTGTTTATTAGTGGTGCATAGCATCAGTGTTAGTATTGCTTGTGATAGTATAATAGATTTAGTGTGTAAGCTGTGCTTTTTCCCACATAGCAAACAGACCTGGGCCAAATGTGGCCTCAAGCTGACACTGCTGGCCTCCTTTCGGCAATGGCATGTACCCTTTCAGCCAGAGCTGGGCCATGTGTGGCAATGATGGCATGGCATGGATCCGGCAAACAATATTAGGTCTGATTGTTGGTGGGGGGAGTGTTGCTCAGATGAGTCCAGTGATATGTGGCCCAAATCAGGCTATGATCTGGCAGCATATTATATGACCAATGATAAATAAGATAAATACAATATTGCATGATAATGGTTAAATGATCACAGACATTTTAATGAAGTGCAGTATGTTTAAATATAATTAAAATTAAAATTAAGTAATTCAGTCAACTGTGTCAAACTGCACTTAATTTTAATTGCATTCAATGTTATATTTTTATTTTCAGTACAAATAATATTAGAATCATTACAGAGAGAGAGAGCTGAGAGAGCTGTTCATGCACTACCCCCACCTACAATTCCGTCCAGCCTGAGACTAGAACTCACAACCCTTTGATTGGGAGTCCAACCCTCTAACCATTAGGCCAAGTTTTTGTTAAGTTTTTCTTATTGACTGTAGACTGCTTCATACACTCACTCTTTATTGGCTGATTTGTTCTTTATAACAAAAAAAAAAAGAAAGAAATCAATGCAATGTTTTTTTTTTTTTTTTTTTTTTTTTTTGCACAGTTACATGATTTGTGGATTTTATGGCTGATTTTCTAATCAGTTTAATGTACTTGATTTGCATTTTTTTTGTGTACATTTCCAAAGCATTTAACAAAATAAATAACGGCGATTATAGTAATACACAATGCAATAATATCAAATATTAAGATTCTGTATTGGATCTGGGGTATATAAGGCTCAGGTGAGGCTCAGATTTGGCTATCCTGGTTTACTTAAGGCTGAGAATTGGTACTAATAATAAAACCTGTTTTGGCACAGTTCAGGGCCAGTTAAGGGTGATTACTGGCTGAGATTCGGGCCGGTTATGGCCCATATGTGGCCCTTCACTTTAATCTAGTTCTGGGCCACATCAGGGCCGTCATTCATTGCTGCACCTGGGCACAGGGAAGAATTATTGTGTGGCCAGGAGCTGGGCCAGAAAACATTTGCTATGTGGGTTGTGCTGCGGATGCGGATGATACCTTGTATTGTAAGGCTTGTTGGGAGAAAGGTGTACTTACCTATGATTTTCACTTGGTGGACAGTAAAATGGGTGAAACAATCCCTTGACTTACATTAAAGCCATATCTTGAGCCCAGAAGACATGGGGGTGTGCCCTTTGACTTGAGCCTATGAGAAACCACCCACAACATCTCAGCATCGTAGTGAAAATAGCCAGTCACATTTCAGTACTACCACTACAACTACTATACTTTTACTACTAATGATATTATATAATTTAAATTGGTATGCCTTGTATTATATTATCTTATTGTTTTATTACACTTGCTCAATTGTTATATCTTCCATCATCACTGATAATTAAAAACGAAATATTATAGAAAGACTACTGATTAGGAGAGTAGAAGTAGTAGTCCTTGTAGTATTGATAGTATTGTGAATCAAATCTTAAAATATGAATAATATTAATGAATACTAATGATAATAATAATTAGGAAAAAAAATATAAACATTACTATTATGATAATTATATTTATCATATACTGTAAATCAACATTTTTGACTGATGGTGGAAGCAAGGTTTTTCAGTTAGATGCTAAATGTAATCTAGTGATTGGAAGGGGAAGCGAGATGGATTTTCAGGAGGACAGGTATATCATCAGCTTCCTGTCAGAGAGGAAGTCCCTGCTGTCCTGCTGAGCACAGATGCCTATTACCTCTCTTATGGCTGGATGTCAGGTGCAGAATGGACACTTTACGCACAGTGGTGCGCTGGAAACTGTGCGGAATGGCCTTTTGAATGTCCAGGAAAGATTCAAAAACAGAGTTCTTTATGGGAAATTCACTTTTGGAATTCAGTTGAAAGGAGTGTTGGCTTGAGTCTCTCTCTCTCTCTCTTTTTTTTACCTTAACCTTTTATCCTCACAATGCTATGTTTCATGCAAACCCTCCCTGGAGGCTTTAAGGTCTCTTTTGGGTTAATAAATTCACTGTTTGTCCCACAACCACATCCCTAAAACTGTCAATCAAACACACTCTGGCTGAACTGCTGATGTAGGCTGGAAACAATCATGTTCTAGAATTGAATAAAGTATGAAAGCAACTTGACGTTCCTCTGCCATGAGTAGAATTAGAGTAGACAGCAGTTATGTATCATGTTACTAACTGGTGGGCAAACGCATCGGCTGTGTGGGTTCAGCAATAGAAAACCAGCAAAATGATGTCAAATACTTCCTTTCTGTGTGGGATTAAGTACTACAAAAGCACCGTAGAACATCAGCAGGGTCTTAAAAAACAAACAAATAAATAAATAAAAAATGAAGATGTCATTTTTTTTTTTTACTATTATTTATTTTTAAGGTTTTTATTTTAATTTTAGTTTAACTTTTAGTATTTTTACATGCAGTTAGTTTTTTAAATTTATATATAACTTTTTTTTTTTTTTTACTTTTATTTCATCTTAGTAGTATAATTTTATTTTAGCGACATAAACTAGCTTTTTATTTATTTACTTAAAAAATATATTTTTTATATTTTGTTTGTCTAAAATGTATTTTATTTTTAGCTTAATTTCAATTAACGAAAACCATTTTTAACACTTTTATTAATGATAACATTTGCATGCATTCCCAGTATGGCCGTCTAGTGCTCTGACTTGCCTTGAAAGTGACTTCACCTGTTTACACATGTTTTTCTCCTTTTCATTTTCATTGTTGTATTACATTCGAGGAGTTCAGTCATGCTCCTAGAGTCCAAAGCGATCCAACACCTGCAGACCTCAATTAGCGCTAAACCCTGCATCAAGTAGCCTTTTAGGAGAAGGATTGGATTTTCTGTTTGTTTGATTTTTAATTGTTAGCCGGTCAGGCTTTCCCTTGCTGACAGCACACATGTTGTATTTCTCCCACATCGCACCTCATCTAACACACCTGCTTCTGCTCATTAGATGCTCGTAGACTTGAATTGTGTGTGTCTGAAAAGGAAGACATTCTGGTATATTCACAGTGAGGAGTTACTTGACTGTACTGGGGTATTGTGAGATTATAGATGGCCCAGAGGTCTCACGGGATGTCCTTAATTCATGTTTCTTTCATAAAGGGAATTGGCTGTCTCTACCTCGATCTGTTTGGACCAGTGACTGAGTCAGGGGAGGCGTGTTCAATACTTCATTTCAATACCTCAATACATGGTGACTTAATTTCCCAGGAGCTCGAGCGAACCAGGGGCTGGCTTTTCCAATCTCATGCCCAGCCATGGGACGACTTCCTCGGGCCACTGTAGACACCGTCTCTGCTGCTCATCAGCTCTGGATGGGCAATTACTTTACAGTTGGACGAACACAGACACTGAGACAGAGGGGCCTGCCTCTGCCCAGGTGTCTGAGAACTTTCCCAACTTTAATTTGTTAGTTTTTCCGCACCCTATTTTCATGCATTTTATTGATAATCAACTATGACAGAGAAATCAGGGGATTTTAACAACTTGGAGATGCAGAGTAATACTTGAGGCTGAGAATACACTCAAAGGTCTGACAGCTCGACATCATGTCAGATTTGTTTGTGCATTTGGCAGACATTTGGCTGATCGTCAGGGCTCCTCATAACCCAGACCATCATGCTGATTGAAGCGCGCATTTCAGCTGTTTGTTTTCATGTATTTCCAGTGCCATTTATTTTCGATATTCAGCCCTGAAAATATGTTTCACGGCAGAAAGGAGCATGATGGATCAAAAGAGTTAATGCAGATAAACTGCATTAATTACAAATCTCCGAATGACAAATGGCTGCTGTCATGTAATGAAAAATTTCAGCGCACTCCGAGTTCGGCAGTTTCATTAATGCCATGCTATTTACGGCAGCGCTAGAAGAAAACAAAAATCTGAAAGTGTACAGTCTAGAATTTTTAACACAATACGCCACAGCACCCCTGCAAATCACACACTTTCTGACAGGGATAAAAATGAGACGGAAGAAAAATGTCAAAATGTTCCCTTTATAATGTGTTTTCATGTTTGTTTTAGAAACTCTGATAATTATTAAAGAACAGAAAGGCCAAATAAAAACTGAAACAAACATACTCATACTGTATGTGTGTGTGTGTGTGTGTGTGTGTGTATATAGAGTTACAGAGATCAAACAACATTATTTAATAGTCCCTTGTTTGCCCTGAACGGTAAAACTGCCCACTGTTTTTCAGAAAAATCCTTCAGGTCCCACAAATTACTTATTTTTCAGCATTTTTGTGTATTTGAACCCTTTCCAACAATGAATGTATGATTATGAGATCCATCTTTTCACACTGAGGACAACTGAGGGACTTGTATGCAACTATTACAGAAGGTTCAAATGCTCACTGATGCTTCAGAAGGAAAAACGAAGCATTATAAACTTTAGAACTGAAAGTAGATTTGTACATTTGTTTATGCCCTTCAGAAGCTATAGAAGATACTTACTGTACATGTTTCCCAGAAGACAAAATAAGTTACATTTACTATTATCTTAAAATTCAAAAAATTGTCATTCCATTACATATACTTGGTCTTACATTGACTTAGTAGGGAGGATGTTTCATTAAGAGCTGATGCTATAACATAAGGTAATTCACTTCTAAATCTGTCTAAATTGACCTGACCAGCAGCAATGTGGCATTTCTATCTGCTAATTACAAATGGTCAGTCGTATCTTTTTATGTTTGAGGTGGTTTCGGTTTGATGCATACAGCCTCTTTTATCTGCTAACATATGAATTATCTGTGAGGTACTAAATGCAATCATTGAGTTTTAATAGTATACAGTTAACTGATTAGAAAGGGTTTTATCAGATTTTTTTTTTTTTTTTGTTTTTTTTTTTTTTTTTGTTAATGACTTAAGTCAGTCATTTCAACATTTATTTCAAAAGTTTAATTCAAATTAACCTTTTGTATTGATTGATACGTTTGAATCCTACTGTAATGCACATACCATGGAACCGTGCATTTTTGTTTTTTTGTTTTATCTGGGATTGAAGGCGAACAGATTTCTGTCCTCTCAGGAAACACACATATACACACAGACACACATGTACAGTACTCACACACGCTGATCTCTGTCACTGGACGAATAGAAGGCTGAGAGAACAGGTGGATTCACACAAAATAATGAAATGAAATAACAGTCCTCCAGGAAGAGTAGGCAAAAAAATAACAATAAAATAAAGCCTCAGAAAAAAACCTAGGGCAGATTTGGGCTGGCCAGGAAATTGAAGCCATTGCAAGCAAATTGAGTTCAGATACTTTTGAAGAGAGAGAGAGAGCACCAATCAATTTGGTCCCTGCCAGGTGCGTGCAGACGGTTTTGGAGGGAGCAGGGGGTGTGGGAGCGTCCGTCAACTGGGGGTGTGTGTGTGTGTGTGGGGGGGGGGGGGGGGGGGTCTGGGGATGGTAAACTGCAGACACCAGGCGGAGGAGAAGCTAGCCGTCTTCACAAAACATGCACGTACATAAACACAGCCAGAAAAAGACTCCACTAGCATTTCCAGCATTGGAATTCAACGCAGCGTCTGCGTAGGTGGCTAGAATCACAAACGCTTCATGAAATGTGCTAAGTCATCGTTTGAGCGGGATGCAAACATCTGCTAAGATCAAAGCTTTCCCGTTTCTTTTTCTTTTTTTGCATGGGAAGAGGAGGTGTTCTCTGAATGCTCCTTCCTGTTTATCCAGTAATGATCTGCTCTCAGTTGAGAAAAAATCAGAATAGTAAAACTCTTTAACAATAAAAACATAAAAACATAATAATTTACAAACACACACACACACACACGCACACACACACACACACACACACACACACACACACAAACACACACACACACACACACACACACATATATATATAATTTTAGTTGATACAAAATAAAGACAATACTACTGCTACTACTACTACTACTACTAATGTATGTAGTTGCAGTAGTAGTAGTAGTAGTTTTTATTTATTTTGTATTAACTATGAAAATATTTAAACAGCATTTGCAGCAGTTACATGAGTTTGTCCAATCATACATTTAAATTGAAATTACAATTTTTTCATCCTATGGGAGCTTGTTTCTGCCATGTGAGAAGATAAGATAAGACAAGATAAGATAAGACAAGATAAGATAAGATAAGACTCTGATTTGAGATGAGATGATTGGCCATTACATTTATAAACTCAGCAGAATTGTGTGTGAAAAAAAAAAAAAAAAAGTGATGCATTATGATCAGATCTAAATGTAATGCCGCAATCAACATTAATGAAATATAATAACATGAAATATTTGCATGGAGATTGTTTCTCAAACTCAGCTCAGTCAGGGCATTTACAGCTGTGCATCTCCAGTTCGTCCCTGATGTAAATGATGTAAATGTATTTATTTTTTTTTATTTTTTTTATTCTCTTGCATAAATGAGCTTCCTTGGAATCCTTCAAATTCATAGTAATTCTTTAATACAAAATATGTTTTAATTTCAAAATTATTTCCTGAATTGGAATGGCACTCAACCCTACTCAGAACATTGCGTGCTTCCTCTTCTCTTAGCCTCCTTCTCCTCATCTTTCTGCAGCCAAGATCTCTCCTCCTCCTGCTAATTCCTGGACACTGACACAACATCCCTGGTAATTGTGGCGGATTCTCAGCGGGGCTGTTGAGACTGAAGCAAGGGTTGACGTAGGGTGAAATCATAACCCCCAAGGCCTAATTAACTCTGTTGGTTCCCCAATTAATCCATTAAGTTGTTTTGGCTCGGCTGCAAGGCCTCAGGCTGATTTTTTTACACCAGTACAGTGCTGCATTAGACGCTAAGATGTTTGCAAAGGGAGCTCGATGAATCGCACGGCAAAGCATATGATTTTCAGATCATTTCTTTGATTTTGTTATCATGATGTTGTAGACCCTAATTGTTTTAGGTTTCATGTTCTATGGTTACCTCACAAGTCGAAATGGTCTGTATTTACTAAGGTTTCAAAAAAATTGGAAACATGGTGATTTTAATAATTTTAATTAGAGTCAGTTATAAATGATAGAGGCATTTTTCATGCAATTATAATTTATAAATGATATATACAATGTTTTATCATGAGCATTTAGATGAGATAATGGAATGGGAAACACTATGGAATCAGAGAACGAATGAATCCAACATGCCTCTATTTCAGATCGCTTGTTATTTCATATTCAACTGATTTGATTTGGCAGAATTGAAATGTTATTTTTATGTTACGTGATGTCTTGGCAAGATCCATTGGATTCAGTGCAATCAGTGCTAAACCAAACTGAGATAGGAATCTGATTTGTATTTGTTTTATGTTTTTCTAAATAAAATCTTTTTAAAAAAATCCATAGTCCAAACATCCAACTGAGTGTAAGTGGGAGAAACAGCTTGTTCTCATGTATATTACCGTGTTTTCTGTGATCAGAAACCTGCAGCTTTATTTATTTATTAATTTTTATTTTTTTGCTTTGTGGATCTGTCACTTTATCCAGGCTTTGGATATAATTACTGTTATTATGTTTGAATAATGGATTAACGGCAACTTGGATCCAACAGCAGAGTTCAGAAAAGATTTGTTGCTCATTTTACATGCGAAGAGGCAATTTACATTGGAATTTTAAAGGCACAGCATGAAAACAGCCCGTTTGATTCAAAGGGTCAGAGAGGAACAGCCATGGAAAACTAAATGATGGGTTTTTGGTTCAAAAACAAACAAGCAAAACTTTGCTAAAATTATAAGTGGACTACAGGGAGAGAGAGAAAGAAAAAGTAAAAAGTACATGACCTGTTTAAAACTCCTCTGGTTTGTAGTTGTTCAGAACTTTTAATGATTCTTTTTTTTTATCCTTTTTTTTTTCTCCTTTTTTTTTCTCCACTGACCTAAAATCCTAAACTGAAATTAAATAGCAAAAGTGACAATGAGTACAGTGTTTATTGTTTTATGCTTTTCTTTATTTTATTATATTAAGTATTTGTGTGTGTGTGTGTGTGTGTGTGCGTGTGTATATATATTGACGCAGTAAGAATCAAATACATAGACAAGGCTTATATACATTGCAAATATATTTTGAATAATTAAAAACAACCCCCAGTGTACATTTTGAAACATACCTAATCACATATTAGAAACCCCAGCAGCTGAATACAGGAAAATAATCTGACTTCAGTTGAGTCCATTTGGGTCTCGCAATTAGTATTTAGTAATTGTTGCACATAAATGTCCTTTCCTGATTCTGGTCATTTTTTTATTTATTTTTTTCCTCTTACAGTCATGATTGGCTTTCAAAGTCACTGATGCAAGAAAAATGGTTGTCATTAAATGGTTGACAGCCTCTAATTTTGGGAAGGAGTCCATTAGAGGTATTCGTGTGTTGATGCTAGAATCAAATGTTTCAGCGGTAGAGAGAATGCGGCATGTGCACATGTAATACGTGCCACTTCTGCCCACAGTTTATTGCGTTTTGACAGCAGCATGCAATATACTAGGTCGTATCAAACATGCATCTGTCCCTAAACTAATATTTAAAGGCTTGGGGTTGGTAAGACTGCTTCATGTTTTTGAAAGAAGTCTCTTATGCTTACCGAGTCTGCAAGTACTTGATCAAACATACAGTAATAAAAATTACATTTTGAAGTATTTTAACGATTTAAAATAATTGTTTTCTATTTGAATATATTAAAAAATATATAATTGATTCTTGTGATGGCAAAGCTGAATTTTCAGCATCATTCCTCCAGTCTTCAGTTTCACATGATCTTCAGAAATCATTCTAACATGCTGATTTTCTCAATGCTGAAAACAGTTCTCTTTCATATTTTTGTGGAAACTGTCATACATTGGCAAATAAACAAACAATACTTTGACCATAACGCAATAGTCTATGCCTTTTACACACAAAAACAAACGTACTGTACATTTTAATCTAAATAGTGTGCAATAGGTCATTTTAAACGAACCATTCAACTGCTCCCTGGGTGCTGCAGCATAAATGGCTGCCCACTGCTCCCGGTGTGTGTTCACGGTGTGTGTGTGTGTTCACTGCTGTGTGTGTGCACTTTGGATGGGTTAAAAGCAGAGCATCAACATACTTGGCCGTATGTCTCTTTCACTTCACTAAACACATTATTGAAGACCTCAGTCTGAATCTTGGACTGAATCATTGCTAGCTCACTGAATCAATTTTGATTCGACTCACTCACCGAACCAGATCATTATGTTAAACTAGAAATGACTCAAAACCGGTCCTGGTTAGTGAAACTTAAAACAGTCTAATTACAGGCTAATTACATTCTGTAGTAGTAACTTTTATTGGAATGTAGTAAGCATAATAATATGTTGTGAAAAAAGTAGGAGTGAATTAATATGGAACAAGTGTCTGTGTTCTTCAGAGACAACAGGATGATGCTGTTCCTACATCATCTATTTCTTGTTTGTTTTCTTGCCCTCCAGTGCTTGAAAATGAGTATAATTGCAATGCATAGAGCAATATGCTGAGTCTCTCTGTCACTCTCTCAGAAACACGCAGGCGGTGGGATGGTGTCACACACTGCGGCTTTGAGGGGAATTTGCTGGCTGCTTGGCAACCAAATAAATGGAGAAAACGGTCTGGGCAATTTTTATTTTCCAGATGATTAGGTCCAAAATAAATTACGTCTGCGAAGATCATTGACCATAAAATTAATTATTAAGGTGGGAATCAGTTGCATTTCTTATGCCACAAAATGGATCAATTCTTTTTTTTGTTTGTGGTTACCTGACGCTAGAGGTGAGGAGCTGTTTATGACCTGTAAACTGTCTGTTATTTATTGGTGGTTCAGGAGCTCATTCATGTCAAGGAAGACACGATCTGTCACCGCAGGAAGTCTGCTTACTTCCTCAGCAATCAGCGAATGGCTGGTCAAACCATGCAATTTGGCTCAGGTCAGGGTAATAACACTCACGCACCGTTTCAGAGATAATAGTAAAGTGAGTGGGCATTTACCTTGCCCTTGAAGATAGTCGCTGGTTGTCCTTGGAGACGATGGCGGTACTTTAGTAATCACGTCAGCAGAGTCATCGTGTTGGATCGTGTTGCATATGTGTAATCGGAGAAAACTCTGAGATTTGGGCTGCTTTTAATTGCGGGTCTAAATTCAGTGAGTATTTAATATGTCTTATCTAAAATGAAGTGTCTTGTATGTCCTCTCAATGTTACGTGAGACTCAGGTTGTTATTGAATGCATGGGGAGTCTTACATTTGAATTGCATAGAAGGCATATGTGGAAAATGAATATTTTTGCATGCATTTATGTATCTCCTGTATTTATCTGTATTTATTTATTTACTTACTTAATTATTTACCGTGCCCTGTGGATTTGGATTTGTTTATTAAATACTTTCGCTTATTTGATAAGATCCCAACAAAATCCAATTTCACTAAATATTGCAGATTTCTTCAAAATCAGCATAGGAAATGTTGGGGAAAATAATACATTGGAATTTTATACTGAAAACGATAGTAAAGAAGACAATTAACCAACCCCCCCCCCCCCCCCCCCAACCCCAACACACACGCACACACAATTTTTACATTTATATTATTATTAAATTAATTGATACATTTATAGTATAATTATAGCTATAATTATAATTATAGAATTAAATCATTGCTTTTTATATTAGTTTTATTAATTATATATATATGACTTTTTCCATTAACTTTTTTGATACACTTCAATATATATATATATATATATATATATATATATATATATATATATATATATATATATATATATATATATATATGACCTCTACAGCAACTGTGATGTAAAATAATGGATTTCGGTCATGCCACCCATCCACAAGGCCAGATAAATGTAGGGAAAGGGGAAGTGAATGAGTAACTGATGTTTGATGTAACTGTCTATCCAAATGGGATTATGTTCAATTCCTGTGATTATAGCTGCTGAAAGGTGTGCTTGCCTGCAGAAGGATGCAGTGGGATGCAGATTGCACTTATTATACGTGCGCAGAGATGTCCGCAGGCGCGCTAACATGTTCGTGTGTGCAGATTTGCTGGGAGCTGCGTGAACATGATCCATCCATACAAATGACTCGTTCCGTTTTACCTCCCTAGTAGTTTGGCAGATGTGCCGAACGGCCCCCTCCCCACTCTGTCTGATGCTGGTAGCGAGGAGGATACTGGGTAGACGGCCAGGAAAAGCAGCAGTTTGTCAATGCTAATCCTATACACCGCTCCATGTGACAGGTTGCAAATGTTCGACTGCCAATAGCAATATAATAGAGCTTTCTTTCAATCTCGAGCTCGTCGGGTTGCCACGGCTGCTCGGGTTTCCCACGTCGCCATCGGCCCTGTGTGCAAGCCAGCGAATTAGGGTGGGAGACACGATCCTGTTTAGCACCTGGCAACACTCACTGAACACTACATTATTTCCTCATCGCTAAGGAAGACAGGCGTTTCAGCGTGAAAACACGTCTCTCTGTCTGTCCTCGCCCTCTCGTGTGCAACATGTGTTTTTGTCATTCTCTCGTAAGCTCAGGCTGTCTGGGTCTGATGTGTGGTCCTGATTCGGGACGCTGACCAGAGTGAGTGCAGTGACATTTGGTGAAAGTGTCGTCCCCAGTGTCAGGATCCATTTTTCTCATGTTGCCTTTCTTTTTCTTCCTGTGCATCTCACTCTCGCAACCTCTTCCCAAATTCTGTCCATTTCCATTAGACAGTCATCTGCCTGGCCTTTTCAGGTGCTGCTGTTTTGGAGGGGTGGAGTCAGTCAGGTTAGGGTATGTTCTCATAAAGGGCCTAACCTAGGGCCTGACCACAGTTAAACGTGGGGCGCATCACTGTTTAGTCCTTACAGCGTAATGCTGACATTTTTGCAATACTGACATTGATTTAGCAATAACATTTCTAAACTTTTTCAGACAGCCTTACCAGCTCTAGGTTAAAGGGATAGTGATTTATGCTTGTGTAGAAACACATGAGAGGGATTTCAACTTATTAAAGGAAATCTACTGCATAATGAGAGTGTATTATTAATTATTCACATACGTTATTAATTGTGTATTATTCACATGATTGATACATTTGAATATTTAATGTGAATACAATATTTTACGTATATTTTAGTTGTATAGTTATGTAATGTTTTATATGTTGTAAAGCAGTGTTTCACAGGACAGGTGGTTTATTTATATATATTTTTAATATAAATATATGTATTTTTAATATTTTTGTGTGTAATTTCATTAACTAGTTTCTTATTAGCATGCATATCACTAGCATGTTGTCTGTTTATTAATGCTTATAAAGCACATATTAATGTATTTTTCTGCATGAACCAATTTATTTATTTACAGAATTTGTTTTTATTCTAATTTAAAAATATAGCTTATATACTATTTTATGAATAGTAATTACACAATTGCAATTCATAATTACAAGTAAATTTATAAATAATTGTACAGCTATAATATATATTATTTATTTATTTTTTTTGTTAATTTTTTTTAAACTCGAATATAATATATATGCATACCCGTTTGTTACCCATTTATTTGAAAATTATGTTGGGTCATCATCAGAAAAAATGAAAATCACCCACAAGCTAATAAAATATGGGGGATACCAGGTTGACAAAGAGTGAGATATAAAAAAAAAAAAAAAAAATAAATAAATATATATATATATATATATATATATATATATATGATAATTGTTTAAATTTAATTTGCTATGGTTATGCATTTTTTATTTTATTATTATTTATTATTTATATTTTTCTTTATTTTTATTTTTTTATAATAAATTGTTAACATACATTATCAATCCTAATAATTACTCAAATTTATACTATTCCTCTTGCTTTAAAACAGAAAAGTAAATTAATTGAATTTAATCAAATTAAATAACTAACTTATTAAATCAAAAACTTATTTGTTTATTTGTATTTATGTGAATAGAGAAAATGAATGGAAAAATGCTTCCAGATCGCAGGTCGCTGTAGAGCTTTACAGACACACTGTGTTCTTTCTAGCTCTGCTTTTACTCTCAAATTAACAAATCCTCTGCATTCACGACAAGGCCAGAGAGTCAAAGCCCTTGCAAATCCAGAATGGTATGTGGTCGTCTGGAGCAGAGACACAACCCTGAAACCCCTCGGCTCAGACTCTGAGGGCATCCTGTGTGAAAGTTCATAATGTGTCAAAGCGGATCTCGGTCATTCTGATGCATTCATTCTCTGGCCACCGCTCTTTGTGGGCAGCGTGTGGTGCAGCACCTCTATGAATGAGCGTTGCTTCTTCACCCCGTGTCACGGCTGCTTTCAGATGAGGGCATGTCATTCAAGGAACTCCTGACACATCCGATCTGCATCTCTTTTGCACCAGATACTGCACTTCAGTCTTCTCAGAGCGAGAAAGAGGGAACCTTGGCATGTCGAGCAGTATTTGTGTAACACGAGAGCACACATTGTACGCCGTTTAACCTCAGCAAAAAGGTCTTTGCAACATTTCAGGCTGTTATGAAATTGCCTGATGCCCCGGGTCTCTGCTCGGAAAAAAATAATAATAATAATGAATAAGAGGAAAAAGCATGGACCCTTTTGAAGACTCTGGTGTTTTCATGGCTGAGGTGTGGAATAGGATTGATGTTTGCTGTAGTCCTCTGATGAGGCTATTTTCTAGGACAGGCTGATTTCTCAACACACCTGCACCTACAGTTGGTTTACATTGAATACACCAGATGCTGGGGAAAGTTGTTTGTGAGGGTTTTGTCCTGCTGTTTGAGGGAGATCTTGCTTTTATTCACTACAAATGAACCAATCAGCTCCAAGTTACAATTTGGCAAGATTAATAAGATTGTATGTTAAAAAATCTCCATTCAAATTTCAGGGTCAGCTTGTGTGTGTTTGTGTGTTTTCTTTTTAATTCATCACTGATAAATTAAATTGATCAAAAGTGAAGAGTTTTTTTTTTTTTTTTTGTGGAAAATATTTTACAATATATTAAAAGAGAAAACAATAAAATAGAAAAGAATGAGATAACTTCTCGAAAAATCGCACACTTGTAAATATGTAAAGTAAAATGTATATATTGTTTTAATGTTATAAAAATACAATTATTTTATTTTTTTTGCATACTGGGTGAAAAATATTTTATTTTAATCTGAATTGTGTAATTTCTAGCATTTTAGAAATATCTCAAAACAGAAAGTGTGGCATATGAAACGCTTACAGTTTCATTTTTTTTTTTTTTTTTTTCATTTTTCATTGTGATGTGCTGCTGTTGACACCGTATTATTCTAATGCGTCTCGGTGTTGCATATTGGAGGATGCAGAAAAATTACATTTTCCTCTTCCAGATCTCTAAACCTTTTGACTCTCTCTGAGGGTAACAAGACAGATGGTGGTGCTAAAGCAGAAGGAGGGTACGCAGAAGTAAGAAGATGGCTAAGAGGAACAAATCAGTCCATCAGCAGTACAGAGCGCTGCGTCCATCTTCAGCGTAGCTACAGTCACACGCTTGATGTATTTCAACAGAGTGCATGCAGAAGCATTATGAGTACATTCACAGGCGATAATAGCTTAAGGTAAAGAGGCACTTGCAGGAAACATAGTGATGAATAAGAGAAAAGGGGAGATAGAACAAAAGAGCCGAGCCATTGTGTGGCCTGTCGGCTTGCTGAGAGAAATGAGTCAAGTGGAAATGCATTGATCTACATCTCATCTCTAAAACACGTTTTCAATGAGCAAATAAGCATTATTTTAGCAGGTCTAGAGTTGAATCATTCTGCATGGACTTCAATCAATAATGGCTGTCTTTAGAAACTCATGTTAACATGCAGCACGAGGCGGTTTGCAGTGAAAAGCTTTTGAGGAATATTAAATGATGACATGATGACTCTTCTCACATAGATCTAAACTGCACATAGAGCTGCTAGCCTTGGTTTGAATCAAGTTCCACACTATATTTTTGTAATCATTTGGATTTGCCTCACAATATGGAATAAAAAAAATATGTTGCTGCTTCCATTTCATTTCTGCAGTGTTACTGTACATTGTATTGTGCATATTGTGCTTTTTTAGTACAACTGGAACGATGCATTTACCAATCAGCATCCAGCTTCCATTTTATACATGTATATAGTTTATGAACAGATGTTGGATTGGTGCTCTAGCAGCTTCAAACTCCTTGGTTTTCTTGGCTCCATGGCTGGAGAAAGAATCAGGTTGTTACAGTCCCTCCACCCTGAGAGCACACACACACACACGCACACACACACACACTCTTTCTCAGTCAGTCAAGCACACAGTCTCTCTGCCTGGGTGAGGAGCTGTTAGTGTGTAGCTAATGCTTTGAGGCAGATCAGAAGAGGGTTTCAGAGCAGTCCTTTACACTGCAGTGTGGAGGACTCGCTGCCTCTCAGCGCCGGATGCTCACAGCTGGGCTCGCCGCCAGAGAAGAGAAAGAGTAGAGCCAGAAGAAACAGAAAGAGAGCTTGCTGGAGAAGGAAAGTAGAGAAATTAAGGTTCAAAATGTGGCAAAGTACAATTGTTCCAGTGGGAACGATGCTAATCACTTCCCTGTGTATCATGGTAACCATATTCTGCTACAATACCACACGCCCTAAAACTATTAGTGATGTCTGCCTGGCTAGCATTACTGTTGCTAGCATCACTCTTGTTATTCTTCAGGTTTAGTGGCGTGTAGCATGTCCTGCACAATCTGTGTTTCTTACGCAAATGAGACTTCAAATCTTGTGCACATTTGATGATAAAATGGGCAAAATATCCCATGTATGTATACTACCATCCAAGTTTGGGGGTCATTTTATGTTTTTAGAAGTCTCTTATGTTCACCAAGGCTGCATTTCTTTCATCAAAACACAGCAAAAGCAGACATATTTTTGCTTTTTAAAATACGTAATTAAAAAAAAATAATAATTAGCTTTTTAAAATATGTAATTAATTTGTTTTATTTATTCCTGTGATGCAAAGCTGAATTTTTAGAATCATTACTCCAGTCATCAGTGTGCTATTTAAAATACCTGTTTTTGATTAGAATTTTTTTAAATAAAATGTAATTTATTCTTGTGAAGCAAAGCTGAATTTTCAGTATGGTTACTCCAGTTTTCAGTGTCACAGGAAATACTGTCACTTTTGGTCAGTTTAGTACATCCATGCTGAAGAAATAATAATAATAATACATGTATTATTTTTTTTTTTATTGCTGTTTATATTTTATTAATATGTATTTACTTTTGAACTGTACTGAACATTGAAGGATTGGTCTAGAGAGCAAAATGTCAATAAACTATGAGTGGGATTTGGATCAATAACAACCACATAACAACATGCTAAAAAACTACATACGGAAGAAACTATAGTTTATGCTGCACATTTCTGTAAGGTGAATTTACATATTACATTTAAATTGTGTTAAGAAGTACCTCCTACATTTAAATCTAAGCAACTGAGAGGCTTCAGAAACACTTAAAACTCCTCGCATGCATACCTGACCCCCAGCACCAAAAACTATTTCCATCAGAATGAGTTTACACATCCATTCACTAGTGATCCGAGAGTCCAGAGGTCCTCTAAGCAGCACACTTCGGATTTAACACTGGAAAAACAATGCAATCCCAGCACATGTATTATTAACTTTTTTTTCAGCATGTTAGAGCATGTTTCAGGGTTTGGAGGGTCTGTTCCTGGAACATTCGGAGAAAACCCCTCTTTTTTTTTAAGCTGGCTTTTCAAACTTCCCAAGTCATGCATATGTTTCCAGTCTGTGTTTGTGTGATGAAATAAGTTTCTAGCTTGTTCTGTCCTATACAAAAGGATGTTGCGTGAGCTGTAGAGGCGTATCGTTCCCCCTCATCTGTGAATATACTGAAGATGTTTTCTGTGACTGCGGACGACTGCAGATTGGCCCGGGGCTGGCATTTGAGCCACCAAGGTCCGTACAATGAGAGGGAGGTCACAGCGTTCTGTCTGTAATGAGGAGCGAGGGGATCATTACCAGAGAACACATACGCTAAGAGCCACACTACAGAGAGCCGAGCTGAACAAGGCCTTGGCGCGACACAGAAACCTTCTCCTCTGATGTGTGACGGAAACGAGGTGGAGCGAGAGGCAAAGAGCACGATTACAGACAAAGGGGGAGGGAAAATGAGCTGATTTAAGTAGATAAAACAGAAGGGATGGTGGAAAGAAAGAGGGCTACAAAAGGCTAAGCATGCAGCGTCCGTCCTCATTTGCTGCAATAGTGCGTTCACACCAACAGAGGGCAGGCAGCCTTCTATTATGACTCCGGACAGACTCTACATCTCCTGTATTGGTGCTTTGTTCCACTCCATAAAAACACCTCCATAGAGCAGGATATATATCTCTCCCATACTAGAGCTTCGGCAACAATGATGCTTTCAAAGATGTGTGCGTGTGTACTGCTTGGCAGTTCTCTCAAGTTATTCTAGCAGTCAGATTTAAGTGACAATATAGACATTTGACAAATACGTTCGTATAAACAGATAACTTTAAATGACAGATTTCATCTAAGGAGTTTATTTATTTATTTATTTATGTATTTACTTTTAGTGCTTTGTAGTTAAATTGAAGCCATGCGTTTGATGAGTCTGACTGTTCAGTTCACGTGCAGCAGTAAACAGGTATTGTTGCTGTAATGTGATTGGTTCTGTCAGTTCTTACTTATTGCAAGTTTTGTTTCAACTTTTTTATTCTTATAGAAGATCACACTATCTATGTTTGTTTTTTGAGGGATAGGAACATAATGGTTCTGTAAAGATTACATTAATGATTATTTTAGTACTTTTGAAGAACACTTCCCAGTTCCACAATGATTTCTCAGAACTTTGTACAAAAATAAATAAATAAATAAATAAATAAATAAATAAAAAGCCCTTAATAATAATAATAATAATAATAATAATAATAATAATAATAATAATAATAATAATAATAATAATAATGCAAAAATAATAATAATAATAATTTGTTCATTCATTCAATTCATGGATGCATACACCCATTCCCCAATAATTGCTTTATTTTATTTTATTTTATTTTATTTTATTTTATTTTATTTTGCCTTCTGCAAGCTCAATATTTTCTGCATTTATTTTGGTGGAGAATCTGTGTAATGGATTTAAACATGGTCAAATGCTGTAAATATAGCTGATACTGGACATAAACAAATCTAGCACAGATATTTCATACATTTACAAAAACATGGGATGGAGATGATGACGAATGGCAGTCTTTTCCAGTTCCAAGAAAATGGGTTTTCTGCAGAGTTTGACATCAGTCAGTAACCAAACTCTTGTTCTGTGTTGCATTGGCAGAAGAATGTTTAAAACTTTAGCAGAACTAAATGTCTTAAATTAATTTGGTTCTGTGTAAGAACGATTCTCGATTCCTCATCACAGTTGTGAGGCGTGGGAACATCTTGTGTGCTGCTGTTATGAATGTGCGTGTGTGTGTGTGAGTGTGTTTATTGTGTTATTGTCCAGTTGTTGTGTAGATGTCGAAAGTTGCATTCGGTGTTTGTTTCAGCAGGTGGTGAGGCATTGCTGGATTGGATTATTCTGTCAAGTGTGTGAAGTTGGAAGCAGCAGTGACGGTAGACGTTCCCTCTCTTTCCTTGAGCAATCTGAGCAATTGCCTGCAAATGAAAAGCACACCAGTGCTGCTATGGAAATATCCACACTGAGACCAGAACCTTCATTTCGTGTCACAATCTTGCCCTTTTATTCTGAGTGTGTGCATCTACCTACACGTTTGAGTCATTGTGCTGCTGAAATCATGTCTTGATGATGCACTGGAGCCACTAGAGCCAGAATGGCCTCTACCCTAACACTATAAGAAGTGTGTTCAGCTTGAAGCAGCTCCGCACAGATCGATCGGTGTGTGACATCGTATCGCGAGAGTGATTGGAAAGCATGCAGTGTTGTCTGCTCTCCTATAACTCTCACAATACTTTGATGTCACACACTGATCTGTCTGTGCAGCGTCGCTTGAAGTCGAACACAACTGATAACTAGAGCGCATTAACATCAGTGGGTTTTTTTTTTTTTTTTTTCAGAAGCTTTAAGATAATATATACATTTAACATCCATGCAACCTTTCTATTACATTAAAGGTTCTATTTATGGAAAACAGACTTTTTTAAAGAACAGAACAGAAGAAAAATTGCCCCTTAATTAACTATTCACTGAAACGGTGCTTCTATGGCATTGCTGTGGAAAATACACTATACTGTATTTAGAGCTAAAAATCTTAAGTCAAATCACTATTTCATTGATAATGTTCGTACACGGTTTATTTTGTGCTCATGATATATGTCGACTGTATATTACGCATGAGATATGTTGTGTGGATTGGCAAATTATTCCTGGATATTTTGCGCCTGGTTAGGACCTGCTGCAAGGCTGGTTTCAGGTGCGAAAGAGAGTGCTGTTTTCCAGCAGCACGTTTGCTCATGGTGGAAATAGAGGGGGTTGTTAGCATCTCCACCCCTTGGGAGAAAGACTAAGAGATGAAGGAAGTGAGAGGTGCGCTTGCTAATGAATCGTCCGATGAGATCCAGACAGAAACAGCAGTCTATTATTTCTCGAACATGTGTCATCAGGCTGCAAAAATCTCCTTATTCTTATGGAGGAAAGAGAATGCTGACCCTAGATGTAATTTTTTTTTTTTTTTTTTTGATGTGGACTTAAAATCATCACGTTAAGAACAGTTACGGTATTGAATGAACTCTAGCCAGATTTTTTTTGTGCCTCGAAGAGAATTAGGGAAGATGTTCTGAGGTTTTGTGATATTCGCTGGAAAGTTCCAGCAAACTCTGGTACTAATCTTTACACGGAGACCTGATCTGCCGCTAAACCATGATAACAGTTCTCAGACGGCGATGACTTTTGCCGAGCAGGAGGCTAGGTTAAACCCAGACTTAACGCAAATCCATTAAGCACTACTCTGTTGGATGTGAAGCACTCATAAGCAAGCCCTGAAATTCCTCCTTAGAATAACTGACATAAGCTTGAAACGTAGTATATGTAATTCATTAAAGATCTGCATGTTTGCAGATTTGTTTATGCATGCCGTAATTGCCTATTTACTCGCTGCCAAAGATGTCTCCATTTTTTGAAAAGCGCTTTAGAGGCATCCACTTTCTTTTATTTTCTTTCTTCCCTCCTGAGCCCAGAGTGAGGGAATCGGGTGGTGCAATCAAGTCGCGTGTCTTTGAGTAGAAAACTTCTGTGACATTGATTCTGTGTACTTTGATGAGGGCAAACATCTTAGCTGAAAGCATCTATGTTTGCTTAGCAGCAGTGTCGTTGCCAGCGCGTTTGGCCTCTTCTAATATAAAAACGCCACTAATATAGGCTGACAAGCATGATAAGCCATGATTGCGTGTAAATTGGCAGTGGCCAAGGTTTAAGCTGGTCTTATGCTAATACAGCAGTGAGTGACTGCTGGGAAAACGCACAAACACACACACACAAACACACACCCACATTGACTTTCACATGGTGTGAGGCGCATGCACATGGGGTCCTGTATTAACGTTTGGAGAATTTGGAAAATTTAGCATAAATATTTCTTATTGGCCATAAAGCTGTATTTTGCATTTAATGTATTTTTGTACCATTGAAAACAGGATTATTTATCCATTTTCTGTGCATATTTATGATAAACAGAGCAGGTCAATATGTCCCTCGAGATGAGCCAGAGTCTGTCAAATTCCCACAAAAACTAAATTGTGATTTTTATTCCTCATATTTATGATTTGGTGGCTTAATTTGAGGGATGTACACATGGATGAACCTCTTTTGTATCCCCAGTAAAAATATTCCTAAAATTAGAAAACCTTATTCAAGAAACAAATGTTTAGTTTTATGTTTTATTTAAATAGTATGCCAATTTGATAAAATACATAAAAAAGTATTGCATAAAGTTTGTCATAATGTTTCTTTCTTTCTTTCGTTCTTTTTTGCAATTTATAACTTTTTCAATTTAAGTTACCAACCAATTAAAAAGTCTTTTTTTTTTCATTCGCCCACTGATTTTTACTGGAATTTGTCACTACATTTTATGTGCAGCAAGCACATTTGCATAAACACACACATGCATTCATATATTCAAACATTATGAAGACATAAGCAGCCATGATTCATTATCACTGCATATAATGTGCATTTATTAAGTCCTACACCTGCTTTACAGCCATTTCTAATAGAACTGAAGTGTGATCACATACAGTACCTGTGTGTTCATTTCATTGCGGTTTGCATTTCACGCTGGGAAATCTCCCAGGTTAGAGGTATTGTATTTCCCTCTGCAAGATGATCTACACACAATATTGCTCTGATGATGTTGTATTGTATATGAAATATTAATGTTGTGTGTGTTTTTGCCCTGTGGTACTTCCATAGAACACACTCGTGGCTGTGATGTTAATGAACTGATTTTTACAGTCTGAGATCTATCACTTAAATATGATATAAACATATCTATTGCAGAGGAGGACAAATGAAAAGAAATATGTTTATTTAACAAAATTTGATGATTAACTGTATCGAAGGCTTTTCGAAAATCTATGTATAAAGCTCCAGCAACCTGACCCTTATTTAAAGACGCACGGATCTGCTCAGTAAAAAGCAGCAAAGCCGACATGTTTGACCGCAAGGGTCGAAAGCCATGCTGGCAATCACTGAGCAGGTGATTGTCTTCAAGGTAACTGATTAGTTGATTATATAATGTCTTATTCAAGTAGCTTAGAAACAGTTGGGAGAATTGCAATTGGGCGGTAATTGGAGACATTGGTTGGATCATCAGACTTAAAAATCTGGGTGATCTGGGCCGTTTTCCACATGGCAGGAAATACTGATTGCCTAATACACAGATTAACTAAATGATGAAAAAAGGTATAAGAGTACTGACATGAGTTTCAAGAAAAATCATGCTTAAATTATTTACATCACAAGCATTGGAAGCGTTAGAACTCTAGTCAGGAAATCAAAATATATGGCACATTAAACAAGGTAACTGGCATGATATTGTTTAACTTATGAATACACACACAATGTAGATACGTGCATGTTTAGACAGTATTAAAGACATCTCTGTGTTAAAAGTGCAATTTAACACTTCAAACATGCTTTATTTCACACTCACTTTTACACTCATTTTATTACTTTTCACTGCATATCTTGCTTCTTCAACAACTTAAAATCACCAGTAAATAATGAGAATCCAACTGTCTGAAATTAAATATTTTTTCAACATTAATTATTATTAACAAATAATCCTCATATTTTCTTGCATGACCAGTTTGTGATGCGCGTGGTCAAAAGGTGAAAAAGTCAGTGAGATTGTTCTGAGGCCAGAGAACTGAGGCCCCGTCCACACGGAGACGCGTTTCTGTGAATACGCACAAATTTTTTATCGGATAGGCGTTTCGTCCACACGGACCTGCTGTTTTCGTAAGGTGAAACCGCTCTTTTTTTAAAACCGGGTCCCAGAGTGGATAAATTTGAAAACGCCGTCTTTGCGTTTTCGTCTGGACGGCTAATTCGTATATTTTCTGAAACGATGACGTCATTAGCCCACGTCACCCCCCCTAGTCAGACAGCTCTACGTCACGTAACAGCAACAAAAACGTGAACAAACACTGAACGATTGTCTTTTTATTAACTAACATTAACAAAGATTAATAAATGTATTGTTCCATGTTCATTTGTGTACCACGCGCAAGGTTTATGAGCACAGTCCAAGTCTTCTTCTCCGCTTTTAGTGTATCTCTGTGGCAGAATTACAGAGCCACATACTGGTCTGGCATGTATACTACATCATTTGGCGGTTTCGTGTGTACGCGGATATTTCTTGAGACGAGGGGAAAAAAAAGATCGGATTGGGGTGAGCTCCGTCTCCGTGTGGACGGGGCCTGAGAAGGGAGCCGTTGTGGTTTGTCCAGTTTAAGTGGTCCGTAGCCCATGCTGTCATGCTGAATCTACCATTCGCCTCTTTTTTTACCTCTAATTGAATGTCACTTGCTTTCTGAAATGCTCCAAATGATATAATGAGGTCATTTGCATAGCGCTGAGATTGACTGACCTTTGCTTCTGCCAATGATTACAGCAGAGTTGTCTTAGACAGTCGACAGAGATTGTGCAAAAAAAAAAAAAAAAAAAAACTAACTGCACAGAAAGGTTAGCAGAGAGTTTGTTGCTGGACTTTGTGAAATGTCATTAGAATTTCTTGGAGTATGCTCAAAATTGACAGAGATCAGCAATGCAGAAATATTGTGTTGAAAAGCAATGGGAACTGTACTTGGTTAAAAATACATGTGTGATTATTTCTCAGTAATTGCATTGGAGAGGTTGTTTGCATACAAACATGACGCGTTATGCATAGATTATTGTGAGTGCAAGCAATGGAAAGCCCACAAATGCTGGATGGTACAAGCACGCTGCGTCATCAAGACCTTTTGATGATGATGTCGTAACTTTCAGATGGTTTTGAGCCCCTGTGCCCAGCGTGAGCACATGGTATATTAAATGTTTTTGTTCGTTTATCCTTGTTTTACCGGGGATGAACTGTTGAATATACTGCAGAACACACCACACAATCTTCTACCATTTTCTCATTACTCTGATATTTTGCTGAACTTAGCAGTGGCATTGTTCAAGCATTTTAAGATACACAAGTGTGGGAAGTGAGCCAGCATACTTGTAAAGCTACGACAGCACGGCTTAGAACCAAGCTGCCTAGCATCAATATGACAAATCTCCGCTCTCTACCCAACAAAACGGACAAATTTGGCCTGCTCTCATGAATAAATAAAGACTTTTCACAGAAACCTGGCTGAATGAAGCCTTTCTGGACAGCGCGCTACATCTGCCGGGCTTCCAGCTGTTCAAAGTGGATTGCGACACAGAATCAACAGGGAAATTGCGTCAAGGCATCTCGTAAGTGCTACAACAGCTGGCTGATCAGATTGCGGACACAGAGCAACAACAACCGAACTGTGTTATAATCATTCTTGGCATTCTTGGCCTCTCACATGAAATGCCAAAATACAGCATGTTACATGTCCTACCAGATATTGTTATATAATGTTCCACTGTTGCACCACAATAAAGGATGCATATCAAAGAGTTTTGGGGCTCTGTGATCACTGTTTGGTTAGGTTAGACTGATCTACAGGAAGAAACTAAAAATCTACTTAACCTTCAATAAGGACTGTTAAAGCAAAGCGGGATTCACCTGCTTTGACTGGACTGATTTGAGTGTTTTTTAAAGCTACTGCCACCGATCTGGACTAACTCAAAGATTCTGTAACATCATAAAGTACATCAGTTTCTGTGAGGATATGTGCATCCATGCGCGTAATTTGCATGGGGGTTACAGGGGTCATGACCCCTCAAAAATCAGACCCAGCTAATATAACCTCCCAATATCATCATCATTCATATAAAATTAAATATGAAATATTCCGAATTAATACTTTTGTTAGTTTTCTTTATTAATTTCATTTGCCAGCAAGAAAGATAGTATCATATTCGAAATAATCTGTAATGTACCTTCTGCCCCCTGCACTGACTTCTTGGTATTACCCAACCAGCTTTCTCTACCAAGTTTGTTCACTATTTTGCACAGTCACTGGGATGAATGGGTGGAGAAAGCTGACAGAAAGATGAAAAGGACTCTGAAAGGCAGCCAGATGACGATTTGTTGGTCGACACCAGACAAAAAAAAAAAAAAAAAAAAAAAAAAAAAAAAAAAAACTTTCTGATTATAGACATGAAAAGTGGGGCCCGACAAACAGGTTTTGTTCCCATCTTTAATTCCTTTATTTACTGACCATACACTCAAAACAAAACAAAGACATGTTTACTTAACCTTTTCACACGTAAGTTTAAAAGTTTTTCAAGGCGAACGCTATTGATCACTTAGTATCACTTGATGGTTCCCATGGAGACGCGTCTTCATTGCTTGTCACACTGCAGCCACAATAGCGCTAAATGACTGATGATCTGATTTTTTTCTTTTCTTTTTTATTCAAAATTTCACACAAATTTGTTAGCTATAGCAGGATATATCTGATATTCCGATTGTCAAGTATATTTATAACGATCGCGTTAGTTGAGGTGTATGCGAATCTATCTTATTAAAATACCTAAAAAAATATGTACATTATTAGGAATTTACCACCTCGGGCTCAATTTGAGATTATTACTATTTTTATTTATTTATTCATACATTTTTGGGTTCTTACATTTTGGTACTTACAACATTGGCAAATCGTGGTTCACTGTAAAACTCAGACAGCTCCATCAGGCCAAAGAAGATGCCTACAGGAATTGGGACAGAGTCTTGTATAAACAGGCCAAAAACACACTGTAAAAGGAGATCAGAATGGCTAAGAAGAACTGCTCCGAAAAGCTGAGAAACCAGTTTTCTGCCAATAATCCTGCAACAGTTTGGAATGGACTGAAAGACATCACCAACTACAAGAATCCAGCACTGTACATAATCAACAACTAGCCAAGGATTTGAATTAGTTTTATTGTACCCCCTCTCGCACCCCAACCCGTTCAGATCTTCACTCCATGGATCCATTAACACCCCCAGCACCCCCCCCCCCCCCCACACACACACACATACTGCTCTTCAAGTTTGTGAAAAAAGTTATGTGTCAACTGTCTGTCTGTCTGTCCACAGTATATATCACTTCTCATCATCTCACCTTTCATGCTGGCATGTCATAACACCTTGAGCGCTTATTAACACATCATATCATTAATGTGTTCTGCAGTATCCACTGTGCACATGATGTCACATGTTCTTTAGTGGCAAGAGCTTTGTAAACGTGAAACGTGACTTGTGTTTGCTGTGCAGAGGGATAATTTAGACCAAATAAAATTCAAAACATGCTATTTTGGTCAGTAAACTAATTTCTAAAAAAGTCAGTACTAATTACAATACCACTTCAGTATCAATCCACAATACTGACTGACAGTTGCAGTTTGACTGGGTAACAAGGAGACAAGCGTTAACTCGTGGCTCTGTCTCTCTGCTCTCTGGTTTTATAGTCGCAGCGACGCGTCACGTTTCACCTGCCGGATGGGTCTCAGGAAAGCTGCAGTGACAGTGGGCTGGGGGACCATGAGCCCGTGGGCAGTGGGCCGCTCCTCTCACACCCTCTCCCTCTGGTGCAGGCACAAGACGAGTTCTACGAGCAGGCCTCTCCGGACAAGAGGACCGAAGCGGACGGCAACTCAGACCCCAACTCCGGTGAGTCTGCTCATGTTTGCAGGGCAAATCTAGTTACACCCCTTCTCTCTTTCTCCACTCTTCTCTGAACCTAACGGGAGGAGGAGCTGAACCAGAGAGCAAGATGAATATCACAGATGATAGTTTTCATTACGTGCCTTCCCACTCAATGCGCATAACAGTTTAGAATGTAAATACAGTGCTCTCACGATACAGAGAATAAACTTTGCACAAGTGAATACAGGTGTAATAAATAAGAGATGGGTAGAGGCAAAACTGCATAATAAACTGCAGAAATGCAGTATATTAAGTGATTCAGAAGATGTGAGTAATGCTGGAAATAAGCCCGGTTAGCAATTTTTCTTTTACTATTGTTTTTGCTTTACACCTCATAAAAACCATCCACTGCGTGACGTTTCCAGCAACAGTTCTTAGCAAGGTTTTTTATGTATTTTTTATTTTTTCACACTGAACTCTTGCTGCTGTGCATAATGACAGACGACCTGTTATTCAGAATATATCTGGCATTTACTCTATGTTTATTTCTGTCAGTGAGATTCACTTTATGTAGTGAATAGAAAGCATGCAACTGACGAAATGTCTTGATACTTCTTTTGTCTGGTTAGGACTGTCTCTAGTTACTACAATTCCACCAGTAATAGCAGCTGCTTTATAGATGGTGCATTATAAAAATATATATTACAGTCATCTTTGAGTGATTGATTTAATTGATTTATTCATTTTAGTGTATAAATGGGTGATACTGGATGCCCAGGTCATATGTCACCCCAAAATGAAAAGGCAAATATGCTAAATATGCTAAATGATTTGCTTAAAGAAAATGAAGCTTATTTTAGGAACATGTATACATTTTTTTTTTTTTTTTTTTATGTTTTCTGTCAATTACGTTAAATTCTCACATTCTAATACTGTACAATATTTCTTGAATATTCAAATAAAAAAAGTTTACAAATAAATGAATACAAATATATAAAATACTTTACAATTGAAATATTTGTTTACACATTACAATGATTAGAATTATATGTATTTATTTATTTATATTATTATTATTATTAGTAGTAGTAGTAGTAGTATTTTTTCTTATGCAAGTAGGATTAACAATAAATTAATGAAAGAAAATGTGGTTTTCTTGTTTCTTTTTCCTGTAATTTTGAGGTGTAATATGGCCTGGATCTGGTATTGGCAGATTTTGTGAGATTCACCCAAATGCCCTAAAAAAATCTTTAAACCAGCTCAATGAAAAACAATTACAGAAAAAATAAATAAATAAATAAATAAATAAAATAAAACAGTAGTATGTGCATGTGTGAAGAAAAAAAAAATGATTTGAAGGGGAAGTTATCTTTGTAGTGTTGCACATTTGAGCATTAGAAACCAGCAGAACCTTCATACCCACCTTGAGTAAAATTAGGAAAGGTTAGTCAAAAGAATACATTTGATTTATAGGTCATTGTCCTTAATATGTCACCACAGGGTTTGAGGTCACTTTATGGTGAAACGAGCCATGATAGAATTATGTCTATTTATACGCTAATGGTCAGTCACGTCTCTCTGGACTGAGAGAGAGTAGCTCTATCGGACTCAGCACATACTTGATTTATTTAGCGTTGATTTCCCTGTTGGGATCTCATGCGACAAAGATGTCCAGTTTTTATATTTCCAGCGATAGCACTCCATGACTTACTTTTCCCATTGCAGAGAGCCTTAGATCCGCTCAAGCACCTGTGCCTCCCAAGGTCAGAGATAGTTAGCGTGCACGTTTGCACCTAATGATTCATATGAACATTAACTAGTTGTTCTGCATTTTTTTTTCCAGCAGAATACTTTTTATTTTTTTTCACGCAAACTTTATTGGTCCCTTAAGAATCATTATAAATGTCACACATGTATCTGTGAGACTCTACCTCTTTTCTTGCTATTAATGTCATACTGAAGGTGTGATCTAGTGCAGTGGCACGACTCAATTGTCTCCTTTTAATTTGATGAGGGGGGAGGGGGCTCAGAAACAATCATTTGAAAAAGGTAGGTGATAATTGCTCCTTTTAATAGAATTGATGCTGGTGTACACACCAATTATCTACAAGCTCTTAAGCCTGGTAATTAATTAGCACACAAATGGCCATGATGCCATGGAGACCAGCGCATAATCAAATACTGGACACATGCAGGGGCTATATTGGGAGCATCACCAGGCTCAGATGGCAACATCAATTTCGAGGTCAGTAAGAGATGAGATGAACAAATCAAATCGAGCTTCTTCAATAGGGATTGGTGTACACTGATAAAGTGAAGGAGATGTTCATACAACACACCGGTTTCATTAATTAAGCATATCACAATGTTCATAATAAACTCCTGCTGCACAGACTGTGAGAGTTCAGCACTGCAACAGAAAAGTTGACTTCACTCAGCTTATGAACTGAACACTCTTTCAATACAGTTTGTGTTTGCTTTGTTTGTGTATTACAGATGAGATGCAAGTGTATATATACACATTAAAGTATAGATATAAAATTAAGTGCTTATTCACTACCTTTCAAAAGTTTGGGGTTGGTAAGATTTTCTTTTAAATGTAAAAAAAAAAAATATATATATATATTTGAGTATCAAATCAACGCATTATAATGATTTCTGAAGGATCATGTGACCTCAAAGCCTTCTGAAAATTCAGCTTTGCATATATTAGTATAGAAAACCGATATTTTAAATTGTTAACATATTTCACAATATTTCAGTTTTTATTTTATTTTCATTTTATTTATTTTTTAATTATATATATATATATATATATATATATATATATATTTTTTTTTTTTTTTTTTTTTTGCACATGTAATTCCAGTCTTGATGAGCATAAGAGACATCTTTCATAAACATTTGAAAATCTTACTGATTTATAATTTTACTAAAAATATGGTACTGAATGTTAAAAAATCAGAAGGTCAGGTATACTGTTTAGAGTCATTATAGAAGAAAATATGTCCAAGGAATGCTGTGATGAACCAAGTATTCCTGTTATAATATTCAAGGTCACGGATTATTATTACCTTAAACAGGAAAAAGACTCTGGCTCTCCGGGCAAAGAAAGACAGCCAGGTTTGCATTTACAAATAAACAACATAGTTACAACAAACAATACAAAAAACAGCATATAAGCAATTGAAAACAATTACACACCATTAACTCTTAAAAACTTATTTTGGAGAAGATCCCAGTCTGAAGTGGTGGCGTATTTAAAGGATTATTTGAAAACTTGAGCTTTACATCTATCTAAATCCAGAATGTCATACAAAACTCTTTCTGAATCTCAGTTAACACAAGCAGTGAAAACAGACGCCTCTGTGGGTCGCCTGCGCTCAGATGCCACACAACGGTGGTTTCTTGTATGCTGAGCCATTGTGTGCCATGTACAAATCTCTCTATGCCTGCATGCTCGGCGAGTTCAGGAAGCAGTCTTCTGTAAAAACTGGCTGTGAGGATTAATTTGTCAACTTCTGATGATCTGAACCAACCACAGGGGAACAGGGTTTTGAGGTTGTTGTGCAGATTGAATTAATCTCCGAAGTTGCGAGTGTTTGTCTTTCATTTCCTTTCTTTAGTGTTTACCACTGCTCCAGCATTAAAGTTTTTTTTTTTTTTTTTACCTTATGCAAAAAAAACACAACAAAGAATAAACATAAGCTTCGGGTGTTGAATGCTGTTGACAGGACTGTCAACATCAATTCCTGGCAACAACTTAAGAACACATCCATTGCAAACATGAATCTGAGTGGGCTCCATTTGGACTCTGCGGGAGATCCCGACATCCCGCTCTGTGTGTGTAGGCTTCAGAAACCTGATTTCCTTCACCAGAAAAAAAAAAAAAAAAAAAAAAAAAAAAAAAAACACAACATTTGAACAAAAGCAACCCTCTGGGATGATAATTACGGGATACTGTTAAGCTCAACAATTCAAGGGTTTTAAAAAAAAAAAAAAAAAAGCATTTGTAAGAAAGCGATTGGAAGCTAATGTAGCTACAAGCCGCAGCGGTTGTGTTTGCAAGCCAAGTATATTCCTTACACTTCTTTTGGCATTCAGAAGCACATTTATTCTACCTTCTACCAGTGCAGCTGTTGTTAATTGCGAGCACATATGCATTAGTATCTAATTAGCAATTATGCAGATTGACTAATTATTTTTATGCTTTCAATCAAAAGGTATTAAGCTAGCGGGTGCTAATTGTAGGTCAGCATTGCGTGCGCCACTACTTTATTCTGACATTTAAAAAAAGAATGTGTTTATCAAGAAGCAAGTGTGCACTGAAGATTTTTGATACAACTTTATAGGTTTAATTTAAAAGCTGGAAAGGCTAATTTTAATCTTAAGGGCATGATTTGCAAAAGTGTTTTAAATGCTTTCAGAAACGTCCTTTGGAATAATAACCCGCATTCATTCTCAGTTTTTTGTGCTGCAAATGTACACTTTAATTTGTAATCTAATAACTCTGGATTATAATTGGTGGTTGAGATGGTGGTGACTGTTTAAATATGCCAGGCGCACATACAATAACCCATAGCTGTTTATTTATTGATGCATGATTCAATGCCTTGGGTTTATAGTTCAGTTAAGATCATTAAAGATTAAATCGCCTGAAGCGGTATTCTCTTTGAGGGGGATCCTGGGTTAGTGATCAGTATTTTTAGTGAAGCATGTATAGCAGACACATTTGAAAAACCTATTAATTAAACTTTACAGTATCTTTAAATGTTAAACCACAAATAATTTTCCAGTTTTATTTGTCCTTGATCTAAGTCATGCATTATGCTGTTTTTTTGCATTGGAATTTGTTTTCTAATACGTCCAAAGCAAACTTTTTTCTTCTAACGGGTAGTTTGCTAGAATAAATGGATTGCGAGTTGTACCACTTCATTCTTTGCTTTGAGTTTTGCTCCTGTTCTGCAGAGTTTGGTTTTATAAAGTGCTTTTAAATAAAACATGTACAGTTTGTGTGTCACAAGACCCCATGTGAGCCAAAATCCACTCATATTATTCAGGAGCACAGCTTGTGAAGTTCACGGTGAAGTTAATGGTGGATTCGAACGGAAAGATGTGCTGTGTCTTGTAACCGTGATTTTGAAGACTACAGGATGGAGTTGAATGCTGGAGTCTGTTTGTGATCCACCATCCTCAGACATCACAGCAAAAGGCCATATGAATGTGGGCTTCAGTGGAAATCCTGAGCTGAAATGAGGTGACGAAATACAAAAGGATAGTTTCAAAAATGGCAATAGATAAAAGCCTTTTCACAGATGGACAGAGTATTTTTATTCTCTGTATTTCTCAAATATGACAAACATTGTGTAATGATGAGCCAGAGACATTCAGATCCATTTGCAAAACATTTATTATAAGGATGGTCAGACAGGCAGTAATCAGAAATGGCGTCAGGCATGTCAGAGATATCCAGAATCAGTAACAAGTAGAGATCGGGGCAGGCAGCAGAGAATCAGAGTCAGCATAAACAATCCAAAAGGTCAGGAACGAACACGGAAGGAACAAACACATGGAAAAATGCTCGGAAATGTCAGACAGGCTAAACAAGACTTTGCAAAGATTGACAGCCCAAACACCGTTTATATAGGGGAGTCGTAATGGCGAACACCTGGTTGTGATTAGCCTTAAGAACGGGATTATGGGAAATGGAGTTGGGATTGGAAATAGAAGATGCCAGAGTCCTGAGTCGAGTTCCCTCTATAGGAGTTCATGGGCACTCCAGCTGATGATAGTGACATCGCTTCCAGGTGCTCTAAACATCTAGGTGTGTGGTAAAGTGGAGACGGAACAGGGGGAGGGATGGAGGGTAAACAGAACCAATAACAATATCTAAATAATTTAATAAGAACTGAGTCATGGATGCTAAGCATGTTCACCCTGCCTCTGTGGGAGGACATTCACACAGCAACAGGCCACAATGTTCTCAAAGAGTAGTGCGGAAAAGATGAAGAGCACAGGAAAATCAAGCAGAACGGGAAGAGGGGAGGTGCCAGGAGGAGAAGGTGCATTCGTGGAGTAATGAGGATTCAAGGCAAACACAACTCTGTCAATCGTTTGCTTTTGTGGAAATGCTGAAATTAATTGCCCCATGTTGGCAGCCAGGATGCCATGTTTGCAGTGCATGACTGGTAGTGCTGACAGCAAGCCAGGAGTGAGAAGAATGAGTAATTTCAGGGAGGAGAGAGATTATGACTGTTTGAAAGATGAATTTCTGTTTAATGTGGCAAAAAGAGAGTGGAGGGTGTGGCAGAGAATTTTAGTACAGTGAAGCATTGTTCATACTAAGCAACAGTAGACAGTGGAGACTAAAACATATGTCAAAAATCATGACTTGCAGGGTCAAATATATTTTTAGATATTAATGTTAAATGCTGATAACTTTAATAGCTCAATTTCTGATCGTATAATACAAATGAACTCAAATGACATGTCCATTTATTTATTTAGTTAGTATTCAGCCATACCTGCCACAGGAACTCCTCACACAGTTCTGCTCGGACGTCATTGAGTCTGTCCTGTGTACATCTATAACTGTTTGGTTTGGTGCAGCTACCAAATCAGACATCAGGAGACTGCAGTGGAGAGTCAGGACTTCTGAGAGGATTACTGATGCCCCTCCAGCCCAACCTCCAATAACTTTACACTTGCAGAGTGAGGAAAGGGGCTGGTAAAATCACTCTGGACCCCTCACACCTAGCACACTCCCTCTTTGAACTGTTGCTGTCTGGCCAGCGCTACAGAGCACTGAGCACCAAAACAGCCAGACACAAGCACAGCTTTCCCCCCAGACCATATTCCACCTAAAAAATGCATACCTCAGGATTGTACATTTTCATTTCTAAATAGCACATATGCACATTCATAATTCTGTTTACTGATGTTTGCTTTTTCTCTATTTTTTCATTAATATATTGTCTCCATCATCACCATCATTATTGTTATTATTATTATTTTAATTATTGTTTATTCTCTTTATTAGTTATATTATAGGTTATAAAGTGGGCTGATAGTTTACAACTAGCTGGTCATTTTCATAAAACAAACCCTTCAAGGTCAAAAAAAAGGAAAGGGCTTAACTTGAGATAATGACCAGCATACTTAATAATTGGACATGCGACTGTATTGAACTAAACATGTAATTGTACAGTTGAAATTGTATTATGTGAGAAAAAAGGGAGTATGCTTTTAAATTAATTAACATTTAATACACACACACACATGCACACACACACACAGACACACACACACACACACACACACACACACATACGGTGTATACTATTAATAATATTATATAATAACTATAGAAACTGTGCAATGCAAACGTGTACATATAAATATCAAGGCCTTTTTAATGCTGTTTTCCTGAGTATTTACAGTGTGTTGTTTTCTAATGGGCCGCCTGCCTCGCAGTAGTTGCATTTGTTTATGGTATAAATATATATACACATGTATTTTCCAACACATTTATTTTTCTCATCCATTTCCAAGTTTTTTTTTTTTTTTTTTTAATTATTATTATTTATTTTTTTCTACAGGGATTCCTGGCATCACTAAACTTTAATTTTACATGGTACCACGGCAAGAGGAAGGGCCCTTTATGCAATTAACTAATTAATCTAATTACTAAGTTTATAATTAATTGTGTCATTAAAACAGATTCCATTGAGATCCCACCTACAGCGTTGAAGTGTCGCTGGCGCACAGACTATCAGGAATTGCAGCCAGTGCTTCTGTTAAAGTTGTCAACAGGGTTTGATTACTCAAGGCAAATCATTCAATCAGCTGCGTTTGCCTTGATGATATAATTATTCAGTTTGATTTGTTAATAATGCTCTGAGAAAATGATGCTTAAATGCAGCTTTATTAATTCTGCTACACATTTACAATTTACATTTACATTTACAAGACTTTGTGTAGTTAAAGTAAAGGTTAGGACATTTCTGAGTGGAACTTTTTTTTTTTTAATGTAGAGAAACAGTAAACAATCAGCCATTTTTAAAATAGTTTACTTAATCTATTAAAATAATCAAAATAGAAATTACGATAATTGTATAAAAATTTTATAAAAAAAAAATAAAAGAAATAAAAAACCTGGTGCATTGTGTGAAATGTCATGGCATCAAGAATATGTTATTTGTTCATTCTGTGTAACCCTTATTTAATGAACTAAAGTACACAAATAATAAATAATAATAATAATAATAATAATAATAATAATAATAATAATAATAATAATAATAATAATAAAAACATATAATAATAATTCCAAGGTTTTCACTTGCCAGATTATTTTTTTATTTTATTTTTTTTTCCTGTAAATATACACAAATGTCTCTAGTAAACAGTGCTGTATCTTGGTGGATGTTTACAGGGGTGTGAGCATGTTTTATTTAACTTGAGTTTATGAACATGATATGATCTGTATGATGCTATTGTCATTTTGGCTTCTAGTAGGTAAAGATTTCATGAGTGCGTGCATGATGCAGACAGATAGCTGACAGGAGAAGCTGCCACTGCTAAAAGCAAGTGGTTTCACTATTAATTTACTGATTCATTCATTCTATACACTTATGGAGACACATTGTTTTGCTATTAAACCAAGAAAAAAAAAAAAAAAAAAAAAGCCTGATTGCTGCCTGCATCCACCTACGAATCAAACAGACTGATAATCTATTCGCTAACTATACAAACCTGTGTTTGTTCGGCCAACATGTGCAGTCCAGATGTGAAGCGTCTCTGCCTTGATACCGTTCATAAAACAAAATGCAAACAAGCACTTCTGCTTTGTCAACATTTCATATGAGCTTGCAAAGACAACAAACAGCGGCAGAAGTGTGATTGCGCGCGTGTGTGGGTGTGGGCGGGAGAGTGCCCGATGATTTAAGCTCTTATGGGGAATCGTGCTGGTGCGGTGCCATCTCTCGACTCAAACAGAGTAACAGCCTCTCCGCTAAGTGAAAGTCGCGGTTCAGAGTGCACCTTACTCTGATACCCACCAAAGCAAGGTGTTAGGCGTCTGCTGCGGCTTTGAAAGACTTTGCATTCATTTGTATTTACATCTTCCATCTCTGCAATGAATAAAGTGGCTGCGAGCTGTTCTCAACCCTTTTAACACTTAATTCAAAGCATTTACTGGGAGCAGCAAGGCAAGATGTTTACTTATGCCGGAGCAGGAAGCTCGCAGGTGAAATACATAGGCTGTCTGGATGTGAACTGGTGGGTCTGTACCAGTGCACTGTTTGTGTGTGTGTTTTTATGCTACGAACAATGTATTTTTGTGATAGCAGGATTGCGGACTAAGGATGTTGATGCTGAATGTGGAAAGGACAGATTTTTATGTTTTCTAGCATGAAAATGGATGCACTTTTACCATTCATCATTGATGAGTTTGAGAAGATGTGTAATTCCCTCGCCCTGCTTCAGAGCCTGGTATGGTTCACTGGATTGACACACACACATACCGACAAAACATTCATCTGAATGTGCAGTGCATCAGTGTCATAACTCTGTTGACTCCCTTAACTCCAAAGAATTGTTTTTCAGTTTATGATGGCACCATCAGCTGTGTGTATGTGTGTATACAGCGAGTAGTGCTGTGGAGGTAAACCTCACTCCCCGATCTCAAGAGACACACAAGCGACAGACGCTAGTGGCTGTAGCCATTTAGCCTCCTTGTTAGTGCGTCTGACTCCCATGCCGGAGACCCGGGTTTGAGCCCCGCTTGGAGCGAGTGCGAGGAGCGTCAGAGGGGACCTGGGAGAGAGGGGTTATACACACACACACACACATATATATATATATATATATATATATATATATATATATATATATATGTGCACATCAGTGGTGTAGTCCTAAAGAAAAAAGTGGTTTACTATTCCCACCACAAAAAATCTTAATTTTATGGTTTATTTAATGCTTTTTTATTATTTAGGATGGGAATCATAGTTCCTGCAAGGGTGTTTTTCAGCCTGTAGGCAGGACTGGACTGGGGTTCAAATTCGGCCCTGAACATATCCAGCCCACGAGTTCCCCCATGAATGTTCTGCTGGATTATTGAAGTAAATAAATTAATAAATAAAACACGACAGAGACACATGCATTTTTGTCATATAGAAATGCACTTGACACTAAAGTAATGATTTTGAACTAGAATGCCAAAAAATTAGGCCTACTTCTAATGGAATCTGTCATCCTTTCCTCACCCTCAAGTGATTGCAACCTGTATGACTTACTTTCTTCGTGAAACACAAAATACAATATTTTGTGGAATTTTACTTAACCATTTTGCTTATACCTTTGATTTCTACTGTATGGACTTCTTTTTTTTATGTTCCACAGTGGAAAGAATTCATACAGGTTTGGAATGACATGTTTTTTTTTTTGTTTTTTTTTTTGTTTTTTTTTTTTGTGTGAAATATCCTTTTAAGAACTTTATTATTTGTAAATAATACATACATAATTTATAAAAGACACTGATATTTAGATTTAATTGGGCTCTTACAGAATTAACATTTCACTTCTATCAAAATTAATTAGAACTATTGCCACTCCACACTTTTTGCAGTAGGCTATCTGCTTTTTGCAGTTTGGTGTAATTTAAAAACAGTGCTTATTGCGGGGGAGGTCTCCCTCATTTTGGCGATTGGCTCAAAACTCGATTGCTCAGGATGGCATTTGAGCAGAGCGCTCTAGCTGCAGCGAGAGCCTACATGATAGTAGATTACGGACTAGCGAAGCAACAAAACAAGTGGGTATACTGAGGGTATACGCAAATATTGAAACTTAGAAGTCGTAATATGCAAATGGCTTTGGAAAAAAGTTAGTATACTGTGTATACTTGTGTATGGCCCCGACTACACCACTGATATGGTATATGGTAAATACTGGTATATATATATATATATATATATACCAGTATTTTTATGTATTTACTAAAGATACAGTAAAAACACTAATGTTGTGAAACATTATTAACATTTATTATAACTGTTTTCTATTGTAATATATTTTAGAATGTAATTTATTCCTGCGATGCAAAGCTGATTTTATTTTATTAGCTTGCCAACAAGCTTAATTGGGTGATTGTGTGGAGGAGTTTTCATCATTTGCCATTTATATCTACAGTCACTTCTAATTAATATAATGTACAAACCTAGGACCTTGATGTTGCATGCACAATGTTAGCACTTACTACTGGCGAACTAGCTAAAACCAGTCTTTTTTTTTTTTTCATGATATTCAACAGGATTTTAAGTTTCCTCTGTGCTATTGGTTTACCAGCCCAATTTCATCCATTGACCTCCAGTAAAGGGTCGTTAAGAGTGAATCCCAAGCCTGCAGTTTATATTACTAAATGGATCTGAATGCCACTGGCAAGACATCCTTCCACTAATTCAATAAACAATGGGTTATTGTTGAGACGGATTGTCAACATAATGCCTTCAAATGCTGCTTTTGTTTTGCTTGTGACCGGTGGCAGATGGGCAGAATATGATGACAGAACCTGTCCTGTAGAGTGGGCAGCAGTGGCAGGCACTGAGCCTGAGGGGCCATACAAATGGTGGGAGGGGGCCAACATCCTACAGGAGCCCTTGTGCTTGAGGGCCAAGTGCTTCATTCTGTTCCTGGAAGGACGTACCATTGTATGTTTTAGGGACATTTTTCTTTTAGTATCCCTGTCCGCTACTGCCAGATGTGTGTATACATGTTTGGGAATATGTACAGATATGTTAATGTCCGACTCACAATAGTTATACACCTTAAAGTCAGAATATTTTAAGACTTAGTGAGGCCTTTGCCTTCCGCTAGTGTCTGAATAAGTTGTTTCCTTGTTTAGAGTGCTCACATGAGACTAACTACCATAGCCAAGCATTTAACTATAACAACTTGTGGTGAAACTGGTTGATCAAGAAAGCTGTGCTGGTTGTTTAAGAAGCCTATTAAGGACACCTGTTGGGTTATACTGTATAAATCTATTCAGGAAACTTTAATTGTGCATACAAAGGCCTTACCATTTGACACATACACTTGTACAACTACATGTGACCATTTGACACAGACACCACATGCACATCCACAGAGGTTTGAACCTCTAAACAACTGCTTCATATTGTATAAAGAACACATGGTATATGCATGTCCCGGGTGCATATGTGATGTCACATGGAAGCACGTACAGATGGTGTACATGATTTTGAATGTATGTCTGGAGTAATGGTGGTTAATATGGCAGCCGTGTTTTCTCTCTGGTTCTTTAGAAATTGAGAGCTCTGGGACATAATGGCCTTTAATAGGTTTTGGTCTCCAGAGAGCAATGAGATGAGCTGAGAAGTCGCAAAGTGTGTGTGTATGCGTGTGCATGTTGGAGAGAGAATGAGTTGTGAAGATAAAATTGTAACTAGATGTCAGCTAAATTGCTAATGGATGCCTTAAAGAATCTAAATTACCTTGTTATTACCTACAAACAGCAGTGTGTGTGTGTGTGTGTGTGTGTGTGTGTGGATGCAATACTTCTCAATCAGGGGGCTGTGGATGCCATTAATTATTGGTCCAGAATTATTTTTATGTGTACATTTTAATGTTAATACTGTATATTTGTTTACACTACTGTTCAAAAATTGGGGTCAGTAAGAATGTTTTAAATGAAATCAATTAATAATTTTATTCAACAAAGGATGTATTAAACTGATCAAAAAGTGTTAGTTAAGGCATGTGTGTTACAAAAATATTTCTATTTTAAATAAATTATGTTCATTTGAGCTTTGTATTTATGAAATAGTACTGAAAATGTAATATATGTTCGTTGCATACAATCATTGGGTTCCATTTTTTAATTACAATTTTAACCCAGAAGTTAGGTTGGTCCATATTTGATCCAAAGATTAGAGTGCATTTATGAAAACAAGAAGTGGATGTGTGTACCTGTGGAAATAAACATATGTAGAAGTTTTAAAGGTGCATCTACATTCTAAGGGTCTGAGAGAGGTTGAAAATGGCAACAAAGATCTAAATTATGACAATTTTTGGAGCAAAAAACCATAACTAACGTTGTAAGTGGACTTAATTGGACATATAATGGTATTCAAGTCTCAAAGTCAGTACATCATACTGTCAGTCAGTTTAAAGTCAGAGTTTAGTATTGTTTACTGCAGGACATGATCATATACTGATAATCTTGCAGATATATGACATCATGTTACAGTTTAACCACATACATTAAGGTGCTCTTTATTGCAGCACAGAATAGACGCTCCATTGGTTTATAATGGCTGATCACAATGATAAGTGTCTTGAATTTATATCTAACCCAGGTCAGGACTAGCATCTTCTAAAATAAATGAGAGTTATCTCTTGCTTTAGCTGGTCTCTTACTGGCAGCTTGTTGCTTCCGCATTAAACGAAGAAGCATCACATCATAAAGCTTTGTTATAGTGAGCAGCTGCCGTCATTGGGAGATTTACTTTATTTCGCAAGCCATTTTAAATATAGTCTAAAAGGGCTCATTGCTATGCAATATGAAAGAGGCCTGTAGATTTCTTCCCCCCTGGTAAGCACATGGTGCAGTGTTGAGAGGTGTGATAAGGAAGAAGCTGGCAGGGGGGCAGAGTGGCAGATGTTAGCCCAGGTTTCTCTGGAAAGAGCACTAATCCGCTTTCACTGCGGCTAACCGAGACCAACTTACCGAGCACAGCCAAGTGCTCTGTCTGAATTTGATATTAAAATGAAATTGTTAGCACATGCATTATGCTTTGAGTGAGCGACTTGAACGCACCACTGGAAATTAAAATGATACTGCTGGTGTTATTCCAGGGTTTATTATGGTTTATGCAGGAGGATGAAAGAGTATTATAGACAATGATCACACAATTGGCTCACAGTTCCAGTGTATTGTATTTTAGTCTAACTGTTTTTCTTTAAGTACTGATCTAAAAATGCCGTGTAAAAAATATGTGAAGAATTTCACTTTGATTTTGTAAATAATATTGCAGATGTTTTATCAAAAGTGACTTTCTAGACTTACACTTACAATTTGCTAGGGCTCCTGCAATTACCTAAAACCTGGGAATATCAGTAAATGTTTGTGAAGTGGAAAATCGATTCCTGAGCAATCAATGCCAACTAATTCAGCACCTTCACTTGGGACAGCGCCTTTGTAATGTCGAATGTAAGATGCAGCATGTTAAAGCGTGTTCCTAAGGGACACTTCAGGGAACACTCTTAGGAACATAAACAACTTTGGTATAATATATCTTAGCGCACTAAGACTGAATATTATCGGGGAATTGGGCCCAGATGATTTGACAAATCTGATCAAATTCATTACAATTCAGCAAAATTCATAATGATCTGTCATTGACGAAATCCAAAGATCTGACTGTCAGGGATAGTTCACCTAAAATTTCAACCTGCAAACCCGCATTCTTTGCATCAGCATCCTAAACCACTCAAATGCAATCAGCATTTATTTGAAATTATGGACATCATTAGGCACTCACCTGTAATTTTGGAATGAAATTATAATAACCACAGCTCTCCACCATCAAAGCCTCTTGATTACAAATAATCTGAATGGCAGCTCAGGTAGAACTCTCTATTACACTGATTAAAACTGTCGGTGGAACTCTGTTCCCTTCAGTCAGTGCTTGAAAAAGAAGAACATCCCGTGTTGTGTCTCATTTCAAGTATATTACCGCCAGTCCCCTTTGAAATTATTAAAAAGACAAATAGTCTGCAGTCTAAATTAGGAAATTAATTTTGATGCATTAGAAGGTATAATGATTTCTCGATGTAACAAGGTCAAGGCTGAAGTTAATTAGATCTGCACATTGTCTGAATCTTAATTTTATACAGATTTAGACATGTTTAAGGTAATACGCTAGCACTTTTAAAATATAAGGCATTGTTTAGGCCACTTACACTTAGCAAACTGTTAAAAGAACACAAATGATCAGGTGATAATTCTACTGAATACAATACACCCTTAAAAATACATATTCTCACTATTTCCATCACCTGAGAATTCTGGCATTTTGTATATATATATATATATATATATATATATATATATATATATATATATATATATATATATATATATATATATATACTGAACTTTATGAAACTGTCATCATAGGTTTAATTGGAGCCCTTATTTTAAGAGAGAGACAGTGGGTTGAAGGTTGTGAAGACCAGCAGTAGGTTTTTATTGTGGAGTTGTTCAATTTTGTTGAAACCCATTGCTGGAGGGTTAAAAACGTTCTTGTACTCCATAGATGGAAGGAGAACATCAAAACATGCTATACACCTGCGTCTGAGAAAACAGCTTTACTTTCTGTAAAATGTATTTTATTGCATTTCCTGGGTGATTTTAACTGGAACATTTGACTGTTTGGGGTCTCTGTTCCACCTCTGGAACTCATTTACTGTATTTACGAAATATTATCAACCCCAATAAATAAATGGCAAAATGATGAAAGGTGGATTGAGCAGAGGCCAAGCTGGCTGTGCAACTGCCAAAAAATGCAGAAAATGGCTCTAGAATGGTACAGACAGCCGGTGCTGTATCTTTACATAATGTGATGTTAAAACTGTTGTCACCTGGGTTTCATTTGACTCACTGAATTCCATGTTTTCTCTCTTGCTTATTTTCCTGCAGTGGTTTCTCACTCACGGCAGCAACTTCAAGCAGTAATATTATCATTAGCACTCTGTGTGGAAGACACTGAGTGTATGTGTGGCTGGTTTAGCGGTCTCTTCAGAAGAAGCTTACCTTGACCCCAGTAAGCAGATTTGGGCTTCACAGCTCTGTGATGGAGCTTAATCCACATAAACAGGTCTCAAAGAGAGAGAGACATATGGATAAATCACGCATTTAGCTAGAAGGGAATTATGTGACAGGCTTCATTGAGTCACTAGGTTAACATGTACAATATTTTTTTTATTAATATCGGCAAATTATCAAATTCTGATTAGGTATGGGCCCATTAACATTTTACCTGATTGCAATTACTAAATTAAACCAGTGTTGCTGAATACACAGTAAGCTAGTGTGAACTATCAGTAAAAAAAAAAAAAAAAAAAAAAAAAAAAAAAAAAAAAAAAAAAACCTATTCTACTGTATAAATTTACTAAAACGTTATTAAACTGAATGAAAAGAGCAAGTATTATCAGTTTCCTGTTTTAGAAATGTGGGGAAAGTAGTGGTGGCTAATATCAAAGTTTGAGCCTGTCCTCCAACAAAAAACGTCCATATAGGTTGTTTCTGCAAGTACCTTATTAGGACCTATTTTTACATTTCATAGTTAAGCGGCCTCTAGCGGGCGTAAAAAATAATGACAGTATCGTGCTGCGTCTGTCGTCATGAAATGAAAAACACGTTTATTTAAATGCAATGGGTCTCATTAATGAAACATTCGTAAATATACGAGTAAATATCTGAGTGATTTGCGCGTAAAGAGAACTTTCCGAAAACTCTTCTCCTGATTCACAAAAACTTCGTAAACGTCAGATGTGATAGTGAAATGTGTGTGTGTGTGTGTTAATGAATTCCAATCAGTCGTAAATGGGACGCGCGTGCACGCTCACTCTCAGTTACCATAAATCCCTCCCATTAAATCCGACTGACAACTATATATGAGCATCATATTATGACACCAAACGAAGGATTTCAACATGTCTTCTCAAAAGCGACTGAAAAAGAAATATTTCTCAGCTGCAGAAATTTAAGTTTTATTATCAGAAGTTCATTCAAAACGCCACATTTTATTTTCAAGCGTACTAGCGGCGTATCAGGTCCTAAAAAAGGAAGTTTGGCAGCATATTACAGATCCTATTACTGGCTCTCATAATAAAAGTAAAAAGAAAAACCGTATGTAATTAATATATATAATATTTTTTTTTCAAATGCTGTGTAAATATGTACCCGATTAAGGTGAATTAAAATGCAGCTGTATTAATGAGTAAACGCACTATTTACGCGTGGCTGGGAGCAGGTGTAGATTTCTTTCGTACCAACTAACATTTGGAAAATACGAACGTTTTAATGAATCCGAAAATTTACGCCAAAACCACTTTACACGCGATTTACACAAAAATTCGTTCTGCTCGTGTTTCATGAATGAGACCCAATGTGTGGACTTTTTACACCGATCTCACAGTAATTTGTACATATTTTACTAGGTGGCTTTTTCGTTCAAATGACCACACCTAACACCACCCCTAAACCTAACAGAAATAGAGCATATACATTTTACATGCACGTCCATTCTCTGGGATTGAACCCATGATAGCATGATTACATATCAAGGTACGCAATAATCTACCAACTGAGCTACATGAAATGCAAATCAGAGTGCAAATAAAAGAGTACAAAACATTAAAATGAAAACAACATTTTGCTGATAGGGGCACAATTGTAGTATATGCTCTGATAGGTCGTATTTCAGGACAAACGACCCATACAGGCATGTTGGTTGGAGGACAGGTTGCAAAGTTTTATTGTACAAACAGTACCTGTCATAACATTGGTGTTTGGTTCATGGTAAATTTTTGTACATTTTGTTATATATCAATCAAATTATTGATAACATATTCAGCATCATTCCTCCAGTCTTCAGTGTCACATGATTCTTCAGAAATCATTCTAATATGCCGATTTGCTCAATAAATTTAAAACAGTTGCCCAGTTTTTAAACCGTTACTACTGCTTCATATTTTTGTGGATGCTGTGAAGAATGTTTTATCTTTTTCGGTCACTTTTCATTTATTTATTGCACTCTTGCTGAATACATATATTAATTTCTTAAATAATAATAATAGTAACAATAACTTTTTGAGTGGTAGAACACAATCAGGAGCAAAGTATCTTTGTAAATATTCATCATCTCTTCATTTGTGAGTATTTTACCCACAACTACAACATTTAACTAAACTTGTCAAGATGCTGTTTAGTTTGATATGTTGTTATCTGATGCAGTGGCATTCAACAATTTTGAAGTGTGGCTGAAGTAAACAAACACTTGTTCCACTGTATTTAGATTCAATTTTGTGTGTAAGTGTATTTATGTGTACTACCATATGGTTTGTGTTACTTTTCTACCACAGCTCACAGCTCTTACCACCCTTGTAATTGCATCCTCTTGTGTGCTTGGAGCTTGTCCAGTGCCTGTGCGTGTGTGTGTGTGTGTGTGTGTGTGTGTGTGTGTGTGTTTGTGTGAGTGTTTACGTTCAGCTTTAGAAGGCTTCAGTGTGTAGACAGTGGATTTTCTCATCATATGTTCCCTGTCTCACATCTCTCACCGCCGTAATGTCATATTAGTCCTATGCCCTGCTTAATGTTGTTGTTGTTGTTGTTGTGATGTAGTCAGGAAATAATATTTCATGACAGAATATAACAGGAAATGTGAGACGTTGATGACAAAGAGGCACATACATTTGGGATGCAGCTTTAGAAAGACAGATGTACAGCTAAAAATGTCCAGGTATCATTTTATAAGGGCAATCCATCATGACACTTGAGGAAGAGAGTAAAAATAATCGTGTCTAGTGGGGGAGATGGGTCAGTCCATGGGTGTCGTGGGGGTGCGCTGCACCTGGAAGAGCCCATTAACTGGAGGTGAGGAGGGGTGCAGTCAGAACAGAGGGACGGGGACAGATGGAGGGATGGCAGGTGGAGACAGAGGGAGAGCAAGAGGTGAGAAGTAATCAAACTGAGCCCACAACTCACAGCTGAGAGGAGCAGAAATAAACATGAGAAATATCACCATTATGCTCTATTATAAACCGTCTTATTATGCTGTCATAGTACTATTAATTACATTCTAAAAATAGATTAAATTAGAAAACAGTTATTTTAAATTATAAAAATATTCCATAATTAGTTTTATAATATAATATAATATAATATAATATAATATAATATAATATAATATAATATAATATAATATAATTATATTATATTATATTATATTATATTATATTATATTATATTATATTATATTATTCCATCAATGGAACAAGAAGAAAAAAGCAGTTTGCCATTAGTGTAGGAAAATACATTTGCCTCATACAATTTGCTGCTCACGTAAATGCACTGTATCTGAGGATTACTAATTGAGTATTTTTTATTTTTGTTATTTATTTTTGCCATGTGTCTGTGAAAAAGAGAGAAGGAGAGAATGAAAGAGTAAGTGTGAGTGCTGTGAGTCAGGATGAAAGAGGTGAGGAGTGATCAGCAGGTGGAGAAACACAGCACATGACAGCCGAGCTCTTACGAACAATAACTAGAACAAACCTCACTTTTTCAGCAGTAATAAGAAACTAAAGCGATCAGTGGGTCTCAGATGAATGTCAGCGATCTCACACATGTACAAGATACACAAGCCTCGCAGTGCAAGAGCGGTTTAGACGCCCTCTATGACTGACAGTAGCCGCGGTATCTGTGGAGACAACACATCAATCCCCTGGAAGGCCGACAGCCACGGCAGCCCGCACCGTCTCCAGGAAATTTCATGCAGCAGCCACTGCTTTAAATGCTATTTGCAGTTTATCAAATCCATTGTACAGATGATTTATATTCAGAAATGTATGTATTGTTGTAATGACTGTAAGGTTCTCCTGGATTCTGCACTCTCTAATGCAGTCCAGAGGCCAAAGTTCAGGAAATTATCCAGACTAAATAATAGTTTTATGATAATAGTTTGTGTAACTGATTTAAAATTTAAAATCTCTCGCCTTGGGCACCAAATAACCTAGAGCCGGCCCTGCATCAGTGTTTGCACAAGTTCTCGTGATCGCAAACGCTGGCTGGTCAGGTTTGGTGATGCTTTCTCCAAACTGGCCAAATACAAACGAGACAGCGATAAATAAAAGATGGTAACAAGAAATATGGCAACGATTCCTATTCCTAGGAGCTACTGAGCTTGCTTGGTGGTGGAAAAGTAAATTGGACGCAACACAACCGCGTTGCGACAGGTTTAGTCTGTCTAGTGTCTATACAGGACATTTGAACTCTGTGTCAGTACCTCACAGACCGGACAGGGGATTTATCATGTCGTGGTGTGCTACATCCAGTCTGGCATCACTGATTATAATTACTGCTTCATATATATATATATATATATATATATATATATATATATATATATATATATATATATATATATATATATATATATATATATATATATATATATATATATATATATATATATATAAAATTATTTTTTTATTTTTTTTATTATTTTTTTATTTTTTTAAGAAAATGCTATTGGAAATTTGTATTTGTATTTTATTTACTTTTTTTCACTGTCAGGTCAGCTAATGTAACAACAGTTTCCCCTTCATAACATTCATAACTTAAGAAAGTTAGGTCTGATGAACATCTTTATAAATAGCTACCTGAGTAATTGCACATTCAATTTTATGGCACTGGTTTAAAAGCCTGAACCTACAACCTTAAATGATGTTTCCATAGGAATTTGAACATATAGCTTTAGGAAAATGTAATAATAATAATAATAATAATAATAATAATAATAATAATAATAATAATAATAATAATAATAATTGGTGAAAGAAACCTTGACTAACTATAAATGGGGATCATAAAAAATAAAAAAAATAAAAAAAGGTTTTAATATGCACATCTGCAATTATTCAATATCATTTTGGCTGAGGACATCAATGGAGAATCAGCATCTGTTCAGAAACCTTTGAGCCATGTCTTTAGCGGCTTTATTCTGCTAACAAACCCACAAGATGCTTCGCACAGCTACTTCCATGGGCTTGAGATGAAAATTCTATTTAATCTGCCCACCTAACCAGTTGCGATTCTGCATGGCAATAATATTTAAAGCCGGCGTGTGTGCTTAAACTCAGCATAAATGAAATTTCAGTTGACAAACTGTAGAGAGGCATTTTAAAAGAAGTGTTAAACAGCTTCTCCAGAGCTGCGTAAGCATTCTCCAAAGACCTTCCTCACAGATCTAATAAATAATGAATTCAATTCTGCCTTGATTTCTTAGAAAATTTCCCTAATTTAGAAGTTTCATGATCTTGTTGACGCATGGTTTTCACATTGTGTAACGCTTCTCGCGCTAACATTTGCAGCTCGCTCACAAGCCTCAAGTGTGTAGCCCAGTAGATTGTCAGACACACTTGATGACAAAAGGAAATAATTTCTTCTTTAGTGCAGCACCCAGAGGAATTTAATTATTGGATGGCATTTCACAAGTTGGAATTAACTCACAAGGTTGTATCAAGGCCCTTTTGCAATCGACGGCTCTTGTTTTGTTGTGTGTGTGTGTTTTGTATATCTGCATTCTGCTGATGTGTGTTTGTTTGTCTACTGAGTAGATTGTGTGTGGGGGAGTCTAGTGTAGGAGTTTATCAGCTTGTGTTTGTTTGTGTGTACCGTATGCTTGTGCATTCTCTTTATAAAATGAAGAATACTGAACAAAAGTTGCATGGCCTTGAGCTGTTGTATTTTCACTATAACACAGTTTAACCCTCACAATGCGGGTTTTGAGATTCCTGAAGTTAAGAATGATGAATACAGTGTGTTTGACTCAATTCAGCTGAGGAGGGAAAATTATTACTGCAGTATTTAACTATTAACGTAGCTGAGAATTTTGCAAGGCCATCAGATAGTGTGTGAAAGTGCTGTCAATATTATTTAGTTCCGCAGCTGCGGGCATGTTGTATTTGATTTCACGAGTTGTCTGAATATCAAACTGTCACTAGCTGACATGTCATCAATCAATAATCAGTCAAGACTGCTGAATGAAAGATGTGCTTATGTTCATGTTAAGTTTCGGAACAGAAGATACGGCAGTTGTTCATAGACAACCCATTCTCACTCCAAAGGCGTCAAAAACCGAAGCATGGTCAAGCGCCCCTAGCGTCACTTTTATGACGCCAAATGTGCCTCTCGGCGTCGAATATCGAAGCACTACGACCTTCATTGCTTTCAATGGGAAACTTTTGGCGTCAGAATTCGACACGAGGACATGAGATGTTTATCGCTATGAAATCACGTTCAAGAAGTCTCAGCACACATCGCGATACTTGCTATCAGTTCCACAGTTTGGGTGAGTAGTCGTATATACGCTCTTTTAATGCCTTTTATAAAATGTATTCTGTCTTATTTATTAATCAGATTAGTGCCATATGTTTAATCGCTGTATTATATCGGTCATCCGCGGCTGTCTTTGAGTTTCATTGCGTTTAAATAAATGAACACAGCTGCTAATTAGTCTGATTAAACTCTATCTGTCACCTGACGTGCCATAGACCTTCGATCCGTTTTATATCATTATTAATTTCAGGATTAATGATGTAAGTTGTATTTGTAGTAAAATCATGGTAATCACGACACTTACAATAGTAATAAATGAAATGTGAAGTTAAAACAGTAAACTGGACATTAGTAACTGTAACTGTAGTTTTACTATGGTATATTAATAATCAATACAATAATCACCAAACCAGCTATGTTTGTATCACTGTAATGTTAGTGTTTTTATGTGCTTTTATATGACAGATATCACAGTAATCATATGTTCTGTAGCATGCTTTTAATACCTTTTAATGTAAATCCAAAAAAAAAATCAAATTAAAAATAAATAATAAAACATGTATTTTTCCATTTTGCAGTTCATTCATATCAGTTTATATATATATATATATATATATATATATATTTATATTTATTATATCTAAATATTTTGCTCACAGATCATTATTAACATTCTGTATATAATTCAATTTTATTTACTCTCCCCTTTTTATTATTTTTATTTTTATTTTTAGCTGAAAAGACGTAAAGGCAGTCAGCCCAGTGGTGTTTCTGGAGAGGGATTCCTTCAGAAATGGAGAAGACAGAAAGCTGCGGAGGCAGATATATGCAGCAGTAAGTCTGTGATAGTTTGTCCCTTTTATCAAATATTCCTGCTTTTGTAATTTGTACAGCATTTGTTGTTTCTTAAACTGTTGCACTGTCCAAATACCCACACTTGCCATCTTTGCACTTGACCACTTGATTACTTATTTGACGTCTTTCCTGTATTTTGCCTAGTGTTCAAGTGAGCATGATGACCACAAGTGTGTGTCGAACTTTTCATGACCTGATGACTGTGTTTCCCAATCCTGATCCTGGAGAACCCCAGCACTGCACGGTTTTGGTGTCTCTCTTATCTGCCTTGGAGTCTTCACTGATGAGCTGATGAGTTGAATCAGGTGTGTTTGATCAGGGAGACATCTCAAATGTGCAGTGTTGGGCTTCTCCAGGACCAGGATTGGGAGCCACTGCCTTATGGGACACTTATGTGTTTACAGAGATTTTTAATATCTAATTATCAATATTTCACATACTGTACATTGGACAGCTTTCCGTGACCTCTTGTGAGATCTCGGCAAAAAGTCTGACGATTTATTCCAAAACATGATGCATGATGGGATACACTAAGCTTTGTATAGCGCTCTGGAGCAGTATTGGAGAGGTTAAGTGTGTGTTAAGGACGCTGTGCTTTGGCATTATTAAGACCGGGCAAAGTCTCGTTCACACACTGTCACGTACACACACTCTCAAGTGGCCAAGACTGCAAGTGTGGGTATCTGGACAGGGTCAAAGTCTTAAAAATGATCCCTAAACACATCACAGTCTTAATAATCCAGTTTAACACTTGTATGATATTGTACAAGCCCCAGGACGGTCTCATCTGACACTAATTCATATGACTATAGCTTGCTATTAATTACTTGCTTTCAATAATGGATGCATTTAACATTTAATTATACAGCATCTTTACAGAGGCTGCTTTTATGGTCTAAACAAAACACAGTGTAATGTAGAAGTTGAATGTAATTTAATATTTCCTTCCTTTCTGTCTTACAGGATTGTTTGAGGATAAGGCTGTAATTCTCCATCATGCACAAGGACTCACCTCGTTAACTCTTTATCCCCCGCACACACAGAAATGGTCCCTGGATCAGTGATTAGACTTTGCAGTGGTTTGATTTTTGCAGAAGATGTAACTTTGTTTTAATTATAAGCTCATAATGAATACATTACAGAACCAGTGATGAAAACAATAGTTAAAAATAGCGCTCCATATTAAAAATATATTGCACACTTGACATGCATGTCTTCATGGTGTTTTTTTGTGAGTTTGAAACATTTACATTGTGTTGTATAGCATTTTGGTCACAACACTTTTTCCAGTGTTCTCTGAAAGACATACTGTATTTACTGTTTTGTTTTTTAATAAAAGCATTTTCATTTGCATACTGAAAATAGTTAATGTTTACAACATAACTGCCTTTTTATACTTTATGGTGGCAAAAACGAGCTTGGTGACAGAGGATGCAGTGTAGTAATTTGGGCATGTTGTCTTTAAATGAGTTTGACATATAAATAAATAATGGAAGATCCTTACAAAAATATGCATGTTTATTATGCTTTATGTATTTATTTGTTCATTCATTCATTCATTCATTCATTTATAATTTCAGTTTTTATTCCTAGAGTTCAAATGGTAGAGAATGGTAAATCACAGAAACACAAATGTGAACAATTTTAACTTTAAAACACAATGTAATATACAATGTAAATTTTAGAAGCACGTCATTTGATTAGTAAATATATTTGTCTTTGGTCAAAAAAAAAAAAAATACAAATCTTAAAAATGTGTCATATTTATTATAGAGGAATCTGTCTGTTGGATACAACTGCGACTGCTGGGCATGTGCACATCAATATTGCCCAATGTTTGTCAAGCTGAACAACGGAGGAAGGTGAAGACGTTAATAAAACAGAATCTAATAAGTAACAAGCTTAATCTATTGTTAACCGAATCTATCCCTTCAGCCGAAAAACGAAAGACATCTGTCATACATGGATAAGGAAGTGTGACGCTGCTGCTCAGCTTTGATGTGATTGGCTATGAATTTTCAGGACAGTCTGTGGTTGGACTATCTTTTAACCCATATTAAACAGCGCATCATGTTAAAAAGTACGTTTTGCTGCTATCATCACATTAGTAATATATTAAGTCAACAATGAAGTGTTGCTATCTTGACAAAAATGACATCTTAAGCGAGATCCTAATCCTAACCCTAAGCATAACTTCAATGAACTACAAAAAACAGCCCCCTAGTGTTGCCTTTGCATAGATAGAACGACGGAGGCTTGTGGGTAATGTAGTTTAAAACTTTTTATTAACGAAACGAAATAAATTATTTATTTTAAGGAAAACTGGATATCTAAATATGTTTATTGTGCAAACCTCTATGATATATTTGAGAGGCAGGCTGAAATGTGGTATTTTACAGTGAGCAATATTTAAAATGCCTTTATGTCAGCTTTCCATTTATTTCTGAAAACTGAGCTCAACATTATTTTATCAGCATAGCATAAGTAATAATCCTGCCCATTTTCTCTTTGATATGTTAATTGGACTCTGATTTACAGCCATTTGAAATGTACAGTTTTGGGCTCTTCCGGGGGGTGCTACTGGGCCCCTGGGGGTAGAAGGGCAGTAAAACTTACATATATGTATTCTCCTAATCATGGACAACAAAATGAGCTGAGTCACATTTATATCTGACAGTTTTCACAGTCCTCTGTTTTCTATTCTATTCATCATGACTATTATACCTTTTGACAGGATATTGTGAGGCCATCTGATGAAATATTGAAAAATTAGAAAGAAATGATTTAATAATGAAAATAATAGATTATTTATTTGATTTTTGAAGTAAATAGCAAGAAATATAATGGATGAACCTGCAACAACTTGCCTTTATCTATTCCCCACCTGTAAAGCAGTAATCAAGGACAATGTATACACATTGTGATACTTCACTATTACTATTTACTATAAATTTACTATATTACTATAACTATTTAGCAAAAATCAGTGTAAAAATGTCCTCCTCACCCCCGTATCTTGCTCCTCAGGTGCTGGACATCAGTAATGTGTGTGCTCTTGGTTTTAATGCAGTACAATATCCCATTGATCATTCCTGCTACATTCTCAGTTATCCCTCAAGTGTTTGTAATAATAAAGCCCATGGCACCATCTTGTAATGCAGAATAATTAATCCCGTAACTCCCTTTATTTCACTAAAAAATGTGCATATTTGTTACTAAAATATAAAAAAATTACTTTCTGGTGTACTGATGTCCCAGATGTTATTAATCCGATCAAAAATGTTTATGTCTTAAATAAAAAAATAATCCCAATAATTAATATGTTGTTTTTCCAAGTCTAAAATAAACACATATGAGCCTACCTAGTAAAATGATGTATTTACCAAGAATCTTCAGAACACAATATTCACCATTTTCATTTTATTGAAGCATAGACTATAAAGTTGATAAAGTAGCATCAAGACAAATAAGATTCAATGAAAATAATTATCATCAAAAATACATTAACCTCATATATAAAGTTCACACAGATGAGTGATGAAATGTCCTTAAAAGTCACACAGTCCCATCCAGTCAACTGTGATACAGATCATGTGATACATATAAGACATGTGATACTGTTCCAGAAAATAATGATTCCCATCATCACATCTAAACTGGTTTCATCTCCCCATCGTGTTCTTCTTCTCTCGTGTCTGGAAACAGTTTGTGGTTGATATCCAGCACTGATGTGGTGTAGCTTGTTCTCAGCCAGAGGATCTCTCAGTCCTAAGATCCCAGACCTGGTCAAAGTGAAACAAGCAATCCAGATGAAGTTGTTTAATGGACAGAGAGTTCAGCTTATGTTCTGTGTGATTTTAGCAGGGTGAGCAACTATGGCCCTTGTAGTACTGTACACTTACCATTCTTCAAGCTGCTTTAAGACCTTTTGAGAAGCTTTTTCTCTGAAGACAATTTACCACATCCTCTTCTTTCACTCCTTTCAAGAGCATCACTTGGTCAAAACCCCTCATATGGCTGATGAGATCATCTGTAAAAATTAAAATACTGCAATAAAAATGTCATTCTGCAAGAATTAAGAAAAAGTTACGTCAAATAAGTAATCTTTCTCCAAAGTTCCTGACTTCTCTCACAAATGTGTTTTAGTCTGTGCAGTGTAAGGCCTGGCTTCAAACCAATCCACTATCAATTCACAATTTATAACATAACATTTAGAAAACAATGAAATAATGTCAATTGGTGTTTATATGAACTAAACCAATTTCATGATACTTGTCTACTCTTAAAACAGGTGGTGTGTTTTTAAAAACATAATATTAAAAATGTCCAGTCACACTTTGCTAACATGCTGTAATTGTAATAGTATAAAAAGAAATCAAGGCTGACATGACCAGTTCTGTGAGAGATCATCATAAAATGTTGTATAACACAGCATTGCTTCAACACACACATACCAGAGGACTTCTGTTTGTTTGAGCACAAGATGGCCATCTTCATTCCTCATCCTGAGCAAATCATTTCCTTGGTCTTCCTTCTCTTCCGTGAAACAAGATAATCTCTACTTACTCTGTGTGCAATTAATATTGCTCATTAAACATAATTAAGTTAATTTAAAGTAAGATTCAGACCAGAGCATTTGAGGAGTAAATGTTGATTAAAAAAAATATTCTAAACAAATGTACCTGGGAAGAGCTGATCATGGCAAGATTCGCTGAGACTCAGTAATAGCTCTTTTAGTTTTTAGGAAGGTTTGTGAGGGTTGGCTCTTGAGTGAGTTGTTGAGCTTGATATTTTAGACCTGAAAAAGAAGAACAGCATTAGGATTATCTGCAAAAAATCCTGTAAGACAGAAAGAAGGAAATATTATTAATTACGTGCAACTTGTACATTACACCTCTGTAAAGATGCTGTATAATTAAATGTTAAATGCATCCATTATTGAAAGCAAGTAATTAATAGCAAGCTATAGTCATATGAATTAGTGTCAGATGAGACCGTCCTGGGGCTTGTACAATATCATACAAGTGTTAAACTGGATTATTAAGACTGTGATGTGTTTAGGGATCATTTTTAAGACTTTGACCCTGTCCAGATACCCACACTTGCAGTCTTGGCCACTTGAGAGTGTGTGTACATGACAGTGTGTGAACGAGACTGTCCCCGGTCTTAATAATGCCAAAGCACAGCGTCCTTAACACACACTTAACCTCTCCAATACTGCTCCAGAGCGCTATACAAAGCTTAGTGTATCCCATCATGCATCATGTTTTGGAATAAATCGTCAGACTTTTTGCCGAGATCTCACAAGAGGTCACGGAAAGCTGTCCAATGTACAGTATGTGAAATATTGATAATTAGTTATTAAAAATCTCTGTAAACACATAAGTGTCCCATAAGGCAGTGGCTCCCAATCCTGGTCCTGGAGAACCCCAACACTGCACATTTGAGATGTCTCCCTGATCAAACACACCTGATTCAACTCATCAGCTCATCAGTGAAGACTCCAAGGCAGATAAGAGAGACACCAAAACCGTGCAGTGCTGGGGTTCTCCAGGATCAGGATTGGGAAACACAGTCATCAGGTCATGAAAAGTTCGACACACACTTGTGGTCATCATGCTCACTTGAACACTAGGCAAAATACAGGAAAGACGTCAAATAAGTAATCAAGTGGTCAAGTGCAAAGATGGCAAGTGTGGGTATTTGGACAGTGCAACAGTTTAAGAAACAACAAATGCTGTACAAATTATAACAGCAGGAATATTTGATAAAAGGGACAAACTATCACAGACTTACTGCTGCATATATCTGCCTCCGCAGCTTTCTGTCTTCTCCATTTCTGAAGGAATCCCTCTCCAGAAACACCACTGGGCTGACTGCCTTTACGTCTTTTCAGCTAAAAATAAAAATAAAAATAATAAAAAGGGGAGAGTAAATAAAATTGAATTATATACAGAATGTTAATAATGATCTGTGAGCAAAATATTTATATATATATATATATATATATATATATATATATATATATATATATATAAACTGATATGAATGAACTGCAAAATGGAAAAATGCATGTTTTATTATTTATTTTTAATTTGATTTTTTTTTGGATTTACATTAAAAGGTATTAAAAGCATGCTACAGAACATATGATTACTGTGATATCTGTCATATAAAAGCACATAAAAACACTAACATTACAGTGATACAAACATAGCTGGTTTGGTGATTATTGTATTGATTATTAATATACCATAGTAAAACTACAGTTACAGTTACTAATGTCCAGTTTACTGTTTTAACTTCACATTTCATTTATTACTATTGTAAGTGTCGTGATTACCATGATTTTACTACAAATACAACTTACATCATTAATCCTGAAATTAATAATGATATAAAACGGATCGAAGGTCTATGGCACGTCACGTGACAGATAGAGTTTAATCACACTAATTAGCAGCTGTGTTCATTTATTTAAACGCAATGAAACTCAAAGACAGCCGCGGATGACCGATATAATACAGCGATTAAACATATGGCACTAATCTGATTAATAAATAAGACAGAATACATTTTATAAAAGGCATTAAAAGAGCGTATATACGACTACTCACCCAAACTGTGGAACTGATAGCAAGTATCGCGATGTGTGCTGAGACTTCTTGAACGTGATTTCATAGCGATAAACATCTCATGTCCTCGTGTCGAATTCTGACGCCAAAAGTTTCCCATTGAAAGCAATGAAGGTCGTAGTGCTTCGATATTCGACGCCGAGAGGCACATTTGGCGTCATAAAAGTGACGCTAGGGGCGCTTGACCATGCTTCGGTTTTTGACGCCTTTGGAGTGAGAATGGGTTGTCATAGAAGTGTTAAGTAAACAGAACGTGAGTCTTGAAAACGGCAGCATTTTAAAAGCAACAGTGATCATTCTTAGTGTGCTGAGGATGGGTTTAAAGTTTGAGTGATATACTTTAGTCGTACAGAAACATGTTTCGCTTTCTTTGAGGAACTATGAAATAGCTTGAAGTCAAAGTTCAGTTTCATGGGAACTGATTTTACTTCTGTAGTGTGGCATTTAAAAAAATGAGTGAAACACATTTATATATTTTAAAGATTAAGTGAAATAAGTAAAATAGAAAGTGGCTTTAGAAGCAGAGCAAATAAAATAAAACAGTATCAAGGAACCATGCAAGTTCAATTTTGATTTCATGTTGACGTTTAACACTTTATGTGTATTTTCTGTCAAGACCATGTCATTCATATTTTACTTAAAACCTTAAAAAGAAGTTACATTTTGCTTATAGAAAATATATTTTTTACTACAATGCGACATATCATATTTTATTTTTATTACCGCAATGCTATTTTTTTTAAATAACTGCTAAGAAATAAATAAGAAATGAAAAGAAAATTAGCTTTGTCTTTTAGAACATTTCGATTTCATTTTCAGTTCTCATTACATTGCGTATTTTATTTGCAATATCGCAATTAAGTCAATTAACCCTCTTTTTGTTGTTGTAACAACTACTACAAATGTATTAATGAAAAAAAAAAAAAAAATTATACTCAATATGCAATAGGAGTCTAATAAGAATACCACTGAGGATAGTATTAAAAATAAATAAATAAATAAAACAAGCAAACAAATACTTACTGCAAATAAATCAATCAATAAATAAAGACCCTAAACAGCTTCAGGGCCAACAGTTTATTTATGCATTTTCCTTGTCTTTAGACTTTGATTCAAAATGTGACCTGTCTTTGTGAGATTCACTCATTTTTATAGTGATGCTTTTAATATTCGCATTTGTGGTGCAAAAGAGCTCTCAACCTTTTAGCAAACATATAACACCAGCAGCGAGTGCTGTATTCACGGCCTGAAGATCGCGGTCAGATCTACTCGCATAATGGAATAAGTCTGTGGCTGATGAATCAGTGTTCTGTCATCACCGGAGGCTTGTGTGTTTAAGCTGTGAGAGCACTAATTCTTTCACGCTAGCAGAGTGCCATATGTACCTGCGCTAACATTTCCCACCAGAGGCACTTTACCGCTTTCAAGTTTGACAGAGTTGATCCTGGTATCTTGTTAAACGAACAAAGTCTCCCCCATGAATCACACTCTTCTGTTCAGAGTGACACACACTGCCTTGTACGTGATTTACTCTTACATGAACACGTCAAATTAAACAAGTTGCGTTCCTCCCCGCGAGCAGGCTGATTGCTTTCACCAGTGAGCCGGTTGTCTTTAATTTGTCTGAAATAAATAGCCTTTTACTCGCTGTGTGATGCAGTCCACCTCTAAACACAGGTCACAGAAAGCATCAGAGGTGACAAATAACGGCTGTTTGTCAGAAGAAAGCCTATCACGATGCAAAAAAAATCAAATGCATCACATAATGCCTTAAAAGCCTATCTATAATTGCTTTGTTGAATGCTGTATCTCGTGTCCTCGTGTAATGGGGTCGTTCTGTAGTTCTAGACAGCTGACTAATGTCTAACCGCTCAGCGTTTATTAGGTGAGAAAATTAGGAGACCTGAATCCATTGATAAATCACTCTGATTGATCTGATGACACCTTAATGAGGTCAATAAAGGGTCATTTTATTTATGGAATGGCAAAGCCTGTAAAACATTTTAATGCAATTCACATTAAAAACGAGATCTAGAGACCAAAATCTTAAGTAATTTATCACGGTTATTTAACACAAAATAGTTGTTTTTCCCTGTAAAAATATATTCAACAACCTTATGATAATTTATATTATTGATTGATCATTTTGTTGATTGATGATCCAGTGCATGAATTATTTGCGTGATGATAAAAAAAAAAAAAAAAAAAAAAAAAAAAAAAAAAAAAAAAATATATATATATATATATATATATATATATATATATATATATATATATATATATATATATATATATATATATATATATTATATATATATATATCCATTGAGTTATTATACAATCCAGTAAATATTTTAAAATTCATTGGTATTTTTTTTTTTTTTTTAATGTAATAAATTACATAAAATTAAATTATGAAAAGTAAATAAAACTGCCTGTTATCCATGAATCAAAAACAATGTATGGTAACACTTCAGTATAGGGTCCAATTCACACTCATAACTATTTGCTCATTAGCATGTCTATTATTAACATATTGGCTGTTTATTAGTGCTTATAAAGTACATATAATGCATGACATCCTTAATCCTACCCAATACCCTAATCTTAACAACTACCTTATAAAATATAATAAGCAGCAAATAAGGAGTTAATTGAGGCAAAAGTCATAGTTAATGGTTAGTTAATAGTGAGAATTGGACCCGAAAATAAAGTGTGACCCAATATATTATTGTATATGTTGTTCTTGTTATTGTTGTTATTATTATTAAAATAGTTTAGGGTTAGTATCAGACCATTTAAAACTTGAAATGTATTTATGAGGAATGTTAGTGCTTGTCAGGTGAGAAGCATGTGTTTAGTTTTAGTACTCAACACTGCCCTCAAACCAAATCCAGTTTAACAGTTTAACCAGTAAGCATCTGATTCAGCACCTTTGGAAGTCTCGAGATTGTCCCTGTCTATGTCTTGTGCTGTTAGCAGTCAAATGCTCAATAAAGCACCTGCTTTTAATGAGAATCCAATGAGGTCATGGACATCGGGTGGGCTGCGTTAGCACTTTTCCTCCTGTAGGTTGGTTTTGTTTCTCTCTTTCTGTTCTCACAGTAGGCCTGAAGACAGCATTTGACACTAACCCAGACATCCCAAGTATCCCGGAAGTTCCGGGAGTCTCCCGCATATTGAAAGCGGCTCCCTGAGACCCGCAAATTAGTTAAAATCTCCCGGAATCTAGACCGAGCGAGCAAAAGCACGCATGCGAAACAGATACTGTGTTTCAAACAGTGTAGCGCGCAAGGCAGAGAGGGAGATTGAGCGAGAGACCTTGCGTGTGTGTGCTAATGTGTGTGTGTACCAAGCGCATGTCAGACAGAGAGCATCCTGATTGGCCTGTTTCTGCAAATCAACCAATCAATTGTCAGTGTGGGCGGGCTTTTATCTCTTTTCCCGAACAAAAATAATCAGTTATGTCTCTCTAGAAAAAGGAGCACCATGGCAGAGGGAGAGTGCCACAAAAAACAAACAAACAAAAAAAAAAGTATACAACACATTTTATGGCAGACTACACCAAAGTGTGTGTACCCGTCTTATAGATGTAAAACATAATGACAGTCTTGCTCAAGCATTGCCCCTGGCAGGTTTTGTGATTGCAAAAGGCATGTTGAGGTGAATTGACAAGTTTAATTTCATCTGCATATTATTCAGGCTAGTTGCCAAGGCTATATGAAAACAACAAACTCTTTAGACCGGTTTAAAGTTGCAATGGAAAATAAATAAAAGCAGTTTACATAAATTGTATAAGCAGATAATATAAATAGTAAAAGTAATCTACATATTTAAACATAATTAACGTATAATTACATAGGCCTATAGCTTATAGAAATTATATTTTATGCTATATCTTTTAGGGACCACAACATGTTAGGGAGGCTAAGCGCAGGGAAGGCTGCTCCAAGGCACCAGGCATTGCTTTCCACCACACACTGCATCACAAGGTCTCTCTCTTGTTCTACTCATTTTTTTCCTTTTCCTTTTCCCACTTTTTTTGTGAAACAAACATGAGAACACAGTAAAACACTTATGCAGCCCACCTGCCGTTCTCAGCAGAGTTGCCTGTTCAGATGTGGAGTTCACAGTTTAGATTCAGAAAGGAGTGGACGCTTGGGGAGAAGACGGCTGCTGGGCTGATTCTCCAAAAGCTGAATCATTTCATCATGTCATATTACACATGCTGCCCACAATAAATGAGCAGATGTATCCTGGGCTTATATATGTACAAGTATCTTCTGAGAAAAGCCTCATACAGTTGAGGTCTTAGGCTTGTTTCACACCATATTTATTTTAGTGCTCATATTAACAGGTTTCAGAATTCACACTCATCATTAGTCACAGAAGAGATTCAGCACTTTAATTCTGCTCGTGTAAATTAATGGCTTTTTTTTATTTTCTTTTTTTTTTTGCCCTTGAAGGGCACTTCGGGAAGGGGACACCATTTGTAGGGACATTCCAAATCAAAGTAAACAACTGAATCCCTTCATGAAGGGCCCTTCCAGAAGTCCGTTAGTGGAGGGAACATGTGATAGTCACTTCACGGAACTGATTTCCATTTGTGATCTTTGTTTATGTTAGGAAATCTTGTGATGCTTTTTAAAGCAACGTTGGGGTTGATTTCGAGTTCACATACAAATGTAAATAGAATAGGCTAATTAAATTAGTCTATATTAGTAAATATATGATAAGTCGGTAGTGTAAGCAAATTTAGTTTGAAAACGTTTAATAGTAAATAAGACACAATTAGACAATATTTGAATAAAATAATAATAAGAAGAAGAAATATTTATCTGCAAAAAATGATGGAGTGCTGAATGCTGCATGAACTCACAGCGTTGTCAAAGTAACATTTGGTCAGTCATTCCCTTCACCAAAGGAGTTCCAAATGAATCCCCCCTACATTTAATCATAAAAGTTTGTCATAATTATCTATCACTTACTCCCAATAACCATTTATAATTTATAACAGTACAGGAAATGCTTGTAATGTATTAAAGGCCTTAAAACTCTCAAAAGATATGTTGTCTAAGGAATAGTTAAACAGGCTTAAATATAACATTCAATCAAAATGTAATATCTTGCTCCATGCATGTGATGTGTGGACATCACGGATTTAAAAGAACACTGACAATGCGACCACAGACAAGATGGAGGTGGCTACTCTTGATAAAGTACTTTTTAATTAAAAAATAAAAATAAAATACAATTCTAAAAATAACTACCATTTTGTTGCTCTTTAATGTGTCGTGACAGATCGGTGTTGTGCCTCAGTTCAAGTGGCATGTGAAACGATCATCTCTTCCTACTACATAGCATGAAATAAACATGAATGAGTGTTGTTTCAGAGTTCGGCGTTATGATTGGTCAGGTGTTCTGTCAGTCAAACACTTTTCATTGCACACACACTCAAAGTGCATACACAGAGAGCTGAGTTTCAGACATTGTGCAAACGCAGACAGTTCTATTTTATGTCTGCTTGCTCCTGAATGGAAACACACACAAAATAATCTCAAAATACCCCTCTTGGCAAATATTCTTGTAAATACAGTCAGTTTTGTTTTAAGAGAAGTGAACATAAATAAATAAATAAACAAACAAATAAATAAATAAATAAATAAATTGGATGTTTTTCATTACATTGGATCTGTGCTTTCAGTCTTAAAGTGACAGAGGCCTATAAAAACTGCTTTAAGAATGATTTATCTATATTAATTTATACAACAAACACTGCAGTGTTATTTCACCCTTAATTATTACATTTTTGTATCTGAAGACTAATTTAAGACCTGATTTTTTATTTGTAACTTTGTTCTGTTTCATTTATCTGTGCTTGTTTATTTGTTCTTATTTTATTACTGACTGTTCACTTGTCTTTAATAATGTTTTTCAACTTTAATAGTTATGCTACTAGTCTTTGCTGTGATATTGAATAAATACATAAAGCAATTGTTAAAAACAAAAACAAAGATCCAATCCTTGACTCAAAATGCATAATGTGTTTGTGAACCATATGTTTTCATCCATTTCAAAAAGTCTACTACTTTTTACCATTAAATAAATTCCAGATGGGAAAAATCAAGGCCCTGTCGAATGTCTTTTTTTTTTTCTCTCTCATCGAACATCCTCTTTAAGCACTGTTTTATGTTTACACATGCAAGTCATCTCGGTATACCATATCATAGGGAATATACAGACGGAATTGTGCTATTTTCTGCTCTGGAACAAATAAAGAGAGGTTGATTTATTTATTTATATATATATATATATATATATATATATATATATATATATATATATATATATATATATATACACATTTTGCCCTCATGTTTTTTTTTAAACACAAAACAAGATAAAAATGTTGTAGAAAGAAAGAGTCATCTTCACACTTGAATCCTGTACACAGAAAGAGTAAAAAGCATCTTCTCTGTGACATGCTAGGTCATGGCGTGTTGGACTGACTTTGACATTTGTGTGAGTAATAGACCTGGAGAAATTCTGAGAGATGTGTGATGTAGAGCTGCAGAAAGAAACAGTGACCTAATTACACTGTTTACACAAACAGTTGCTTCACATCAGCCTGAAAATGTGTTCACACCATCACATAGCTAGATAAAGGTTAATACCATTTACCTTAGAAGAGATCTGCAGGAGATGCGTTTTACAGACATGAAGAGCGATGGTTTATCTGCCGCTAATGTCCTACAATGCTCATTCACCTCATTCACCTCCATATAAGATCTATTTCCTGTAGTGCTATGAAGATGGATGGACTGTTTACAACTAGAAATGGAGATGCTGTCAGGATGAAATGAGAGACACTATAAGAAATTTGCTTTTAGCAGGAGTGTCATTGATTGTACACAGCATGATTCATGAGTGGAACACATTAAAAACACCACATTACATTTATTTATTGGTAAGATGGTTTATAGGCAACATGAGTTGGTTTACTTTTGCATTGTACTTGCATAACATAATTTAACATAAAAAAAACAAACGTTTTGTGCAATTTTACATTACAATATTTGGGGCCTTTAAAATTTCAGAAAATCCAATTTAGTTACTGAGCTGAACAAGATTCAGACTCATATTTCATGTTTCATTGTGAAAGTAGAATTAAAATGAATTGAAATTCAAATAAATTCATAAAAGTAATTTTAAACCAGAAGATTATCATTTACAAAGACGGACATGTTTGTAAAAATTATATGATTTATCATTATTAAAATAAGCGAATGACAAATAATTTCATAAAAGTAATTTTAAACTAGAAATCACAACTTGTCTAGACAAACTAGTTTAAAATGATTTATTTATTTATTTGAAAAACCTTTAAAAGGGATGCAGATAGTTAGTTAGATATTTGATAGATGTATGGATGGATGGATGCTTACCTCTGAATAAAAACCTCCGGAAAGCATCACATGTTGCAAAGCTCTTCCAGTCAGCCCACATTTTGCACAGCAAGGCCAAGAAAAAGTAAGTGATTTCATGTTGACATTTAGAGCAGCGGATCAGCATGCAAACAGCCTCTAGATACTGTATGGAGTGGATAACCTAACACTAGCATAACATGATGTTCTTCAGGCTTCAATCCAGCAGACCTTTCTACAGTCTCGTGAGTTTGCCGTTTGATCTTTCATTTGCATGTCATTAACCACATTATAGTTTCTGACCAGAGTTCTCCTTCCCTCTCTGTCTCTCGCTCCCGTTCTCTCACACGAGCGAGCTACAGTGTTTTCCAGCCCATCACTTTTGGTCCCTAGTGTGATAATTAATATTCATGTTTGTCCAGTGCCTCAAACGCTGCCTTCAGGCATTTATGAAATGATGATGATGTGGACTGCGGAGCTTTCCCTCGGCACGATTCTCTTGTGGAGTGGGAGCCAATACGATCCCGTGGAAGACAAACATTTGTGCATTCAGAGAGAGAGAGTGAACCGGTGGATATGCTTCCAAATAAAATATTCCACACTGGTTCAGGAGGTAGTGACAGATATAGACTGAAAGAGATCATGTTTGTGTCTTTACGTTTTGCGCTTTTTCCTGTATTTACAGTGTCGTCTATTTGGCGGCATTCCCTCTTTATATATTAATGTAAATGTAACTCTCACAATGCTTTTCTTTGCTCTCTGGAAAAGCAGTGTTACAGAGCACCTGAATGAGGAAAGCACCAACAGAAGCAGTCGTAGTAATTAGCGTTCTTAGCAAGATGCATTGCCACTCCCTCGGCTGTCTCTTAGACCCTCCCTTCTACCGATTTCCAGCCACCTTGAGCCTCCCCTGCCTGTCAAAACTGTCAGATTCAACCTGCCGGTGTGCGAGGAGCGGGAACACTTTGGAATGCCAAAAGTGGGGTTAATGGATTCCTGGAGCCTCGCGCGCCCAGCTGACATCTTTTGCTGTCTTCGCTTAACTAAATTCCACAACACACTGTTAGCGCTAAACAGATGTTAACATAGCACCTCAACTTGATTTGCATTTCCTGAAGGGGACAGCAGTGCTTCACAGGCAGCCAATAAATAGTGTTAAAGTTTTAGGCTAGTTGTGGTTTTAGTCTATGGTTCTGCTCAAGTGAAATTACATTAGTTCCTCTGAATCTTGCTAAACTCCGTCCCACACACAACTTGACTGTTGTTGACAGATGCTGCTATAAATAAGCACTGTTTGTAAGTGTGCAACTAAGTATTACCCTGATAACTGATCTGTATGATTCCTCTATGCATAAATGAATAGAAAGTATGTTTATAAAAATAAAATAAATACGAATTAGTCAACATCTCTCCCTCCTAAAAAAACACAAATGCAAACACTCATGTTGGGTTTCCATGTTATTTGGGGACATTCCATAGACCTTCCCCTCACACAAAATTTTTGGCAGTTTTAGATAAAAAAAAAATCAATAATAATAATAAAAAAAATAAATAAAAATAAATAAATAAAACAAAACAATCCCACACAAACAACAACAAAAAACTAACTAAATTATGTATGATTTATAACCTTGTTTAAACATGGAACCCCCCCCCCAAAAAAAATAAATAAATAAATAAATAAACTTAATAATAATTATCGACAAAGTTAGAATTTACTGATGTTACTATACTTACTTAATACGTTTATCTAACAGTGATGCATTAAGTTGTTCAAAAGTGACTTCTGTAATTTCAGTCTTTGTTTCCACAAAAATGTAATCTGTGAAAACTATTTTCAGTATTAATAATAATAATAAGAAATCAGCTTATTAGAATGATTTCTAAAGGATCAAGTGACACTTAAGAATGCTGAAAATGTAGCTTTGCATCCTTGGAATAAATTATATTTTCAAATTATGACAATATAAAAAATTTAATTTAAATTGAAGTAATCTTTCACATTATTATTGTTTGAATAAATTTTTGATAAAATAAATGCAGCCTTGGTGGACATAAAAGACGTCTTAAAAAAAATAACTTTCACATTGTTAATCCAAAATCCACACAATTCCACAACTTTTAAGCAACGAGACTAATCACTATATTAGTAAGTAAGTAAATATTATACATAACAAAGCAGAAACGAGAGGACAGAGAAGAATAGGACTGTTTGTTTACATTACATGTTGAAGTCTTAGCAGTTCAAGGGTTGACCAATGAACTTCTCAGATTTTCTATGACTTTTCCAGTTGTTCTTATGACAATTGGTACAATACTGTATAATGTTGCATACTTAAACACAATCTTATCCAGAAAACTACACAGCACACATTTTCAGGCTTCTGTTTGAGGTTTCTGGCTGATACCAAGTCAGAAGATGTTCTGCATGCATGTGCCAGCGCTGAAATATGTCTTATCTGTGTCTGTACTAACTTACAATGAAGAGAACATACTTGGCAGCACTGTACAATGTGTACACAGACACATACGCTGTAAAGAGAATCACAGAGAGCAACAGCTGGGGTTCGTTACAAAACACACAATCCTTAGGGGCCTTCTGTGGCTGTGTAAATACAACGCAAAGATTTCCATGACTCCTGACGCAGAAATAGCCCAGCTGTTTATTCCGAAAAGAATCTGTGTCAAGACCGTTGCCCACTGCACGCACAGCCATCTGGCATTGACACATGCACCGTTTCTTGATGACTCCACTTAGTCGCTTTTGTTTTGTTCTTTGTTCCTTTGTTCTTAATCACTCTTGCCTTCCACAACGCTTCATTTTGTCTCCGTCTTGTATTTTCAGTGGCTGGTTAGGTCTCTGCTCAAGGTCTTTGTGACGCACTGGAGTATATATGACTGGTTCTAATCAGTCAAACTGTATAAAGGCTTAATTTCCCACAGCAGATTGCTCATTTGGGCTCATGTCCCGGTGTGTGGAAGGCTGGAGCCTGCGGCACGTTGCTACTCTGATATCTCTGTAGAGTCGACTCCCCTCACCATGTGACAGACGCTGACGAGAACCGCTACAGATCTGTGATGAATTGTGCGAGACGTGGCTGTACTAGTAGGTTTTGACCTCTGCTTTCAGCTGGACTGGTGTTTGGAGAGTAAAACATCTGTGGCGCTTTGGATTTGCCCTTGAGTTGAAGCGTCGATCATCTGTTCATGCGGAGGAACTGAAAGCGCGGCATGCCATAACAATGTCGCTAATGTCAAAGAGCTAAAGGACCCACTTATCGAGTAGCTGAACTAGCGCTAAAAGCTTGTCAGCAAATAATTCAGCATTTATTCTTTTCTGTCAAATTAAATTGGAGATGTTTGACTTGTGCTTCACAGCAGAAAACAAATTAAATGAACTGTAGTTACTTTACTGAAAACCAGCCCAAGGAGGATAGCTGGTTTTAGCTGGTCTAACTGGTTTGGTTTGATGGTTTTAGAGGGAACTTGTCAGGCTAGGAGACCATCTGGTTGATCAGCTAAACAAGCTGATCCACCTCAGCTATTTTCTCGAAGTAAAACAATCTTATTTTGCATGCTTCCAGTGCTAACGGGGTCATTGAGCTCTAGGGGATATGATACAAAATGTGAATGTTTTATGGATTAAAACAGTTAAATTTGTTGTAGTGAAGACTTTTGAGGTATCTGATAATCGTTTTCTCAAATGAAATACTGGTGAAGTGACTCTTACAGCAGCTCTGGAGATGAAGTTCATACTGTATGTGTCCATGTTGCCATATAGTGAGATGGCAGATGCTGAAAACACCACGAGCGTCAGTATGCGTAGTAGAACAAAGTACGCTGTTCAATCACACAGACACACGCAGAACCTGCAGACTGCATTTTTCAAGAGCAGTCTATTTGTGGTTTAATATTCTCAGATACTATCACAGTTTGATTAAGTGTACAACTCTTTTTATCTAGTCATACAAATTTTGCCAAATCTGTCGCATTCCATGTTCTCCACTTTTTTTTTTTTTGCGTTGTGGAAATCATAAGGCCCTAAATCAGTGGTTCCCAACCACGTTCCTGGAGGCCCCCCAGCACTTCACATTTTGCATCTCTCCTTTGTCTGACACTCCCAATTCAGGTCTTGGAATCTCTTCTAATGAGCTGATGATCTGAATCAGGGGTGTTTGATTAAGGTGACATGGACAACGTGCAGTGTCCGGGGGGCCTCCAGGAACACGGTTTGGAACCACTGCCCTAAATAGTTCAAGTCGGAGAAATATCTTATGAGGTTTTTCAAAGTGGTTTTGTGGGAAATCTCTAGTGTCGAAACCTTGAAGTCATATCAATTACTCCAAAGCACCATCCGCTGCTATAAGGAGGTGGCTTAATTAAATAAGTTCTTTTGTGAATAAATCCCACATAGTGTATGAGTGAGTGCACTACATTCTGTGCATTATTAAATAACTACTTCACTCTTATTTACTGTAGTATTGATTACAATATCTGAACTTCAAGTTTTAGGATTGAGTTGGGAAGTAATATTGGTATTTGGCTCCATGGATGTGGATCTACATTAAAATATGCCCTCTGGGACTTTTGCTCCTTTGTGGATAAAGATACGGATTAATCAAAGGCTATGATTTTATTATATATATATATATTTTTTATAATCTTGTACAGGGATGAGCAGCAGCCGGCGCTGATGAAGGTGGTGGGAGTGATGGGATGAGAGCAGTTTTTTAAATAGTAGTCCATTTAGCAAAACTGTTCTGTCCTAATGTGCAAGTAATAGGAGACTCTCAATCTTAGTTAAAGATAAAAGAATGAATGAAGCCATTTGTGAGAGTGAGATATTCTCCAGGACGGATTACTTAAAGCCATGGGTGGCCTCTGTGCTGTCTACCATTTTTTTCACTTTCAAATGTGTGATGCTTTATGAATTTATCATGTTAATTAATATTCTAATTCACTGTCTTCAGGAGTGCAATACAATTACCTTGATATCTTTCAAGGTACGGCTTATTTTTATTTCCAGATAAAAAAAAAATAAAATAAAATTACATTAACCTTTTTATGAGGGATTTCAATCAATTACACACTTACATACTTTAATAAGCATACAAATGCACAACAATTAACAATTTTACTTAAATTTAGCTATTTGTTAAGGATTTCTGTAAAATTTCCTTAGTTTATTATACTGTGCAAGGTAATATTAGATCTTTTACTGATCTTTTACAGCGTGCCCTATTTGGCTGAATATTAAGATATTTTTGAATATACATTATCATTTTAAAGGAACTATATTTCTTTTACTTTATATTATATTAAGTTTATTTAATATATTTCTCTTTCTGAATCCACTATCTTATATGGATTTTGTTGCTGAGCGAATACGAATCAGAAATGTAGTATTATGAGATTACCATCTCTACGAAGCATACAAATAAAAGCATTTAAGGCTCTTATCATGCAAGCAATGCTGACTTACAATAATTATTATTTTAGTTATATGCTATTATAGAATTCATGAACCTTTTGAATTAGCTTTTTTATTTCAGTTTTCATTTTAATTTTAGTTAAAATTTTATGTTTTTTATAATTTTCTTCTTTTTATTATTATTATTATTATTATTATTATTATTATTATTATTATTATTATTCGTTAAAAGTATTTCTGTTTTACATTGAATAATTGTAGTGCTTAAACTTATTTTATTTCAGTTATATGCAGTTTTTACCTAATATTTCATTTAATCTTAGTCTCAGTTAACAATGTAGTTAACAATTAAGTAGTTTTGTGAAGTTGGCTTTGCAGCTATAACTATTGTAATTTTATTGTCATTTTAATATTTTTTAGGTTGCCATTTTAAGTGAATTTATTATTTTACAGAGAATATTCAGCCTAGAGAATTCAATAAAGAGGCTGACAGCTAAGTGGCAAGATCTGACATTTGTACTTTTACTGCCCTTGCCGTTATGTCTGGCATTAAGAATTCACTGTCAGGCAAAACTCTCTGTGTAACCGCGCAACCTTTTTGTCCTTCATTATGACTCACCTTAAATTTCAGGTCTTTTTTTTTTTTTTTTGATAATCATAGCTCACTGTGTTTTATTGCACTGGATTTCTGGCATTTCTCCAAAACATCTGACTTGAGCACCCAGATAATTCATTCAGCAGGATAATTCGTTTTCCTCCTGGTTTTGGAATAATATACAGTGTACCTGAGTCTAAGATCACCAGCACACAGACACAGCATGGTAATATTCCCGTCTGCGCCCAGGGTCTCAGATAATGAGCTCTGGCTAGTTGCCTTGTCTTTTAGCGGGGAAGTTAATTGAAAATAACATTTATATTCAGGGATGGAATCGCTCTGGATTCCTAACTGAATTTAATGAAACCACACTGCAAGATGGCAAACGTGAACGATAAGAATAAAAAGGGGAAAATGACTTGGCTGGTTTGAAATCCAATTTAAGATGGGTCCTTATTCTGTGCTATTGTGAACTAAATGTACTTACTATAATTGGGGAATTTAACAATTAAATTAAATAAACATTTGTGCATTTAGTTTATACTTAACTGTCTGCATTAGATAACTAAAAAAAAATCTGAATAAAACTTAAGGGACAAGTTTATTTAAAAATACATATTTAGTCACCCTCACTTGATGTTTTACACAAAATAAAACACAAAGTAATATTTTATTTTGTGTTTTATTTTGTGTAAAACATCAATTATAAAACAAAATAATATTTTATTTTGTTTTATAATCTGTACTATATATATATATATATATATATATATATATATATATATATATATATATATAGTACAGACCAAAAGTTTGCACACACTTTCTCATTCAAAGAGTTTTCTTTATTTTCATGACTATGAAGATTGTAGAGTCACACTGAAGGCATCAAGGGCTATTTGAGCAAGAAGGAGAGTGATGGGGTGCTGCGCCAGATGACCTGGCCTCCACAGTCACCGGACCTGAACCCAATCCAGATGGTTTAGGGGTGAGCTGGACCGCAGACTGAAGGCAAAAGGGCCAACAAGTGCTAAGCATCTCTCGGGAACTCCTTCAAGACTGTTGAAGACCATTTCAGGTGACTACCTCTTGAAGCTCATCAAGAGAACGCCAAGAGTGTGCAAAGCAGTAATCAAAGCAAACGAACCTACAATATGACATATTTTCAGTTGTTTCACACTTTTTTGTTATGTATATAATTCCACACATGTGTTAATCAATAGTTTTGATGCCTTCAGTGTGAATCTACAATTTTCATAGTCATGAAAATAAAGAAAACTCTTTGAATGAGAAGGTGTGTCCAAACTTTTGGGCTGTACTGTATATATATATATATATATATATATATATATATATATATATATATATATATATATATATATATATATATATATATATATATATATATATATATATATATATATAGTGAGGATGAAGGAAGTCGACGAGTGGCTTCTGGCCGTAAAAGGGCCCTTCCAAGACTTGTGAGCTCCTCATGCACCTCTGGGAAGAAAGAAGCCATGGCAGAAAGCTGTTGTGAGCCTCGCTTCGCACCGAGAAACCAATCATCCGGCCGCGAGCACTCAGGTCTGGGCAGTTTGTTCACCTCCAACCCAATGCACATGGTTGCTCGTGCAAGCATTGTTGTCAACTCTGGCTCCAATCTGGTGGAAGCCACAACACCCGAGGGGGACAGCCCCGCTGACACCACTGAATGCGCTTCCTCGCCAACACCAAAGAGCGTCTGCAGAGGTGAAAGGCTTTGTGTAGTGTAAGCATGAACATGCGCTCTGCTCTGAAGCAAATATCTGAATAAGAGGATACACGTCGCCACCTTATATACACATATGTATGTGGGAGTGGCTTAGCATCCAAATCCATTCGCCAATTCCCATTATCCATTTCTCTTAAATATTAAATATCTACCTGAGCTATGATAGATCAACTTTCCTTTGGATTGCTCAAGGAAGCAACTGTAATAACTCAGTTTTACAATCTTCCTGTTGCCAGCCCGTGATCTTTAACCACTGCACTACAACACCTATGCACAAAGTGTCAGAAGCGACAGAATGTAGGGTTAACATGTAAAAACAGACATGAAGAGGTGTCGGTTGGAGTTGGTGTATTTAGCTGTGAGTTCTGGTGGTTGGGTTTCAGTTTACATAATTTTGTGCGCTGTGATCTCTCAGGTTTCTTCTGAGGATGTAAATGAGTCTGATCTTTATTAAACTCTTCCACCCCACAGTGCCTGGCATGGTGCACACACCAGCACATTCCGATGACTCTTTCACAACTCTTTCACACAAACAGCCTAACCTCTCACATACTGTATGCACAGAGTGCAGAAAATAAAGGAAACTGACGGTATTTTGTCGATTTGTCCTACCCTGTCAGATTTTGCAACCTCCCATTAAAACAATGGGTCAACGAAAAATTCTACCTGTAAGTTTATGGTTTATTAATGTCTACACCTACCACAACCCTAAACCTACCCTTACAGTAATTCAGATACAGCAATGGTGCGTTAAATTCGCAGTTGTAGCTAGAAGAGATACAGCTGTATTTGCTATTGTAAATTGTTTTTTTGTTTATTTTTTCTACATATTAGTTTTTGCTTTATTATAGTTTAGACCTTTCCCAATCCAAAACCTACCCTTACAGTAATGCAGATACATTAAATATTGTTGTTCTGCATGAGAAAAAGGATGTAATATCGATGTGCGCATGCGCAGTAAACCCTGTTAGGAAAACCTGACGAGTCAGGACACTGGCGAGGGGATAAAAATGAATCAGACGCTTTCATGTACACCTCAAACAAACACCTGATGTCGGTGAGCCAGAGATGACAGCATGTATCGTGTTGCCTCTGGACATGACTCTTAGCTCTCATGTTTTATGTGACTTTCTTTAAAAGAAGACTAACTTCTGTGGACCCTGACTTAGTATATTTCCACTCTTGAATAAGATCTGCTCAGTTTTAACCAGTACTGATTCGTGTAACACACACATTAACCCTCAGTACTTACAACAAGACACTATTGAAACAATGTTAGTGGACTTTCTCCGGATAACATGTCAAGAAAAAATTAAAAATCCATGCAAAGAGCATAAATGAATTTTGACTTTTGCATTGAAAATGTTTTATGCTTATTGATCAAAAACACAGTTAAAAAAAAAAGAGTAATATTATGTACTATGATTTGATAAAAAAAAAAAAAAAAAAAAAAAAACTTGTATTTATTTATTTTGATATAGTTTAAAGTTTTATTTATTCCTGTGGTGGTAAAGCTGAATTTCCAGCACATTATTCCAGTCTTCAGTGTCACGTGATATTTCAGGATTTCATTTAATTTGCTGTTTCAGAGGAACAGCATTTATTGTAAATATGTGTTCGTTTGTTTTCAACAATATAAATGCCTTTACTGTCACTTTCAATCAATGTTATTTGTCATTGATGAATAAAATAATTAATAATAATAATAATAATAATAATAATAATAATAATAATAATAATTTCCCCCTGAAATTTCTTAATGAAAATATAAATAAACGTACCGTAGGATCACATCACATTCTTTATAGTGTTTTTATAGTATTATTTATAATTTATTTTTAGTCCCTTGTCTTCACATACTTTGTGCCTGTAATGTCATGTTTTGTGATCCAAGCCTCATTATAAGCATTGCAATGCCAGTGAATCATGTGTGCTGTGCAAATGATGAATAAACAACTTGACGTGAACTAGAAACATGTTTTTGAGTTATTTGACATTTGATTGCAGACTTTCGTATCTTGTCAAATCTGAACACAATTTGAGAGGAGCCTGGCATTACGGAAATCAAATTAAAGTCTCAGTGCTCTCTGTGCAACCCCAGCGCTGTACAGGGGAAATAGTTGAGAAAACAAAATGTCTCATTTGACTTTTTGAAACATTTGAACAAAAACTTTGAAAAATACAGTTTTCTCCAGCATAATCTTTCTTTCCCTTAACCTTTTATTATTTTCCGACAAAGCAATACATTGAATGTGGATCAGACCATTTGGTCCTGGAAGAGTTTAATGAGAAATGTTGCAGTTCAAATTGAAATCACTGTCTTTTGATGGCAGACTTGCTATCTTGGCTATATATATTAGATCAGATAAGTTTAGATAAGTTTTGTCATTTTAGTTGAAACATCTAAAACAGAGTTGCTACTCTTTGTTCATTGCTTACTTGAATCTCCCGAGCATTGACGGAGCAAGCTATCTCTCATTCCTCTGTATTTAGTCTGAGGTAATGTCCTGTAATAACATCCTACCCTGCAAATCTGTTAGCGGCGGTCCTCCATATGGGAGCATATGAGGTGTCTGTCATAACACTCTGCATGCAGATGTTGCAGCATTTAGTGGTGTGCCACCAACAACCTGGAACTGAACACCCAGAAGACTAAGGAGATCATTGTGGACTTCAGGCGGACTAGGAATCATGCACACACACCCATCTACATCAACGGAGCTGTAGTGGAGCGTGTGTCGAGTTTCAAGTTCCTTGGCATCCACATCTCAGATGATCTCACCTGGTCCCTAAACACCTCCACCCTGGTCAAAAAGGCTCAGCAGCGCCTTTACTTCTTACGGAGCCTTAAAAAAGTTCACCTCAGTCCTAGGATCCTTTCTGAATTCTACCGCTGTACCATTGAGAGCATACTCACAAACTGCATCTCAGTGTGGTACAGCAATTGCTCCGCATCTGACCGCAAAGCACTCCAGCGGGTGGTGAAAACTGCTCAACGGATCACCGGCACCCAGTTAACATCCATCGAGAACATTTACCAGAAGCGCTGTCTGGGCAGGGCAAGAAACATCATCAAGGATGTCTCTCACCCAAACCATGGACTTTTCACCCTCCTTCCATCCGGCAGGCGTTACAGAAGCCTACGCTCTCGAACAAGTAGGCTCAGGAAGAGCTTCTTTCCTGAGGCTGTGACACTCCTGAACGCCACACCACCAATCTAACCTGCACCTGCTCTTTTACTGCACTGGTCACAGTACTTTACATACATGTATTGCACTACTCATATTTTGCACAGACTGCACATGGTTAAATCCATTACACTATAAACTGTCTAAAGCTGTTACTGTACAAGCACAGTAAACTATTCTACAAAAAATATAATTGCACTACTGTTATTTTGCATATAATTGTTAAACAATACTTTTGCACACTCATTCAACTGTATTTATTATTACTGTTCTCAAGTTCCTGCTATTCATAATGTATATATAATCATTCTTTGCTCTGTTCATAATGTACATACAATCCCTACATTACATTAATATTTATATTCCGTATATACTCTGATCAATATTGTATATAGCAACTCCACTGTACATTCTGTATATCATAAGCTTTACTTACTCTGCACTTTTATGTATATATATAACACTATATTCTTGCACTTCTGGTTAGATGCTAACTGCATTTCATTAGCTCTGTACTTGTACTCTGCATAATGACAATAAAGTTGAATCTAATCTAATCTAATTTACCCAGCACAAACAGTCATTTACGCCTTACAGCTACGGATGAGCGCCGCACCTAATTATTGCGCGAGCCTAGCAGCAGGCTCCAGAAATATGTTTGGCACATGCTAATATCAAGGGTTGAGGTGGTACCACACACAGTACAAGATCTCTGAGAGGTGATACCGGATCCGTCAGCTGCACGTCAGCTGTAATAGCTGCTCTTAACGTACTAGTCAGTGAAAAGGGAAATAAATGATATGCCAGCGTTCTCACCTGAATAAGGTTAAGTGGAACTCGGTTTAAAAAGTAAAACGATGTAAAATTAATGTAATTTCCTTTTTGTGTTCTCTTACATGTCCCCTATCTTGTGTGACTGCATCAACAGGTAAGTTTTTATATTTAGATATTTATATTTATTTATATTTGTTTTTATTCAGCAGCTTTACTCCCCAAATATAAGTTGTTGGGTTGTTTGTTCGTTTTGTTGTAGTTGGTGTTTTCGGTGAAAAAATTTTTGTTTTGTTTTGTTTATTCTGGGATTATGTCACTGTGACGAGTGGGGCGTGGCCGAGAGCAATGGGAACGGAGCGAGGCCGGTGGAGTGATTGGAAATGAGTCCCGAGTCCCACGGAGGAGATGGAAGGATATAAAACAGTAGCGACGAGAGAGGACCAGGCCTGGATTTTATTTGTGTTTGTTCTTTGTTTGTGCATGTTGTCCATGAGGGACTGTCGCACTGTTTTATCTTTATTTTATTATTAAAGTCTTCTTTGATTGTCCAGGCCTGGTCCTCTCTCGTCCTCCACTGTTGTCGCTCCTGTTTTATATCCGTCCATCTCCTCCGTGGGACTCTAGACCAGTGGGTCGAGCAGGTGTCACTCATTTCCAATTACTCCACCGACCTCGCTCCGTTCCCATGGCTCTCAGCCCCGCCCCATTCATCACAGTCACATCTGAGTCAATGCAGTCAATAATCAGGACCAGTGACTCCTATGATTGATTTATTCAGATTCAGAGTCCTATTGGTTTGTCTAATTCATAAATAAAAAACATGTGAATCAAATGATTTGTTTGCATGTTATGTTGACCATGTTCAGCAGGTTGTTCGTTTCTCGAAAAACTCCTTCATATCAGTGCAGAAAGTGCTATCAACCCTCTTAACAGATTAGTTGTTTTTATGTATGTTGGTGTTTTCCATGATGAAAGGTGTCTGGCATCACCTGTCAAGCTGGAATTTGCAATTTCTGTTGTTTACTTCCGGGGCTTTAGACGTGTCAGGTTTGATCGGCCATCTGCTACAAGTCCTGTTTAACATTTCTCTCACTGAATTAAAAAGATACTTGGTATTTTCCCCGACGTCGCCTCCACAGGGTATTTAGCAACTCCATCGTAGAGAGTATAATCTGTCATGACCAAAGAAAAGGTTTTCTATGCTTTTTTGTCTGCGGAAACGCTTGACGCATTTGATGGGAAAGGAGATCAATGAGCTGTCAGTCATCACACACTGGGCTTGTCATTTTCCAAATTATGCAAATGAAAGCAGGTGGGCAGATGGAAGCTGCTTGGTTTCTCGACGATCAACTCAAGGTGGTTTAATCTCCAGGCTCTTGTAATGTTGGACATTAGATGAAGGAAAGAATTAGACAAGACTCTTACTAATTAACTAGCGCAGCCCTTTTCTCTGTAGAGTTTTGAGTTCTTTGTACAAACCCTTGACATTTGTAGGATAGTGGGCTTGTCTTCTTTATCTAATGAATTTCCCAGGGAACTTGAGTGCAGGTCTTTAAACAAACACAATTAGAAGTGTCAAAGCACCAGCTCTCATTAAAGCTCAGCCATTACCCACTAATGACTAGCGTGTTTTTAACCATACTTAGATATGTAATGTGTGCATGAAGACTGTGGCCTCTGTACAGACCTGTTAAATGCTTTCTTGACCTTCTCCCTCAAGCAGTGGCCACAATGATGATTTGCAGGTGATTGATGAAGTACTAGCCGAAAACAATTTAATTTGTTTGTAATCAGTAAGGTGAAGAGTTTTAATAGTGATTTGCATAAATCCAACACAATATGCACTGTCAATTGTAGACGTTGTTGTTAAATATACTACAATAATATATGGGTTTTTTTAAACTTCAACTTTGAATGTGATTCCACTTCTTAAACAAATATGCATTGGCAGAAGAATGCAGACTTTAGAAACCGCATTTGATTTGATTTCATTTGATTTCATTTAATTGCATTTCCTTCTAAATAAATGAATAAATAAATTACAGTGTATTTAGAACAACAGATGTGATGCTGATGCAGATTTTGCATTGGCCTATTCATGAGTGAACATTTGTAACTAGTTTTAGCTTTTTGATATAAAAGATATAAGGCTCATTTATTTTTTTTGCGATTTTATGCATTTGCCAGGATGCATCTTGTGAGTTCCTTTTCACATCCAGAGGCTGTGGACCATTTGGAGACGCAGTCTAATCCTGTCATAATGCCACTTTGTCCCCTGACATCTGCACTTCTCCCTCTCCCTCCGAGTTCCTCTCTTTCTTTGTCTGTCATCCCTTTACATTCACCCCCCCAACCTCATCCCTTAAGGCTAGCGACCCACATCCAGCAACGCAATTAACCACTTTGATACGTCAAGTAATTACTTCATTTTTCATGTTAAAATGCACCTCATTTAGTGCGGCGCAGAGCAGCTGAGATAGGGAGGTCGGGAGAGATAGGTCAGCGGTCGTTTGAGATTAACACAAGACACTCACTGTCTCTCATGGCTCAATGGATTCTCTCCAGAGAAAGTGGGAAATGCAGAAGAGGAAGTGGGATGCCATTTTGACCTTGGCAGCCAGCTGCTAACATGCACCAGAGACTTTCCCTCATTCCCCACACGCAAATGTGGCCTTTTGCAAGGGGAGTGCCTCAGAGTTCCCCCCTGGGCCCCTTCATGATTTTACCCCCCATTATTTAACGAGTTGCATGCCTGCCGGGCAAGTCGAATCTGTCACCCCCAGTGGAAGATCAGCATTTCTGAGGATAAGACAAAGTGTGTGTGCGAATACGAAAGTGTGTGAGGTCCTATTTGGCTTCAGAGACTTTGTTCAAGCTTTTAGTCGGTCTAAATGTTTCAGTACCACTTCTGTTTGGACCACAACTTGAAACAGGACAGATTGGGATAGGGAAGTTAAATCTTTGGCAGAGTCATTCTCCGTTCAGCTGGAGATTCATTCTCTTGATTTCCGTAAAGTATTCTTCTGAGGTTTGCGCAGTAATTCAATTTAAGGTAATTGTAGCTCAAAACCATAATTAAAAGGATTAAAATGCAAGCCATTTTTAGATGGCTAAATAAAGGGACAAATGTAGTTCCTGTCATCCTCTGAATTTTTCTGTTGTTGAAGTGGATTTCTCATTAAAAAGAAAACAAAAAAGAAAAAAAGAAATAGGGAAAAAATAACATAAATCACAGTGCTTGTCAGTCTAGGGAATGAGAACACCAACCGTGTCTGTCTGTCTGTATGTCTGTCCATCAGTCAGTCAGTCCGTCTGTCCATCCCATCCCTGGTTGGTGTTCTAAAATGTGTAATAAATATATTACACACACACGCACACACACACACACACACACACACACACGCACACACACACACACACACACACACATATATATATATATATATATATATATATATATATATATATATATATATATATATATATATATATATATATATATATATATATATATATATATACTATATCACATAAACAGTGATATTTACCTAGATATATTTTAACTAAGGAATTTTATTTTTTTACTAATGCACCAATGTGACTTACACAAACAAATCATAAATGAATCAATTAATTCAAACTGTCAGTTTGTAATTAATCACAGAAATGAATCAAACTGACTGAACTTACTTCATCTGCATTTTTGCTACTGATATTACTGCAGACAAACACAACACAAATCACTGGTGACACATTTCTCTTCTTCCAGATAAGTGGGATTGTCAGTCATATATATATATATATATATATATTTTTTTTTTTACTGTCTCTCGGTGGATCTGATTTATTTTCTCCATGGGAGTCCAGGTAACCTGTACACCCCCGTACGCAGCCCCCCTGTCCTATAGCATATGTCTGCAGTGAACGTTCCTGTCTGCTCTCCTGTGGCTATTTCCAGTGGGATGCAAGGTTGTGTGAGTTGGATGTTCTCTGAGTAAGTGTGTGTTTGTGTGTGTGTGAAACCCATTGTTTCTAACCCTGCTCCCTCGTAGTATAAGGGCTCAGCCTCATCCGTTTGTCACGGTTCCCTGGTGATGCTCGGAAACAGGAAAATAAAGAGAATGGACTGATTCATTGTACAGCTGACAGGGAGATAAAGAAAAGAAGGTGGGATATGTTTTGATGTCCTTGTCTCTTAGGATTTGCCATGGATATTTGTCTTGTTTTCCCTCTGTCAGAGATTTTTTTCTTTCTTTCTTTCTTTTTTTTTCAGACTGTATATGATGAGACACAATATAACACTTGTGCTGGACTCATTAGTCTTAATTTATTCTCAATATTATATGTTCACAGACTGTTTTATGCATTCCAACTGATTTCTTTCTGTACAGTTGCAAAAATGATGCATTGATTCGTTGAAGCAGTTAAATATTAGGAGTGTACATGAGTACATGAGTACCTGAATTCTCAGAAATGACAGCAATGATTCATCATAGGAACTTGAAAATTTATTTTTCCCAATTTTTATTTTTATTTATTTTGAGGACTGGTCACACTGGCATTTAAGGCAGTACTTCACGGTGCAAACTAGTTTTGAGATTAAATGCATTCATTAATTTAATTCATTCTTCCATATTTCCATCCATCCACTCTTAAATCCATCTATCAATCTAATTATTCACTAATCCATCTATCTATTTACAAATCTCTTCATTCATCATCCATCTATTGATCTGTTTATTCACAAATCTAACCATTCGTTATTCATAAAACTATCCATCTTTAGATTAGATTAGAATTCAGAAGGAGACAGCTGTAGGGAAAAAGCTGTTCCTGGGTCTGCTGGTCCTTGTCCGGAGGCTCCTGAAGTGCCTCCTGGAGGGCAGGAGGTTAAACAGTCTATGGTCAGGGTGAGAAGAGTCATTGAGGATGCTGCAAGCTCGACGTAGACAGCCTTTTCTCTGGTGTCCTCAATAGCACTAAGTGGTATCCCTATGATGCGTTGGTCGGTTTTCACCACCCTCTGCAGTGCTTTGCGGTCAGCAGCTGAGCGCTTCCCATACCAATCTGTGATACAACTGGTCAGGATGTTCTCGATCGCACACTGGAAAAAGTTCACCAGGATGGCTGAAGACAGCTGGTTCTTCTTCAGTTTCCCAAGGAAGAAGATGCTCCGGTGAGCCTTCTTGACCAGACTGGAGATCTGTGTGGTCCAGGACAAGTCCTCCGTGATGGTGGTTCCCAGGAACTTAAAGCTGGAGACACATTCAACAACCATCCCCTTAATGTGGATGGGGTCATGCGTGGTTCCTTTCTGCTTCCTGAAGTCCACAATGAGTTATTTTGTCTTACTGGTGTTGAGGAGCAGGTTCTTGTCAGCGCACCATGTGGCCAGGACTTAAAGCATGTTGGCACAGTTGCTTGGGTGAGGGACAGGTTGAAAATGTCTGTGAAGAGCCCTGCAAGCTGCTCAACACATGCTCTAAGCACACGTCCAGGAATGCCATCCAGGCCAGCAGCCTTGTGTGCAGTGATCTGGCTCAATGCAGTGTAGACATCTGTGGAGGTGAGTTTGAGGGGTTGGTGGTGTACTGAGAGTGTGATCCTGGTGTCTGTCTTCTTGCTGTCACTGTTAAAGCGAGCATACAAATAATTTAGCTTGTTAAGGAAAGAGACGTCTGTGACCATTGGAGTGGAGTTGCTTGGCTTGTAGTCACTGATGGACTGGATGCCCTGCCACATGCGTCGGGGGTCAGAGTTGGAAAAGTGCTTCTCTACCTTTAGCTAGTAACAGGACTTGGCCTTTTTGATGCCCCTCCTCATGTTAGCCCTGGATTTGCTGTAGGCCTGAGCGTCATCTGATCTGAAGGCAGTGTTGCAGGCTTTCAGCAGGAGTCACACCTCCTTGTTCATCTATGGCTTCTGAATTTTTTTTTTTTTTTTTCTGTTGTAACACTGTCAATTGTGGTGTTGATGTGTTATAGATATCAATGTCCATGTGAGACCCACAGGCAGTCTGAGAGGCAAACATACTCCAGTTTGTGTATTGAAACCTGTCCTGAAGTAAAGAGTGTGCTCCAGTTGGCCACACTTTGATGGTCCTCACTGACGGCTACACACAGTTAATGAGGGGTCAATACTAAAAAGTGAGAAACAAAGAAAGGTGATTAGACTGTCCAAGGTGGGGGAGGGGAGTCACAATAAGCTCCATCAATGTTTGTGTAAACATGATCCAAAGTTATGTCTCCTCTAGTGTGGCAGGAAACATGCTGATGGAATTTCAGAAGCACTTTCTTTAAGTCGGAGTGATTAAAATCATCCTTGACAATAAAAGCAGCCTCCGGGTGAGCAGTCTGTTGTTTACTCATGGCTGTATGCAGTTTGTTCATAACAAGCTTGGCAAACTTGGCTTGGTTCTAATGGTGGAAGTGAACTCCCACGGCAAATAAAAAGGTCTACACCTAACCATGAGAAACTCTAGGTTAGCTGAGCAGTGCCTCCCAACAATGACAGTGGTTGTACACCAAGCTTTGTGAACATGAATGCAAAATCTGCCTCCTCTTGCCTTTCCGGAGTCATCTGCTGTCCTGTCTGGCCAGAGCGTGTAGCGTCCAGCTAGCTCAAAAGCATTATTGGGTACATCGCTGTGTAGTCATGATTCTGTGAAAACCATGACACTGCAATCCAAAAGTCTCTTACTGTGGGTGATGTGAAGTCGTAACTTGTCAATTTTGTTCACCAGTGACCGCATATTAGCGTGGAAAATGCTGGGTAAAGACAGCTGGAGTGGTATTAGCTTTAGCTGAGCTCTTAGACCTCCGCGCTTCCCGCTTCCATCCATCCATCGATCCATCCATCATCCATTAATTTACTCTGAAATCCATCCATCTATCTATTTACTCACAAATCCATTTTTCCATGCATTTATTCACAAATCTGTACATCCATCCATCCATCCATCCACATTTTAGCAAATCTATCCATTCAACCATACATCTATAAAAAAATAATAAAAAATAGAAAAAAAAGTATCCATTTTTAATTTTCCATTCACCATGGATTTAATTGGCTGTAGTAAAGAACACAAGGCTGCATTGAACATGTATGCATTCTCAGAATACCATGCCTTTTCCAGCATGCCCCGACATCACTTGCCAGAAATTGGGAAGAATAAGAGATAAAAGATTTTATCTACAGTACAGATCGCCGTTTTGATTTATAAATTCATTGAATTCCTTTAAACAGAGTAATTAGCCATATGGTCTGTTATATTACACAAAGCTCTTTTAGTTATCTAAGTTTATATAATACATGCAGATGCTCAAGTGAAGCTTTTTTTTTTTTTTTTTTTTTTTTTATCTGTACTGTTTATGAAACATGTTTAAAGTGAACCGGTAATTGAAAATGAAACAAAAGCAATTACCTTATTTCGATTTACAGCAAACATAATACATTCAAAGATGGATGGATGAGAGAGCTTGTGTGGCTGAATTAGTCGTCCTCATTCCTGGACACTGTTTTTGTTTTGTGCAAAGGACGAACAAACCTCAATGCTTTCTGCTTACGGATTCTACATCAGCACTCCTGTCAAACTGATGAGAGATGGGCTGATGTAGACACAAAGACGGCCTGTACCGACCGATCAGACAATATCAGGAGATACTGTTTTGACGGTGAAGAGAGTACAGCATGCTGAACTGTGTTCCTCAGTAAGATTCCCAAACACCAGCAGTGGACGTTTCTTTATTCAAGCATGAAAAGATGAAAATGTTTTGGCAATGTGTGATGTCACCTTTATCTCATAATTTTAAGATTTTTTCATGATTTACATTATCATTTTCCCCAACAGAGCCATCGATGCCTTGTTATCGCTTAGTTTTTCTAGCACATTCATTGATTGTGTTTGTTGTCCCAGAACATCTCCAATTATTCTAAACAGAGTGTCACAATATTTTGAGTGGCACTGGTTGGACTACACTAATAAGACAGATGGAGAAAACGACATAATCTTTAGCTCTATTAATGGCCTCTTGCATGACTTACACTTGACAAGAAGGCTGCTGTATTGTTGCTACTTAACGTGAGATAAAATAAAACTAACCATGTGTGGTAGACGTCATAACTGATAAATGTGTTTTAGTGCTTCAAACTCAGTGAAAGATTAACTCACTGTCGCTCAGGTGACCAGGGCCCGGATTTGTTGCTAAAAACAATTTTTCAGGCCCATATATGTTCCTTGTATTAATGTCCTAGTTTATCTGCATTGCTTCTGCAATGATGCCAGTAAAATGTATAGTTGTACAGAAAGGATATGTTGAAAAAGAACAAGTGTTTTTGTGTGGAGAGAGAGAAAGAGTGAGCGAGAGAGCAATGGCCCCTCAGGACTCGCGGGTCCAACCTTTCTGATACTCAGCTGTAAAACCATTGGCCTGTTATCACCAGTTATTTGGTTGCCAGGGGAAACCATGTTGCTACACTGACGAAAGCTGTAAACATTGTGTTTGCCCCATCCCACTGATATGGTTAAGCACCACAGATGAACCTAACCTTGAGTCGAGTAACAATGTCAGGCCTTTTTCACTCCTGTCTCCTGTTTCTCCCTCTGTCTCTTATTGTTTTTATCTCTGTCTCTTATGGATCATAGAAGCTTTAATATATATATATCACTTTAAAAACAAGGCTCTGAATGTCTTAGATTCTCAGTGGGCCTCTTTCATGAAAGCACACGGATTGCATGTGCAATTCTTTAATTCTTTATTTGAATCTTTCCTTCTTATGTTCTATTTGTATTCTTTTAACACATCCCATAGGAAAGTAAATCACAAATGTGATTTACTGTATATCTTAATTGTTTTACTGGACATGAATGAGAGTAAATGGAAAGCAAATTGTCTGTAATCAAAAATCTAATATTTCTTATCAAATTATTTCCATTCTCTTGTATTATTTATTTGAATGTAATTGTTAAAAAAAAAAAAAAAAAAAAAAAAAAAAAAAAAACTACATTATGTCTCCTGAGATTTTACAAATGATTTACACACATAGTCAGATGTGGCACCCGGGGGCCATTTTTGCTCAAACTAGGAGCACATGTGCTAAAGAGCCAGAATGATCGTACTTTGCCTTTATATTCCTGTTTTGTAGCTTCTCCAGGTATTATTCAACACAAGCAGGTACGTCAGGGATAAGAAAGTGAAGAAGACATTTTCCGAAGAGTCTCAGCTGTTTGAGAGTCTGGAAAAATAAATAAATAAAGGAATTAAATGTGTTGATGTGACTTTGTGTGTCTCCAGATGTGTAGTGATGGACAGGTAGATGTACTAATTCAAAGTAAACTTTCTGATGAACATCAGCGTGGCTGGTGCGAGATGTATTGTACTGTATGTGAGTTTTGCACCAGCTAACAGTGCCGCTCATCACTGTACATACCCACAATCCACTGCATCCCCTGAGATTTGAATCACACCATATGTTCCATACTGCCGCGCAGACTTGAATTATTTATCATGAAACAGATGTCATTTTGCTCTCGAGTTTGAATTGTTAGTGTTTGTTTTTGAACTCCTGATATAGTTTGCTTTGAATTTGTCACATATTTCCCAGAACACCAGCAACAACAGAACGTGACAGAGTCATGATTTTTTAAAGACATTAATAGACCTTTATTTGCTGATAGATTGTTTTGTTATTCAAAATAAAGCATTATTGTTACATCAAAATGCAAAACAAAATAATAATTATAACCTTTTTTGTTTAAAAAAAAAACAAAAACATTTATATTACAAAGGCATTTTTAATCTGCTTTGTTGTTTTCTTAATCAAAAGAAATCATAATTGTTTTATGTGAAACAATGTAAAAGGAATAGTTCACATATTTGTCATTTACTGATTCTCATGTTTTTCTGAACACTTATTACTTTCTACTTCCTAGCTTAAAAGACAAAAAAATAAAAATAAAATAAAATAAAACCCTAACAGTCATCGAATGTTATTTGATATCTTTCTGTGAGGAGCAGAGTGTAAATTTAAAGGGATATTTCAGAAATTAAAACCCTTTCATCATTTACTCACCTTAATGTTGTTCTCTGTCAGAAAATGTGCAAATATTTTACCTTTAGGGGTACAAAAGTGCATATTTGTACCTTGGAGTAGTCATATTTACCCTAAAGTTATGAATCTTCTAGTAGTAAATAAGGTACAAACAGTTGTAGCACTTTATTTTGATAGTCCACTTTAGACATTCTACTAACTATAAGTAACTCACACCTACATTTTAATACCAATCATCAGAGTATTAGTAGACTGTCTGCTTAATACCAGCCTATTGCAAGTATGTCAAATTACTCAACTAACAGTCTACTAACACTATAATGAGAGTTTGTTTACATGAATTTTCAAACTGAATGAGAGTTAGTTGACATATAGATGCAAAAATGCTGAGAGTTAGTTGAATGTCTCAAGTGTACTATCAGAATAAAGTGTTACCCAGAGATTTTCCTTTAAGGGTCCTGCCCTGCCCAAGGTCTGATCATGACCCAGACAGACTGGAATTGTGGGATGGTCTGTGTTGTTTCGTCCGTTTTAGTTTTCTGTAAAAAATTAAGCAGGACTGATGTCTGTGAAAGCCTGCCAGGACCTGGAGCTGCGCACATTTCAGAGATACAAACTGCTGTTTGCTGTCAGCATTGATCAGCTGGATAAGTGGGAATGGTCAAATGTGTACAGCGATAGCCCTTCTGCTGTAAGTGAGGATGTGCCACGTCCAAACGGTAGCTATAGGGCACTTAAATTTATAATCTGGCAGTTTTTGAGTAAAAAGCATGCAATTTTTACAATCCAATTAATTCCCAAATGGATACAGTGATTTCTGATTTTCTGAGGATTCTAGGCAATGATATCTTCTTGTTTCACTCAGATGATTTACGACCTAAACAAAATCGGTTGCTAAAGCACGCTGACTTTAATCTAATTTGAAAGTTACCATGACCAAATCAATGGTCTGTTCTGTGGCTTTGGGATTATTCTCCTTGATGTTCCTTTGGATAGACATTGATTAAGAAATAATGTGGGGTGAAATTAGACCAGGCACACTGCTTTTGATTGGTTGTTTATCTTCTTACTCAAGCAGTTTTTGTCTTTGTGTTTTTGCTGATATCATTCTTAAGACAAAGCGAGCAAACACCATATGAGCATTTTGATGCTTATTAGCAGTCCCTGAGCTGCTGCTAGCCTTGGTCAATTGTGTATGCTGTCAAGAGCTTTCTTTGAGGAGACAAGGTGTACATGAAGTGCTCTTTTATGTAGACACAGCTGAAAGTACAGGGTAAGGCTCCGAACCCCAAAGCAAAAGTTGCAGTCCAACCAATAAGATGACCTGTTGCAAGTATTTGATGTGTGCATGTGTGTAAGTGCCCCTGAATTGGCTTCCATTCCATCTGTGATAAGACTATCAAAAGTTTATCAAAAGCTATCTTACTTTTTCAGACAGCTGTTGGTAACCATATATGCTGGAAAATATTTTTTTTTTATGCTGGTCCAAGCTGCTGATTATTTATTATATATATATATATATATATATATATATATATATATATATATATATGTGTGTGTGTGTGTGTGTGTGTGTGTGTGTGTGTGTGTGTGTGTGTGTGTGTGTGTGTGTGTGTGTGTGCTCTTGTTTTTTGTGACATATCAGGACAGAACTCTGTATAATGGCATGGGTATGACACAGGTATTACAAGAAGAGGGTGACTTATGAGGACATAACCCATGTCCCTATTTATCTAAAGGCTTATACATCATACAGAATACGTTTTTTTGAGAAAGTAAAAAATGCACAAAGTTTCCTGTGAGGGTTAGGGTTAGGGTTAGGTGTAGGGTTGGTGTAGGACCATTTAATATACAGTCTGTACATTATAAAAAAACATTACGCCTATGGGATGAACCCACTTTTCACTAAAACAAACATATGTGTGTATGTGTGTATTATAAATTAATACTTTTATGCATGAAGTATTACAAAAATATTATTAAACATTAATATTACAAAAGTGGCAGAAAAGTAAGTATGAATTTTAGAAAATATCTGTTATACATAAAATGATGTTCTTCTAAGAAAGCTATAATACATCAAAGATCTCAGAACATTACGGTAACCATTTCTACTTTTCAGTATGGGTAATTAGAAATGTTTCTTGTGCACCAAATCAAAACCTCAAAATTATTTCTGAAGGATCATGTTACACTGGAATAATTGCTGCTACAAATTCAGCTTTGCATAACAGGAATATATATATATATATATATATATATATATATATATATATATATATATATATATATATATATATATATATATATATATATATATATATATTTGCAAAATATTATTATTATTTTTTTTTTTATTATTATTGTATTTTGATCAGATAAATGCAGCGCTAGTGAGCATTAGAGACTTTAAAAAATATGCAGTAGTTGTAATATTTAATTCAATTCAGTATGACAGATCAACGAGTCTAGACTGACTAATGGAAACCAGCCCGGTAAACTTAAGGTTGCTTTTTGCAGCAGACTGCTGAATAGTCCCATCATCTCAGCAGTGAGAGCAAGTGCTGACATTTTAACGTTAAATTCAGAGCTTCTGAATTAATGATCAACACTGTAAGTTCTTGTTTGCACTAATCCATGATCTCAAATCGCACAGGGGTCTCGCTAAACGGGTGACATCTCTTACTTATGACAGGAACATGACAACTGTGAGCTCACTCAGACTAATTGTGGATGTATTGAGCCACGCTGACATGATGTACAATTTTCCATGTAGAGAGAAATGGAAGGAGGGCAGAAGAACGTCATGTTGGGAAACGATTTGACAAAGTGTGACAATGATGGAAGCAGACTTCTCTCTTTGCTCTGGGCTTGCTGCGATAGAGGATAGCAGGTTGTTTGCACGTTCGGTGCAGCCCTGACAGGGATTATCAAGGAGAGAGACGAAGGGCGATTGCAAAGAGCTTTTCTTGCAATTCAACTCTGTGCAGCATGTTTTCTTCTCTCTGGCACATCCTAAGCGCTGCTCTGACACCGAAATAGGCCCCGCGGCATTGTGAATGTGTGGATTTTCAGGCAGAGGTGAGCATTTGACTAGAACGTGTATAGACCAGGCTGAGGTTTTACACTGCACTGCCATCGAATGAAAATTTGACACTGTATTTCTGGAAGGACCTTTAGCCCATTGAGTGCATTCATTTCAGGCAGTCGAAAGCATGTGTGATGCTGATTTGAATATTCCAGTGACCTGCCGTTCCGGGCACTAATAGTGTGATGTAGCTTCAGGTCACACTTTCTACTGGCTCTCACAAATAAACCAGAATCATTACAGTTCAGTCTAGATCAGTGTCAAACTCATTTGATGTCCAGGGTCGGATTGGACAAAATATCACCTTACACTAAATAGGTTCCAAATGTTCTAAAAGGGGGATTTATATAGTGATGCCATTGAATAACCAGTTTTTGGTTCCCCAAAGAACATTTTAAAAAGCCATGTTTTCTTTCTGTAAAGAAATACACATTTCTGCAATGCATATGTGACTAAATCTTCACTCTGAGTGACTAAATGATGTCTCATACTAGCCAATGGCAAATAAATTATCTGATTTTAATTGCCAGTGTGTGATTTGGAGGCTAAGTATAAGTTTAGCACATTTATTTTCACTTGCTGAACACTCTGACTGAGCACTTCAGAGTTTCACTCTCAAGCGATCTGTGCTGTTTATCAGTTCATCTGTACTGTACTGTAAACTCTAGTGTGAAGGCACACAACTTGCCATCACTTTGTCTCACACACACGCAGAAAGAGAGAGAGATAAGAGAGAATTGATGTGATACTTGTAAACTATATTTTTTATTGTATTTTCCAGTCAAAATAACAACGTTCCTTTGCAATTCTTCAGATTTTAATAACTGCCGGTAGTGGGCGAAGCTAATGCGCAAACGGCAATCTCATTGGCTGCCACTCACCTATTATCATCCCTGTTTTGATTTCAGCAAATCAGTTCGAGCGAATGCACAAAACCTGATTAATATTCATGAATCCAGCAGCTCATTAATCCTTAGGAATCCTTAGTGCATTTTATTGTTCTCTTAAGTAGAATTTCTTATCAGTATTATGTTATCTGGATTGTTGCCCCCCCCCCCCCCCCACAGAAACATAAACACTGAATTACAGTGCTCAGAGGTAATACTTAATTTAGTTATTTAACTCACCTGAAGCTTTTAAATACATATGGAATTGCCAATTAGGATATGTCTATTAATCAAAGAATAACATTCTTTAAAGAAAACCACTCACTGTTCTTGCAGTGACTTGAGCTTTAATAAAACATCTTAGTTTAATATTAACACAATGTTGGACCTTAAAAAAGTGCTCTGAAAGTTTCATTTCAGACCTGCTTTTTAGTCTCCAATGTCACTGAATCAGTATTAATGTATAATGTCTAATAATCACTCAGTGGAGACTTGGAAATAAAGTAATAAAGCTGACGTTTATAATTTTATTTCTCTTGTACTTGTTCTACTTTTCATTACTGACTTCAAAGTGTGGTTTAGAATGGTTTGCAGTGGGACCATAGATCGAATTTTATCGAAAAAGCATGATTTCATTGATACGCCAAGGGCCAAATGCTGCATATAATTAAAAGCAAGGTACTACCTCTTTAAGATTAGAGCAGAGGTTTTTGTGTGTAGCTAAAAATAAAACATTATGAACATACTGCTATAAGAAATGTTTTGTAGCATATTTTAGTTTTAATTTGTACCTCAGATCTTACCGTGGGCTGGATCGGACTCCTCCAGGGGCCGTATCTCTGACATCTCCAGCCTAGAAGAGTGTTATCATGGCAGGCTCAGCTAATTAAGAAAACACCAAGGAATTAAACCAGGGCTAAGAAACAAGTTTGGCAGGTTAGTCTTCTTAACTCCTGCTGGTACAGTAGATGCTGTAACTACACCATCTGGTTCTAAAACGCATCTCAGTTGTCAGCTGTTCAAACTTAGTGTATTCTGCAGTGTATCTACAGTTCAAAAGTTTGAGGTTAATAATTTTTATTCTTTCTTTCTTTCTTTCTTTTTCATGTTGCTTAAAGTCTCTTATGCTTACCAAGACTGCACTGCACATATTTGATTTTGTTTGTATGTATATATGTATGCGTGTGTTTGCATTGGGAGAAGAACCTGAGCCGTGTCTCCACTCCTGGCTGTCAGAGACAAGGCTGCCGTGCGCTACAAAGACAAACTCAACCTAATAATATTTAATCATAACAGTGCTCAGAGCAATACAACAGCAATCCAATATTCCTCCACTCTTTTCCTCTTCCTCGCACACTCGTGCTGTGTCAGATGTGTCAGTGTGCGATAGATTAGAGCTGTGGGACTAGAATAATGGGATTTAGCTCATAATACGATTGCCTGGATTTTAGGTGCAGATTACATATCTAGTCTGCATGACCAGAAAGAAGCCTTTTACGCAGGTAATAACATCAGCTTTCAACAGGTTTAAGGCGCTTTGGGACTGATTCCCAATCAGGCATACATGGGATCTCATAAGCATGTTAAAAATAATTTAAACTCTAATTTTCTTTTTTTTTCTTTTTTTTTTTCCATTCAAGGGCCAGTTTAGTCTTTGTCTTAAGAACTAGTCTGACCAACTAGCACTAACCAAGGGGTAGTGAATAATATATATATTTTTCAGATTCAAATCAGACAAATTATGAGTTTTTTGTGACTGACTTAAAAAGAAAAAGACCAGTTTTAAAGGGAAAAAAGATACATTAATAATAATAATAATAATAATAATAATAATAATAATAATAATAATAATAATAATAATAATAATAATAATAATAATAATAGATAAATAACTGGTAAGACTAAGTATTTTATGCCACCAGCACAAGTTGCTTAAACAGAGCAATTCGCCAAAAAAAAAAAAAAAAAAACATTCTCATTATTTACAAATATTGGATTCGATATTTTTTAGCAAGGTTTTTTTTTCCTCTTCTTCTTATATATATATATATATATATATATATATATATATATATATATATATATATATATATATATATATATATATATATATAATATTTAATGATAATATAGCATAATGAGATATTTACATTGAAAAGCAAAAATTAGGCCAATTCGGGACAAAAATGAAGGTAAGCATTTGCAACCAAGCAGAAGAAAAGCTGTTGTTGTAACAGCATCACACCTTATATGACTCTAAAAAAAGAGCTTTGTTAATCATTCAGGTTAATAACCTTTACGCTTAACCCTTGAAAGTGCATTTTAAGAAAAATATTGCCATGTTAATGCTCAAGATGGTTCGTGAATGGATGCACCATGGACGGGACATCTGAGGTTGAGACTATTTTCTGCCGATTAAGTGCAGTTTCTTGGATTTTTAAGCCGTACCACATTTCACACACTCTTCTCTGTCCTTGCCAACTTTCCAACACATTAGACTGCCGTTAAATCCCAGGGTTGGAAATTTTAAAGCCAGGCTCCTGCAGTAATTACAGTTCCTGATAATCTATAAATCACAGCTGTGAAGCCATCTCATAAACTCTTATCAGCCCTAGATTAAGGAATACCCACATTTGCACCCCTCCTTCTTCTCATCTCATTTTTAGGAAGAGTAGCCGCTGGAAAAGATTGATTATGCTTTCTTCACAACAAGGCATTAGCTATTAACATGTAATTTCATCACATCCAAATGAGGGCAGGGTTATTTGCGACTGAGAGGAGTTATCATACCAAGACTAGAAGATAAAAGGGTTAAATGACAATAAAAAATGATCACAACAGTTATTAAAGTGATTTAAAGACTGAGGTCTGTTTTACATGTTTGGATTTTTAAAGCCAACATGAAAGTGTTTGCAACTCATTTTTCTTCAGTATTCTGAAGAGTGTTAGAGAGGAGATAATTGGTGACATCAGTCAGAAAGGAAATCTGTGTAAATGTTTGCAAGATTCTGAATGATTTCTCATTCACATCACTCAATAAAAGTGGTAAATTATATTTGGACAGTAAATATGGTGAGTTACAGTGTTAGTCAGTAACAGAGTAGCTTTACTTTGTTACTATACTTAAGTACACTTTTCAAGTATCTGTACTTTACTGGAGTAGTTTTATTTGAGTAACTTTTACTTTTAATTCACTGCATTCCAAAGCATAAGATCGTACTTTTTACTTCATTACATTTCATAAAACATATGTAACACACATAACACACAAGTGGTTACTGATTCATGAAAGTTTTTTCAATGAACCTTTTAAATCGAATTGCAAATCACACCAAATGATATATGATCCAATTGCAGCTGTTCTAGAGTCGATAAGTCACTATTTCAATGAACCGTTTAGTGGAAGTCTCATTTAAGTCCCAGTGATCCGGGAGATCTTTTGAGCGTGTCTGATGCTGTTAAAAGTAAGTTATTAACCTCGAAATTTCGGATTAATTATTGTAACTGAAAATCATATTTAGGTTAAACATATACTTTAAATAAAGTACATTAAAAAATGAATATTTTTTTTTTTTTTTTTTTTTTTTTTTTTTCACTTGAGTAAAATTGTGAAAGGAGTACTTTTACTTTTACTGGAGTAATAATTTATTGTACACTGTTCTTTTACTCAAGTACTTGATTTGTGTACTTCGTCCACCACTGGTCAGTTATGATTTTGTGTTGCCTTGACACTCTAAACTGTATTAAACTGTCTATGTGTTTTAGATGTAGTGTAGAGACCCTTCATGCCGCATCATTGCAAAATTTGGTTGGGAGGCAGACAGATCATCAACTCGATCCATCACAGACAATTTAACACTTGACTGCCTTCTAAGTTGAGACACATTTGTCTGCCTAACAAGCTGGCAGCTCTGTGGCAAAGAACATGACACTCATGATGACTATGCAGGGATCTTTTGTTCTGTTTAAAGCATGATGACATTTCCAGCATTCAGTGAGGTGAGGGATGCTCTCAGGAGCACAATGTTTCTTGTTTGTTTTTTGTTTTGTTTAGTTTTTTTGTTTTATTTATTTATTTTTGGCTTTTGATTCCCTGTTCTGTTGTAATAGATACGATGTAACCTTCATGTTTATAGAGACAACAAGTCCATTTTATTAGCTCAAAAGAAATAATTAACATTGGAGGTTTAGGAGTTTGACTTTGAAACTAAAGTTTTCCTAGTATTATTATTATTATTATTATTATTATTATTATTATTATTATTATTATTATTTTAAAATAATAGTATATATATACCATTTAATATATTACATGAATCTGATAGATTAAATTATTATTGTTTTCGTATATGTAAAAAATTAATAAGTGCAATGAATTTTGACGTACTTCCATAAGTTTTTTTTTTTTTTTTTTTTTTTTTGGTGTACACTCTGTAGCGCTAAATTTCTGGTGGTCTATTTTTATTAGTTTTATTATAATTTTTTTTTTTTCAATGTGTGTTTGTTCAGTATTTATTTTGTGTTTTCTTGCACATTTCAGCCAATATACTGATTTTGTTTCTGTTTTGGGAATATGTCTCACATAAATTTTTACTTTTACGTTTGTGATTAAAAAAAAAAAAAAAAAAAGGATCCATTCAATGATATGCAAATTTGGTTTCAGTCAGATCAGGGAAAGATATTACAATTATTTATTTTATTTTATTTTATTTTACTTTATTTTATCAACCACACAATCAACCACACAATGAACAGGATTGTTAAAAGAAAAACTAATGAATAGTAAAAAAAAAAAAAAAGTCAAACACCCTCCTTTATTATTTTGCTCCATGACTAAGTCTAGTTTTTGGTCAAATAAAAGTTCTGAGCTGAGATATTACCATACCGATGCATGATTTGGGGTTTTGATGCATAAATTCATGCCATCTATTGCATGGATATGGAGGGCAATGTTACATACAAACAGCAGATTCAGAGTGTCTGCAGTGAAAAAGAATCATGCATTGCTATTTTGTCCTTGAATGGAACAAAACGCTTTCTGTATAAATCTACAAAATAATGTTTTCTGCTCCGGGGACATTTAGAGAAAAGGATTTTCAGGGGTGTTTAACTGAACAGCTCGGAGCAACACAATACAGATGTTGTACATTATCACAAGTGTTATTGTAATCATAATTTTGATATCAAGAACGTTACTCAGTAAAGGTGGATTTGAAGTAGGGCTATCACACATTTTGGGACATCCTTCCTCTTTCCTAAATTACATGCAAGTTAAATTTGATGTTGTCAAGACAATCACTTCGTCTTGTTTTCAAATCAACAACGCAACAAGGCAGCATTATTTAACAGTTAACAGAGTGTACAGTTGCAATTTGTGTATGAATATATTTCTAACTGATTATTTATCACGATAAAACCATGCATGCGCTTTTTGGAAATCGATTCAAAACCACCTAACGTGAACAAAACTCATATTCACAACAAGAACGATAACTGCAGCGATAACAATCACTACTGTATGAAGTAATATAAAATATTCTAATTACAGACAGACGACAAAACTGCAGCTTGTTCTTATAAATATCTAAATGTTATTATGTGTTGCTGTTTGCGCTAATACAGATATCATTACAGTTATCAGTCACACTTTATTTGAAGAACCAGTTATCGCTATTAACTAACTATGACTTTTGCCTCAGTAAACTCCTAATTTAGGATGTTTTCTGGTCCTTTTTGAAATGTGACTGCTGTAGTTACCATGTGGATTATGTGAACTTGGTGTTATTCATTATTTGGGTGAACTATCCCTTTCTTTGAGGTCATTATATTTTAAGCCAGACTCTTCTCAAACTCTAGGTTCTGTCTTGTTACTGCAATCAGTAGATTGAAGTCAAGTATCGTCTCTGCTATATATTTTATAGTGGTTATTAAAGATGGTTAAATATTGCTTCCCTCAGGTAATGTGGATTAAATGATGTAGTTTGTGCAGGTACACTGCAAACTGAAATTACAATTGTTATGGAGTGAATATGGGTGGAGGGGGATTATTTGGGGTGATGGAGAGCTCATGGTAATTACACTGCTGAAATAACCAGATAGGGTTTTATTACCAAATTTCTCCAGGCGGCAGCTAATGATCAACACGGGGGAAAAATATCTGTTCCTCTCAGCCTCTTTTCTAACTATCTCATTCACTAAAATGTAAAGTGTCTGCTAATGTGAATGGACAATGGTTAAAGAGATGGTTTTCCCATTTTAAAGTGTTCTCAGGCTATAGTGTTAAGTGTAAATGATGAGCGGTGGACATAAAGAAATGGCCTTTATACTAATCAGCTTTTGTTCACTGTATCATGACTAGTCACTAAACTATTTGTGCATGTGTGTACAGCGTTAGTGTAACATACAGTATACCCTATACACAACTGGCCAAATGTTTGAGTCATTGTTGTCTTTTAATTATTTGTGACCCTCGAAAACAAAACCAGTCTTAAGTCGTTGGGGTATATTTGTTGCAATAGCAAAAAATTGCAGGATTTTATTTATTTATTTATTTATTTTTAATGCCCCAAAACTTTAGGAAATTAAGTAAAGATCATGTTGCATTCATGTATTTTGTACATTTTCTACCATAAATGTATCAAAACTTTTTGATTAGTTATATGCATTGCTATGAACTTAATTTGGACTACTTTAAAGACTTTTTTGCACCCTCAGATTCAAGGTATGCAAATAGTTATATTGACCAAATATTCTCCTCCTATCCTTACAAACTATACATCAATGGAAAGCTTATTTATTCAGCTTCCAAATGATGGATAATTCTTAATTTTGAAAAAAAAAAAAAAAAAAGACACTTAAAGGGTTATTTAATCGAAAAATGTTGTTATTAATAACTCACCCTCATGTTGTTCCAAACCCGTGAGACCTTCATTTGTCTTTGGTACACATTTTAAGATATTTTAGATTTAGTCCAAGAGCTCTCAGTCCCTCCATTTAATGTTTGTTTTGAAGCAACAAAAATACATTTTGGTCCAAAAATAGCACAATAATAAATAAACTACAAAGTTAACAAAACGATTCACTCCACTTTTGAGCGAGAGCACTTCTCTGCTGTCTTCATGTGCTATTGCAAACTTCTTGTTTCCAACTTACAAAATCTTTATGATTACGAGCTTGCTCCATTCTTTTCGGTTAAAAATAACAGTGGACAGTGGTTTGTGAATTTTGATGCTTAGCCTAAATAATTTGATCAGGAGCATCCCTTTGACCCATGATTTGTCTGTATGCGTATTCATATATATATATATATATATATATATATATATATATATATATATATATATATATATATATATATATATATATATATGCATATTCAATGTAATGTGTCATTGCATTGAAAGTCCTTGCATTATTCATTCCTTTCAAAAAGAACATCTTATGATTGTTAGTGTATATATATAAAATGTAGATTATTCAATTAAAGATTACATAAATGTTTTGAAGTCGGTACTGGTTGCTTTAGTTTTAACTCCTTGTATTGATTCGTCACCTTTACACTCGGGGCCACAAACCGCCGACAATGCGTTCCCTGACAAGCTGATCTATATTACACACAAAACTAGAAAGCAATAGCAGATAACTGCCAGTTCCAATCTGATGATGATGGATTCACTGAAGTTTCCCGGAATCAAGTTTACCTAATTGGTGTAGCAATTGAGAAAATGTGTTCTTAGAAAAAAGAAAAAAAAAATCACAGTGGACTTGATACAGTTTGCAAAGTTAGTTGCACCAAATCTTTAAAAGATATTCAGAGTTATGTTTTGGGTATTGAGGTTATATTTAAGGTATTTGAGCTATTTGTTTAAAGTAAGAAAAATAGATTGTGAACAGTATATTCTCATTTGTTTTATGTGCTAATATGTGCTAATTACTTTTGTATATGTAAAATATATCTGCATAGTTCCAAATGTGACATTAATTTTACAGAACACTTTAATAAGCAAGCAAATAATGTGTTATATTTTAGACACAATGTTGTCAGTTCTGTCTTTTTTTGCTCAATACCACTGATGAAATAGTTCCATACAAAGCCACAGCAGAACTATTGTGCTTTTCTGAGCAACACACAGTGCTGTTTCATCACCTGACTGAATCCATGTTTGGAATAATTCAGTGACTCATTTATAAAGTCAGTGAGTCTGAGCAAATCAGCTGTTTAAATTATAAGTTGAAGGAATGACTCACTCAATAAGACTCATTAAAGGGTTAGTTCATCAAAAAAAAATCATAATTATGTTGCTAATAACTCACCCTCATGTCATTCTACACCTGTGAGACCTCTGTTCATCTTCGGAACACAGTTTAAGATATTTTAGATTTAGTCCGAGAGCTCTCAGTCCCTCCATTGAAGCTGTGTGTACGGTATACTGTCCATGTCCAGAAAGGTAAGAAAAACATCATCAAAGTAGTCCATGTGACATCAGAAGGTCCGTTAGAATTTTTTGAAGCAACGAAAATACATTTTGGTCCAAAAATAGCAAAAACTATTATTTTATTAATCAGTGTCTTGCAGTTTGTGTTATCCGGTTTGCGAATGAATTCAGATAAACGGAGGTCTCACGGGTTTGGAACGACATGAGGGTTAGTTATTAATAACATAATTTAGATTTTTCGATGAACTAACCCTTTAAGTGACTTTTCGACACCTACTAGTGGTTTCATTTTAACATTTTTAGCATATTTTGTAATAATGTCAATTTAAAATGCATTAATTTCATGTCATTATTTATAAAATTCTAATTGCAGTGTAAAGGCATTCATGCCACCTCTGAACAGTCTGTCTATATATTACCCAAAGTGTAACTTCAGATGTAGTTTCTGAAAACAATGTTATGGCCACATTGCATCCTTAAAATGTTCAGTGTTGAATCAAAATGTATCTTTCTAAAGCTACATTTTTTGTAATCTATTGAATGATTTTCTAATTTACTATAATACATTTTCAGTTTCCCGTACTACAGTAACCATTTCAGATAAACCCATCCCTAAATGTCACATAAAATAAAAATAAATTGATCTTCATATGTTAGCCTGCCTGACGTCTTTTCCAAATTGAACTGAAAATCTTAAGTATATCAGTAAGTCTGGTTGCACTCACTCGTGTTTACCGCGCCCACACACACACACAGAGAGAGAGAGAGAGAGAGAGAGAGAGAGAATCATACAGCTTAAGTAGAGCCTCTGCTCATTCTGCGCTACATCTAGAGCTGGTGTGTGAATTTTCTCCTCCCGAACACAGTGACACACACACATTTACATGTGCACATTTGCCTGTTCCCTGGAGGTGTCTGACAGCAGCCAGAGGGCTGCTAAGAGGCCTTAAAATTGGGAATGATGTGCCTGGAACATTTCCTCTCTTCTCTCTCTCTCTCACTCTCGATGTCTATCACAGATGTGTGCACTGTCCATTCTCACATAACGCCAGTTGTTCAGTCATTGTAGGTTGTCTCATGTCTTATGGGCAAATATGCACATGAACCAGCTGAAAAGTTTTTTTTTTTTTTTTAAGCAGCACATCTGTGCGTGTTCGAGTGGCTTTGCGTGCATTTGTTTGGATGTGTGCATATGTTTGAAGTGAATCCATGCCCCCCAGTCAGCTGAGCTGAAATCAGCCTAATTAAATAACAAAAGGAGGACAGGCGGTCTTCTCTTTAACAGCCTCATGCTATTCTGCCTGATGCACAGTTGGTCTGGCAGTACAGCTCACATGAATTACTCACAATCACCAATGGACTTTATGAATCACTTAAAGGGGCCTTAATCTACATTTTTATTGCATGTCTAAAAAAACAAAAACAAAAAACAATCAGCTAAAGCTATATAATCTCAATTATTTACTTGAATAATCCCTGAATAATGTTAACCTTTTAAAATGTAATGAATTGTTGAATATGCACTTGTGAAATATTTCGGTCATTATAATTAGCATTTTACATAAAAAAAATAAAATAAATGTAAAAATTTATAATTATTGCATTTTTTATATTTCATTGAATTCAGTATTAAGTCTCATGAATTTCCTGCAGTTTCCTTAAAAACGCCCAATGGTTCACAAACCCCCTCTTGGGAAACCCCATTTTAAAGAATATATCTGTGAATGACTGATGATGCGCTCATGCAGATGTACAGGATAATAGGCTCATTCATAAAAGGCAGGAGGTGAAGTAGTTTTATGAAATGATGCATCTGCGTGCATCAGGTGTTGGGATGCAGCTCAGTTCATCAATATGTGTGTCAGCAGTGAGAGATGCAGCTGTATGCAGGGTAATGTAGTCTGTTCCCCAGCCAGGAGCACAGATTACACATGAGGGAAGAGAGAAGGCTGGAATTAGTTTATTCTTGAAAATGAGCAGATGATCCCAGCCTGTGTGTTACACAGACCACACTATCATGCGACCACCTGCATGCAGATGATGCAAGACTTCAGTGCATCATAAAATATGTATGTGTTTTATATGTTTGTCATTTATTTATTCATTTATATATTTACTAGTGCTTAAGAAATTCATGCATTGGTGTTGCAAAAAACAATTGAACATTTATTGGATACTTTTTAGATTTTCGTCTCTGTATGTTATGTGTCGTTCTCTCTGTGGCATTCTGATGGAAGATATTCACTTGGTGTGAGTTCGTCGTTTGTCATGCATAGCTCTGTGTGAATGATATCCGTATAATACCAGGAATCTAGCTTGTTTGCATAATCCATTTGTGTAAATACAGCATTAGTGATCTGAAAAGCCTAATTGCATTTATATAGGCGGCGACTGACGAGAGTTATTCCAATCAAATGTCTTGGGGAAATTAGCAGGTAAATGAATATTGTGAGGATATAGTTTCAGTTACCAAGAAGGTGTTATCCTGTCACAATGAGATGTCACCAAAAATAAATAAATAAATAAATAAAAAAGTCCAAAATAATTTCTAGATTTAAACTTTTAAAATACGAATAACTGTTGATTTTAGTTTCATATTTAAGTTTTAACTGAGAATACGGACTGTGCATTTTAGCTTTGTGTATGCATTTTTTTGTTGAGGGAGATGAACCATGGTCAAGGTGACAAAGGTAGTGCTTTTTAGCGTTTATTTTATTTCATTTCATTTCATTTCATTTTACTTTATTTTATTATCTTTAAGATTCTTTGTTTTACACTTAATGTGTGTGTGTGTTTTAAAAGACTAAGTAAAAGTATATATATATTTTTTAATTATTATTATATTTATGTTACTGATTTATTTTTCATCCACATGCATATTAAATAATAAATAATTATTAATAATATTTTAAAGTGTTTTAAAATTAAATTAATACAAATAATACAAATAAAATAATAATACTTATATTTTGAAGATTATGTATAAAATAATACAGTGAGAATATTTATTTATCCTTTAGATGAATAATTATAAGCATAAAAAAAGATTTTTAGTGTTTTACATGATTGTCTCTGCAAATGTTCAAACAGGTTTTATTTTGATGTAGAAATGTGATTCATCGACATATTACTTTATTTGCTTTAAAAGGGGGGGGGGGGTGAAATGCTCGTTCTCACTCAATATCCTGTTAATCTTGAGTACCTATAGAGTAGTACTGCATCCTTCATAACTCCAAAAAGTCTTCAGTTTTATTATATTCATAAGAGAAAGATAGTCTGTACCGATTTTTCCCGGAAAAACACGACCGGCTGGAGGCGTGACGTGTGGGCGGAGCTAAAGAATCACGAGCGCCAGTAGGCTTTTGCGTTGAGAGCGTTTGGAAGCTGTGACATTATCGTGAGGGAAAAACCATCATCCCAAACAAACCATGGCTTACAGTCAGATTCAGCGTATATTTATGATCCAGAATCAGATCCCGAGGCTGAAACTGAATGAGAGCAGCATCAGCAACGACTCGCTCCGAGCGGGACTCGAACCCGGGTCTCTGGCATGGGAGGCAGACGCACTAACAAGGAGGCAGAGATATTTTAAGCAGTTTTACGCCTTGTTTGTAAAACAAGCATCTTCGAAATGCAGGGAACAAACACAAACACTTGCACAACTCCGTCGATGCTCTGTAAAAATAAACTCCATCCACTGGTCCCTTAATGCTGTTTTTTTTTTTTTTTTTTTGGTAATCTGTGCAGGGTTGTCTTGCCCTGGAAACCAAAAACACACTTCTTTTGTGACATTTCGCGACGCTCTCGCTCTGATCTGTGAAGTCTGTTGTGCTCTCAGTGCTCTGCTATACGGGAGCGTGCGCTCTTCCGGGAGAAGTGCCTCAGGACCCATATAAGGAAATTCCGCTCCATCTAACGTCACACAGAGCCATACTCGAAAAAAAAAAAAAACTTTCCGAAACTTGTGACAAACCGGAAGGATTATTTTGGGAACAAAAATACTCCTTCAAACGTACAACTTTATTTTTGAAACTTTGTCCATGTTTAGCATGGGAATCCAACTCTTTAACAGTGTAAAAAACTCAGTATGCATGAAATAGCATTTCACCCCCCCTTTAAAGTAATTGTTTGTAGAAAGCAGGAAATCATTCAATCATCAGACATTTTGAGGAGAATGGATTGCAACAGTAATGCATCTCACCTAATGAACATCTTGAATGCATTTTGTGGCACTAAAAGGTTTTTGAGAAAAATAGAGAAAGAGCATGCTATTTTATACAAAAATTACAATTTCAACATAATTCTGATTCCCAAACTTCCTAGGCCTTAGAATGCAGGATGGCCTTATTCTATCCTTCAGTCAGACTTTTCAGTCGCAAAATTGAGAATATTATTGGAGGAAAATAACTTCTCTCAGGGCTTTGGCCATGATGCCTGGTTGCAGCAGGAAACAGTGTGTTTTGGACTCTTACATCTGAAGATCCCCTACCTTTTATATATTTGCCGTAAGGGAAATGATGATTTGCTACTGATAACAAGAAAGAGCTGGCAGGTGTTTCTCTGAGAGATGGAGTGTCAGACTCCAAAATAGGTGAGGCGGAGAGAGACAGAGCAAGAGGCATTTCTTGTTGAAATGTACTACGGGTAATATTCTCACTTTTGATTAATGGTCACATACAGGGAAAATGCAGGCTTTCTCCATACCTCTATTGCTTGACGTAAAAGCCGTTTTACTGTGGCCTTCTTTCATCTGTGTCTTGGGAGTACTGTGCCTCCACGGCCCGAGAAAGCCTTGCTTAATCACTTTTAATGGTGGCTGGGTTTACAGTCTACTTATGGAAATATCAATACCACAGCTTTACAAGAAAGCCTTTTTTATCAGGCCCATTTGTACGACTGTACGCTCATTTAACCGGCCACGACATCTGCACTTTGTTTTGGCTTTTAGAAATTGATAATCAGAGCGCTTTGAAATGGTGCACAGTCAAATTTGCACCCTCACGACCACAGAACATGGGTGGGAATAGCATCAATAATGTTTAATGAGTGCAAAAACACTGAATTTATTGCAGGTGACACAAGTTCATGTTTAGCATCCATACGGTTTACGATCATGTGAGGAATAGTTTCAGCTCTAGCCTTCTGTTCAAAGGAGCGAGTATGTTTAATTGATTTCTCTGGGACATGATATCACCATTATGTCAATCTTGTCTGGGTTCATTTTGCTTTTTAGATGAATACTAGTATAAATAGGATACACGCATCTTTGGCCATTAGAGGACTTGTTTGAAAATCTCCATCTAAAAGTTCAATACAAGCTTTTCAGTTGCATCAAGCCGAATTTTCAGACTCTATAAGTGCTCGGCCAGAAGGATAATTACCTTCGCCGATTGCAAAGCGATCCTTCTAACAAGTTGCAGCCTTCCATTTGAATTTCAGCATCGACTTCATAGCACTTTACTTGTCTTTGATTTGGAAGAGAGAGAAAACAAAATGAACCCCCATGGTGATTTGATTTAATTTACTGGGAAATATTCCTTGTAAGCTGCATGGTGAATCTGGAGAGGGGGAAGGACTAATGCATTTGAAATGATCACCTGCGCTTGAGCATTTTGAAGTCGTTCTCTTTTAATTTCTTACTGTCTGGGTGTAAAATACAGTTTTATCCTCATGTCACTTTGTTTTGGCTTGATTGCTGTTAGCATTTATATCCTTCACTTCAAGTGTACACAGGAATGAATTAGCAACACAGTGAGTTAAGAGTAAGTTTGATTAATGTGTCCTTCCATGCATTCATTTGTCCATTTTCTTTCATTTACTACTTCTGCGATTTTGAAGTTTGGAACTGGATGCTTTTCTCTCCCACAAGGCCGACAGTGCATGGCAGAAAAACATTAAATATTTAGTACCTTATGAGCTCATTTGAGTGAAAAACTGTTCTGTTTCTCCCAAAATAGAATCTTATTTGTTTTGTGTCAAGCTCCCTTTTTTCAGAATGCGATATATCCGCTCAAGCAATCACAGCGCACAATTCCACACACTGTAAACGGTAACAACCAATCACAGCGCACCTTTCCACACACCATACGGTAATGGCGGCGGTTTGAATACACTCCATATCTTTCTTTTATTCCTCCTGCTTTGTACTTTGTGATCAACAAACAAGGGCTGCACAATAAATTGCACATGCTTTTAGATGGAATTACATTTAATACACAGAGCTGTAGATCACTGACAAGCTGGGCTATATCACGTTCATTAGATGAATCACATTCGATTATGAACATGATATTGCATAGCTTCTCAGTTTTAGCATTTTTATTAATGCCATTTATGTTTTTGCTAATACAGAACATAGCACTAGTCAACTAAATGAATGTAACATATCAAATATGAATGCACTTTTGAAAGTTGAATGTAAGCAAAATGACATTTTGGAATTTCTGTGGTCTAATCTGATATTGTTGTTCATGATCTTGTTCACAATGAACATTTATTTTATTGCTGTAATTAATAAAAAACAATCATTTTGGAAGCAATTTATAGCAGGTGATGGAGAAGCAATATATTGGAAGCAGGTGATGGAGATGTACTACTAATCACGGAACCATATATATATATGCACAAAAAAAACTACATAGCATGGTAAAAACACATCACCTTGGCACCCATATCATTGAGTACCATCTGCATGGGCAACTCACATTTTCACCTTTTTTTTTGTTTCTTTTTAACGCATTTTTTTATATTTTATTATTTATATATATATATATATATATATATTTCTGCTTAACTCCGAACACTACCTAGAACCAAACATCCAGAATAGACCCATCAGACAAAAGGAAAATTCAGGGATAACAGTAATAACAGGATCTCTGGCTAGACCTTTACATCTCATCATCACCCAGAACACTTCCCAGACCTATCAAACTGCCATGAGTCCTCGTGGCCAAGTCATAAGTGTCTTTTTCTCTCATTCTTGTACTGAGTGCAACATTTGGCACTGAACGTAAACATCCCATTTACTTCCTCCATAGAGAAATAGATTTTTAACAATAACCTATAAAACTTAGATGACAGGACTACAATGAGCTCTGGGATGTTAAGCGATGAAGCTTTCTTTAAAGGCTGTTTATATATAGTGATGAGTTGGCTGCCTTCTTGAGATACCGGTTTCTACCCCGTGCATGCACGCTGGTGTCCTTGTGGGTCCAGGAAGGGTGTGTAGAGGGACTCCCATGCCGCCAGAGAAGTGAGCTGCCAGACCCACGTTCTGGACAAGAACCACACCCATTACATGGCCGTCGGGCCAGGATTCTGGGCCGTCTAATCCTTTCAAGCACCATGGCCAGCGAGATGGATGTAGCTGCTGGAAGAAGACTCCCCGGACCGAAGAGGGGAGCGTGTGCGGTTGCCAGACTCCACCCCTTACCTAGACCCTTCATTTCTGAACACTACCTGTCCTTCACATACCCCGCAGCATGACGAGGACACCAGATTCCCTGTTTATTTTGGACATTATTCCCCTTTGGATACTTTTATTCCCTCTTTTGGTCATATTTCTGTCTGTCGTTTGCTCCCCTTGCCACATTGGTGGAGAATGTGGGCAAAGCGGGGCCTAGACAGCATAGTTGGGCAACACCCTCTTGCTCGCAAAAGTTCACGAAACCCCGGACTGGGACAGAGGATCAACGGAGACAGCCTCACAAAAGGAGTAAGTGACGTCGGCTGCCTCTCCTCTAATTATCATCGTCACCCCGTCCCTTAATTGTTGCCCTTCACCAGGCTCCCGACAGGAGTGGGTGTGTGAGAGAGGAGGTGAGCTGGAAGAGCCAGGGCAGGCGGCATGTGATGGGGCACACCTGATGTAATTGGAGCTTCATCTCTGTGGCTATTTAAATGCTGAGTGAGCCTCTCCTTGAGAGATCGGTCTCTTCCCTGTGCATGCACGCTGGTGTCCTCATGGGTCTAGGAAGGGTGCGTAGAGGGACTGCCACACTGCAAGAGACGTGAGCTGCCAGACCCGAGGTCCAGAAGAGAACTGCACCAGTTACACGGCCATGGGGCCAAGATGCCGCGTCGTCTAGTCCAAGTGCCGTGGCCAGCGAGATGGATGCAGCCGCTGGAAGAAGCCGCTGCCCCTCACGCCCTGGACCAATCTCCAAATGAAGCCCTTCAGGGTGGATGACTACACATTATATGTTATAATGTATCATTTGTAATGTTTAATGTTATTTCTTGTTGTCTGTAAGTGTTTTTGCCTGTTGCCAGTGTTTTCATCAAATACATTTAGCTCTCCGTGTCTGATGCCAGTGGTCGTGAGATACCGAGTCTTTGCTGGGTCACCCTGAGCATCACATTTATAGAGCCTGACGTAATGTTGGCATGAGCGCTGGGACCATTTGTTCTCTATGGATGGGTGTGTGCCAGCCGGAGCACTGGTAATGGGCTGGGTGGCAGACGGAGACTGTGGGTGCATGAGCACTTGAGTATTTTTCCATTCAGACTAAAGCAATGATTGTGTCTCCAAACAAAAGCTGGAGGAGGACCAGCTGTGCTTCCGTAAAGATCTCCTTTCACAGAATTCAATTCAGTCCATTTACAGCAATGACACGATCTCTTTATTAGTTTGACACTGGTTTACCCTTGTGTTGCACTGGTTTTAAGGAATGACTGACCATAACTAATCTCTACTGCAAACTTTAAATTTTTCAGTGGAGTGACATTAGCTCAGCGTTTTAATATATATATATATATGTAAACAGTATGGCTGCTCTGGTAATAAGGTGTTGCATGACAAAGCATCACTTTGCTGTTTGTGGTACATAGTTTTGTGCTGAAGTGAACTAAGGCAATAACAAGACCAGGATGTGTTTCTCTCTCAAGTATAATTTTAGTGAAATGGTTAATTTGGTTTGTTCATTTCAGTTAAATTATTCACTTTAGGAGTCACTCCAGAATGTTTTCAGATTGTATTGATTGATGGATTGATTGATTGAAGTAAAATGGTTACTAATGCTGTTAAATACAGCCGTTTATGACTATAAATTAGGATGTAGCGTAATTTAATGCAGTTTAATTTAGTGTACATAAAGGTTTTGATGGCACCACTATTTTTATTTTTATTTATATGTTTTAATAAAAAAATAAAATAAAACATCTTGAATGCTCTTTAATATTTTATTTTATGTTTTATTAATTAATTATTTTAATTAAAATAGGGTTATCAATTAATTATTTTTTATTGATTTGTAAAGCAGTTTTTATTATTAAATGATTCATCATTAATGATTATTGGAAATTTTTTCTGCAAATGAAATTGTAACTTAACCAACTTTATTTACATTACTGATATATTATATTACTTAAATATTTACAAATTTTATAAAAATATTGCTGTTTTTGCCTATTACCTAGGGTTTAGGATTATTTAATTTAGTGTACATTAATGTTTGATGATATATTTTTTTAATTGTATACAATTTTATGGCTAAATAAATACTCTTGAATATAGTAGTTAGTTGTTATGCCAAAAAAATTATTTGGTAACACTTTAGTTTAGGGGCCAATTCTCACTATTAAGTAGTTGCTTATTAACATGCCTATTATTAACATATTGGCTGTTTATTAGTACTTAGCACATATTCTGCATAATCATATTTTATATCCCTAACTGAAGGCAACTCCATATTTAAACTTAACAACTACTGTACTTTACTAACTATTAATAAGCAGCAAATTAGGAGTTTATTGAGACAAAAGTCATAGTTAATGGATTGTTAATGAGGATTTGACCCTAAAAAAGTGTGTAGAATTATTATTATTATTATTATTATTATTATTATTATTATTTTATTTTTATTTTATTTATTTATTTTTTATTTATTTTTTTATGGGTCAGGACAAGGAGGGTGAAAAAAGACACTGGGACAAAGTAGGTGGATTTTATTAAATAATTATAATGATGGATTTTAGACAACAAATTAAACTATTTTAAATAAAGTGTTTCATGTAGTTTGGCAAACTAGAGTCTCAATTATCTTCATCAATACCACTCTCTCCAAACCACAGAGGATTGAGTTGATTCTTCATTAGTGCTTTCTGTAGCAGCGTTAGTGTGCCTCATCAGTTTGGGAATGTGTGCTGTAAACGAGCAGTGCACAATGACTCATTATTCACGACTTTACGATGAGAGTCAACAAACCGAGATCAGCATGTCGCTTATGCCGTGCTAGTATATGAATGCATGTCAGTGTGTTACTCCAGACTGAAGGCTGTGTTGCTGTATGTTCTTTATTAGCTGTTTATCAGAGTAAACTTAATGAACCTTGCCCTTGGCTTGACTGTTCTATTGTTGTCGTACTGGAGCGAGGGACCATCTGATCACTACACCGTCTGTACAGCACTCCAACACATTTTTTCAACTGTGAAGTGTGCATCTGCTGTGAGAGTGTGTGGATATGCATTTCAAATGTTATTATAGTTTGCAATCTATAGGCTTCTCTTATAAATCAAGCAGTAGGGAATTCAGTCTAAATCAATATTAAAATCATAAATGGTTGAATGGAATTGAATGCATATATAACATAAATGTTAGATCATCTTTGTTTTCTGAAGTCCAAGGTCAAGACTTGACTAGTTAGCCCAGCTGGGAAAGTGTAGTTGAGTTGAATTAGAAGTCTAATATATAACTTTCTTAATTATCGATCTTGTTGGTGGTAACTAAACTGAATAGCTTTTGTCCTTTAACAGTGTAGCTTTTAATTGTGTTTCAAATCTGTACAACACCAACATGTTTAAAAGAGGGTTAAACAACAACCTTTAAAGCTGAATAAAAAAAGTGGATTCCATATATTTTATTTGTTTTAGTTAATTTATTGGACCTATCTTCCATTTTCACACAGCAAAAAAAAATAAAAAATAATAATAATAATAAAAAAATAAATAATAATAATAATAATAATAATAATAATAATAATAAAATAATAAAAATAATAAATAATAATAAAAATGGGACAAAGTCATTAAGCCTTGTGAAATTATTTTGTTTAGTGAGTTATTCATGCAATAATCCATCTGGAATAATCAGATGAAATGATCCATCTAACCGTTCATCTACTAAAGCGATAATCAGTTCACACGTAAGCAATTACTGCAACAGTGTCAGTGACATCTCTATAATTATCATGTGAGACAATAAGAGACTCAGGTGCTGGATGAAGTCAGTGGATTGTATGCCTGTAGAAAGAGGTTTTACTTCTCAGTGAAGAAATTATGAATGGTTCATTTACAAACAAGGAAGCCTGAGATGATGGCAAGAAGAAATATTTTATTATTATTATTATTGTTATTATTATTATTATTATTATTATTATTATTATTATTATTATTATTATTATTATTATTATTACACTGAGCAAAATTGGAAACGAGAAAACCAGTCAATATCTGGTGAGATCACCATTTGCCTCACGCAATCAGGTTTTTGATTGTGGCCTGTGGAATTTTGGTCAACTCCTCTTCAATAGCTGTGCCAAGCTGCTGGATATTGGCAGGAACTGGAACACGCTTTTGTATATCCCACGATCCAGAGTATCCCGAACATGCTCAATGGGTGACATGTCCGGTGAGTATGCTGGTCATGCAAGAACTGAGATGTTTTCAGCTTCCAGGAACTGTGTACAGATCCTTGCAACATGGGGCCGTGCATGCACGATGTGCCCCAGGATCTTGTCACAGTATCTCAATCAATAAAATGCACCTGTGTTTGTTGTCCATAACGTACACCTTCCCGATCCACAACGTTGACATTAGCAAAATTCTCACCCACGCGACGCCATACGCGCTGAAAACTGCGATTCATCCATGAAGTGAGCACCTCTCCAAAGTGCCAGACACCATCAAATATGCATTTGCCCACTCAAGTCGGTTCCGACGACGAACTTCAGTCAGGTCAAGACCCCAATGAGGATGACGAGCATGCAAATGAGCTTCCCTGAGATGGTTTCTGACAGTTTGTGCAGAAATGTTTTGGTTATGAAAACCGATTTTTGCAGCAGCTGTCCGGGTCGCTGGTCTCACGTGATCTTGGGGGTGAAGATGCTGGATGTGGAGGTCCTGGGCTGGTGTAGTTACACATGGTCTGAGGTTGTGAGGCCAGTTGGATGTACTGCCAATTTCTCTGAAACACCTTTGGAGATGACTTATGGTAGACAAATGAACATTAAATTAAAGGGCAATGGCTCTGGTGGACATTCCTGCAGTCAGCATGCCAATTGCACACTCTCTCAAAACTTGTGAAATCTGTGGTATTGTGCTGTGCGATAAACATTTTAGAGTGGCCTTTTATTGTGGTCAGCCTAAGACACACCTGTGCAATAATCATGCTGTCTAATCAGCGTCTTGATATGCCACACATGTGAAGTAGATGGATTATCTCGGCAAAGAAGAAGTGCTCACTAACACAGATTTAGACAGATTTGTGAACAATATTTGATTTTTTTTTTTTACTTTTGTGTTTATAGAAAAAGTTCAGCACATGAAAAATGGGGGCAAAAACAAAAGTGTTGCCTTTATAATTTTGTTCAGTGTGTATTTATAATAAGTTTTGAAGGGTAATTTACTGCTGTCACACTATTGACCTGTGTCTCTGTGTGTGTATGTTCCTATAAAAAGACTTTGTGTTTCTGAAACAAAAGACTCACTCCCTCTCATTACAAAGTTGGCGGTACACACACAAACATGCTTTGATTTCTTTCCAGCATCCTGCAGTTCAGCCTTTGATTACCGCACAAGGTGACATGTGCCGGTTGAGGGGTGCCATGCTGATGCTGGTGTGACAGGTGCAGTCATCAGACTGACTGGAGGTCAAACAGATAGGCCAAACAGAAAGCCAAAGCAACCCAAACTAGGGCAGGGCGTCATGGCAACCAAGCACCTAGATGACAGGGTGTCATGGCGATGGAGTCCAGACACTGTGACAAAGCCCGTCAAGGATAAGAGAACGAAACAGTTTCAACAAATAACAAAGAGAACAGCACAATGGAACTAGATTTTTGTATTTTCTGAAGAAAATGTAAGCATTGTCCACACAGAAGTAATGGGCGTTTCTGTTGTTTATCCTGTTTCTGTGAAGTTGCTAGGGTGTTTTGGGTGGTTACTAGCCAAAGCCAAGAAAACATCCCAAAAGTCTCTATGATAACATATGGCTTTGCTTGTTCCAGACCTGTATGAGTTTATTTCTTCTACTAAACACACACACAATATATAAATAAATAAATAAAATCTGAAGAATGCTGGTAGCCAAACAGTTGACAGTAGCCACTGTCTTTCATGAAATGGTACACAAATACTATAGAAGTCAATGGCTAACAACAACTGTTTGTTTAGTTACCAACACTTTTAGTTTTGATAACCAACATTTGTAGTTTGAAGAATGTTAATAACCGAAAAGTTGATAATATCCATTGACATCCCTGGTATGGAACAAAAATACTGTGGAAGTCAATAGCTACCGTCAACAGTTTTTGTCATTTTTGGGAAACTATCCCTTTAAAGGCAAAAAAGCAATGGCAACACAGGCTTATTATACTGTCTTACTATCTCCAAAGTCAGATGATACTTCTGTAAAAGAATCATCTAATTAACCGTTAATTGATATCAAATTTACCAACAATAACTTATTGATGAAGCGAGTCTGCAACGTTAATTGCTGTTATCTGGCTTGTCTTTTCATTACGAGAGATGTGCATGAACGAACACATCTTTATGAACAGGGAGATGTCAAACGCAATGAAAAACAGGTGGCATGATATTCCCTAAGCTTTCTTTGCACACTATTGTATTGTAGTCTGAGTTGCCTGCCATGTTTGACACAAAGACTGAGCAACACTGCTAAATTTCAAGGAAATCAAATGGAACAGTCATATGATTGGAAGAATGAGCCAAGCTGTGATACTGAACAACAGAAAGCATTTCAAGGTTTCATACCTCTTGTTATTCACAAGGGCGATAGAGTTTACTTTCAGTAAGTCGCTCGAGATCGATCGTTATTCATGAAACAATGCATCAGTTACACCACTTATTTGTGAACATGATATTTTGGAGGGGAAAAAGAAAGGACAGCCAGAGCAAAGGAAAGAATATGCTTCCTAATGACACATCTCTGCTTCCATGTTTCCTTTTTAATAAAAGTCTAGCTGGAGCGTTGCTTCCTCTGGCTTCTGATTGTATTCACCTTGGATGCCATTACCTTGACTCTAACATAATAATACTGTGGTAAAAGAGTATTACACCAGGATCCTTTAATTGTGAGAATTTTTAATCCATGTCCATGCGGCCATGAAAAAAACAAAAACAAACAAAAAACATTTGCCCCTTCTCAAATAGAACTCAAGACAACAGTTCAGATTTCACAGAGCATAAATCAGTTGGTAAATCAGCAAAAGTGCCTAATTATTTTCAGATGCATGGAGAAAACAGCATGGCACATGAATATCGGAGCTGTTGGTATTTCCTTTAAAACAGATTCACTTGTCTTGTTATGATCATTTTAATTTGTGAGCTGCTGTTTTTTTTTTATTTTATTTTTCATAGTTGACATGAAATGTTATCCTGAACTTCCATAATGTGATTTATTGGTGAATGTGCCTTCGCAAAAAGGCACCCCAGACTACAGTAGTGCAGCAGTATATAAAATGCCATTTTGATCTTTTGTTAATCAGCTGTACAACCATGAATGCCAAAACGTGAATTTGAATTTACAGCAATAGAAGTGAATGGAACTTAATACAATAAGCTAAAACGTCTCAGGTTACATATGCAACCATGGTTCCTCAAGGGAACGAGACGCTACGTCAAACACTAGGGGAAGCGCCCTCTGCATGACCACATTCTGAATTGCATTTGTAATGAGCCCAATGGAAAGGTAAGACGTCATAGGCAGGTGACGTCATCGGCCATGAAGCTTAAAAACACATGCGGCAGTGCTGGCGTCAGCCTCTAGGAATGAAGCAAGTGCTGGCAGAGGTGCTGGGAGTATCTCTTTGAGACACAGCGTCTCGTTCCCTCGAGGAACCATGGTTAACCAAAATTTTGCCTAGTTGCAGGGAGACCCTCTTGGGAGGAACATGACACACAAGCAGTTGGTCTGACTTTCTCCACAGGGCAGGTCTGTGGACATATGTGTCCGGCGTTCGAACTGTACACATACAGTTAAGCTTCTTCTGGTCGGGCTCACAGAAGGGAGGAGGGCAGAAGGCCTGCAGCACCATCGGTTGTGGTGTGACAGAGGGAACATTTGGAACATAAGCCACTTGAAGGTATAGAAATGCTTTGGCCATGCCAGGTGCAAAGTCAAGATGAGTATGGACCACTGAGAGGGCCTGAAGGTCTCCAATTCTCTTCCGAGAAGTAATCGCCAACAGGAAGGCAGTCTTTATAGTCAGATGTCGATCTGATATCTCTTGAATCAGCTTGAATAGAGCATTACAGAGAGCCTCTAACACCCCAACCAAGTCCCAGGAGGGAACAGCGCACCATGGAGGAAACGTGTCACTAGGGTGTGTTTTCCCACTGACTTGGCACCAAGGGGGACATGATAGGCCACAATGGCAGCCACATAAACTTTTAAGGGGGAGTGAGTCAACCCTGCAGAGAACCTGGCTTGTAGAAACTCCAGAACTGTACAGACTGGGCAGTTAGCTGGGTCAAGCTGGCGGTCTCTGAACCACAAGGTGAAGAGTTTCCATCTGATGGTGTACAGTTTCATCTTTGAAGGAGGTCTGGATTGGAGGATGGTCTCAACAACCTCGGTTGAGAGACCGGATGCTATGAGCAGTCTCCATAACTCTGGACGGGGGTGAATTATCATACCCTGCGCCTGTGAGAGTAGATTTCTCCTGACTGTACGAGCGAGATCAGATCTGAGAGCCAAACTCGGCCGGGCCAGAACGGGGCTACTAATAACAGCCAAACCCCATCCCGACCTACTCTCGCCAGAACTTCCGGGAGTAGAGCAGTAGGGGAAGAAGCTTACGGACAAAGCCTCGGCCAAGTCTGTACCAAAGTGTCCAGTCCCAGAAGAGCTGGATGAACTAGAGAGATCCAGGGGGGACAGTGCAATGTCTCCTGGGTCACAAAAAGGTTCACCTGAACCTGGCCAAAAACTATCAATATCTGCTTCACCGCTTTGTTGTGAAGTATCCATTCCCCGGGCCTCAGCCCCTTTATCAACAGGTTTTCTGCTCCCATATTGAGATATCCAGGAACGTATACTGCTTTGAGTGAGAGGAGTTTGTCCTGGGACCACACAAGGATCTGTTGTGCCAGCTTGTACAAGTGTCGCGAATGCAGACCTCCTTGCTGGTTGTCGTGAGAAACCCATGATTTTTTCGGTGTGCACTAACAACACATGGTGACCTCTCAGGTCTGGGAGGAAGTATTTTAATGCTGGATACATGACCAGCATCTCCAGACAATTATATGATAGATATGCCATGTAAGATGGCAAACACTCCACAGACCACAGGCAGGGTGGCCACTCATGACCACACCCCAGCTGGTGAGGGATGTGTCCGTCGCTAGAGTTACACAGCAACAAGGAGCTCACAGCACCGGGCCCTGATTCAAGAACCAAGGTTTCTTCCACATGTCTAAGTCATGGATGCATACATTTAAATAAATAAATTTAAATTTAATTTAATTTAAATGTATGCATTTAGCAGACACTTTTATCCAAAGCGACTTACAGTGCATTCAGGTTATCAATTTTTACCTATTATGTGTTTCCGGGAAACCCCAACCTTGTTAAAGCAATGTTCTACCACTTGAGCTACATGAACAGGATGCCTCGCTGCGTGACCTCGATAGTTCAAAGTGGATTCCCTCTCAGAGAAAATCCCTTGATCTTGAGCCACTACTGTAGGGGCCTCATACCCAAGAGGTATCACGTTGGACACAGCTGCCATTAGACCAGCAGTCTCTGAAACAGTGAGTGTTTGGCCTTCTCTGAGTCTATTGACTGACCTGAGGATCGACTAGATATGAGCAGGGGACAAACGTGCCTGCATTGTGGTCGAATCCCACACCACACCTAGATAAGTGGTCCTTTGTAATGGAAAATGTTCACTTAGTCATTTAGTCTCAAACCCAGCTCCCCCATGTGGGCAAGAATGACTTCTCGATGTCAAACCACCATCTGCTCTGATTGAGCTAAAATCAACCAATCGTCGATATAATTTAGTATGCCGATGCCCTGCAGTCACAGTGGAGCCAGAGCACCATCCACACACTTCATAAACGTGCGGGGTGAGAGTGCAAGGCTGAATGGAAGTACTCGATATTGGTATGCTACGCTCCTGAAAGCGATCCTCAGAAACTTCCTGTCTTGTGGAAGGATGGAGACATGGAAGTATGCGTCTTTGAGATCTATCATTACAAACCTGATTTGAGATACAACATGCTTGATGGTGAGCATTTTGAACTTCAGTCGCATGACTGAACGTTTTAACTGATGCAGATCTATGATCGGACGCAACCCCCCATCCTTTTTTGGAACTATGAAATACCGGCTGTAAAACCCGGTTTAACACTATTTGTAAGTTGGGAAGAATGAGGCAGGAACCGGCAAACATTCAAATTAAACTTTAATGATAAAATAAACCCAAAACAGCTTGACAGCCCCTCATGGATGACTGCCGTGCACAAACAAAAACAAAGCCAAAACGCAAGATAAAATCTAGGCTTTGTCCTCTCTCGTCCTTCACTATCGTTAAAGGGGTAGCAAGCCTCTCCACTCTGCTATGCTCGCGGGCAGAAGAAACTGAGAGCAGTGGTCGCTGGAAGCCGCTGCGTTCTGCAGCTCTGGCAGGGTTGGCAGATCGACTTCCAGAGGGCACTGAGGAGAGACGGACAGTGTGATGCGGTGTATGCTGCTCTACCCCATTAGGGGCTGCCCTCTGAAGTCCTAAACGACTTTTTGTCAGGACTTTTTGGCAGAGGGAATCCTAGCCTGAAGTACGGTCCTCAGATCCAGCTTAGTCTGGGAAGTCCCTGACCCAGAGCGACACCGCTCTGTTTTTGAGTCTCTGCTGCCGCGTACACCCTTACCCCTTGCTCACCAGTGCTGACATTGTATACAGTGGCTTGGAGGACAGTGCTTTCAGGGACGATGTTGCGCAGATGATGCTTTTAAATTGATATTTGACAGTTATTTCCAATATCTACATTGTCTTAGATTAATCTCAGCTGGACAATCTTGGATTTGTTGCATCCAACTCAACACAAGTCCTCATGGCAGGTTGATACACAGTGGATAGGACATCTGTTTGAGACAGGTCTCATGGAGCTCCAATTTGCACGTTAATGGAAGATGCAACTCTCTCAGTGGAATGAAAATCACAAATGAAAGGACAAAATGAGAAGAGAACAGGGCAAGAGTAATTTAGTTAACATGGCTGGAGTAGAGGGTCATTCGACATGATCGATCTCACTCTGAATTTGAAATTATATCATTAAGACAGAGGAAGCTGTGAAATAGGTTTGAAATGCATTGATCGAAGAGGCTGGGGGAGAATTGATATCACAGTTTTGACCTAAGATTTCCTTGGTTGAATTGAATATGTAACACACTTCATGGTAAAGGTCATTTTTGTAGTTCCATTATTCTTTCACTCTTACTTTTTCTCTTAATCTGAATCAAAAGTATCTATGAAATTTGGATAAGTGTTTAGAATGCTACTCTGATGTTGTTGGTGGTTACTCTGATGTTGTTGGTGGCATAAGCGGTACGAAACCGCCTAGCAACGCTGTAGCAAAGTCCTAGCAATGTCCTAGCAACCATAGGATGCAACATGTACAATCCACATGTTGACATAAATATTAAGTATTAATTGAGAAGAGCCTAGCAATGAGCAACAAGCATCCTGGCAGTGATTTTTGCAGTGGCAAATACCATTCACATTCCCTTCAGCAAATTATGTAAAACTTGTTTCTCTCTTTTTCTTTTTATAATTATGGTCACTGAGCACAGCACTTTATATTCAGACCAGTTGAGTTACCTCAGGTGTTTGATGTACACTCTTTTGAACAGGCAACTCATTCAGAAGAGGAGTGTTTTTAAATAAAGGAAATGCATTACATCGGTGGAGTTTGAGGGTGAAATTGTTTTCTTCTGTGAAGTTCGTGCTTCCACCCTTTCTCCATCTTTCTCCATTTCCTGTGGTGCACAAGGGTCGTCTGTCAAAAATCAGAAAATCCTCTCAAATTCACCATAAAGTTACTGTGGTTTGAAAGCTCTCACACACATTACGCACTGTTAGAGGGGGGGATGTGGGGCAAGTTCAAAAAGAGACATTCTCTCTCTCTCTGCTCTGCTCTCCTTCTCTGCGCACTCTCTCTTTCCAATCTCATTTGTAAAATTAATTTTCCTGTCACCATGACTCAGTCTCTAATTCATCCCTCATGATTCCTCATGTCAGTCCCATAATGCCAAGCTCCCATGCCTCCTCAGAGACCATTAGAGGAATGATAGGGATGGACTATGTCAAGCTTAGCGACGTGCAGACAGTTTGTGGGGAAGGGGAAAGCAAGGACTCACAGATCATCAGTGTACTGTTTAATGAATATTGTACGCAAAATTGCCTTTTCCAAATTGGTAAGCTTCGACCTGACTGGCTGGTTCAGTTACCAGGAGTCATGGTGCTGAGGTTTTAGTATTCTTCCATGAAAACAAAGTTGTGTTGATATGTTCCCAGGTGGTTAAAATGAACTAAGTATATTAGAATGATTTCTGAAGATTATTTATTAATTTATTTTTTGTGTGTATCTTTTTTTTGGGGGTGGGGGGTTTGCAAGAAGTGAATACTTTTATTTAGGAAGCATGAATTGATGAACAAAAAAATGACAGTAAAGATATTAATAATCTCTCTCTCTCTCTCTCTCTCTCTCTCTCTCTCTCTCTCTCTATATATATATATATGACATTTTATTGAGTAGCAAATCAGCCAATTAGAATGATTTCTGAAGGATCAATGATGCTGAAAATTCAGCTTTGATCACAGGCATAAAGTACATTTTTTGAGTATATCGAAAACATTTATTTTAGATTTAGATATTTCACACAATTATGGGTTTTACTCTATTTACTAATTCATAGAGACAAGAGCTCTTGTGGCACTGTATTAATACAACAGAAATCTGGTACTAGCACCACAACCAGGACATAATACAGTTTCCTCAGTCTGATCAGAGGAGGTAGCAGTAGTAATTAAACCATTCTGACTCCATCTGGAAGACAGAAATGCTGAATGCCTACAGGAGCCTGAGAATTAAAGAGTGGCAAAAAATAACAAACTCTTTCAACATCACCATCATGTTGTAATAAACACATATGTCTCAATGCAAGGAGGCTGTTCTTTTCTTCAGTTAGTTTATTTTCCCTTGATATCAGACAGGGTGCCAGGACTCCCTTCGGGGATAAATATTTAAATTCACATGGAAATAGGACTGGCTTCTATAAATGGCACGAGTATACCTTGTGAAAAAAAAAAAGTAATAAAATAAATAAAATAAAAACAGCGACAAAAATCTCTGAACAGTAGTGCACATAGTGGATTCATTATTATTTGTCGCTGATGTAATCGTTGCTGCATTATTCCACATTTTTATAACACATTATGTATGTAAATCAGACTGTGTGACATTATTTGCATTGTGTTTACTCACACAAACATGTCAGAGTGATGGAAATATTGATTCTCTAACAAGTATGGCGCTTTAGTCCTGATGAGAGATGAGGGCCAAATCTAACACTGCTTTTTGGGATGCAGAAACACCAAATGGCCCATGTTATTAGTCTGATAACGAGAGGAATGGAGCTGCCTTGTTAGGTATAGATTATCTCTAGAGGAGGGTTTGTCATGGAGAATTGCTTCTTTAGACATATTTCCTTTAATTTTAAATTTTAATTTGAGTATTTTTCATGATGTTTGGATGTATTCATGAATTTCTATATTCTTCTGTAGATGTAGATGGATCAATATTCAGACAGGACCCACTGTTATAAAAGGAATATTTCATCACCAACTGACTAGTACGCTAAAGTATATTTATAGACATTTTTCCCTAAGAGTACTGACATTCGCTCTAGCTCTCCTTGGTGTGTTTATGAGAGTTCATGTGAGAAGTTTAAGAGAAAATCATTCAGATATTCACTAAGCACTTCACCAAACCATTCTGACTAGTGGCATTTCATTTGTAAATAATTTTGCGCTCCAAGACTCATAAATAATACAAAAGATGCACTCTTATGGGCACCTATAGAAATCAGCAGTGGATGAAGTACACAAATTAAGCACTTGAGCAGAAATACAGATACTCTCCTCTCCACCAATAAGCTGGTGTGTAGTGAGCGTTCTGGCACACTATGGCTGCCGTCGCATCATCCAGGTGGATGCTGCACACTGGTGGTGGATGAGGAGATACAGCCTGACAATGTAAAGTGCTCTGAGTGCTTAGAAATTTCATTCAGTGCCTTACAAAACTCACCCTTTTACAACATATATACTTCAAAAGCAGATGACAGTTGTGATCAAAGTATGATTTTCATTTACAATAATAAATCCTAAAATTTGGCTTTAGTAACTTCTCCTGCCATGAGTCATGCTCAGGCTCTGAGGATCTCACATTCTCTGCACATTTTGATTCAGATTTGTAATTTACTGAATTGTTAACTGGAGACTCACTCATGTCGCTGACTTGGGAACAACTGTGATCTGATCAGTCCAATTTGAGCGAATTGTAAATCGATTTTAAGTGTTAATTTAAAAGAATCAGCTGGAGTGGGTGATGATTTATCCAGTTCAAAATAAAATAAACTGGTGAAAAGTAGTGGAGTAAAAACAAAAACATTATGCTTTGGAATGCACTGAAGTAAAAGATGATTTCATCAAAATAAATGTAATAAAAAAATAAAAATAAAAACATATAATTCTGATAAAGGACAGATACTTGAAAGATGTATTCAAATAGAGTAACGAAATAAAAATCCTTTGTTACTGTTCACCACTGAATTAATCGGAGTTCAGCTCAATTCATACTCAAGAAAATCCAATTAAATGAAATTACAACAACAACAACCATTGAGAATGTCGACATGTCTTCTTAGGTTACAAAAAGAACGAACCAATACAAAACAAATGTTGTTTTGTGTTGGGTCTCGCTGTGTTC